>NC_140749.1:47497500-49897500 GCF_051527215.1 Medicago sativa
TCCGTAAATTAACAAGGAAATTCACTTAACCCTCATTTTGTCCATTTTTGAAAATGATAAAATCAACCATGGAATTCGAATATATGCTTGTTAGATTTCATAGGAACTATTACATGCTTCGATTCGATAAGGCTAGGCCACTTTATGACCTTTTTAGTGACTTAAAAAGGGTCAAAAACGAGTAAAATCCGTAAATTAACAAGGAAATTCACTTAACCCTCATTTTGTCCGTGTTTGAAAATGATAAAATCAACCTTGGAAGTCGAATATATGCTTGTTAGATTTCATAGGAACTATTACATGCTTCGATTCGACAAGCCTCGACCACCTTAAACCCTTTTTAGTGAAAGAAAAAAGGTCAAAAACGAGTAAAATCCGTAAATTAACAAGGAAATTCACTTAACCCCCATTTTGGCCTTTTTAAAAAATTCTAAACTAAACCGTGGATGTCGTAGATATGCTTGTTAGATTTCCTAGGAACTATTACATGCTTCGATTCGATAAGGCTAGGCCACTTTATGACCTTTTTAGTGAAAGAAAAAGGGTCAAAAACGAGTAAAATCCGTAAATTAACAAGAAAATTCACTTAACCTCCATTTTGTCCGTTTTTAAAAATTTTAAAATAAACCATGGATGTCGTAGATATGCTTGTTAGATTTCATAGGAACTATAATATGCTTCGATTCGATAAGGCTAGGCCACTTTATGACCTTTTTAGTGAATTAAAAAGGGTCAAAAATGAGTAAAATCCGTAAATTAACAAGGAAATTCACTTAACCCTCATTTTGTCCGTGTTTGAAAATGATAAAATCAACCTTGGAAGTCGAATATATGGTTGTTAGATTTCATAGGAACTATTACATGCTTCGATTCGACAAGCCTCGACCACTTTAAGCCCTTTTTAGTGAAAGAAAAAAAGTTAAAAACGAGTAAAATCCGTAAATTAACAAGGAAATTCACTTAACCCCCATTTTGGTCTTTTTAAAAAATTCTAAACTAAACCGAGGATGTCGTAGATATGCTTGTAAGATTTCTTAGGAACTATTACATGATTCGATTCGATAAGGCTAGGCCACTTTATGACCTTTTTAGTGAAAGAAAAAGGGTCAAAAACGAGTAAAGTCCGTAAATTAACAAGGAAATTCACTTAACCCTCATTTTGTCCATTTTTGAAAATGATAAAATCAACCATGGAATTCGAATATATGCTTGTTAGATTTCATAGGAACTATTACATGCTTCGATTCGATAAGGCTAGGCCACTTTATGACCTTTTTAGTGACTTAAAAAGGGTCAAAAACGAGTAAAATCCGTAAATTAACAAGGAAATTCACTTAACCCTCATTTTGTCCGTGTTTGAAAATGATAAAATCAACCTTGGAAGTCGAATATATGCTTGTTAGATTTCATAGGAACTATTACATGCTTCGATTCGACAAGCCTCGACCACCTTAAACCCTTTTTAGTGAAAGAAAAAAGGTCAAAAACGAGTAAAATCCGTAAATTAACAAGGAAATTCACTTAACCCCCATTTTGGCCTTTTTAAAAAATTCTAAACTAAACCGTGGATGTCGTAGATATGCTTGTTAGATTTCCTAGGAACTATTACATGCTTCGATTCGATAAGGCTAGGCCACTTTATGACCTTTTTAGTGAAAGAAAAAGGGTCAAAAACGAGTAAAATCCGTAAATTAACAAGAAAATTCACTTAACCTCCATTTTGTCCGTTTTTAAAAATTTTAAAATAAACCATGGATGTCGTAGATATGCTTGTTAGATTTCATAGGAACTATAATATGCTTCGATTCGATAAGGCTAGGCCACTTTATGACCTTTTTAGTGAATTAAAAAGGGTCAAAAATGAGTAAAATCCGTAAATTAACAAGGAAATTCACTTAACCCTCATTTTGTCCGTGTTTGAAAATGATAAAATCAACCTTGGAAGTCGAATATATGGTTGTTAGATTTCATAGGAACTATTACATGCTTCGATTCGACAAGCCTCGACCACTTTAAGCCCTTTTTAGTGAAAGAAAAAAAGTTAAAAACGAGTAAAATCCGTAAATTAACAAGGAAATTCACTTAACCCCCATTTTGGTCTTTTTAAAAAATTCTAAACTAAATCGTGGATGTCGTAGATATGCTTGTAAGATTTCTTAGGAACTATTACATGATTCGATTCGATAAGGCTAGGCCACTTTATGACCTTTTTAGTGAAAGAAAAAGGGTCAAAAACGAGTAAAGTCCGTAAATTAACAAGGAAATTCACTTAACCCTCATTTTGTCCATTTTTGAAAATGATAAAATCAACCATGGAATTCGAATATATGCTTGTTATATTTCATAGGAACTATTACATGCTTCGATTCGATAAGGCTAGGCCACTTTATGACCTTTTTAGTGACTTAAAAAGGGTCAAAAACGAGTAAAATCCGTAAATTAACAAGGAAATTCACTTAACCCTCATTTTGTCTGTGTTTGAAAATGATAAAATCAACCTTGGAAGTCGAATATATGCTTGTTAGATTTCATAGGAACTATTACATGCTTCGATTCGACAAGCCTCGACCACCTTAAACCCTTTTTAGTGAAAGAAAAAAGGTCAAAAACGAGTAAAATCCGTAAATTAACAAGGAAATTCACTTAACCCCCATTTTGGCCTTTTTAAAAAATTCTAAACTAAACCGTGGATGTCGTAGATATTCTTGTTAGATTTCCTAGGAACTATTACATGCTTCGATTTGATAAGGCTAGGCCACTTTATGACCTTTTTAGTGAAAGAAAAAGGGTCAAAAACGAGTAAAATCCGTAAATTAACAAGAAAATTCACTTAACCTCCATTTTGTCCGTTTTTAAAAATTTTAAAATAAACCATGGATGTCGTAGATATGCTTGTTAGATTTCATAGGAACTATAATATGCTTCGATTCGATAAGGCTAGGCCACTTTATGACCTTTTTAGTGAAAGAAAAAGGGTCAAAAACGAGTAAAGTCCGTAAATTAACAAGGAAATTCACTTAACCCTCATTTTGTCCATTTTTGAAAATGATAAAATCAACCATGGAATTCGAATATATGCTTGTTAGATTTCATAGGAACTATTACATGCTTCGATTCGATAAGGCTAGGCCACTTTATGACCTTTTTAGTGACTTAAAAAGGGTCAAAAACGAGTAAAATCCGTAAATTAACAAGGAAATTCACTTAACCCTCATTTTGTCCGTGTTTGAAAATGATAAAATCAACCTTGGAAGTCGAATATATGCTTGTTAGATTTCATAGGAACTATTACATGCTTCGATTCGATAAGGCTAGGCCACTTTATGACCTTTTTAGTGAAAAAAAAGGGTCAAAAACGAGTAAAGTCCGTAAATTAACAAGGAAATTCACTTAACCCTCATTTTGTCCATTTTTGAAAATGATAAAATCAACCATGGAATTCGAATATATGCTTGTTAGATTTCATAGGAACTATTTCATGCTTCGATTCGATAAGGCTAGCCCACGTTATGACCTTTTTAGTGACTTAAAAAGGGTCAAAAACGAGTAAAATCCGTAAATTAACAAGGAAATTCACTTAACCCTCATTTTGTCCGTGTTTGAAAATGATAAAATCAACCTTGGAAGTCGAATATATGCTTGTTAGATTTCATAGGAACTACTACATGCTTCGATTCGACAAGCCTCGACCACTTTAAGCCCTTTTTAGTGAAAGAAAAAAGGTCAAAAACGAGTAAAATCCGTAACTTAACAAGGAAATTCACTTAACCCCCATTTCGGCCTTTTTAAAAAATTCTAAAATAAACCATGGATGTCGTAGATATGCTTGTTAGATTTCATAGGAACTATTACATGCTTCGATTCGATAAGGCAAGGCCACTTTATGACCTTTTTAGTGAATTAAAAAGGGTCAAAAACGAGTAAAATCTGTATATTAACAAGGAAATTCACTTAACCATCATTTTGTCCGTGTTTGAAAATGATAAAATCAACCTTGGAAGTCGAATATATGCTTGTTAGATTTCATAGGAACTATTACATGCTTCGATTCGACAAGCCTCGACCACCTTAAACCCTTTTTAGTGAAAGAAAAAAGGTCAAAAACGAGTAAAATCCGTAAATTAACAAGGAAATTCACTTAACCCCCATTTTGGCCTTTTTAAAAAATTCTAAACTAAACCGTGGATGTCGTAGATATTCTTGTTAGATTTCATAGGAACTATAATATGCTTCGATTCGATAAGGCTAGGCCACTTTATGACCTTTTTAGTGAAAGAAAAAGGGTCAAAAACGAGTAAAATCCGTAAATTAACAAGAAAATTCACTTAACCTCCATTTTGTCCGTTTTTAAAAATTTTAAAATAAACCATGGATGTCGTAGATATGCTTGTTAGATTTCATAGGAACTATAATATGCTTCGATTCGATAAGGCTAGGCCACTTTATGACCTTTTTAGTGAAAGAAAAAGGGTCAAAAACGAGTAAAGTCCGTAAATTAACAAGGAAATTCACTTAACCCTCATTTTGTCCATTTTTGAAAATGATAAAATCAACCATGGAATTCGAATATATGCTTGTTAGATTTCATAGGAACTATTACATGCTTCGATTCGATAAGGCTAGGCCACTTTATGACCTTTTTAGTGACTTAAAAAGGGTCAAAAACGAGTAAAATCCGTAAATTAACAAGGAAATTCACTTAACCCTCATTTTGTCCGTGTTTGAAAATGATAAAATCAACCTTGGAAGTCGAATATATGCTTGTTAGATTTCATAGGAACTATTACATGCTTCGATTCGATAAGGCTAGGCCACTTTATGACCTTTTTAGTGAAAAAAAAGGGTCAAAAACGAGTAAAGTCCGTAAATTAACAAGGAAATTCACTTAACCCTCATTTTGTCCATTTTTGAAAATGATAAAATCAACCATGGAATTCGAATATATGCTTGTTAGATTTCATAGGAACTATTTCATGCTTCGATTCGATAAGGCTAGCCCACGTTATGACCTTTTTAGTGACTTAAAAAGGGTCAAAAACGAGTAAAATCCGTAAATTAACAAGGAAATTCACTTAACCCTCATTTTGTCCGTGTTTGAAAATGATAAAATCAACCTTGGAAGTCGAATATATGCTTGTTAGATTTCATAGGAACTACTACATGCTTCGATTCGACAAGCCTCGACCACTTTAAGCCCTTTTTAGTGAAAGAAAAAAGGTCAAAAACGAGTAAAATCCGTAAATTAACAAGGAAATTCACTTAACCCCCATTTTGGCCTTTTTAAAAAATTCTAAACTAAACCGTGGATGTCGTAGATATTCTTGTTAGATTTCATAGGAACTATAATATGCTTCGATTCGATAAGGCTAGGCCACTTTATGACCTTTTTAGTGAAAGAAAAAGGGTCAAAAACGAGTAAAATCCGTAAATTAACAAGAAAATTCACTTAACCTCCATTTTGTCCGTTTTTAAAAATTTTAAAATAAACCATGGATGTCGTAGATATGCTTGTTAGATTTCATAGGAACTATAATATGCTTCGATTCGATAAGGCTAGGCCACTTTATGACCTTTTTAGTGAAAGAAAAAGGGTCAAAAACGAGTAAAGTCCGTAAATTAACAAGGAAATTCACTTAACCCTCATTTTGTCCATTTTTGAAAATGATAAAATCAACCATGGAATTCGAATATATGCTTGTTAGATTTCATAGGAACTATTACATGCTTCGATTCGATAAGGCTAGGCCACTTTATGACCTTTTTAGTGACTTAAAAAGGGTCAAAAACGAGTAAAATCCGTAAATTAACAAGGAAATTCACTTAACCCTCATTTTGTCCGTGTTTGAAAATGATAAAATCAACCTTGGAAGTCGAATATATGCTTGTTAGATTTCATAGGAACTATTACATGCTTCGATTCGATAAGGCTAGGCCACTTTATGACCTTTTTAGTGAAAAAAAAGGGTCAAAAACGAGTAAAGTCCGTAAATTAACAAGGAAATTCACTTAACCCTCATTTTGTCCATTTTTGAAAATGATAAAATCAACCATGGAATTCGAATATATGCTTGTTAGATTTCATAGGAACTATTTCATGCTTCGATTCGATAAGGCTAGCCCACGTTATGACCTTTTTAGTGACTTAAAAAGGGTCAAAAACGAGTAAAATCCGTAAATTAACAAGGAAATTCACTTAACCCTCATTTTGTCCGTGTTTGAAAATGATAAAATCAACCTTGGAAGTCGAATATATGCTTGTTAGATTTCATAGGAACTACTACATGCTTCGATTCGACAAGCCTCGACCACTTTAAGCCCTTTTTAGTGAAAGAAAAAAGGTCAAAAACGAGTAAAATCCGTAACTTAACAAGGAAATTCACTTAACCCCCATTTCGGCCTTTTTAAAAAATTCTAAAATAAACCATGGATGTCGTAGATATGCTTGTTAGATTTCATAGGAACTATTACATGCTTCGATTCGATAAGGCAAGGCCACTTTATGACCTTTTTAGTGAATTAAAAAGGGTCAAAAACGAGTAAAATCTGTATATTAACAAGGAAATTCACTTAACCATCATTTTGTCCGTGTTTGAAAATGATAAAATCAACCTTGGAAGTCGAATATATGCTTGTTAGATTTCATAGGAACTATTACATGCTTCGATTCGACAAGCCTCGACCACTTTAAGCCCTTTTTAGTGAAAGAAAAAAAGTTAAAAACGAGTAAAATCCGTAAATTAACAAGGAAATTCACTTAACCCCCATTTTGGTCTTTTTAAAAAATTCTAAACTAAACCGCGGATGTCGTAGATATGCTTGTAAGATTTCTTAGGAACTATTACATGATTCGATTCGATAAGGCTAGGCCACTTTATGACCTTTTTAGTGAAAGAAAAAGGGTCAAAAACGAGTAAAGTCCGTAAATTAACAAGGAAATTCACTTAACCCTCATTTTGTCCATTTTTGAAAATGATAAAATCAACCATGGAATTCGAATATATGCTTGTTAGATTTCATAGGAACTATTACATGCTTCGATTCGATAAGGCTAGGCCACTTTATGACCTTTTTAGTGACTTAAAAAGGGTCAAAAACGAGTAAAATCCGTAAATTAACAAGGAAATTCACTTAACCCTCATTTTGTCTGTGTTTGAAAATGATAAAATCAACCTTGGAAGTCGAATATATGCTTGTTAGATTTCATAGGAACTATTACATGCTTCGATTCGACAAGCCTCGACCACCTTAAACCCTTTTTAGTGAAAGAAAAAAGGTCAAAAACGAGTAAAATCCGTAAATTAACAAGGAAATTCACTTAACCCCCATTTTGGCCTTTTTAAAAAATTCTAAACTAAACCGTGGATGTCGTAGATATTCTTGTTAGATTTCCTAGGAACTATTACATGCTTCGATTTGATAAGGCTAGGCCACTTTATGACCTTTTTAGTGAAAGAAAAAGGGTCAAAAACGAGTAAAATCCGTAAATTAACAAGAAAATTCACTTAACCTCCATTTTGTCCGTTTTTAAAAATTTTAAAATAAACCATGGATGTCGTAGATATGCTTGTTAGATTTCATAGGAACTATAATATGCTTCGATTCGATAAGGCTAGGCCACTTTATGACCTTTTTAGTGAAAGAAAAAGGGTCAAAAACGAGTAAAGTCCGTAAATTAACAAGGAAATTCACTTAACCCTCATTTTGTCCATTTTTGAAAATGATAAAATCAACCATGGAATTCGAATATATGCTTGTTAGATTTCATAGGAACTATTACATGCTTCGATTCGATAAGGCTAGGCCACTTTATGACCTTTTTAGTGACTTAAAAAGGGTCAAAAACGAGTAAAATCCGTAAATTAACAAGGAAATTCACTTAACCCTCATTTTGTCCGTGTTTGAAAATGATAAAATCAACCTTGGAAGTCGAATATATGCTTGTTAGATTTCATAGGAACTATTACATGCTTCGATTCGATAAGGCTAGGCCACTTTATGACCTTTTTAGTGAAAAAAAAGGGTCAAAAACGAGTAAAGTCCGTAAATTAACAAGGAAATTCACTTAACCCTCATTTTGTCCATTTTTGAAAATGATAAAATCAACCATGGAATTCGAATATATGCTTGTTAGATTTCATAGGAACTATTTCATGCTTCGATTCGATAAGGCTAGCCCACGTTATGACCTTTTTAGTGACTTAAAAAGGGTCAAAAACGAGTAAAATCCGTAAATTAACAAGGAAATTCACTTAACCCTCATTTTGTCCGTGTTTGAAAATGATAAAATCAACCTTGGAAGTCGAATATATGCTTGTTAGATTTCATAGGAACTACTACATGCTTCGATTCGACAAGCCTCGACCACTTTAAGCCCTTTTTAGTGAAAGAAAAAAGGTCAAAAACGAGTAAAATCCGTAACTTAACAAGGAAATTCACTTAACCCCCATTTCGGCCTTTTTAAAAAATTCTAAAATAAACCATGGATGTCGTAGATATGCTTGTTAGATTTCATAGGAACTATTACATGCTTCGATTCGATAAGGCAAGGCCACTTTATGACCTTTTTAGTGAATTAAAAAGGGTCAAAAACGAGTAAAATCTGTATATTAACAAGGAAATTCACTTAACCATCATTTTGTCCGTGTTTGAAAATGATAAAATCAACCTTGGAAGTCGAATATATGCTTGTTAGATTTCATAGGAACTATTACATGCTTCGATTCGACAAGCCTCGACCACTTTAAGCCCTTTTTAGTGAAAGAAAAAAGGTCAAAAACAAGTAAAATCCATAAATTAACAAGGAAATTCACTTAACCCTCATTTTTCCGTGTTTGAAAATGATAAAATCAACCTTGGAATTCGAATATATGCTTGTTAGATTTCATAGGAACTATTACATGCTTCGATTCGACAAGCCTCGACCACTTTAAACCCTTTTTAGTGAAAGAAAAAAGGTCAAAAACGAGTAAAATCCGTAAATTAACAAGGAAATTCACTTAACCCCCATTTTGGCCTTTTTTAAAAATTCTAAACTAAACCGTGGATGTCGTAGATATGCTTGTTAGATTTCCTATGAACTATTACATGCTTCGATTCGATAAGGCTAGGCCACTTTATGACCCTTTTAGTGATAGAAAAAGGGTCAAAAACGAGTAAAATCCGTAAATTAACAAGAAAATTCACTTAACCTCCATTTTGTCCGTTTTTAAAAATTTTAAAATAAACCATGGATGTCGTAGATATGCTTGTTAGATTTCATAGGAACTATAATATGCTTCGATTCGATAAGGCTAGGCCACTTTATGACCTTTTTAGTGACTTAAAAAGGGTCAAAAACGAGTAAAATCCGTAAATTAACAAGGAAATTCACTTAACCCTCATTTTGTCCGTGTTTGAAAATGATAAAATCAACCTTGGAAGTCGAATATATGCTTGTTAGATTTCATAGGAACTATTACATGCTTCGATTCGATAAGGCTAGGCCACTTTATGACCTTTTTAGTGAAAAAAAAGGGTCAAAAACGAGTAAAGTCCGTAAATTAACAAGGAAATTCACTTAACCCTCATTTTGTCCATTTTTGAAAATGATAAAATCAACCATGGAATTCGAATATATGCTTGTTAGATTTCATAGGAACTATTTCATGCTTCGATTCGATAAGGCTAGCCCACGTTATGACCTTTTTAGTGACTTAAAAAGGGTCAAAAACGAGTAAAATCCGTAAATTAACAAGGAAATTCACTTAACCCTCATTTTGTCCGTGTTTGAAAATGATAAAATCAACCTTGGAAGTCGAATATATGCTTGTTAGATTTCATAGGAACTATTACATGCTTCGATTCGATAAGGCTAGGCCACTTTATGACCTTTTTAGTGAAAAAAAAGGGTCAAAAACGAGTAAAGTCCGTAAATTAACAAGGAAATTCACTTAACCCTCATTTTGTCCATTTTTGAAAATGATAAAATCAACCATGGAATTCGAATATATGCTTGTTAGATTTCATAGGAACTATTTCATGCTTCGATTCGATAAGGCTAGCCCACGTTATGACCTTTTTAGTGACTTAAAAAGGGTCAAAAACGAGTAAAATCCGTAAATTAACAAGGAAATTCACTTAACCCTCATTTTGTCCGTGTTTGAAAATGATAAAATCAACCTTGGAAGTCGAATATATGCTTGTTAGATTTCATAGGAACTACTACATGCTTCGATTCGACAAGCCTCGACCACTTTAAGCCCTTTTTAGTGAAAGAAAAAAGGTCAAAAACGAGTAAAATCCGTAACTTAACAAGGAAATTCACTTAACCCCCATTTCGGCCTTTTTAAAAAATTCTAAAATAAACCATGGATGTCGTAGATATGCTTGTTAGATTTCATAGGAACTATTACATGCTTCGATTCGATAAGGCAAGGCCACTTTATGACCTTTTTAGTGAATTAAAAAGGGTCAAAAACGAGTAAAATCTGTATATTAACAAGGAAATTCACTTAACCATCATTTTGTCCGTGTTTGAAAATGATAAAATCAACCTTGGAAGTCGAATATATGCTTGTTAGATTTCATAGGAACTATTACATGCTTCGATTCGACAAGCCTCGACCACTTTAAGCCCTTTTTAGTGAAAGAAAAAAAGTTAAAAACGAGTAAAATCCGTAAATTAACAAGGAAATTCACTTAACCCCCATTTTGGTCTTTTTAAAAAATTCTAAACTAAACCGCGGATGTCGTAGATATGCTTGTAAGATTTCTTAGGAACTATTACATGATTCGATTCGATAAGGCTAGGCCACTTTATGACCTTTTTAGTGACTTAAAAAGGGTCAAAAACGAGTAAAGTCCGTAAATTAACAAGGAAATTCACTTAACCCTCATTTTGTCTGTGTTTGAAAATGATAAAATCAACCTTGGAAGTCGAATATATGCTTGTTAGATTTCATAGGAACTATTACATGCTTCGATTCGACAAGCCTCGACCACCTTAAACCCTTTTTAGTGAAAGAAAAAAGGTCAAAAACGAGTAAAATCCGTAAATTAACAAGGAAATTCACTTAACCCCCATTTTGGCCTTTTTAAAAAATTCTAAACTAAACCGTGGATGTCGTAGATATTCTTGTTAGATTTCCTAGGAACTATTACATGCTTCGATTTGATAAGGCTAGGCCACTTTATGACCTTTTTAGTGAAAGAAAAAGGGTCAAAAACGAGTAAAATCCGTAAATTAACAAGAAAATTCACTTAACCTCCATTTTGTCCGTTTTTAAAAATTTTAAAATAAACCATGGATGTCGTAGATATGCTTGTTAGATTTCATAGGAACTATAATATGCTTCGATTCGATAAGGCTAGGCCACTTTATGACCTTTTTAGTGAAAGAAAAAGGGTCAAAAACGAGTAAAGTCCGTAAATTAACAAGGAAATTCACTTAACCCTCATTTTGTCCATTTTTGAAAATGATAAAATCAACCATGGAATTCGAATATATGCTTGTTAGATTTCATAGGAACTATTACATGCTTCGATTCGATAAGGCTAGGCCACTTTATGACCTTTTTAGTGACTTAAAAAGGGTCAAAAACGAGTAAAATCCGTAAATTAACAAGGAAATTCACTTAACCCTCATTTTGTCCGTGTTTGAAAATGATAAAATCAACCTTGGAAGTCGAATATATGCTTGTTAGATTTCATAGGAACTATTACATGCTTCGATTCGATAAGGCTAGGCCACTTTATGACCTTTTTAGTGAAAAAAAAGGGTCAAAAACGAGTAAAGTCCGTAAATTAACAAGGAAATTCACTTAACCCTCATTTTGTCCATTTTTGAAAATGATAAAATCAACCATGGAATTCGAATATATGCTTGTTAGATTTCATAGGAACTATTTCATGCTTCGATTCGATAAGGCTAGCCCACGTTATGACCTTTTTAGTGACTTAAAAAGGGTCAAAAACGAGTAAAATCCGTAAATTAACAAGGAAATTCACTTAACCCTCATTTTGTCCGTGTTTGAAAATGATAAAATCAACCTTGGAAGTCGAATATATGCTTGTTAGATTTCATAGGAACTACTACATGCTTCGATTCGACAAGCCTCGACCACTTTAAGCCCTTTTTAGTGAAAGAAAAAAGGTCAAAAACGAGTAAAATCCGTAACTTAACAAGGAAATTCACTTAACCCCCATTTCGGCCTTTTTAAAAAATTCTAAAATAAACCATGGATGTCGTAGATATGCTTGTTAGATTTCATAGGAACTATTACATGCTTCGATTCGATAAGGCAAGGCCACTTTATGACCTTTTTAGTGAATTAAAAAGGGTCAAAAACGAGTAAAATCTGTATATTAACAAGGAAATTCACTTAACCATCATTTTGTCCGTGTTTGAAAATGATAAAATCAACCTTGGAAGTCGAATATATGCTTGTTAGATTTCATAGGAACTATTACATGCTTCGATTCGACAAGCCTCGACCACTTTAAGCCCTTTTTAGTGAAAGAAAAAAGGTCAAAAACGAGTAAAATCCATAAATTAACAAGGAAATTCACTTAACCCTCATTTTTCCGTGTTTGAAAATGATAAAATCAACCTTGGAATTCGAATATATGCTTGTTAGATTTCATAGGAACTATTACATGCTTCGATTCGACAAGCCTCGACCACTTTAAACCCTTTTTAGTGAAAGAAAAAAGGTCAAAAACGAGTAAAATCCGTAAATTAACAAGGAAATTCACTTAACCCCCATTTTGGCCTTTTTTAAAAATTCTAAACTAAACCGTGGATGTCGTAGATATGCTTGTTAGATTTCCTATGAACTATTACATGCTTCGATTCGATAAGGCTAGGCCACTTTATGACCCTTTTAGTGATAGAAAAAGGGTCAAAAACGAGTAAAATCCGTAAATTAACAAGAAAATTCACTTAACCTCCATTTTGTCCGTTTTTAAAAATTTTAAAATAAACCATGGATGTCGTAGATATGCTTGTTAGATTTCATAGGAACTATAATATGCTTCGATTCGATAAGGCTAGGCCACTTTATGACCTTTTTAGTGAATTAAAAAGGGTCAAAAATGAGTAAAATCCGTAAATTAACAAGGAAATTCACTTAACCCTCATTTTGTCCGTGTTTGAAAATGATAAAATCAACCTTGGAAGTCAAATATATGGTTGTTAGATTTCATAGGAACTATTACATGCTTCGATTCGACAAGCCTCGACCACTTTAAGCCCTTTTTAGTGAAAGAAAAAAAGTTAAAAACGAGTAAAATCCGTAAATTAACAAGGAAATTCACTTAACCCCCATTTTGGTCTTTTTAAAAAATTCTAAACTAAACCGCGGATGTCGTAGATATGCTTGTAAGATTTCTTAGGAACTATTACATGATTCGATTTGATAAGGCTAGGCCACTTTATGACCTTTTTAGTGAAAGAAAAAGGGTCAAAAACGAGTAAAGTCCGTAAATTAACAAGGAAATTCACTTAACCCTCATTTTGTCCATTTTTGAAAATGATAAAATCAACCATGGAATTCGAATATATGCTTGTTAGATTTCATAGGAACTATTACATGCTTCGATTCGATAAGGCTAGGCCACTTTATGACCTTTTTAGTGACTTAAAAAGGGTCAAAAACGAGTAAAATCCGTAAATTAACAAGGAAATTCACTTAACCCTCATTTTGTCCGTGTTTGAAAATGATAAAATCAACCTTGGAAGTCGAATATATGCTTGTTAGATTTCATAGGAACTATTACATGCTTCGATTCGACAAGCCTCGACCACTTTAAACCCTTTTTAGTGAAAGAAAAAAGGTCAAAAACGAGTAAAATCCGTAAATTAACAAGGAAATTCACTTAACCCCCATTTTGGCCTTTTTAAAAAATTCTAAACTAAACCGTGGATGTCGTAGATATGCTTGTTAGATTTCCTAGGAACTATTACATGCTTCGATTCGATAAGGCTAGGCCACTTTATGACCTTTTTAGTGAAAGAAAAAGGGTCAAAAACGAGTAAAATCCGTAAATTAACAAGAAAATTCACTTAACCTCCATTTTGTCCGTTTTTAAAAATTTTAAAATAAACCATGGATGTCGTAGATATGCTTGTTAGATTTCATAGGAACTATAATATGCTTCGATTCGATAAGGCTAGGCCACTTTATGACCTTTTTAGTGAATTAAAAAGGGTCAAAAATGAGTAAAATCCGTAAATTAACAAGGAAATTCACTTAACCCTCATTTTGTCCGTGTTTGAAAATGATAAAATCAACCTTGGAAGTCGAATATATGGTTGTTAGATTTCATAGGAACTATTACATGCTTCGATTCGACAAGCCTCGACCACTTTAAGCCCTTTTTAGTGAAAGAAAAAAAAGTTAAAAACGAGTAAAATCCGTAAATTAACAAGGAAATTCACTTAACCCCCATTTTGGTCTTTTTAAAAAATTCTAAACTAAACCGCGGATGTCATAGATATGCTTGTAAGATTTCTTAGGAACTATTACATGATTCGATTCGATAAGGCTAGGCCACTTTATGACCTTTTTAGTGAAAGAAAAAGGGTCAAAAACGAGTAAAGTCCGTAAATTAACAAGGAAATTCACTTAACCCTCATTTTGTCCGTGTTTGAAAACGATAAAATCAACCTTGGAAGTCGAATATATGCTTGTTAGATTTCATAGGAACTATTACATGCTTCGATTCGATAAGGCTAGGCCACTTTATGACCTTTTTAGTGAAAAAAAAGGGTCAAAAACGAGTAAAGTCCGTAAATTAACAAGGAAATTCACTTAACCCTCATTTTGTCCATTTTTGAAAATGATAAAATCAACCATGGAATTCGAATATATGCTTGTTAGATTTCATAGGAACTATTTCATGCTTCGATTCGATAAGGCTAGCCCACGTTATGACCTTTTTAGTGACTTAAAAAGGGTCAAAAACGAGTAAAATCCGTAAATTAACAAGGAAATTCACTTAACCCTCATTTTGTCCGTGTTTGAAAATGATAAAATCAACCTTGGAAGTCGAATATATGCTTGTTAGATTTCATAGGAACTACTACATGCTTCGATTCGACAAGCCTCGACCACTTTAAGCCCTTTTTAGTGAAAGAAAAAAGGTCAAAAACGAGTAAAATCCGTAACTTAACAAGGAAATTCACTTAACCCCCATTTTGGCCTTTTTAAAAAATTCTAAAATAAACCATGGATGTCGTAGATATGCTTGTTAGATTTCATAGGAACTATTACATGCTTCGATTCGATAAGGCAAGGCCACTTTATGACCTTTTTAGTGAATTAAAAAGGGTCAAAAACGAGTAAAATCTGTATATTAACAAGGAAATTCACTTAACCATCATTTTGTCCGTGTTTGAAAATGATAAAATCAACCTTGGAAGTCGAATATATGCTTGTTAGATTTCATAGGAACTATTACATGCTTCGATTCGACAAGCCTCGACCACTTTAAGCCCTTTTTAGTGAAAGAAAAAAGGTTAAAAACGAGTAAAATCCATAAATTAACAAGGAAATTCACTTAACCCTCATTTTTCCGTGTTTGAAAATGATAAAATCAACCTTGGAAGTCGAATATATGCTTGTTAGATTTCATAGGAACTATTACATGCTTCGATTCGACAAGCCTCGACCACTTTAAACCCTTTTTAGTGAAAGAAAAAAGGTCAAAAACGAGTAAAATCCGTAAATTAACAAGGAAATTCACTTAACCCCCATTTTGGCCTTTTTAAAAAATTCTAAAATAAACCATGGATGTCGTAGATATGCTTGTTAGATTTCATAGGAACTATTACATGCTTCGATTCAATAAGGCAAGGCCACTTTATGACCTTTTTAGTGAATTAAAAAGGGTCAAAAACGAGTAAAATCTGTATATTAACAAGGAAATTCACTTAACCATCATTTTGTCCGTGATTGAAAATGATAAAATCAACCTTGGAAGTCGAATATATGCTTGTTAGATTTCATAGGAACTATTACATGCTTTGATTCGACAAGCCTCGACCACTTTAAGCCCTTTTTAGTGAAAGAAAAAAGGTCAAAAACGAGTAAAATCCATAAATTAACAAGGAAATTCACTTAACCCTCATTTTTCCGTGTTTGAAAATGATAAAATCAACCTTGGAAGTCGAATATATGCTTGTTAGATTTCATAGGAACTATTACATGCTTCGATTCGACAAGCCTCGACCACTTTAAACCCTTTTTAGTGAAAGAAAAAAGGTCAAAAACGAGTAAAATCCGTAAATTAACAAGGAAATTCACTTAACCCCCATTTTGGTCTTTTTAAAAAATTCTAAACTAAACCGCGGATGTCATAGATATGCTTGTAAGATTTCTTAGGAACTATTACATGATTCGATTCGATAAGGCTAGGCCACTTTATGACCTTTTTAGTGAAAGAAAAAGGGTCAAAAACGAGTAAAGTCCGTAAATTAACAAGGAAATTCACTTAACCCTCATTTTGTCCGTGTTTGAAAATGATAAAATCAACCTAGGAAGTCGAATATATGCTTGTTAGATTTCATAGGAACTATTACATGCTTCGATTCGATAAGGCTAGGCCACTTTATGACCTTTTTAGTGAAAAAAAAGGGTCAAAAACGAGTAAAGTCTGTAAATTAACAAGGAAATTCACTTAACCCTCATTTTGTCCATTTTTGAAAATGATAAAATCAACCATGGAATTCGAATATATGCTTGTTAGATTTCATAGGAACTATTTCATGCTTCGATTCGATAAGGCTAGCCCACGTTATGACCTTTTTAGTGACTTAAAAAGGGTCAAAAACGAGTAAAATCCGTAAATTAACAAGGAAATTCACTTAACCCTCATTTTGTCCGTGTTTGAAAATGATAAAGTCAACACTGGAAGTCGAATATATGCTTGTTAGATTTCATAGGAACTACTACATGCTTCGATTCGACAAGCCTCGACCACTTTAAGCCCTTTTTAGTGAAAGAAAAAAGGTCAAAAACGAGTAAAATCCGTAACTTAACAAGGAAATTCACTTAACCCCCATTTTGGCCTTTTTAAAAAATTCTAAAATAAACCATGGATGTCGTAGATATGCTTGTTAGATTTCATAGGAACTATTACATGCTTCGATTCGATAAGGCAAGGCCACTTTATGACCTTTTTAGTGAATTAAAAAGGGTCAAAAACGAGTAAAATCTGTATATTAACAAGGAAATTCACTTAACCATCATTTTGTCCGTGTTTGAAAATGATAAAATCAACCTTGGAAGTCGAATATATGCTTGTTAGATTTCATAGGAACTATTACATGCTTCGATTCGACAAGCCTCGACCACTTTAAGCCCTTTTTAGGGAAAGAACAAAGGTCAAAAACGAGTAAAATCCATAAATTAACAAGGAAATTCACTTAACCGTCATTTTTCCGTGTTTGAAAATGATAAAATCAACCTTGGAAGTCGAATATATGCTTGTTAGATTTCATAGGAACTATTACATGCTTCGATTCGACAAGCCTCGACCACTTTAAACCCTTTTTAGTGAAAGAAAAAAGGTCAAAAACGAGTAAAATCCGTAAATTAACAAGGAAATTCACTTAACCCCCATTTTGGCCTTTTTAAAAAATTCTAAAATAAACCATGGATGTCGTAGATATGCTTGTTAGATTTCATAGGAACTATTACATGCTTCGATTCAATAAGGCAAGGCCACTTTATGACCTTTTTAGTGAATTAAAAAGGGTCAAAAACGAGTAAAATCTGTATATTAACAAGGAAATTCACTTAACCATCATTTTGTCCGTGATTGAAAATGATAAAATCAACCTTGGAAGTCGAATATATGCTTGTTAGATTTCATAGGAACTATTACATGCTTTGATTCGACAAGCCTCGACCACTTTAAGCCCTTTTTAGTGAAAGAAAAAAGGTCAAAAACGAGTAAAATCCATAAATTAACAAGGAAATTCACTTAACCCTCATTTTTCCGTGTTTGAAAATGATAAAATCAACCTTGGAAGTCGAATATATGCTTGTTAGATTTCATAGGAACTATTACATGCTTCGATTCGACAAGCCTCGACCACTTTAAACCCTTTTTAGTGAAAGAAAAAAGGTCAAAAACGAGTAAAATCCGTAAATTAACAAGGAAATTCACTTAACCCCCATTTTGGTCTTTTTAAAAAATTCTAAACTAAACCGCGGATGTCATAGATATGCTTGTAAGATTTCTTAGGAACTATTACATGATTCGATTCGATAAGGCTAGGCCACTTTATGACCTTTTTAGTGAAAGAAAAAGGGTCAAAAACGAGTAAAGTCCGTAAATTAACAAGGAAATTCACTTAACCCTCATTTTGTCCGTGTTTGAAAATGATAAAATCAACCTTGGAAGTCGAATATATGCTTGTTAGATTTCATAGGAACTATTACATGCTTCGATTCGATAAGGCTAGGCCACTTTATGACCTTTTTAGTGAAAAAAAAGGGTCAAAAACGAGTAAAGTCCGTAAATTAACAAGGAAATTCACTTAACCCTCATTTTGTCCATTTTTGAAAATGATAAAATCAACCATGGAATTCGAATATATGCTTGTTAGATTTCATAGGAACTATTTCATGCTTCGATTCGATAAGGCTAGCCCACGTTATGACCTTTTTAGTGACTTAAAAAGGGTCAAAAACGAGTAAAATCCGTAAATTAACAAGGAAATTCACTTAACCCTCATTTTGTCCGTGTTTGAAAATGATAAAATCAACCTTGGAAGTCGAATATATGCTTGTTAGATTTCATAGGAACTACTACATGCTTCGATTCGACAAGCCTCGACCACTTTAAGCCCTTTTTAGTGAAAGAAAAAAGGTCAAAAACGAGTAAAATCCGTAACTTAACAAGGAAATTCACTTAACCCCCATTTTGGCCTTTTTAAAAAATTCTAAAATAAACCATGGATGTCGTAGATATGCTTGTTAGATTTCATAGGAACTATTACATGCTTCGATTCGATAAGGCAAGGCCACTTTATGACCTTTTTAGTGAATTAAAAAGGGTCAAAAACGAGTAAAATCTGTATATTAACAAGGAAATTCACTTAACCATCATTTTGTCCGTGTTTGAAAATGATAAAATCAACCTTGGAAGTCGAATATATGCTTGTTAGATTTCATAGGAACTATTACATGCTTCGATTCGACAAGCCTCGACCACTTTAAGCCCTTTTTAGTGAAAGAACAAAGGTCAAAAACGAGTAAAATCCATAAATTAACAAGGAAATTCACTTAACCGTCATTTTTCCGTGTTTGAAAATGATAAAATCAACCTTGGAAGTCGAATATATGCTTGTTAGATTTCATAGGAACTATTACATGCTTCGATTCGACAAGCCTCGACCACTTTAAACCCTTTTTAGTGAAAGAAAAAAGGTCAAAAACGAGTAAAATCCGTAAATTAACAAGGAAATTCACTTAACCCCCATTTTGGCCTTTTTTAAAAATTCTAAACTAAACCGTGGATGTCGTAGATATGCTTGTTAGATTTCCTATGAACTATTACATGCTTCGATTCGATAAGGCTAGGCCACTTTATGACCTTTTTAGTGAAAGAAAAAGGGTCAAAAACGAGTAAAATCCGTAAATTAACAAGAAAATTCACTTAACCTCCATTTTGTCCGTTTTTAAAAATTTTAAAATAAACCATGGATGTCGTAGATATGCTTGTTAGATTTCATAGGAACTATAATATGCTTCGATTCGATAAGGCTAGGCCACTTTATGACCTTTTTAGTGAATTAAAAAGGGTCAAAAATGAGTAAAATCCGTAAATTAACAAGGAAATTCACTTAACCCTCATTTTGTCCGTGTTTGAAAATGATAAAATCAACCTTGGAAGTCGAATATATGGTTGTTAGATTTCATAGGAACTATTACATGCTTCGATTCGACAAGCCTCGACCACTTTAAGCCCTTTTTAGTGAAAGAAAAAAAGTTAAAAACGAGTAAAATCCGTAAATTAACAAGGAAATTCACTTAACCCCCATTTTGGTCTTTTTAAAAAATTCTAAACTAAACCGCGGATGTCATAGATATGCTTGTAAGATTTCTTAGGAACTATTACATGATTCGATTCGATAAGGCTAGGCCACTTTACGACGTTTTTAGTGAAAGAAAAAGGGTCAAAAACGAGTAAAGTCCGTAAATTAACAAGGAAATTCACTTAACCCTCATTTTGTCCATTTTTGAAAATGATAAAATCAACCATGGAATTCGAATATATGCTTGTTAGATTTCATAGGAACTATTACATGCTTCGATTCGATAAGGCTAGGCCACTTTATGACCTTTTTAGTGACTTAAAAAGGGTCAAAAACGAGTAAAATCCGTAAATTAACAAGGAAATTCACTTAACCCTCATTTTGTCCGTGTTTGAAAATGATAAAATCAACCTTGGAAGTCGAATATATGCTTGTTAGATTTCATAGGAACTATTACATGCTTCGATTAGACAAGCCTCGACCACTTTAAGCCCTTTTTAGTGAAAGAAAAAAGGTCAAAAACGAGTAAAATCCGTAACTTAACAAGGAAATTCACTTAACCCCCATTTTGGCCTTTTTAAAAAATTCTAAAATAAACCATGGATGTCGTAGATATGCTTGTTAGATTTCATAGGAACTATTACATGCTTCGATTCGATAAGGCTAGGCCACTTTATGACCTTTTTAGTGAATTAAAAAGGGTCAAAAACGAGTAAAATCTGTATATTAACAAGGAAATTCACTTAACCATCATTTTGTCCGTGTTTGAAAATGATAAAATCAACCTTGGAAGTCGAATATATGCTTGTTAGATTTCATAGGAACTATTACATGCTTCGATTCGACAAGCCTCGACCACTTTAAACCCTTTTTAGCGAAAGAAAAAAGGTCAAAAACGAGTAAAATCCGTAAATTAACAAGGAAATTCACTTAACCCCCATTTTGGCCTTTTTAAAAAATTCTACACTAAACTGTGGATGTCGTAGATATGCTTGTTAGATTTCCTAGGAACTATTACATGCTTCGATTCGATAAGGCTAGGCCACTTTATGACCTTTTTAGTGAAAGAAAAAGGGTCAAAAACGAGTAAAATCCGTAAATTAACAAGAAAATTCACTTAACCTCCATTTTGTCCGTTTTTAAAAATTTTAAAATAAACCATGGATGTCGTAGATATGCTTGTTAGATTTCATAGGAACTATAATATGCTTCGATTCGATAAGGCTAGGCCACTTTATGACCTTTTTAGTGAATTAAAAAGGGTCAAAAATGAGTAAAATCCGTAAATTAACAAGGAAATTCACTTAACCCTCATTTTGTCCGTGTTTGAAAATGATAAAATTAACCTTGGAAGTCGAATATATGGTTGTTAGATTTCATAGGAACTATTACATGCTTCGATTCGACAAGCCTCGACCACTTTAAGCCCTTTTTAGTGAAAGAAAAAAAGTTAAAAACGAGTAAAATCCGTAAATTAACAAGGAAATTCACTTAACCCCGATTTTGGCCTTTTTAAAAAATTCTAAACTAAACCGTGGATGTCGTAGATATGCTTGTTAGATTTCTTAGGAACTATTACATGATTCGATTCGATAAGGCTAGGCCACTTTACGACGTTTTTAGTGAAAGAAAAAGGGTCAAAAACGAGTAAAGTCCGTAAATTAACAAGGAAATTCACTTAACCCTCATTTTGTCCATTTTTGAAAATGATAAAATCAACCATGGAATTCGAATATATGCTTGTTAGATTTCATAGGAACTATTACATGCTTCGATTCGATAAGGCTAGGCCACTTTATGACCTTTTTAGTGACTTAAAAAGGGTCAAAAACGAGTAAAATCCGTAAATTAACAAGGAAATTCACTTAACCCTCATTTTGTCCGTGTTTGAAAATGATAAAATCAACCTTGGAAGTCGAATATATGCTTGTTAGATTTCATAGGAACTATTACATGCTTCGATTCGATAAGGCTAGGCCACTTTATGACCTTTTTAGTGAAAGAAAAAGGGTCAAAAACGAGTAAAGTCCGTAAATTAACAAGGAAATTAACTTAACCCTCATTTTGTCCATTTTTGAAAATGATAAAATCAACCATGGAATTCGAATATATGCTTGTTAGATTTCATAGGAACTATTTCATGCTTCGATTCGATAAGGCTAGCCCACGTTATGACCTTTTTAGTGACTTAAAAAGGGTCAAAAACGAGTAAAATCCGTAAATTAACAAGGAAATTCACTTAACCCTCATTTTGTCCGTGTTTGAAAATGATAAAATCAACCTTGGAAGTCGAATATATGCTTGTTAGATTTCATAGGAACTATTACATGCTTCGATTCGACAAGCCTCGACCACTTTAAGCCCTTTTTAGTGAAAGAAAAAAGGTCAAAAACGTGTAAAATCCGTAACTTAACAAGGAAATTCACTTAACCCCCATTTTGGCCTTTTTAAAAAATTCTAAAATAAACCATGGATGTCGTAGATATGCTTGTTAGATTTCATAGGAACTATTACATGCTTCGATTCGATAAGGCTAGGCCACTTTATGACCTTTTTAGTGAATTAAAAAGGGTCAAAAACGAGTAAAATCTGTATATTAACAAGGAAATTCACTTAACCATCATTTTGTCCGTGTTTGAAAATGATAAAATCAACCTTGGAAGTCGAATATATGCTTGTTAGATTTCATAGGAACTATTACATGCTTCGATTCGACAAGCCTCGACCACTTTAAGCCCTTTTTAGTGAAAGGAAAAAGGTCAAAAACGAGTAAAATCCATAAATTAACAAGGAAATTCACTTAACCCTCATTTTTCCGTGTTAGAAAATGATAAAATCAACCTTGGAAGTCGAATATATGCTTGTTAGATTTCATAGGAACTATTACATGCTTCGATTCGACAAGCCTCGACCACTTTAAACCCTTTTTAGTGAAAGAAAAAAGGTCAAAAACGAGTAAAATCCGTAAATTAACAAGGAAATTCACTTAACCCCCATTTTGGTGTTTTTAAAAAATTCTAAACTAAACCGCGGATATCATAGATATGCTTGTAAGATTTCTTAGGAACTATTACATGATTCGATTCGATAAGGCTAGGCCACTTTATGACCTTTTTAGTGAAAGAAAAAGGGTCAAAAACGAGTAAAGTCCGTAAATTAACAAGGAAATTCACTTAACCCTCATTTTGTCCATTTTTGAAAATGATAAAATCAACCATGGAATTCGAATATATGCTTGTTAGATTTCATAGGAACTATTACATGCTTCGATTCGATAAGGCTAGGCCACTTTATGACCTTTTTAGTGACTTAAAAAGGGTCAAAAACGAGTAAAATCCGTAAATTAACAAGGAAATTCACTTAACCCTCATTTTGTCCGTGTTTGAAAATGATAAAATCAACCTTGGAAGACGAATATATGCTTGTTAGATTTCATAGGAACTATTACATGCTTCGATTCGATAAGGCTAGGCCACTTTATGACCTTTTTAGTGAAAGAAAAAGGGTCAAAAACGAGTAAAGTTCGTAAATTAACAAGGAAATTAACTTAACCCTCATTTTGTCCATTTTTGAAAATGATAAAATCAACCATGGAATTCGAATATATGCTTGTTAGATTTCATAGGAACTATTTCATGCTTCGATTCGATAAGGCTAGCCCACGTTATGACCTTTTTAGTGACTTAAAAAGGGTCAAAAACGAGTAAAATCCGTAAATTAACAAGGAAATTCACTTAACCCTCATTTTGTCCGTGTTTGAAAATTATAAAATCAACCTTGGAAGTCGAATATATGCTTGTTAGATTTCATAGGAACTATTACATGCTTCGATTCGACAAGCCTCGACCACTTTAAGCCCTTTTTAGTGAAAGAAAAAAGGTCAAAAACGAGTAAAATCCATAACTTAACAAGGAAATTCACTTAACCCCCATTTTGGCCTTTTTAAAAAATTCTAAAATAAACCATGGATGTCGTAGATATGCTTGTTAGATTTCATAGGAACTATTACATGCTTCGATTCGATAAGGCTAGGCCACTTTATGACCTTTTTAGTGAATTAAAAAGGGTCAAAAACGAGTAAAATCTGTATATTAACAAGGAAATTCACTTAACCATCATTTTGTCCGTGTTTGAAAATGATAAAATCAACCTTGGAAGTCGAATATATGCTTGTTAGATTTCATAGGAACTATTACATGCTTCGATTCGACAAGCCTCGACCACTTTAAGCCCTTTTTAGTGAAAGAAAAAAGGTCAAAAACGAGTAAAATCCATAAATTAACAAGGAAATTCACTTAACCCTCATTTTTCCGTGTTTGAAAATGATAAAATCAACCTTGGAAGTCGAATATATGCTTGTTAGATTTCATAGGAACTATTACATGCTTCGATTCGACAAGCCTCGACCACTTTAAACCCTTTTTAGTGAAAGAAAAAAGGTCAAAAACGAGTAAAATCCGTAAATTAACAAGGAAATTCACTTAACCCCCATTTTGGCCTTTTTAAAAAATTCTAAACTAAACCGTGGATGTCGTAGATATGCTTGTTAGATTTCCTAGGAACTATTACATGCTTCGATTCGATAAGGCTAGGCCACTTTATGACCTTTTTAGTGAAAGAAAAAGGGTCAAAAACGAGTAAAATCCGTAAATTAACAAGAAAATTCACTTAACCTCCATTTTGTCCGTTTTTCAAAATTTTAAAATAAACCATGGATGTCGTAGATATGCTTGTTAGATTTCATAGGAACTATAATATGCTTCGATTCGATAAGGCTAGGCCACTTTATGACCTTTTTAGTGAATTAAAAAGGGTCAAAAATGAGTAAAATCCGTAAATTAACAAGGAAATTCACTTAACCCTCATTTTGTCCGTGTTTGAAAATGATAAAATTAACCTTGGAAGTCGAATATATGGTTGTTAGATTTCATAGGAACTATTACATGCTTTGATTCGACAAGCCTCGAACACTTTAAGCCCTTTTTAGTGAAAGAAAAAAAGTTAAAAACGAGTAAAATCCGTAAATTAACAAGGAAATTCACTTAACCCCCATTTTGGCCTTTTTAAAAAATTCTAAACTAAACCATGGATGTCGTAGATATGCTTGTTAGATTTCTTAGGAACTATTACATGATTCGATTCGATAAGGCTAGGCCACTTTACGACGTTTTTAGTGAAAGAAAAAGGGTCAAAAACGAGTAAAGTCCGTAAATTAACAAGGAAATTCACTTAACCCTCATTTTGTCCATTTTTGAAAATGATAAAATCAACCATGGAATTCGAATATATGCTTGTTAGATTTCATAGGAACTATTACATGCTTCGATTCGATAAGGCTAGGCCACTTTATGACCTTTTTAGTGACTTAAAAAGGGTCAAAAACGAGTAAAATCCGTAAATTAACAAGGAAATTCACTTAACCCTCATTTTGTCCGTGTTTGAAAAAGATAAAATCAACCTTGGAAGTCGAATATATGCTTGTTAGATTTCATAGGAACTATTACATGCTTCGATTCGATAAGGCTAGGCCACTTTATGACCTTTTTAGTGAAAGAAAAAGGGTCAAAAACGAGTAAAGTCAGTAAATTAACAAGGAAATTCACTTAACCCTCATTTTTTCCATTTTTGAAAATGATAAAATCAACCATGGAATTCGAATATATGCTTGTTTGATTTCATAGGAACTATTTCATGCTTCGATTCGATAAGGCTAGCCCACGTTATGACCTTTTTAGTGACTTAAAAAGGGTCAAAAACGAGTAAAATCCGTAAATTAACAAGGAAATTCACTTAACACTCATTTTGTCCGTGTTTGAAAATGATAAAATCAACCTTGGAAGTCGAATATATGCTTGTTAGATTTCATAGGAACTATTACATGCTTCGATTCGACAAGCCTCGACCACTTTAAGCCCTTTTTAGTGAAAGAAAAAAGGTCAAAAACGAGTAAAATCCGTAACTTAACAAGGAAATTCACTTAACCCCCATTTTGGCCTTTTTAAAAAATTCTAAAATAAACCATGGATGTCGTAGATATGCTTGTTAGATTTCATAGGAACTATTACATGCTTCGATTCGATAAGGCTAGGCCACTTTATGACCTTTTTAGTGAATTAAAAAGGGTCAAAAACGAGTAAAATCTGTATATTAACAAGGAAATTCACTTAACCATCATTTTGTCCGTGTTTGAAAATGATAAAATCAACCTTGGAAGTCGAATATATGCTTGTTAGATTTCATAGGAACTATTACATGCTTCGATTCGACAAGCCTCGACCACTTTAAGCCCTTTTTAGTGAAAGAAAAAAGGTCAAAAACGAGTAAAATCCATAAATTAACAAGGAAATTCACTTAACCCTCATTTTTCCGTGTTTGAAAATGATAAAATCAACCTTGGAAGTCGAATATATGCTTGTTAGATTTCATAGGAACTATTACATGCTTCGATTCGACAAGCCTCGACCACTTTAAACCCTTTTTAGTGAAAGAAAAAAGGTCAAAAACGAGTAAAATCCGTAAATTAACAAGGAAATTCACTTAACCCCCATTTTGGTCTTTTTAAAAAATTCTAAACTAAACCGCGGATGTCGTAGATATGCTTGTAAGATTTCTTAGGAACTATTACATGATTCGATTCGATAAGGCTAGGCCACTTTATGACCTTTTTAGTGAAAGAAAAAGGGTCAAAAACGAGTAAAGTCCGTAAATTAACAAGGAAATTCACTTAACCCTCATTTTGTCCATTTTTGAAAATGATAAAATCAACCATGGAATTCGAATATATGCTTGTTAGATTTCATAGGAACTATTACATGCTTCGATTCGATAAGGCTAGGCCACTTTATGACCTTTTTAGTGACTTAAAAAGGGTCAAAAACGAGTAAAATCCGTAAATTAACAAGGAAATTCACTTAACCCTCATTTTGTCCGTGTTTGAAAATGATAAAATCAACCTTGGAAGACGAATATATGCTTGTTAGATTTCATAGGAACTATTACATGCTTCGATTCGATAAGGCTAGGCCACTTTATGACCTTTTTAGTGAAAGAAAAAGGGTCAAAAACGAGTAAAGTTCGTAAATTAACAAGGAAATTAACTTAACCCTCATTTTGTCCATTTTTGAAAATGATAAAATCAACCATGGAATTCGAATATATGCTTGTTAGATTTCATAGGAACTATTTCATGCTTCGATTCGATAAGGCTAGCCCACGTTATGACCTTTTTAGTGACTTAAAAAGGGTCAAAAACGAGTAAAATCCTTAAATTAACAAGGAAATTCACTTAACCCTCATTTTGTCCGTGTTTGAAAATGATAAAATCAACCTTGGAAGTCGAATATATGCTTGTTAGATTTCATAGGAACTATTACATGCTTCGATTCGACAAGCCTCGACCACTTTAAGCCCTTTTTAGTGAAAGAAAAAAGGTCAAAAACGAGTAAAATCCGTAACTTAACAAGGAAATTCACTTAACCCCCATTTTGGCCTTTTTAAAAAATTCTAAAATAAACCATGGATGTCGTAGATATGCTTGTTAGATTTCATAGGAACTATTACATGCTTCGATTCGATAAGGCTAGGCCACTTTATGACCTTTTTAGTGAATTAAAAAGGGTCAAAAACGAGTAAAATCTGTATATTAACAAGGAAATTCACTTAACCATCATTTTGTCCGTGTTTGAAAATGATAAAATCAACCTTGGAAGTCGAATATATGCTTGTTAGATTTCATAGGAACTATTACATGCTTCGATTCGACAAGCCTCGACCACTTTAAGCCCTTTTTAGTGAAAGAAAAAAGGTCAAAAATGAGTAAAATCCATAAATTAACAAGGAAATTCACTTAACCCTCATTTTTCCGTGTTTGAAAATGATAAAATCAACCTTGGAAGTCGAATATATGCTTGTTAGATTTCATAGGAACTATTACATGCTTCGATTCGACAAGCCTCGACCATTTTAAACCCTTTTTAGTGAAAGAAAAAAGGTCAAAAACGAGTAAAATCCGTAAATTAACAAGGAAATTCACTTAACCCCCATTTTGGCCTTTTTAAAAAATTCTAAACTAAACCGTGGATGTCGTAGATATGCTTGTTAGATTTCCTAGGAACTATTACATGCTTCGATTCGATAAGGCTAGGCCACTTTATGACCTTTTTAGTGAAAGAAAAAGGGTAAAAAACGAGTAAAATCCGTAAATTAACAAGAAAATTCACTTAACCTCCATTTTGTCCGTTTTTAAAAATTTTAAAATAAACCATGGATGTCGTAGATATGCTTGTTAGATTTCATAGGAACTATAATATGCTTCGATTCGATAAGGCTAGGCCACTTTATGACCTTTTTAGTGAATTAAAAAGGGTCAAAAATGAGTAAAATCCGTAAATTAACAAGGAAATTCACTTAACCCTCATTTTGTCCGTGTTTGAAAATGATAAAATTAACCTTGGAAGTCGAATATATGGTTGTTAGATTTCATAGGAACTATTACATGCTTCTATTCGACAAGCCTCGACCACTTTAAGCCCTTTTTAGTGAAAGAAAAAAAGTTAAAAACGAGTAAAATCCGTAAATTAACAAGGAAATTCACTTAACCCCCATTTTGGCTTTTTTAAAAAATTCTAAACTAAACCGTGGATGTCGTAGATATGCTTGTTAGATTTCTTAGGAACTATTACATGATTCGATTCGATAAGACTAGGCCACTTTACGACGTTTTTAGTGAAAGAAAAAGGGTCAGAAACGAGTAAAGTCCGTAAATTAACAAGGAAATTCACTTAACCCTCATTTTGTCCATTTTTGAAAATGATAAAATCAACCATGGAATTCGAATATATGCTTGTTAGATTTCATAGGAACTATTACATGCTTCGATTTGATAAGGCTAGGCCACTTTATGACCTTTTTAGTGACTTAAAAAGGGTCAAAAACGAGTAAAATCCGTAAATTAACAAGGAAATTCACTTAACCCTCATTTTGTCCGTGTTTGAAAATGATAAAATCAACCTTGGAAGTCGAATATATGCTTGTTAGATTTCATAGGAACTATTACATGCTTCGATTCGATAAGGCTAGGCCACTTTATGACCTTTTTAGTGAAAGAAAAAGGGTCAAAAACGAGTAAAGTCCGTAAATTAACAAGGAAATTCACTTAACCCTCATTTTGTCCATTTTTGAAAATGATAAAATCAACCATGGAATTCGAATATATGCTTGTTAGATTTCATAGGAACTATTTCATGCTTCGATTCGATAAGGCTAGCCCACGTTATGACCTTTTTAGTGACTTAAAAAGGGTCAAAAACGAGTAAAATCCGTAAATTAACAAGGAAATTCACTTAACCCTCATTTTGTCCGTGTTTGAAAATGATAAAATCAACCTTGGAAGTCGAATATATGCTTGTTAGATTTCATAGGAACTATTACATGCTTCGATTCGACAAGCCTCGACCACTTTAAGCCCTTTTTAGTGAAAGAAAAAAGGTCAAAAACGAGTAAAATCCGTAACTTAACAAGGAAATTCACTTAACCCCCATTTTGGCCTTTTTAAAAAATTCTAAAATAAACCATGGATGTCGTAGATATGCTTGTTAGATTTCATAGGAACTATTACATGCTTCAATTCGATAAGGCTAGGCCACTTTATGACCTTTTTAGTGAATTAAAAAGGGTCAAAAACGAGTAAAATCTGTATATTAACAAGGAAATTCACTTAACCATCATTTTGTCCGTGTTTGAAAATGATAAAATCAACCTTGGAAGTCGAATATATGCTTGTTAGATTTCATAGGAACTATTACATGCTTCGATTCAACAGGCCTCGACCACTTTAAGCCCTTTTTAGTGAAAGAAAAAAGGTCAAAAATGAGTAAAATCCATAAATTAACAAGGAAATTCACTTAACCCTCATTTTTCCGTGTTTGAAAATGATAAAATCAACCTTGGAAGTCGAATATATGCTTGTTAGATTTCATAGGAACTATTACATGCTTCGATTCGACAAGCCTCGACCACTTTAAACCCTTTTTAGTGAAAGAAAAAAGGTCAAAAACGAGTAAAATCCGTAAATTAACAAGGAAATTCACTTAACCCCCATTTTGGCCTTTTTAAAAAATTCTAAACTAAACCGTGGATGTCGTAGATATGCTTGTTAGATTTCCTAGGAACTATTACATGCTTCGATTCGATAAGGCTAGGCCACTTTATGACCTTTTTAGTGAAAGAAAAAGGGTCAAAAACGAGTAAAATCCGTAAATTAACAAGAAAATTCACTTAACCTCCATTTTGTCCGTTTTTAAAAATTTTAAAATAAACCATGGATGTCGTAGATATGCTTGTTAGATTTCATAGGAACTATAATATGCTTCGATTCGATAAGGCTAGGCCACTTTATGACCTTTTTAGTGAATTAAAAAGGGTCAAAAATGAGTAAAATCCGTAAATTAACAAGGAAATTCACTTAACCCTCATTTTGTCCGTGTTTGAAAATGATAAAATTAACCTTGGAAGTCGAATATATGGTTGTTAGATTTCATAGGAACTATTACATGCTTCTATTCGACAAGCCTCGACCACTTTAAGCCCTTTTTAGTGAAAGAAAAAAAGTTAAAAACGAGTAAAATCCGTAAATTAACAAGGAAATTCACTTAACCCCCATTTTGGCTTTTTTAAAAAATTCTAAACTAAACCGTGGATGTCGTAGATATGCTTGTTAGATTTCTTAGGAACTATTACATGATTCGATTCGATAAGGCTAGGCCACTTTACGACGTTTTTAGTGAAAGAAAAAGGGTCAGAAACGAGTAAAGTCCGTAAATTAACAAGGAAATTCACTTAACCCTCATTTTGTCCATTTTTGAAAATGATAAAATCAACCATGGAATTCGAATATATGCTTGTTAGATTTCATAGGAACTATTACATGCTTCGATTCGATAAGGCTAGGCCACTTTATGACCTTTTTAGTGACTTAAAAAGGGTCAAAAACGAGTAAAATCCGTAAATTAACAAGGAAATTCACTTAACCCTCATTTTGTCCGTGTTTGAAAATGATAAAATCAACCTTGGAAGTCGAATATATGCTTGTTAGATTTCATAGGAACTATTACATGCTTCGATTCGATAAGGCTAGGCCACTTTATGACCTTTTTAGTGACTTAAAAAGGGTCAAAAACGAGTAAAATCCGTAAATTAACAAGGAAATTCACTTAACCCTCATTTTGTCCGTGTTTGAAAATGATAAAATCAACCTTGGAAGACGAATATATGCTTGTTAGATTTCATAGGAACTATTACATGCTTCGATTCGATAAGGCTAGGCCACTTTATGACCTTTTTAGTGAAAGAAAAAGGGTCAAAAACGAGTAAAGTTCGTAAATTAACAAGGAAATTAACTTAACCCTCATTTTGTCCATTTTTGAAAATGATAAAATCAACCATGGAATTCGAATATATGCTTGTTAGATTTCATAGGAACTATTTCATGCTTCGATTCGATAAGGCTAGCCCACGTTATGACCTTTTTAGTGACTTAAAAAGGGTCAAAAACGAGTAAAATCCTTAAATTAACAAGGAAATTCACTTAACCCTCATTTTGTCCGTGTTTGAAAATGATAAAATCAACCTTGGAAGTCGAATATATGCTTGTTAGATTTCATAGGAACTATTACATGCTTCGATTCGATAAGGCTAGGCCACTTTATGACCTTTTTAGTGAATTAAAAAGGGTCAAAAACGAGTAAAATCTGTATATTAACAAGGAAATTCACTTAACCATCATTTTGTCCGTGTTTGAAAATGATAAAATCAACCTTGGAAGTCGAATATATGCTTGTTAGATTTCATAGGAACTATTACATGCTTCGATTCAACAGGCCTCGACCACTTTAAGCCCTTTTTAGTGAAAGAAAAAAGGTCAAAAATGAGTAAAATCCATAAATTAACAAGGAAATTCACTTAACCCTCATTTTTCCGTGTTTGAAAATGATAAAATCAACCTTGGAAGTCGAATATATGCTTGTTAGATTTCATAGGAACTATTACATGCTTCGATTCGACAAGCCTCGACCACTTTAAACCCTTTTTAGTGAAAGAAAAAAGGTCAAAAACGAGTAAAATCCGTAAATTAACAAGGAAATTCACTTAACCCCCATTTTGGCCTTTTTAAAAAATTCTAAACTAAACCGTGGATGTCGTAGATATGCTTGTTAGATTTCCTAGGAACTATTACATGCTTCGATTCGATAAGGCTAGGCCACTTTATGACCTTTTTAGTGAAAGAAAAAGGGTCAAAAACGAGTAAAATCCGTAAATTAACAAGAAAATTCACTTAACCTCCATTTTGTCCGTTTTTAAAAATTTTAAAATAAACCATGGATGTCGTAGATATGCTTGTTAGATTTCATAGGAACTATAATATGCTTCGATTCGATAAGGCTAGGCCACTTTATGACCTTTTTAGTGAATTAAAAAGGGTCAAAAATGAGTAAAATCCGTAAATTAACAAGGAAATTCACTTAACCCTCATTTTGTCCGTGTTTGAAAATGATAAAATTAACCTTGGAAGTCGAATATATGGTTGTTAGATTTCATAGGAACTATTACATGCTTCTATTCGACAAGCCTCGACCACTTTAAGCCCTTTTTAGTGAAAGAAAAAAAGTTAAAAACGAGTAAAATCCGTAAATTAACAAGGAAATTCACTTAACCCCCATTTTGGCTTTTTTAAAAAATTCTAAACTAAACCGTGGATGTCGTAGATATGCTTGTTAGATTTCTTAGGAACTATTACATGATTCGATTCGATAAGGCTAGGCCACTTTACGACGTTTTTAGTGAAAGAAAAAGGGTCAGAAACGAGTAAAGTCCGTAAATTAACAAGGAAATTCACTTAACCCTCATTTTGTCCATTTTTGAAAATGATAAAATCAACCATGGAATTCGAATATATGCTTGTTAGATTTCATAGGAACTATTACATGCTTCGATTCGATAAGGCTAGGCCACTTTATGACCTTTTTAGTGACTTAAAAAGGGTCAAAAACGAGTAAAATCCGTAAATTAACAAGGAAATTCACTTAACCCTCATTTTGTCCGTGTTTGAAAATGATAAAATCAACCTTGGAAGTCGAATATATGCTTGTTAGATTTCATAGGAACTATTACATGCTTCGATTCGATAAGGCTAGGCCACTTTATGACCTTTTTAGTGACTTAAAAAGGGTCAAAAACGAGTAAAATCCGTAAATTAACAAGGAAATTCACTTAACCCTCATTTTGTCCGTGTTTGAAAATGATAAAATCAACCTTGGAAGACGAATATATGCTTGTTAGATTTCATAGGAACTATTACATGCTTCGATTCGATAAGGCTAGGCCACTTTATGACCTTTTTAGTGAAAGAAAAAGGGTCAAAAACGAGTAAAGTTCGTAAATTAACAAGGAAATTAACTTAACCCTCATTTTGTCCATTTTTGAAAATGATAAAATCAACCATGGAATTCGAATATATGCTTGTTAGATTTCATAGGAACTATTTCATGCTTCGATTCGATAAGGCTAGCCCACGTTATGACCTTTTTAGTGACTTAAAAAGGGTCAAAAACGAGTAAAATCCTTAAATTAACAAGGAAATTCACTTAACCCTCATTTTGTCCGTGTTTGAAAATGATAAAATCAACCTTGGAAGTCGAATATATGCTTGTTAGATTTCATAGGAACTATTACATGCTTCGATTCGACAAGCCTCGACCACTTTAAGCCCTTTTTAGTGAAAGAAAAAACGTCAAAAACGAGTAAAATCCGTAACTTAACAAGGAAATTCACTTAACCACCATTTTGGCCTTTTTAAAAAATTCTAAAATAAACCATGGATGTCGTAGATATGCTTGTTAGATTTCATAGGAACTATTACATGCTTCGATTCGATAAGGCTAGGCCACTTTATGACCTTTTTAGTGAATTAAAAAGGGTCAAAAACGAGTAAAATCTGTATATTAACAAGGAAATTCACTTAACCATCATTTTGTCCGTGTTTGAAAATGATAAAATCAACCTTGGAAGTCGAATATATGCTTGTTAGATTTCATAGGAACTATTACATGCTTCGATTCGACAAGCCTCGACCACTTTAAGCCCTTTTTAGTGAAAGAAAAAAGGTCAAAAATGAGTAAAATCCATAAATTAACAAGGAAATTCACTTAACCCTCATTTTTCCGTGTTTGAAAATGATAAAATCAACCTTGGAAGTCGAATATATGCTTGTTAGATTTCATAGGAACTATTACATGCTTCGATTCGACAAGCCTCGACCATTTTAAACCCTTTTTAGTGAAAGAAAAAAGGTCAAAAACGAGTAAAATCCGTAAATTAACAAGGAAATTCACTTAACCCCCATTTTGGCCTTTTTAAAAAATTCTAAACTAAACCGTGGATGTCGTAGATATGCTTGTTAGATTTCCTAGGAACTATTACATGCTTCGATTCGATAAGGCTAGGCCACTTTATGACCTTTTTAGTGAAAGAAAAAGGGTAAAAAACGAGTAAAATCCGTAAATTAACAAGAAAATTCACTTAACCTCCATTTTGTCCGTTTTTAAAAATTTTAAAATAAACCATGGAATTCGAATATATGCTTGTTAGATTTCATAGGAACTATTTCATGCTTCGATTCGATAAGGCTAGCCCACGTTATGACCTTTTTAGTGACTTAAAAAGGGTCAAAAACGAGTAAAATCCGTAAATTAACAAGGAAATTCACTTAACCCTCATTTTGTCCGTGTTTGAAAATGATAAAATCAACCTTGGAAGTCGAATATATGCTTGTTAGATTTCATAGGAACTATTACATGCTTCGATTCGACAAGCCTCGACCACTTTAAGCCCTTTTTAGTGAAAGAAAAAAGGTCAAAAACGAGTAAAATCCGTAACTTAACAAGGAAATTCACTTAACCCCCATTTTGGCCTTTTTAAAAAATTCTAAAATAAACCATGGATGTCGTAGATATGCTTGTTAGATTTCATAGGAACTATTACATGCTTCGATTCGATAAGGCTAGGCCACTTTATGACCTTTTTAGTGAATTAAAAAGGGTCAAAAACGAGTAAAATCTGTATATTAACAAGGAAATTCACTTAACCATCATTTTGTCCGTGTTTGAAAATGATAAAATCAACCTTGGAAGTCGAATATATGCTTGTTAGATTTCATAGGAACTATTACATGCTTCGATTCAACAGGCCTCGACCACTTTAAGCCCTTTTTAGTGAAAGAAAAAAGGTCAAAAATGAGTAAAATCCATAAATTAACAAGGAAATTCACTTAACCCTCATTTTTCCGTGTTTGAAAATGATAAAATCAACCTTGGAAGTCGAATATATGCTTGTTAGATTTCATAGGAACTATTACATGCTTCGATTCGACAAGCCTCGACCACTTTAAACCCTTTTTAGTGAAAGAAAAAAGGTCAAAAACGAGTAAAATCCGTAAATTAACAAGGAAATTCACTTAACCCCCATTTTGGCCTTTTTAAAAAATTCTAAACTAAACCGTGGATGTCGTAGATATGCTTGTTAGATTTCCTAGGAACTATTACATGCTTCGATTCGATAAGGCTAGGCCACTTTATGACCTTTTTAGTGAAAGAAAAAGGGTCAAAAACGAGTAAAATCCGTAAATTAACAAGAAAATTCACTTAACCTCCATTTTGTCCGTTTTTAAAAATTTTAAAATAAACCATGGATGTCGTAGATATGCTTGTTAGATTTCATAGGAACTATAATATGCTTCGATTCGATAAGGCTAGGCCACTTTATGACCTTTTTAGTGAATTAAAAAGGGTCAAAAATGAGTAAAATCCGTAAATTAACAAGGAAATTCACTTAACCCTCATTTTGTCCGTGTTTGAAAATGATAAAATTAACCTTGGAAGTCGAATATATGGTTGTTAGATTTCATAGGAACTATTACATGCTTCTATTCGACAAGCCTCGACCACTTTAAGCCCTTTTTAGTGAAAGAAAAAAAGTTAAAAACGAGTAAAATCCGTAAATTAACAAGGAAATTCACTTAACCCCCATTTTGGCTTTTTTAAAAAATTCTAAACTAAACCGTGGATGTCGTAGATATGCTTGTTAGATTTCTTAGGAACTATTACATGATTCGATTCGATAAGGCTAGGCCACTTTACGACGTTTTTAGTGAAAGAAAAAGGGTCAGAAACGAGTAAAGTCCGTAAATTAACAAGGAAATTCACTTAACCCTCATTTTGTCCATTTTTGAAAATGATAAAATCAACCATGGAATTCGAATATATGCTTGTTAGATTTCATAGGAACTATTACATGCTTCGATTCGATAAGGCTAGGCCACTTTATGACCTTTTTAGTGACTTAAAAAGGGTCAAAAACGAGTAAAATCCGTAAATTAACAAGGAAATTCACTTAACCCTCATTTTGTCCGTGTTTGAAAATGATAAAATCAACCTTGGAAGTCGAATATATGCTTGTTAGATTTCATAGGAACTATTACATGCTTCGATTCGATAAGGCTAGGCCACTTTATGACCTTTTTAGTGACTTAAAAAGGGTCAAAAACGAGTAAAATCCGTAAATTAACAAGGAAATTCACTTAACCCTCATTTTGTCCGTGTTTGAAAATGATAAAATCAACCTTGGAAGACGAATATATGCTTGTTAGATTTCATAGGAACTATTACATGCTTCGATTCGATAAGGCTAGGCCACTTTATGACCTTTTTAGTGAAAGAAAAAGGGTCAAAAACGAGTAAAGTTCGTAAATTAACAAGGAAATTAACTTAACCCTCATTTTGTCCATTTTTGAAAATGATAAAATCAACCATGGAATTCGAATATATGCTTGTTAGATTTCATAGGAACTATTTCATGCTTCGATTCGATAAGGCTAGCCCACGTTATGACCTTTTTAGTGACTTAAAAAGGGTCAAAAACGAGTAAAATCCTTAAATTAACAAGGAAATTCACTTAACCCTCATTTTGTCCGTGTTTGAAAATGATAAAATCAACCTTGGAAGTCGAATATATGCTTGTTAGATTTCATAGGAACTATTACATGCTTCGATTCGACAAGCCTCGACCACTTTAAGCCCTTTTTAGTGAAAGAAAAAAGGTCAAAAACGAGTAAAATCCGTAACTTAACAAGGAAATTCACTTAACCCCCATTTTGGCCTTTTTAAAAAATTCTAAAATAAACCATGGATGTCGTAGATATGCTTGTTAGATTTCATAGGAACTATTACATGCTTCGATTCGATAAGGCTAGGCCACTTTATGACCTTTTTAGTGAATTAAAAAGGGTCAAAAACGAGTAAAATCTGTATATTAACAAGGAAATTCACTTAACCATCATTTTGTCCGTGTTTGAAAATGATAAAATCAACCTTGGAAGTCGAATATATGCTTGTTAGATTTCATAGGAACTATTACATGCTTCGATTCGACAAGCCTCGACCACTTTAAGCCCTTTTTAGTGAAAGAAAAAGGTCAAAAATGAGTAAAATCCATAAATTAACAAGGAAATTCACTTAACCCTCATTTTTCCGTGTTTGAAAATGATAAAATCAACCTTGGAAGTCGAATATATGCTTGTTAGATTTCATAGGAACTATTACATGCTTCGATTCGACAAGCCTCGACCATTTTAAACCCTTTTTAGTGAAAGAAAAAAGGTCAAAAACGAGTAAAATCCGTAAATTAACAAGGAAATTCACTTAACCCCCATTTTGGCCTTTTTAAAAAATTCTAAACTAAACCGTGGATGTCGTAGATATGCTTGTTAGATTTCCTAGGAACTATTACATGCTTCGATTCGATAAGGCTAGGCCACTTTATGACCTTTTTAGTGAAAGAAAAAGGGTAAAAAACGAGTAAAATCCGTAAATTAACAAGAAAATTCACTTAACCTCCATTTTGTCCGTTTTTAAAAATTTTAAAATAAACCATGGATGTCGTAGATATGCTTGTTAGATTTCATAGGAACTATAATATGCTTCGATTCGATAAGGCTAGGCCACTTTATGACCTTTTTAGTGAATTAAAAAGGGTCAAAAATGAGTAAAATCCGTAAATTAACAAGGAAATTCACTTAACCCTCATTTTGTCCGTGTTTGAAAATGATAAAATTAACCTTGGAAGTCGAATATATGGTTGTTAGATTTCATAGGAACTATTACATGCTTCTATTCGACAAGCCTCGACCACTTTAAGCCCTTTTTAGTGAAAGAAAAAAAGTTAAAAACGAGTAAAATCCGTAAATTAACAAGGAAATTCACTTAACCCCCATTTTGGCTTTTTTAAAAAATTCTAAACTAAACCGTGGATGTCGTAGATATGCTTGTTAGATTTCTTAGGAACTATTACATGATTCGATTCGATAAGACTAGGCCACTTTACGACGTTTTTAGTGAAAGAAAAAGGGTCAGAAACGAGTAAAGTCCGTAAATTAACAAGGAAATTCACTTAACCCTCATTTTGTCCATTTTTGAAAATGATAAAATCAACCATGGAATTCGAATATATGCTTGTTAGATTTCATAGGAACTATTACATGCTTCGATTCGATAAGGCTAGGCCACTTTATGACCTTTTTAGTGACTTAAAAAGGGTCAAAAACGAGTAAAATCCGTAAATTAACAAGGAAATTCACTTAACCCTCATTTTGTCCGTGTTTGAAAATGATAAAATCAACCTTGGAAGTCGAATATATGCTTGTTAGATTTCATAGGAACTATTACATGCTTCGATTCGATAAGGCTAGGCCACTTTATGACCTTTTTAGTGAAAGAAAAAGGGTCAAAAACGAGTAAAGTCCGTAAATTAACAAGGAAATTCACTTAACCCTCATTTTGTCCATTTTTGAAAATGATAAAATCAACCATGGAATTCGAATATATGCTTGTTAGATTTCATAGGAACTATTTCATGCTTCGATTCGATAAGGCTAGCCCACGTTATGACCTTTTTAGTGACTTAAAAAGGGTCAAAAACGAGTAAAATCCGTAAATTAACAAGGAAATTCACTTAACCCTCATTTTGTCCGTGTTTGAAAATGATAAAATCAACCTTGGAAGTCGAATATATGCTTGTTAGATTTCATAGGAACTATTACATGCTTCGATTCGACAAGCCTCGACCACTTTAAGCCCTTTTTAGTGAAAGAAAAAAGGTCAAAAACGAGTAAAATCCGTAACTTAACAAGGAAATTCACTTAACCCCCATTTTGGCCTTTTTAAAAAATTCTAAAATAAACCATGGATGTCGTAGATATGCTTGTTAGATTTCATAGGAACTATTACATGCTTCGATTCGATAAGGCTAGGCCACTTTATGACCTTTTTAGTGAATTAAAAAGGGTCAAAAACGAGTAAAATCTGTATATTAACAAGGAAATTCACTTAACCATCATTTTGTCCGTGTTTGAAAATGATAAAATCAACCTTGGAAGTCGAATATATGCTTGTTAGATTTCATAGGAACTATTACATGCTTCGATTCAACAGGCCTCGACCACTTTAAGCCCTTTTTAGTGAAAGAAAAAAGGTCAAAAATGAGTAAAATCCGTAAATTAACAAGGAAATTCACTTAACCCCCATTTTGGCCTTTTTAAAAAATTCTAAACTAAACCGTGGATGTCGTAGATATGCTTGTTAGATTTCTTAGGAACTATTACATGCTTCGATTCGATAAGGCTAGGCCACTTTATGACCTTTTTAGTGAAAGAAAAAGGGTCAAAAACGAGTAAAATCCGTAAATTAACAAGAAAATTCACTTAACCTCCATTTTGTCCGTTTTTAAAAATTTTAAAATAAACCATGGATGTCGTAGATATGCTTGTTAGATTTCATAGGAACTATAATATGCTTCGATTCGATAAGGCTAGGCCACTTTATGACCTTTTTAGTGAATTAAAAAGGGTCAAAAATGAGTAAAATCCGTAAATTAACAAGGAAATTCACTTAACCCTCATTTTGTCCGTGTTTGAAAATGATAAAATTAACCTTGGAAGTCGAATATATGGTTGTTAGATTTCATAGGAACTATTACATGCTTCTATTCGACAAGCCTCGACCACTTTAAGCCCTTTTTAGTGAAAGAAAAAAAGTTAAAAACGAGTAAAATCCGTAAATTAACAAGGAAATTCACTTAACCCCCATTTTGGCTTTTTTAAAAAATTCTAAACTAAACCGTGGATGTCGTAGATATGCTTGTTAGATTTCTTAGGAACTATTACATGATTCGATTCGATAAGGCTAGGCCACTTTACGACGTTTTTAGTGAAAGAAAAAGGGTCAGAAACGAGTAAAGTCCGTAAATTAACAAGGAAATTCACTTAACCCTCATTTTGTCCATTTTTGAAAATGATAAAATCAACCATGGAATTCGAATATATGCTTGTTAGATTTCATAGGAACTATTACATGCTTCGATTCGATAAGGCTAGGCCACTTTATGACCTTTTTAGTGACTTAAAAAGGGTCAAAAACGAGTAAAATCCGTAAATTAACAAGGAAATTCACTTAACCCTCATTTTGTCCGTGTTTGAAAATGATAAAATCAACCTTGGAAGTCGAATATATGCTTGTTAGATTTCATAGGAACTATTACATGCTTCGATTCGATAAGGCTAGGCCACTTTATGACCTTTTTAGTGAAAGAAAAAGGGTCAAAAACGAGTAAAGTCCGTAAATTAACAAGGAAATTCACTTAACCCTCATTTTGTCCATTTTTGAAAATGATAAAATCAACCATGGAATTCGAATATATGCTTGTTAGATTTCATAGGAACTATTTCATGCTTCGATTCGATAAGGCTAGCCCACGTTATGACCTTTTTAGTGACTTAAAAAGGGTCAAAAACGAGTAAAATCCGTAAATTAACAAGGAAATTCACTTAACCCTCATTTTGTCCGTGTTTGAAAATGATAAAATCAACCTTGGAAGTCGAATATATGCTTGTTAGATTTCATAGGAACTATTACATGCTTCGATTCGACAAGCCTCGACCACTTTAAGCCCTTTTTAGTGAAAGAAAAAAGGTCAAAAACGAGTAAAATCCGTAACTTAACAAGGAAATTCACTTAACCCCCATTTTGGCCTTTTTAAAAAATTCTAAAATAAACCATGGATGTCGTAGATATGCTTGTTAGATTTCATAGGAACTATTACATGCTTCGATTCGATAAGGCTAGGCCACTTTATGACCTTTTTAGTGAATTAAAAAGGGTCAAAAACGAGTAAAATCTGTATATTAACAAGGAAATTCACTTAACCATCATTTTGTCCGTGTTTGAAAATGATAAAATCAACCTTGGAAGTCGAATATATGCTTGTTAGATTTCATAGGAACTATTACATGCTTCGATTCGACAAGCCTCGACCACTTTAAGCCCTTTTTAGTGAAAGAAAAAAGGTCAAAAATGAGTAAAATCCATAAATTAACAAGGAAATTCACTTAACCCTCATTTTTCCGTGTTTGAAAATGATAAAATCAACCTTGGAAGTCGAATATATGCTTGTTAGATTTCATAGGAACTATTACATGCTTCGATTCGACAAGCCTCGACCACTTTAAACCCTTTTTAGTGAAAGAAAAAAGGTCAAAAACGAGTAAAATCCGTAAATTAACAAGGAAATTCACTTAACCCTCATTTTGTCCGTGTTTGAAAATGATAAAATTAACCTTGGAAGTCGAATATATGGTTGTTAGATTTCATAGGAACTATTACATGCTTCTATTCGACAAGCCTCGACCACTTTAAGCCCTTTTTAGTGAAAGAAAAAAAGTTAAAAACGAGTAAAATCCGTAAATTAACAAGGAAATTCACTTAACCCCCATTTTGGCTTTTTTAAAAAATTCTAAACTAAACCGTGGATGTCGTAGATATGCTTGTTAGATTTCTTAGGAACTATTACATGATTCGATTCGATAAGGCTAGGCCACTTTACGACGTTTTTAGTGAAAGAAAAAGGGTCAGAAACGAGTAAAGTCCGTAAATTAACAAGGAAATTCACTTAACCCTCATTTTGTCCATTTTTGAAAATGATAAAATCAACCATGGAATTCGAATATATGCTTGTTAGATTTCATAGGAACTATTACATGCTTCGATTCGATAAGGCTAGGCCACTTTATGACCTTTTTAGTGACTTAAAAAGGGTCAAAAACGAGTAAAATCCGTAAATTAACAAGGAAATTCACTTAACCCTCATTTTGTCCGTGTTTGAAAATGATAAAATCAACCTTGGAAGTCGAATATATGCTTGTTAGATTTCATAGGAACTATTACATGCTTCGATTCGATAAGGCTAGGCCACTTTATGACCTTTTTAGTGAAAGAAAAAGGGTCAAAAACGAGTAAAGTCCGTAAATTAACAAGGAAATTCACTTAACCCTCATTTTGTCCATTTTTGAAAATGATAAAATCAACCATGGAATTCGAATATATGCTTGTTAGATTTCATAGGAACTATTTCATGCTTCGATTCGATAAGGCTAGCCCACGTTATGACCTTTTTAGTGACATAAAAGGGTCAAAAACGAGTAAAATCCGTAAATTAACAAGGAAATTCACTTAACCCTCATTTTGTCCGTGTTTGAAAATGATAAAATCAACCTTGGAAGTCGAATATATGCTTGTTAGATTTCATAGGAACTATTACATGCTTCGATTCGACAAGCCTCGACCACTTTAAGCCCTTTTTAGTGAAAGAAAAAAGGTCAAAAACGAGTAAAATCCGTAACTTAACAAGGAAATTCACTTAACCCCCATTTTGGCCTTTTTAAAAAATTCTAAAATAAACCATGGATGTCGTAGATATGCTTGTTAGATTTCATAGGAACTATTACATGCTTCGATTCGATAAGGCTAGGCCACTTTATGACCTTTTTAGTGAATTAAAAAGGGTCAAAAACGAGTAAAATCTGTATATTAACAAGGAAATTCACTTAACCATCATTTTGTCCGTGTTTGAAAATGATAAAATCAACCTTGGAAGTCGAATATATGCTTGTTAGATTTCATAGGAACTATTACATGCTTCGATTCGACAAGCCTCGACCACTTTAAGCCCTTTTTAGTGAAAGAAAAAAGGTCAAAAATGAGTAAAATCCATAAATTAACAAGGAAATTCACTTAACCCTCATTTTTCCGTGTTTGAAAATGATAAAATCAACCTTGGAAGTCGAATATATGCTTGTTAGATTTCATAGGAACTATTACATGCTTCGATTCGACAAGCCTCGACCACTTTAAACCCTTTTTAGTGAAAGAAAAAAGGTCAAAAACGAGTAAAATCCGTAAATTAACAAGGAAATTCACTTAACCCCAATTTTGGCCTTTTTAAAAAATTCTAAACTAAACCGTGGATGTCGTAGATATGCTTGTTAGATTTCCTAGGAACTATTACATGCTTCGATTCGATAAGGCTAGGCCACTTTATGACCTTTTTAGTGAAAGAAAAAGGGTCAAAAACGAGTAAAATCCGTAAATTAACAAGAAAATTCACTTAACCTCCATTTTGTCCGTTTTTAAAAATTTTAAAATAAACCATGGATGTCGTAGATATGCTTGTTAGATTTCATAGGAACTATAATATGCTTCGATTCGATAAGGCTAGGCCACTTTATGACCTTTTTAGTGAATTAAAAAGGGTCAAAAATGAGTAAAATCCGTAAATTAACAAGGAAATTCACTTAACCCTCATTTTGTCCGTGTTTGAAAATGATAAAATTAACCTTGGAAGTCGAATATATGGTTGTTAGATTTCATAGGAACTATTACATGCTTCTATTCGACAAGCCTCGACCACTTTAAGCCCTTTTTAGTGAAAGAAAAAAAGTTAAAAACGAGTAAAATCCGTAAATTAACAAGGAAATTCACTTAACCCCCATTTTGGCTTTTTTAAAAAATTCTAAACTAAACCGTGGATGTCGTAGATATGCTTGTTAGATTTCTTAGGAACTATTACATGATTCGATTCGATAAGGCTAGGCCACTTTACGACGTTTTTAGTGAAAGAAAAAGGGTCAGAAACGAGTAAAGTCCGTAAATTAACAAGGAAATTCACTTAACCCTCATTTTGTCCATTTTTGAAAATGATAAAATCAACCATGGAATTGGAATATATGCTTGTTAGATTTCATAGGAACTATTACATGCTTCGATTCGATAAGGCTAGGCCACTTTATGACCTTTTTAGTGACTTAAAAAGGGTCAAAAACGAGTAAAATCCGTAAATTAACAAGGAAATTCACTTAACCCTCATTTTGTCCGTGTTTGAAAATGATAAAATCAACCTTGGAAGTCGAATATATGCTTGTTAGATTTCATAGGAACTATTACATGCTTCGATTCGATAAGGCTAGGCCACTTTATGACCTTTTTAGTGAAAGAAAAAGGGTCAAAAACGAGTAAAGTCCGTAAATTAACAAGGAAATTCACTTAACCCTCATTTTGTCCATTTTTGAAAATGATAAAATCAACCATGGAATTCGAATATATGCTTGTTAGATTTCATAGGAACTACTTCATGCTTCGATTCGATAAGGCTAGCCCACGTTATGACCTTTTTAGTGACTTAAAAAGGGTCAAAAACGAGTAAAATCCGTAAATTAACAAGGAAATTCACTTAACCCTCATTTTGTCCGTGTTTGAAAATGATAAAATCAACCTTGGAAGTCGAATATATGCTTGTTAGATTTCATAGGAACTATTACATGCTTCGATTCGACAAGCCTCGACCACTTTAAGCCCTTTTTAGTGAAAGAAAAAAGGTCAAAAACGAGTAAAATCCGTAACTTAACAAGGAAATTCACTTAACCCCCATTTTGGCCTTTTTAAAAAATTCTAAAATAAACCATGGATGTCGTAGATATGCTTGTTAGATTTCATAGGAACTATTACATGCTTCGATTCGATAAGGCTAGGCCACTTTATGACCTTTTTAGTGAATTAAAAAGGGTCAAAAACGAGTAAAATCTGTATATTAACAAGGAAATTCACTTAACCATCATTTTGTCCGTGTTTGAAAATGATAAAATCAACCTTGGAAGTCGAATATATGCTTGTTAGATTTCATAGGAACTATTACATGCTTCGATTCGACAAGCCTCGACCACTTTAAGCCCTTTTTAGTGAAAGAAAATAGGTCAAAAACGAGTAAAATCCATAAATTAACAAGGAAATTCACTTAACCCTCATTTTTCCGTGTTTGAAAATGATAAAATCAACCTTGGAAGTCGAATATATGCTTGTTAGATTTCATAGGAACTATTACATGCTTCGATTCGACAAGCCTCGACCACTTTAAACCCTTTTTAGTGAAAGAAAAAAGGTCAAAAACGAGTAAAATCCGTAAATTAACAAGGAAATTCACTTAACCCCCATTTTGGCCTTTTTAAAAAATTCTAAACTAAACCGTGGATGTCGTAGATATGCTTGTTAGATTTCCTAGGAACTATTACATGCTTCGATTCGATAAGGCTAGGCCATTTTATGACCTTTTTAGTGAAAGAAAAAGGGTCAAAAACGAGTAAAATCCGTAAATTAACAAGAAAATTCACTTAACCTCCATTTTGTCCGTTTTTAAAAATTTTAAAATAAACCATGGATGTCGTAGATATGCTTGTTAGATTTCATAGGAACTATAATATGCTTCGATTCGATAAGGCTAGGCCACTTTATGACCTTTTTAGTGAATTAAAAAGGGTCAAAAATGAGTAAAATCCGTAAATTAACAAGGAAATTCACTTAACCCTCATTTTGTCCGTGTTTGAAAATGATAAAATTAACCTTGGAAGTCGAATATATGGTTGTTAGATTTCATAGGAACTATTACATGCTTCTATTCGACAAGTCTCGACCACTTTAAGCCCTTTTTAGTGAAAGAAAAAAAGTTAAAAACGAGTAAAATCCGTAAATTAACAAGGAAATTCACTTAACCCCCATTTTGGCTTTTTTAAAAAATTCTAAACTAAACCGTGGATGTCGTAGATATGCTTGTTAGATTTCTTAGGAACTATTACATGATTCGATTCGATAAGGCTAGGCCACTTTACGACGTTTTTAGTGAAAGAAAAAGGGTCAAAAACGAGTAAAGTCCGTAAATTAACAAGGAAATTCACTTAACCCTCATTTTGTCCATTTTTGAAAATGATAAAATCAACCATGGAATTCAAATATATGCTTGTTAGATTTCATAGGAACTATTACATGCTTCGATTCGATAAGGCTAGGCCACTTTATGACCTTTTTAGTGACTTAAAAAGGGTCAAAAACGAGTAAAATCCGTAAATTAACAAGGAAATTCACTTAACCCTCATTTTGTCCGTGTTTGAAAATGATAAAATCAACCTTGGAAGTCGAATATATGCTTGTTAGATTTCATAGGAACTATTACATGCTTCGATTCGATAAGGCTAGGCCACTTTATGACCTTTTTAGTGAAAGAAAAAGGGTCAAAAACGAGTAAAGTCCGTAAATTAACAAGGAAATTCACTTAACCCTCATTTTGTCCATTTTTGAAAATGATAAAATCAACCATGGAATTCGAATATATGCTTGTTAGATTTCATAGGAACTATTTCATGCTTCGATTCGATAAGGCTAGCCCACGTTATGACCTTTTTAGTGACTTAAAAAGGGTCAAAAACGAGTAAAATCCGTAAATTAACAAGGAAATTCACTTAACCCTCATTTTGTCCGTGTTTGAAAATGATAAAATCAACCCTGGAAGTCGAATATATGCTTGTTATATTTCATAGGAACTATTACATGCTTCGATTCGACAAGCCTCGACCACTTTAAGCCCTTTTTAGTGAAAGAAAAAAGGTCAAAAACGAGTAAAATCCGTAACTTAACAAGGAAATTCACTTAACCCCCATTTTGGCCTTTTTAAAAAATTCTAAAATAAACCATGGATGTCGTAGATATGCTTGTTAGATTTCATAGGAACTATTACATGCTTCGATTCGATAAGGCTAGGCCACTTTATGACCTTTTTAGTGAATTAAAAAGGGTCAAAAACGAGTAAAATCTGTATATTAACAAGGAAATTCACTTAACCATCATTTTGTCCGTGTTTGAAAATGATAAAATCAACCTTGGAAGTCGAATATATGCTTGTTAGATTTCATAGGAACTATTACATGCTTCGATTCGACAAGCCTCGACCACTTTAAGCCCTTTTTAGTGAAAGAAAATAGGTCAAAAACGAGTAAAATCCATAAATTAACAAGGAAATTCACTTAACCCTCATTTTTCCGTGTTTGAAAATGATAAAATCAACCTTGGAAGTCGAATATATGCTTGTTAGATTTCATAGGAACTATTACATGCTTCGATTCGACAAGCCTCGACCACTTTAAACCCTTTTTAGTGAAAGAAAAAAGGTCAAAAACGAGTAAAATCCGTAAATTAACAAGGAAATTCACTTAACCCCCATTTTGGCCTTTTTAAAAAATTCTAAACTAAACCGTGGATGTCGTAGATATGCTTGTTAGATTTCCTAGGAACTATTACATGCTTCGATTCGATAAGGCTAGGCCATTTTATGACCTTTTTAGTGAAAGAAAAAGGGTCAAAAACGAGTAAAATCCGTAAATTAACAAGAAAATTCACTTAACCTCCATTTTGTCCGTTTTTAAAAATTTTAAAATAAACCATGGATGTCGTAGATATGCTTGTTAGATTTCATAGGAACTATAATATGCTTCGATTCGATAAGGCTAGGCCACTTTATGACCTTTTTAGTGAATTAAAAAGGGTCAAAAATGAGTAAAATCCGTAAATTAACAAGGAAATTCACTTAACCCTCATTTTGTCCGTGTTTGAAAATGATAAAATTAACCTTGGAAGTCGAATATATGGTTGTTAGATTTCATAGGAACTATTACATGCTTCTATTCGACAAGTCTCGACCACTTTAAGCCCTTTTTAGTGAAAGAAAAAAAGTTAAAAACGAGTAAAATCCGTAAATTAACAAGGAAATTCACTTAACCCCCATTTTGGCTTTTTTAAAAAATTCTAAACTAAACCGTGGATGTCGTAGATATGCTTGTTAGATTTCTTAGGAACTATTACATGATTCGATTCGATAAGGCTAGGCCACTTTACGACGTTTTTAGTGAAAGAAAAAGGGTCAAAAACGAGTAAAGTCCGTAAATTAACAAGGAAATTCACTTAACCCTCATTTTGTCCATTTTTGAAAATGATAAAATCAACCATGGAATTCAAATATATGCTTGTTAGATTTCATAGGAACTATTACATGCTTCGATTCGATAAGGCTAGGCCACTTTATGACCTTTTTAGTGACTTAAAAAGGGTCAAAAACGAGTAAAATCCGTAAATTAACAAGGAAATTCACTTAACCCTCATTTTGTCCGTGTTTGAAAATGATAAAATCAACCTTGGAAGTCGAATATATGCTTGTTAGATTTCATAGGAACTATTACATGCTTCGATTCGATAAGGCTAGGCCACTTTATGACCTTTTTAGTGAAAGAAAAAGGGTCAAAAACGAGTAAAGTCCGTAAATTAACAAGGAAATTCACTTAACCCTCATTTTGTCCATTTTTGAAAATGATAAAATCAACCATGGAATTCGAATATATGCTTGTTAGATTTCATAGGAACTATTTCATGCTTCGATTCGATAAGGCTAGCCCACGTTATGACCTTTTTAGTGACTTAAAAAGGGTCAAAAACGAGTAAAATCCATAAATTAACAAGGAAATTCACTTAACCCTCATTTTTCCGTGTTTGAAAATGATAAAATCAACCTTGGAAGTCGAATATATGCTTGTTAGATTTCATAGGAACTATTACATGCTTCGATTCGACAAGCCTCGACCACTTTAAACCCTTTTTAGTGAAAGAAAAAAGGTCAAAAACGAGTAAAATCCGTAAATTAACAAGGAAATTCACTTAACCCCCATTTTGGCCTTTTTAAAAAATTCTAAACTAAACCGTGGATGTCGTAGATATGCTTGTTAGATTTCCTAGGAACTATTACATGCTTCGATTCGATAAGGCTAGGCCACTTTATGACCTTTTTAGTGAAAGAAAAAGGGTCAAAAACGAGTAAAATCCGTAAATTAACAAGAAAATTCACTTAACCTCCATTTTGTCCGTTTTTAAAAATTTTAAAATAAACCATGGATGTCGTAGATATGCTTGTTAGATTTCATAGGAACTATAATATGCTTCGATTCGATAAGGCTAGGCCACTTTATGACCTTTTTAGTGAATTAAAAAGGGTCAAAAATGAGTAAAATCCGTAAATTAACAAGGAAATTCACTTAACCCTCATTTTGTCCGTGTTTGAAAATGATAAAATTAACCTTGGAAGCCGAATATATGGTTGTTAGATTTCATAGGAACTATTACATGCTTCTATTCGACAAGCCTCGACCACTTTAAGCCCTTTTTAGTGAAAGAAAAAAAGTTAAAAACGAGTAAAATCCGTAAATTAACAAGGAAATTCACTTAACCCCCATTTTGGCTTTTTTAAAAAATTCTAAACTAAACCGTGGATGTCGTAGATATGCTTGTTAGATTTCTTAGGAACTATTACATGATTTGATTCGATAAGGCTAGGCCACTTTACGACGTTTTTAGTGAAAGAAAAAGGGTCAAAAACGAGTAAAGTCCGTAAATTAACAAGGAAATTCACTTAACCCTCATTTTGTCCATTTTTGAAAATGATAAAATCAACCATGGAATTCGAATATATGCTTGTTAGATTTCATAGGAACTATTACATGCTTCGATTCGATAAGGCTAGGCCACTTTATGACCTTTTTAGTGACTTAAAAAGGGTCAAAAACGAGTAAAATCCGTAAATTAACAAGGAAATTCACTTAACCCTCATTTTGTCCGTGTTTGAAAATGATAAAATCAACCTTGGAAGTCGAATATATGCTTGTTAGATTTCATAGGAACTATTACATGCTTCGATTCGATAAGGCTAGGCCACTTTATGACCTTTTTAGTGAAAGAAAAAGGGTCAAAAACGAGTAAAGTCCGTAAATTAACAAGGAAATTCACATAACCCTCATTTTGTCCATTTTTGAAAATGATAAAATCAACCATGGAATTCGAATATATGCTTGTTAGATTTCATAGGAACTATTTCATGCTTCGATTCGATAAGGCTAGCCCACGTTATGACCTTTTTAGTGACTTAAAAAGGGTCAAAAACGAGTAAAATCCATAAATTAACAAGGAAATTCACTTAACCCTCATTTTGTCCGTCTTTGAAAATGATAAAATCAACCTTGGAAGTCGAATATATGCTTGTTAGATTTCATAGGAACTATTACATGCTTCGATTCGACAAGCCTCGACCACTTTAAGCCCTTTTTAGTGAAAGAAAAAAGGTCAAAAACGAGTAAAATCCGTAACTTAACAAGGAAATTCACTTAACCCCCATTTTGGCCTTTTTAAAAAATTCTAAAATAAACCATGGATGTCGTAGATATGCTTGTTAGATTTCATAGGAACTATTACATGCTTCGATTCGATAAGGCTAGGCCACTTTATGACCTTTTTAGTGAATTAAAAAGGGTCAAAAACGAGTAAAATCTGTATATTAACAAGGAAATTCACTTAACCATCATTTTGTCCGTGTTTGAAAATGATAAAATCAACCTTGGAAGTCGAATATATGCTTGTTAGATTTCATAGGAACTATTACATGCTTCGATTCGACAAGCCTCGACCACTTTAAGCCCTTTTTAGTGAAAGAAAAAAGGTCAAAAACGAGTAAAATCCATAAATTAACAAGGAAATTCACTTAACCCTCATTTTTCCGTGTTTGAAAATGATAAAATCAACCTTGGAAGTCGAATATATGCTTGTTAGATTTCATAGGAACTATTACATGCTTCGATTCGACAAGCCTCGACCACTTTAAACCCTTTTTAGTGAAAGAAAAAAGGTCAAAAACGAGTAAAATCCGTAAATTAACAAGGAAATTCACTTAACCCCCATTTTGGCCTTTTTAAAAAATTCTAAACTAAACCGTGGATGTCGTAGATATGCTTGTTAGATTTCCTAGGAACTATTACATGCTTCGATTCGATAAGGCTAGGCCACTTTATGACCTTTTTAGTGAAAGAAAAAGGGTCAAAAACGAGTAAAATCCGTAAATTAACAAGAAAATTCACTTAACCTCCATTTTGTCCGTTTTTAAAAATTTTAAAATAAACCATGGATGTCGTAGATATGCTTGTTAGATTTCATAGGAACTATAATATGCTTCGATTCGATAAGGCTAGGCCACTTTATGACCTTTTTAGTGAATTAAAAAGGGTCAAAAATGAGTAAAATCCGTAAATTAACAAGGAAATTCACTTAACCCTCATTTTGTCCGTGTTTGAAAATGATAAAATCAACCTTGGAAGTCGAATATATGGTTGTTAGATTTCATAGGAACTATTACATGCTTCGATTCGACAAGCCTCGACCACATTAAGCCCTTTTTAGTGAAAGAAAAAAAGTTAAAAACGAGTAAAATCCGTAAATTAACAAGGAAATTCACTTAACTCCCATTTTGGCCTTTTTAAAAAATTCTAAACTAAACCGTGGATGTCGTAGATATGCTTGTTAGATTTCTTAGGAACTATTACATGATTCGATTCGATAAGGCTAGGCCACTTTACGACGTTTTTAGTGAAAGAAAAAGGGTCAAAAACGAGTAAAGTCCGTAAATTAACAAGGAAATTCACTTAACCCTCATTTTGTCCATTTTTGAAAATGATAAAATCAACCATGGAATTCGAATATATGCTTGTTAGATTTCATAGGAACTATTACATGCTTCGATTCGATAAGGCTAGGCCACTTTATGACCTTTTTAGTGACTTAAAAAGGGTCAAAAACGAGTAAAATCCGTAAATTAACAAGGAAATTCACTTAACCCTCATTTTGTCCGTGTTTGAAAATGATAAAATCAACCTTGGAAGTCGAATATATGCTTGTTAGATTTCATAGGAACTATTACATGCTTCGATTCGATAAGGCTAGGCCACTTTATGACCTTTTTAGTGAAAGAAAAAGGGTCAAAAACGAGTAAAGTCCGTAAATTAACAAGGAAATTCACTTAACCCTCATTTTGTCCATTTTTGAAAATGATAAAATCAACCATGGAATTCGAATATATGCTTGTTAGATTTCATAGGAACTATTTCATGCTTCGATTCGATAAGGCTAGCCCACGTAATGACCTTTTTAGTGACTTAAAAAGGGTCAAAAACGAGTAAAATCCGTAAATTAACAAGGAAATTCACTTAACCCTCATTTTGTCCGTGTCTGAAAATGATAAAATCAACCCTGGAAGTCGAATATATGCTTGTTAGATTTCATAGGAACTATTACATGCTTCGATTCGACAAGCCTCGACCACTTTAAGCCCTTTTTAGTGAAAGAAAAAAGGTCAAAAACGAGTAAAATCCGTAACTTAACAAGGAAATTCACTTAACCCCCATTTTGGCCTTTTTAAAAAATTCTAAAATAAACCATGGATGTCGTAGATATGCTTGTTAGATTTCATAGGAACTATTACATGCTTCGATTCGATAAGGCTAGGCCACTTTATGACCTTTTTAGTGAATTAAAAAGGGTCAAAAACGAGTAAAATCTGTATATTAACAAGGAAATTCACTTAACCATCATTTTGTCCGTGTTTGAAAATGATAAAATCAACCTTGGAAGTCGAATATATGCTTGTTAGATTTCATAGGAACTATTACATGCTTCGATTCGACAAGCCTCGACCACTTTAAGCCCTTTTTAGTGAAAGAAAAAAGGTCAAAAACGAGTAAAATCCATAAATTAACAAGGAAATTCACTTAACCCTCATTTTTCTGTGTTTGAAAATGATAAAATCAACCTTGGAAGTCGAATATATGCTTGTTAGATTTCATAGGAACTATTACATGCTTCGATTCGACAAGCCTCGACCACTTTAAACCCTTTTTAGTGAAAGAAAAAAGGTCAAAAACGAGTAAAATCCGTAAATTAACAAGGAAATTCACTTAACCCTCATTTTGGCCTTTTTAAAAAATTCTAAACTAAACCGTGGATGTCGTAGATATGCTTGTTAGATTTCCTAGGAACTATTACATGCTTCGATTCGATAAGGCTAGGCCACTTTATTACCTTTTTAGTGAAAGAAAAAGGGTCAAAAACGAGTAAAGTCCGTAAATTAACAAGGAAATTCACTTAACCCTCATTTTGTCCATTTTTGAAAATGATAAAATCAACCATGGAATTCGAATATATGCTTGTTAGATTTCATAGGAACTATTTCATGCTTCGATTCGATAAGGCTAGCCCACGTTATGACCTTTTTAGTGACTTAAAAAGGGTCAAAAACGAGTAAAATCCGTAAATTAACAAGGAAATTCACTTAACCCTCATTTTGTCCGTGTTTGAAAATGATAAAATCAACCCTGGAAGTCGAATATATGCTTGTTAGATTTCATAGGAACTATTACATGCTTCGATTCGACAAGCCTCGACCACTTTAAGCCCTTTTTAGTGAAAGAAAAAAGGTCAAAAACGAGTAAAATCCGTAACTTAACAAGGAAATTCACTTAACCCCCATTTTGGCCTTTTTAAAAAATTCTAAAATAAACAATGGATGTCGTAGATATGCTTGTTAGATTTCATAGGAACTATTACATGCTTCGATTCGATAAGGCTAGGCCACTTTATGACCTTTTTAGTGAATTAAAAAGGGTCAAAAACGAGTAAAATCTGTATATTAACAAGGAAATTCACTTAACCATCATTTTGTCCGTGTTTGAAAATGATAAAATCAACCTTGGAAGTCGAATATATGCTTGTTAGATTTCATAGGAACTATTACATGCTTCGATTCGACAAGCCTCGACCACTTTAAGCCCTTTTTAGTGAAAGAAAAAAGGTCAAAAACGAGTAAAATCCATAAATTAACAAGGAAATTCACTTAACCCTCATTTTTCCGTGTTTGAAAATGATAAAATCAACCTTGGAAGTCGAATATATGCTTGTTAGATTTCATAGGAACTATTACATGCTTCGATTCGACAAGCCTCGACCACTTTAAACCCTTTTTAGTGAAAGAAAAAAGGTCAAAAACGAGTAAAATCCGTAAATTAACAAGGAAATTCACTTAACCCCCATTTTGGCCTTTTTAAAAAATTCTAAACTAAACCGTGGATGTCGTAGATATGCTTGTTAGATTTCCTAGGAACTATTACATGCTTCGATTCGATAAGGCTAGGCCACTTTATGACCTTTTTAGTGAAAGAAAAAGGGTCAAAAACGAGTAAAATCCGTAAATTAACAAGAAAATTCACTTAACCTCCATTTTGTCCGTTTTTAAAAATTTTAAAATAAACCATGGATGTCGTAGATATGCTTGTTAGATTTCATAGGAACTATAATATGCTTCGATTCGATAAGGCTAGGCCACTTTATGACCTTTTTAGTGAATTAAAAAGGGTCAAAAATGAGTAAAATCCGTAAATTAACAAGGAAATTCACTTAACCCTCATTTTGTCCGTGTTTGAAAATGATAAAATCAACCTTGGAAGTCGAATATATGGTTGTTAGATTTCATAGGAACTATTACATGCTTCGATTCGACAAGCCTCGACCACTTTAAGCCCTTTTTAGTGAAAGAAAAAAAGTTAAAAACGAGTAAAATCCGTAAATTAACAAGGAAATTCACTTAACTCCCATTTTGGCCTTTTTAAAAAATTCTAAACTAAACCGTGGATGTCGTAGATATGCTTGTTAGATTTCTTAGGAACTATTACATGATTCGATTCGATAAGGCTAGGCCACTTTACGACGTTTTTAGTGAAAGAAAAAGGGTCAAAAACGAGTAAAGTCCGTAAATTAACAAGGAAATTCACTTAACCCTCATTTTGTCCATTTTTGAAAATGATAAAATCAACCATGGAATTCGAATATATGCTTGTTAGATTTCATAGGAACTATTACATGCTTCGATTCGATAAGGCTAGGCCACTTTATGACCTTTTTAGTGACTTAAAAAGGGTCAAAAACGAGTAAAATCCGTAAATTAACAAGGAAATTCACTTAACCCTCATTTTGTCCGTGTTTGAAAATGATAAAATCAACCTTGGAAGTCGAATATATGCTTGTTAGATTTCATAGGAACTATTACATGCTTCGATTCGATAAGGCTAGGCCACTTTATGACCTTTTTAGTGAAAGAAAAAGGGTCAAAAACGAGTAAAGTCCGTAAATTAACAAGGAAATTCACTTAACCCTCATTTTGTCCATTTTTGAAAATGATAAAATCAACCATGGAATTCGAATATATGCTTGTTAGATTTCATAGGAACTATTTCATGCTTCGATTCGATAAGGCTAGCCCACGTAATGACCTTTTTAGTGACTTAAAAAGGGTCAAAAACGAGTAAAATCCGTAAATTAACAAGGAAATTCACTTAACCCTCATTTTGTCCGTGTCTGAAAATGATAAAATCAACCCTGGAAGTCGAATATATGCTTGTTAGATTTCATAGGAACTATTACATGCTTCGATTCGACAAGCCTCGACCACTTTAAGCCCTTTTTAGTGAAAGAAAAAAGGTCAAAAACGAGTAAAATCCGTAACTTAACAAGGAAATTCACTTAACCCCCATTTTGGCCTTTTTAAAAAATTCTAAAATAAACCATGGATGTCGTAGATATGCTTGTTAGATTTCATAGGAACTATTACATGCTTCGATTCGATAAGGCTAGGCCACTTTATGACCTTTTTAGTGAATTAAAAAGGGTCAAAAACGAGTAAAATCTGTATATTAACAAGGAAATTCACTTAACCATCATTTTGTCCGTGTTTGAAAATGATAAAATCAACCTTGGAAGTCGAATATATGCTTGTTAGATTTCATAGGAACTATTACATGCTTCGATTCGACAAGCCTCGACCACTTTAAGCCCTTTTTAGTGAAAGAAAAAAGGTCAAAAACGAGTAAAATCCATAAATTAACAAGGAAATTCACTTAACCCTCATTTTTCCGTGTTTGAAAATGATAAAATCAACCTTGGAAGTCGAATATATGCTTGTTAGATTTCATAGGAACTATTACATGCTTCGATTCGACAAGCCTCGACCACTTTAAACCCTTTTTAGTGAAAGAAAAAAGGTCAAAAACGAGTAAAATCCGTAAATTAACAAGGAAATTCACTTAACCCTCATTTTGGCCTTTTTAAAAAATTCTAAACTAAACCGTGGATGTCGTAGATATGCTTGTTAGATTTCCTAGGAACTATTACATGCTTCGATTCGATAAGGCTAGGCCACTTTATGACCTTTTTAGTGAAAGAAAAAGGGTCAAAAACGAGTAAAGTCCGTAAATTAACAAGGAAATTCACTTAACCCTCATTTTGTCCATTTTTGAAAATGATAAAATCAACCATGGAATTCGAATATATGCTTGTTAGATTTCATAGGAACTATTTCATGCTTCGATTCGATAAGGCTAGCCCACGTTATGACCTTTTTAGTGACTTAAAAAGGGTCAAAAACGAGTAAAATCCGTAAATTAACAAGGAAATTCACTTAACCCTCATTTTGTCCGTGTTTGAAAATGATAAAATCAACCCTGGAAGTCGAATATATGCTTGTTAGATTTCATAGGAACTATTACATGCTTCGATTCGACAAGCCTCGACCACTTTAAGCCCTTTTTAGTGAAAGAAAAAAGGTCAAAAACGAGTAAAATCCGTAACTTAACAAGGAAATTCACTTAACCCCCATTTTGGCCTTTTTAAAAAATTCTAAAATAAACAATGGATGTCGTAGATATGCTTGTTAGATTTCATAGGAACTATTACATGCTTCGATTCGATAAGGCTAGGCCACTTTATGACCTTTTTAGTGAATTAAAAAGGGTCAAAAACGAGTAAAATCTGTATATTAACAAGGAAATTCACTTAACCATCATTTTGTCCGTGTTTGAAAATGATAAAATCAACCTTGGAAGTCGAATATATGCTTGTTAGATTTCATAGGAACTATTACATGCTTCGACTCGACAAGCCTCGACCACTTTAAGCCCTTTTTAGTGAAAGAAAAAAGGTCAAAAACGAGTAAAATCCATAAATTAACAAGGAAATTCACTTAACCCTCATTTTTCCGTGTTTGAAAATGATAAAATCAACCTTGGAAGTCGAATATATGCTTGTTAGATTTCATAGGAACTATTACATGCTTCGATTCGACAAGCCTCGACCACTTTAAACCCTTTTTAGTGAAAGAAAAAAGGTCAAAAACGAGTAAAATCCGTAAATTAACAAGGAAATTCACTTAACCCCCATTTTGGCCTTTTTAAAAAATTCTAAACTAAACCGTGGATGTCGTAGATATGCTTGTTAGATTTCCTAGGAACTATTACATGCTTCGATTCGATAAGGCTAGGCCACTTTATGACCTTTTTAGTGAAAGAAAAAGGGTCAAAAACGAGTAAAGTCCGTAAATTAACAAGGAAATTCACTTAACCCTCATTTTGTCCATTTTTGAAAATGATAAAATCAACCATGGAATTCGAATATATGCTTGTTAGATTTCATAGGAACTATTTCATGCTTCGATTCGATAAGGCTAGCCCACGTTATGACCTTTTTAGTGACTTAAAAAGGGTCAAAAACGAGTAAAATCCGTAAATTAACAAGGAAATTCACTTAACCCTCATTTTGTCCGTGTTTGAAAATGATAAAATCAACCCTGGAAGTCGAATATATGCTTGTTAGATTTCATAGGAACTATTACATGCTTCGATTCGACAAGCCTCGACCACTTTAAGCCCTTTTTAGTGAAAGAAAAAAGGTCAAAAACGAGTAAAATCCGTAACTTAACAAGGAAATTCACTTAACCCCCATTTTGGCCTTTTTAAAAAATTCTAAAATAAACCATGGATGTCGTAGATATGCTTGTTAGATTTCATAGGAACTATTACATGCTTCGATTCGATAAGGCTAGGCCACTTTATGACCTTTTTAGTGAATTAAAAAGGGTCAAAAACGAGTAAAATCTGTATATTAACAAGGAAATTCACTTAACCATCATTTTGTCCGTGTTTGAAAATGATAAAATCAACCTTGGAAGTCGAATATATGCTTGTTAGATTTCATAGGAACTATTACATGCTTCGATTCGACAAGCCTCGACCACTTTAAGCCCTTTTTAGTGAAAGAAAAAAGGTCAAAAACGAGTAAAATCCATAAATTAACAAGGAAATTCACTTAACCCTCATTTTTCCGTATTTGAAAATGATAAAATCAACCTTGGAAGTCGAATATATGCTTGTTAGATTTCATAGGAACTATTACATGCTTCGATTCGACAAGCCTCGACCACTTTAAGCCCTTTTTAGTGAAAGAAAAAAAGTTAAAAACGAGTAAAATCCGTAAATTAACAAGGAAATTCACTTAACCCCCATTTTGGCCTTTTTAAAAAATTCTAAACTAAACCGTGGATGTCGTAGATACAGGGGCGTCCCTGAGGGGGTGCAAACAGCTCAAACGAGCTGGGCCTCCCTCAAGGATGGGCCTCAATTTTTTTTATACCCAGTAGTAATAGTATCTCCAATAAAAAATAGTATTGCTTTTTAGGCCCCCTTAATATCTCCATTCCAGCAACTTCCATTCCAATCATAGATGGCTGGAAAAGGACTTCTAGGCAACGGAACCTCTCAGCCCCAATTATGATAACTTGTCCATTAGGAAGTTCATAGTTTTTCTACTCTAGAAGCATTAGTTTTGCCACATTATCTACTCTAGATAATTATCACCAAATTGATCTCTTAATAATCTTACATGTCTAACCTCACCAAATATACAATACGAAGAATTGATTGATGAATTTGCTTCAGTAAATACACGTAGGAAGTCTCGTTTTGGTGCGAATGAAGACTCTTTTTGAAGGTATTCGCCTAAACTTGTTTTATATTATCTATTGCTCTTTTAAAAAAAATACGTTTTGATTTTATCACCGGCCTCTTTTCATTCCCTGAGCCGAGCCTCCGAATTCTCAGGGACGGCCCTGCGTAGATATGCTTGTTAGATTTCTTAGGAACTATTACATGATTCGATTCGATAAGGCTAGGCCACTTTACGACGTTTTTAGTGAAAGAAAAAGGGTCAAAAACGAGTAAAGTCCGTAAATTAACAAGGAAATTCACTTAACCCTCATTTTGTCCATTTTTGAAAATGATAAAATCAACCATGGAATTCGAATATATGCTTGTTAGATTTCATAGGAACTATTACATGCTTCGATTCGATAAGGCTAGGCCACTTTATGACCTTTTTAGTGACTTAAAAAGGGTCAAAAACGAGTAAAATCCGTAAATTAACAAGGAAATTCACTTAACCCTCATTTTGTCCGTGTTTGAAAATGATAAAATCAACCTTGGAAGTCGAATATATGCTTGTTAGATTTCATAGGAACTATTACATGCTTCGATTCGATAAGGCTAGGCCACTTTATGACCTTTTTAGTGAAAGAAAAAGGGTCAAAAACGAGTAAAGTCCGTAAATTAACAAGGAAATTCACTTAACCCTCATTTTGTCCATTTTTGAAAATGATAAAATCAACCATGGAATTCGAATATATGCTTGTTAGATTTCATAGGAACTATTTCATGCTTCGATTCGATAAGGCTAGCCCACGTTATGACCTTTTTAGTGACTTAAAAAGGGTCAAAAACGAGTAAAATCCGTAAATTAACAAGGAAATTCACTTAACCCTCATTTTGTCCGTGTTTGAAAATGATAAAATCAACCCTGGAAGTCGAATATATGCTTGTTAGATTTCATAGGAACTATTACATGCTTCGATTCGACAAGCCTCGACCACTTTAAGCCCTTTTTAGTGAAAGAAAAAAGGTCAAAAACGAGTAAAATCCGTAACTTAACAAGGAAATTCACTTAACCCCCATTTTGGCCTTTTTAAAAAATTCTAAAATAAACCATGGATGTCGTAGATATGCTTGTTAGATTTCATAGGAACTATTACATGCTTCGATTCGATAAGGCTAGGCCACTTTATGACCTTTTTAGTGAATTAAAAAGGGTCAAAAACGAGTAAAATCTGTATATTAACAAGGAAATTCACTTAACCATCATTTTGTCCGTGTTTGAAAATGATAAAATCAACCTTGGAAGTCGAATATATGCTTGTTAGATTTCATAGGAACTATTACATGCTTCGATTCGACAAGCCTCAACCACTTTAAGCCCTTTTTAGTGAAAGAAAAAAGGTCAAAAACGAGTAAAATCCATAAATTAACAAGGAAATTCACTTAACCCTCATTTTTCCGTGTTTGAAAATGATAAAATCAACCTTGGAAGTCGAATATATGCTTGTTAGATTTCATAGGAACTATTACATGCTTCGATTCGACAAGCCTCGACCACTTTAAGCCCTTTTTAGTGAAAGAAAAAAAGTTAAAAACGAGTAAAATCCGTAAATTAACAAGGAAATTCACTTAACCCCCATTTTGGCCTTTTTAAAAAATTCTAAACTAAACCGTGGATGTCGTAGATATGCTTGTTAGATTTCTTAGGAACTATTACATGATTCGATTCGATAAGGCTAGGCCACTTTACGACGTTTTTAGTGAAAGAAAAAGGGTCAAAAACGAGTAAAGTCCGTAAATTAACAAGGAAATTCACTTAACCCTCATTTTGTCCATTTTTGAAAATGATAAAATCAACCATGGAATTCGAATATATGCTTGTTAGATTTCATAGGAACTATTACATGCTTCGATTCGATAAGGCTAGGCCACTTTATGACCTTTTTAGTGACTTAAAAAGGGTCAAAAACGAGTAAAATCCGTAAATTAACAAGGAAATTCACTTAACCCTCATTTTGTCCGTGTTTGAAAATGATAAAATCAACCTTGGAAGTCGAATATATGCTTGTTAGATTTCATAGGAACTATTACATGCTTCGATTCGATAAGGCTAGGCCACTTTATGACCTTTTTAGTGAAAGAAAAAGGGTCAAAAACGAGTAAAGTCCGTAAATTAACAAGGAAATTCACTTAACCCTCATTTTGTCCATTTTTGAAAATGATAAAATCAACCATGGAATTCGAATATATGCTTGTTAGATTTCATAGGAACTATTTCATGCTTCGATTCGATAAGGCTAGCCCACGTTATGACCTTTTTAGTGACTTAAAAAGGGTCAAAAACGAGTAAAATCCGTAAATTAACAAGGAAATTCACTTAACCCTCATTTTGTCCGTGTTTGAAAATGATAAAATCAACCCTGGAAGTCGAATATATGCTTGTTAGATTTCATAGGAACTATTACATGCTTCGATTCGACAAGCCTCGACCACTTTAAGCCCTTTTTAGTGAAAGAAAAAAGGTCAAAAACGAGTAAAATCCGTAACTTAACAAGGAAATTCACTTAACCCCCATTTTGGCCTTTTTAAAAAATTCTAAAATAAACCATGGATGTCGTAGATATGCTTGTTAGATTTCATAGGAACTATTACATGCTTCGATTCGATAAGGCTAGGCCACTTTATGACCTTTTTAGTGAATTAAAAAGGGTCAAAAACGAGTAAAATCTGTATATTAACAAGGAAATTCACTTAACCATCATTTTGTCCGTGTTTGAAAATGATAAAATCAACCTTGGAAGTCGAATATATGCTTGTTAGATTTCATAGGAACTATTACATGCTTCGATTCGACAAGCCTCGACCACTTTAAGCCCTTTTTAGTGAAAGAAAAAAGGTCAAAAACGAGTAAAATCCATAAATTAACAAGGAAATTCACTTAACCCTCATTTTTCCGTGTTTGAAAATGATAAAATCAACCTTGGAAGTCGAATATATGCTTGTTAGATTTCATAGGAACTATTACATGCTTCGATTCGACAAGCCTCGACCACTTTAAGCCCTTTTTAGTGAAAGAAAAAAAGTTAAAAACGAGTAAAATCCGTAAATTAACAAGGAAATTCACTTAACCCCCATTTTGGCCTTTTTAAAAAATTCTAAACTAAACCGTGGATGTCGTAGATATGCTTGTTAGATTTCTTAGGAACTATTACATGATTCGATTCGATAAGGCTAGGCCACTTTACGACGTTTTTAGTGAAAGAAAAAGGGTCAAAAACGAGTAAAGTCCGTAAATTAACAAGGAAATTCACTTAACCCTCATTTTGTCCATTTTTGAAAATGATAAAATCAACCATGGAATTCGAATATATGCTTGTTAGATTTCATAGGAACTATTTCATGCTTCGATTCGATAAGGCTAGCCCACGTTATGACCTTTTTAGTGACTTAAAAAGGGTCAAAAACGAGTAAAATCCGTAAATTAACAAGGAAATTCACTTAACCCTCATTTTGTCCGTGTTTGAAAATGATAAAATCAACCCTGGAAGTCGAATATATGCTTGTTAGATTTCATAGGAACTATTACATGCTTCGATTCGACAAGCCTCGACCACTTTAAGCCCTTTTTAGTGAAAGAAAAAAGGTCAAAAACGAGTAAAATCCGTAACTTAACAAGGAAATTCACTTAACCCCCATTTTGGCCTTTTTAAAAAATTCTAAAATAAACCATGGATGTCGTAGATATGCTTGTTAGATTTCATAGGAACTATTACATGCTTCGATTCGATAAGGCTAGGCCACTTTATGACCTTTTTAGTGAATTAAAAAGGGTCAAAAACGAGTAAAATCTGTATATTAACAAGGAAATTCACTTAACCATCATTTTGTCCGTGTTTGAAAATGATAAAATCAACCTTGGAAGTCGAATATATGCTTGTTAGATTTCATAGGAACTATTACATGCTTCGATTCGACAAGCCTCGACCACTTTAAGCCCTTTTTAGTGAAAGAAAAAAGGTCAAAAACGAGTAAAATCCATAAATTAACAAGGAAATTCACTTAACCCTCATTTTTCCGTGTTTGAAAATGATAAAATCAACCTTGGAAGTCGAATATATGCTTGTTAGATTTCATAGGAACTATTACATGCTTCGATTCGACAAGCCTCGACCACTTTAAGCCCTTTTTAGTGAAAGAAAAAAAGTTAAAAACGAGTAAAATCCGTAAATTAACAAGGAAATTCACTTAACCCCCATTTTGGCCTTTTTAAAAAATTCTAAACTAAACCGTGGATGTCGTAGATATGCTTGTTAGATTTCTTAGGAACTATTACATGATTCGATTCGATAAGGCTAGGCCACTTTACGACGTTTTTAGTGAAAGAAAAAGGGTCAAAAACGAGTAAAGTCCGTAAATTAACAAGGAAATTCACTTAACCCTCATTTTGTCCATTTTTGAAAATGATAAAATCAACCATGGAATTCGAATATATGCTTGTTAGATTTCATAGGAACTATTACATGCTTCGATTCGATAAGGCTAGGCCACTTTATGACCTTTTTAGTGACTTAAAAAGGGTCAAAAACGAGTAAAATCCGTAAATTAACAAGGAAATTCACTTAACCCTCATTTTGTCCGTGTTTGAAAATGATAAAATCAACCTTGGAAGTCGAATATATGCTTGTTAGATTTCATAGGAACTATTACATGCTTCGATTCGATAAGGCTAGGCCACTTTATGACCTTTTTAGTGAAAGAAAAAGGGTCAAAAACGAGTAAAGTCCGTAAATTAACAAGGAAATTCACTTAACCCTCATTTTGTCCATTTTTGAAAATGATAAAATCAACCATGGAATTCGAATATATGCTTGTTAGATTTCATAGGAACTATTTCATGCTTCGATTCGATAAGGCTAGCCCACGTTATGACCTTTTTAGTGACTTAAAAAGGGTCAAAAACGAGTAAAATCCGTAAATTAACAAGGAAATTCACTTAACCCTCATTTTGTCCGTGTTTGAAAATGATAAAATCAACCCTGGAAGTCGAATATATGCTTGTTAGATTTCATAGGAACTATTACATGCTTCGATTCGACAAGCCTCGACCACTTTAAGCCCTTTTTAGTGAAAGAAAAAAGGTCAAAAACGAGTAAAATCCGTAACTTAACAAGGAAATTCACTTAACCCCCATTTTGGCCTTTTTAAAAAATTCTAAAATAAACCATGGATGTCGTAGATATGCTTGTTAGATTTCATAGGAACTATTACATGCTTCGATTCGATAAGGCTAGGCCACTTTATGACCTTTTTAGTGAATTAAAAAGGGTCAAAAACGAGTAAAATCTGTATATTAACAAGGAAATTCACTTAACCATCATTTTGTCCGTGTTTGAAAATGATAAAATCAACCTTGGAAGTCGAATATATGCTTGTTAGATTTCATAGGAACTATTACATGCTTCGATTCGACAAGCCTCGACCACTTTAAGCCCTTTTTAGTGAAAGAAAAAAGGTCAAAAACGAGTAAAATCCATAAATTAACAAGGAAATTCACTTAACCCTCATTTTTCCGTGTTTGAAAATGATAAAATCAACCTTGGAAGTCGAATATATGCTTGTTAGATTTCATAGGAACTATTACATGCTTCGATTCGACAAGCCTCGACCACTTTAAGCCCTTTTTAGTGAAAGAAAAAAAGTTAAAAACGAGTAAAATCCGTAAATTAACAAGGAAATTCACTTAACCCCCATTTTGGCCTTTTTAAAAAATTCTAAACTAAACCGTGGATGTCGTAGATATGCTTGTTAGATTTCTTAGGAACTATTACATGATTCGATTCGATAAGGCTAGGCCACTTTACGACGTTTTTAGTGAAAGAAAAAGGGTCAAAAACGAGTAAAGTCCGTAAATTAACAAGGAAATTCACTTAACCCTCATTTTGTCCATTTTTGAAAATGATAAAATCAACCATGGAATTCGAATATATGCTTGTTAGATTTCATAGGAACTATTTCATGCTTCGATTCGATAAGGCTAGCCCACGTTATGACCTTTTTAGTGACTTAAAAAGGGTCAAAAACGAGTAAAATCCGTAAATTAACAAGGAAATTCACTTAACCCTCATTTTGTCCGTGTTTGAAAATGATAAAATCAACCCTGGAAGTCGAATATATGCTTGTTAGATTTCATAGGAACTATTACATGCTTCGATTCGACAAGCCTCGACCACTTTAAGCCCTTTTTAGTGAAAGAAAAAAGGTCAAAAACGAGTAAAATCCGTAACTTAACAAGGAAATTCACTTAACCCCCATTTTGGCCTTTTTAAAAAATTCTAAAATAAACCATGGATGTCGTAGATATGCTTGTTAGATTTCATAGGAACTATTACATGCTTCGATTCGATAAGGCTAGGCCACTTTATGACCTTTTTAGTGAATTAAAAAGGGTCAAAAACGAGTAAAATCTGTATATTAACAAGGAAATTCACTTAACCATCATTTTGTCCGTGTTTGAAAATGATAAAATCAACCTTGGAAGTCGAATATATGCTTGTTAGATTTCATAGGAACTATTACATGCTTCGATTCGACAAGCCTCGACCACTTTAAGCCCTTTTTAGTGAAAGAAAAAAGGTCAAAAACGAGTAAAATCCATAAATTAACAAGGAAATTCACTTAACCCTCATTTTTCCGTGTTTGAAAATGATAAAATCAACCTTGGAAGTCGAATATATGCTTGTTAGATTTCATAGGAACTATTACATGCTTCGATTCGACAAGCCTCGACCACTTTAAGCCCTTTTTAGTGAAAGAAAAAAAGTTAAAAACGAGTAAAATCCGTAAATTAACAAGGAAATTCACTTAACCCCCATTTTGGCCTTTTTAAAAAATTCTAAACTAAACCGTGGATGTCGTAGATATGCTTGTTAGATTTCTTAGGAACTATTACATGATTCGATTCGATAAGGCTAGGCCACTTTACGACGTTTTTAGTGAAAGAAAAAGGGTCAAAAACGAGTAAAGTCCGTAAATTAACAAGGAAATTCACTTAACCCTCATTTTGTCCATTTTTGAAAATGATAAAATCAACCATGGAATTCGAATATATGCTTGTTAGATTTCATAGGAACTATTACATGCTTCGATTCGATAAGGCTAGGCCACTTTATGACCTTTTTAGTGACTTAAAAAGGGTCAAAAACGAGTAAAATCCGTAAATTAACAAGGAAATTCACTTAACCCTCATTTTGTCCGTGTTTGAAAATGATAAAATCAACCTTGGAAGTCGAATATATGCTTGTTAGATTTCATAGGAACTATTACATGCTTCGATTCGATAAGGCTAGGCCACTTTATGACCTTTTTAGTGAAAGAAAAAGGGTCAAAAACGAGTAAAGTCCGTAAATTAACAAGGAAATTCACTTAACCCTCATTTTGTCCATTTTTGAAAATGATAAAATCAACCATGGAATTCGAATATATGCTTGTTAGATTTCATAGGAACTATTTCATGCTTCGATTCGATAAGGCTAGCCCACGTTATGACCTTTTTAGTGACTTAAAAAGGGTCAAAAACGAGTAAAATCCGTAAATTAACAAGGAAATTCACTTAACCCTCATTTTGTCCGTGTTTGAAAATGATAAAATCAACCCTAGAAGTCGAATATATGCTTGTTAGATTTCATAGGAACTATTACATGCTTCGATTCGACAAGCCTCGACCACTTTAAGCCCTTTTTAGTGAAAGAAAAAAGGTCAAAAACGAGTAAAATCCGTAACTTAACAAGGAAATTCACTTAACCCCCATTTTGGCCTTTTTAAAAAATTCTAAAATAAACCATGGATGTCGTAGATATGCTTGTTAGATTTCATAGGAACTATTACATGCTTCGATTCGATAAGGCTAGGCCACTTTATGACCTTTTTAGTGAATTAAAAAGGGTCAAAAACGAGTAAAATCTGTATATTAACAAGGAAATTCACTTAACCATCATTTTGTCCGTGTTTGAAAATGATAAAATCAACCTTGGAAGTCGAATATATGCTTGTTAGATTTCATAGGAACTATTACATGCTTCGATTCGACAAGCCTCGACCACTTTAAGCCCTTTTTAGTGAAAGAAAAAAGGTCAAAAACGAGTAAAATCCATAAATTAACAAGGAAATTCACTTAACCCTCATTTTTCCGTGTTTGAAAATGATAAAATCAACCTTGGAAGTCGAATATATGCTTGTTAGATTTCATAGGAACTATTACATGCTTCGATTCGACAAGCCTCGACCACTTTAAGCCCTTTTTAGTGAAAGAAAAAAAGTTAAAAACGAGTAAAATCCGTAAATTAACAAGGAAATTCACTTAACCCCCATTTTGGCCTTTTTAAAAAATTCTAAACTAAACCGTGGATGTCGTAGATATGCTTGTTAGATTTCTTAGGAACTATTACATGATTCGATTCGATAAGGCTAGGCCACTTTACGACGTTTTTAGTGAAAGAAAAAGGGTCAAAAACGAGTAAAGTCCGTAAATTAACAAGGAAATTCACTTAACCCTCATTTTGTCCATTTTTGAAAATGATAAAATCAACCATGGAATTCGAATATATGCTTGTTAGATTTCATAGGAACTATTACATGCTTCGATTCGATAAGGCTAGGCCACTTTATGACCTTTTTAGTGACTTAAAAAGGGTCAAAAACGAGTAAAATCCGTAAATTAACAAGGAAATTCACTTAACCCTCATTTTGTCCGTGTTTGAAAATGATAAAATCAACCTTGGAAGTCGAATATATGCTTGTTAGATTTCATAGGAACTATTACATGCTTCGATTCGATAAGGCTAGGCCACTTTATGACCTTTTTAGTGAAAGAAAAAGGGTCAAAAACGAGTAAAGTCCGTAAATTAACAAGGAAATTCACTTAACCCTCATTTTGTCCATTTTTGAAAATGATAAAATCAACCATGGAATTCGAATATATGCTTGTTAGATTTCATAGGAACTATTTCATGCTTCGATTCGATAAGGCTAGCCCACGTTATGACCTTTTTAGTGACTTAAAAAGGGTCAAAAACGAGTAAAATCCGTAAATTAACAAGGAAATTCACTTAACCCTCATTTTGTCCGTGTTTGAAAATGATAAAATCAACCCTGGAAGTCGAATATATGCTTGTTAGATTTCATAGGAACTATTACATGCTTCGATTCGACAAGCCTCGACCACTTTAAGCCCTTTTTAGTGAAAGAAAAAAGGTCAAAAACGAGTAAAATCCGTAACTTAACAAGGAAATTCACTTAACCCCCATTTTGGCCTTTTTAAAAAATTCTAAAATAAACCATGGATGTCGTAGATATGCTTGTTAGATTTCATAGGAACTATTACATGCTTCGATTCGATAAGGCTAGGCCACTTTATGACCTTTTTAGTGAATTAAAAAGGGTCAAAAACGAGTAAAATCTGTATATTAACAAGGAAATTCACTTAACCATCATTTTGTCCGTGTTTGAAAATGATAAAATCAACCTTGGAAGTCGAATATATGCTTGTTAGATTTCATAGGAACTATTACATGCTTCGATTCGACAAGCCTCGACCACTTTAAGCCCTTTTTAGTGAAAGAAAAAAGGTCAAAAACGAGTAAAATCCATAAATTAACAAGGAAATTCACTTAACCCTCATTTTTCCGTGTTTGAAAATGATAAAATCAACCTTGGAAGTCGAATATATGCTTGTTAGATTTCATAGGAACTATTACATGCTTCGATTCGACAAGCCTCGACCACTTTAAGCCCTTTTTAGTGAAAGAAAAAAAGTTAAAAACGAGTAAAATCCGTAAATTAACAAGGAAATTCACTTAACCCCCATTTTGGCCTTTTTAAAAAATTCTAAACTAAACCGTGGATGTCGTAGATATGCTTGTTAGATTTCTTAGGAACTATTACATGATTCGATTCGATAAGGCTAGGCCACTTTACGACGTTTTTAGTGAAAGAAAAAGGGTCAAAAACGAGTAAAGTCCGTAAATTAACAAGGAAATTCACTTAACCCTCATTTTGTCCATTTTTGAAAATGATAAAATCAACCATGGAATTCGAATATATGCTTGTTAGATTTCATAGGAACTATTTCATGCTTCGATTCGATAAGGCTAGCCCACGTTATGACCTTTTTAGTGACTTAAAAAGGGTCAAAAACGAGTAAAATCCGTAAATTAACAAGGAAATTCACTTAACCCTCATTTTGTCCGTGTTTGAAAATGATAAAATCAACCCTGGAAGTCGAATATATGCTTGTTAGATTTCATAGGAACTATTACATGCTTCGATTCGACAAGCCTCGACCACTTTAAGCCCTTTTTAGTGAAAGAAAAAAGGTCAAAAACGAGTAAAATCCGTAACTTAACAAGGAAATTCACTTAACCCCCATTTTGGCCTTTTTAAAAAATTCTAAAATAAACCATGGATGTCGTAGATATGCTTGTTAGATTTCATAGGAACTATTACATGCTTCGATTCGATAAGGCTAGGCCACTTTATGACCTTTTTAGTGAATTAAAAAGGGTCAAAAACGAGTAAAATCTGTATATTAACAAGGAAATTCACTTAACCATCATTTTGTCCGTGTTTGAAAATGATAAAATCAACCTTGGAAGTCGAATATATGCTTGTTAGATTTCATAGGAACTATTACATGCTTCGATTCGACAAGCCTCGACCACTTTAAGCCCTTTTTAGTGAAAGAAAAAAGGTCAAAAACGAGTAAAATCCATAAATTAACAAGGAAATTCACTTAACCCTCATTTTTCCGTGTTTGAAAATGATAAAATCAACCTTGGAAGTCGAATATATGCTTGTTAGATTTCATAGGAACTATTACATGCTTCGATTCGACAAGCCTCGACCACTTTAAGCCCTTTTTAGTGAAAGAAAAAAAGTTAAAAACGAGTAAAATCCGTAAATTAACAAGGAAATTCACTTAACCCCCATTTTGGCCTTTTTAAAAAATTCTAAACTAAACCGTGGATGTCGTAGATATGCTTGTTAGATTTCTTAGGAACTATTACATGATTCGATTCGATAAGGCTAGGCCACTTTACGACGTTTTTAGTGAAAGAAAAAGGGTCAAAAACGAGTAAAGTCCGTAAATTAACAAGGAAATTCACTTAACCCTCATTTTGTCCATTTTTGAAAATGATAAAATCAACCATGGAATTCGAATATATGCTTGTTAGATTTCATAGGAACTATTACATGCTTCGATTCGATAAGGCTAGGCCACTTTATGACCTTTTTAGTGACTTAAAAAGGGTCAAAAACGAGTAAAATCCGTAAATTAACAAGGAAATTCACTTAACCCTCATTTTGTCCGTGTTTGAAAATGATAAAATCAACCTTGGAAGTCGAATATATGCTTGTTAGATTTCATAGGAACTATTACATGCTTCGATTCGATAAGGCTAGGCCACTTTATGACCTTTTTAGTGAAAGAAAAAGGGTCAAAAACGAGTAAAGTCCGTAAATTAACAAGGAAATTCACTTAACCCTCATTTTGTCCATTTTTGAAAATGATAAAATCAACCATGGAATTCGAATATATGCTTGTTAGATTTCATAGGAACTATTTCATGCTTTGATTCGATAAGGCTAGCCCACGTTATGACCTTTTTAGTGACTTAAAAAGGGTCAAAAACGAGTAAAATCCGTAAATTAACAAGGAAATTCACTTAACCCTCATTTTGTCCGTGTTTGAAAATGATAAAATCAACCCTGGAAGTCGAATATATGCTTGTTAGATTTCATAGGAACTATTACATGCTTCGATTCGACAAGCCTCGACCACTTTAAGCCCTTTTTAGTGAAAGAAAAAAGGTCAAAAACGAGTAAAATCCGTAACTTAACAAGGAAATTCACTTAACCCCCATTTTGGCCTTTTTAAAAAATTCTAAAATAAACCATGGATGTCGTAGATATGCTTGTTAGATTTCATAGGAACTATTACATGCTTCGATTCGATAAGGCTAGGCCACTTTATGACCTTTTTAGTGAATTAAAAAGGGTCAAAAACGAGTAAAATCTGTATATTAACAAGGAAATTCACTTAACCATCATTTTGTCCGTGTTTGAAAATGATAAAATCAACCTTGGAAGTCGAATATATGCTTGTTAGATTTCATAGGAACTATTACATGCTTCGATTCGACAAGCCTCGACCACTTTAAGCCCTTTTTAGTGAAAGAAAAAAGGTCAAAAACGAGTAAAATCCATAAATTAACAAGGAAATTCACTTAACCCTCATTTTTCCGTGTTTGAAAATGATAAAATCAACCTTGGAAGTCGAATATATGCTTGTTAGATTTCATAGGAACTATTACATGCTTCGATTCGACAAGCCTCGACCACTTTAAGCCCTTTTTAGTGAAAGAAAAAAAGTTAAAAACGAGTAAAATCCGTAAATTAACAAGGAAATTCACTTAACCCCCATTTTGGCCTTTTTAAAAAATTCTAAACTAAACCGTGGATGTCGTAGATATGCTTGTTAGATTTCTTAGGAACTATTACATGATTCGATTCGATAAGGCTAGGCCACTTTACGACGTTTTTAGTGAAAGAAAAAGGGTCAAAAACGAGTAAAGTCCGTAAATTAACAAGGAAATTCACTTAACCCTCATTTTGTCCATTTTTGAAAATGATAAAATCAACCATGGAATTCGAATATATGCTTGTTAGATTTCATAGGAACTATTACATGCTTCGATTCGATAAGGCTAGGCCACTTTATGACCTTTTTAGTGACTTAAAAAGGGTCAAAAACGAGTAAAATCCGTAAATTAACAAGGAAATTCACTTAACCCTCATTTTGTCCGTGTTTGAAAATGATAAAATCAACCTTGGAAGTCGAATATATGCTTGTTAGATTTCATAGGAACTATTACATGCTTCGATTCGATAAGGCTAGGCCACTTTATGACCTTTTTAGTGAAAGAAAAAGGGTCAAAAACGAGTAAAGTCCGTAAATTAACAAGGAAATTCACTTAACCCTCATTTTGTCCATTTTTGAAAATGATAAAATCAACCATGGAATTCGAATATATGCTTGTTAGATTTCATAGGAACTATTTCATGCTTCGATTCGATAAGGCTAGCCCACGTTATGACCTTTTTAGTGACTTAAAAAGGGTCAAAAACGAGTAAAATCCGTAAATTAACAAGGAAATTCACTTAACCCTCATTTTGTCCGTGTTTGAAAATGATAAAATCAACCCTGGAAGTCGAATATATGCTTGTTAGATTTCATAGGAACTATTACATGCTTCGATTCGACAAGCCTCGACCACTTTAAGCCCTTTTTAGTGAAAGAAAAAAGGTCAAAAACGAGTAAAATCCGTAACTTAACAAGGAAATTCACTTAACCCCCATTTTGGCCTTTTTAAAAAATTCTAAAATAAACCATGGATGTCGTAGATATGCTTGTTAGATTTCATAGGAACTATTACATGCTTCGATTCGATAAGGCTAGGCCACTTTATGACCTTTTTAGTGAATTAAAAAGGGTCAAAAACGAGTAAAATCTGTATATTAACAAGGAAATTCACTTAACCATCATTTTGTCCGTGTTTGAAAATGATAAAATCAACCTTGGAAGTCGAATATATGCTTGTTAGATTTCATAGGAACTATTACATGCTTCGATTCGACAAGCCTCGACCACTTTAAGCCCTTTTTAGTGAAAGAAAAAAGGTCAAAAACGAGTAAAATCCATAAATTAACAAGGAAATTCACTTAACCCTCATTTTTCCGTGTTTGAAAATGATAAAATCAACCTTGGAAGTCGAATATATGCTTGTTAGATTTCATAGGAACTATTACATGCTTCGATTCGACAAGCCTCGACCACTTTAAGCCCTTTTTAGTGAAAGAAAAAAAGTTAAAAACGAGTAAAATCCGTAAATTAACAAGGAAATTCACTTAACCCCCATTTTGGCCTTTTTAAAAAATTCTAAACTAAACCGTGGATGTCGTAGATATGCTTGTTAGATTTCTTAGGAACTATTACATGATTCGATTCGATAAGGCTAGGCCACTTTACGACGTTTTTAGTGAAAGAAAAAGGGTCAAAAACGAGTAAAGTCCGTAAATTAACAAGGAAATTCACTTAACCCTCATTTTGTCCATTTTTGAAAATGATAAAATCAACCATGGAATTCGAATATATGCTTGTTAGATTTCATAGGAACTATTACATGCTTCGATTCGATAAGGCTAGGCCACTTTATGACCTTTTTAGTGACTTAAAAAGGGTCAAAAACGAGTAAAATCCGTAAATTAACAAGGAAATTCACTTAACCCTCATTTTGTCCGTGTTTGAAAATGATAAAATCAACCTTGGAAGTCGAATATATGCTTGTTAGATTTCATAGGAACTATTACATGCTTCGATTCGATAAGGCTAGGCCACTTTATGACCTTTTTAGTGAAAGAAAAAGGGTCAAAAACGAGTAAAGTCCGTAAATTAACAAGGAAATTCACTTAACCCTCATTTTGTCCATTTTTGAAAATGATAAAATCAACCATGGAATTCGAATATATGCTTGTTAGATTTCATAGGAACTATTTCATGCTTCGATTCGATAAGGCTAGCCCACATTATGACCTTTTTAGTGACTTAAAAAGGGTCAAAAACGAGTAAAATCCGTAAATTAACAAGGAAATTCACGTAACCCTCATTTTGTCCGTGTTTGAAAATGATAAAATCAACCCTGGAAGTCGAATATATGCTTGTTAGATTTCATAGGAACTATTACATGCTTCGATTCGACGAGCCTCGACCACTTTAAGCCCTTTTTAGTGAAAGAAAAAAGGTCAAAAACGAGTAAAATCCGTAACTTAACAAGGAAATTCACTTAACCCCCATTTTGGCCTTTTTAAAAAATTCTAAAATAAACCATGGATGTCGTAGATATGCTTGTTAGATTTCATAGGAACTATTACATGCTTTGATTCGATAAGGCTAGGCCACTTTATGACCTTTTTAGTGAATTAAAAAGGGTCAAAAACGAGTAAAATCTGTATATTAACAAGGAAATTCACTTAACCATCATTTTGTCCGTGTTTGAAAATGATAAAATCAACCTTGGAAGTCGAATATATGCTTGTTAGATTTCATAGGAACTATTACATGCTTCGATTCGACAAGCCTCGGCCACTTTAAGCCCTTTTTAGTGAAAGAAAAAAGGTCAAAAACGAGTAAAATCCATAAATTAACAAGGAAATTCACTTAACCCTCATTTTTCCGTGTTTGAAAATGATAAAATCAACCTTGGAAGTCGAATATATGCTTGTTAGATTTCATAGGAACTATTACATGCTTCGATTCGACAAGCCTCGACCACTTTAAGCCCTTTTTAGTGAAAGAAAAAAGGTCAAAAACGAGTAAAATCCATAAATTAACAAGGAAATTCACTTAACCCTCATTTTTCCGTGTTTGAAAATGATAAAATCAACCTTGGAAGTCGAATATATGCTTGTTAGATTTCATAGGAACTATTACATGCTTCGATTCGACAAGCCTCGACCACTTTAAGCCCTTTTTAGTGAAAGAAAAAAAGTTAAAAACGAGTAAAATCCGTAAATTAACAAGGAAATTCACTTAACCCCCATTTTGGCCTTTTTAAAAAATTCTAAACTAAACCGTGGATGTCGTAGATATGCTTGTTAGATTTCTTAGGAACTATTACATGATTCGATTCGATAAGGCTAGGCCACTTTACGACGTTTTTAGTGAAAGAAAAAGGGTCAAAAACGAGTAAAGTCCGTAAATTAACAAGGAAATTCACTTAACCCTCATTTTGTCCATTTTTGAAAATGATAAAATCAACCATGGAATTCGAATATATGCTTGTTAGATTTCATAGGAACTATTACATGCTTCGATTCGATAAGGCTAGGCCACTTTATGACCTTTTTAGTGACTTAAAAAGGGTCAAAAACGAGTAAAATCCGTAAATTAACAAGGAAATTCACTTAACCCTCATTTTGTCCGTGTTTGAAAATGATAAAATCAACCTTGGAAGTCGAATATATGCTTGTTAGATTTCATAGGAACTATTACATGCTTCGATTCGATAAGGCTAGGCCACTTTATGACCTTTTTAGTGAAAGAAAAAGGGTCAAAAACGAGTAAAGTCCGTAAATTAACAAGGAAATTCACTTAACCCTCATTTTGTCCATTTTTGAAAATGATAAAATCAACCATGGAATTCGAATATATGCTTGTTAGATTTCATAGGAACTATTTCATGCTTCGATTCGATAAGGCTAGCCCACATTATGACCTTTTTAGTGACTTAAAAAGGGTCAAAAACGAGTAAAATCCGTAAATTAACAAGGAAATTCACGTAACCCTCATTTTGTCCGTGTTTGAAAATGATAAAATCAACCCTGGAAGTCGAATATATGCTTGTTAGATTTCATAGGAACTATTACATGCTTCGATTCGACGAGCCTCGACCACTTTAAGCCCTTTTTAGTGAAAGAAAAAAGGTCAAAAACGAGTAAAATCCGTAACTTAACAAGGAAATTCACTTAACCCTCATTTTGTCCATTTTTGAAAATGATAAAATCAACCATGGAATTCGAATATATGCTTGTTAGATTTCATAGGAACTATTACATGCTTCGATTCGATAAGGCTAGGCCACTTTATGACCTTTTTAGTGACTTAAAAAGGGTCAAAAACGAGTAAAATCCGTAAATTAACAAGGAAATTCACTTAACCCTCATTTTGTCCGTGTTTGAAAATGATAAAATCAACCTTGGAAGTCGAATATATGCTTGTTAGATTTCATAGGAACTATTACATGCTTCGATTCGATAAGGCTAGGCCACTTTATGACCTTTTTAGTGAAAGAAAAAGGGTCAAAAACGAGTAAAGTCCGTAAATTAACAAGGAAATTCACTTAACCCTCATTTTGTCCATTTTTGAAAATGATAAAATCAACCATGGAATTCGAATATATGCTTGTTAGATTTCATAGGAACTATTTCATGCTTCGATTCGATAAGGCTAGCCCACGTTATGACCTTTTTAGTGACTTAAAAAGGGTCAAAAACGAGTAAAATCCGTAAATTAACAAGGAAATTCACTTAACCCTCATTTTGTCCGTGTTTGAAAATGATAAAATCAACCCTGGAAGTCGAATATATGCTTGTTAGATTTCATAGGAACTATTACATGCTTCGATTCGACAAGCCTCGACCACTTTAAGCCCTTTTTAGTGAAAGAAAAAAGGTCAAAAACGAGTAAAATCCGTAACTTAACAAGGAAATTCACTTAACCCCCATTTTGGCCTTTTTAAAAAATTCTAAAATAAACCATGGATGTCGTAGATATGCTTGTTAGATTTCATAGGAACTATTACATGCTTCGATTCGATAAGGCTAGGCCACTTTATGACCTTTTTAGTGAATTAAAAAGGGTCAAAAACGAGTAAAATCTGTATATTAACAAGGAAATTCACTTAACCATCATTTTGTCCGTGTTTGAAAATGATAAAATCAACCTTGGAAGTCGAATATATGCTTGTTAGATTTCATAGGAACTATTACATGCTTCGATTCGACAAGCCTCGACCACTTTAAGCCCTTTTTAGTGAAAGAAAAAAGGTCAAAAACGAGTAAAATCCATAAATTAACAAGGAAATTCACTTAACCCTCATTTTTCCGTGTTTGAAAATGATAAAATCAACCTTGGAAGTCGAATATATGCTTGTTAGATTTCATAGGAACTATTACATGCTTCGATTCGACAAGCCTCGACCACTTTAAGCCCTTTTTAGTGAAAGAAAAAAAGTTAAAAACGAGTAAAATCCGTAAATTAACAAGGAAATTCACTTAACCCCCATTTTGGCCTTTTTAAAAAATTCTAAACTAAACCGTGGATGTCGTAGATATGCTTGTTAGATTTCTTAGGAACTATTACATGATTCGATTCGATAAGGCTAGGCCACTTTACGACGTTTTTAGTGAAAGAAAAAGGGTCAAAAACGAGTAAAGTCCGTAAATTAACAAGGAAATTCACTTAACCCTCATTTTGTCCATTTTTGAAAATGATAAAATCAACCATGGAATTCGAATATATGCTTGTTAGATTTCATAGGAACTATTACATGCTTCGATTCGATAAGGCTAGGCCACTTTATGACCTTTTTAGTGACTTAAAAAGGGTCAAAAACGAGTAAAATCCGTAAATTAACAAGGAAATTCACTTAACCCTCATTTTGTCCGTGTTTGAAAATGATAAAATCAACCTTGGAAGTCGAATATATGCTTGTTAGATTTCATAGGAACTATTACATGCTTCGATTCGATAAGGCTAGGCCACTTTATGACCTTTTTAGTGAAAGAAAAAGGGTCAAAAACGAGTAAAGTCCGTAAATTAACAAGGAAATTCACTTAACCCTCATTTTGTCCATTTTTGAAAATGATAAAATCAACCATGGAATTCGAATATATGCTTGTTAGATTTCATAGGAACTATTTCATGCTTCGATTCGATAAGGCTAGCCCACATTATGACCTTTTTAGTGACTTAAAAAGGGTCAAAAACGAGTAAAATCCGTAAATTAACAAGGAAATTCACGTAACCCTCATTTTGTCCGTGTTTGAAAATGATAAAATCAACCCTGGAAGTCGAATATATGCTTGTTAGATTTCATAGGAACTATTACATGCTTCGATTCGACGAGCCTCGACCACTTTAAGCCCTTTTTAGTGAAAGAAAAAAGGTCAAAAACGAGTAAAATCCGTAACTTAACAAGGAAATTCACTTAACCCCCATTTTGGCCTTTTTAAAAAATTCTAAAATAAACCATGGATGTCGTAGATATGCTTGTTAGATTTCATAGGAACTATTACATGCTTTGATTCGATAAGGCTAGGCCACTTTATGACCTTTTTAGTGAATTAAAAAGGGTCAAAAACGAGTAAAATCTGTATATTAACAAGGAAATTCACTTAACCATCATTTTGTCCGTGTTTGAAAATGATAAAATCAACCTTGGAAGTCGAATATATGCTTGTTAGATTTCATAGGAACTATTACATGCTTCGATTCGACAAGCCTCGGCCACTTTAAGCCCTTTTTAGTGAAAGAAAAAAGGTCAAAAACGAGTAAAATCCATAAATTAACAAGGAAATTCACTTAACCCTCATTTTTCCGTGTTTGAAAATGATAAAATCAACCTTGGAAGTCGAATATATGCTTGTTAGATTTCATAGGAACTATTACATGCTTCGATTCGACAAGCCTCGACCACTTTAAGCCCTTTTTAGTGAAAGAAAAAAGGTCAAAAACGAGTAAAATCCATAAATTAACAAGGAAATTCACTTAACCCTCATTTTTCCGTGTTTGAAAATGATAAAATCAACCTTGGAAGTCGAATATATGCTTGTTAGATTTCATAGGAACTATTACATGCTTCGATTCGACAAGCCTCGACCACTTTAAGCCCTTTTTAGTGAAAGAAAAAAAGTTAAAAACGAGTAAAATCCGTAAATTAACAAGGAAATTCACTTAACCCCCATTTTGGCCTTTTTAAAAAATTCTAAACTAAACCGTGGATGTCGTAGATATGCTTGTTAGATTTCTTAGGAACTATTACATGATTCGATTCGATAAGGCTAGGCCACTTTACGACGTTTTTAGTGAAAGAAAAAGGGTCAAAAACGAGTAAAGTCCGTAAATTAACAAGGAAATTCACTTAACCCTCATTTTGTCCATTTTTGAAAATGATAAAATCAACCATGGAATTCGAATATATGCTTGTTAGATTTCATAGGAACTATTACATGCTTCGATTCGATAAGGCTAGGCCACTTTATGACCTTTTTAGTGACTTAAAAAGGGTCAAAAACGAGTAAAATCCGTAAATTAACAAGGAAATTCACTTAACCCTCATTTTGTCCGTGTTTGAAAATGATAAAATCAACCTTGGAAGTCGAATATATGCTTGTTAGATTTCATAGGAACTATTACATGCTTCGATTCGATAAGGCTAGGCCACTTTATGACCTTTTTAGTGAAAGAAAAAGGGTCAAAAACGAGTAAAGTCCGTAAATTAACAAGGAAATTCACTTAACCCTCATTTTGTCCATTTTTGAAAATGATAAAATCAACCATGGAATTCGAATATATGCTTGTTAGATTTCATAGGAACTATTTCATGCTTCGATTCGATAAGGCTAGCCCACATTATGACCTTTTTAGTGACTTAAAAAGGGTCAAAAACGAGTAAAATCCGTAAATTAACAAGGAAATTCACGTAACCCTCATTTTGTCCGTGTTTGAAAATGATAAAATCAACCCTGGAAGTCGAATATATGCTTGTTAGATTTCATAGGAACTATTACATGCTTCGATTCGACGAGCCTCGACCACTTTAAGCCCTTTTTAGTGAAAGAAAAAAGGTCAAAAACGAGTAAAATCCGTAACTTAACAAGGAAATTCACTTAACCCCCATTTTGGCCTTTTTAAAAAATTCTAAAATAAACCATGGATGTCGTAGATATGCTTGTTAGATTTCATAGGAACTATTACATGCTTTGATTCGATAAGGCTAGGCCACTTTATGACCTTTTTAGTGAATTAAAAAGGGTCAAAAACGAGTAAAATCTGTATATTAACAAGGAAATTCACTTAACCATCATTTTGTCCGTGTTTGAAAATGATAAAATCAACCTTGGAAGTCGAATATATGCTTGTTAGATTTCATAGGAACTATTACATGCTTCGATTCGACAAGCCTCGGCCACTTTAAGCCCTTTTTAGTGAAAGAAAAAAGGTCAAAAACGAGTAAAATCCATAAATTAACAAGGAAATTCACTTAACCCTCATTTTTCCGTGTTTGAAAATGATAAAATCAACCTTGGAAGTCGAATATATGCTTGTTAGATTTCATAGGAACTATTACATGCTTCGATTCGACAAGCCTCGACCACTTTAAGCCCTTTTTAGTGAAAGAAAAAAAGTTAAAAACGAGTAAAATCCGTAAATTAACAAGGAAATTCACTTAACCCCCATTTTGGCCTTTTTAAAAAATTCTAAACTAAACCGTGGATGTCGTAGATATGCTTGTTAGATTTCTTAGGAACTATTACATGATTCGATTCGATAAGGCTAGGCCACTTTACGACGTTTTTAGTGAAAGAAAAAGGGTCAAAAACGAGTAAAGTCCGTAAATTAACAAGGAAATTCACTTAACCCTCATTTTGTCCATTTTTGAAAATGATAAAATCAACCATGGAATTCGAATATATGCTTGTTAGATTTCATAGGAACTATTACATGCTTCGATTCGATAAGGCTAGGCCACTTTATGACCTTTTTAGTGACTTAAAAAGGGTCAAAAACGAGTAAAATCCGTAAATTAACAAGGAAATTCACGTAACCCTCATTTTGTCCGTGTTTGAAAATGATAAAATCAACCCTGGAAGTCGAATATATGCTTGTTAGATTTCATAGGAACTATTACATGCTTCGATTCGACGAGCCTCGACCACTTTAAGCCCTTTTTAGTGAAAGAAAAAAGGTCAAAAACGAGTAAAATCCGTAACTTAACAAGGAAATTCACTTAACCCCCATTTTGGCCTTTTTAAAAAATTCTAAAATAAACCATGGATGTCGTAGATATGCTTGTTAGATTTCATAGGAACTATTACATGCTTTGATTCGATAAGGCTAGGCCACTTTATGACCTTTTTAGTGAATTAAAAAGGGTCAAAAACGAGTAAAATCTGTATATTAACAAGGAAATTCACTTAACCATCATTTTGTCCGTGTTTGAAAATGATAAAATCAACCTTGGAAGTCGAATATATGCTTGTTAGATTTCATAGGAACTATTACATGCTTCGATTCGACAAGCCTCGGCCACTTTAAGCCCTTTTTAGTGAAAGAAAAAAGGTCAAAAACGAGTAAAATCCATAAATTAACAAGGAAATTCACTTAACCCTCATTTTTCCGTGTTTGAAAATGATAAAATCAACCTTGGAAGTCGAATATATGCTTGTTAGATTTCATAGGAACTATTACATGCTTCGATTCGACAAGCCTCGACCACTTTAAGCCCTTTTTAGTGAAAGAAAAAAAGTTAAAAACGAGTAAAATCCGTAAATTAACAAGGAAATTCACTTAACCCCCATTTTGGCCTTTTTAAAAAATTCTAAACTAAACCGTGGATGTCGTAGATATGCTTGTTAGATTTCTTAGGAACTATTACATGATTCGATTCGATAAGGCTAGGCCACTTTACGACGTTTTTAGTGAAAGAAAAAGGGTCAAAAACGAGTAAAGTCCGTAAATTAACAAGGAAATTCACTTAACCCTCATTTTGTCCATTTTTGAAAATGATAAAATCAACCATGGAATTCGAATATATGCTTGTTAGATTTCATAGGAACTATTACATGCTTCGATTCGATAAGGCTAGGCCACTTTATGACCTTTTTAGTGACTTAAAAAGGGTCAAAAACGAGTAAAATCCGTAAATTAACAAGGAAATTCACTTAACCCTCATTTTGTCCGTGTTTGAAAATGATAAAATCAACCTTGGAAGTCGAATATATGCTTGTTAGATTTCAAAGGAACTATTACATGCTTCGATTCGATAAGGCTAGGCCACTTTATGACCTTTTTAGTGAAAGAAAAAGGGTCAAAAACGAGTAAAGTCCGTAAATTAACAAGGAAATTCACTTAACCCTCATTTTGTCCATTTTTGAAAATGATAAAATCAACCATGGAATTCGAATATATGCTTGTTAGATTTCATAGGAACTATTTCATGCTTCGATTCGATAAGGCTAGCCCACGTTATGACCTTTTTAGTGACTTAAAAAGGGTCAAAAACGAGTAAAATCCGTAAATTAACAAGGAAATTCACTTAACCCTCATTTTGTCCGTGTTTGAAAATGATAAAATCAACCCTGGAAGTCGAATATATGCTTGTTAGATTTCATAGGAACTATTACATGCTTCGATTCGACAAGCCTCGACCACTTTAAGCCCTTTTTAGTGAAAGAAAAAAGGTCAAAAACGAGTAAAATCCGTAACTTAACAAGGAAATTCACTTAACCCCCATTTTGGCCTTTTTAAAAAATTCTAAAATAAACCATGGATGTCGTAGATATGCTTGTTAGATTTCATAGGAACTATTACATGCTTCGATTCGATAAGGCTAGGCCACTTTATGACCTTTTTAGTGAATTAAAAAGGGTCAAAAACGAGTAAAATCTGTATATTAACAAGGAAATTCACTTAACCATCATTTTGTCCGTGTTTGAAAATGATAAAATCAACCTTGGAAGTCGAATATATGCTTGTTAGATTTCATAGGAACTATTACATGCTTCGATTCGACAAGCCTCGACCACTTTAAGCCCTTTTTAGTGAAAGAAAAAAGGTCAAAAACGAGTAAAATCCATAAATTAACAAGGAAATTCACTTAACCCTCATTTTTCCGTGTTTGAAAATGATAAAATCAACCTTGGAAGTCGAATATATGCTTGTTAGATTTCATAGGAACTATTACATGCTTCGATTCGACAAGCCTCGGCCACTTTAAGCCCTTTTTAGTGAAAGAAAAAAGGTCAAAAACGAGTAAAATCCATAAATTAACAAGGAAATTCACTTAACCCTCATTTTTCCGTGTTTGAAAATGATAAAATCAACCTTGGAAGTCGAATATATGCTTGTTAGATTTCATAGGAACTATTACATGCTTCGATTCGACAAGCCTCGACCACTTTAAGCCCTTTTTAGTGAAAGAAAAAAAGTTAAAAACGAGTAAAATCCGTAAATTAACAAGGAAATTCACTTAACCCCCATTTTGGCCTTTTTAAAAAATTCTAAACTAAACCGTGGATGTCGTAGATATGCTTGTTAGATTTCTTAGGAACTATTACATGATTCGATTCGATAAGGCTAGGCCACTTTACGACGTTTTTAGTGAAAGAAAAAGGGTCAAAAACGAGTAAAGTCCGTAAATTAACAAGGAAATTCACTTAACCCTCATTTTGTCCATTTTTGAAAATGATAAAATCAACCATGGAATTCGAATATATGCTTGTTAGATTTCATAGGAACTATTACATGCTTCGATTCGATAAGGCTAGGCCACTTTATGACCTTTTTAGTGACTTAAAAAGGGTCAAAAACGAGTAAAATCCGTAAATTAACAAGGAAATTCACTTAACCCTCATTTTGTCCGTGTTTGAAAATGATAAAATCAACCTTGGAAGTCGAATATATGCTTGTTAGATTTCATAGGAACTATTACATGCTTCGATTCGATAAGGCTAGGCCACTTTATGACCTTTTTAGTGAAAGAAAAAGGGTCAAAAACGAGTAAAGTCCGTAAATTAACAAGGAAATTCACTTAACCCTCATTTTGTCCATTTTTGAAAATGATAAAATCAACCATGGAATTCGAATATATGCTTGTTAGATTTCATAGGAACTATTTCATGCTTCGATTCGATAAGGCTAGCCCACGTTATGACCTTTTTAGTGACTTAAAAAGGGTCAAAAACGAGTAAAATCCGTAAATTAACAAGGAAATTCACTTAACCCTCATTTTGTCCGTGTTTGAAAATGATAAAATCAACCCTGGAAGTCGAATATATGCTTGTTAGATTTCATAGGAACTATTACATGCTTCGATTCGACAAGCCTCGACCACTTTAAGCCCTTTTTAGTGAAAGAAAAAAGGTCAAAAACGAGTAAAATCCGTAACTTAACAAGGAAATTCACTTAACCCCCATTTTGGCCTTTTTAAAAAATTCTAAAATAAACCATGGATGTCGTAGATATGCTTGTTAGATTTCATAGGAACTATTACATGCTTCGATTCGATAAGGCTAGGCCACTTTATGACCTTTTTAGTGAATTAAAAAGGGTCAAAAACGAGTAAAATCTGTATATTAACAAGGAAATTCACTTAACCATCATTTTGTCCGTGTTTGAAAATGATAAAATCAACCTTGGAAGTCGAATATATGCTTGTTAGATTTCATAGGAACTATTACATGCTTCGATTCGACAAGCCTCGACCACTTTAAGCCCTTTTTAGTGAAAGAAAAAAGGTCAAAAACGAGTAAAATCCATAAATTAACAAGGAAATTCACTTAACCCTCATTTTTCCGTGTTTGAAAATGATAAAATCAACCTTGGAAGTCGAATATATGCTTGTTAGATTTCATAGGAACTATTACATGCTTCGATTCGACAAGCCTCGGCCACTTTAAGCCCTTTTTAGTGAAAGAAAAAAGGTCAAAAACGAGTAAAATCCATAAATTAACAAGGAAATTCACTTAACCCTCATTTTTCCGTGTTTGAAAATGATAAAATCAACCTTGGAAGTCGAATATATGCTTGTTAGATTTCATAGGAACTATTACATGCTTCGATTCGACAAGCCTCGACCACTTTAAGCCCTTTTTAGTGAAAGAAAAAAAGTTAAAAACGAGTAAAATCCGTAAATTAACAAGGAAATTCACTTAACCCCCATTTTGGCCTTTTTAAAAAATTCTAAACTAAACCGTGGATGTCGTAGATATGCTTGTTAGATTTCTTAGGAACTATTACATGATTCGATTCGATAAGGCTAGGCCACTTTACGACGTTTTTAGTGAAAGAAAAAGGGTCAAAAACGAGTAAAGTCCGTAAATTAACAAGGAAATTCACTTAACCCTCATTTTGTCCATTTTTGAAAATGATAAAATCAACCATGGAATTCGAATATATGCTTGTTAGATTTCATAGGAACTATTACATGCTTCGATTCGATAAGGCTAGGCCACTTTATGACCTTTTTAGTGACTTAAAAAGGGTCAAAAACGAGTAAAATCCGTAAATTAACAAGGAAATTCACTTAACCCTCATTTTGTCCGTGTTTGAAAATGATAAAATCAACCTTGGAAGTCGAATATATGCTTGTTAGATTTCATAGGAACTATTACATGCTTCGATTCGATAAGGCTAGGCCACTTTATGACCTTTTTAGTGAAAGAAAAAGGGTCAAAAACGAGTAAAGTCCGTAAATTAACAAGGAAATTCACTTAACCCTCATTTTGTCCATTTTTGAAAATGATAAAATCAACCATGGAATTCGAATATATGCTTGTTAGATTTCATAGGAACTATTTCATGCTTCGATTCGATAAGGCTAGCCCACGTTATGACCTTTTTAGTGACTTAAAAAGGGTCAAAAACGAGTAAAATCCGTAAATTAACAAGGAAATTCACTTAACCCTCATTTTGTCCGTGTTTGAAAATGATAAAATCAACCCTGGAAGTCGAATATATGCTTGTTAGATTTCATAGGAACTATTACATGCTTCGATTCGACAAGCCTCGACCACTTTAAGCCCTTTTTAGTGAAAGAAAAAAGGTCAAAAACGAGTAAAATCCGTAACTTAACAAGGAAATTCACTTAACCCCCATTTTGGCCTTTTTAAAAAATTCTAAAATAAACCATGGATGTCGTAGATATGCTTGTTAGATTTCATAGGAACTATTACATGCTTCGATTCGATAAGGCTAGGCCACTTTATGACCTTTTTAGTGAATTAAAAAGGGTCAAAAACGAGTAAAATCTGTATATTAACAAGGAAATTCACTTAACCATCATTTTGTCCGTGTTTGAAAATGATAAAATCAACCTTGGAAGTCGAATATATGCTTGTTAGATTTCATAGGAACTATTACATGCTTCGATTCGACAAGCCTCGACCACTTTAAGCCCTTTTTAGTGAAAGAAAAAAGGTCAAAAACGAGTAAAATCCATAAATTAACAAGGAAATTCACTTAACCCTCATTTTTCCGTGTTTGAAAATGATAAAATCAACCTTGGAAGTCGAATATATGCTTGTTAGATTTCATAGGAACTATTACATGCTTCGATTCGACAAGCCTCGACCACTTTAAGCCCTTTTTAGTGAAAGAAAAAAAGTTAAAAACGAGTAAAATCCGTAAATTAACAAGGAAATTCACTTAACCCCCATTTTGGCCTTTTTAAAAAATTCTAATCTAAACCGTGGATGTCGTAGATATGCTTGTTAGATTTCTTAGGAACTATTACATGATTCGATTCGATAAGGCTAGGCCACTTTACGACGTTTTTAGTGAAAGAAAAAGGGTCAAAAACGAGTAAAGTCCGTAAATTAACAAGGAAATTCACTTAACCCTCATTTTGTCCATTTTTGAAAATGATAAAATCAACCATGGAATTCGAATATATGCTTGTTAGATTTCATAGGAACTATTACATGCTTCGATTCGATAAGGCTAGGCCACTTTATGACCTTTTTAGTGACTTAAAAAGGGTCAAAAACGAGTAAAATCCGTAAATTAACAAGGAAATTCACTTAACCCTCATTTTGTCCGTGTTTGAAAATGATAAAATCAACCTTGGAAGTCGAATATATGCTTGTTAGATTTCATAGGAACTATTACATGCTTCGATTCGATAAGGCTAGGCCACTTTATGACCTTTTTAGTGAAAGAAAAAGGGTCAAAAACGAGTAAAGTCCGTAAATTAACAAGGAAATTCACTTAACCCTCATTTTGTCCATTTTTGAAAATGATAAAATCAACCATGGAATTCGAATATATGCTTGTTAGATTTCATAGGAACTATTTCATGCTTCGATTCGATAAGGCTAGCCCACGTTATGACCTTTTTAGTGACTTAAAAAGGGTCAAAAACGAGTAAAATCCGTAAATTAACAAGGAAATTCACTTAACCCTCATTTTGTCCGTGTTTGAAAATGATAAAATCAACCCTGGAAGTCGAATATATGCTTGTTAGATTTCATAGGAACTATTACATGCTTCGATTCGACAAGCCTCGACCACTTTAAGCCCTTTTTAGTGAAAGAAAAAAGGTCAAAAACGAGTAAAATCCGTAACTTAACAAGGAAATTCACTTAACCCCCATTTTGGCCTTTTTAAAAAATTCTAAAATAAACCATGGATGTCGTAGATATGCTTGTTAGGTTTCATAGGAACTATTACATGCTTCGATTCGATAAGGCTAGGCCACTTTATGACCTTTTTAGTGAATTAAAAAGGGTCAAAAACGAGTAAAATCTGTATATTAACAAGGAAATTCACTTAACCATCATTTTGTCCGTGTTTGAAAATGATAAAATCAACCTTGGAAGTCGAATATATGCTTGTTAGATTTCATAGGAACTATTACATGCTTCGATTCGACAAGCCTCGGCCACTTTAAGCCCTTTTTAGTGAAAGAAAAAAGGTCAAAAACGAGTAAAATCCTTAAATTAACAAGGAAATTCACTTAACCCTCATTTTGTCCGTGTTTGAAAATGATAAAATCAACCCTGGAAGTCGAATATATGCTTGTTAGATTTCATAGGAACTATTACATGCTTCGATTCGACAAGCCTCGACCACTTTAAGCCCTTTTTAGTGAAAGAAAAAAGGTCAAAAACGAGTAAAATCCGTAACTTAACAAGGAAATTCACTTAACCCCCATTTTGGCCTTTTTAAAAAATTCTAAAATAAACCATGGATGTCGTAGATATGCTTGTTAGATTTCATAGGAACTATTACATGCTTCGATTCGATAAGGCTAGGCCACTTTATGACCTTTTTAGTGAATTAAAAAGGGTCAAAAACGAGTAAAATCTGTATATTAACAAGGAAATTCACTTAACCATCATTTTGTCCGTGTTTGAAAATGATAAAATCAACCTTGGAAGTCGAATATATGCTTGTTAGATTTCATAGGAACTATTACATGCTTCGATTCGACAAGCCTCGACCACTTTAAGCCCTTTTTAGTGAAAGAAAAAAGGTCAAAAACGAGTAAAATCCATAAATTAACAAGGAAATTCACTTAACCCTCATTTTTCCGTGTTTGAAAATGATAAAATCAACCTTGGAAGTCGAATATATGCTTGTTAGATTTCATAGGAACTATTACATGCTTCGATTCGACAAGCCTCGACCACTTTAAGCCCTTTTTAGTGAAAGAAAAAAAGTTAAAAACGAGTAAAATCCGTAAATTAACAAGGAAATTCACTTAACCCCCATTTTGGCCTTTTTAAAAAATTCTAATCTAAACCGTGGATGTCGTAGATATGCTTGTTAGATTTCTTAGGAACTATTACATGATTCGATTCGATAAGGCTAGGCCACTTTACGACGTTTTTAGTGAAAGAAAAAGGGTCAAAAACGAGTAAAGTCCGTAAATTAACAAGGAAATTCACTTAACCCTCATTTTGTCCATTTTTGAAAATGATAAAATCAACCATGGAATTCGAATATATGCTTGTTAGATTTCATAGGAACTATTACATGCTTTGATTCGATAAGGCTAGGCCACTTTATGACCTTTTTAGTGACTTAAAAAGGGTCAAAAACGAGTAAAATCCGTAAATTAACAAGGAAATTCACTTAACCCTCATTTTGTCCGTGTTTGAAAATGATAAAATCAACCTTGGAAGTCGAATATATGCTTGTTAGATTTCATAGGAACTATTACATGCTTCGATTCGATAAGGCTAGGCCACTTTATGACCTTTTTAGTGAAAGAAAAAGGGTCAAAAACGAGTAAAGTCCGTAAATTAACAAGGAAATTCACTTAACCCTCATTTTGTCCATTTTTGAAAATGATAAAATCAACCATGGAATTCGAATATATGCTTGTTAGATTTCATAGGAACTATTTCATGCTTCGATTCGATAAGGCTAGCCCACGTTATGACCTTTTTAGTGACTTAAAAAGGGTCAAAAACGAGTAAAATCCGTAAATTAACAAGGAAATTCACTTAACCCTCATTTTGTCCGTGTTTGAAAATGATAAAATCAACCCTGGAAGTCGAATATATGCTTGTTAGATTTCATAGGAACTATTACATGCTTCGATTCGACAAGCCTCGACCACTTTAAGCCCTTTTTAGTGAAAGAAAAAAGGTCAAAAACGAGTAAAATCCGTAACTTAACAAGGAAATTCACTTAACCCCCATTTTTGCCTTTTTAAAAAATTCTAAAATAAACCATGGATGTCGTAGATATGCTTGTTAGGTTTCATAGGAACTATTACATGCTTCGATTCGATAAGGCTAGGCCACTTTATGACCTTTTTAGTGAATTAAAAAGGGTCAAAAACGAGTAAAATCTGTATATTAACAAGGAAATTCACTTAACCATCATTTTGTCCGTGTTTGAAAATGATAAAATCAACCTTGGAAGTCGAATATATGCTTGTTAGATTTCATAGGAACTATTACATGCTTCGATTCGACAAGCCTCGGCCACTTTAAGCCCTTTTTAGTGAAAGAAAAAAGGTCAAAAACGAGTAAAATCCTTAAATTAACAAGGAAATTCACTTAACCCTCATTTTGTCCGTGTTTGAAAATGATAAAATCAACCCTGGAAGTCGAATATATGCTTGTTAGATTTCATAGGAACTATTACATGCTTCGATTCGACAAGCCTCGACCACTTTAAGCCCTTTTTAGTGAAAGAAAAAAGGTCAAAAACGAGTAAAATCCGTAACTTAACAAGGAAATTCACTTAACCCCCATTTTGGCCTTTTTAAAAAATTCTAAAATAAACCATGGATGTCGTAGATATGCTTGTTAGATTTCATAGGAACTATTACATGCTTCGATTCGATAAGGCTAGGCCACTTTATGACCTTTTTAGTGAATTAAAAAGGGTCAAAAACGAGTAAAATCTGTATATTAACAAGGAAATTCACTTAACCATCATTTTGTCCGTGTTTGAAAATGATAAAATCAACCTTGGAAGTCGAATATATGCTTGTTAGATTTCATAGGAACTATTACATGCTTCGATTCGACAAGCCTCGACCACTTTAAGCCCTTTTTAGTGAAAGAAAAAAGGTCAAAAACGAGTAAAATCCATAAATTAACAAGGAAATTCACTTAACCCTCATTTTTCCGTGTTTGAAAATGATAAAATCAACCTTGGAAGTCGAATATATGCTTGTTAGATTTCATAGGAACTATTACATGCTTCGATTCGACAAGCCTCGACCACTTTAAGCCCTTTTTAGTGAAAGAAAAAAAGTTAAAAACGAGTAAAATCCGTAAATTAACAAGGAAATTCACTTAACCCCCATTTTGGCCTTTTTAAAAAATTCTAATCTAAACCGTGGATGTCGTAGATATGCTTGTTAGATTTCTTAGGAACTATTACATGATTCGATTCGATAAGGCTAGGCCACTTTACGACGTTTTTAGTGAAAGAAAAAGGGTCAAAAACGAGTAAAGTCCGTAAATTAACAAGGAAATTCACTTAACCCTCATTTTGTCCATTTTTGAAAATGATAAAATCAACCATGGAATTCGAATATATGCTTGTTAGATTTCATAGGAACTATTACATGCTTTGATTCGATAAGGCTAGGCCACTTTATGACCTTTTTAGTGACTTAAAAAGGGTCAAAAACGAGTAAAATCCGTAAATTAACAAGGAAATTCACTTAACCCTCATTTTGTCCGTGTTTGAAAATGATAAAATCAACCTTGGAAGTCGAATATATGCTTGTTAGATTTCATAGGAACTATTACATGCTTCGATTCGATAAGGCTAGGCCACTTTATGACCTTTTTAGTGAAAGAAAAAGGGTCAAAAACGAGTAAAGTCCGTAAATTAACAAGGAAATTCACTTAACCCTCATTTTGTCCATTTTTGAAAATGATAAAATCAACCATGGAATTCGAATATATGCTTGTTAGATTTCATAGGAACTATTTCATGCTTCGATTCGATAAGGCTAGCCCACGTTATGACCTTTTTAGTGACTTAAAAAGGGTCAAAAACGAGTAAAATCCGTAAATTAACAAGGAAATTCACTTAACCCTCATTTTGTCCGTGTTTGAAAATGATAAAATCAACCCTGGAAGTCGAATATATGCTTGTTAGATTTCATAGGAACTATTACATGCTTCGATTCGACAAGCCTCGACCACTTTAAGCCCTTTTTAGTGAAAGAAAAAAGGTCAAAAACGAGTAAAATCCGTAACTTAACAAGGAAATTCACTTAACCCCCATTTTGGCCTTTTTAAAAAATTCTAAAATAAACCATGGATGTCGTAGATATGCTTGTTAGATTTCATAGGAACTATTACATGCTTCGATTCGATAAGGCTAGGCCACTTTATGACCTTTTTAGTGAATTAAAAAGGGTCAAAAACGAGTAAAATCTGTATATTAACAAGGAAATTCACTTAACCATCATTTTGTCCGTGTTTGAAAATGATAAAATCAACCTTGGAAGTCGAATATATGCTTGTTAGATTTCATAGGAACTATTACATTCTTCGATTCGACAAGCCTCGGCCACTTTAAGCCCTTTTTAGTGAAAGAAAAAAGGTCAAAAACGAGTAAAATCCATAAATTAACAAGGAAATTCACTTAACCCTCATTTTTCCGTGTTTGAAAATGATAAAATCAACCTTGGAAGTCGAATATATGCTTGTTAGATTTCATAGGAACTATTACATGCTTCGATTCGACAAGCCTCGACCACTTTAAGCCCTTTTTAGTGAAAGAAAAAAAGTTAAAAACGAGTAAAATCCGTAAATTAACAAGGAAATTCACTTAACCCCCATTTTGGCCTTTTTAAAAAATTCTAAACTAAACCGTGGATGTCGTAGATATGCTTGTTAGATTTCTTAGGAACTATTACATGATTCGATTCGATAAGGCTAGGCCACTTTACGACGTTTTTAGTGAAAGAAAAAGGGTCAAAAACGAGTAAAGTCCGTAAATTAACAAGGAAATTCACTTAACCCTCATTTTGTCCATTTTTGAAAATGATAAAATCAACCATGGAATTCGAATATATGCTTGTTAGATTTCATAGGAACTATTACATGCTTCGATTCGATAAGGCTAGGCCACTTTATGACCTTTTTAGTGACTTAAAAAGGGTCAAAAACGAGTAAAATCCGTAAATTAACAAGGAAATTCACTTAACCCTCATTTTGTCCGTGTTTGAAAATGATAAAATCAACCTTGGAAGTCGAATATATGCTTGTTAGATTTCATAGGAACTATTACATGCTTCGATTCGATAAGGCTAGGCCACTTTATGACCTTTTTAGTGAAAGAAAAAGGGTCAAAAACGAGTAAAGTCCGTAAATTAACAAGGAAATTCACTTAACCCTCATTTTGTCCATTTTTGAAAATGATAAAATCAACCATGGAATTCGAATATATGCTTGTTAGATTTCATAGGAACTATTTCATGCTTCGATTCGATAAGGCTAGCCCACGTTATGACCTTTTTAGTGACTTAAAAAGGGTCAAAAACGAGTAAAATCCGTAAATTAACAAGGAAATTCACTTAACCCTCATTTTGTCCGTGTTTGAAAATGATAAAATCAACCCTGGAAGTCGAATATATGCTTGTTAGATTTCATAGGAACTATTACATGCTTCGATTCGACAAGCCTCGACCACTTTAAGCCCTTTTTAGTGAAAGAAAAAAGGTCAAAAACGAGTAAAATCCGTAACTTAACAAGGAAATTCACTTAACCCCCATTTTGGCCTTTTTAAAAAATTCTAAAATAAACCATGGATGTCGTAGATATGCTTGTTAGATTTCATAGGAACTATTACATGCTTCGATTCGATAAGGCTAGGCCACTTTATGACCTTTTTAGTGAATTAAAAAGGGTCAAAAACGAGTAAAATCTGTATATTAACAAGGAAATTCACTTAACCATCATTTTGTCCGTGTTTGAAAATGATAAAATCAACCTTGGAAGTCGAATATATGCTTGTTAGATTTCATAGGAACTATTACATGCTTCGATTCGACAAGCCTCGACCACTTTAAGCCCTTTTTAGTGAAAGAAAAAAGGTCAAAAACGAGTAAAATCCATAAATTAACAAGGAAATTCACTTAACCCTCATTTTTCCGTGTTTGAAAATGATAAAATCAACCTTGGAAGTCGAATATATGCTTGTTAGATTTCATAGGAACTATTACATGCTTCGATTCGACAAGCCTCGGCCACTTTAAGCCCTTTTTAGTGAAAGAAAAAAGGTCAAAAACGAGTAAAATCCATAAATTAACAAGGAAATTCACTTAACCCTCATTTTTCCGTGTTTGAAAATGATAAAATCAACCTTGGAAGTCGAATATATGCTTGTTAGATTTCATAGGAACTATTACATGCTTCGATTCGACAAGCCTCGACCACTTTAAGCCCTTTTTAGTGAAAGAAAAAAAGTTAAAAACGAGTAAAATCCGTAAATTAACAAGGAAATTCACTTAACCCCCATTTTGGCCTTTTTAAAAAATTCTAAACTAAACCGTGGATGTCGTAGATATGCTTGTTAGATTTCTTAGGAACTATTACATGATTCGATTCGATAAGGCTAGGCCACTTTACGACGTTTTTAGTGAAAGAAAAAGGGTCAAAAACGAGTAAAGTCCGTAAATTAACAAGGAAATTCACTTAACCCTCATTTTGTCCATTTTTGAAAATGATAAAATCAACCATGGAATTCGAATATATGCTTGTTAGATTTCATAGGAACTATTACATGCTTCGATTCGATAAGGCTAGGCCACTTTATGACCTTTTTAGTGACTTAAAAAGGGTCAAAAACGAGTAAAATCCGTAAATTAACAAGGAAATTCACTTAACCCTCATTTTGTCCGTGTTTGAAAATGATAAAATCAACCTTGGAAGTCGAATATATGCTTGTTAGATTTCATAGGAACTATTACATGCTTCGATTCGATAAGGCTAGGCCACTTTATGACCTTTTTAGTGAAAGAAAAAGGGTCAAAAACGAGTAAAGTCCGTAAATTAACAAGGAAATTCACTTAACCCTCATTTTGTCCATTTTTGAAAATGATAAAATCAACCATGGAATTCGAATATATGCTTGTTAGATTTCATAGGAACTATTTCATGCTTCGATTCGATAAGGCTAGCCCACGTTATGACCTTTTTAGTGACTTAAAAAGGGTCAAAAACGAGTAAAATCCGTAAATTAACAAGGAAATTCACTTAACCCTCATTTTGTCCGTGTTTGAAAATGATAAAATCAACCCTGGAAGTCGAATATATGCTTGTTAGATTTCATAGGAACTATTACATGCTTCGATTCGACAAGCCTCGACCACTTTAAGCCCTTTTTAGTGAAAGAAAAAAGGTCAAAAACGAGTAAAATCCGTAACTTAACAAGGAAATTCACTTAACCCCCATTTTGGCCTTTTTAAAAAATTCTAAAATAAACCATGGATGTCGTAGATATGCTTGTTAGATTTCATAGGAACTATTACATGCTTCGATTCGATAAGGCTAGGCCACTTTATGACCTTTTTAGTGAATTAAAAAGGGTCAAAAACGAGTAAAATCTGTATATTAACAAGGAAATTCACTTAACCATCATTTTGTCCGTGTTTGAAAATGATAAAATCAACCTTGGAAGTCGAATATATGCTTGTTAGATTTCATAGGAACTATTACATGCTTCGATTCGACAAGCCTCGACCACTTTAAGCCCTTTTTAGTGAAAGAAAAAAGGTCAAAAACGAGTAAAATCCATAAATTAACAAGGAAATTCACTTAAACCTCATTTTTCCGTGTTTGAAAATGATAAAATCAACCTTGGAAGTCGAATATATGCTTGTTAGATTTCATAGGAACTATTACATGCTTCGATTCGACAAGCCTCGGCCACTTTAAGCCCTTTTTAGTGAAAGAAAAAAGGTCAAAAACGAGTAAAATCCATAAATTAACAAGGAAATTCACTTAACCCTCATTTTTCCGTGTTTGAAAATGATAAAATCAACCTTGGAAGTCGAATATATGCTTGTTAGATTTCATAGGAACTATTACATGCTTCGATTCGACAAGCCTCGACCACTTTAAGCCCTTTTTAGTGAAAGAAAAAAAGTTAAAAACGAGTAAAATCCGTAAATTAACAAGGAAATTCACTTAACCCCCATTTTGGCCTTTTTAAAAAATTCTAAACTAAACCGTGGATGTCGTAGATATGCTTGTTAGATTTCTTAGGAACTATTACATGATTCGATTCGATAAGGCTAGGCCACTTTACGACGTTTTTAGTGAAAGAAAAAGGGTCAAAAACGAGTAAAGTCCGTAAATTAACAAGGAAATTCACTTAACCCTCATTTTGTCCATTTTTGAAAATGATAAAATCAACCATGGAATTCGAATATATGCTTGTTAGATTTCATAGGAACTATTACATGCTTCGATTCGATAAGGCTAGGCCACTTTATGACCTTTTTAGTGACTTAAAAAGGGTCAAAAACGAGTAAAATCCGTAAATTAACAAGGAAATTCACTTAACCCTCATTTTGTCCGTGTTTGAAAATGATAAAATCAACCTTGGAAGTCGAATATATGCTTGTTAGATTTCATAGGAACTATTACATGCTTCGATTCGATAAGGCTAGGCCACTTTATGACCTTTTTAGTGAAAGAAAAAGGGTCAAAAACGAGTAAAGTCCGTAAATTAACAAGGAAATTCACTTAACCCTCATTTTGTCCATTTTTGAAAATGATAAAATCAACCATGGAATTCGAATATATGCTTGTTAGATTTCATAGGAACTATTTCATGCTTCGATTCGATAAGGCTAGCCCACGTTATGACCTTTTTAGTGACTTAAAAAGGGTCAAAAACGAGTAAAATCCGTAAATTAACAAGGAAATTCACTTAACCCTCATTTTGTCCGTGTTTGAAAATGATAAAATCAACCCTGGAAGTCGAATATATGCTTGTTAGATTTCATAGGAACTATTACATGCTTCGATTCGACAAGCCTCGACCACTTTAAGCCCTTTTTAGTGAAAGAAAAAAGGTCAAAAACGAGTAAAATCCGTAACTTAACAAGGAAATTCACTTAACCCCCATTTTGGCCTTTTTAAAAAATTCTAAAATAAACCATGGATGTCGTAGATATGCTTGTTAGATTTCATAGGAACTATTACATGCTTCGATTCGATAAGGCTAGGCCACTTTATGACCTTTTTAGTGAATTAAAAAGGGTCAAAAACGAGTAAAATCTGTATATTAACAAGGAAATTCACTTAACCATCATTTTGTCCGTGTTTGAAAATGATAAAATCAACCTTGGAAGTCGAATATATGCTTGTTAGATTTCATAGGAACTATTACATGCTTCGATTCGACAAGCCTCGACCACTTTAAGCCCTTTTTAGTGAAAGAAAAAAGGTCAAAAACGAGTAAAATCCATAAATTAACAAGGAAATTCACTTAACCCTCATTTTTCCGTGTTTGAAAATGATAAAATCAACCTTGGAAGTCGAATATATGCTTGTTAGATTTCATAGGAACTATTACATGCTTCGATTCGACAAGCCTCGACCACTTTAAGCCCTTTTTAGTGAAAGAAAAAAAGTTAAAAACGAGTAAAATCCGTAAATTAACAAGGAAATTCACTTAATCCCCATTTTGGCCTTTTTAAAAAATTCTAATCTAAACCGTGGATGTCGTAGATATGCTTGTTAGATTTCTTAGGAACTATTACATGATTCGATTCGATAAGGCTAGGCCACTTTACGACGTTTTTAGTGAAAGAAAAAGGGTCAAAAACGAGTAAAGTCCGTAAATTAACAAGGAAATTCACTTAACCCTCATTTTGTCCATTTTTGAAAATGATAAAATCAACCATGGAATTCGAATATATGCTTGTTAGATTTCATAGGAACTATTACATGCTTCGATTCGATAAGGCTAGGCCACTTTATGACCTTTTTAGTGACTTAAAAAGGGTCAAAAACGAGTAAAATCCGTAAATTAACAAGGAAATTCACTTAACCCTCATTTTGTCCGTGTTTGAAAATGATAAAATCAACCTTGGAAGTCGAATATATGCTTGTTAGATTTCATAGGAACTATTACATGCTTCGATTCGATAAGGCTAGGCCACTTTATGACCTTTTTAGTGAAAGAAAAAGGGTCAAAAACGAGTAAAGTCCGTAAATTAACAAGGAAATTCACTTAACCCTCATTTTGTCCATTTTTGAAAATGATAAAATCAACCATGGAATTCGAATATATGCTTGTTAGATTTCATAGGAACTATTTCATGCTTCGATTCGATAAGGCTAGCCCACGTTATGACCTTTTTAGTGACTTAAAAAGGGTCAAAAACGAGTAAAATCCGTAAATTAACAAGGAAATTCACTTAACCCTCATTTTGTCCGTGTTTGAAAATGATAAAATCAACCCTGGAAGTCGAATATATGCTTGTTAGATTTCATAGGAACTATTACATGCTTCGATTCGACAAGCCTCGACCACTTTAAGCCCTTTTTAGTGAAAGAAAAAAGGTCAAAAACGAGTAAAATCCGTAACTTAACAAGGAAATTCACTTAACCCCCATTTTGGCCTTTTTAAAAAATTCTAAAATAAACCATGGATGTCGTAGATATGCTTGTTAGATTTCATAGGAACTATTACATGCTTCGATTCGATAAGGCTAGGCCACTTTATGACCTTTTTAGTGAATTAAAAAGGGTCAAAAACGAGTAAAATCTGTATATTAACAAGGAAATTCACTTAACCATCATTTTGTCCGTGTTTGAAAATGATAAAATCAACCTTGGAAGTCGAATATATGCTTGTTAGATTTCATAGGAACTATTACATGCTTCGATTCGACAAGCCTCGGCCACTTTAAGCCCTTTTTAGTGAAAGAAAAAAGGTCAAAAACGAGTAAAATCCATAAATTAACAAGGAAATTCACTTAACCCTCATTTTTCCGTGTTTGAAAATGATAAAATCAACCTTGGAAGTCGAATATATGCTTGTTAGATTTCATAGGAACTATTACATGCTTCGATTCGACAAGCCTCGGCCACTTTAAGCCCTTTTTAGTGAAAGAAAAAAGGTCAAAAACGAGTAAAATCCATAAATTAACAAGGAAATTCACTTAACCCTCATTTTTCCGTGTTTGAAAATGATAAAATCAACCTTGGAAGTCGAATATATGCTTGTTAGATTTCATAGGAACTATTACATGCTTCGATTCGACAAGCCTCGACCACTTTAAGCCCTTTTTAGTGAAAGAAAAAAAGTTAAAAACGAGTAAAATCCGTAAATTAACAAGGAAATTCACTTAACCCCCATTTTGGCCTTTTTAAAAAATTCTAAACTAAACCGTGGATGTCGTAGATATGCTTGTTAGATTTCTTAGGAACTATTACATGATTCGATTCGATAAGGCTAGGCCACTTTACGACGTTTTTAGTGAAAGAAAAAGGGTCAAAAACGAGTAAAGTCCGTAAATTAACAAGGAAATTCACTTAACCCTCATTTTGTCCATTTTTGAAAATGATAAAATCAACCATGGAATTCGAATATATGCTTGTTAGATTTCATAGGAACTATTACATGCTTCGATTCGATAAGGCTAGGCCACTTTATGACCTTTTTAGTGACTTAAAAAGGGTCAAAAACGAGTAAAATCCGTAAATTAACAAGGAAATTCACTTAACCCTCATTTTGTCCGTGTTTGAAAATGATAAAATCAACCTTGGAAGTCGAATATATGCTTGTTAGATTTCATAGGAACTATTACATGCTTCGATTCGATAAGGCTAGGCCACTTTATGACCTTTTTAGTGAAAGAAAAAGGGTCAAAAACGAGTAAAGTCCGTAAATTAACAAGGAAATTCACTTAACCCTCATTTTGTCCATTTTTGAAAATGATAAAATCAACCATGGAATTCGAATATATGCTTGTTAGATTTCATAGGAACTATTTCATGCTTCGATTCGATAAGGCTAGCCCACGTTATGACCTTTTTAGTGACTTAAAAAGGGTCAAAAACGAGTAAAATCCGTAAATTAACAAGGAAATTCACTTAACCCTCATTTTGTCCGTGTTTGAAAATGATAAAATCAACCCTGGAAGTCGAATATATGCTTGTTAGATTTCATAGGAACTATTACATGCTTCGATTCGACAAGCCTCGACCACTTTAAGCCCTTTTTAGTGAAAGAAAAAAGGTCAAAAACGAGTAAAATCCGTAACTTAACAAGGAAATTCACTTAACCCCCATTTTGGCCTTTTTAAAAAATTCTAAAATAAACCATGGATGTCGTAGATATGCTTGTTAGATTTCATAGGAACTATTACATGCTTCGATTCGATAAGGCTAGGCCACTTTATGACCTTTTTAGTGAATTAAAAAGGGTCAAAAACGAGTAAAATCTGTATATTAACAAGGAAATTCACTTAACCATCATTTTGTCCGTGTTTGAAAATGATAAAATCAACCTTGGAAGTCGAATATATGCTTGTTAGATTTCATAGGAACTATTACATGCTTCGATTCGACAAGCCTCGGCCACTTTAAGCCCTTTTTAGTGAAAGAAAAAAGGTCAAAAACGAGTAAAATCCATAAATTAACAAGGAAATTCACTTAACCCTCATTTTTCCGTGTTTGAAAATGATAAAATCAACCTTGGAAGTCGAATATATGCTTGTTAGATTTCATAGGAACTATTACATGCTTCGATTCGACAAGCCTCGACCACTTTAAGCCCTTTTTAGTGAAAGAAAAAAAGTTAAAAACGAGTAAAATCCGTAAATTAACAAGGAAATTCACTTAACCCCCATTTTGGCCTTTTTAAAAAATTCTAAACTAAACCGTGGATGTCGTAGATATGCTTGTTAGATTTCTTAGGAACTATTACATGATTCGATTCGATAAGGCTAGGCCACTTTACGACGTTTTTAGTGAAAGAAAAAGGGTCAAAAACGAGTAAAGTCCGTAAATTAACAAGGAAATTCACTTAACCCTCATTTTGTCCATTTTTGAAAATGATAAAATCAACCATGGAATTCGAATATATGCTTGTTAGATTTCATAGGAACTATTACATGCTTCGATTCGATAAGGCTAGGCCACTTTATGACCTTTTTAGTGACTTAAAAAGGGTCAAAAACGAGTAAAATCCGTAAATTAACAAGGAAATTCACTTAACCCTCATTTTGTCCGTGTTTGAAAATGATAAAATCAACCTTGGAAGTCGAATATATGCTTGTTAGATTTCATAGGAACAATTACATGCTTCGATTCGATAAGGCTAGGCCACTTTATGACCTTTTTAGTGAAAGAAAAAGGGTCAAAAACGAGTAAAGTCCGTAAATTAACAAGGAAATTCACTTAACCCTCATTTTGTCCATTTTTGAAAATGATAAAATCAACCATGGAATTCGAATATATGCTTGTTAGATTTCATAGGAACTATTTCATGCTTCGATTCGATAAGGCTAGCCCACGTTATGACCTTTTTAGTGACTTAAAAAGGGTCAAAAACGAGTAAAATCCGTAAATTAACAAGGAAATTCACTTAACCCTCATTTTGTCCGTGTTTGAAAATGATAAAATCAACCCTGGAAGTCGAATATATGCTTGTTAGATTTCATAGGAACTATTACATGCTTCGATTCGACAAGCCTCGACCACTTTAAGCCCTTTTTAGTGAAAGAAAAAAGGTCAAAAACGAGTAAAATCCGTAACTTAACAAGGAAATTCACTTAACCCCCATTTTGGCCTTTTTAAAAAATTCTAAGATAAACCATGGATGTCGTAGATATGCTTGTTAGATTTCATAGGAACTATTACATGCTTCGATTCGATAAGGCTAGGCCACTTTATGACCTTTTTAGTGAATTAAAAAGGGTCAAAAACGAGTAAAATCTGTATATTAACAAGGAAATTCACTTAACCATCATTTTGTCCGTGTTTGAAAATGATAAAATCAACCTAGGAAGTCGAATATATGCTTGTTAGATTTCATAGGAACTATTACATGCTTCGATTCGACAAGCCTCGACCACTTTAAGCCCTTTTTAGTGAAAGAAAAAAGGTCAAAAACGAGTAAAATCCATAAATTAACAAGGAAATTCACTTAACCCTCATTTTTCCGTGTTTGAGAATGATAAAATCAACCTTGGAAGTCGAATATATGCTTGTTAGATTTCATAGGAACTATTACATGCTTCGATTCGACAAGCCTCGACCACTTTAAGCCCTTTTTAGTGAAAGAAAAAAAGTTAAAAACGAGTAAAATCCGTAAATTAACAAGGAAATTCACTTAACCCCCATTTTGGCCTTTTTAAAAAATTCTAAACTAAACCGTGGATGTCGTAGATATGCTTGTTAGATTTCTTAGGAACTATTACATGATTCGATTCGATAAGGCTAGGCCACTTTACGACGTTTTTAGTGAAAGAAAAAGGGTCAAAAACGAGTAAAGTCCGTAAATTAACAAGGAAATTCACTTAACCCTCATTTTGTCCATTTTTGAAAATGATAAAATCAACCATGGAATTCGAATATATGCTTGTTAGATTTCATAGGAACTATTACATGCTTCGATTCGATAAGGCTAGGCCACTTTATGACCTTTTTAGTGACTTAAAAAGGGTCAAAAACGAGTAAAATCCGTAAATTAACAAGGAAATTCACTTAACCCTCATTTTGTCCGTGTTTGAAAATGATAAAATCAACCTTGGAAGTCGAATATATGCTTGTTAGATTTCATAGGAACTATTACATGCTTCGATTCGATAAGGCTAGGCCACTTTATGACCTTTTTAGTGAAAGAAAAAGGGTCAAAAACGAGTAAAGTCCGTAAATTAACAAGGAAATTCACTTAACCCTCATTTTGTCCATTTTTGAAAATGATAAAATCAACCATGGAATTCGAATATATGCTTGTTAGATTTCATAGGAACTATTTCATGCTTCGATTCGATAAGGCTAGCCCACGTTATGACCTTTTTAGTGACTTAAAAAGGGTCAAAAACGAGTAAAATCCGTAAATTAACAAGGAAATTCACTTAACCCTCATTTTGTCCGTGTTTGAAAATGATAAAATCAACCCTGGAAGTCGAATATATGCTTGTTAGATTTCATAGGAACTATTACATGCTTCGATTCGACAAGCCTCGACCACTTTAAGCCCTTTTTAGTGAAAGAAAAAAGGTCAAAAACGAGTAAAATCCGTAACTTAACAAGGAAATTCACTTAACCCCCATTTTGGCCTTTTTAAAAAATTCTAAAATAAACCATGGATGTCGTAGATATGCTTGTTAGATTTCATAGGAACTATTACATGCTTCGATTCGATAAGGCTAGGCCACTTTATGACCTTTTTAGTGAATTAAAAAGGGTCAAAAACGAGTAAAATCTGTATATTAACAAGGAAATTCACTTAACCATCATTTTGTCCGTGTTTGAAAATGATAAAATCAACCTTGGAAGTCGAATATATGCTTGTTAGATTTCATAGGAACTATTACATGCTTCGATTCGACAAGCCTCGGCCACTTTAAGCCCTTTTTAGTGAAAGAAAAAAGGTCAAAAACGAGTAAAATCCATAAATTAACAAGGAAATTCACTTAACCCTCATTTTTCCGTGTTTGAAAATGATAAAATCAACCTTGGAAGTCGAATATATGCTTGTTAGATTTCATAGGAACTATTACATGCTTCGATTCGACAAGCCTCGACCACTTTAAACCCTTTTTAGTGAAAGAAAAAAGGTCAAAAACGAGTAAAATCCGTAAATTAACAAGGAAATTCACTTAACCCCCATTTTGGCCTTTTTAAAAAATTCTAAATTAAACCGTGGATGTCGTAGATGTGCTTGTTAGATTTCCTATGAACTATTACATGCTTCGATTCGATAAGGCTAGGCCACTTTATGACCTTTTTAGTGAAAGAAAAAGGGTCAAAAACGAGTAAAATCCGTAAATTAACAAGAAAATTCACTTAACCTCCATTTTGTCCGTTTTTAAAAATTTTAAAATAAACCATGGATGTCGTAGATATGCTTGTTAGATTTCATAGGAACTATAATATGCTTCGATTCGATAAGGCTAGGCCACTTTATGACCTTTTTAGTGAATTAAAAAGGGTCAAAAATGAGTAAAATCCGTAAATTAACAAGGAAATTCACTTAACCCTCATTTTGTCCGTGTTTGAAAATGATAAAATCAACCTTGGAAGTCGAATATATGGTTGTTAGATTTCATAGGAACTATTACATGCTTCGATTCGATAAGGCTAGGCCACTTTATGACCTTTTTAGTGAAAGAAAAAGGGTCAAAAACGAGTAAAGTCCGTAAATTAACAAGGAAATTCACTTAACCCTCATTTTGTCCATTTTTGAAAATGATAAAATCAACCATGGAATTCGAATATATGCTTGTTAGATTTCATAGGAACTATTTCATGCTTCGATTCGATAAGGCTAGCCCACGTTATGACCTTTTTAGTGACTTAAAAAGGGTCAAAAACGAGTAAAATCCGTAAATTAACAAGGAAATTCACTTAACCCTCATTTTGTCCGTGTTTGAAAATGATAAAATCAACCCTGGAAGTCGAATATATGCTTGTTAGATTTCATAGGAACTATTACATGCTTCGATTCGACAAGCCTCGACCACTTTAAGCCCTTTTTAGTGAAAGAAAAAAGGTCAAAAACGAGTAAAATCCGTAACTTAACAAGGAAATTCACTTAACCCCCATTTTGGCCTTTTTAAAAAATTCTAAAATAAACCATGGATGTCGTAGATATGCTTGTTAGATTTCATAGGAACTATTACATGCTTCGATTCGATAAGGCTAGGCCACTTTATGACCTTTTTAGTGAATTAAAAAGGGTCAAAAACGAGTAAAATCTGTATATTAACAAGGAAATTCACTTAACCATCATTTTGTCCGTGTTTGAAAATGATAAAATCAACCTTGGAAGTCGAATATATGCTTGTTAGATTTCATAGGAACTATTACATGCTTCGATTCGACAAGCCTCGGCCACTTTAAGCCCTTTTTAGTGAAAGAAAAAAGGTCAAAAACGAGTAAAATCCATAAATTAACAAGGAAATTCACTTAACCCTCATTTTTCCGTGTTTGAAAATGATAAAATCAACCTTGGAAGTCGAATATATGCTTGTTAGATTTCATAGGAACTATTACATGCTTCGATTCGACAAGCCTCGACCACTTTAAACCCTTTTTAGTGAAAGAAAAAAGGTCAAAAACGAGTAAAATCCGTAAATTAACAAGGAAATTCACTTAACCCCCATTTTGGCCTTTTTAAAAAATTCTAAATTAAACCGTGGATGTCGTAGATGTGCTTGTTAGATTTCCTATGAACTATTACATGCTTCGATTCGATAAGGCTAGGCCACTTTATGACCTTTTTAGTGAAAGAAAAAGGGTCAAAAACGAGTAAAATCCGTAAATTAACAAGAAAATTCACTTAACCTCCATTTTGTCCGTTTTTAAAAATTTTAAAATAAACCATGGATGTCGTAGATATGCTTGTTAGATTTCATAGGAACTATAATATGCTTCGATTCGATAAGGCTAGGCCACTTTATGACCTTTTTAGTGAATTAAAAAGGGTCAAAAATGAGTAAAATCCGTAAATTAACAAGGAAATTCACTTAACCCTCATTTTGTCCGTGTTTGAAAATGATAAAATCAACCTTGGAAGTCGAATATATGGTTGTTAGATTTCATAGGAACTATTACATGCTTCGATTCGACAAGCCTCGAACACTTTAAGCCCTTTTTAGTGAAAGAAAAAAAGTTAAAAACGAGTAAAATCCGTAAATTAACAAGGAAATTCACTTAACCCCCATTTTGGCCTTTTTAAAAAATTCTAAACTAAACCGTGGATGTCGTAGATATGCTTGTTAGATTTCTTAGGAACTATTACATGATTCGATTCGATAAGGCTAGGCCACTTTACGACGTTTTTAGTGAAAGAAAAAGGGTCAAAAACGAGTAAAGTCCGTAAATTAACAAGGAAATTCACTTAACCCTCATTTTGTCCATTTTTGAAAATGATAAAATCAACCATGGAATTCGAATATATGCTTGTTAGATTTCATAGGAACTATTACATGCTTCGATTCGATAAGGCTAGGCCACTTTATGACCTCTTTAGTGACTTAAAAAGGGTCAAAAACGAGTAAAATCCGTAAATTAACAAGGAAATTCACTTAACCCTCATTTTGTCCGTGTTTGAAAATGATAAAATCAACCTTGGAAGTCGAATATATGCTTGTTAGATTTCATAGGAACTATTACATGCTTCGATTCGATAAGGCTAGGCCACTTTATGACCTTTTTAGTGAAAGAAAAAGGGTCAAAAACGAGTAAAGTCCGTAAATTAACAAGGAAATTCACTTAACCCTCATTTTGTCCATTTTTGAAAATGATAAAATCAACCATGGAATTCGAATATATGCTTGTTAGATTTCATAGGAACTATTACATGCTTCGATTCGATAAGGCTAGGCCACTTTATGACCTTTTTAGTGACTTAAAAAGGGTCAAAAACGAGTAAAATCCGTAAATTAACAAGGAAATTCACTTAACCCTCATTTTGTCCGTGTTTGAAAATGATAAAATCAACCTTGGAAGTCGAATATATGCTTGTTAGATTTCATAGGATCTATTACATGCTTCGATTCGATAAGGCTAGGCCACTTTATGACCTTTTTAGTGAAAGAAAAAGGGTCAAAAACGAGTAAAGTCCGTAAATTAACAAGGAAATTCACTTAACCCTCATTTTGTCCATTTTTGAAAATGATAAAATCAACCATGGAATTCGAATATATGCTTGTTAGATTTCATAGGAACTATTTCATGCTTCGATTCGATAAGGCTAGCCCACGTTATGACCTTTTTAGTGACTTAAAAAGGGTCAAAAACGAGTAAAATCCGTAAATTAACAAGGAAATTCACTTAACCCTCATTTTGTCCGTGTTTGAAAATGATAAAATCAACCCTGGAAGTCGAATATATGCTTGTTAGATTTCATAGGAACTATTACATGCTTCGATTCGACAAGCCTCGACCACTTTAAGCCCTTTTTAGTGAAAGAAAAAAGGTCAAAAACGAGTAAAATCCGTAACTTAACAAGGAAATTCACTTAACCCCCATTTTGGCCTTTTTAAAAAATTCTAAAATAAACCATGGATGTCGTAGATATGCTTGTTAGATTTCATAGGAACTATTACATGCTTCGATTCGATAAGGCTAGGCCACTTTATGACCTTTTTAGTGAATTAAAAAGGGTCAAAAACGAGTAAAATCTGTATATTAACAAGGAAATTCACTTAACCATCATTTTGTCCGTGTTTGAAAATGATAAAATCAACCTTGGAAGTCGAATATATGCTTGTTAGATTTCATAGGAACTATTACATGCTTCGATTCGACAAGCCTCGGCCACTTTAAGCCCTTTTTAGTGAAAGAAAAAAGGTCAAAAACGAGTAAAATCCATAAATTAACAAGGAAATTCACTTAACCCTCATTTTTCCGTGTTTGAAAATGATAAAATCAACCTTGGAAGTCGAATATATGCTTGTTAGATTTCATAGGAACTATTACATGCTTCGATTCGACAAGCCTCGACCACTTTAAACCCTTTTTAGTGAAAGAAAAAAGGTCAAAAACGAGTAAAATCCGTAAATTAACAAGGAAATTCACTTAACCCCCATTTTGGCCTTTTTAAAAAATTCTAAATTAAACCGTGGATGTCGTAGATGTGCTTGTTAGATTTCCTATGAACTATTACATGCTTCGATTCGATAAGGCTAGGCCACTTTATGACCTTTTTAGTGAAAGAAAAAGGGTCAAAAACGAGTAAAATCCGTAAATTAACAAGAAAATTCACTTAACCTCCATTTTGTCCGTTTTTAAAAATTTTAAAATAAACCATGGATGTCGTAGATATGCTTGTTAGATTTCATAGGAACTATAATATGCTTCGATTCGATAAGGCTAGGCCACTTTATGACCTTTTTAGTGAATTAAAAAGGGTCAAAAATGAGTAAAATCCGTAAATTAACAAGGAAATTCACTTAACCCTCATTTTGTCCGTGTTTGAAAATGATAAAATCAACCTTGGAAGTCGAATATATGGTTGTTAGATTTCATAGGAACTATTACATGCTTCGATTCGACAAGCCTCGAACACTTTAAGCCCTTTTTAGTGAAAGAAAAAAAGTTAAAAACGAGTAAAATCCGTAAATTAACAAGGAAATTCACTTAACCCCCATTTTGGCCTTTTTAAAAAATTCTAAACAAAACTGTGGATGTCGTAGATATGCTTGTTAGATTTCTTAGGAACTATTACATGATTCGATTCGATAAGGCTAGGCCACTTTACGACGTTTTTAGTGAAAGAAAAAGGGTCAAAAACGAGTAAAGTCCGTAAATTAACAAGGAAATTCACTTAACCCTCATTTTGTCCATTTTTGAAAATGATAAAATCAACCATGGAATTCGAATATATGCTTGTTAGATTTCATAGGAACTATTACATGCTTCGATTCGATAAGGCTAGGCCACTTTATGACCTTTTTAGTGAATTAAAAAGGGTCAAAAACGAGTAAAATCTGTATATTAACAAGGAAATTCACTTAACCATCATTTTGTCCGTGTTTGAAAATGATAAAATCAACCTTGGAAGTCGAATATATGCTTGTTAGATTTCATAGGAACTATTACATGCTTCGATTCGACAAGCCTCGGCCACTTTAAGCCCTTTTTAGTGAAAGAAAAAAGGTCAAAAACGAGTAAAATCCATAAATTAACAAGGAAATTCACTTAACCCTCATTTTTCCGTGTTTGAAAATGATAAAATCAACCTTGGAAGTCGAATATATGCTTGTTAGATTTCATAGGAACTATTACATGCTTCGATTCGACAAGCCTCGACCACTTTAAACCCTTTTTAGTGAAAGAAAAAAGGTCAAAAACGAGTAAAATCCGTAAATTAACAAGGAAATTCACTTAACCCCCATTTTGGCCTTTTTAAAAAATTCTAAATTAAACCGTGGATGTCGTAGATGTGCTTGTTAGATTTCCTATGAACTATTACATGCTTCGATTCGATAAGGCTAGGCCACTTTATGACCTTTTTAGTGAAAGAAAAAGGGTCAAAAACGAGTAAAATCCGTAAATTAACAAGAAAATTCACTTAACCTCCATTTTGTCCGTTTTTAAAAATTTTAAAATAAACCATGGATGTCGTAGATATGCTTGTTAGATTTCATAGGAACTATAATATGCTTCGATTCGATAAGGCTAGGCCACTTTATGACCTTTTTAGTGAATTAAAAAGGGTCAAAAATGAGTAAAATCCGTAAATTAACAAGGAAATTCACTTAACCCTCATTTTGTCCGTGTTTGAAAATGATAAAATCAACCTTGGAAGTCGAATATATGGTTGTTAGATTTCATAGGAACTATTACATGCTTCGATTCGACAAGCCTCGAACACTTTAAGCCCTTTTTAGTGAAAGAAAAAAAGTTAAAAACGAGTAAAATCCGTAAATTAACAAGGAAATTCACTTAACCCCCATTTTGGCCTTTTTAAAAAATTCTAAACAAAACTGTGGATGTCGTAGATATGCTTGTTAGATTTCTTAGGAACTATTACATGATTCGATTCGATAAGGCTAGGCCACTTTACGACGTTTTTAGTGAAAGAAAAAGGGTCAAAAACGAGTAAAGTCCGTAAATTAACAAGGAAATTCACTTAACCCTCATTTTGTCCATTTTTGAAAATGATAAAATCAACCATGGAATTCGAATATATGCTTGTTAGATTTCATAGGAACTATTACATGCTTCGATTCGATAAGGCTAGGCCACTTTATGACCTTTTTAGTGACTTAAAAAGGGTCAAAAACGAGTAAAATCCGTAAATTAACAAGGAAATTCACTTAACCCTCATTTTGTCCGTGTTTGAAAATGATAAAATCAACCTTGGAAGTCGAATATATGCTTGTTAGATTTCATAGGAACTATTACATGCTTCGATTCGATAAGGCTAGGCCACTTTATGACCTTTTTAGTGAAAGAAAAAGGGTCAAAAACGAGTAAAGTCCGTAAATTAACAAGGAAATTCACTTAACCCTCATTTTGTCCATTTTTGAAAATGATAAAATCAACCATGGAATTCGAATATATGCTTGTTAGATTTCATAGGAACTATTTCATGCTTCGATTCGATAAGGCTAGCCCACGTTATGACCTTTTTAGTGACTTAAAAAGGGTCAAAAACGAGTAAAATCCGTAAATTAACAAGGAAATTCACTTAACCCTCATTTTGTCCGTGTTTGAAAATGATAAAATCAACCCTGGAAGTCGAATATATGCTTGTTAGATTTCATAGGAACTATTACATGCTTCGATTCGACAAGCCTCGACCACTTTAAGCCCTTTTTAGTGAAAGAAAAAAGGTCAAAAACGAGTAAAATCCGTAACTTAACAAGGAAATTCACTTAACCCCCATTTTGGCCTTTTTAAAAAATTCTAAAATAAACCATGGATGTCGTAGATATGCTTGTTAGATTTCATAGGAACTATTACATGCTTCGATTCGATAAGGCTAGGCCACTTTATGACCTTTTTAGTGAATTAAAAAGGGTCAAAAACGAGTAAAATCTGTATATTAACAAGGAAATTCACTTAACCATCATTTTGTCCGTGTTTGAAAATGATAAAATCAACCTAGGAAGTCGAATATATGCTTGTTAGATTTCATAGGAACTATTACATGCTTCGATTCGACAAGCCTCGACCACTTTAAGCCCTTTTTAGTGAAAGAAAAAAGGTCAAAAACGAGTAAAATCCATAAATTAACAAGGAAATTCACTTAACCCTCATTTTTCCGTGTTTGAAAATGATAAAATCAACCTTGGAAGTCGAATATATGCTTGTTAGATTTCATAGGAACTATTACATGCTTCGATTCGACAAGCCTCGACCACTTTAAGCCCTTTTTAGTGAAAGAAAAAAAGTTAAAAACGAGTAAAATCCGTAAATTAACAAGGAAATTCACTTAACCCCCATTTTGGCCTTTTTAAAAAATTCTAAACTAAACCGTGGATGTCGTAGATATGCTTGTTAGATTTCTTAGGAACTATTACATGATTCGATTCGATAAGGCTAGGCCACTTTACGACGTTTTTAGTGAAAGAAAAAGGGTCAAAAACGAGTAAAGTCCGTAAATTAACAAGGAAATTCACTTAACCCTCATTCTGTCCATTTTTGAAAATGATAAAATCAACCATGGAATTCGAATATATGCTTGTTAGATTTCATAGGAACTATTACATGCTTCGATTCGATAAGGCTAGGCCACTTTATGACCTTTTTAGTGACTTAAAAAGGGTCAAAAACGAGTAAAATCCGTAAATTAACAAGGAAATTCACTTAACCCTCATTTTGTCCGTGTTTGAAAATGATAAAATCAACCTTGGAAGTCGAATATATGCTTGTTAGATTTCATAGGAACTATTACATGCTTCGATTCGATAAGGCTAGGCCACTTTATGACCTTTTTAGTGAAAGAAAAAGGGTCAAAAACGAGTAAAGTCCGTAAATTAACAAGGAAATTCACTTAACCCTCATTTTGTCCATTTTTGAAAATGATAAAATCAACCATGGAATTCGAATATATGCTTGTTAGATTTCATAGGAACTATTTCATGCTTCGATTCGATAAGGCTAGCCCACATTATGACCTTTTTAGTGACTTAAAAAGGGTCAAAAACGAGTAAAATCCGTAAATTAACAAGGAAATTCACTTAACCCTCATTTTGTCCGTGTTTGAAAATGATAAAATCAACCCTGGAAGTCGAATATATGCTTGTTAGATTTCATAGGAACTATTACATGCTTCGATTCGACAAGCCTCGACCACTTTAAGCCCTTTTTAGTGAAAGAAAAAAGGTCAAAAACGAGTAAAATCCGTAACTTAACAAGGAAATTCACTTAACCCCCATTTTGGCCTTTTTAAAAAATTCTAAAATAAACCATGGATGTCGTAGATATGCTTGTTAGATTTCATAGGAACTATTACATGCTTCGATTCGATAAGGCTAGGCCACTTTATGACCTTTTTAGTGAATTAAAAAGGGTCAAAATCGAGTAAAATCTGTATATTAACAAGGAAATTCACTTAACCATCATTTTGTCCGTGTTTGAAAATGATAAAATCAACCTTGGAAGTCGAATATATGCTTGTTAGATTTCATAGGAACTATTACATGCTTCGATTCGACAAGCCTCGACCACTTTAAGCCCTTTTTAGTGAAAGAAAAAAGGTCAAAAACGAGTAAAATCCATAAATTAACAAGGAAATTCACTTAACCCTCATTTTTCCGTGTTTGAAAATGATAAAATCAACCTTGGAAGTCGAATATATGCTTGTTAGATTTCATAGGAACTATTACATGCTTCGATTCGACAAGCCTCGACCACTTTAAACCCTTTTTAGTGAAAGAAAAAAGGTCAAAAACGAGTAAAATCCGTAAATTAACAAGGAAATTCACTTAACCCCCATTTTGGCCTTTTTAAAAAATTCTAAATTAAACTGTGGATGTCGTAGATGTGCTTGTTAGATTTCCTAGGAACTATTACATGCTTCGATTCGATAAGGCTAGGCCACTTTATGACCTTTTTAGTGAAAGAAAAAGGGTCAAAAACGAGTAAAATCCGTAAATTAACAAGAAAATTCACTTAACCTCCATTTTGTCCGTTTTTAAAAATTTTAAAATAAACCATGGATGTCGTAGATATGCTTGTTAGATTTCATAGGAACTATAATATGCTTCGATTCGATAAGGCTAGGCCACTTTATGACCTTTTTAGTGAATTAAAAAGGGTCAAAAATGAGTAAAATCCGTAAATTAACAAGGAAATTCACTTAACCCTCATTTTGTCCGTGTTTGAAAATGATAAAATCAACCTTGGAAGTCAAATATATGGTTGTTAGATTTCATAGGAACTATTACATGCTTCGATTCGACAAGCCTCGAACACTTTAAGCCCTTTTTAGTGAAAGAAAAAAAGTTAAAAACGAGTAAAATCCGTAAATTAACAAGGAAATTCACTTAACCCCCATTTTGGCCTTTTTAAAAAATTCTAAACTAAACCGTGGATGTCGTAGATATGCTTGTTAGATTTCTTAGGAACTATTACATGATTCGATTCGATAAGGCTAGGCCACTTTACGACGTTTTTAGTGAAAGAAAAAGGGTCAAAAACGAGTAAAGTCCGTAAATTAACAAGGAAATTCACTTAACCCTCATTTTGTCCATTTTTGAAAATGATAAAATCAACCATGGAATTCGAATATATGCTTGTTAGATTTCATAGGAACTATTACATGCTTCGATTCGATAAGGCTAGGCCACTTTATGACCTTTTTAGTGACTTAAAAAGGGTCAAAAACGAGTAAAATCCGTAAATTAACAAGGAAATTCACTTAACCCTCATTTTGTCCGTGTTTGAAAATGATAAAATCAACCCTGGAAGTCGAATATATGCTTGTTAGATTTCATAGGAACTATTACATGCTTCGATTCGACAAGCCTCGACCACTTTAAGCCCTTTTTAGTGAAAGAAAAAAGGTCAAAAACGAGTAAAATCCGTAACTTAACAAGGAAATTCACTTAACCCCCATTTTGGCCTTTTTAAAAAATTCTAAAATAAACCATGGATGTCGTAGATATGCTTGTTAGATTTCATAGGAACTATTACATGCTTCGATTCGATAAGGCTAGGCCACTTTATGACCTTTTTAGTGAATTAAAAAGGGTCAAAATCGAGTAAAATCTGTATATTAACAAGGAAATTCACTTAACCATCATTTTGTCCGTGTTTGAAAATGATAAAATCAACCTTGGAAGTCGAATATATGCTTGTTAGATTTCATAGGAACTATTACATGCTTCGATTCGACAAGCCTCGACCACTTTAAGCCCTTTTTAGTGAAAGAAAAAAGGTCAAAAACGAGTAAAATCCATAAATTAACAAGGAAATTCACTTAACCCTCATTTTTCCGTGTTTGAAAATGATAAAATCAACCTTGGAAGTCGAATATATGCTTGTTAGATTTCATAGGAACTATTACATGCTTCGATTCGACAAGCCTCGACCACTTTAAACCCTTTTTAGTGAAAGAAAAAAGGTCAAAAACGAGTAAAATCCGTAAATTAACAAGGAAATTCACTTAACCCCCATTTTGGCCTTTTTAAAAAATTCTAAATTAAACTGTGGATGTCGTAGATGTGCTTGTTAGATTTCCTAGGAACTATTACATGCTTCGATTCGATAAGGCTAGGCCACTTTATGACCTTTTTAGTGAAAGAAAAAGGGTCAAAAACGAGTAAAATCCGTAAATTAACAAGAAAATTCACTTAACCTCCATTTTGTCCGTTTTTAAAAATTTTAAAATAAACCATGGATGTCGTAGATATGCTTGTTAGATTTCATAGGAACTATAATATGCTTCGATTCGATAAGGCTAGGCCACTTTATGACCTTTTTAGTGAATTAAAAAGGGTCAAAAATGAGTAAAATCCGTAAATTAACAAGGAAATTCACTTAACCCTCATTTTGTCCGTGTTTGAAAATGATAAAATCAACCTTGGAAGTCAAATATATGGTTGTTAGATTTCATAGGAACTATTACATGCTTCGATTCGACAAGCCTCGAACACTTTAAGCCCTTTTTAGTGAAAGAAAAAAAGTTAAAAACGAGTAAAATCCGTAAATTAACAAGGAAATTCACTTAACCCCCATTTTGGCCTTTTTAAAAAATTCTAAACTAAACCGTGGATGTCGTAGATATGCTTGTTAGATTTCTTAGGAACTATTACATGATTCGATTCGATAAGGCTAGGCCACTTTACGACGTTTTTAGTGAAAGAAAAAGGGTCAAAAACGAGTAAAGTCCGTAAATTAACAAGGAAATTCACTTAACCCTCATTTTGTCCATTTTTGAAAATGATAAAATCAACCATGGAATTCGAATATATGCTTGTTAGATTTCATAGGAACTATTTCATGCTTCGATTCGATAAGGCTAGCCCACATTATGACCTTTTTAGTGACTTAAAAAGGGTCAAAAACGAGTAAAATCCGTAAATTAACAAGGAAATTCACTTAACCCTCATTTTGTCCGTGTTTGAAAATGATAAAATCAACCCTGGAAGTCGAATATATGCTTGTTAGATTTCATAGGAACTATTACATGCTTCGATTCGACAAGCCTCGACCACTTTAAGCCCTTTTTAGTGAAAGAAAAAAGGTCAAAAACGAGTAAAATTCGTAACTTAACAAGGAAATTCACTTAACCCCCATTTTGGCCTTTTTAAAAAATTCTAAAATAAACCATGGATGTCGTAGATATGCTTGTTAGATTTCATAGGAACTATTACATGCTTCGATTCGATAAGGCTAGGCCACTTTATGACCTTTTTAGTGAATTAAAAAGGGTCAAAAACGAGTAAAATCTGTATATTAACAAGGAAATTCACTTAACCATCATTTTGTCCGTGTTTGAAAATGATAAAATCAACCTTGGAAGTCGAATATATGCTTGTTAGATTTCATAGGAACTATTACATGCTTCGATTCGACAAGCCTCGACCACTTTAAGCCCTTTTTAGTGAAAGAAAAAAGGTCAAAAACGAGTAAAATCCATAAATTAACAAGGAAATTCACTTAACCCTCATTTTTCCGTGTTTGAAAATGATAAAATCAACCTTGGAAGTCGAATATATGCTTGTTAGATTTCATAGGAACTATTACATGCTTCGATTCGACAAGCCTCGACCACTTTAAACCCTTTTTAGTGAAAGAAAAAAGGTCAAAAACGAGTAAAATCCGTAAATTAACAAGGAAATTCACTTAACCCCCATTTTGGCCTTTTTAAAAAATTCTAAATTAAACTGTGGATGTCGTAGATGTGCTTGTTAGATTTCCTAGGAACTATTACATGCTTCGATTCGATAAGGCTAGGCCACTTTATGACCTTTTTAGTGAAAGAAAAAGGGTCAAAAACGAGTAAAATCCGTAAATTAACAAGAAAATTCACTTAACCTCCATTTTGTCCGTTTTTAAAAATTTTAAAATAAACCATGGATGTCGTAGATATGCTTGTTAGATTTCATAGGAACTATAATATGCTTCGATTCGATAAGGCTAGGCCACTTTATGACCTTTTTAGTGAATTAAAAAGGGTCAAAAATGAGTAAAATCCGTAAATTAACAAGGAAATTCACTTAACCCTCATTTTGTCCGTGTTTGAAAATGATAAAATCAACCTTGGAAGTCAAATATATGGTTGTTAGATTTCATAGGAACTATTACATGCTTCGATTCGACAAGCCTCGAACACTTTAAGCCCTTTTTAGTGAAAGAAAAAAAGTTAAAAACGAGTAAAATCCGTAAATTAACAAGGAAATTCACTTAACCCCCATTTTGGCCTTTTTAAAAAATTCTAAACTAAACCGTGGATGTCGTAGATATGCTTGTTAGATTTCTTAGGAACTATTACATGATTCGATTCGATAAGGCTAGGCCACTTTACGACGTTTTTAGTGAAAGAAAAAGGGTCAAAAACGAGTAAAGTCCGTAAATTAACAAGGAAATTCACTTAACCCTCATTTTGTCCATTTTTGAAAATGATAAAATCAACCATGGAATTCGAATATATGCTTGTTAGATTTCATAGGAACTATTACATGCTTCGATTCGATAAGGCTAGGCCACTTTATGACCTTTTTAGTGACTTAAAAAGGGTCAAAAACGAGTAAAATCCGTAAATTAACAAGGAAATTCACTTAACCCTCATTTTGTCCGTGTTTGAAAATGATAAAATCAACCTTGGAAGTCGAATATATGCTTGTTAGATTTCATAGGAACTATTACATGCTTCGATTCGATAAGGCTAGGCCACTTTATGACCTTTTTAGTGAAAGAAAAAGGGTCAAAAACGAGTAAAGTCCGTAAATTAACAAGGAAATTCACTTAACCCTCATTTTGTCCATTTTTGAAAATGATAAAATCAACCATGGAATTCGAATATATGCTTGTTAGATTTCATAGGAACTATTTCATGCTTCGATTCGATAAGGCTAGCCCACGTTATGACCTTTTTAGTGACTTAAAAAGGGTCAAAAACGAGTAAAATCCGTAAATTAACAAGGAAATTCACTTAACCCTCATTTTGTCCGTGTTTGAAAATGATAAAATCAACCCTGGAAGTCGAATATATGCTTGTTAGATTTCATAGGAACTATTACATGCTTCGATTCGACAAGCCTCGACCACTTTAAGCCCTTTTTAGTGAAAGAAAAAAGGTCAAAAACGAGTAAAATCCGTAACTTAACAAGGAAATTCACTTAACCCCCATTTTGGCCTTTTTAAAAAATTCTAAAATAAACCATGGATGTCGTAGATATGCTTGTTAGATTTCATAGGAACTATTACATGCTTCGATTCGATAAGGCAAGGCCACTTTATGACCTTTTTAGTGAATTAAAAAGGGTCAAAAACGAGTAAAATCTGTATATTAACAAGGAAATTCACTTAACCATCATTTTGTCCGTGTTTGAAAATGATAAAATCAACCTTGGAAGTCGAATATATGCTTGTTAGATTTCATAGGAACTATTACATGCTTCGATTCGACAAGCCTCGACCACTTTAAGCCCTTTTTAGTGAAAGAAAAAAGGTCAAAAACGAGTAAAATCCATAAATTAACAAGGAAATTCACTTAACCCTCATTTTTCCGTGTTTGAAAATGATAAAATCAACCTTGGAAGTCGAATATATGCTTGTTAGATTTCATAGGAACTATTACATGCTTCGATTCGACAAGCCTCGACCACTTTAAACCCTTTTTAGTGAAAGAAAAAAGGTCAAAAACGAGTAAAATCCGTAAATTAACAAGGAAATTCACTTAACCCCCATTTTGGCCTTTTTAAAAAATTCTAAACTAAACCGTGGATGTCGTAGATATGCTTGTTAGATTTCCTATGAACTATTACATGCTTCGATTCGATAAGGCTAGGCCACTTTATGACCTTTTTAGTGAAAGAAAAAGGGTCAAAAACGAGTAAAATCCGTAAATTAACAAGAAAATTCACTTAACCTCCATTTTGTCCGTTTTTAAAAATTTTAAAATAAACCATGGATGTCGTAGATATGCTTGTTAGATTTCATAGGAACTATAATATGCTTCGATTCGATAAGGCTAGGCCACTTTATGACCTTTTTAGTGAATTAAAAAGGGTCAAAAATGAGTAAAATCCGTAAATTAACAAGGAAATTCACTTAACCCTCATTTTGTCCGTGTTTGAAAATGATAAAATCAACCTTGGAAGTCGAATATATGGTTGTTAGATTTCATAGGAACTATTACATGCTTCGATTCGACAAGCCTCGACCACTTTAAGCCCTTTTTAGTGAAAGAAAAAAAGTTAAAAACGAGTAAAATCCGTAAATTAACAAGGAAATTCACTTAACCCCCATTTTGGTCTTTTTAAAAAATTCTAAACTAAACCGCGGATGTCGTAGATATGCTTGTAAGATTTCTTAGGAACTATTACATGATTCGATTCGATAAGGCTAGGCCACTTTATGACCTTTTTAGTGAAAGAAAAAGGGTCAAAAACGAGTAAAGTCCGTAAATTAACAAGGAAATTCACTTAACCCTCATTTTGTCCATTTTTGAAAATGATAAAATCAACCTTGGAAGTCAAATATATGGTTGTTAGATTTCATAGGAACTATTACATGCTTCGATTCGACAAGCCTCGAACACTTTAAGCCCTTTTTAGTGAAAGAAAAAAGGTCAAAAACGAGTAAAATCCATAAATTAACAAGGAAATTCACTTAACCCTCATTTTTCCGTGTTTGAAAATGATAAAATCAACCTTGGAAGTCGAATATATGCTTGTTAGATTTCATAGGAACTATTACATGCTTCGATTCGACAAGCCTCGACCACTTTAAACCCTTTTTAGTGAAAGAAAAAAGGTCAAAAACGAGTAAAATCCGTAAATTAACAAGGAAATTCACTTAACCCCCATTTTGGCCTTTTTAAAAAATTCTAAACTAAACCGTGGATGTCGTAGATATGCTTGTTAGATTTCCTATGAACTATTACATGCTTCGATTCGATAAGGCTAGGCCACTTTATGACCTTTTTAGTGAAAGAAAAAGGGTCAAAAACGAGTAAAATCCGTAAATTAACAAGAAAATTCACCTAACCTCCATTTTGTCCGTTTTTAAAAATTTTAAAATAAACCATGGATGTCGTAGATATGCTTGTTAGATTTCATAGGAACTATAATATGCTTCGATTCGATAAGGCTAGGCCACTTTATGACCTTTTTAGTGAATTAAAAAGGGTCAAAAATGAGTAAAATCCGTAAATTAACAAGGAAATTCACTTAACCCTCATTTTGTCCGTGTTTGAAAATGATAAAATCAACCTTGGAAGTCGAATATATGGTTGTTAGATTTCATAGGAACTATTACATGCTTCGATTCGACAAGCCTCGACCACTTTAAGCCCTTTTTAGTGAAAGAAAAAAAGTTAAAAACGAGTAAAATCCGTAAATTAACAAGGAAATTCACTTAACCCCCATTTTGGTCTTTTTAAAAAATTCTAAACTAAACCGCGGATGTCGTAGATATGCTTGTAAGATTTCTTAGGAACTATTACATGATTCGATTCGATAAGGCTAGGCCACTTTATGACCTTTTTAGTGAAAGAAAAAGGGTCAAAAACGAGTAAAGTCCGTAAATTAACAAGGAAATTCACTTAACCCTCATTTTGTCCATTTTTGAAAATGATAAAATCAACCATGGAATTCGAATATATGCTTGTTAGATTTCATAGGAACTATTACATGCTTCGATTCGATAAGGCTAGGCCACTTTATGACCTTTTTAGTGACTTAAAAAGGGTCAAAAACGAGTAAAATCCGTAAATTAACAAGGAAATTCACTTAACCCTCATTTTGTCCGTGTTTGAAAATGATAAAATCAACCTTGGAAGACGAATATATGCTTGTTAGATTTCATAGGAACTATTACATGCTTCGATTCGACAAGCCTCGACCACTTTAAGCCCTTTTTAGTGAAAGAAAAAAAGTCAAAAACGAGTAAAATCCGTAACTTAACAAGGAAATTCACTTAACCCCCATTTTGGCCTTTTTAAAAAATTCTAAAATAAACCATGGATGTCGTAGATATGCTTGTTAGATTTCATAGGAACTATTACATGCTTCGATTCGATAAGGCTAGGCCACTTTATGACCTTTTTAGTGAATTAAAAAGGGTCAAAAACGAGTAAAATCTGTATATTAACAAGGAAATTCACTTAACCATCATTTTGTCCGTGTTTGAAAATGATAAAATCAACCTTGGAAGTCAAATATATGCTTGTTAGATTTCATAGGAACTATTACATACTTCGATTCGACAAGCCTCGACCACTTTAAGCCCTTTTTAGTGAAAGAAAAAAGGTCAAAAACGAGTAAAATCCATAAATTAACAAGGAAATTCACTTAACCCTCATTTTTCCGTGTTTGAAAATGATAAAATCAACCTTGGAAGTCGAATATATGCTTGTTAGATTTCATAGGAACTATTACATGCTTCGATTCGACAAGCCTCGACCACTTTAAACCCTTTTTAGTGAAAGAAAAAAGGTCAAAAACGAGTAAAATCCGTAAATTAACAAGGAAATTCACTTAACCCCCATTTTGGCCTTTTTAAAAAATTCTAAACTAAACCGTGGATGTCGTAGATATGCTTGTTAGATTTCCTATGAACTATTACATGCTTCGATTCGATAAGGCTAGGCCACTTTATGACCTTTTTAGTGAAAGAAAAAGGGTCAAAAACGAGTAAAATCCGTAAATTAACAAGAAAATTCACTTAACCTCCATTTTGTCCGTTTTTAAAAATTTTAAAATAAACCATGGATGTCGTAGATATGCTTGTTAGATTTCATAGGAACTATAATATGCTTCGATTCGATAAGGCTAGGCCACTTTATGACCTTTTTAGTGAATTAAAAAGGGTCAAAAATGAGTAAAATCCGTAAATTAACAAGGAAATTCACTTAACCCTCATTTTGTCCGTGTTTGAAAATGATAAAATCAACCTTGGAAGTCGAATATATGGTTGTTAGATTTCATAGGAACTATTACATGCTTCGATTCGACAAGCCTCGACCACTTTAAGCCCTTTTTAGTGAAAGAAAAAAAGTTAAAAACGAGTAAAATCCGTAAATTAACAAGGAAATTCACTTAACCCCCATTTTGGTCTTTTTAAAAAATTCTAAACTAAACCGCGGATGTCGTAGATATGCTTGTAAGATTTCTTAGGAACTATTACATGATTCGATTCGATAAGGCTAGGCCACTTTATGACCTTTTTAGTGAAAGAAAAAGGGTCAAAAACGAGTAAAGTCCGTAAATTAACAAGGAAATTCACTTAACCCTCATTTTGTCCATTTTTGAAAATGATAAAATCAACCATGGAATTCGAATATATGCTTGTTAGATTTCATAGGAACTATTACATGCTTCGATTCGATAAGGCTAGGCCACTTTATGACCTTTTTAGTGACTTAAAAAGGGTCAAAAACGAGTAAAATCCGTAAATTAACAAGGAAATTCACTTAACCCTCATTTTGTCCGTGTTTGAAAATGATAAAATCAACCTTGGAAGACGAATATATGCTTGTTAGATTTCATAGGAACTATTACATGCTTCGATTCGACAAGCCTCGACCACTTTAAGCCCTTTTTAGTGAAAGAAAAAAAGTCAAAAACGAGTAAAATCCGTAACTTAACAAGGAAATTCACTTAACCCCCATTTTGGCCTTTTTAAAAAATTCTAAAATAAACCATGGATGTCGTAGATATGCTTGTTAGATTTCATAGGAACTATTACATGCTTCGATTCGATAAGGCTAGGCCACTTTATGACCTTTTTAGTGAATTAAAAAGGGTCAAAAACGAGTAAAATCTGTATATTAACAAGGAAATTCACTTAACCATCATTTTGTCCGTGTTTGAAAATGATAAAATCAACCTTGGAAGTCAAATATATGCTTGTTAGATTTCATAGGAACTATTACATACTTCGATTCGACAAGCCTCGACCACTTTAAGCCCTTTTTAGTGAAAGAAAAAAGGTCAAAAACGAGTAAAATCCATAAATTAACAAGGAAATTCACTTAAGCCTCATTTTTCCGTGTTTGAAAATGATAAAATCAACCTTGGAAGTCGAATATATGCTTGTTAGATTTCATAGGAACTATTACATGCTTCGATTCGACAAGCCTCGACCACTTTAAACCCTTTTTAGTGAAAGAAAAAAGGTCAAAAACGAGTAAAATCCGTAAATTAACAAGGAAATTCACTTAACCCCCATTTTGGCCTTTTTAAAAAATTCTAAACTAAACCGTGGATGTCGTAGATATGCTTGTTAGATTTCCTAGGAACTATTACATGCTTCGATTCGATAAGGCTAGGCCACTTTATGACCTTTTTAGTGAAAGAAAAAGGGTCAAAAACGAGTAAAATCCGTAAATTAACAAGAAAATTCACTTAACCTCCATTTTGTCCGTTTTTAAAAATTTTAAAATAAACCATGGATGTCGTAGATATGCTTGTTAGATTTCATAGGAACTATAATATGCTTTGATTCGATAAGGCTAGGCCACTTTATGACCTTTTTAGTGAATTAAAAAGGGTCAAAAATGAGTAAAATCCGTAAATTAACAAGGAAATTCACTTAACCCTCATTTTGTTCGTGTTTGAAAATGATAAAATCAACCTTGGAAGTCGAATATATGGTTGTTAGATTTCATAGGAACTATTACATGCTTCGATTCGACAAGCCTCGACCACTTTAAGCCCTTTTTAGTGAAAGAAAAAAAGTTAAAAACGAGTAAAATCCGTAAATTAACAAGGAAATTCACTTAACCCCCATTTTGGCCTTTTTAAAAAATTCTAAACTAAACCGTGGATGTCGTAGATATGCTTGTTAGATTTCTTAGGAACTATTACATGATTCGATTCGATAAGGCTAGGCCACTTTACGACGTTTTTAGTGAAAGAAAAAGGGTCAAAAACGAGTAAAGTCCGTAAATTAACAAGGAAATTCACTTAACCCTCATTTTGTCCATTTTTGAAAATGATAAAATCAACCATGGAATTCGAATATATGCTTGTTAGATTTCATAGGAACTATTACATGCTTCGATTCGATAAGGCTAGGCCACTTTATGACCTTTTTAGTGACTTAAAAAGGGTCAAAAACGAGTAAAATCCGTAAATTAACAAGGAAATTCACTTAACCCTCATTTTGTCCGTGTTTGAAAATGATAAAATCAACCTTGGAAGTCGAATATATGCTTGTTAGATTTCATAGGAACTATTACATGCTTCGATTCGATAAGGCTAGGCCACTTTATGACCTTTTTAGTGAAAGAAAAAGGGTCAAAAACGAGTAAAGTCCGTAAATTAACAAGGAAATTCACTTAACCCTCATTTTGTCCATTTTTGAAAATGATAAAATCAACCATGGAATTCGAATATATGCTTGTTAGATTTCATAGGAACTATTTCATGCTTCGATTCGATAAGGCTAGCCCACGTTATGACCTTTTTAGTGACTTAAAAAGGGTCAAAAACGAGTAAAATCCGTAAATTAACAAGGAAATTCACTTAACCCTCATTTTGTCCGTGTTTGAAAATGATAAAATCAACCTTGGAAGTCGAATATATGCTTGTTAGATTTCATAGGAACTATTACATGCTTCGATTCGACAAGCCTCGACCACTTTAAGCCCTTTTTAGTGAAAGAAAAAAGGTCAAAAACGAGTAAAATCCGTAACTTAACAAGGAAATTCACTTAACCCCCATTTTGGCCTTTTTAAAAAATTCTAAAATAAACCATGGATGTCGTAGATATGCTTGTTAGATTTCATAGGAACTATTACATGCTTCGATTCGATAAGGCTAGGCCACTTTATGACCTTTTTAGTGAATTAAAAAGGGTCAAAAACGAGTAAAATCTGTATATTAACAAGGAAATTCACTTAACCATCATTTTGTCCGTGTTTGAAAATGATAAAATCAACCTTGGAAGTCGAATATATGCTTGTTAGATTTCATAGGAACTATTACATGCTTCGATTCGGCAAGCCTCGACCACTTTAAGCCCTTTTTAGTGAAAGAAAAAAGGTCAAAAACGAGTAAAATCCATAAATTAACAAGGAAATTCACTTAACCCTCATTTTTCCATGTTTGAAAATGATAAAATCAACCTTGGAAGTCGAATATATGCTTGTTAGATTTCATAGGAACTATTACATGCTTCGATTCGACAAGCCTCGACCACTTTAAACCCTTTTTAGTGAAAGAAAAAAGGTCAAAAACGAGTAAAATCCGTAAATTAACAAGGAAATTCACTTAACCCCCATTTTGGCCTTTTTAAAAAATTCTAAACTAAACCGTGGATGTCGTAGATATGCTTGTTAGATTTCCTATGAACTATTACATGCTTCGATTCGATAAGGCTAGGCCACTTTATGACCTTTTTAGTGAAAGAAAAAGGGTCAAAAACGAGTAAAATCCGTAAATTAACAAGAAAATTCACTTAACCTCCATTTTGTCCGTTTTTAAAAATTTTAAAATAAACCATGGATGTCGTAGATATGCTTGTTAGATTTCATAGGAACTATAATATGCTTCGATTCGATAAGGCTAGGCCACTTTATGACCTTTTTAGTGAATTAAAAAGGGTCAAAAATGAGTAAAATCCGTAAATTAACAAGGAAATTCACTTAACCCTCATTTTGTCCGTGTTTGAAAATGATAAAATCAACCTTGGAAGTCGAATATATGGTTGTTAGATTTCATAGGAACTATTACATGCTTCGATTCGACAAGCCTCGACCACTTTAAGCCCTTTTTAGTGAAAGAAAAAAAGTTAAAAACGAGTAAAATCCGTAAATTAACAAGGAAATTCACTTAACCCCCATTTTGGTCTTTTTAAAAAATTCTAAACTAAACCGCGGATGTCGTAGATATGCTTGTAAGATTTCTTAGGAACTATTACATGATTCGATTCGATAAGGCTAGGCCACTTTATGACCTTTTTAGTGAAAGAAAAAGGGTCAAAAACGAGTAAAGTCCGTAAATTAACAAGGAAATTCACTTAACCCTCGTTTTGTCCATTTTTGAAAATGATAAAATCAACCATGGAATTCGAATATATGCTTGTTAGATTTCATAGGAACTATTACATGCTTCGATTCGATAAGGCTAGGCCACTTTATGACCTTTTTAGTGACTTAAAAAGGGTCAAAAACGAGTAAAATCCGTAAATTAACAAGGAAATTCACTTAACCCTCATTTTGTCCGTGTTTGAAAATGATAAAATCAACCTTGGAAGACGAATATATGCTTGTTAGATTTCATAGGAACTATTACATGCTTCGATTCGACAAGCCTCGACCACTTTAAACCCTTTTTAGTGAAAGAAAAAAAGTCAAAAACGAGTAAAATCCGTAACTTAACAAGGAAATTCACTTAACCCCCATTTTGGCCTTTTTAAAAAATTCTAAAATAAACCATGGATGTCGTAGATATGCTTGTTAGATTTCATAGGAACTATTACATGCTTCGATTCGATAAGGCTAGGCCACTTTATGACCTTTTTAGTGAATTAAAAAGGGTCAAAAACGAGTAAAATCTGTATATTAACAAGGAAATTCACTTAACCATCATTTTGTCCGTGTTTGAAAATGATAAAATCAACCTTGGAAGTCGAATATATGCTTGTTAGATTTCATAGGAACTATTACATGCTTCGATTCGACAAGCCTCGACCACTTTAAGCCCTTTTTAGTGAAAGAAAAAAGGTCAAAAACGAGTAAAATCCATAAATTAACAAGGAAATTCACTTAACCCTCATTTTTCCGTGTTTGAAAATGATAAAATCAACCTTGGAAGTCGAATATATGCTTGTTAGATTTCATAGGAACTATTACATGCTTCGATTCGACAAGCCTCGACCACTTTAAACCCTTTTTAGTGAAAGAAAAAAGGTCAAAAACGAGTAAAATCCGTAAATTAACAAGGAAATTCACTTAACCCCCATTTTGGCCTTTTTAAAAAATTCTAAACTAAACCGTGGATGTCGTAGATATGCTTGTTAGATTTCCTAGGAACTATTACATGCTTCGATTCGATAAGGCTAGGCCACTTTATGACCTTTTTAGTGAAAGAAAAAGGGTCAAAAACGAGTAAAATCCGTAAATTAACAAGAAAATTCACTTAACCTCCATTTTGTCCGTTTTTAAAAATTTTAAAATAAACCATGGATGTCGTAGATATGCTTGTTAGATTTCATAGGAACTATAATATGCTTCGATTCGATAAGGCTAGGCCACTTTATGACCTTTTTAGTGAATTAAAAAGGGTCAAAAATGAGTAAAATCCGTAAATTAACAAGGAAATTCACTTAACCCTCATTTTGTCCGTGTTTGAAAATGATAAAATCAACCTTGGAAGTCGAATATATGGTTGTTAGATTTCATAGGAACTATTACATGCTTCGATTCGACAAGCCTCGACCACTTTAAGCCCTTTTTAGTGAAAGAAAAAAAGTTAAAAACGAGTAAAATCCGTAAATTAACAAGGAAATTCACTTAACCCCCATTTTGGCCTTTTTAAAAAATTCTAAACTAAACCGTGGATGTCGTAGATATGCTTGTTAGATTTCTTAGGAACTATTACATGATTCGATTCGATAAGGCTAGGCCACTTTACGACGTTTTTAGTGAAAGAAAAAGGGTCAAAAACGAGTAAAGTCCGTAAATTAACAAGGAAATTCACTTAACCCTCATTTTGTCCATTTTTGAAAATGATAAAATCAACCATGGAATTCGAATATATGCTTGTTAGATTTCATAGGAACTATTACATGCTTCGATTCGATAAGGCTAGGCCACTTTATGACCTTTTTAGTGACTTAAAAAGGGTCAAAAACGAGTAAAATCCATAAATTAACAAGGAAATTCACTTAACCCTCATTTTGTCCGTGTTTGAAAATGATAAAATCAACCTTGGAAGTCGAATATATGCTTGTTAGATTTCATAGGAACTATTACATGCTTCGATTCGATAAGGCTAGGCCACTTTATGACCTTTTAAGTGAAAGAAAAAGGGTCAAAAACGAGTAAAGTCCGTAAATTAACAAGGAAATTCACTTAACCCTCATTTTGTCCATTTTTGAAAATGATAAAATCAACCATGGAATTCGAATATATGCTTGTTAGATTTCATAGGAACTATTTCATGCTTCGATTCGATAAGGCTAGCCCACGTTATGACCTTTTTAGTGACTTAAAAAGGGTCAAAAACGAGTAAAATCCGTAAATTAACAAGGAAATTCACTTAACCCTCATTTTGTCCGTGTTTGAAAATGATAAAATCAACCTTGGAAGTCGAATATATGCTTGTTAGATTTCATAGGAACTATTACATGCTTCGATTCGACAAGCCTCGACCACTTTAAGCCCTTTTTAGTGAAAGAAAAAAAGTTAAAAACGAGTAAAATCCGTAAATTAACAAGGAAATTCACTAAACCCCCATTTTGGCCTTTTTAAAAAATTCTAAACTAAACCGTGGATGTCGTAGATATGCTTGTTAGATTTCTTAGGAACTATTACATGATTCGATTCGATAAGGCTAGGCCACTTTACGACGTTTTTAGTGAAAGAAAAAGGGTCAAAAACGAGTAAAGTCCGTAAATTAACAAGGAAATTCACTTAACCCTCATTTTGTCCATTTTTGAAAATGATAAAATCAACCATGGAATTCGAATATATGCTTGTTAGATTTCATAGGAACTATTACATGCTTCGATTCGATAAGGCTAGGCCACTTTATGACCTTTTTAGTAACTTAAAAAGGGTCAAAAACGAGTAAAATCCGTAAATTAACAAGGAAATTCACTTAACCCTCATTTTGTCCGTGTTTGAAAATGATAAAATCAACCTTGGAAGTCGAATATATGCTTGTTAGATTTCATAGGAACTATTACATGCTTCGATTCGATAAGGCTAGGCCACTTTATGACCTTTTAAGTGAAAGAAAAAGGGTCAAAAACGAGTAAAGTCCGTAAATTAACAAGGAAATTCACTTAACCCTCATTTTGTCCATTTTTGAAAATGATAAAATCAACCATGGAATTCGAATATATGCTTGTTAGATTTCATAGGAACTATTTCATGCTTCGATTCGATAAGGCTAGCCCACGTTATGACCTTTTTAGTGACTTAAAAAGGGTCAAAAACGAGTAAAATCCGTAAATTAACAAGGAAATTCACTTAACCCTCATTTTGTCCGTGTTTGAAAATGATAAAATCAACCTTGGAAGTCGAATATATGCTTGTTAGATTTCATAGGAACTATTACATGCTTCGATTCGGCAAGCCTCGACCACTTTAAGCCCTTTTTAGTGAAAGAAAAAAGGTCAAAAACGAGTAAAATCCATAAATTAACAAGGAAATTCACTTAACCCTCAATTTTCCGTGTTTGAAAATGATAAAATCAACCTTGGAAGTCGAATATATGCTTGTTAGATTTCATAGGAACTATTACATGCTTCGATTCGACAAGCCTCGACCACTTTAAACCCTTTTTAGTGAAAGAAAAAAGGTCAAAAACGAGTAAAATCCGTAAATTAACAAGGAAATTCACTTAACCCCCATTTTGGCCTTTTTAAAAAATTCTAAACTAAACCGTGGATGTCGTAGATATGCTTGTTAGATTTTCTAGGAACTATTACATGCTTCGATTCGATAAGGCTAGGCCACTTTATGACCTTTTTAGTGAAAGAAAAAGGGTCAAAAACGAGTAAAGTCCGTAAATTAACAAGGAAATTCACTTAACCCTCATTTTGTCCATTTTTGAAAATGATAAAATCAACCATGGAATTCGAATATATGCTTGTTAGATTTCATAGGAACTATTACATGCTTCGATTCGATAAGGCTAGGCCACTTTATGACCTTTTTAGTGACTTAAAAAGGGTCAAAAACGAGTAAAATCCGTAAATTAACAAGGAAATTCACTTAACCCTCATTTTGTCCGTGTTTGAAAATGATAAAATCAACCTTGGAAGACGAATATATGCTTGTTAGATTTCATAGGAACTATTACATGCTTCGATTCGACAAGCCTCGACCACTTTAAGCCCTTTTTAGTGAAAGAAAAAAAGTCAAAAACGAGTAAAATCCGTAACTTAACAAGGAAATTCACTTAACCCCCATTTTGGCCTTTTTAAAAAATTCTAAAATAAACCATGGATGTCGTAGATATGCTTGTTAGATTTCATAGGAACTATTACATGCTTCGATTCGATAAGGCTAGGCCACTTTATGACCTTTTTAGTGAATTAAAAAGGGTCAAAAACGAGTAAAATCTGTATATTAACAAGGAAATTCACTTAACCATCATTTTGTCCGTGTTTGAAAATGATAAAATCAACCTTGGAAGTCGAATATATGCTTGTTAGATTTCATAGGAACTATTACATGCTTCGATTCGACAAGCCTCGACCACTTTAAGCCCTTTTTAGTGAAAGAAAAAAGGTCAAAAACGAGTAAAATCCATAAATTAACAAGGAAATTCACTTAACCCTCATTTTTCCGTGTTTGAAAATGATAAAATCAACCTTGGAAGTCGAATATATGCTTGTTAGATTTCATAGGAACTATTACATGCTTCGATTCGACAAGCCTCGACCACTTTAAACCCTTTTTAGTGAAAGAAAAAAGGTCAAAAACGAGTAAAATCCGTAAATTAACAAGGAAATTCACTTAACCCCCATTTTGGCCTTTTTAAAAAATTCTAAACTAAACCGTGGATGTCGTAGATATGCTTGTTAGATTTCCTAGGAACTATTACATGCTTCGATTCGATAAGGCTAGGCCACTTTATGACCTTTTTAGTGAAAGAAAAAGGGTCAAAAACGAGTAAAATCCGTAAATTAACAAGAAAATTCACTTAACCTCCATTTTGTCCGTTTTTAAAAATTTTAAAATAAACCATGGATGTCGTAGATATGCTTGTTAGATTTCATAGGAACTATAATATGCTTCGATTCGATAAGGCTAGGCCACTTTATGACCTTTTTAGTGAATTAAAAAGGGTCAAAAATGAGTAAAATCCGTAAATTAACAAGGAAATTCACTTAACCCTCATTTTGTCCGTGTTTGAAAATGATAAAATCAACCTTGGAAGTCGAATATATGGTTGTTAGATTTCATAGGAACTATTACATGCTTCGATTCGACAAGCCTCGACCACTTTAAGCCCTTTTTAGTGAAAGAAAAAAAGTTAAAAACGAGTAAAATCCGTAAATTAACAAGGAAATTCACTTAACCCCCATTTTGGCCTTTTTAAAAAATTCTAAACTAAACCGTGGATGTCGTAGATATGCTTGTTAGATTTCTTAGGAACTATTACATGATTCGATTCGATAAGGCTAGGCCACTTTACGACGTTTTTAGTGAAAGAAAAAGGGTCAAAAACGAGTAAAGTCCGTAAATTAACAAGGAAATTCACTTAACCCTCATTTTGTCCATTTTTTAAAATGATAAAATCAACCATGGAATTCGAATATATGCTTGTTAGATTTCATAGGAACTATTACATGCTTCGATTCGATAAGGCTAGGCCACTTTATGACCTTTTTAGTGACTTAAAAAGGGTCAAAAACGAGTAAAATCCATAAATTAACAAGGAAATTCACTTAACCCTCATTTTGTCCGTGTTTGAAAATGATAAAATCAACCTTGGAAGTCGAATATATGCTTGTTAGATTTCATAGGAACTATTACATGCTTCGATTCGATAAGGCTAGGCCACTTTATGACCTTTTAAGTGAAAGAAAAAGGGTCAAAAACGAGTAAAGTCCGTAAATTAACAAGGAAATTCACTTAACCCTCATTTTATCCATTTTTGAAAATGATAAAATCAACCATGGAATTCGAATATATGCTTGTTAGATTTCATAGGAACTATTTCATGCTTCGATTCGATAAGGCTAGCCCACGTTATGACCTTTTTAGTGACTTAAAAAGGGTCAAAAACGAGTAAAATCCGTAAATTAACAAGGAAATTCACTTAACCCTCATTTTGTCCGTGTTTGAAAATGATAAAATCAACCTTGGAAGTCGAATATATGCTTGTTAGATTTCATAGGAACTATTACATGCTTCGATTCGACAAGCCTCGACCACTTTAAGCCCTTTTTAGTGAAAGAAAAAAAGTTAAAAACGAGTAAAATCCGTAAATTAACAAGGAAATTCACTTAACCCCCATTTTGGCCTTTTTAAAAAATTCTAAACTAAACCGTGGATGTCGTAGATATGCTTGTTAGATTTCTTAGGAACTATTACATGATTCGATTCGATAAGGCTAGGCCACTTTACGACGTTTTTAGTGAAAGAAAAAGGGTCAAAAACGAGTAAAGTCCGTAAATTAACAAGGAAATTCACTTAACCCTCATTTTGTCCATTTTTGAAAATGATAAAATCAACCATGGAATTCGAATATATGCTTGTTAGATTTCATAGGAACTATTACATGCTTCGATTCGATAAGGCTAGGCCACTTTATGACCTTTTTAGTGACTTAAAAAGGGTCAAAAACGAGTAAAATCCGTAAATTAACAAGGAAATTCACTTAACCCTCATTTTGTCCGTGTTTGAAAATGATAAAATCAACCTTGGAAGTCGAATATATGCTTGTTAGATTTCATAGGAACTATTACATGCTTCGATTCGACAAGCCTCGACCACTTTAAGCCCTTTTTAGTGAAAGAAAAAAGGTCAAAAACGAGTAAAATCCGCAACTTAACAAGGAAATTCACTTAACCCCCATTTTGGCCTTTTTAAAAAATTCTAAAATAAACCATGGATGTCGTAGATATGCTTGTTAGATTTCGTAGGAACTATTACATGCTTCGATTCGATAAGGCTAGGCCTTTTTATGACCTTTTTAGTGAATTAAAAAGGGTCAAAAACGAGTAAAATCTGTATATTAACAAGGAAATTCACTTAACCATCATTTTGTCCGTGTTTGAAAATGATAAAATCAACCTTGGAAGTCGAATATATGCTTGTTAGATTTCATAGGAACTATTACATGCTTCGATTCGGCAAGCCTCGACCACTTTAAGCCCTTTTTAGTGAAAGAAAAAAGGTCAAAAACGAGTAAAATCCATAAATTAACAAGGAAATTCACTTAACCCTCATTTTTCCGTGTTTGAAAATGATAAAATCAACCTTGGAAGTCGAATATATGCTTGTTAGATTTCATAGGAACTATTACATGCTTCGATTCGACAAGCCTCGACCACTTTAAACCCTTTTTAGTGAAAGAAAAAAGGTCAAAAACGAGTAAAATCCGTAAATTAACAAGGAAATTCACTTAACCCCCATTTTGGCCTTTTTAAAAAATTCTAAACTAAACCGTGGATGTCGTAGATATGCTTGTTAGATTTTCTAGGAACTATTACATGCTTCGATTCGATAAGGCTAGGCCACTTTATGACCTTTTTAGTGAAAGAAAAAGGGTCAAAAACGAGTAAAATCCGTAAATTAACAAGAAAATTCACTTAACCTCCATTTTGTCCGTTTTTAAAAATTTTAAAATAAACCATGGATGTCGTAGATATTCTTGTTAGATTTCATAGGAACTATAATATGCTTCGATTCGATAAGGCTAGGCCACTTTATGACCTTTTTAGTGAATTAAAAAGGGTCAAAAATGAGTAAAATCCGTAAATTAACAAGGAAATTCACTTAACCCTCATTTTGTCCGTGTTTGAAAATGATAAAATCAACCTTGGAAGTCGAATATATGGTTGTTAGATTTCATAGGAACTATTACATGCTTCGATTCGACAAGCCTCGACCACTTTAAGCCCTTTTTAGTGAAAGAAAAAAAGTTAAAAACGAGTAAAATCCGTAAATTAACAAGGAAATTCACTTAACCCCCATTTTGGTCTTTTTAAAAAATTCTAAACTAAACCGCGGATGTCGTAGATATGCTTGTAAGATTTCTTAGGAACTATTACATGATTCGATTCGATAAGGCTAGGCCACTTTATGACCTTTTTAGTGAAAGAAAAAGGGTCAAAAACGAGTAAAGTCCGTAAATTAACAAGGAAATTCACTTAACCCTCATTTTGTCCATTTTTGAAAATGATAAAATCAACCATGGAATTCGAATATATGCTTGTTAGATTTCATAGGAACTATTACATGCTTCGATTCGATAAGGCTAGGCCACTTTATGACCTTTTTAGTGACTTAAAAAGGGTCAAAAACGAGTAAAATCCGTAAATTAACAAGGAAATTCACTTAACCCCCATTTTGGCCTTTTTAAAAAATTCTAAACTAAACCGTGGATGTCGTAGATATGCTTGTTAGATTTTCTAGGAACTATTACATGCTTCGATTCGATAAGGCTAGGCCACTTTATGACCTTTTTAGTGAAAGAAAAAGGGTCAAAAACGAGTAAAATCCGTAAATTAACAAGAAAATTCACTTAACCTCCATTTTGTCCGTTTTTAAAAATTTTAAAATAAACCATGGATGTCGTAGATATTCTTGTTAGATTTCATAGGAACTATAATATGCTTCGATTCGATAAGGCTAGGCCACTTTATGACCTTTTTAGTGAATTAAAAAGGGTCAAAAATGAGTAAAATCCGTAAATTAACAAGGAAATTCACTTAACCCTCATTTTGTCCGTGTTTGAAAATGATAAAATCAACCTTGGAAGTCGAATATATGGTTGTTAGATTTCATAGGAACTATTACATGCTTCGATTCGACAAGCCTCGACCACTTTAAGCCCTTTTTAGTGAAAGAAAAAAAGTTAAAAACGAGTAAAATCCGTAAATTAACAAGGAAATTCACTTAACCCCCATTTTGGTCTTTTTAAAAAATTCTAAACTAAACCGCGGATGTCGTAGATATGCTTGTAAGATTTCTTAGGAACTATTACATGATTCGATTCGATAAGGCTAGGCCACTTTATGACCTTTTTAGTGAAAGAAAAAGGGTCAAAAACGAGTAAAGTCCGTAAATTAACAAGGAAATTCACTTAACCCTCATTTTGTCCATTTTTGAAAATGATAAAATCAACCATGGAATTCGAATATATGCTTGTTAGATTTCATAGGAACTATTACATGCTTCGATTCGATAAGGCTAGGCCACTTTATGACCTTTTTAGTGACTTAAAAAGGGTCAAAAACGAGTAAAATCCGTAAATTAACAAGGAAATTCACTTAACCCTCATTTTGTCCGTGTTTGAAAATGATAAAATCAACCTTGGAAGACGAATATATGCTTGTTAGATTTCATAGGAACTATTACATGCTTCGATTCGACAAGCCTCGACCACTTTAAGCCCTTTTTAGTGAAAGAAAAAAGTCAAAAACGAGTAAAATCCGTAACTTAACAAGGAAATTCACTTAACCCCCATTTTGGCCTTTTTAAAAAATTCTAAAATAAACCATGGATGTCGTAGATATGCTTGTTAGATTTCATAGGAACTATTACATGCTTCGATTCGATAAGGCTAGGCCACTTTATGACCTTTTTAGTGAATTAAAAAGGGTCAAAAACGAGTAAAATCTGTATATTAACAAGGAAATTCATTTAACCATCATTTTGTCCGTGTTTGAAAATGATAAAATCAACCTTGGAAGTCGAATATATGCTTGTTAGATTTCATAGGAACTATTACATGCTCCGATTCGACAAGCCTCGACCACTTTAAGCCCTTTTTAGTGAAAGAAAAAAGGTCAAAAACGAGTAAAATCCGTAAATTAACAAGGAAATTCACTTAACCCCCATTTTGGCCTTTTTAAAAAATTCTAAACTAAACCGTGGATGTCGTAGATATGCTTGTTAGATTTTCTAGGAACTATTACATGCTTCGATTCGATAAGGCTAGGCCACTTTATGACCTTTTTAGTGAAAGAAAAAGGGTCAAAAACGAGTAAAATCCGTAAATTAACAAGAAAATTCACTTAACCTCCATTTTGTCCGTTTTTAAAAATTTTAAAATAAACCATGGATGTCGTAGATATGCTTGTTAGATTTCATAGGAACTATAATATGCTTCGATTCGATAAGGCTAGGCCACTTTATGACCTTTTTAGTGAATTAAAAAGGGTCAAAAATGAGTAAAATCCGTAAATTAACAAGGAAATTCACTTAACCCTCATTTTGTCCGTGTTTGAAAATGATAAAATCAACCTTGGAAGTCGAATATATGGTTGTTAGATTTCATAGGAACTATTACATGCTTCGATTCGACAAGCCTCGACCACTTTAAGCCCTTTTTAGTGAAAGAAAAAAAGTTAAAAACGAGTAAAATCCGTAAATTAACAAGGAAATTCACTTAACCCCCATTTTGGTCTTTTTAAAAAATTCTAAACTAAACCGCGGATGTCGTAGATATGCTTGTAAGATTTCTTAGGAACTATTACATGATTCGATTCGATAAGGCTAGGCCACTTTATGACCTTTTTAGTGAAAGAAAAAGGGTCAAAAACGAGTAAAGTCCGTAAATTAACAAGGAAATTCACTTAACCCTCATTTTGTCCATTTTTGAAAATGATAAAATCAACCATGGAATTCGAATATATGCTTGTTAGATTTCATAGGAACTATTACATGCTTCGATTCGATAAGGCTAGGCCACTTTATGACCTTTTTAGTGACTTAAAAAGGGTCAAAAACGAGTAAAATCCGTAAATTAACAAGGAAATTCACTTAACCCTCATTTTGTCCGTGTTTGAAAATGATAAAATCAACCTTGGAAGACGAATATATGCTTGTTAGATTTCATAGGAACTATTACATGCTTCGATTCGACAAGCCTCGACCACTTTAAGCCCTTTTTAGTGAAAGAAAAAAGTCAAAAACGAGTAAAATCCGTAACTTAACAAGGAAATTCACTTAACCCCCATTTTGGCCTTTTTAAAAAATTCTAAAATAAACCATGGATGTCGTAGATATGCTTGTTAGATTTCATAGGAACTATTACATGCTTCGATTCGATAAGGCTAGGCCACTTTATGACCTTTTTAGTGAATTAAAAAGGGTCAAAAACGAGTAAAATCTGTATATTAACAAGGAAATTCATTTAACCATCATTTTGTCCGTGTTTGAAAATGATAAAATCAACCTTGGAAGTCGAATATATGCTTGTTAGATTTCATAGGAACTATTACATGCTCCGATTCGACAAGCCTCGACCACTTTAAGCCCTTTTTAGTGAAAGAAAAAAGGTCAAAAACGAGTAAAATCCATAAATTAACAAGGAAATTCACTTAACCCTCATTTTTCCGTGTTTGAAAATGATAAAATCAACCTTGGAAGTCGAATATATGCTTGTTAGATTTCATAGGAACTATTACATGCTTCGATTCGACAAGCCTCGACCACTTTAAACCCTTTTTAGTGAAAGAAAAAAGGTCAAAAACGAGTAAAATCCGTAAATTAACAAGGAAATTCACTTAACCCCCATTTTGGCCTTTTTAAAAAATTCTAAACTAAACCATGGATGTCGTAGATATGCTTGTTAGATTTCCTAGGAACTATTACATGCTTCGATTCGATAAGGCTAGGCCACTTTATGACCTTTTTAGTGAAAGAAAAAGGGTCAAAAACGAGTAAAATCCGTAAATTAACAAGAAAATTCACTTAACCTCCATTTTGTCCGTTTTTAAAAATTTTAAAATAAACCATGGATGTCGTAGATATGCTTGTTAGATTTCATAGGAACTATAATATGCTTCGATTCGATAAGGCTAGGCCACTTTATGACCTTTTTAGTGAATTAAAAAGGGTCAAAAATGAGTAAAATCCGTAAATTAACAAGGAAATTCACTTAACCCTCATTTTGTCCGTGTTTGAAAATGATAAAATCAACCTTGGAAGTCGAATATATGGTTGTTAGATTTCATAGGAACTATTACATGCTTCGATTCGACAAGCCTCGACCACTTTAAGCCCTTTTTAGTGAAAGAAAAAAGGTCAAAAACGAGTAAAATCCGTAACTTAACAAGGAAATTCACTTAACCCCCATTTTGGCCTTTTTAAAAAATTCTAAAATAAACCATGGATGTCGTAGATATGCTTGTTAGATTTCATAGGAACTATTACATGCTTCGATTCGATAAGGCTAGGCCACTTTATGACCTTTTTAGTGAATTAAAAAGGGTCAAAAACGAGTAAAATCTGTATATTAACAAGGAAATTCACTTAACCATCATTTTGTCCGTGTTTGAAAATGATAAAATCAACCTTGGAAGTCGAATATATGCTTGTTAGATTTCATAGGAACTATTACATGCTTCGATTCGGCAAGCCTCGACCACCTTAAGCCCTTTTTAGTGAAAGAAAAAAGGTCAAAAACGAGTAAAATCCATAAATTAACAAGGAAATTCACTTAACCCTCATTTTTCCGTGTTTGAAAATGATAAAATCAACCTTGGAAGTCGAATATATGCTTGTTAGATTTCATAGGAACTATTACATGCTTCGATTCGACAAGCCTCGACCACTTTAAACCCTTTTTAGTGAAAGAAAAAAGGTCAAAAACGAGTAAAATCCGTAAATTAACAAGGAAATTCACTTAACCCCCATTTTGGCCTTTTTAAAAAATTCTAAACTAAACCGTGGATGTCGTAGATATGCTTGTTAGATTTTCTAGGAACTATTACATGCTTCGATTCGATAAGGCTAGGCCACTTTATGACCTTTTTAGTGAAAGAAAAAGGGTCAAAAACGAGTAAAATCCGTAAATTAACAAGAAAATTCACTTAACCTCCATTTTGTCCGTTTTTAAAAATTTTAAAATAAACCATGGATGTCATAGATATGCTTGTTAGATTTCATAGGAACTATAATATGCTTCGATTCGATAAGGCTAGGCCACTTTATGACCTTTTTAGTGAATTAAAAAGGGTCAAAAATGAGTAAAATCCGTAAATTAACAAGGAAATTCACTTAACCCTCATTTTTTCCGTGTTTGAAAATGATAAAATCAACCTTGGAAGTCGAATATATGGTTGTTAGATTTCATAGGAACTATTACATGCTTCGATTCGACAAGCCTCGACCACTTTAAGCCCTTTTTAGTGAAAGAAAAAAAGTTAAAAACGAGTAAAATCCGTAAATTAACAAGGAAATTCACTTAACCCCCATTTTGGTCTTTTTAAAAAATTCTAAACTAAACCGCGGATGTCGTAGATATGCTTGTAAGATTTCTTAGGAACTATTACATGATTCGATTCGATAAGGCTAGGCCACTTTATGACCTTTTTAGTGAAAGAAAAAGGGTCAAAAACGAGTAAAGTCCGTAAATTAACAAGGAAATTCACTTAACCCTCATTTTGTCCATTTTTGAAAATGATAAAATCAACCATGGAATTCGAATATATGCTTGTTAGATTTCATAGGAACTATTACATGCTTCGATTCGATAAGGCTAGGCCACTTTATGACCTTTTTAGTGACTTAAAAAGGGTCAAAAACGAGTAAAATCCGTAAATTAACAAGGAAATTCACTTAACCCTCATTTTGTCCGTGTTTGAAAATGATAAAATCAACCATGGAAGACGAATATATGCTTGTTAGATTTCATAGGAACTATTACATGCTTCGATTCGACAAGCCTCGACCACTTTAAGCCCTTTTTAGTGAAAGAAAAAAAGTCAAAAACGAGTAAAATCCGTAACTTAACAAGGAAATTCACTTAACCCCCATTTTGGCCTTTTTAAAAAATTCTAAAATAAACCATGGATGTCGTAGATATGCTTGTTAGATTTCATAGGAACTATTACATGCTTCGATTCGATAAGGCTAGGCCACTTTATGACCTTTTTAGTGAATTAAAAAGGGTCAAAAACGAGTAAAATCTGTATATTAACAAGGAAATTCACTTAACCATCATTTTGTCCGTGTTTGAAAATGATAAAATCAACCTTGGAAGTCGAATATATGCTTGTTAGATTTCATAGGAACTATTACATGCTTCGATTCGACAAGCCTCGACCACTTTAAGCCCTTTTTAGTGAAAGAAAAAAGGTCAAAAACGAGTAAAATCCATAAATTAACAAGGAAATTCACTTAACCCTCATTTTTCCGTGTTTGAAAATGATAAAATCAACCTTGGAAGTCGAATATATGCTTGTTAGATTTCATAGGAACTATTACATGCTTCGATTCGACAAGCCTCGACCACTTTAAACCCTTTTTAGTGAAAGAAAAAAGGTCAAAAACGAGTAAAATCCGTAAATTAACAAGGAAATTCACTTAACCCCCATTTTGGCCTTTTTAAAAAATTCTAAACTAAACCGTGGATGTCGTAGATATGCTTGTTAGATTTCCTAGGAACTATTACATGCTTCGATTCGATAAGGCTAGGCCACTTTATGACCTTTTTAGTGAAAGAAAAAGGGTCAAAAACGAGTAAAATCCGTAAATTAACAAGAAAATTCACTTAACCTCCATTTTGTCCGTTTTTAAAAATTTTAAAATAAACCATGGATGTCGTAGATATGCTTGTTAGATTTCATAGGAACTATAATATGCTTCGATTCGATAAGGCTAGGCCACTTTATGACCTTTTTAGTGAATTAAAAAGGGTCAAAAATGAGTAAAATCCGTAAATTAACAAGGAAATTCACTTAACCCTCATTTTGTCCGTGTTTGAAAATGATAAAATCAACCTTGGAAGTCGAATATATGGTTGTTAGATTTCATAGGAACTATTACATGCTTCGATTCGACAAGCCTCGACCACTTTAAGCCCTTTTTAGTGAAAGAAAAAAAGTTAAAAACGAGTAAAATCCGTAAATTAACAAGGAAATTCACTTAACCCCCATTTTGGCCTTTTTAAAAAATTCTAAACTAAACCGTGGATGTCGTAGATATGCTTGTTAGATTTCTTAGGAACTATTACATGATTCGATTCGATAAGGCTAGGCCACTTTACGACGTTTTTAGTGAAAGAAAAAGGGTCAAAAACGAGTAAAGTCCGTAAATTAACAAGGAAATTCACTTAACCCTCATTTTGTCCATTTTTGAAAATGATAAAATCAACCATGGAATTCGAATATATGCTTGTTAGATTTCATAGGAACTATTACATGCTTCGATTCGATAAGGCTAGGCCACTTTATGACCTTTTTAGTGACTTAAAAAGGGTCAAAAACGAGTAAAATCCGTAAATTAACAAGGAAATTCACTTAACCCTCATTTTGTCCGTGTTTGAAAATGATAAAATCAACCTTGGAAGTCGAATATATGCTTGTTAGATTTCATAGGAACTATTACATGCTTCGATTCGATAAGGCTAGGCCACTTTATGACCTTTTTAGTGAAAGAAAAAGGGTCAAAAATGAGTAAAGTCCGTAAATTAACAAGGAAATTCACTTAACCCTCATTTTGTCCATTTTTGAAAATGATAAAATCAACCATGGAATTCGAATATATGCTTGTTAGATTTCATAGGAACTATTTCATGCTTCGATTCGATAAGGCTAGTCCACGTTATGACCTTTTTAGTGACTTAAAAAGGGTCAAAAACGAGTAAAATCCGTAAATTAACAAGGAAATTCACTTAACCCTCATTTTGTCCGTGTTTGAAAATGATAAAATCAACCTTGGAAGTCGAATATATGCTTGTTAGATTTCATAGGAACTATTACATGCTTCGATTCGACAAGCCTCGACCACTTTAAGCCCTTTTTAGTGAAAGAAAAAAGGTCAAAAACGAGTAAAATCCGTAACTTAACAAGGAAATTCACTTAACCCCCATTTTGGCCTTTTTAAAAAATTCTAAAATAAACCATGGATGTCGTAGATATGCTTGTTAGATTTCATAGGAACTATTACATGCTTCGATTCGATAAGGCTAGGCCACTTTATGACCTTTTTAGTGAATTAAAAAGGGTCAAAAACGAGTAAAATCTGTATATTAACAAGGAAATTCACTTAACCATCATTTTGTCCGTGTTTGAAAATGATAAAATCAACCTTGGAAGTCGAATATATGCTTGTTAGATTTCATAGGAACTATTACATGCTTCGATTCGACAAGCCTCGACCACTTTAAGCCCTTTTTAGTGAAAGAAAAAAGGTCAAAAACGAGTAAAATCCATAAATTAACAAGGAAATTCACTTAACCCTCATTTTTCCGTGTTTGAAAATGATAAAATCAACCTTGGAAGTCGAATATATGCTTGTTAGATTTCATAGGAACTATTACATGCTTCGATTCGACAAGCCTCGACCACTTTAAACCCTTTTTAGTGAAAGAAAAAAGGTCAAAAACGAGTAAAATCCGTAAATTAACAAGGAAATTCACTTAACCCCCATTTTGGCCTTTTTAAAAAATTCTAAACTAAACCGTGGATGTCGTAGATATGCTTGTTAGATTTCCTAGGAACTATTACATGCTTCGATTCGATAAGGCTAGGCCACTTTATGACCTTTTTAGTGAAAGAAAAAGGGTCAAAAACGAGTAAAATCCGTAAATTAACAAGAAAATTCACTTAACCTCCATTTTGTCCGTTTTTAAAAATTTTAAAATAAACCATGGATGTCGTAGATATGCTTGTTAGATTTCATAGGAACTATAATATGCTTCGATTCGATAAGGCTAGGCCACTTTATGACCTTTTTAGTGAATTAAAAAGGGTCAAAAATGAGTAAAATCCGTAAATTAACAAGGAAATTCACTTAACCCTCATTTTGTCCGTGTTTGAAAATGATAAAATCAACCTTGGAAGTCGAATATATGGTTGTTAGATTTCATAGGAACTATTACATGCTTCGATTCGACAAGCCTCGACCACTTTAAGCCCTTTTTAGTGAAAGAAAAAAAGTTAAAAACGAGTAAAATCCGTAAATTAACAAGGAAATTCACTTAACCCCCATTTTGGCCTTTTTAAAAAATTCTAAACTAAACCGTGGATGTCGTAGATATGCTTGTTAGATTTCTTAGGAACTATTACATGATTCGATTCGATAAGGCTAGGCCACTTTACGACGTTTTTAGTGAAAGAAAAAGGGTCAAAAACGAGTAAAGTCCGTAAATTAACAAGGAAATTCACTTAACCCTCATTTTGTCCATTTTTGAAAATGATAAAATCAACCATGGAATTCGAATATATGCTTGTTAGATTTCATAGGAACTATTACATGCTTCGATTCGATAAGGCTAGGCCACTTTATGACCTTTTTAGTTACTTAAAAAGGGTCAAAAACGAGTAAAATCCGTAAATTAACAAGGAAATTCACTTAACCCTCATTTTGTCCGTGTTTGAAAATGATAAAATCAACCTTGGAAGTCGAATATATGCTTGTTAGATTTCATAGGAACTATTACATGCTTCGATTCGATAAGGCTAGGCCACTTTATGACCTTTTTAGTGAAAGAAAAAGGGTCAAAAACGAGTAAAGTCCGTAAATTAACAAGGAAATTCACTTAACCCTCATTTTGTCCATTTTTGAAAATGATAAAATCAACCATGGAATTCGAATATATGCTTGTTAGATTTCATAGGAACTATTTCATGCTTCGATTCGATAAGGCTAGTCCACGTTATGACCTTTTTAGTGACTTAAAAAGGGTCAAAAACGAGTAAAATCCGTAAATTAACAAGGAAATTCACTTAACCCTCATTTTGTCCGTGTTTGAAAATGATAAAATCAACCTTGGAAGTCGAATATATGCTTGTTAGATTTCATAGGAACTATTACATGCTTCGATTCGACAAGCCTCGACCACTTTAAGCCCTTTTTAGTGAAAGAAAAAAGGTCAAAAACGAGTAAAATCCGTAACTTAACAAGGAAATTCACTTAACCCCCATTTTGGCCTTTTTAAAAAATTCTAAAATAAACCATGGATGTCGTAGATATGCTTGTTAGATTTCATAGGAACTATTACATGCTTCGATTCGATAAGGCTAGGCCACTTTATGACCTTTTTAGTGAATTAAAAAGGGTCAAAAACGAGTAAAATCTGTATATTAACAAGGAAATTCACTTAACCATCATTTTGTCCGTGTTTGAAAATGATAAAATCAACCTTGGAAGTCGAATATATGCTTGTTAGATTTCATAGGAACTATTACATGCTTCGATTCGACAAGCCTCGACCACTTTAAGCCCTTTTTAGTGAAAGAAAAAAGGTCAAAAACGAGTAAAATCCATAAATTAACAAGGAAATTCACTTAACCCTCATTTTTCCGTGTTTGAAAATGATAAAATCAACCTTGGAAGTCGAATATATGCTTGTTAGATTTCATAGGAACTATTACATGCTTCGATTCGACAAGCCTCGACCACTTTAAACCCTTTTTAGTGAAAGAAAAAAGGTCAAAAACGAGTAAAATCCGTAAATTAACAAGGAAATTCACTTAACCCCCATTTTGGCCTTTTTAAAAAATTCTAAACTAAACCGTGGATGTCGTAGATATGCTTGTTAGATTTCCTATGAACTATTACATGCTTCGATTCGATAAGGCTAGGCCACTTTATGACCTTTTTAGTGAAAGAAAAAGGGTCAAAAACGAGTAAAATCCGTAAATTAACAAGAAAATTCACTTAACTTCCATTTTGTCCGTTTTTAAAAAATTTAAAATAAACCATGGATGTCGTAGATATGCTTGTTAGATTTCATAGGAACTATAATATGCTTCGATTCGATAAGGCTAGGCCACTTTATGACCTTTTTAGTGAATTAAAAAGGGTCAAAAATGAGTAAAATCCGTAAATTAACAAGGAAATTCACTTAACCCTCATTTTGTCCGTGTTTGAAAATGATAAAATCAACCTTGGAAGTCGAATATATGGTTGTTAGATTTCATAGGAACTATTACATGCTTCGATTCGACAAGCCTCGACCACTTTAAGCCCTTTTTAGTGAAAGAAAAAAGTTAAAAACGAGTAAAATCCGTAAATTAACAAGGAAATTCACTTAACCCCCATTTTGGTCTTTTTAAAAAATTCTAAACTAAACCGCGGATGTCGTAGATATGCTTGTAAGATTTCTTAGGAACTATTACATGATTCGATTCGATAAGGCTAGGCCACTTTATGACCTTTTTAGTGAAAGAAAAAGGGTCAAAAACGAGTAAAGTCCGTAAATTAACAAGGAAATTCACTTAACCCTCATTTTGTCCATTTTTGAAAATGATAAAATCAACCATGGAATTCGAATATATGCTTGTTAGATTTCATAGGAACTATTACATGCTTCGATTCGATAAGGCTAGGCCACTTTATGAGCTTTTTAGTGACTTAAAAAGGGTCAAAAACGAGTAAAATCCGTAAATTAACAAGGAAATTCACTTAACCCTCATTTTGTCCGTGTTTGAAAATGATAAAATCAACCTTGGAAGTCGAATATATGCTTGTTAGATTTCATAGGAACTATTACATGCCTCGATTCTACAAGCCTCGACCACTTTAAGCCCTTTTTAGTGAACGAAAAAAGGTCAAAAACGAGTAAAATCCGTAACTTAACAAGGAAATTCACTTAACCCCCATTTTGGCCTTTTTAAAAAATTCTAAAATAAACCATGGATGTCGTAGATATGCTTGTTAGATTTCATAGGAACTATTACATGCTTCGATTCGATAAGGCTAGGCCACTTTATGACCTTTTTAGTGAATTAAAAAGGGTCAAAAACGAGTAAAATCTGTATATTAACAAGGAAATTCACTTAACCATCATTTTGTCCGTGTTTGAAAATGATAAAATCAACCTTGGAAGTCGAATATATGCTTGTTAGATTTCATAGGAACTATCACATGCTTCGATTCGGCAAGCCTCGACCACTTTAAGCCCTTTTTAGTGAAAGAAAAAAGGTCAAAAACGAGTAAAATCCATAAATTAACAAGGAAATTCACTTAACCCTCATTTTTCCGTGTTTGAAAATGATAAAATCAACCTTGGAAGTCGAATATATGCTTGTTAGATTTCATAGGAACTATTACATGCTTCGATTCGACAAGCCTCGACCACTTTAAACCCTTTTTAGTGAAAGAAAAAAGGTCAAAAACGAGTAAAATCCGTAAATTAACAAGGAAATTCACTTAACCCCCATTTTGGCCTTTTTAAAAAATTCTAAACTAAACCGTGGATGTCGTAGATATGCTTGTTAGATTTCCTATGAACTATTACATGCTTCGATTCGATAAGGCTAGGCCACTTTATGACCTTTTTAGTGAAAGAAAAAGGGTCAAAAACGAGTAAAATCCGTAAATTAACAAGAAAATTCACTTAACCTCCATTTTGTCCGTTTTTAAAAATTTTAAAATAAACCATGGATGTCGTAGATATGCTTGTTAGATTTCATAGGAACTATAATATGCTTCGATTCGATAAGGCTAGGCCACTTTATGACCTTTTTAGTGAATTAAAAAGGGTCAAAAATGAGTAAAATCCGTAAATTAACAAGGAAATTCACTTAACCCTCATTTTGTCCGTGTTTGAAAATGATAAAATCAACCTTGGAAGTCGAATATATGGTTGTTAGATTTCATAGGAACTATTACATGCTTCGATTCGACAAGCCTCGACCACTTTAAGCCCTTTTTAGTGAAAGAAAAAAGTTAAAAACGAGTCAAATCCGTAAATTAACAAGGAAATTCACTTAACCCCCATTTTGGTCTTTTTAAAAAATTCTAAACTAAACCGCGGATGTCGTAGATATGCTTGTAAGATTTCTTAGGAACTATTACATGATTCGATTCGATAAGGCTAGGCCACTTTATGACCTTTTTAGTGAAAGAAAAAGGGTCAAAAACGAGTAAAGTCCGTAAATTAACAAGGAAATTCACTTAACCCTCATTTTGTCCATTTTTGAAAATGATAAAATCAACCATGGAATTCGAATATATGCTTGTTAGATTTCATAGGAACTATTACATGCTTCGATTCGATAAGGCTAGGCCACTTTATGACCTTTTTAGTGACTTAAAAAGGGTCAAAAACGAGTAAAATCCGTAAATTAACAAGGAAATTCACTTAACCCTCATTTTGTCCGTGTTTGAAAATGATAAAATCAACCTTGGAAGACGAATATATGCTTGTTAGATTTCATAGGAACTATTACATGCTTCGATTCGACAAGCCTCGACCACTTTAAGCCCTTTTTAGTGAAAGAAAAAAAGTCAAAAACGAGTAAAATCCGTAACTTAACAAGGAAATTCACTTAACCCCCATTTTGGCCTTTTTAAAAAATTCTAAAATAAACCATGGATGTCGTAGATATGCTTGTTAGATTTCATAGGAACTATTACATGCTTCGATTCGATAAGGCTAGGCCACTTTATGACCTTTTTAGTGAATTAAAAAGGGTCAAAAACGAGTAAAATCTGTATATTAACAAGGAAATTCACTTAACCATCATTTTGTCCGTGTTTGAAAATGATAAAATCAACCTTGGAAGTCGAATATATGCTTGTTAGATTTCATAGGAACTATTACATGCTTCGATTCGACAAGCCTCGACCACTTTAAGCCCTTTTTAGTGAAAGAAAAAAGGTCAAAAACGAGTAAAATCCATAAATTAACAAGGAAATTCACTTAACCCTCATTTTTCCGTGTTTGAAAATGATAAAATCAACCTTGGAAGTCGAATATATGCTTGTTAGATTTCATAGGAACTATTACATGCTTCGATTCGACAAGCCTCGACCACTTTAAACCCTTTTTAGTGAAAGAAAAAAGGTCAAAAACGAGTAAAATCCGTAAATTAACAAGGAAATTCACTTAACCCCCATTTTGGCCTTTTTAAAAAATTCTAAACTAAACCGTGGATGTCGTAGATATGCTTGTTAGATTTCCTAGGAACTATTACATGCTTCGATTCGATAAGGCTAGGCCACTTTATGACCTTTTTAGTGAAAGAAAAAGGGTCAAAAACGAGTAAAATCCGTAAATTAACAAGAAAATTCACTTAACCTCCATTTTGTCCGTTTTTAAAAATTTTAAAATAAACCATGGATGTCGTAGATATGCTTGTTAGATTTCATAGGAACTATAATATGCTTCGATTCGATAAGGCTAGGCCACTTTATGACCTTTTTAGTGAATTAAAAAGGGTCAAAAATGAGTAAAATCCGTAAATTAACAAGGAAATTCACTTAACCCTCATTTTGTCCGTGTTTGAAAATGATAAAATCAACCTTGGAAGTCGAATATATGGTTGTTAGATTTCAAAGGAACTATTACATGCTTCGATTCGACAAGCCTCGACCACTTTAAGCCCTTTTTAGTGAAAGAAAAAAAGTTAAAAACGAGTAAAATCCGTAAATTAACAAGGAAATTCACTTAACCCCCATTTTGGCCTTTTTAAAAAATTCTAAACTAAACCGTGGATGTCGTAGATATGCTTGTTAGATTTCTTAGGAACTATTACATGATTCGATTCGATAAGGCTAGGCCACTTTACGACGTTTTTAATGAAAGAAAAAGGGTCAAAAACGAGTAAAGTCCGTAAATTAACAAGGAAATTCACTTAACCCTCATTTTGTCCATTTTTGAAAATGATAAAATCAACCATGGAATTCGAATATATGCTTGTTAGATTTCATAGGAACTATTACATGCTTCGATTCGATAAGGCTAGGCCACTTTATGACCTTTTTAGTGACTTAAAAAGGGTCAAAAACGAGTAAAATCCGTAAATTAACAAGGAAATTCACTTAACCCTCATTTTGTCCGTGTTTGAAAATGATAAAATCAACCTTGGAAGTCGAATATATGCTTGTTAGATTTCATAGGAACTATTACATGCTTCGATTCGATAAGGCTAGGCCACTTTATGACCTTTTTAGTGACTTAAAAAGGGTCAAAAACGAGTAAAATCCGTAAATTAACAAGGAAATTCACTTAACCCTCATTTTGTCCGTGTTTGAAAATGATAAAATCAACCTTGGAAGACGAATATATGCTTGTTAGATTTCATAGGAACTATTACATGCTTCGATTCGACAAGCCTCGACCACTTTAAGCCCTTTTTAGTGAAAGAAAAAAAGTCAAAAACGAGTAAAATCCGTAACTTAACAAGGAAATTCACTTAACCCCCATTTTGGCCTTTTTAAAAAATTCTAAAATAAACCATGGATGTCGTAGATATGCTTGTTAGATTTCATAGGAACTATTACATGCTTCGATTCGATAAGGCTAGGCCACTTTATGACCTTTTTAGTGAATTAAAAAGGGTCAAAAACGAGTAAAATCTGTATATTAACAAGGAAATTCACTTAACCATCATTTTGTCCGTGTTTGAAAATGATAAAATCAACCTTGGAAGTCGAATATATGCTTGTTAGATTTCATAGGAACTATTACATGCTTCGATTCGACAAGCCTCGACCACTTTAAGCCCTTTTTAGTGAAAGAAAAAAGGTCAAAAACGAGTAAAATCCATAAATTAACAAGGAAATTCACTTAACCCTCATTTTTCCGTGTTTGAAAATGATAAAATCAACCTTGGAAGTCGAATATATGCTTGTTAGATTTCATAGGAACTATTACATGCTTCGATTCGACAAGCCTCGACCACTTTAAACCCTTTTTAGTGAAAGAAAAAAGGTCAAAAACGAGTAAAATCCGTAAATTAACAAGGAAATTCACTTAACCCCCATTTTGGCCTTTTTAAAAAATTCTAAACTAAACCGTGGATGTCGTAGATATGCTTGTTAGATTTCCTAGGAACTATTACATGCTTCGATTCGATAAGGCTAGGCCACTTTATGACCTTTTTAGTGAAAGAAAAAGGGTCAAAAACGAGTAAAATCCGTAAATTAACAAGAAAATTCACTTAACCTCCATTTTGTCCGTTTTTAAAAATTTTAAAATAAACCATGGATGTCGTAGATATGCTTGTTAGATTTCATAGGAACTATAATATGCTTCGATTCGATAAGGCTAGGCCACTTTATGACCTTTTTAGTGAATTAAAAAGGGTCAAAAATGAGTAAAATCCGTAAATTAACAAGGAAATTCACTTAACCCTCATTTTGTCCGTGTTTGAAAATGATAAAATCAACCTTGGAAGTCGAATATATGGTTGTTAGATTTCAAAGGAACTATTACATGCTTCGATTCGACAAGCCTCGACCACTTTAAGCCCTTTTTAGTGAAAGAAAAAAAGTTAAAAACGAGTAAAATCCGTAAATTAACAAGGAAATTCACTTAACCCCCATTTTGGCCTTTTTAAAAAATTCTAAACTAAACCGTGGATGTCGTAGATATGCTTGTTAGATTTCTTAGGAACTATTACATGATTCGATTCGATAAGGCTAGGCCACTTTACGACGTTTTTAATGAAAGAAAAAGGGTCAAAAACGAGTAAAGTCCGTAAATTAACAAGGAAATTCACTTAACCCTCATTTTGTCCATTTTTGAAAATGATAAAATCAACCATGGAATTCGAATATATGCTTGTTAGATTTCATAGGAACTATTACATGCTTCGATTCGATAAGGCTAGGCCACTTTATGACCTTTTTAGTGACTTAAAAAGGGTCAAAAACGAGTAAAATCCGTAAATTAACAAGGAAATTCACTTAACCCTCATTTTGTCCGTGTTTGAAAATGATAAAATCAACCTTGGAAGACGAATATATGCTTGTTAGATTTCATAGGAACTATTACATGCTTCGATTCGACAAGCCTCGACCACTTTAAGCCCTTTTTAGTGAAAGAAAAAAAGTCAAAAACGAGTAAAATCCGTAACTTAACAAGGAAATTCACTTAACCCCCATTTTGGCCTTTTTAAAAAATTCTAAAATAAACCATGGATGTCGTAGATATGCTTGTTAGATTTCATAGGAACTATTACATGCTTCGATTCGATAAGGCTAGGCCACTTTATGACCTTTTTAGTGAATTAAAAAGGGTCAAAAACGAGTAAAATCTGTATATTAACAAGGAAATTCACTTAACCATCATTTTGTCCGTGTTTGAAAATGATAAAATCAACCTTGGAAGTCGAATATATGCTTGTTAGATTTCATAGGAACTATTACATGCTTCGATTCGACAAGCCTCGACCACTTTAAGCCCTTTTTAGTGAAAGAAAAAAGGTCAAAAACGAGTAAAATCCATAAATTAACAAGGAAATTCACTTAACCCTCATTTTTCCGTGTTTGAAAATGATAAAATCAACCTTGGAAGTCGAATATATGCTTGTTAGATTTCATAGGAACTATTACATGCTTCGATTCGACAAGCCTCGACCACTTTAAACCCTTTTTAGTGAAAGAAAAAAGGTCAAAAACGAGTAAAATCCGTAAATTAACAAGGAAATTCACTTAACCCCCATTTTGGCCTTTTTAAAAAATTCTAAACTAAACCGTGGATGTCGTAGATATGCTTGTTAGATTTCCTAGGAACTATTACATGCTTCGATTCGATAAGGCTAGGCCACTTTATGACCTTTTTAGTGAAAGAAAAAGGGTCAAAAACGAGTAAAATCCGTAAATTAACAAGAAAATTCACTTAACCTCCATTTTGTCCGTTTTTAAAAATTTTAAAATAAACCATGGATGTCGTAGATATGCTTGTTAGATTTCATAGGAACTATAATATGCTTCGATTCGATAAGGCTAGGCCACTTTATGACCTTTTTAGTGAATTAAAAAGGGTCAAAAATGAGTAAAATCCGTAAATTAACAAGGAAATTCACTTAACCCTCATTTTGTCCGTGTTTGAAAATGATAAAATCAACCTTGGAAGTCGAATATATGGTTGTTAGATTTCAAAGGAACTATTACATGCTTCGATTCGACAAGCCTCGACCACTTTAAGCCCTTTTTAGTGAAAGAAAAAAAGTTAAAAACGAGTAAAATCCGTAAATTAACAAGGAAATTCACTTAACCCCCATTTTGGCCTTTTTAAAAAATTCTAAACTAAACCGTGGATGTCGTAGATATGCTTGTTAGATTTCTTAGGAACTATTACATGATTCGATTCGATAAGGCTAGGCCACTTTACGACGTTTTTAATGAAAGAAAAAGGGTCAAAAACGAGTAAAGTCCGTAAATTAACAAGGAAATTCACTTAACCCTCATTTTGTCCATTTTTGAAAATGATAAAATCAACCATGGAATTCGAATATATGCTTGTTAGATTTCATAGGAACTATTACATGCTTCGATTCGATAAGGCTAGGCCACTTTATGACCTTTTTAGTGACTTAAAAAGGGTCAAAAACGAGTAAAATCCGTAAATTAACAAGGAAATTCACTTAACCCTCATTTTGTCCGTGTTTGAAAATGATAAAATCAACCTTGGAAGACGAATATATGCTTGTTAGATTTCATAGGAACTATTACATGCTTCGATTCGACAAGCCTCGACCACTTTAAGCCCTTTTTAGTGAAAGAAAAAAAGTCAAAAACGAGTAAAATCCGTAACTTAACAAGGAAATTCACTTAACCCCCATTTTGGCCTTTTTAAAAAATTCTAAAATAAACCATGGATGTCGTAGATATGCTTGTTAGATTTCATAGGAACTATTACATGCTTCGATTCGATAAGGCTAGGCCACTTTATGACCTTTTTAGTGAATTAAAAAGGGTCAAAAACGAGTAAAATCTGTATATTAACAAGGAAATTCACTTAACCATCATTTTGTCCGTGTTTGAAAATGATAAAATCAACCTTGGAAGTCGAATATATGCTTGTTAGATTTCATAGGAACTATTACATGCTTCGATTCGACAAGCCTCGACCACTTTAAGCCCTTTTTAGTGAAAGAAAAAAGGTCAAAAACGAGTAAAATCCATAAATTAACAAGGAAATTCACTTAACCCTCATTTTTCCGTGTTTGAAAATGATAAAATCAACCTTGGAAGTCGAATATATGCTTGTTAGATTTCATAGGAACTATTACATGCTTCGATTCGACAAGCCTCGACCACTTTAAACCCTTTTTAGTGAAAGAAAAAAGGTCAAAAACGAGTAAAATCCGTAAATTAACAAGGAAATTCACTTAACCCCCATTTTGGCCTTTTTAAAAAATTCTAAACTAAACCGTGGATGTCGTAGATATGCTTGTTAGATTTCCTAGGAACTATTACATGCTTCGATTCGATAAGGCTAGGCCACTTTATGACCTTTTTAGTGAAAGAAAAAGGGTCAAAAACGAGTAAAATCCGTAAATTAACAAGAAAATTCACTTAACCTCCATTTTGTCCGTTTTTAAAAATTTTAAAATAAACCATGGATGTCGTAGATATGCTTGTTAGATTTCATAGGAACTATAATATGCTTCGATTCGATAAGGCTAGGCCACTTTATGACCTTTTTAGTGAATTAAAAAGGGTCAAAAATGAGTAAAATCCGTAAATTAACAAGGAAATTCACTTAACCCTCATTTTGTCCGTGTTTGAAAATGATAAAATCAACCTTGGAAGTCGAATATATGGTTGTTAGATTTCAAAGGAACTATTACATGCTTCGATTCGACAAGCCTCGACCACTTTAAGCCCTTTTTAGTGAAAGAAAAAAAGTTAAAAACGAGTAAAATCCGTAAATTAACAAGGAAATTCACTTAACCCCCATTTTGGCCTTTTTAAAAAATTCTAAACTAAACCGTGGATGTCGTAGATATGCTTGTTAGATTTCTTAGGAACTATTACATGATTCGATTCGATAAGGCTAGGCCACTTTACGACGTTTTTAATGAAAGAAAAAGGGTCAAAAACGAGTAAAGTCCGTAAATTAACAAGGAAATTCACTTAACCCTCATTTTGTCCATTTTTGAAAATGATAAAATCAACCATGGAATTCGAATATATGCTTGTTAGATTTCATAGGAACTATTACATGCTTCGATTCGATAAGGCTAGGCCACTTTATGACCTTTTTAGTGACTTAAAAAGGGTCAAAAACGAGTAAAATCCGTAAATTAACAAGGAAATTCACTTAACCCTCATTTTGTCCGTGTTTGAAAATGATAAAATCAACCTTGGAAGACGAATATATGCTTGTTAGATTTCATAGGAACTATTACATGCTTCGATTCGACAAGCCTCGACCACTTTAAGCCCTTTTTAGTGAAAGAAAAAAAGTCAAAAACGAGTAAAATCCGTAACTTAACAAGGAAATTCACTTAACCCCCATTTTGGCCTTTTTAAAAAATTCTAAAATAAACCATGGATGTCGTAGATATGCTTGTTAGATTTCATAGGAACTATTACATGCTTCGATTCGATAAGGCTAGGCCACTTTATGACCTTTTTAGTGAATTAAAAAGGGTCAAAAACGAGTAAAATCTGTATATTAACAAGGAAATTCACTTAACCATCATTTTGTCCGTGTTTGAAAATGATAAAATCAACCTTGGAAGTCGAATATATGCTTGTTAGATTTCATAGGAACTATTACATGCTTCGATTCGACAAGCCTCGACCACTTTAAGCCCTTTTTAGTGAAAGAAAAAAGGTCAAAAACGAGTAAAATCCATAAATTAACAAGGAAATTCACTTAACCCTCATTTTTCCGTGTTTGAAAATGATAAAATCAACCTTGGAAGTCGAATATATGCTTGTTAGATTTCATAGGAACTATTACATGCTTCGATTCGACAAGCCTCGACCACTTTAAACCCTTTTTAGTGAAAGAAAAAAGGTCAAAAACGAGTAAAATCCGTAAATTAACAAGGAAATTCACTTAACCCCCATTTTGGCCTTTTTAAAAAATTCTAAACTAAACCGTGGATGTCGTAGATATGCTTGTTAGATTTCCTAGGAACTATTACATGCTTCGATTCGATAAGGCTAGGCCACTTTATGACCTTTTTAGTGAAAGAAAAAGGGTCAAAAACGAGTAAAATCCGTAAATTAACAAGAAAATTCACTTAACCTCCATTTTGTCCGTTTTTAAAAATTTTAAAATAAACCATGGATGTCGTAGATATGCTTGTTAGATTTCATAGGAACTATAATATGCTTCGATTCGATAAGGCTAGGCCACTTTATGACCTTTTTAGTGAATTAAAAAGGGTCAAAAATGAGTAAAATCCGTAAATTAACAAGGAAATTCACTTAACCCTCATTTTGTCCGTGTTTGAAAATGATAAAATCAACCTTGGAAGTCGAATATATGGTTGTTAGATTTCAAAGGAACTATTACATGCTTCGATTCGACAAGCCTCGACCACTTTAAGCCCTTTTTAGTGAAAGAAAAAAAGTTAAAAACGAGTAAAATCCGTAAATTAACAAGGAAATTCACTTAACCCCCATTTTGGCCTTTTTAAAAAATTCTAAACTAAACCGTGGATGTCGTAGATATGCTTGTTAGATTTCTTAGGAACTATTACATGATTCGATTCGATAAGGCTAGGCCACTTTACGACGTTTTTAATGAAAGAAAAAGGGTCAAAAACGAGTAAAGTCCGTAAATTAACAAGGAAATTCACTTAACCCTCATTTTGTCCATTTTTGAAAATGATAAAATCAACCATGGAATTCGAATATATGCTTGTTAGATTTCATAGGAACTATTACATGCTTCGATTCGATAAGGCTAGGCCACTTTATGACCTTTTTAGTGACTTAAAAAGGGTCAAAAACGAGTAAAATCCGTAAATTAACAAGGAAATTCACTTAACCCTCATTTTGTCCGTGTTTGAAAATGATAAAATCAACCTTGGAAGTCGAATATATGCTTGTTAGATTTCATAGGAACTATTACATGCTTCGATTCGACAAGCCTCGACCACTTTAAACCCTTTTTAGTGAAAGAAAAAAGGTCAAAAACGAGTAAAATCCGTAAATTAACAAGGAAATTCACTTAACCCCCATTTTGGCCTTTTTAAAAAATTCTAAACTAAACCGTGGATGTCGTAGATATGCTTGTTAGATTTCCTAGGAACTATTACATGCTTCGATTCGATAAGGCTAGGCCACTTTATGACCTTTTTAGTGAAAGAAAAAGGGTCAAAAACGAGTAAAATCCGTAAATTAACAAGAAAATTCACTTAACCTCCATTTTGTCCGTTTTTAAAAATTTTAAAATAAACCATGGATGTCGTAGATATGCTTGTTAGATTTCATAGGAACTATAATATGCTTCGATTCGATAAGGCTAGGCCACTTTATGACCTTTTTAGTGAATTAAAAAGGGTCAAAAATGAGTAAAATCCGTAAATTAACAAGGAAATTCACTTAACCCTCATTTTGTCCGTGTTTGAAAATGATAAAATCAACCTTGGAAGTCGAATATATGGTTGTTAGATTTCAAAGGAACTATTACATGCTTCGATTCGACAAGCCTCGACCACTTTAAGCCCTTTTTAGTGAAAGAAAAAAAGTTAAAAACGAGTAAAATCCGTAAATTAACAAGGAAATTCACTTAACCCCCATTTTGGCCTTTTTAAAAAATTCTAAACTAAACCGTGGATGTCGTAGATATGCTTGTTAGATTTCTTAGGAACTATTACATGATTCGATTCGATAAGGCTAGGCCACTTTACGACGTTTTTAATGAAAGAAAAAGGGTCAAAAACGAGTAAAGTCCGTAAATTAACAAGGAAATTCACTTAACCCTCATTTTGTCCATTTTTGAAAATGATAAAATCAACCATGGAATTCGAATATATGCTTGTTAGATTTCATAGGAACTATTACATGCTTCGATTCGATAAGGCTAGGCCACTTTATGACCTTTTTAGTGACTTAAAAAGGGTCAAAAACGAGTAAAATCCGTAAATTAACAAGGAAATTCACTTAACCCTCATTTTGTCCGTGTTTGAAAATGATAAAATCAACCTTGGAAGACGAATATATGCTTGTTAGATTTCATAGGAACTATTACATGCTTCGATTCGACAAGCCTCGACCACTTTAAGCCCTTTTTAGTGAAAGAAAAAAAGTCAAAAACGAGTAAAATCCGTAACTTAACAAGGAAATTCACTTAACCCCCATTTTGGCCTTTTTAAAAAATTCTAAAATAAACCATGGATGTCGTAGATATGCTTGTTAGATTTCATAGGAACTATTACATGCTTCGATTCGATAAGGCTAGGCCACTTTATGACCTTTTTAGTGAATTAAAAAGGGTCAAAAACGAGTAAAATCTGTATATTAACAAGGAAATTCACTTAACCATCATTTTGTCCGTGTTTGAAAATGATAAAATCAACCTTGGAAGTCGAATATATGCTTGTTAGATTTCATAGGAACTATTACATGCTTCGATTCGACAAGCCTCGACCACTTTAAGCCCTTTTTAGTGAAAGAAAAAAGGTCAAAAACGAGTAAAATCCATAAATTAACAAGGAAATTCACTTAACCCTCATTTTTCCGTGTTTGAAAATGATAAAATCAACCTTGGAAGTCGAATATATGCTTGTTAGATTTCATAGGAACTATTACATGCTTCGATTCGACAAGCCTCGACCACTTTAAACCCTTTTTAGTGAAAGAAAAAAGGTCAAAAACGAGTAAAATCCGTAAATTAACAAGGAAATTCACTTAACCCCCATTTTGGCCTTTTTAAAAAATTCTAAACTAAACCGTGGATGTCGTAGATATGCTTGTTAGATTTCCTAGGAACTATTACATGCTTCGATTCGATAAGGCTAGGCCACTTTATGACCTTTTTAGTGAAAGAAAAAGGGTCAAAAACGAGTAAAATCCGTAAATTAACAAGAAAATTCACTTAACCTCCATTTTGTCCGTTTTTAAAAATTTTAAAATAAACCATGGATGTCGTAGATATGCTTGTTAGATTTCATAGGAACTATAATATGCTTCGATTCGATAAGGCTAGGCCACTTTATGACCTTTTTAGTGAATTAAAAAGGGTCAAAAATGAGTAAAATCCGTAAATTAACAAGGAAATTCACTTAACCCTCATTTTGTCCGTGTTTGAAAATGATAAAATCAACCTTGGAAGTCGAATATATGGTTGTTAGATTTCAAAGGAACTATTACATGCTTCGATTCGACAAGCCTCGACCACTTTAAGCCCTTTTTAGTGAAAGAAAAAAAGTTAAAAACGAGTAAAATCCGTAAATTAACAAGGAAATTCACTTAACCCCCATTTTGGCCTTTTTAAAAAATTCTAAACTAAACCGTGGATGTCGTAGATATGCTTGTTAGATTTCTTAGGAACTATTACATGATTCGATTCGATAAGGCTAGGCCACTTTACGACGTTTTTAATGAAAGAAAAAGGGTCAAAAACGAGTAAAGTCCGTAAATTAACAAGGAAATTCACTTAACCCTCATTTTGTCCATTTTTGAAAATGATAAAATCAACCATGGAATTCGAATATATGCTTGTTAGATTTCATAGGAACTATTACATGCTTCGATTCGATAAGGCTAGGCCACTTTATGACCTTTTTAGTGACTTAAAAAGGGTCAAAAACGAGTAAAATCCGTAAATTAACAAGGAAATTCACTTAACCCTCATTTTGTCCGTGTTTGAAAATGATAAAATCAACCTTGGAAGTCGAATATATGCTTGTTAGATTTCATAGGAACTATTACATGCTTCGATTCGATAAGGCTAGGCCACTTTATGACCTTTTTAGTGAAAGAAAAAGGGTCAAAAACGAGTAAAGTCCGTAAATTAACAAGGAAATTCACTTAACCCTCATTTTGTCCATTTTTGAAAATGATAAAATCAACCATGGAATTCGAATATATGCTTGTTAGATTTCATAGGAACTATTACATGCTTCGATTCGATAAGGCTAGGCCACTTTATGACCTTTTTAGTGACTTAAAAAGGGTCAAAAACGAGTAAAATCCGTAAATTAACAAGGAAATTCACTTAACCCTCATTTTGTCCGTGTTTGAAAATGATAAAATCAACCTTGGAAGACGAATATATGCTTGTTAGATTTCATAGGAACTATTACATGCTTCGATTCGACAAGCCTCGACCACTTTAAGCCCTTTTTAGTGAAAGAAAAAAAGTCAAAAACGAGTAAAATCCGTAACTTAACAAGGAAATTCACTTAACCCCCATTTTGGCCTTTTTAAAAAATTCTAAAATAAACCATGGATGTCGTAGATATGCTTGTTAGATTTCATAGGAACTATTACATGCTTCGATTCGATAAGGCTAGGCCACTTTATGACCTTTTTAGTGAATTAAAAAGGGTCAAAAACGAGTAAAATCTGTATATTAACAAGGAAATTCACTTAACCATCATTTTGTCCGTGTTTGAAAATGATAAAATCAACCTTGGAAGTCGAATATATGCTTGTTAGATTTCATAGGAACTATTACATGCTTCGATTCGACAAGCCTCGACCACTTTAAGCCCTTTTTAGTGAAAGAAAAAAGGTCAAAAACGAGTAAAATCCATAAATTAACAAGGAAATTCACTTAACCCTCATTTTTCCGTGTTTGAAAATGATAAAATCAACCTTGGAAGTCGAATATATGCTTGTTAGATTTCATAGGAACTATTACATGCTTCGATTCGACAAGCCTCGACCACTTTAAACCCTTTTTAGTGAAAGAAAAAAGGTCAAAAACGAGTAAAATCCGTAAATTAACAAGGAAATTCACTTAACCCCCATTTTGGCCTTTTTAAAAAATTCTAAACTAAACCGTGGATGTCGTAGATATGCTTGTTAGATTTCCTAGGAACTATTACATGCTTCGATTCGATAAGGCTAGGCCACTTTATGACCTTTTTAGTGAAAGAAAAAGGGTCAAAAACGAGTAAAATCCGTAAATTAACAAGAAAATTCACTTAACCTCCATTTTGTCCGTTTTTAAAAATTTTAAAATAAACCATGGATGTCGTAGATATGCTTGTTAGATTTCATAGGAACTATAATATGCTTCGATTCGATAAGGCTAGGCCACTTTATGACCTTTTTAGTGAATTAAAAAGGGTCAAAAATGAGTAAAATCCGTAAATTAACAAGGAAATTCACTTAACCCTCATTTTGTCCGTGTTTGAAAATGATAAAATCAACCTTGGAAGTCGAATATATGGTTGTTAGATTTCAAAGGAACTATTACATGCTTCGATTCGACAAGCCTCGACCACTTTAAGCCCTTTTTAGTGAAAGAAAAAAAGTTAAAAACGAGTAAAATCCGTAAATTAACAAGGAAATTCACTTAACCCCCATTTTGGCCTTTTTAAAAAATTCTAAACTAAACCGTGGATGTCGTAGATATGCTTGTTAGATTTCTTAGGAACTATTACATGATTCGATTCGATAAGGCTAGGCCACTTTACGACGTTTTTAATGAAAGAAAAAGGGTCAAAAACGAGTAAAGTCCGTAAATTAACAAGGAAATTCACTTAACCCTCATTTTGTCCATTTTTGAAAATGATAAAATCAACCATGGAATTCGAATATATGCTTGTTAGATTTCATAGGAACTATTACATGCTTCGATTCGATAAGGCTAGGCCACTTTATGACCTTTTTAGTGACTTAAAAAGGGTCAAAAACGAGTAAAATCCGTAAATTAACAAGGAAATTCACTTAACCCTCATTTTGTCCGTGTTTGAAAATGATAAAATCAACCTTGGAAGTCGAATATATGCTTGTTAGATTTCATAGGAACTATTACATGCTTCGATTCGATAAGGCTAGGCCACTTTATGACCTTTTTAGTGAAAGAAAAAGGGTCAAAAACGAGTAAAGTCCGTAAATTAACAAGGAAATTCACTTAACCCTCATTTTGTCCATTTTTGAAAATGATAAAATCAACCATGGAATTCGAATATATGCTTGTTAGATTTCATAGGAACTATTTCATGCTTCGATTCGATAAGGCTAGCCCACGTTATGACCTTTTTAGTGACTTAAAAAGGGTCAAAAACGAGTAAAATCCGTAAATTAACAAGGAAATTCACTTAACCCTCATTTTGTCCGTGTTTGAAAATGATAAAATCAACCTTGGAAGTCGAATATATGCTTGTTAGATTTCATAGGAACTATTACATGCTTCGATTCGACAAGCCTCGACCACTTTAAGCCCTTTTTAGTGAAAGAAAAAAGGTCAAAAACGAGTAAAATCCGTAACTTAACAAGGAAATTCACTTAACCCCCATTTTGGCCTTTTTAAAAAATTCTAAAATAAACCATGGATGTCGTAGATATGCTTGTTAGATTTCATAGGAACTATTACATGCTTCGATTCGATAAGGCTAGGCCACTTTATGACCTTTTTAGTGAATTAAAAAGGGTCAAAAACGAGTAAAATCTGTATATTAACAAGGAAATTCACTTAACCATCATTTTGTCCGTGTTTGAAAATGATAAAATCAACCTTGGAAGTCGAATATATGCTTGTTAGATTTCATAGGAACTATTACATGCTTCGATTCGACAAGCCTCGACCACTTTAAGCCCTTTTTAGTGAAAGAAAAAAGGTCAAAAACGAGTAAAATCCATAAATTAACAAGGAAATTCACTTAACCCTCATTTTTCCGTGTTTGAAAATGATAAAATCAACCTTGGAAGTCGAATATATGCTTGTTAGATTTCATAGGAACTATTACATGCTTCGATTCGACAAGCCTCGACCACTTTAAACCCTTTTTAGTGAAAGAAAAAAGGTCAAAAACGAGTAAAATCCGTAAATTAACAAGGAAATTCACTTAACCCCCATTTTGGCCTTTTTAAAAAATTCTAAACTAAACCGTGGATGTCGTAGATATGCTTGTTAGATTTCCTATGAACTATTACATGCTTCGATTCGATAAGGCTAGGCCACTTTATGACCTTTTTAGTGAAAGAAAAAGGGTCAAAAACGAGTAAAATCCGTAAATTAACAAGAAAATTCACTTAACCTCCATTTTGTCCGTTTTTAAAAATTTTAAAATAAACCATGGATGTCGTAGATATGCTTGTTAGATTTCATAGGAACTATAATATGCTTCGATTCGATAAGGCTAGGCCACTTTATGACCTTTTTAGTGAATTAAAAAGGGTCAAAAATGAGTAAAATCCGTAAATTAACAAGGAAATTCACTTAACCCTCATTTTGTCCGTGTTTGAAAATGATAAAATCAACCTTGGAAGTCGAATATATGGTTGTTAGATTTCATAGGAACTATTACATGCTTCGATTCGACAAGCCTCGACCACTTTAAGCCCTTTTTAGTGAAAGAAAAAAGTTAAAAACGAGTAAAATCCGTAAATTAACAAGGAAATTCACTTAACCCCCATTTTGGTCTTTTTAAAAAATTCTAAACTAAACCGCGGATGTCGTAGATATGCTTGTAAGATTTCTTAGGAACTATTACATGATTCGATTCGATAAGGCTAGGCCACTTTATGACCTTTTTAGTGAAAGAAAAAGGGTCAAAAACGAGTAAAGTCCGTAAATTAACAAGGAAATTCACTTAACCCTCATTTTGTCCATTTTTGAAAATGATAAAATCAACCATGGAATTCGAATATATGCTTGTTAGATTTCATAGGAACTATTACATGCTTCGATTCGATAAGGCTAGGCCACTTTATGACCTTTTTAGTGACTTAAAAAGGGTCAAAAACGAGTAAAATCCGTAAATTAACAAGGAAATTCACTTAACCCTCATTTTGTCCGTGTTTGAAAATGATAAAATCAACCTTGGAAGACGAATATATGCTTGTTAGATTTCATAGGAACTATTACATGCTTCGATTCGACAAGCCTCGACCACTTTAAGCCCTTTTTAGTGAAAGAAAAAAAGTCAAAAACGAGTAAAATCCGTAACTTAACAAGGAAATTCACTTAACCCCCATTTTGGCCTTTTTAAAAAATTCTAAAATAAACCATGGATGTCGTAGATATGCTTGTTAGATTTCATAGGAACTATTACATGCTTCGATTCGATAAGGCTAGGCCACTTTATGACCTTTTTAGTGAATTAAAAAGGGTCAAAAACGAGTAAAATCTGTATATTAACAAGGAAATTCACTTAACCATCATTTTGTCCGTGTTTGAAAATGATAAAATCAACCTTGGAAAGTCGAATATATGCTTGTTAGATTTCATAGGAACTATTACATGCTTCGATTCGATAAGGCTAGGCCACTTTATGACCTTTTTAGTGACTTAAAAAGGGTCAAAAACGAGTAAAATCCGTAAATTAACAAGGAAATTCACTTAACCCTCATTTTGTCCGTGTTTGAAAATGATAAAATCAACCTTGGAAGACGAATATATGCTTGTTAGATTTCATAGGAACTATTACATGCTTCGATTCGACAAGCCTCGACCACTTTAAGCCCTTTTTAGTGAAAGAAAAAAAGTCAAAAACGAGTAAAATCCGTAACTTAACAAGGAAATTCACTTAACCCCCATTTTGGCCTTTTTAAAAAATTCTAAAATAAACCATGGATGTCGTAGATATGCTTGTTAGATTTCATAGGAACTATTACATGCTTCGATTCGATAAGGCTAGGCCACTTTATGACCTTTTTAGTGAATTAAAAAGGGTCAAAAACGAGTAAAATCTGTATATTAACAAGGAAATTCACTTAACCATCATTTTGTCCGTGTTTGAAAATGATAAAATCAACCTTGGAAAGTCGAATATATGCTTGCTAGATTTCATAGGAACTATTACATGCTTCGATTCGACAAGCCTCAACCACTTTAAGCCCTTTTTAGTGAAAGAAAAAAGGTCAAAAACGAGTAAAATCCATAAATTAACAAGGAAATTCACTTAACCCTCATTTTTCCGTGTTTGAAAATGATAAAATCAACCTTGGAAGTCGAATATATGCTTGTTAGATTTCATAGGAACTATTACATGCTTCGATTCGACAAGCCTCGACCACTTTAAACCCTTTTTAGTGAAAGAAAAAAGGTCAAAAACGAGTAAAATCCGTAAATTAACAAGGAAATTCACTTAACCCCCATTTTGGCCTTTTTAAAAAATTCTAAACTAAACCGTGGATGTCGTAGATATGCTTGTTAGATTTCCTATGAACTATTACATGCTTCGATTCGATAAGGCTAGGCCACTTTATGACCTTTTTAGTGAAAGAAAAAGGGTCAAAAACGAGTAAAATCCGTAAATTAACAAGAAAATTCACTTAACCTCCATTTTGTCCGTTTTTAAAAATTTTAAAATAAACCATGGATGTCGTAGATATGCTTGTTAGATTTCATAGGAACTATAATATGCTTCGATTCGATAAGGCTAGGCCACTTTATGACCTTTTTAGTGAATTAAAAAGGGTCAAAAATGAGTAAAATCCGTAAATTAACAAGGAAATTCACTTAACCCTCATTTTGTCCGTGTTTGAAAATGATAAAATCAACCTTGGAAGTCGAATATATGGTTGTTAGATTTCATAGGAACTATTACATGCTTCGATTCGACAAGCCTCGACCACTTTAAGCCCTTTTTAGTGAAAGAAAAAAGTTAAAAACGAGTAAAATCCGTAAATTAACAAGGAAATTCACTTAACCCCCATTTTGGTCTTTTTAAAGAATTCTAAACTAAACCGCGGATGTCGTAGATATGCTTGTAAGATTTCTTAGGAACTATTACATGATTCGATTCGATAAGGCTAGGCCACTTTATGACCTTTTTAGTGAAAGAAAAAGGGTCAAAAACGAGTAAAGTCCGTAAATTAACAAGGAAATTCACTTAACCCTCATTTTGTCCATTTTTGAAAATGATAAAATCAACCATGGAATTCGAATATATGCTTGTTAGATTTCATAGGAACTATTACATGCTTCGATTCGATAAGGCTAGGCCACTTTATGACCTTTTTAGTGACTTAAAAAGGGTCAAAAACGAGTAAAATCCGTAAATTAACAAGGAAATTCACTTAACCCTCATTTTGTCCGTGTTTGAAAATGATAAAATCAACCTTGGAAGACGAATATATGCTTGTTAGATTTCATAGGAACTATTACATGCTTCGATTCGACAAGCCTCGACCACTTTAAGCCCTTTTTAGTGAAAGAAAAAAAGTCAAAAACGAGTAAAATCCGTAACTTAACAAGGAAATTCACTTAACCCCCATTTTGGCCTTTTTAAAAAATTCTAAAATAAACCATGGATGTCGTAGATATGCTTGTTAGATTTCATAGGAACTATTACATGCTTCGATTCGATAAGGCTAGGCCACTTTATGACCTTTTTAGTGAATTAAAAAGGGTCAAAAACGAGTAAAATCTGTATATTAACAAGGAAATTCACTTAACCATCATTTTGTCCGTGTTTGAAAATGATAAAATCAACCTTGGAAAGTCGAATATATGCTTGTTAGATTTCATAGGAACTATTACATGCTTCGATTCGACAAGCCTCGACCACTTTAAGCCCTTTTTAGTGAAAGAAAAAAGGTCAAAAACGAGTAAAATCCATAAATTAACAAGGAAATTCACTTAACCCTCATTTTTCCGTGTTTGAAAATGATAAAATCAACCTTGGAAGTCGAATATATGCTTGTTAGATTTCATAGGAACTATTACATGCTTCGATTCGACAAGCCTCGACCACTTTAAACCCTTTTTAGTGAAAGAAAAAAGGTCAAAAACGAGTAAAATCCGTAAATTAACAAGGAAATTCACTTAACCCCCATTTTGGCCTTTTTAAAAAATTCTAAACTAAACCGTGGATGTCGTAGATATGCTTGTTAGATTTCCTATGAACTATTACATGCTTCGATTCGATAAGGCTAGGCCACTTTATGACCTTTTTAGTGAAAGAAAAAGGGTCAAAAACGAGTAAAATCCGTAAATTAACAAGAAAATTCACTTAACCTCCATTTTGTCCGTTTTTAAAAATTTTAAAATAAACCATGGATGTCGTAGATATGCTTGTTAGATTTCATAGGAACTATAATATGCTTCGATTCGATAAGGCTAGGCCACTTTATGACCTTTTTAGTGAATTAAAAAGGGTCAAAAATGAGTAAAATCCGTAAATTAACAAGGAAATTCACTTAACCCTCATTTTGTCCGTGTTTGAAAATGATAAAATCAACCTTGGAAGTCGAATATATGGTTGTTAGATTTCATAGGAACTATTACATGCTTCGATTCGACAAGCCTCGACCACTTTAAGCCCTTTTTAGTGAAAGAAAAAAGTTAAAAACGAGTAAAATCCGTAAATTAACAAGGAAATTCACTTAACCCCCATTTTGGTCTTTTTAAAGAATTCTAAACTAAACCGCGGATGTCGTAGATATGCTTGTAAGATTTCTTAGGAACTATTACATGATTCGATTCGATAAGGCTAGGCCACTTTATGACCTTTTTAGTGAAAGAAAAAGGGTCAAAAACGAGTAAAGTCCGTAAATTAACAAGGAAATTCACTTAACCCTCATTTTGTCCATTTTTGAAAATGATAAAATCAACCATGGAATTCGAATATATGCTTGTTAGATTTCATAGGAACTATTACATGCTTCGATTCGATAAGGCTAGGCCACTTTATGACCTTTTTAGTGACTTAAAAAGGGTCAAAAACGAGTAAAATCCGTAAATTAACAAGGAAATTCACTTAACCCTCATTTTGTCCGTGTTTGAAAATGATAAAATCAACCTTGGAAGACGAATATATGCTTGTTAGATTTCATAGGAACTATTACATGCTTCGATTCGACAAGCCTCGACCACTTTAAGCCCTTTTTAGTGAAAGAAAAAAAGTCAAAAACGAGTAAAATCCGTAACTTAACAAGGAAATTCACTTAACCCTCATTTTGGCCTTTTTAAAAAATTCTAAAATAAACCATGGATGTCGTAGATATGCTTGTTAGATTTCATAGGAACTATTACATGCTTCGATTCGATAAGGCTAGGCCACTTTATGACCTTTTTAGTGAATTAAAAAGGGTCAAAAACGAGTAAAATCTGTATATTAACAAGGAAATTCACTTAACCATCATTTTGTCCGTGTTTGAAAATGATAAAATCAACCTTGGAAGTCGAATATATGCTTGTTAGATTTCATAGGAACTATTACATGCTTCGATTCGACAAGCCTCGACCACTTTAAGCCCTTTTTAGTGAAAGAAAAAAGGTCAAAAACGAGTAAAATCCATAAATTAACAAGGAAATTCACTTAACCCTCATTTTTCCGTGTTTGAAAATGATAAAATCAACCTTGGAAGTCGAATATATGCTTGTTAGATTTCATAGGAACTATTACATGCTTCGATTCGACAAGCCTCGACCACTTTAAACCCTTTTTAGTGAAAGAAAAAAGGTCAAAAACGAGTAAATCCGTAAATTAACAAGGAAATTCACTTAACCCCCATTTTGGCCTTTTTAAAAAATTCTAAACTAAACCGTGGATGTCGTAGATATGCTTGTTAGATTTCCTAGGAACTATTACATGCTTCGATTCGATAAGGCTAGGCCACTTTATGACCTTTTTAGTGAAAGAAAAAGGGTCAAAAACGAGTAAAATCCGTAAATTAACAAGAAAATTCACTTAACCTCCATTTTGTCCGTTTTTAAAAATTTTAAAATAAACCATGGATGTCGTAGATATGCTTGTTAGATTTCATAGGAACTATAATATGCTTCGATTCGATAAGGCTAGGCCACTTTATGACCTTTTTAGTGAATTAAAAAAGGGTCAAAAATGAGTAAAATCCGTAAATTAACAAGGAAATTCACTTAACCCTCATTTTGTCCGTGTTTGAAAATGATAAAATCAACCTTGGAAGTCGAATATATGGTTGTTAGATTTCATAGGAACTATTACATGCTTCGATTCGACAAGCCTCGACCACTTTAAGCCCTTTTTAGTGAAAGAAAAAAAGTTAAAAACGAGTAAAATCCGTAAATTAACAAGGAAATTCACTTAACCCCCATTTTGGCCTTTTTAAAAAATTCTAAACTAAACCGTGGATGTCGTAGATATGCTTGTTAGATTTCTTAGGAACTATTACATGATTCGATTCGATAAGGCTAGGCCACTTTACGACGTTTTTAGTGAAAGAAAAAGGGTCAAAAACGAGTAAAGTCCGTAAATTAACAAGGAAATTCACTTAACCCTCATTTTGTCCATTTTTGAAAATGATAAAATCAACCATGGAATTCGAATATATGCTTGTTAGATTTCATAGGAACTATTACATGCTTCGATTCGATAAGGCTAGCCCACTTTATGACCTTTTTAGTGACTTAAAAAGGGTCAAAAACGAGTAAAATCCGTAAATTAACAAGGAAATTCACTTAACCCTCATTTTGTCCGTGTTTGAAAATGATAAAATCAACCTTGGAAGACGAATATATGCTTGTTAGATTTCATAGGAACTATTACATGCTTCGATTCGACAAGCCTCGACCACTTTAAGCCCTTTTTAGTGAAAGAAAAAAAGTCAAAAACGAGTAAAATCCGTAACTTAACAAGGAAATTCACTTAACCCCCATTTTGGCCTTTTTAAAAAATTCTAAAATAAACCATGGATGTCGTAGATATGCTTGTTAGATTTCATAGGAACTATTACATGCTTCGATTCGATAAGGCTAGGCCACTTTATGACCTTTTTAGTGAATTAAAAAGGGTCAAAAACGAGTAAAATCTGTATATTAACAAGGAAATTCACTTAACCATCATTTTGTCCGTGTTTGAAAATGATAAAATCAACCTTGGAAGTCGAATATATGCTTGTTAGATTTCATAGGAACTATTACATGCTTCGATTCGACAAGCCTCGACCACTTTAAGCCCTTTTTAGTGAAAGAAAAAAGGTCAAAAACGAGTAAAATCCATAAATTAACAAGGAAATTCACTTAACCCTCATTTTTCCGTGTTTGAAAATGATAAAATCAACCTTGGAAGTCGAATATATGCTTGTTAGATTTCATAGGAACTATTACATGCTTCGATTCGACAAGCCTCGACCACTTTAAACCCTTTTTAGTGAAAGAAAAAAGGTCAAAAACGAGTAAATCCGTAAATTAACAAGGAAATTCACTTAACCCCCATTTTGGCCTTTTTAAAAAATTCTAAACTAAACCGTGGATGTCGTAGATATGCTTGTTAGATTTCCTAGGAACTATTACATGCTTCGATTCGATAAGGCTAGGCCACTTTATGACCTTTTTAGTGAAAGAAAAAGGGTCAAAAACGAGTAAAATCCGTAAATTAACAAGAAAATTCACTTAACCTCCATTTTGTCCGTTTTTAAAAATTTTAAAATAAACCATGGATGTCGTAGATATGCTTGTTAGATTTCATAGGAACTATAATATGCTTCGATTCGATAAGGCTAGGCCACTTTATGACCTTTTTAGTGAATTAAAAAAGGGTCAAAAATGAGTAAAATCCGTAAATTAACAAGGAAATTCACTTAACCCTCATTTTGTCTGTGTTTGAAAATGATAAAATCAACCTTGGAAGTCGAATATATGGTTGTTAGATTTCATAGGAACTATTACATGCTTCGATTCGACAAGCCTCGACCACTTTAAGCCCTTTTTAGTGAAAGAAAAAAAGTTAAAAACGAGTAAAATCCGTAAATTAACAAGGAAATTCACTTAACCCCCATTTTGGCCTTTTTAAAAAATTCTAAACTAAACCGTGGATGTCGTAGATATGCTTGTTAGATTTCTTAGGAACTATTACATGATTCGATTCGATAAGGCTAGGCCACTTTACGACGTTTTTAGTGAAAGAAAAAGGGTCAAAAACGAGTAAAGTCCGTAAATTAACAAGGAAATTCACTTAACCCTCATTTTGTCCATTTTTGAAAATGATAAAATCAACCATGGAATTCGAATATATGCTTGTTAGATTTCATAGGAACTATTACATGCTTCGATTCGATAAGGCTAGCCCACTTTATGACCTTTTTAGTGACTTAAAAAGGGTCAAAAACGAGTAAAATCCGTAAATTAACAAGGAAATTCACTTAACCCTCATTTTGTCCGTGTTTGAAAATGATAAAATCAACCTTGGAAGTCGAATATATGCTTGTTAGATTTCATAGGAACTATTACATGCTTCGATTCGACAAGCCTCGACCACTTTAAGCCCTTTTTAGTGAAAGAAAAAAGGTCAAAAACGAGTAAAATCCGTAAATTAACAAGGAAATTCACTTAACCCTCATTTTGTCCATTTTTGAAAATGATAAAATCAACCATGGAATTCGAATATATGCTTGTTAGATTTCATAGGAACTATTTCATGCTTCGATTCGATAAGGCTAGCCCACGTTATGACCTTTTTAGTGACTTAAAAAGGGTCAAAAACGAGTAAAATCCGTAAATTAACAAGGAAATTCACTTAACCCTCATTTTGTCCGTGTTTGAAAATGATAAAATCAACCTTGGAAGACGAATATATGCTTGTTAGATTTCATAGGAACTATTACATGCTTCGATTCGACAAGCCTCGACCACTTTAAGCCCTTTTTAGTGAAAGAAAAAAGGTCAAAAACGAGTAAAATCCGTAACTTAACAAGGAAATTCACTTAACCCCCATTTTGGCCTTTTTAAAAAATTCTAAAATAAACCGTGGATGTCGTAGATATGCTTGTTAGATTTCATAGGAACTATTACATGCTTCAATTCGATAAGGCTAGGCCACTTTATGACCTTTTTAGTGAATTAAAAAGGGTCAAAAACGAGTAAAATCTGTATATTAACAAGGAAATTCACTTAACCATCATTTTGTCCGTGTTTGAAAATGATAAAATCAACCTTGGAAGTCGAATATATGCTTGTTAGATTTCATAGGAACTATTACATGCTTCGATTCGACAAGCCTCGACCACTTTAAGCCCTTTTTAGTGAAAGAAAAAAGGTCAAAAACGAGTAAAATCCATAAATTAACAAGGAAATTCACTTAACCCTCATTTTTCCGTGTTTGAAAATGATAAAATCAACCTTGGAAGTCGAATATATGCTTGTTAGATTTCATAGGAACTATTACATGCTTCGATTCGACAAGCCTCGACCACTTTAAACCCTTTTTAGTGAAAGAAAAAAGGTCAAAAACGAGTAAATCCGTAAATTAACAAGGAAATTCACTTAACCCCCATTTTGGCCTTTTTAAAAAATTCTAAACTAAACCGTGGATGTCGTAGATATGCTTGTTAGATTTCCTAGGAACTATTACATGCTTCGATTCGATAAGGCTAGGCCACTTTATGACCTTTTTAGTGAAAGAAAAAGGGTCAAAAACGAGTAAAATCCGTAAATTAACAAGAAAATTCACTTAACCTCCATTTTGTCCGTTTTTAAAAATTTTAAAATAAACCATGGATGTCGTAGATATGCTTGTTAGATTTCATAGGAACTATAATATGCTTCGATTCGATAAGGCTAGGCCACTTTATGACCTTTTTAGTGAATTAAAAAAGGGTCAAAAATGAGTAAAATCCGTAAATTAACAAGGAAATTCACTTAACCCTCATTTTGTCCGTGTTTGAAAATGATAAAATCAACCTTGGAAGTCGAATATATGGTTGTTAGATTTCATAGGAACTATTACATGCTTCGATTCGACAAGCCTCGACCACTTTAAGCCCTTTTTAGTGAAAGAAAAAAAGTTAAAAACGAGTAAAATCCGTAAATTAACAAGGAAATTCACTTAACCCCCATTTTGGCCTTTTTAAAAAATTCTAAACTAAACCGTGGATGTCGTAGATATGCTTGTTAGATTTCTTAGGAACTATTACATGATTCGATTCGATAAGGCTAGGCCACTTTACGACGTTTTTAGTGAAAGAAAAAGGGTCAAAAACGAGTAAAGTCCGTAAATTAACAAGGAAATTCACTTAACCCTCATTTTGTCCATTTTTGAAAATGATAAAATCAACCATGGAATTCGAATATATGCTTGTTAGATTTCATAGGAACTATTACATGCTTCGATTCGATAAGGCTAGCCCACTTTATGACCTTTTTAGTGACTTAAAAAGGGTCAAAAACGAGTAAAATCCGTAAATTAACAAGGAAATTCACTTAACCCTCATTTTGTCCGTGTTTGAAAATGATAAAATCAACCTTGGAAGACGAATATATGCTTGTTAGATTTCATAGGAACTATTACATGCTTCGATTCGACAAGCCTCGACCACTTTAAGCCCTTTTTAGTGAAAGAAAAAAAGTCAAAAACGAGTAAAATCCGTAACTTAACAAGGAAATTCACTTAACCCCCATTTTGGCCTTTTTAAAAAATTCTAAAATAAACCATGGATGTCGTAGATATGCTTGTTAGATTTCATAGGAACTATTACATGCTTCGATTCGATAAGGCTAGGCCACTTTATGACCTTTTTAGTGAATTAAAAAGGGTCAAAAACGAGTAAAATCTGTATATTAACAAGGAAATTCACTTAACCATCATTTTGTCCGTGTTTGAAAATGATAAAATCAACCTTGGAAGTCGAATATATGCTTGTTAGATTTCATAGGAACTATTACATGCTTCGATTCGACAAGCCTCGACCACTTTAAGCCCTTTTTAGTGAAAGAAAAAAGGTCAAAAACGAGTAAAATCCATAAATTAACAAGGAAATTCACTTAACCCTCATTTTTCCGTGTTTGAAAATGATAAAATCAACCTTGGAAGTCGAATATATGCTTGTTAGATTTCATAGGAACTATTACATGCTTCGATTCGACAAGCCTCGACCACTTTAAACCCTTTTTAGTGAAAGAAAAAAGGTCAAAAACGAGTAAATCCGTAAATTAACAAGGAAATTCACTTAACCCCCATTTTGGCCTTTTTAAAAAATTCTAAACTAAACCGTGGATGTCGTAGATATGCTTGTTAGATTTCCTAGGAACTATTACATGCTTCGATTCGATAAGGCTAGGCCACTTTATGACCTTTTTAGTGAAAGAAAAAGGGTCAAAAACGAGTAAAATCCGTAAATTAACAAGAAAATTCACTTAACCTCCATTTTGTCCGTTTTTAAAAATTTTAAAATAAACCATGGATGTCGTAGATATGCTTGTTAGATTTCATAGGAACTATAATATGCTTCGATTCGATAAGGCTAGGCCACTTTATGACCTTTTTAGTGAATTAAAAAAGGGTCAAAAATGAGTAAAATCCGTAAATTAACAAGGAAATTCACTTAACCCTCATTTTGTCTGTGTTTGAAAATGATAAAATCAACCTTGGAAGTCGAATATATGGTTGTTAGATTTCATAGGAACTATTACATGCTTCGATTCGACAAGCCTCGACCACTTTAAGCCCTTTTTAGTGAAAGAAAAAAAGTTAAAAACGAGTAAAATCCGTAAATTAACAAGGAAATTCACTTAACCCCCATTTTGGCCTTTTTAAAAAATTCTAAACTAAACCGTGGATGTCGTAGATATGCTTGTTAGATTTCTTAGGAACTATTACATGATTCGATTCGATAAGGCTAGGCCACTTTACGACGTTTTTAGTGAAAGAAAAAGGGTCAAAAACGAGTAAAGTCCGTAAATTAACAAGGAAATTCACTTAACCCTCATTTTGTCCATTTTTGAAAATGATAAAATCAACCATGGAATTCGAATATATGCTTGTTAGATTTCATAGGAACTATTACATGCTTCGATTCGATAAGGCTAGCCCACTTTATGACCTTTTTAGTGACTTAAAAAGGGTCAAAAACGAGTAAAATCCGTAAATTAACAAGGAAATTCACTTAACCCTCATTTTGTCCGTGTTTGAAAATGATAAAATCAACCTTGGAAGTCGAATATATGCTTGTTAGATTTCATAGGAACTATTACATGCTTCGATTCGACAAGCCTCGACCACTTTAAGCCCTTTTTAGTGAAAGAAAAAAGGTCAAAAACGAGTAAAATCCGTAAATTAACAAGGAAATTCACTTAACCCTCATTTTGTCCATTTTTGAAAATGATAAAATCAACCATGGAATTCGAATATATGCTTGTTAGATTTCATAGGAACTATTTCATGCTTCGATTCGATAAGGCTAGCCCACGTTATGACCTTTTTAGTGACTTAAAAAGGGTCAAAAACGAGTAAAATCCGTAAATTAACAAGGAAATTCACTTAACCCTCATTTTGTCCGTGTTTGAAAATGATAAAATCAACCTTGGAAGACGAATATATGCTTGTTAGATTTCATAGGAACTATTACATGCTTCGATTCGACAAGCCTCGACCACTTTAAGCCCTTTTTAGTGAAAGAAAAAAGGTCAAAAACGAGTAAAATCCGTAACTTAACAAGGAAATTCACTTAACCCCCATTTTGGCCTTTTTAAAAAATTCTAAAATAAACCGTGGATGTCGTAGATATGCTTGTTAGATTTCATAGGAACTATTACATGCTTCAATTCGATAAGGCTAGGCCACTTTATGACCTTTTTAGTGAATTAAAAAGGGTCAAAAACGAGTAAAATCTGTATATTAACAAGGAAATTCACTTAACCATCATTTTGTCCGTGTTTGAAAATGATAAAATCAACCTTGGAAGTCGAATATATGCTTGTTAGATTTCATAGGAACTATTACATGCTTCGATTCGACAAGCCTCGACCACTTTAAGCCCTTTTTAGTGAAAGAAAAAAGGTCAAAAACGAGTAAAATCCATAAATTAACAAGGAAATTCACTTAACCCTCATTTTTCCGTGTTTGAAAATGATAAAATCAACCTTGGAAGTCGAATATATGCTTGTTAGATTTCATAGGAACTATTACATGCTTCGATTCGACAAGCCTCGACCACTTTAAACCCTTTTTAGTGAAAGAAAAAAGGTCAAAAACGAGTAAAATCCGTAAATTAACAAGGAAATTCACTTAACCCCCATTTTGGCCTTTTTAAAAAATTCTAAACTAAACCGTGGATGTCGTAGATATGCTTGTTAGATTTCCTAGGAACTATTACATGCTTCGATTCGATAAGGCTAGGCCACTTTATGACCTTTTTAGTGAAAGAAAAAGGGTCAAAAATGAGTAAAATCCGTAAATTAACAAGAAAATTCACTTAACCTCCATTTTGTCCGTTTTTAAAAATTTTAAAATAAACCATGGATGTCGTAGATATGCTTGTTAGATTTCATAGGAACTATAATATGCTTCGATTCGATAAGGCTAGGCCACTTTATGAGCTTTTTAGTGAATTAAAAAGGGTCAAAAATGAGTAAAATCCGTAAATTAACAAGGAAATTCACTTAACCCTCATTTTGTCCGTGTTTGAAAATGATAAAATCAACCTTGGAAGTCGAATATATGGTTGTTAGATTTCATAGGAACTATTACATGCTTCGATTCGACAAGCCTCGACCACTTTAAGCCCTTTTTAGTGAAAGAAAAAAAGTTAAAAACGAGTAAAATCCGTAAATTAACAAGGAAATTCACTTAACCCCCATTTTGGTCTTTTTAAAAAATTCTAAACTAAACCGCGGATGTCGTAGATATGCTTGTAAGATTTCTTAGGAACTATTACATGATTCGATTCGATAAGGCTAGGCCACTTTATGACCTTTTTAGTGAAAGAAAAAGGGTCAAAAACGAGTAAAGTCCGTAAATTAACAAGGAAATTCACTTAACCCTCATTTTGTCCATTTTTGAAAATGATAAAATCAACCATGGAATTCGAATATATGCTTGTTAGATTTCATAGGAACTATTACATGCTTCGATTCGATAAGGCTAGGCCACTTTATGACCTTTTTAGTGACTTAAAAAGGGTCAAAAACGAGTAAAATCCGTAAATTAACAAGGAAATTCACTTAACCCTCATTTTGTCCGTGTTTGAAAATGATAAAATCAACCTTGGAAGACGAATATATGCTTGTTAGATTTCATAGGAACTATTACATGCTTCGATTCGATAAGGCTAGGCCACTTTATGACCTTTTTAGTGAAAGAAAAAGGGTCAAAAACGAGTAAAGTCCGTAAATTAACAAGGAAATTCACTTAACCCTCATTTTGTCCATTTTTGAAAATGATAAAATCAACCATGGAATTCGAATATATGCTTGTTAGATTTCATAGGAACTATTTCATGCTTCGATTCGATAAGGCTAGCCCACGTTATGACCTTTTTAGTGACTTAAAAAGGGTCAAAAACGAGTAAAATCCGTAAATTAACAAGGAAATTCACTTAACCCTCATTTTGTCCATGTTTGAAAATGATAAAATCAACCTTGGAAGTCGAATATATGCTTGTTAGATTTCATAGGAACTATTACATGCTTCGATTCGACAAGCCTCGACCACTTTAAGCCCTTTTTAGTGAAAGAAAAAAGGTCAAAAACGAGTAAAATCCGTAACTTAACAAGGAAATTCACTTAACCCCCATTTTGGCCTTTTTAAAAAATTCTAAAATAAACCATGGATGTCGTAGATATGCTTGTTAGATTTCATAGGAACTATTACATGTTCGATTCGATAAGGCTAGGCCACTTTATGACCTTTTTAGTGAAAGAAAAATGGTCAAAAACGAGTAAAGTCCGTAAATTAACAAGGAAATTCACTTAACCCTCATTTTGTCCATTTTTGAAAATGATAAAATCAACCATGGAATTCGAATATATGCTTGTTAGATTTCATAGGAACTATTTCATGCTTCGATTCGATAAGGCTAGCCCACGTTATGACCTTTTTAGTGACTTAAAAAGGGTCAAAAACGAGTAAAATCCGTAAATTAACAAGGAAATTCACTTAACCCTCATTTTGTCCATGTTTGAAAATGATAAAATCAACCTTGGAAGTCGAATATATGCTTGTTAGATTTCATAGGAACTATTACATGCTTCGATTCGACAAGCCTCGACCACTTTAAGCCCTTTTTAGTGAAAGAAAAAAGGTCAAAAACGAGTAAAATCCGTAACTTAACAAGGAAATTCACTTAACCCCCATTTTGGCCTTTTTAAAAAATTCTAAAATAAACCATGGATGTCGTAGATATGCTTGTTAGATTTCATAGGAACTATTACATGCTTCGATTCGATAAGGCTAGGCCACTTTATGACCTTTTTAGTGAATTAAAAAGGGTCAAAAACGAGTAAAATCTGTATATTAACAAGGAAATTCACTTAACCATCATTTTGTCCGTGTTTGAAAATGATAAAACCAACCTTGGAAGTCGAATATATGCTTGTTAGATTTCATAGGAACTATTACATGCTTCGATTCGACAAGCCTCGACCACTTTAAGCCCTTTTTAGTGAAAGAAAAAAGGTCAAAAACGAGTAAAATCCATAAATTAACAAGGAAATTCACTTACCCCTCATTTTTCCGTGTTTGAAAATGATAAAATCAACCTTGGAAGTCGAATATATGCTTGTTAGATTTCATAGGAACTATTACATGCTTCGATTCGACAAGCCTCGACCACTTTAAACCCTTTTTAGTGAAAGAAAAAAGGTCAAAAACGAGTAAAATCCGTAAATTAACAAGGAAATTCACTTAACCCCCATTTTGGCCTTTTTAAAAAATTCTAAACTAAACCGTGGATGTCGTAGATATGCTTGTTAGATTTCCTAGGAACTATTACATGCTTCGATTCGATAAGGCTAGGCCACTTTATGACCTTTTTAGTGAAAGAAAAAGGGTCAAAAACGAGTAAAATCCGTAAATTAACAAGAAAATTCACTTAACCTCCATTTTGTCCGTTTTTAAAAATTTTAAAATAAACCATGGATGTCGTAGATATGCTTGTTAGATTTCATAGGAACTATAATATGCTTCGATTCGATAAGGCTAGGCCACTTTATGACCTTTTTAGTGAATTAAAAAGGGTCAAAAATGAGTAAAATCCGTAAATTAACACGGAAATTCACTTAACCCTCATTTTGTCCATGTTTGAAAATGATAAAATCAACCTTGGAAGTCGAATATATGGTTGTTAGATTTCATAGGAACTATTACATGCTTCGATTCGACAAGCCTCGACCACTTTAAGCCCTTTTTAGTGAAAGAAAAAAAGTTAAAAACGAGTAAAATCCGTAAATTAACAAGGAAATTCACTTAACCCCCATTTTGGCCTTTTTAAAAAATTCTAAACTAAACCGTGGATGTCGTAGATATGCTTGTTAGATTTCTTAGGAACTATTACATGATTCGATTCGATAAGGCTAGGCCACGTTACGACGTTTTTAGTGAAAGAAAAAGGGTCAAAAACGAGTAAAGTCCGTAAATTAACAAGGAAATTCACTTAACCCTCATTTTGTCCATATTTGAAAATGATAAAATCAACCATGGAATTCGAATATATGCTTGTTAGATTTCATAGGAACTATTACATGCTTCGATTCGATAAGGCTAGGCCACTTTATGACCTTTTTAGTGACTTAAAAAGGGTCAAAAACGAGTAAAATCCGTAAATTAACAAGGAAATTCACTTAACCCTCATTTTGTCCGTGTTTGAAAATGATAAAATCAACCTTGGAAGTCCAATATATGCTTGTTAGATTTCATAGGAACTATTACATGCTTCGATTCGATAAGGCTAGGCCACTTTATGACCTTTTTAGTGAAAGAAAAAGGGTCAAAAACGAGTAAAGTCCGTAAATTAACAAGGAAATTCACTTAACCCTCATTTTGTCCATGTTTGAAAATGATAAAATCAACCTTGGAAGTCGAATATATGCTTGTTAGATTTCATAGGAACTATTACATGCTTCGATTCGACAAGCCTCGACCACTTTAAGCCCTTTTTAGTGAAAGAAAAAAGGTCAAAAACGAGTAAAATCCGTAACTTAACAAGGAAATTCACTTAACCCCCATTTTGGCCTTTTTAAAAAATTCTAAAATAAACCATGGATGTCGTAGATATGCTTGTTAGATTTCATAGGAACTATTACATGCTTCGATTCGATAAGGCTAGGCCACTTTATGACCTTTTTAGTGAATTAAAAAGGGTCAAAAACGAGTAAAATCTGTATATTAACAAGGAAATTCACTTAACCATCATTTTGTCCATGTTTGAAAATGATAAAATCAACCTTGGAAGTCGAATATATGCTTGTTAGATTTCATAGGAACTATTACATGCTTCGATTCGACAAGCCTCGACCACTTTAAGCCCTTTTTAGTGAAAGAAAAAAGGTCAAAAACGAGTAAAATCCGTAACTTAACAAGGAAATTCACTTAACCCCCATTTTGGCCTTTTTAAAAAATTCTAAAATAAACCATGGATGTCGTAGATATGCTTGTTAGATTTCATAGGAACTATTACATGTTCGATTCGATAAGGCTAGGCCACTTTATGACCTTTTTAGTGAAAGAAAAATGGTCAAAAACGAGTAAAGTCCGTAAATTAACAAGGAAATTCACTTAACCCTCATTTTGTCCATTTTTGAAAATGATAAAATCAACCATGGAATTCGAATATATGCTTGTTAGATTTCATAGGAACTATTTCATGCTTCGATTCGATAAGGCTAGGCCACTTTATGACCTTTTTAGTGAATTAAAAAGGGTCAAAAACGAGTAAAATCTGTATATTAACAAGGAAATTCACTTAACCATCATTTTGTCCGTGTTTGAAAATGATAAAACCAACCTTGGAAGTCGAATATATGCTTGTTAGATTTCATAGGAACTATTACATGCTTCGATTCGACAAGCCTCGACCACTTTAAGCCCTTTTTAGTGAAAGAAAAAAGGTCAAAAACGAGTAAAATCCATAAATTAACAAGGAAATTCACTTACCCCTCATTTTTCCGTGTTTGAAAATGATAAAATCAACCTTGGAAGTCGAATATATGCTTGTTAGATTTCATAGGAACTATTACATGCTTCGATTCGACAAGCCTCGACCACTTTAAACCCTTTTTAGTGAAAGAAAAAAGGTCAAAAACGAGTAAAATCCGTAAATTAACAAGGAAATTCACTTAACCCCCATTTTGGCCTTTTTAAAAAATTCTAAACTAAACCGTGGATGTCGTAGATATGCTTGTTAGATTTCCTAGGAACTATTACATGCTTCGATTCGATAAGGCTAGGCCACTTTATGACCTTTTTAGTGAAAGAAAAAGGGTCAAAAACGAGTAAAATCCGTAAATTAACAAGAAAATTCACTTAACCTCCATTTTGTCCGTTTTTAAAAATTTTAAAATAAACCATGGATGTCGTAGATATGCTTGTTAGATTTCATAGGAACTATAATATGCTTCGATTCGATAAGGCTAGGCCACTTTATGACCTTTTTAGTGAATTAAAAAGGGTCAAAAATGAGTAAAATCCGTAAATTAACAAGGAAATTCACTTAACCCTCATTTTGTCCATGTTTGAAAATGATAAAATCAACCTTGGAAGTCGAATATATGGTTGTTAGATTTCATAGGAACTATTACATGCTTCGATTCGACAAGCCTCGACCACTTTAAGCCCTTTTTAGTGAAAGAAAAAAAGTTAAAAACGAGTAAAATCCGTAAATTAACAAGGAAATTCACTTAACCCCCATTTTGGCCTTTTTAAAAAATTCTAAACTAAACCGTGGATGTCGTAGATATGCTTGTTAGATTTCTTAGGAACTATTACATGATTCGATTCGATAAGGCTAGGCCACTTTACGACGTTTTTAGTGAAAGAAAAAGGGTCAAAAACGAGTAAAGTCCGTAAATTAACAAGGAAATTCACTTAACCCTCATTTTGTCCATATTTGAAAATGATAAAATCAACCATGGAATTCGAATATATGCTTGTTAGATTTCATAGGAACTATTACATGCTTCGATTCGATAAGGCTAGGCCACTTTATGACCTTTTTAGTGACTTAAAAAGGGTCAAAAACGAGTAAAATCCGTAAATTAACAAGGAAATTCACTTAACCCTCATTTTGTCCGTGTTTGAAAATGATAAAATCAACCTTGGAAGTCCAATATATGCTTGTTAGATTTCATAGGAACTATTACATGCTTCGATTCGATAAGGCTAGGCCACTTTATGACCTTTTTAGTGAAAGAAAAAGGGTCAAAAACGAGTAAAGTCCGTAAATTAACAAGGAAATTCACTTAACCCTCATTTTGTCCATGTTTGAAAATGATAAAATCAACCTTGGAAGTCGAATATATGCTTGTTAGATTTCATAGGAACTATTACATGCTTCGATTCGACAAGCCTCGACCACTTTAAGCCCTTTTTAGTGAAAGAAAAAAGGTCAAAAACGAGTAAAATCCGTAACTTAACAAGGAAATTCACTTAACCCCCATTTTGGCCTTTTTAAAAAATTCTAAAATAAACCATGGATGTCGTAGATATGCTTGTTAGATTTCATAGGAACTATTACATGCTTCGATTCGATAAGGCTAGGCCACTTTATGACCTTTTTAGTGAATTAAAAAGGGTCAAAAACGAGTAAAATCTGTATATTAACAAGGAAATTCACTTAACCATCATTTTGTCCGTGTTTGAAAATGATAAAATCAACCTTGGAAGTCGAATATATGCTTGTTAGATTTCATAGGAACTATTACATGCTTCGATTCGACAAGCCTCGACCACTTTAAGCCCTTTTTAGTGAAAGAAAAAAGGTCAAAAACGAGTAAAATCCATAAATTAACAAGGAAATTCATTTAACCCTCATTTTTCCGTGTTTGAAAATGATAAAATCAACCTTGGAAGTCGAATATATGCTTGTTAGATTTCATAGGAACTATTACATGCTTCGATTCGACAAGCCTCGACCACTTTAAACCCTTTTTAGTGAAAGAAAAAAGGTCAAAAACGAGTAAAATCCGTAACTTAACAAGGAAATTCACTTAACCCCCATTTTGGCCTTTTTAAAAAATTCTAAACTAAACCGTGGATGTCGTAGATATGCTTGTTAGATTTCTTAGGAACTATTACATGATTCGATTCGATAAGGCTAGGCCACTTTACGACGTTTTTAGTGAAAGAAAAAGGGTCAAAAACGAGTAAAGTCCGTAAATTAACAAGGAAATTCACTTAACCCTCATTTTGTCCATTTTTGAAAATGATAAAATCAACCATGGAATTCGAATATATGCTTGTTAGATTTCATAGGAACTATTACATGCTTCGATTCGATAAGGCTAGGCCACTTTATGACCTTTTTAGTGACTTAAAAAGGGTCAAAAACGAGTAAAATCCGTAAATTAACAAGGAAATTCACTTAACCCTCATTTTGTCCGTGTTTGAAAATGATAAAATCAACCTTGGAAGTCCAATATATGCTTGTTAGATTTCATAGGAACTATTACATGCTTCGATTCGATAAGGCTAGGTCACTTTATGACCTTTTTAGTGAAAGAAAAAGGGTCAAAAACGAGTAAAGTCCGTAAATTAACAAGGAAATTCACTTAACCCTCATTTTGTCCATTTTTGAAAATGATAAAATCAACCATGGAATTCGAATATATGCTTGTTAGATTTCATAGGAACTATTTCATGCTTCGATTCGATAAGGCTAGCCCACGTTATGACCTTTTTAGTGACTTAAAAAGGGTCAAAAACGAGTAAAATCCGTAAATTAACAAGGAAATTCACTTAACCCTCATTTTGTCCATGTTTGAAAATGATAAAATCAACCTTGGAAGTCGAATATATGCTTGTTAGATTTCATAGGAACTATTACATGCTTCGATTCGACAAGCCTCGACCACTTTAAGCCCTTTTTAGTGAAAGAAAAAAGGTCAAAAACGAGTAAAATCCGTAACTTAACAAGGAAATTCACTTAACCCCCATTTTGGCCTTTTTAAAAAATTCTAAAATAAACCATGGATGTCGTAGATATGCTTGTTAGATTTCATAGGAACTATTACATGCTTCGATTCGATAAGGCTAGGCCACTTTATGACCTTTTTAGTGAATTAAAAAGGGTCAAAAACGAGTAAAATCTGTATATTAACAAGGAAATTCACTTAACCATCATTTTGTCCGTGTTTGAAAATGATAAAATCAACCTTGGAAGTCGAATATATGCTTGTTAGATTTCATAGGAACTATTACATGCTTCGATTCGACAAGCCTCGACCACTTTAAGCCCTTTTTAGTGAAAGAAAAAAGGTCAAAAACGAGTAAAATCCATAAATTAACAAGGAAATTCATTTAACCCTCATTTTTCCGTGTTTGAAAATGATAAAATCAACCTTGGAAGTCGAATATATGCTTGTTAGATTTCATAGGAACTATTACATGCTTCGATTCGACAAGCCTCGACCACTTTAAACCCTTTTTAGTGAAAGAAAAAAGGTCAAAAACGAGTAAAATCCGTAAATTAACAAGGAAATTCACTTAACCCCCATTTTGGCCTTTTTAAAAAATTCTAAACTAAACCGTGGATGTCGTAGATATGCTTGTTAGATTTCCTAGGAACTATTACATGCTTCGATTCGATAAGGCTAGGCCACTTTATGACCTTTTTAGTGAAAGAAAAAGGGTCAAAAACGAGTAAAATCCGTAAATTAACAAGAAAATTCACTTAACCTCCATTTTGTCCGTTTTTAAAAATTTTAAAATAAACCATGGATGTCGTAGATATGCTTGTTAGATTTCATAGGAACTATAATATGCTTCGATTCGATAAGGCTAGGCCACTTTATGACCTTTTTAGTGAATTAAAAAGGGTCAAAAATGAGTAAAATCCGTAAATTAACAAGGAAATTCACTTAACCCTCATTTTGTCCGTGTTTGAAAATGATAAAATCAACCTTGGAAGTCGAATATATGGTTGTTAGATTTCATAGGAACTATTACATGCTTCGATTCGACAAGCCTCGACCACTTTAAGCCCTTTTTAGTGAAAGAAAAAAAGTTAAAAACGAGTAAAATCCGTAAATTAACAAGGAAATTCACTTAACCCCCATTTTGGCCTTTTTAAAAAATTCTAAACTAAACCGTGGATGTCGTAGATATGCTTGTTAGATTTCTTAGGAACTATTACATGATTCGATTCGATAAGGCTAGGCCACTTTACGACGTTTTTAGTGAAAGAAAAAGGGTCAAAAACGAGTAAAGTCCGTAAATTAACAAGGAAATTCACTTAACCCTCATTTTGTCCATTTTTGAAAATGATAAAATCAACCATGGAATTCGAATATATGCTTGTTAGATTTCATAGGAACTATTACATGCTTCGATTCGATAAGGCTAGGCCACTTTATGACCTTTTTAGTGACTTAAAAAGGGTCAAAAACGAGTAAAATCCGTAAATTAACAAGGAAATTCACTTAACCCTCATTTTGTCCGTGTTTGAAAATGATAAAATCAACCTTGGAAGTCCAATATATGCTTGTTAGATTTCATAGGAACTATTACATGCTTCGATTCGATAAGGCTAGGCCACTTTATGACCTTTTTAGTGAAAGAAAAAGGGTCAAAAACGAGTAAAGTCCGTAAATTAACAAGGAAATTCACTTAACCCTCATTTTGTCCATTTTTGAAAATGATAAAATCAACCATGGAATTCGAATATATGCTTGTTAGATTTCATAGGAACTATTTCATGCTTCGATTCGATAAGGCTAGCCCACGTTATGACCTTTTTAGTGACTTAAAAAGGGTCAAAAACGAGTAAAATCCGTAAATTAACAAGGAAATTCACTTAACCCTCATTTTGTCCATGTTTGAAAATGATAAAATCAACCTTGGAAGTCGAATATATGCTTGTTAGATTTCATAGGAACTATTACATGCTTCGATTCGACAAGCCTCGACCACTTTAAGCCCTTTTTAGTGAAAGAAAAAAGGTCAAAAACGAGTAAAATCCGTAACTTAACAAGGAAATTCACTTAACCCCCATTTTGGCCTTTTTAAAAAATTCTAAAATAAACCATGGATGTCGTAGATATGCTTGTTAGATTTCATAGGAACTATTACATGCTTCGATTCGATAAGGCTAGGCCACTTTATGACCTTTTTAGTGAATTAAAAAGGGTCAAAAACGAGTAAAATCTGTATATTAACAAGGAAATTCACTTAACCATCATTTTGTCCGTGTTTGAAAATGATAAAATCAACCTTGGAAGTCGAATATATGCTTGTTAGATTTCATAGGAACTATTACATGCTTCGATTCGACAAGCCTCGACCACTTTAAGCCCTTTTTAGTGAAAGAAAAAAGGTCAAAAACGAGTAAAATCCATAAATTAACAAGGAAATTCACTTAACCCTCATTTTTCCGTGTTTGAAAATGATAAAATCAACCTTGGAAGTCGAATATATGCTTGTTAGATTTCATAGGAACTATTACATGCTTCGATTCGACAAGCCTCGACCACTTTAAACCCTTTTTAGTGAAAGAAAAAAGGTCAAAAACGAGTAAAATCCGTAAATTAACAAGGAAATTCACTTAACCCCCATTTTGGCCTTTTTAAAAAATTCTAAACTAAACCGTGGATGTCGTAGATATGCTTGTTAGATTTCCTAGGAACTATTACATGCTTCGATTCGATAAGGCTAGGCCACTTTATGACCTTTTTAGTGAAAGAAAAAGGGTCAAAAACGAGTAAAATCCGTAAATTAACAAGAAAATTCACTTAACCTCCATTTTGTCCGTTTTTAAAAATTTTAAAATAAACCATGGATGTCGTAGATATGCTTGTTAGATTTCATAGGAACTATAATATGCTTCGATTCGATAAGGCTAGGCCACTTTATGACCTTTTTAGTGAATTAAAAAGGGTCAAAAACGAGTAAAATCCGTAAATTAACAAGGAAATTCACTTAACCCTCATTTTGTCCGTGTTTGAAAATGATAAAATCAACCTTGGAAGTCGAATATATGGTTGTTAGATTTCATAGGAACTATTACATGCTTCGATTCGACAAGCCTCGACCACTTTAAGCCCTTTTTAGTGAAAGAAAAAAAGTTAAAAACGAGTAAAATCCGTAAATTAACAAGGAAATTCACTTAACCCCCATTTTGGCCTTTTTAAAAAATTCTAAACTAAACCGTGGATGTCGTAGATATGCTTGTTAGATTTCTTAGGAACTATTACATGATTCGATTCGATAAGGCTAGGCCACTTTACGACGTTTTTAGTGAAAGAAAAAGGGTCAAAACGAGTAAAGTCCGTAAATTAACAAGGAAATTCACTTAACCCTCATTTTGTCCATTTTTGAAAATGATAAAATCAACCATGGAATTCGAATATATGCTTGTTAGATTTCATAGGAACTATTACATGCTTCGATTCGATAAGGCTAGGCCACTTTATGACCTTTTTAGTGACTTAAAAAGGGTCAAAAACGAGTAAAATCCGTAAATTAACAAGGAAATTCACTTAACCCTCATTTTGTCCGTGTTTGAAAATGATAAAATCAACCTTGGAAGTCGAATATATGCTTGTTAGATTTCATAGGAACTATTACATGCTTCGATTCGATAAGGCTAGGCCACTTTATGACCTTTTTAGTGAAAGAAAAAGGGTCAAAAACGAGTAAAGTCCGTAAATTAACAAGGAAATTCACTTAACCCCCATTTTGGCCTTTTTAAAAAATTCTAAAATAAACCATGGATGTCGTAGATATGCTTGTTAGATTTCATAGGAACTATTACATGCTTCGATTCGATAAGGCTAGGCCACTTTATGACCTTTTTAGTGAATTAAAAAGGGTCAAAAACGAGTAAAATCTGTATATTAACAAGGAAATTCACTTAACCATCATTTTGTCCGTGTTTGAAAATGATAAAATCAACCTTGGAAGTCGAATATATGCTTGTTAGATTTCATAGGAACTATTACATGCTTCGATTCGACAAGCCTCGACCACTTTAAGCCCTTTTTAGTGAAAGAAAAAAGGTCAAAAACGAGTAAAATCCATAAATTAACAAGGAAATTCACTTAACCCTCATTTTTCCGTGTTTGAAAATGATAAAATCAACCTTGGAAGTCGAATATATGCTTGTTAGATTTCATAGGAACCATTACATGCTTCGATTCGACAAGCCTCGACCACTTTAAACCCTTTTTAGTGAAAGAAAAAAGGTCAAAACCGAGTAAAATCCGTAAATTAACAAGGAAATTCACTTAACCCCCATTTTGGCCTTTTTAAAAAATTCTAAACAAAACCGTGGATGTCGTAGATATGCTTGTTAGATTTCCTAGGAACTATTACATGCTTCGATTCGATAAGGCTAGGCCACTTTATGACCTTTTTAGTGAATTAAAAAGGGTCAAAAACGAGTAAATTCTGTATATTAACAAGGAAATTCACTTAACCATCATTTTGTCCGTGTTTGAAAATGATAAAATCAACCTTGGAAGTCGAATATATGCTTGTTAGATTTCATAGGAACTATTACATGCTTCGATTCGACAAGCCTCGACCACTTTAAGTCCTTTTTAGTGAAAGAAAAAAGGTCAAAAACGAGTAAAATCCATAAATTAACAAGGAAATTCACTTAACCCTCATTTTTCCGTGTTTGAAAATGATAAAATCAACCTTGGAAGTCGAATATATGCTTGTTAGATTTCATAGGAACTATTACATGCTTCGATTCGAGAAGCCTCGACCACTTTAAACCCTTTTTAGTGAAAGAAAAAAGGTCAAAAACGAGTAAAATCCGTAAATTAACAAGGAAATTCACTTAACCCCCATTTTGGCCTTTTTAAAAAATTCTAAACTAAACCGTGGATGTCGTAGATATGCTTGTTAGATTTCCTAGGAACTATTACATGCTTCGATTCGATAAGGCTAGGCCACTTTATGACCTTTTTAGTGAAAGAAAAAGGGTCAAAAACGAGTAAAATCCGTAAATTAACAAGAAAATTCACTTAACCTCCATTTTGTCCGTTTTTAAAAATTTTAAAATAAACCATGGATGTCGTAGATATGCTTGTTAGATTTCATAGGAACTATAATATGCTTCGATTCGATAAGGCTAGGCCACTTTATGACCTTTTTAGTGAATTAAAAAGGGTCAAACATGAGTAAAATCCGTAAATTAACAAGGAAATTCACTTAACCCTCATTTTGTCCGTGTTTGAAAATGATAAAATCAACCTTGGAAGTCGAATATATGGTTGTTAGATTTCATAGGAACTATTACATGCTTCGATTCGACAAGCCTCGACCACTTTAAGCCCTTTTTAGTGAAAGAAAAAAAGTTAAAAACGAGTAAAATCCGTAAATTAACAAGGAAATTCACTTAACCCCCATTTTGGCCTTTTTAAAAAATTCTAAACTAAACCGTGGATGTCGTAGATATGCTTGTTAGATTTCTTAGGAACTATTACATGATTCGATTCGATAAGGCTAGGCCACTTTACGACGTTTTTAGTGAAAGAAAAAGGGTCAAAAACGAGTAAAGTCCGTAAATTAACAAGGAAATTCACTTAACCCTCATTTTGTCCATTTTTGAAAATGATAAAATCAACCATGGAATTCGAATATATGCTTGTTAGATTTCATAGGAACTATTACATGCTTCGATTCGATAAGGCTAGGCCACTTTATGACCTTTTTAGTGACTTAAAAAGGGTCAAAAACGAGTAAAATCCGTAAATTAACAAGGAAATTCACTTAACCCTCATTTTGTCCGTGTTTGAAAATGATAAAATCAACCTTGGAAGTCGAATATATGCTTGTTAGATTTCATAGGAACTATTACATGCTTCGATTCGATAAGGCTAGGCCACTTTATGACCTTTTTAGTGAAAGAAAAAGGGTCAAAAACGAGTAAAGTCCGTAAATTAACAAGGAAATTCACTTAACCCTCATTTTGTCCATTTTTGAAAATGATAAAATCAACCATGGAATTCGAATATATGCTTGTTAGATTTCATAGGAACTATTTCATGCTTCGATTCGATATGGCTAGCCCACGTTATGACCTTTTTAGTGACTTAAAAAGGGTCAAAAACGAGTAAAATCCGTAAATTAACAAGGAAATTCACTTAACCCTCATTTTGTCCGTGTTTGAAAATGATAAAATCAACCTTGGAAGTCGAATATATGCTTGTTAGATTTCATAGGAACTATTACATGCTTCGATTCGACAAGCCTCGACCACTTTAAGCCCTTTTTAGTGAAAGAAAAAAGGTCAAAAACGAGTAAAATCCGTAACTTAACAAGGAAATTCACTTAACCCCCATTTTGGCCTTTTTAAAAAATTCTAAAATAAACCATGGATGTCGTAGATATGCTTGTTAGATTTCATAGGAACTATTACATGCTTCGATTCGATAAGGCTAGGCCACTTTATGACCTTTTTAGTGAATTAAAAAGGGTCAAAAACGAGTAAAATCTGTATATTAACAAGGAAATTCACTTAACCATCATTTTGTCCGTGTTTGAAAATGATAAAATCAACCTTGGAAGTCGAATATATGCTTGTTAGATTTCATAGGAACTATTACATGCTTCGATTCGACAAGCCTCGACCACTTTAAGCCCTTTTTAGTGAAAGAAAAAAGGTCAAAAACGAGTAAAATCCATAAATTAACAAGGAAATTCACTTAACCCTCATTTTTCCGTGTTTGAAAATGATAAAATCAACCTTGGAAGTCGAATATATGCTTGTTAGATTTCATAGGAACTATTACATGCTTCGATTCGACAAGCCTCGACCACTTTAAACCCTTTTTAGTGAAAGAAAAAAGGTCAAAACCGAGTAAAATCCGTAAATTAACAAGGAAATTCACTTAACCCCCATTTTGGCCTTTTTAAAAAATTCTAAACTAAACCGTGGATGTCGTAGATATGCTTGTTAGATTTCCTAGGAACTATTACATGCTTCGATTCGATAAGGCTAGGCCACTTTATGACCTTTTTAGTGAATTAAAAAGGGTCAAAAACGAGTAAAATCTGTATATTAACAAGGAAATTCACTTAACCATCATTTTGTCCGTGTTTGAAAATGATAAAATCAACCTTGGAAGTCGAATATATGCTTGTTAGATATCATAGGAACTATTACATGCTTCAATTCGACAAGCCTCGACCACTTTAAGCCCTTTTTAGTGAAAGAAAAAAGGTCAAAAACGAGTAAAATCCATAAATTAACAAGGAAATTCACTTAACCCTCATTTTTCCGTGTTTGAAAATGATAAAATCAACCTTGGAAGTCGAATATATGCTTGTTAGATTTCATAGGAACTATTACATGCTTCGATTCGACAAGCCTCGACCACTTTAAGCCCTTTTTAGTGAAAGAAAAAAGGTCAAAAACGAGTAAAATCCATAAATTAACAAGGAAATTCACTTAACCCTCATTTTTCCGTGTTTGAAAATGATAAAATCAACCTTGGAAGTCGAATATATGCTTGTTAGATTTCATAGGAACTATTACATGCTTCGATTCGACAAGCCTCGACCACTTTAAACCCTTTTTAGTGAAAGAAAAAAGGTCAAAAACGAGTAAAATCCGTAAATTAACAAGGAAATTCACTTAACCCCCATTTTGGCCTTTTTAAAAAATTCTAAACTAAACCGTGGATGTCGTAGATATGCTTGTTAGATTTCCTAGGAACTATTACATGCTTCGATTCGATAAGGCTAGGCCACTTTATGACCTTTTTAGTGAAAGAAAAAGGGTCAAAAACGAGTAAAATCCGTAAATTAACAAGAAAATTCACTTAACCTCCATTTTGTCCGTTTTTAAAAATTTTAAAATAAACCATGGATGTCGTAGATATGCTTGTTAGATTTCATAGGAACTATAATATGCTTCGATTCGATAAGGCTAGGCCACTTTATGACCTTTTTAGTGAATTAAAAAGGGTCAAAAATGAGTAAAATCCGTAAATTAACAAGGAAATTCACTTAACCCTCATTTTGTCCGTGTTTGAAAATGATAAAATCAACCTTGGAAGTCAAATATATGGTTGTTAGATTTCATAGGAACTATTACATGCTTCGATTCGACAAGCCTCGACCACTTTAAGCCCTTTTTAGTGAAAGAAAAAAAGTTAAAAACGAGTAAAATCCGTAAATTAACAAGGAAATTCACTTAACCCCCATTTTGGCCTTTTTAAAAAATTCTAAACTAAACCGTGGATGTCGTAGATATGCTTGTTAGATTTCTTAGGAACTATTACATGATTCGATTCGATAAGGCTAGGCCACTTTACGACGTTTTTAGTGAAAGAAAAAGGGTCAAAAACGAGTAAAGTCCGTAAATTAACAAGGAAATTCACTTAACCCTCATTTTGTCCATTTTTGAAAATGATAAAATCAACCATGGAATTCGAATATATGCTTGTTAGATTTCATAGGAACTATTACATGCTTCGATTCAATAAGGCTAGGCCACTTTATGACCTTTTTAGTGACTTAAAAAGGGTCAAAAACGAGTAAAATCCGTAAATTAACAAGGAAATTCACTTAACCCTCATTTTGTCCGTGTTTGAAAATGATAAAATCAACCTTGGAAGTCGAATATATGCTTGTTAGATTTCATAGGAACTATTACATGCTTCGATTCGATAAGGCTAGGCCACTTTATGACCTTTTTAGTGAAAGAAAAAGGGTCAAAAACGAGTAAAGTCCGTAAATTAACAAGGAAATTCACTTAACCCTCATTTTGTCCATTTTTGAAAATGATAAAATCAACCATGGAATTCGAATATATGCTTGTTAGATTTCATAGGAACTATTTCATGCTTCGATTCGATATGGCTAGCCCACGTTATGACCTTTTTAGTGACTTAAAAAGGGTCAAAAACGAGTAAAATCCGTAAATTAACAAGGAAATTCACTTAACCCTCATTTTGTCCGTGTTTGAAAATGATAAAATCAACCTTGGAAGTCGAATATATGCTTGTTAGATTTCATAGGAACTATTACATGCTTCGATTCGACAAGCCTCGACCACTTTAAGCCCTTTTTAGTGAAAGAAAAAAGGTCAAAAACGAGTAAAATCCGTAACTTAACAAGGAAATTCACTTAACCCCCATTTTGGCCTTTTTAAAAAATTCTAAAATAAACCATGGATGTCGTAGATATGCTTGTTAGATTTCATAGGAACTATTACATGCTTCGATTCGATAAGGCTATGCCACTTTATGACCTTTTTAGTGAATTAAAAAGGGTCAAAAACGAGTAAAATCTGTATATTAACAAGGAAATTCACTTAACCATCATTTTGTCCGTATTTGAAAATGATAAAATCAACCTTGGAAGTCGAATATATGCTTGTTAGATTTCATAGGAACTATTACATGCTTCGATTCGACAAGCCTCGACCACTTTAAGCCCTTTTTAGTGAAAGAAAAAAGGTCAAAAACGAGTAAAATCCATAAATTAACAAGGAAATTCACTTAACCCTCATTTTTCCGTGTTTGAAAATGATAAAATCAACCTTGGAAGTCGAATATATGCTTGTTAGATTTCATAGGAACTATTACATGCTTCGATTCGACAAGCCTCGACCACTTTAAACCCTTTTTAGTGAAAGAAAAAAGGTCAAAACCGAGTAAAATCCGTAAATTAACAAGGAAATTCACTTAACCCCCATTTTGGCCTTTTTAAAAAATTCTAAACTAAACCATGGATGTCGTAGATATGCTTGTTAGATTTCCTAGGAACTATTACATGCTTCGATTCGATAAGGCTAGGCCACTTTATGACCTTTTTAGTGAATTAAAAAGGGTCAAAAACGAGTAAAATCTGTATATTAACAAGGAAATTCACTTAACCATCATTTTGTCCGTGTTTGAAAATGATAAAATCAACCTTGGAAGTCGAATATATGCTTGTTAGATTTCATAGGAACTATTACATGCTTCGATTCGATAAGGCTAGGCCACTTTATGACCTTTTTAGTGAAAGAAAAAGGGTCAAAAACGAGTAAAGTCCGTAAATTAACAAGGAAATTCACTTAACCCTCATTTTGTCCATTTTTGAAAATGATAAAATCAACCATGGAATTCGAATATATGCTTGTTAGATTTCATAGGAACTATTTCATGCTTCGATTCGATATGGCTAGCCCACGTTATGACCTTTTTAGTGACTTAAAAAGGGTCAAAAACGAGTAAAATCCGTAAATTAACAAGGAAATTCACTTAACCCTCATTTTGTCCGTGTTTGAAAATGATAAAATCAACCTTGGAAGTCGAATATATGCTTGTTAGATTTCATAGGAACTATTACATGCTTCGATTCGACAAGCCTCGACCACTTTAAGCCCTTTTTAGTGAAAGAAAAAAGGTCAAAAACGAGTAAAATCCGTAACTTAACAAGGAAATTCACTTAACCCCCATTTTGGCCTTTTTAAAAAATTCTAAAATAAACCATGGATGTCGTAGATATGCTTGTTAGATTTCATAGGAACTATTACATGCTTCGATTCGATAAGGCTAGGCCACTTTATGACCTTTTTAGTGAATTAAAAAGGGTCAAAAACGAGTAAAATCTGTATATTAACAAGGAAATTCACTTAACCATCATTTTGTCCGTGTTTGAAAATGATAAAATCAACCTTGGAAGTCGAATATATGCTTGTTAGATTTCATAGGAACTATTACATGCTTCGATTCGACAAGCCTCGACCACTTTAAGCCCTTTTTAGTGAAAGAAAAAAGGTCAAAAACGAGTAAAATCCATAAATTAACAAGGAAATTCACTTAACCCTCATTTTTCCGTGTTTGAAAATGATATAATCAACCTTGGAAGTCGAATATATGCTTGTTAGATTTCATAGGAACTATTACATGCTTCGATTCGACAAGCCTCGACCACTTTAAACCCTTTTTAGTGAAAGAAAAAAGGTCAAAACCGAGTAAAATCCGTAAATTAACAAGGAAATTCACTTAACCCCCATTTTGGCCTTTTTAAAAAATTCTAAACTAAACCGTGGATGTCGTAGATATGCTTGTTAGATTTCCTAGGAACTATTACATGCTTCGATTCGATAAGGCTAGGCCACTTTATGACCTTTTTAGTGAATTAAAAAGGGTCAAAAACGAGTAAAATCTGTATATTAACAAGGAAATTCACTTAACCATCATTTTGTCCGTGTTTGAAAATGATAAAATCAACCTTGGAAGTCGAATATATGCTTGTTAGATTTCATAGGAACTATTACATGCTTCGATTCGACAAGCCTCGACCACTTTAAGCCCTTTTTAGTGAAAGAAAAAAGGTCAAAAACGAGTAAAATCCATAAATTAACAAGGAAATTCACTTAACCCTCATTTTTCCGTGTTTGAAAATGATAAAATCAACCTTGGAAGTCGAATATATGCTTGTTAGATTTCATAGGAACTATTACATGCTTCGATTCGACAAGCCTCGACCACTTTAAACCCTTTTTAGTGAAAGAAAAAAGGTCAAAAACGAGTAAAATCCGTAAATTAACAAGGAAATTCACTTAACCCCCATTTTGGCCTTTTTAAAAAATTCTAAACTAAACCGTGGATGTCGTAGATATGCTTGTTAGATTTCCTAGGAACTATTGCATGCTTCGATTCGATAAGGCTAGGCCACTTTATGACCTTTTTAGTGAATTAAAAAGGGTCAAAAACGAGTAAAATCTGTATATTAACAAGGAAATTCACTTAACCATCATTTTGTCCGTGTTTGAAAATGATAAAATCAACCTTGGAAGTCGAATATATGCTTGTTAGATTTCATAGGAACTATTACATGCTTCGATTCGATAAGGCTAGGCCACTTTATGACCTTTTTAGTGAAAGAAAAAGGGTCAAAAACGAGTAAAGTCCGTAAATTAACAAGGAAATTCACTTAACCCTCATTTTGTCCATTTTTGAAAATGATAAAATCAACCATGGAATTCGAATATATGCTTGTTAGATTTCATAGGAACTATTTCATGCTTCGATTCGATATGGCTAGCCCACGTTATGACCTTTTTAGTGACTTAAAAAGGGTCAAAAACGAGTAAAATCCGTAAATTAACAAGGAAATTCACTTAACCCTCATTTTGTCCGTGTTTGAAAATGATAAAATCAACCTTGGAAGTCGAATATATGCTTGTTAGATTTCATAGGAACTATTACATGCTTCGATTCGACAAGCCTCGACCACTTTAAGCCCTTTTTAGTGAAAGAAAAAAGGTCAAAAACGAGTAAAATCCGTAACTTAACAAGGAAATTCACTTAACCCCCATTTTGGCCTTTTTAAAAAATTCTAAAATAAACCATGGATGTCGTAGATATGCTTGTTAGATTTCATAGGAACTATTACATGCTTCGATTCGATAAGGCTAGGCCACTTTATGACCTTTTTAGTGAATTAAAAAGGGTCAAAAACGAGTAAAATCTGTATATTAACAAGGAAATTCACTTAACCATCATTTTGTCCGTGTTTGAAAATGATAAAATCAACCTTGGAAGTCGAATATATGCTTGTTAGATTTCATAGGAACTATTACATGCTTCGATTCGACAAGCCTCGACCACTTTAAGCCCTTTTTAGTGAAAGAAAAAAGGTCAAAAACGAGTAAAATCCATAAATTAACAAGGAAATTCACTTAACCCTCATTTTTCCGTGTTTGAAAATGATATAATCAACCTTGGAAGTCGAATATATGCTTGTTAGATTTCATAGGAACTATTACATGCTTCGATTCGACAAGCCTCGACCACTTTAAACCCTTTTTAGTGAAAGAAAAAAGGTCAAAACCGAGTAAAATCCGTAAATTAACAAGGAAATTCACTTAACCCCCATTTTGGCCTTTTTAAAAAATTCTAAACTAAACCGTGGATGTCGTAGATATGCTTGTTAGATTTCCTAGGAACTATTACATGCTTCGATTCGATAAGGCTAGGCCACTTTATGACCTTTTTAGTGAATTAAAAAGGGTCAAAAACGAGTAAAATCTGTATATTAACAAGGAAATTCACTTAACCATCATTTTGTCCGTGTTTGAAAATGATAAAATCAACCTTGGAAGTCGAATATATGCTTGTTAGATTTCATAGGAACTATTACATGCTTCGATTCGACAAGCCTCGACCACTTTAAGCCCTTTTTAGTGAAAGAAAAAAGGTCAAAAACGAGTAAAATCCATAAATTAACAAGGAAATTCACTTAACCCTCATTTTTCCGTGTTTGAAAATGATAAAATCAACCTTGGAAGTCGAATATATGCTTGTTAGATTTCATAGGAACTATTACATGCTTCGATTCGACAAGCCTCGACCACTTTAAACCCTTTTTAGTGAAAGAAAAAAGGTCAAAAACGAGTAAAATCCGTAAATTAACAAGGAAATTCACTTAACCCCCATTTTGGCCTTTTTAAAAAATTCTAAACTAAACCGTGGATGTCGTAGATATGCTTGTTAGATTTCCTAGGAACTATTACATGCTTCGATTCGATAAGGCTAGGCCACTTTATGACCTTTTTAGTGAAAGAAAAAGGGTCAAAAACGAGTAAAATCCGTAAATTAACAATAAAATTCACTTAACCTCCATTTTGTCCGTTTTTAAAAATTTTAAAATAAACCATGGATGTCGTAGATATGCTTGTTAGATTTCATAGGAACTATTACATGCTTCGATTCGATAAGGCTAGGCCACTTTATGACCTTTTTAGTGAATTAAAAAGGGTCAAAAACGAGTAAAATCCGTAAATTAACAAGGAAATTCACTTAACCCTCATTTTGTCCGTGTTTGAAAATGATAAAATCAACCTTGGAAGTCGAATATATGGTTGTTTGATTTCATAGGAACTATTACATGCTTCGATTCGACAAGCCTCGACCACTTTAAGCCCTTTTTAGTGAAAGAAAAAAAGTTAAAAACGAGTAAAATCCGTAAATTAACAAGGAAATTCACTTAACCCCCATTTTGGCCTTTTTAAAAAATTCTAAACTAAACCGTGGATGTCGTAGATATGCTTGTTAGATTTCTTAGGAACTATTACATGATTCGATTCGATAAGGCTAGGCCACTTTACGACGTTTTTAGTGAAAGAAAAAGGGTCAAAAACGAGTAAAGTCCGTAAATTAACAAGGAAATTCACTTAACCCTCATTTTGTCCATTTTTGAAAATGATAAAATCAACCATGGAATTCGAATATATTCTTGTTAGATTTCATAGGAACTATTACATGCTTCGATTCGATAAGGCTAGGCCACTTTATGACCTTTTTAGTGACTTAAAAAGGGTCAAAAACGAGTAAAATCCGTAAATTAACAAGGAAATTCACTTAACCCTCATTTTGTCCGTGTTTGAAAATGATATAATCAACCTTGGAAGTCGAATATATGCTTGTTAGATTTCATAGGAACTATTACATGCTTCGATTCGAAAAGGCTAGGCCACTTTATGACCTTTTTAGTGAAAGAAAAAGGGTCAAAAACGAGTAAAGTCCGTAAATTAACAAGGAAATTCACTTAACCCTCATTTTGTCCATTTTTGAAAATGATAAAATCAACCATGGAATTCGAATATATGCTTGTTAGATTTCATAGGAACTATTTCATGCTTCGATTCGATCAGGCTAGCCCACGTTATGACCTTTTTAGTGACTTAAAAAGGGTCAAAAACGAGTAAAATCCGTAAATTAACAAGGAAATTCACTTAACCCTCATTTTGTCCGTGTTTGAAAATGATAAAATCAACCTTGGAAGTCGAATATATGCTTGTTAGATTTCATAGGAACTATTACATGCTTCGATTCGACAAGCCTCGACCACTTTAAGCCCTTTTTAGTGAAAGAAAAAAGGTCAAAAACGAGTAAAATCCGTAACTTAACAAGGAAATTCACTTAACCCCCATTTTGGCCTTTTTAAAAAATTCTAAAATAAACCATGGATGTCGTAGATATGCTTGTTAGATTTCATAGGAACTATTACATGCTTCGATTCGATAAGGCTATGCCACTTTATGATCTTTTTAGTGAATTAAAAAGGGTCAAAAACGAGTAAAATCTGTATATTAACAAGGAAATTCACTTAACCATCATTTTGTCCGTGTTTGAAAATGATAAAATCAACCTTGGAAGTCGAATATATGCTTGTTAGATTTCATAGGAACTATTACATGCTTCGATTCGACAAGCCTCGACCACTTTAAGCCCTTTTTAGTGAAAGAAAAAAGGTCAAAAACGAGTAAAATCCATAAATTAACAAGGAAATTCACTTAACCCTCATTTTTCCGTGTTTGAAAATGATAAAATCAACCTTGGAAGTCGAATATATGCTTGTTAGATTTCATAGGAACTATTACATGCTTCGATTCGACAAGCCTCGACCACTTTAAACCCTTTTTAGTGAAAGAAAAAAGGTCAAAAACGAGTAAAATCCGTAAATTAACAAGAAAATTCACTTAACCCCCATTTTGGCCTTTTTAAAAAATTCTAAACTAAACCGTGGATGTCGTAGATATGCTTGTTAGATTTCCTAGGAACTATTACATGCTTCGATTCGATAAGGCTAGGCCACTTTATGACCTTTTTAGTGAAAGAAAAAGGGTCAAAAACGAGTAAAATCCGTAAATTAACAAGAAAATTCACTTAACCTCCATTTTGTCCGTTTTTAAAAATTTTAAAATAAACCATGGATGTCGTAGATATGCTTGTTAGATTTCATAGGAACTATAATATGCTTCGATTCGATAAGGCTAGGCCACTTTATGACCTTTTTAGTGAATTAAAAAGGGTCAAAAATGAGTAAAATCCGTAAATTACAAGGAAATTCACTTAACCCTCATTTTGTCCGTGTTTGAAAATGATAAAATCAACCTTGGAAGTCGAATATATGGTTGTTAGATTTCATAGGAACTATTACATGCTTCGATTCGACAAGCCTCGACCACTTTAAGCCCTTTTTAGTGAAAGAAAAAAAGTTAAAAACGAGTAAAATCCGTAAATTAACAAGGAAATTTACTTAACCCCCATTTTGGCCTTTTTAAAAAATTCTAAACTAAACCATGGATGTCGTAGATATGCTTGTTAGATTTCTTAGGAACTATTACATGATTCGATTCGATAAGGCTAGGCCACTTTACGACGTTTTTAGTGAAAGAAAAAGGGTCAAAAACGAGTAAAGTCCGTAAATTAACAAGGAAATTCACTTAACCCTCATTTTGTCCATTTTTGAAAATGATAAAATCAACCATGGAATTCGAATATATGCTTGTTAGATTTCATAGGAACTATTACATGCTTCGATTCGATAAGGCTAGGCCACTTTATGACCTTTTTAGTGAAAGAAAAAGGGTCAAAAACGAGTAAAGTCCGTAAATTAACAAGGAAATTCACTTAACCCTCATTTTGTCCATTTTTGAAAATGATAAAATCAACCATGGAATTCGAATATATGCTTGTTAGATTTCATAGGAACTATTTCATGCTTCGATTCGATCAGGCTAGCCCACGTTATGACCTTTTTAGTGACTTAAAAAGGGTCAAAAACGAGTAAAATCCGTAAATTAACAAGGAAATTCACTTAACCCTCATTTTATTCGTGTTTGAAAATGATAAAATCAACCTTGGAAGTCGAATATATGCTTGTTAGATTTCATAGGAACTATTACATGCTTCGATTCGACAAGCCTCGACCACTTTAAGCCCTTTTTAGTGAAAGAAAAAAGGTCAAAAACGAGTAAAATCCGTAACTTAACAAGGAAATTCACTTAACCCCCATTTTGGCCTTTTTAAAAAATTCTAAAATAAACCATGGATGTCGTAGATATGCTTGTTAGATTTCATAGGAACTATTACATGCTTCGATTCGATAAGGCTATGCCACTTTATGATCTTTTTAGTGAATTAAAAAGGGTCAAAAACGAGTAAAATCTGTATATTAACAAGGAAATTCACTTAACCATCATTTTGTCCGTGTTTGAAAATGATAAAATCAACCTTGGAAGTCGAATATATGCTTGTTAGATTTCATAGGAACTATTACATGCTTCGATTCGACAAGCCTCGACCACTTTAAGCCCTTTTTAGTGAAAGAAAAAAGGTCAAAAACGAGTAAAATCCATAAATTAACAAGGAAATTCACTTAACCCTCATTTTTCCGTGTTTGAAAATGATAAAATCAACCTTGGAAGTCGAATATATGCTTGTTAGATTTCATAGGAACTATTACATGCTTCGATTCGACAAGCCTCGACCACTTTAAACCCTTTTTAGTGAAAGAAAAAAGGTCAAAAACGAGTAAAATCCGTAAATTAACAAGAAAATTCACTTAACCCCCATTTTGGCCTTTTTAAAAAATTCTAAACTAAACCATGGTTGTCGTAGATATGCTTGTTAGATTTCCTAGGAACTATTACATGCTTCGATTCGATAAGGCTAGGCCACTTTATGACCTTTTTAGTGAAAGAAAAAGGGTCAAAAACGAGTAAAATCCGTAAATTAACAAGAAAATTCACTTAACCTCCATTTTGACCGTTTTTAAAAATTTTAAAATAAACCATGGATGTCGTAGATATGCTTGTTAGATTTCATAGGAACTATAATATGCTTCGATTCGATAAGGCTAGGCCACTTTATGACCTTTTTAGTGAATTAAAAAGGGTCAAAAATGAGTAAAATCCGTAAATTACAAGGAAATTCACTTAACCCTCATTTTGTCCGTGTTTGAAAATGATAAAATCAACCTTGGAAGTCGAATATATGGTTGTTAGATTTCATAGGAACTATTACATGCTTCGATTCGACAAGCCTCGACCACTTTAAGCCCTTTTTAGTGAAAGAAAAAAAGTTAAAAACGAGTAAAATCCGTAAATTAACAAGGAAATTCACTTAACCCCCATTTTGGCCTTTTTAAAAAATTCTAAACTAAACCATGGATGTCGTAGATATGCTTGTTAGATTTCTTAGGAACTATTACATGATTCGATTCGATAAGGCTAGGCCACTTTACGACGTTTTTAGTGAAAGAAAAAGGGTCAAAAACGAGTAAAGTCCGTAAATTAACAAGGAAATTCACTTAACCCTCATTTTGTCCATTTTTGAAAATGATAAAATCAACCATGGAATTCGAATATATGCTTGTTAGATTTCATAGGAACTATTACATGCTTCGATTCGATAAGGCTAGGCCACTTTATGACCTTTTTAGTGACTTAAAAAGGGTCAAAAACGAGTAAAATCCGTAAATTAACAAGGAAATTCACTTAACCCTCATTTTGTCCGTGTTTGAAAATGATAAAATCAACCTTGGAAGTCGAATATATGCTTGTTAGATTTCATAGGAACTATTACATGCTTCGATTCGATAAGGCTAGGCCACTTTATGACCTTTTTAGTGAAAGAAAAAGGGTCAAAAACGAGTAAAGTCCGTAAATTAACAAGGAAATTCACTTAACCCTCATTTTGTCCATTTTTGAAAATGATAAAATCAACCATGGAATTCGAATATATGCTTGTTAGATTTCATAGGAACTATTTCATGCTTCGATTCGATCAGGCTAGCCCACGTTATGACCTTTTTAGTGACTTAAAAAGGGTCAAAAACGAGTAAAATCCGTAAATTAACAAGGAAATTCACTTAACCCTCATTTTGTCCGTGTTTGAAAATGATAAAATCAACCTTGGAAGTCGAATATATGCTTGTTAGATTTCATAGGAACTATTACATGCTTCGATTCGACAAGCCTCGACCACTTTAAGCCCTTTTTAGTGAAAGAAAAAAGGTCAAAAACGAGTAAAATCCGTAACTTAACAAGGAAATTCACTTAACCCCCATTTTGGCCTTTTTAAAAAATTCTAAAATAAACCATGGATGTCGTAGATATGCTTGTTAGATTTCATAGGAACTATTACATGCTTCGATTCGATAAGGCTATGCCACTTTATGATCTTTTTAGTGAATTAAAAAGGGTCAAAAACGAGTAAAATCTGTATATTAACAAGGAAATTCACTTAACCATCATTTTGTCCGTGTTTGAAAATGATAAAATCAACCTTGGAAGTCGAATATATGCTTGTTAGATTTCATAGGAACTATTACATGCTTCGATTCGACAAGCCTCGACCACTTTAAGCCCTTTTTAGTGAAAGAAAAAAGGTCAAAAACGAGTAAAATCCATAAATTAACAAGGAAATTCACTTAACCCTCATTTTTCCGTGTTTGAAAATGATAAAATCAACCTTGGAAGTCGAATATATGCTTGTTAGATTTCATAGGAACTATTACATGCTTCGATTCGACAAGCCTCGACCACTTTAAACCCTTTTTAGTGAAAGAAAAAAGGTCAAAAACGAGTAAAATCCGTAAATTAACAAGAAAATTCACTTAACCCCCATTTTGGCCTTTTTAAAAAATTCTAAACTAAACCGTGGATGTCGTAGATATGCTTGTTAGATTTCCTAGGAACTATTACATGCTTCGATTCGATAAGGCTAGGCCACTTTATGACCTTTTTAGTGAAAGAAAAAGGGTCAAAAACGAGTAAAATCCGTAAATTAACAAGAAAATTCACTTAACCTCCATTTTGTCCGTTTTTAAAAATTTTAAAATAAACCATGGATGTCGTAGATATGCTTGTTAGATTTCATAGGAACTATAATATGCTTCGATTCGATAAGGCTAGGCCACTTTATGACCTTTTTAGTGAATTAAAAAGGGTCAAAAATGAGTAAAATCCGTAAATTACAAGGAAATTCACTTAACCCTCATTTTGTCCGTGTTTGAAAATGATAAAATCAACCTTGGAAGTCGAATATATGGTTGTTAGATTTCATAGGAACTATTACATGCTTCGATTCGACAAGCCTCGACCACTTTAAGCCCTTTTTAGTGAAAGAAAAAAAGTTAAAAACGAGTAAAATCCGTAAATTAACAAGGAAATTCACTTAACCCCCATTTTGGCCTTTTTAAAAAATTCTAAACTAAACCATGGATGTCGTAGATATGCTTGTTAGATTTCTTAGGAACTATTACATGATTTGATTCGATAAGGCTAGGCCACTTTACGACGTTTTTAGTGAAAGAAAAAGGGTCAAAAACGAGTAAAGTCCGTAAATTAACAAGGAAATTCACTTAACCCTCATTTTGTCCATTTTTGAAAATGATAAAATCAACCATGGAATTCGAATATATGCTTGTTAGATTTCATAGGAACTATTACATGCTTCGATTCGATAAGGCTAGGCCACTTTATGACCTTTTTAGTGACTTAAAAAGGGTCAAAAACGAGTAAGATCCGTAAATTAACAAGGAAATTCACTTAACCCTCATTTTGTCCGTGTTTGAAAATGATAAAATCAACCTTGGAAGTCGAATATATGCTTGTTAGATTTCATAGGAACTATTACATGCTTCGATTCGATAAGGCTAGGCCACTTTATGACCTTTTTAGTGAAAGAAAAAGGGTCAAAAACGAGTAAAGTCCGTAAATTAACAAGGAAATTCACTTAACCCTCATTTTGTCCATTTTTGAAAATGATAAAATCAACCATGGAATTCGAATATATGCTTGTTAGATTTCATAGGAACTATTTCATGCTTCGATTCGATCAGGCTAGCCCACGTTATGACCTTTTTAGTGACTTAAAAAGGGTCAAAAACGAGTAAAATCCGTAAATTAACAAGGAAATTCACTTAACCCTCATTTTGTCCGTGTTTGAAAATGATAAAATCAACCTTGGAAGTCGAATATATGCTTGTTAGATTTCATAGGAACTATTACATGCTTCGATTCGACAAGCCTCGACCACTTTAAGCCCTTTTTAGTGAAAGAAAAAAGGTCAAAAACGAGTAAAATCCGTAACTTAACAAGGAAATTCACTTAACCCCCATTTTGGCCTTTTTAAAAAATTCTAAAATAAACCATGGATGTCGTAGATATGCTTGTTAGATTTCATAGGAACTATTACATGCTTCGATTCGATAAGGCTATGCCACTTTATGATCTTTTTAGTGAATTAAAAAGGGTCAAAAACGAGTAAAATCTGTATATTAACAAGGAAATTCACTTAACCATCATTTTGTCCGTGTTTGAAAATGATAAAATCAACCTTGGAAGTCGAATATATGCTTGTTAGATTTCATAGGAACTATTACATGCTTCGATTCGACAAGCCTCGACCACTTTAAGCCCTTTTTAGTGAAAGAAAAAAGGTCAAAAACGAGTAAAATCCATAAATTAACAAGGAAATTCACTTAACCCTCATTTTTCCGTGTTTGAAAATGATAAAATCAACCTTGGAAGTCGAATATATGCTTGTTAGATTTCATAGGAACTATTACATGCTTCGATTCGACAAGCCTCGACCACTTTAAACCCTTTTTAGTGAAAGAAAAAAGGTCAAAAACGAGTAAAATCCGTAAATTAACAAGAAAATTCACTTAACCCCCATTTTGGCCTTTTTAAAAAATTCTAAACTAAACCGTGGATGTCGTAGATATGCTTGTTAGATTTCCTAGGAACTATTACATGCTTCGATTCGATAAGGCTAGGCCACTTTATGACCTTTTTAGTGAAAGAAAAAGGGTCAAAAACGAGTAAAATCCGTAAATTAACAAGAAAATTCACTTAACCTCCATTTTGTCCGTTTTTAAAAATTTTAAAATAAACCATGGATGTCGTAGATATGCTTGTTAGATTTCATAGGAACTATTACATGCTTCGATTCGATAAGGCTAGGCCACTTTATGACCTTTTTAGTGACTTAAAAAGGGTCAAAAACGAGTAAAATCCGTAAATTAACAAGGAAATTCACTTAACCCTCATTTTGTCCGTGTTTGAAAATGATAAAATCAACCTTGGAAGTCGAATATATGCTTGTTAGATTTCATAGGAACTATTACATGCTTCGATTCGACAAGCCTCGACCACTTTAAGCCCTTTTTAGTGAAAGAAAAAAGGTCAAAAACGAGTAAAATCCGTAACTTAACAAGGAAATTCACTTAACCCCCATTTTGGCCTTTTTAAAAAATTCTAAAATAAACCATGGATGTCGTAGATATGCTTGTTAGATTTCATAGGAACTATTACATGCTTCGATTCGATAAGGCTATGCCACTTTATGACCTTTTTAGTGAATTAAAAAGGGTCAAAAACGAGTAAAATCTGTATATTAACAAGGAAATTCACTTAACCATCATTTTGTCCGTGTTTGAAAATGATAAAATCAACCTTGGAAGTCGAATATATGCTTGTTAGATTTCATAGGAACTATTACATGCTTCGATTCGACAAGCCTCGACCACTTTAAGCCCTTTTTAGTGAAAGAAAAAAGGTCAAAAACGAGTAAAATCCATAAATTAACAAGGAAATTCACTTAACCCTCATTTTTCCGTGTTTGAAAATGATAAAATCAACCTTGGAAGTCGAATATATGCTTTTTAGATTTCATAGGAACTATTACATGCTTCGATTCGACAAGCCTCGACCACTTTAAACCCTTTTTAGTGAAAGAAAAAAGGTCAAAAACGAGTAAAATCCGTAAATTAACAAGAAAATTCACTTAACCCCCATTTTGGCCTTTTTAAAAAATTCTAAACTAAACCGTGGATGTCGTAGATATGATTGTTAGATTTCCTAGGAACTATTACATGCTTCGATTCGATAAGGCTAGGCCACTTTATGACCTTTTTAGTGAAAGAAAAAGGGTCAAAAACGAGTAAAATCCGTAAATTAACAAGAAAATTCACTTAACCTCCATTTTGTCCGTTTTTAAAAATTTTAAAATAAACCATGGATGTCGTAGATATGCTTGTTAGATTTCATAGGAACTATAATATGCTTCGATTCGATAAGGCTAGGCCACTTTATGACCTTTTTAGTGAATTAAAAAGGGTCAAAAATGAGTAAAATCCGTAAATTACAAGGAAATTCACTTAACCCTCATTTTGTCCGTGTTTGAAAATGATAAAATCAACCTTGGAAGTCGAATATATGGTTGTTAGATTTCATAGGAACTATTACATGCTTCGATTCGACAAGCCTCGACCACTTTAAGCCCTTTTTAGTGAAAGAAAAAAAGTTAAAAACGAGTAAAATCCGTAAATTAACAAGGAAATTCACTTAACCCCCATTTTGGCCTTTTTAAAAAATTCTAAACTAAACCATGGATGTCGTAGATATGCTTGTTAGATTTCTTAGGAACTATTACATGATTCGATTCGATAAGGCTAGGCCACTTTACGACGTTTTTAGTGAAAGAAAAAGGGTCAAAAACGAGTAAAGTCCGTAAATTAACAAGGAAATTCACTTAACCCTCATTTTGTCCATTTTTGAAAATGATAAAATCAACCATGGAATTCGAATATATGCTTGTTAGATTTCATAGGAACTATTACATGCTTCGATTCGATAAGGCTAGGCCACTTTATGACCTTTTTAGTGACTTAAAAAGGGTCAAAAACGAGTAAAATCCGTAAATTAACAAGGAAATTCACTTAACCCTCATTTTGTCCGTGTTTGAAAATGATAAAATCAACCTTGGAAGTCGAATATATGCTTGTTAGATTTCATAGGAACTATTACATGCTTCGATTCGATAAGGCTAGGCCACTTTATGACCTTTTTAGTGAAAGAAAAAGGGTCAAAAACGAGTAAAGTCCGTAAATTAACAAGGAAATTCACTTAACCCTCATTTTGTCCATTTTTGAAAATGATAAAATCAACCATGGAATTCGAATATATGCTTGTTAGATTTCATAGGAACTATTTCATGCTTCGATTCGATAAGGCTAGCCCACGTTATGACCTTTTTAGTGACTTAAAAAGGGTCAAAAACGAGTAAAATCCGTAAATTAACAAGGAAATTCACTTAACCCTCATTTTGTCCGTGTTTGAAAATGATAAAATCAACCTTGGAAGTCGAATATATGGTTGTTAGATTTCATAGGAACTATTACATGCTTCGATTCGACAAGCCTCGACCACTTTAAGCCCTTTTTAGTGAAAGAAAAAAAGTTAAAAACGAGTAAAATCCGTAAATTAACAAGGAAATTCACTTAACCCCCATTTTGGCCTTTTTAAAAAATTCTAAACTAAACCATGGATGTCGTAGATATGCTTGTTAGATTTCTTAGGAACTATTACATGATTCGATTCGATAAGGCTAGGCCACTTTACGACGTTTTTAGTGAAAGAAAAAGGGTCAAAAACGAGTAAAGTCCGTAAATTAACAAGGAAATTCACTTAACCCTCATTTTGTCCATTTTTGAAAATGATAAAATCAACCATGGAATTCGAATATATGCTTGTTAGATTTCATAGGAACTATTACATGCTTCGATTCAATAAGGCTAGGCCACTTTATGACCTTTTTAGTGACTTAAAAAGGGTCAAAAACGAGTAAAATCCGTAAATTAACAAGGAAATTCACTTAACCCTCATTTTGTCCGTGTTTGAAAATGATAAAATCAACCTTGGAAGTCGAATATATGCTTGTTAGATTTCATAGGAACTATTACATGCTTCGATTCGATAAGGCTAGGCCACTTTATGACCTTTTTAGTGAAAGAAAAAGGGTCAAAAACGAGTAAAGTCCGTAAATTAACAAGGAAATTCACTTAACCCTCATTTTGTCCATTTTTGAAAATGATAAAATCAACCATGGAATTCGAATATATGCTTGTTAGATTTCATAGGAACTATTTCATGCTTCGATTCGATAAGGCTAGCCCACGTTATGACCTTTTTAGTGACTTAAAAAGGGTCAAAAACGAGTAAAATCCGTAAATTAACAAGGAAATTCACTTAACCCTCATTTTGTCCGTGTTTGAAAATGATAAAATCAACCTTGGAAGTCGAATATATGCTTGTTAGATTTCATAGGAACTATTACATGCTTTGATTCGACAAGCCTCGACCACTTTAAGCCCTTTTTAGTGAAAGAAAAAAGGTCAAAAACGAGTAAAATCCGTAACTTAACAAGGAAATTCACTTAACCCCCATTTTGGCCTTTTTAAAAAATTCTAAAATAAACCATGGATGTCGTAGATATGCTTGTTAGATTTCATAGGAACTATTACATGCTTCGATTCGATAAGGCTAGGCCACTTTATGACCTTTTTAGTGAATTAAAAAGGGTCAAAAACGAGTAAAATCTGTATATTAACAAGGAAATTCACTTAACCATCATTTTGTCCGTGTTTGAAAATGATAAAATCAACCTTGGAAGTCGAATATATGCTTGTTAGATTTCATAGGAACTATTACATGCTGATTCGACAAGCCTCGACCACTTTAAGCCCTTTTTAGTGAAAGAAAAAAGGTCAAAAACGAGTAAAATCCGAAACTTAACAAGGAAATTCACTTAACCCCCATTTTGGCCTTTTTAAAAAATTCTAAAATAAACCATGGATGTCGTAGATATGCTTGTTAGATTTCATAGGAACTATTACATGCTTCGATTCGATAAGGCTAGGCCACTTTATGACCTTTTTAGTGAATTAAAAAGGGTCAAAAACGAGTAAAATCTGTATATTAACAAGGAAATTCACTTAACCATCATTTTGTCCGTGTTTGAAAATGATAAAATCAACCTTGGAAGTCGAATATATGCTTGTTAGATTTCATAGGAACTATTACATGCTTCGATTCGATAAGGCTAGGCCACTTTATGACCTTTTTAGTGAAAGAAAATGGGTCAAAAACGAGTAAAGTCCGTAAATTAACAAGGAAATTCACTTAACCCTCATTTTGTCCATTTTTGAAAATGATAAAATCAACCATGGAATTCGAATATATGCTTGTTAGATTTCATAGGAACTATTTCATGCTTCGATTCGATAAGGCTAGCCCACGTTATGACCTTTTTAGTGACTTAAAAGGGTCAAAAACGAGTAAAATCCGTAAATTAACAAGGAAATTCACTTAACCCTCATTTTGTCCGTGTTTGAAAATGATAAAATCAACCTTGGAAGTCGAATATATGCTTGTTAGATTTCATAGGAACTATTACATGCTTTGATTCGACAAGCCTCGACCACTTTAAGCCCTTTTTAGTGAAAGAAAAAAGGTCAAAAACGAGTAAAATCCGTAACTTAACAAGGAAATTCACTTAACCCCCATTTTGGCCTTTTTAAAAAATTCTAAAATAAACCATGGATGTCGTAGATATGCTTGTTAGATTTCATAGGAACTATTACATGCTTCGATTCGATAAGGCTAGGCCACTTTATGACCTTTTTAGTGAATTAAAAAGGGTCAAAAACGAGTAAAATCTGTATATTAACAAGGAAATTCACTTAACCATCATTTTGTCCGTGTTTGAAAATGATAAAATCAACCTTGGAAGTCGAATATATGCTTGTTAGATTTCATAGGAACTATTACATGCTGATTCGACAAGCCTCGACCACTTTAAGCCCTTTTTAGTGAAAGAAAAAAGGTCAAAAACGAGTAAAATCCGTAACTTAACAAGGAAATTCACTTAACCCCCATTTTGGCCTTTTTAAAAAATTCTAAAATAAACCATGGATGTCGTAGATATGCTTGTTAGATTTCATAGGAACTATTACATGCTTCGATTCGATAAGGCTAGGCCACTTTATGACCTTTTTAGTGAATTAAAAAGGGTCAAAAACGAGTAAAATCTGTATATTAACAAGGAAATTCACTTAACCATCATTTTGTCCGTGTTTGAAAATGATAAAATCAACCTTGGAAGTCGAATATATGCTTGTTAGATTTCATAGGAACTATTACATGCTTCGATTCGATAAGGCTAGGCCACTTTATGACCTTTTTAGTGAAAGAAAATGGGTCAAAAACGAGTAAAGTCCGTAAATTAACAAGGAAATTCACTTAACCCTCATTTTGTCCATTTTTGAAAATGATAAAATCAACCATGGAATTCGAATATATGCTTGTTAGATTTCATAGGAACTATTTCATGCTTCGATTCGATAAGGCTAGCCCACGTTATGACCTTTTTAGTGACTTAAAAGGGTCAAAAACGAGTAAAATCCGTAAATTAACAAGGAAATTCACTTAACCCTCATTTTGTCCGTGTTTGAAAATGATAAAATCAACCTTGGAAGTCGAATATATGCTTGTTAGATTTCATAGGAACTATTACATGCTTTGATTCGACAAGCCTCGACCACTTTAAGCCCTTTTTAGTGAAAGAAAAAAGGTCAAAAACGAGTAAAATCCGCAACTTAACAAGGAAATTCACTTAATCCCCATTTTGGCCTTTTTAAAAAATTCTAAAATAAACCATGGATGTCGTAGATATGCTTGTTAGATTTCATAGGAACTATTACATGCTTCGATTCGATAAGGCTAGGCCACTTTATGACCTTTTTAGTGAATTAAAAAGGGTCAAAAACGAGTAAAATCTGTATATTAACAAGGAAATTCACTTAACCATCATTTTGTCCGTGTTTGAAAATGATAAAATCAACCTTGGAAGTCGAATATATGCTTGTTAGATTTCATAGGAACTATTACATGCTTCGATTCGACAAGCCTCGACCACTTTAAGCCCTTTTTAGTGAAAGAAAAAAGGTCAAAAACGAGTAAAATCCGTAACTTAACAAGGAAATTCACTTAACCCCCATTTTGGCCTTTTTAAAAAATTCTAAAATAAACCATGGATGTCGTAGATATGCTTGTTAGATTTCATAGGAACTATTACATGCTTCGATTCGATAAGGCTAGGCCACTTTATGACCTTTTTAGTGAATTAAAAAGGGTCAAAAACGAGTAAAATCTGTATATTAACAAGGAAATTCACTTAACCATCATTTTGTCCGTGTTTGAAAATGATAAAATCAACCTTGGAAGTCGAATATATGCTTGTTAGATTTCATAGGAACTATTACATGCTTCGATTCGACAAGCCTCGACCACTTTAAGCCCTTTTTAGTGAAAGAAAAAAGGTCAAAAACGAGTAAAATCCATAAATTAACAAGGAAATTCACTTAACCCTCATTTTTCCGTGTTTGAAAATGATAAAATCAACCTTGGAAGTCGAATATGTGCTTGTTAGATTTCATAGGAACTATTACATGCTTCGATTCGACAAGCCTCGACCACTTTAAACCCTTTTTAGTGAAAGAAAAAAGGTCAAAAACGAGTAAAATCCGTAAATTAACAAGGAAATTCACTTAACCCCCATTTTGGCCTTTTTAAAAAATTCTAAACTAAACCGTGGATGTCGTAGATATGCTTGTTAGATTTCCTAGGAACTATTACATGCTTCGATTCGATAAGGCTAGGCCACTTTATGACCTTTTTAGTGAAAGAAAAAGGGTCAAAAACGAGTAAAATCCGTAAATTAACAAGAAAATTCACTTAACCTCCATTTTGTCCGTTTTTAAAAATTTTAAAATAAACCATGGATGTCGTAGATATGCTTGTTAGATTTCATAGGAACTATAATATGCTTCGATTCGATAAGGCTAGGCCACTTTATGACCTTTTTAGTGAATTAAAAAGGGTCAAAAATGAGTAAAATCCGTAAATTAACAAGGAAATTCACTTAACCCTCATTTTGTCCGTGTTTGAAAATGATAAAATCAACCTTGGAAGTCGAATATATGGTTGTTAGATTTCATAGGAACTATTACATGCTTCGATTCGACAAGCCTCGACCACTTTAAGCCCTTTTTAGTGAAAGAAAAAAAGTTAAAAACGAGTAAAATCCGTAAATTAACAAGGAAATTCACTTAACCCCCATTTTGGCCTTTTTAAAAAATTCTAAACTAAACCGTGGATGTCGTAGATATGCTTGTTAGATTTCTTAGGAACTATTACATGATTCGATTTGATAAGGCTAGGCCACTTTACGACGTTTTTAGTGAAAGAAAAAGGGTCAAAAACGAGTAAAGTCCGTAAATTAACAAGGAAATTCACTTAACCCTCATTTTGTCCATTTTTGAAAATGATAAAATCAACCATGGAATTCGAATATATGCTTGTTAGATTTCATAGGAACTATTACATGCTTCGATTCGATAAGGCTAGGCCATTTTATGACCTTTTTAGTGACTTAAAAAGGGTCAAAAACGAGTAAAATCCGTAAATTAACAAGGAAATTCACTTAACCCTCATTTTGTCCGTGCTTGAAAATGATAAAATCAACCTTGGAAGTCGAATATATGCTTGTTAGATTTCATAGGAACTATTACATGCTTCGATTCGATAAGGCTAGGCCACTTTATGACCTTTTTAGTGAAAGAAAAAGGGTCAAAAACGAGTAAAGTCCGTAAATTAACAAGGAAATTCACTTAACCCTCATTTTGTCCATTTTTGAAAATGATAAAATCAACCATGGAATTCGAATATATGCTTGTTAGATTTCATAGGAACTATTTCATGCTTCGATTCGATAAGGCTAGCCCACGTTATGACCTTTTTAGTGACTTAAAAAGGGTCAAAAACGAGTAAAATCCGTAAATTAACAAGGAAATTCACTTAACCCTCATTTTGTCCGTGTTTGAAAATGATAAAATCAACCTTGGAAGTCGAATATATGCTTGTTAGATTTCATAGGAACTATTACATGCTTCGATTCGACAAGCCTCGACCACTTTAAGCCCTTTTTAGTGAAAGAAAAAAGGTCAAAAACGAGTAAAATCCGTAACTTAACAAGGAAATTCACTTAACCCCCATTTTGGCCTTTTTAAAAAATTCTAAAATAAACCATGGATGTCGTAGATATGCTTGTTAGATTTCATAGGAACTATTACATGCTTCGATTCGATAAGGCTAGGCCACTTTATGACCTTTTTAGTGAATTAAAAAGGGTCAAAAACGAGTAAAATCTGTATATTAACAAGGAAATTCACTTAACCATCATTTTGTCCGTGTTTGAAAATGATAAAATCAACCTTGGAAGTCGAATATATGCTTGTTAGATTTCATAGCAACTATTACATGCTTCGATTCGACAAGCCTCGACCACTTTAAGCCCTTTTTAGTGAAAGAAAAAAGGTCAAAAACGAGTAAAATCCATAAATTAACAAGGAAATTCACTTAACCCTCATTTTTCCGTGTTTGAAAATGATAAAATCAACCTTGGAAGTCGAATATATGCTTGTTAGATTTCATAGGAACTATTACATGCTTCGATTCGACAAGCCTCGACCACTTTAAACCCTTTTTAGTGAAAGAAAAAAGGTCAAAAACGAGTAAAATCCGTAAATTAACAAGGAAATTCACTTAACCCCCATTTTGGCCTTTTTAAAAAATTCTAAACTAAACCGTGGATGTCGTAGATATGCTTGTTAGATTTCCTAGGAACTATTACATGCTTCGATTCGATAAGGCTAGGCCACTTTATGACCTTTTTAGTGAAAGAAAAAGGGTCAAAAACGAGTAAAATCCGTAAATTAACAAGAAAATTCACTTAACCTCCATTTTGTCCGTTTTTAAAAATTTTAAAATAAACCATGGATGTCGTAGATATGCTTGTTAGATTTCATAGGAACTATAATATGCTTCGATTCGATAAGGCTAGGCCACTTTATGACCTTTTTAGTGAATTAAAAAGGGTCAAAAATGAGTAAAATCCGTAAATTAACAAGGAAATTCACTTAACCCTCATTTTGTCCGTGTTTGAAAATGATAAAATCAACCTTGGAAGTCGAATATATGGTTGTTAGATTTCATAGGAACTATTACATGCTTCGATTCGACAAGCCTCGACCACTTTAAGCCCTTTTTAGTGAAAGAAAAAAAGTTAAAAACGAGTAAAATCCGTAAATTAACAAGGAAATTCACTTAACCCCCATTTTGGCCTTTTTAAAAAATTCTAAACTAAACCGTGGATGTCGTAGATATGCTTGTTAGATTTCTTAGGAACTATATCATGATTCGATTCAATAAGGCTAGGCCACTTTACGACGTTTTTAGTGAAAGAAAAAGGGTCAAAAACGAGTAAAGTCCGTAAATTAACAAGGAAATTCACTTAACCCTCATTTTGTCCATTTTTGAAAATGATAAAATCAACCATGGAATTCGAATATATGCTTGTTAGATTTCATAGGAACTATTACATGCTTCGATTCGATAAGGCTAGGCCACTTTATGACCTTTTTAGTGACTTAAAAAGGGTCAAAAACGAGTAAAATCCGTAAATTAACAAGGAAATTCACTTAACCCTAATTTTGTCCGTGTTTGAAAATGATAAAATCAACCTTGGAAGTCGAATATATGCTTGTTAGATTTCATAGGAACTATTACATGCTTCGATTCGACAAGTCTCTGTTGGAACAAAATGTGTTTAACAATGAACCTTAAAGGGTTTTGATGATAACAAGGTATTAAAAATTGTAAATTGGACTAGCTAATATTTGTTCAAGTGTACAGGACCATAATTATAAAGTTACATCATCATTGGTTCTGAATGAGCAAATAAAGAGCTATGGAAACAACAAAAATTTGAAGCTTGGACGCTCCTGAAGGCAACTTGCTACTGAAGAGAAAAAGCGCTCCTAAAGTCAAGCTGCTCCTGAAGAAATAGCGCTCCTGAAGTAAGCTGCTCCTGAAGAATAGTGCTTCTGAAGACAAGAGGTCCAGAAGCCACATCATCAGAAGCTGCGTCATCAGAAGCTGCAGAAGTCATATCATCAGAAGCTGCATCATCAGAAGCTGCCTCATCAGAAGCCATTTCACCAGAAGCTGAATATCAACTGGATTTGCAAAGAATCAAGAATTGAAGAATTATCAATGCAAAAGCTGTCTATTGGATTCGAAAACACAAACAAAGGATTAGTGGAGTTTGCAACGGTCATTTCAAAGGTGTTTGAAGGCGTGTGTTTGCAATTTGGACGAAAGCGTTGACATTGTACTTTGTACGAATTGTACAACCACGTTCTCCACTACTCTGTTTTGTGTCCGCGCTACAGGACAAGAAAACAGCTCCAGAATACGGTTTCGCCTGCATAGATGTTCCTTTGGATAAGGAATGGATTTCAAATTTGTTCTTCATAGGACAACAGCCAAATCAGGCAAAAGATTATTGGTGAAAGATCAAGCTTCAACAACGACTCTTTGGTGTGCTGGCAATTTCACAACGTCTCTCTCACACCTCTATATAAAGGAGTGAAGACCTAGAGAATTGGTAATGAAAGAACGCTGAACGAAAGACTCACAAGATTTTCACAAGTACCAAAAACCTCTGCTGAAATTGTTCTGCATTCACTTAGAATTTCTGTGTCTCAAAGTCATATCTTAGAAATTCTTAAGTCCATTGAGTCTGTATCTGATTTGTATTGTGAGCACCTCTGATTGTATATCAAGTGTTCAACCTTAAACAATTTTCTGTGTAATTTTGTTTAGTTAGGAAGTCTCTTGCAGTTGTGCTTGAGCAGGAAGTCTCTTGATTGTGTTCTTGAGCAAAGGAAGTCTCTTGCTTGTGTGCTTGAGCATTGGAAGTCTCTTGCTTGTGTGCTTGAGCATTTGTAATCAGATATTACTCATAGTGAAATCTCCTTGGAAGTGCAAGGGGGACTGGACTACTTCCGGATTGTGGAAGGAACCAGTATAATTGCTTTGTGTCGTTCTTCTTCTCTCTCTCTCTGTTTTATTCCGCTGCATTTAGATTCTGATTATCACTTCAGAAGCTGTCTCGCTTAGCTTCTGATCAGTGTGTTCAGTTTTTAGGAGAAACGAAGAATTTTTCTAAAACACAATTCAACCCCCCTTCTTGTGTTTTTCTCACCTTCAATTGGTATCTAGAGCCTTGGTCTGTTGTGTAACACTTAACCGTGCAACAGTCAAAGATCTGAGAAAAACATGTCTACTCCTACTCCTACTGGTCCTGGTGATACTAGCTATAAACATGTCTCACATGATTATAGTGATAGTAAGAAAACCAGTATTGGAAAAGTTCCAAAGTTCAATGGAGATGCTGAAGAGTTCTCTTGGTGGAAGACCAACTTTTACAGTTACATCATGAGCCTAGATGAAGAATTATGGGATATTCTGGAAGATGGTGTTGGTGATTTAGTCCTTGATGAAGAAGGAGCTGCTGTGGATAGAAAGAAACATACTCCAGAACTGAGGAAACTTTACAAGAAGCATCATATTATCAGAGGAGCTCTTGTCACTGCCATACCCAAAGCAGAATACATGAAGATGAGTGACAAATCCACTGCTAAAGCTATGTTTGCTTCTCTCTGTTCAAATTATGAAGGGAGCAAGAAGGTCAAAGAAGCAAAGGCTCTCCTGCTTGTACATCAGTATGAGTTATTCAAAATGAAGGATGATGAAACTATTGAGGAGATGTACTCAAGGTTTCAAACCTTAGTTTCTGGTCTACAGATTCTAAAGAAGAGCTATGTTGCTTCTGATCATGTAAGCAAGATACTCAGAAGCTTACCTGCCAGATGGAGACCAAAAGTGACTGCCATTGAGGAAGCTAAAGATTTAAACACTTTAAGTGTCGAAGATCTTGTTAGTTCTCTCAAAGTTCATGAGTTAAGTCTTAATGAACATGAGTCTACTAAGAAGAGTAAATCAATAGCTCTTCCATCCAAAGGCAAGTCATCAAAAGCTCTCAAAGTGGTTGAATCTGAAGAGGAAGAACAGTCAAGTTCAGACTCTGAACCAGATGCTGCAGAAATGGCCATGCTCTCAAACAGACTTCAATATCTGGCCAAGAAGAACAGAAAGTTTCTCTCCAGAAGGGGTAACTCCAGAAGCTCAAGGAAAGAAGATCAGAAGGGATGCTTCAACTGTAAGAAGCCAGGTCACTTCATTGCTGAATGCCCTGATCTTCAAAGAGAAAAGTCAAAGGACAAGTCAAAGAGGTCTACATTCAAACCAAGCAAATTCAAGAAGCAGATTAAGCAGAGTTTAATGGCAACCTGGGATGATTTGGGTAGTGAATCTGGATCTGATAAAGAGGAAGCTGATGAAGATGTAAAGGTAGTTGTTGGGTTGGTAGCAACAGCAACTTCAGAAGCTGGGTCAGATTCAGACTCAGAAGATGAAAACGAGGTATATTCCAAAATTCCCAGAGATGAACTTGTTGAGTCACTTAAAGAACTTCTTACACATTTTGAAGTAAGAACCAATGAGTTGAAGGATTTAAAAGAAAAATATGCTGATTTGGTACAACAGCAAAAATCAACTTTATTGGATCTGAAAGCTTCTGAACAAGGACTTAGGGGCTTTGACTTCATGTGTAAAACATATGAAGATCAGCTCAGGTTCTTATGTCAGAAGCTACAAGAAAAGTGTAATGAAAAACCTTTAAGTAACCATGAAATTGCTCTTGAAGATTTTATTATATCTGGCATTGACAGAAGCAGAGTGGCTTCTATGATTTATAGCATTTACAAGAACAATGGCAGAGGAATTGGTTTTCCAGAAGTGAAACTGGAGAAAACCAATCTAAAGTCTTGTTGTGAATGCATCAAGGAAGGTCTGAAAACATTCTTTGTACCAGAAGGGGCTGAGTTGGAAACTGTTGTTCAATCAGAACCTGAAGCTTCTAGTTCTAAGGCTAAGATTACTTCAAAGCCAAAGAACTCTAAGTCAAAGGCTATGATCAAATCTGATTCCAAAACTTCAAAGGTTAGGATCCTGAAAAGATCAGAACCTATTCCTCAGAGTCTGGTGAAACCAAAATCTGGGGTTCTGAAGTCTAAGTTTCAGAAGAAGACAGTTACTGCTTCTGAAGTACCAAAACCTAAGGTGATGGTTAATCAGAAGCAACCCAACTCACAGCACAAGGTACAAGAAGTGAAGAGTAAAGCCTTAAGTACTAACCTTCCAGGACCCACAGAACAATGGGTACCTAAATCTAAAAATGTCAATGATGTAGGTATGTCTAAGAGCAGTGCCAAAGCAAAGATCATGGTACCTAGACAGTGGTTGCTCAAGACACATGACAGGAGACAAGTCCATGTTCCTCAGCCTAACAATGAAAGAGGGAGGAAATGTGAAATTTGGAGGCAACCAGTCAGGCAAGATCATAGGTACAGGAACTATTGGTAACTCCTCTACCTCAATTAATAATGTATGGTTGGTAGATGGTCTTGAACATAACCTTTTGAGCATTAGTCAATTTTGTGATAATGGTTATGATGTGCTTTTTGAAAAACCCAACTGTACAGTAATCAACAAGGAAGACAAATCCATTGTGTTCAAAGGAAAGAGAGTTGACAATGTCTATAAAATCAATTTTTCTGAACTGGCTGATCAGAAGGTGATGTGCCTACTATCAGTGAATGATAAGAAATGGATGTGGCACAGAAGGTTGGGACATGCTAACTGGAGGTTAATCTCTAAGCTTAGTAAGTTACAACTTGTGAAAGGGCTACCAGACATTGACTATTATTCAGATGCACTCTGTGGTGCATGTCAGAGAGGGAAAATTGTGAAATCATCTTTTAAAACAAAAGATATTGTTTCAACCTCAAGACCTTTAGAATTACTCCATATTGATTTATTTGGACCAGTAAGTACTGCATCCTTATATGGAAGTAGATATGGATTAGTCATTGTTGATGATTACAGCAGATGGACTTGGGAGAAATTCATAAAGAGTAAAGATGTTGCGTGTGATGTATTCAGTAGCTTCTGCACTCAAATTCAATCTGAAAAAGAATCAAAAATTTTGAAAGTCAGAAGTGATCATGGTGGAGAATTTGAAAATGAGCCATTTGAAGCTTTTTGTGAAAAACATGGAATTTTCCATGAATTCTCTTCTCCTAGAACACCACAACAAAATGGGGTTGTAGAGAGAAAGAATAGAACTTTACAAGAAATGGCCAGAACCATGATTCATGAAAACAATTTACCAAAACATTTTTGGGCAGAAGCAGTGAATACAGCATGCTATGTTCAAAACAGGATCTATATTAGACCTATTTTGGAGAAAACAGCATATGAACTCTTTAAAGGAAGAAAACCCAATATCTCTTACTTTCATCAATTTGGATGTACATGTTACATTCTGAACAACAAGCTCTACCTAAAGAAATTTGATGCCAAGGCCCAAAGAGGAATCTTTTTAGGTTACTCTGAAAGGTCAAAGGCATACAGGGTGTATAATTCAGAAACACTCTGTGTTGAAGAATCTATGCACGTTAAATTTGATGACAAAGAGCTTGAAGATAAAACTTCAAAGCAAGGTGAAAGTTTTGCAGAGATACAGGTTCCTGAAGCTACTCCAGAACCTGATCAGATAGCTGAGTCTGAAGATAGTCCAGAAGCTGAACCCACATCAGAAGCACAAGATGAAGCTGCTTCTGATGAAGCACAAGATGACTCACATCAAGAAGATCCTCCCAGAAACACATTCAAACACAAGTCTTCACATCCTGAAGAGCTAATCATTGGAAACAAAGATAGTCCAAGAAGAACAAGATCACATTTCAGACAAGAAGAGTCAATGATTGGACTAATCTCAATGATTGAACCTACAACAGTTGATGAAGCACTTTCAGATGATGGATGGATCCTAGCTATGCAAGAAGAGTTGAATCAATTTCAAAGAAATGATGTGTGGGATCTGGTACCCAAACCTCAGCACAAGAACATTATTGGAACAAAATGGGTATTCAGAAACAAGCTGAATGAGCAAGGTGAAGTAACAAGAAACAAAGCCAGACTTGTTGCACAAGGGTATAGTCAACAAGAAGGCATTGATTACACTGAAACGTTTGCTCCAGTTGCAAGATTGGAAGCAATCAGGTTACTTCTTTCCTATGCAGTTAATCATGGCATAATATTATATCAGATGGATGTCAAGAGTGCATTTCTCAATGGTGTCATAGAAGAAGAAGTGTATGTTAAGCAACCTCCTGGATTTGAGGATATTAAATATCCTGACCATGTTTTTAAATTGAAGAAATCACTATATGGCTTGAAACAAGCTCCCAGAGCTTGGTATGATAGACTAAGTAATTTCTTAATCAAAAATGATTTTAAGAGAGGACAGGTTGACACTACACTCTTCAGAAGGACCCTTGGGAAAGATACTCTTGTTGTGCAAATATATGTTGATGATATAATATTTGGTTCTACTAATGCATCTCTTTGCAAGGAATTTTCTGAGTTAATGCAGGATGAATTTGAAATGAGCATGATGGGAGAGCTGAAGTTCTTCCTTGGCATTCAAATCAATCAATGCAAAGATGGAGTCTATGTTCATCAATCAAAGTACACAAAGGAGCTTCTGAAGAAGTTCAAACTTGAAGATTGTAAAGTGATGAACACTCCAATGCATCCTACGTGCAACCTGAGCAAAGAAGATGAAGGAACTAAAGTAGATCAGAAGCTGTATAGAGGTATGATTGGTTCTTTGTTATACCTCACTGCATCTAGGCCAGATATTTTATTCAGTGTATGCTTGTGTGCAAGATTCCAATCAGATCCTAGAGAATCTCATATGACTGCTGTCAAGAGAATCTTCAGGTATTTGAAAGGAACAACCAATCTTGGACTCCTTTATAGGAAATCCTTAGATTATAAGCTAATTGGATTCTGTGATGCTGATTATGCTGGTGATAGGATTGAAAGAAAGTCAACCAGTGGCAATTGTCAATTTCTGGGTGATAATCTTATATCCTGGGCTAGCAAAAGACAAACAACTATTGCTATGTCTACAGCAGAAGCAGAATACATTTCAGCTGCAAGTTGTTGTACACAACTACTTTGGATGAAACATCAGTTGGAAGATTATCAGATAACTGCTAACAGTATTCCCATTTATTGTGATAATACTGCTGCTATTTGTTTGTCTAAAAATCCAATTTTGCATTCAAGAGCGAAGCACATTGAAATCAAACACCATTTTATCAGAGATTATGTTCAAAAAGGAATTTTAGATATACAATTCATTGATACTGAAAATCAATGGGCTGATATATTTACTAAGCCTTTAACTGTTGAAAGATTTGATTTTATAAAGAAAAATTTGAACATGCACTTTGTACCTGATTAAATGCTTGCTTGCTCCTGAATAGGATTTTAGGTTCTGAAGTTAGTTCAGAAGCAGTAGTCCATCAGAAGCTCTTTATTGAGGTTCTGAGGAAAACTCGCTTCTGATGATGACGTCAGCATCTGAAGTCCAGAAGCTAGATTTATTGCTTCTGAATAGTTGAATTAGTGGAAACGTTGGAAGTTACCTTTTAAAAAGTAACTTTTGGCCCACTAACTTGGTAGTTACTCTGTGAACTTCTTACGTGGCCTGTATGTGTTGGTGTATAACTAAAAGGGCAATGATGATTTAAAAGCTTTGAAAGTACTTTTCACGCGCCCCCAATTTTGTCATTAATGTTATGTTTGTTTGTCTCTTTTGAATTGCAATCGTTTTACTTTTAACACTTTGTCAATTCACACACTACTCACTCACAACAAACACATTTGCTCTCAAACCTCTTGCGAAGTAAGCGCATTCTCTCAACCTTAGAACCCTAAAATCTTCATCTTCTTCAAGTCTTCGTCAATCATCAAATGGCATCATCAAGCTCGCAACGAGAAGATTCAGTATCTACTTCACGAATGGTCCCTGAATATGACTACAGAGGAAGAAGCATGAAATTGGAAGAATGGGATTTGCAGGTTCAAATAGAGAATCCAGTGGACTTTGATTCTCTGAATTTTCATAGGTGTTCAATCAGAAGCTACTATGAAGAGCAAGGACTCATGGATTATTTCAAAATGTTGAATGGACCAACATATGAAGCTCTGGTTAGACACTTCTGGGTAAGAGCAAAATTCTACAACAAAGCGGCATCCTTAGCTGAGGAAAGTCAGATGGTGCTAATGTATCCTGAATTAGAAGGGAAAACAAGAGAAGAAATGGGTCTTGCGCCATTTGTTGAAGATGAAATCAGGTCCAGCATCTGTGGTATTCCAGTAAGACTTGCACAATGGCACATAGAGTATGTTCTCAAGGCTGCAGCCTCTGGATACTACTCTGGAATTGATCTTTCAGATGCTGCTGAAAAACGCATTTGGAAAAAGCAAGCCAACTTGGTGATATACAATTCTGAGAAGGAGAAGAAATATGCTGAGTTGAGCATGGAAACTAAGATGCTTCTGAAGATTCAGAATGAGAACCTGTTTCCAAGTGGTGTCTGTGTAAAACCAAATCTAGCTCAGAAGGTCCTTCTCCAGCACTTCATCAAGAAGGAAAAGGTGAATGTGCCCAAATACATGTTCAAGTACTTGGTAGAGTGTTTGAAACAGAGTCAGCTACTGGATAAACCCTTGGTTCCTTATGGAAGACTCCTCTCAGAGATATTCTATCAAGGAGGTATCTTGGACAGTCTCAGTCAATCTCAAGGCTTCACAGATCAGCTACTTGACACAAAAACTGGAAAATTCATTAATGCTCATACTCTCTTGAATATGAAGCTAATCAGTGAAGTCACCAAACTTCAAACTGATTTAAGTGAATCATTTGTTAAGTCTGATCTTATGAAGGACTTTCCACCCATCTGCAAGAAGGATCCCATTGAAGTGCAGATGTACTATATCAAGGAACATTTTGAGGCAACCAATGAGAGAATCAGATTGGAAGATATTCCAGAGGAAATGTATGGTGGTGCTCTGCCACGAGCCAGAGGCAGAAAGTCAAAAAGGAAGATAACTGCAGTGCAATATCTAGAGGTTGAACAACCTGCTAAAAAGGCAAAAGTTGCTACTGACAAGCTCAAAATTGGTAGTTCATCAGTACCTTCTATTGAAGAAGCCATTGAAGACATGGATTCCAGGTTGATCATGGATGTTGGCATTTCTCTTGATCAACCTGCTATACCAAAGAGGAAGAGGAAGCCAGCCTTGAGGAGGACCAAGGATTTTCCTCATATCACCTCTACAGATCAAGATGCTTCTGATTTGGAGTTAAAGGAGTTACAAGAGAAGAAGGCAGCAGCTGAAAAAGTCTTGGAAATTGCTGCTGAGCTACAAGAGTCTGTAGTCTCAGAAGCCAAGAAAATGTTGCAGATGACCAGTGAGTTTGCTCAAGAGGATTCTGATCCTGAACCAGAGAAGGTAATTAATATATCATCAGATTCCGCATCCAAATCATTATCAGACTCTGATGATTCTGATGATGATATACCCTTAGCTCAACTGTTTCGAAAACCAGTAAAAAGCCAATCAACATCAACCAAAACCAACGATAAGCCCTCTCAGTCAACTACTTATGAACCAGTTGGTCACATAATTAATGAGAAGTGGGCTGAACTGGCTGAGCAGAGAGAAAGAGTCATTGATACTATTTTTCGCCTTCACCCTCAACCTCTTAACATTCAACCTCTCAACATGATTCCTCCAGAAAATGTTGAGTCTACAACAGAAAAGGCCTCTGAAGCAACTCCAGAAGCAGCTGCTTCTGAAAATGTTGTTTCAGAAAACCCCCATCAACAAACACCTGAACCACAAAAACCCACAACACCCCCACAATCACCAATAGCCATCATTGACCACCAACTCAACAATCAAACAACAACTTCACTACAACAACCACCAACTGAAACTGAATTTCAACCTTTACCTGAACACTCTCCAGAACCAACTCCCATGGATGTTGACATCTCTCAAGTCAATGTTCAAGACTCAACCTCCACCACACACATTGATTCTGACCAGCCTTCGTCTTCAAACACACAAACACACCTTACCTTTCCAATTCCTAACCCCATTCAAGATTTAGAAATCAGTGATTCTGATCTTGAAACCCTTGATCATCCACCCACAAACATCCTGGAATCTGGATATATTAATTCTGAGCTTCTCACAATCTTGAGTCAGATGCATAATCTGGTGGATCAAAGAAGGACAATTGATCTCACAGGTGCATATGAAGACTCCTGGGCATCTCTTCAAAACCGGGCAGCTGGGGTTATTGAAGAAATCAAGGCCAAATGCATCAGAGTCAAGCAAGCTTCAGTCAGAAGGCTAATGGAGCAAGTGAATCAGAGTCTTAGAGTAAGAAGTTCTACACTGCTCCTGGCAAACCATCCTTTCTTCTTTGAAACGGATTACTTGACCAGAGAAGCAAGGCTGTGTAAGCTTCTGAAGAAACAGATGGCACAGCAGCAGCAAGAAGCTAGAGAAAGGGAACAAGCTCCTCTTCAGAGGCAACAACAACTTGAAGAACTGTTGAAGAAGAAGATTGAAGAAATGGAAGAGATGAAGAAACAACAACAAACCAACCCTTAGTTGCACACCCTTGTGTTTTTCTTTGTTTGTTGTCTGTTTTAAAATTTCTTAGTCCTTGCTTCTGAAACCATCTTGTCTTATTTCTCTTGCTTCTGAATGCTTACTGATTCTGACTGTTTAGCTGCTTCTGACAATTGATATACATGTTCATATATTTTGCTCTGACTTATTTAGTTCACTTTCTTTTATACTCTCTCCTGTTTGAGTTTTTCTCATATCTTTTTGTCTTTTATGCTTAAATTTATTTTAATTTTTTTTGATAATGACAAAAGGGGGAGTATATGTGACAAGTATTTAAAGGCTCTGAGCCCCATTAATGGCATTTGAAATTTTTGAAAACCTTCTATCATTTTTTTTACCTTATTGGTATAAGCTATGAACGAACGAAGGAGTATCAAAATTCAAGTAAAATTAATTGAACCATTCTTCTTATCTATAAGTTAATTCTTTCAATGATTCAATTTTGTTTTTAAGCTCTGATAATATTATTGCGCGAAAAATGAATTTAATTAACCTGGATAGAACTTAGGGGGAGCTTACAAACCTCACCTTAAAGACTATCAGACTCAGGGGGAGTTTGAGCTTACAAACCTCAGATTCTGAGCTTACAAACCTCAGAACCCCAAAGTCAACTTGTTAATTAGATTAACAACAATTGATCAATTTTAAATACTTTTGTTTGTCATCATCAAAAAGGGGGAGATTGTTGGAACAAAATGTGTTTAACAATGAACCTTAAAGGGTTTTGATGATAACAAGGTATTAAAAATTGTAAATTGGACTAGCTAATATTTGTTCAAGTGTACAGGACCATAATTATAAAGTTACATCATCATTGGTTCTGAATGAGCAAATAAAGAGCTATGGAAACAACAAAAATTTGAAGCTTGGACGCTCCTGAAGGCAACTTGCTACTGAAGAGAAAAAGCGCTCCTGAAGTCAAGCTGCTCCTGAAGAAATAGCGCTCCTGAAGTAAGCTGCTCCTGAAGAATAGTGCTTCTGAAGACAAGAGGTCCAGAAGCCACATCATCAGAAGCTGCGTCATCAGAAGCTGCAGAAGTCATATCATCAGAAGCTGCATCATCAGAAGCTGCCTCATCAGAAGCCATTTCACCAGAAGCTGAATATCAACTGGATTTGCAAAGAATCAAGAATTGAAGAATTATCAATGCAAAAGCTGTCTATTGGATTCGAAAACACAAACAAAGGATTAGTGGAGTTTGCAACGGTCATTTCAAAGGTGTTTGAAGGCGTGTGTTTGCAATTTGGACGAAAGCGTTGACATTGTACTTTGTACGAATTGTACAACCACGTTCTCCACTACTCTGTTTTGTGTCCGCGCTACAGGACAAGAAAACAGCTCCAGAATACGGTTTCGCCTGCATAGATGTTCCTTTGGATAAGGAATGGATTTCAAATTTGTTCTTCATAGGACAACAGCCAAATCAGGCAAAAGATTATTGGTGAAAGATCAAGCTTCAACAACGACTCTTTGGTGTGCTGGCAATTTCACAACGTCTCTCTCACACCTCTATATAAAGGAGTGAAGACCTAGAGAATTGGTAATGAAAGAACGCTGAACGAAAGACTCACAAGATTTTCACAAGTACCAAAACCTCTGCTGAAATTGTTCTGCATTCACTTAGAATTTCTGTGTCTCAAAGTCATATCTTAGAAATTCTTAAGTCCATTGAGTCTGTATCTGATTTGTATTGTGAGCACCTCTGATTGTATATCAAGTGTTCAACCTTAAACAATTTTCTGTGTAATTTTGTTTAGTTAGGAAGTCTCTTGCAGTTGTGCTTGAGCAGGAAGTCTCTTGATTGTGTTCTTGAGCAAAGGAAGTCTCTTGCTTGTGTGCTTGAGCATTGGAAGTCTCTTGCTTGTGTGCTTGAGCATTTGTAATCAGATATTACTCATAGTGAAATCTCCTTGGAAGTGCAAGGGGGACTGGACTACTTCCGGATTGTGGAAGGAACCAGTATAATTGCTTTGTGTCGTTCTTCTTCTCTCTCTCTCTGTTTTATTCCGCTGCATTTAGATTCTGATTATCACTTCAGAAGCTGTCTCGCTTAGCTTCTGATCAGTGTGTTCAGTTTTTAGGAGAAACGAAGAATTTTTCTAAAACACAATTCAACCCCCCTTCTTGTGTTTTTCTCACCTTCAGTCTCGACCACTTTAAGCCCTTTTTAGTGAAAGAAAAAAGGTCAAAAACGAGTAAAATCCATAAATTAACAAGGAAATTCACTTAACCCTCATTTTTCCGTGTTTGAAAATGATAAAATCAACCTTGGAAGTCGAATATATGCTTGTTAGATTTCATAGGAACTATTACATGCTTCGATTCGACAAGCCTCGACCACTTTAAACCCTTTTTAGTGAAAGAAAAAAGGTCAAAAACGAGTAAAATCCGTAAATTAACAAGGAAATTCACTTAACCCCCATTTTGGCCTTTTTAAAAAATTCTAAACTAAACCGTGGATGTCGTAGATATGCTTGTTAGATTTCCTAGGAACTATTACATGCTTCGATTCGATAAGGCTAGGCCACTTTATGACCTTTTTAGTGAAAGAAAAAGGGTCAAAAACGAGTAAAATCCGTAAATTAACAAGAAAATTCACTTAACCTCCATTTTGTCCGTTTTTAAAAATTTTAAAATAAACCATGGATGTCGTAGATATGCTTGTTAGATTTCATAGGAACTATAATATGCTTCGATTCGATAAGGCTAGGCCACTTTATGACCTTTTTAGTGAATTAAAAAGGGTCAAAAATGAGTAAAATCCGTAAATTAACAAGGAAATTCACTTAACCCTCATTTTGTCCGTGTTTGAAAATGATAAAATCAACCTTGGAAGTCGAATATATGGTTGTTAGATTTCATAGGAACTATTACATGCTTCGATTCGACAAGCCTCGACCACTTTAAGCCCTTTTTAGTGAAAGAAAAAAAGTTAAAAACGAGTAAAATCCGTAAATTAACAAGGAAATTCACTTAACCCCCATTTTGGCCTTTTTAAAAAATTCTAAACTAAACCGTGGATGTCGTAGATATGCTTGTTAGATTTCTTAGGAACTATTACATGATTCGATTCGATAAGGCTAGGCCACTTTACGACGTTTTTAGTGAAAGAAAAAGGGTCAAAAACGAGTAAAGTCCGTAAATTAACAAGAAAATTCACTTAACCTCCATTTTGTCCGTTTTTAAAAATTTTAAAATAAACCATGGATGTCGTAGATATGCTTGTTAGATTTCATAGGAACTATAATATGCTTCGATTCGATAAGGCTAGGCCACTTTATGACCTTTTTAGTGAATTAAAAAGGGTCAAAAATGAGTAAAATCCGTAAATTAACAAGGAAATTCACTTAACCCTCATTTTGTCCGTGTTTGAAAATGATAAAATCAACCTTGGAAGTCGAATATATGGTTGTTAGATTTCATAGGAACTATTACATGCTTCGATTCGACAAGCCTCGACCACTTTAAGCCCTTTTTAGTGAAAGAAAAAAAGTTAAAAACGAGTAAAATCCGTAAATTAACAAGGAAATTCACTTAACCCCCATTTTGGCCTTTTTAAAAAATTCTAAACTAAACCGTGGATGTCGTAGATATGCTTGTTAGATTTCTTAGGAACTATTACATGATTCGATTCGATAAGGCTAGGCCACTTTACGACGTTTTTAGTGAAAGAAAAAGGGTCAAAAACGAGTAAAGTCCGTAAATTAACAAGGAAATTCACTTAACCCTCATTTTGTCCATTTTTGAAAATGATAAAATCAACCATGGAATTCGAATATATGCTTGTTAGATTTCATAGGAACTATTACATGCTTCGATTCGATAAGGCTAGGCCACTTTATGACCTTTTTAGTGACTTAAAAAGGGTCAAAAACGAGTAAAATCCGTAAATTAACAAGGAAATTCACTTAACCCTAATTTTGTCCGTGTTTGAAAATGATAAAATCAACCTTGGAAGTCGAATATATGCTTGTTAGATTTCATAGGAACTATTACATGCTTCGATTCGACAAGTCTCGACCACTTTAAGCCCTTTTTAGTGAAAGAAAAAAGGTCAAAAACGAGTAAAATCCATAAATTAACAAGGAAATTCACTTAACCCTCATTTTTCCGTGTTTGAAAATGATAAAATCAACCTTGGAAGTCGAATATATGCTTGTTAGATTTCATAGGAACTATTACATGCTTCGATTCGACAAGCCTCGACCACTTTAAACCCTTTTTAGTGAAAGAAAAAAGGTCAAAAACGAGTAAAATCCGTAAATTAACAAGGAAATTCACTTAACCCCCATTTTGGCCTTTTTAAAAAATTCTAAACTAAACCGTGGATGTCGTAGATATGCTTGTTAGATTTCCTAGGAACTATTACATGATTCGATTCGATAAGGCTAGGCCACTTTACGACGTTTTTAGTGAAAGAAAAAGGGTCAAAAACGAGTAAAGTCCGTAAATTAACAAGAAAATTCACTTAACCTCCATTTTGTCCGTTTTTAAAAATTTTAAAATAAACCATGGATGTCGTAGATATGCTTGTTAGATTTCATAGGAACTATAATATGCTTCGATTCGATAAGGCTAGGCCACTTTATGACCTTTTTAGTGAATTAAAAAGGGTCAAAAATGAGTAAAATCCGTAAATTAACAAGGAAATTCACTTAACCCTCATTTTGTCCGTGTTTGAAAATGATAAAATCAACCTTGGAAGTCGAATATATGGTTGTTAGATTTCATAGGAACTATTACATGCTTCGATTCGACAAGCCTCGACCACTTTAAGCCCTTTTTAGTGAAAGAAAAAAAGTTAAAAACGAGTAAAATCCGTAAATTAACAAGGAAATTCACTTAACCCCCATTTTGGCCTTTTTAAAAAATTCTAAACTAAACCGTGGATGTCGTAGATATGCTTGTTAGATTTCTTAGGAACTATTACATGATTCGATTCGATAAGGCTAGGCCACTTTACGACGTTTTTAGTGAAAGAAAAAGGGTCAAAAACGAGTAAAGTCCGTAAATTAACAAGGAAATTCACTTAACCCTCATTTTGTCCATTTTTGAAAATGATAAAATCAACCATGGAATTCGAATATATGCTTGTTAGATTTCATAGGAACTATTACATGCTTCGATTCGATAAGGCTAGGCCACTTTATGACCTTTTTAGTGACTTAAAAAGGGTCAAAAACGAGTAAAATCCGTAAATTAACAAGGAAATTGACTTAACCCTAATTTTGTCCGTGTTTGAAAATGATAAAATCAACCTTGGAAGTCGAATATATGCTTGTTAGATTTCATAGGATCTATTACATGCTTCGATTCGACAAGTCTCGACCACTTTAAGCCCTTTTTAGTGAAAGAAAAAAGGTCAAAAACGAGTAAAATCCATAAATTAACAAGGAAATTCACTTAACCCTCATTTTTCCGTGTTTGAAAATGATAAAATCAACCTTGGAAGTCGAATATATGCTTGTTAGATTTCATAGGAACTATTACATGCTTCGATTCGACAAGCCTCGACCACTTTAAACCCTTTTTAGTGAAAGAAAAAAGGTCAAAAACGAGTAAAATCCGTAAATTAACAAGGAAATTCACTTAACCCCCATTTTGGCCTTTTTAAAAAATTCTAAACTAAACCGTGGATGTCGTAGATATGCTTGTTAGATTTCCTAGGAACTATTACATGATTCGATTCGATAAGGCTAGGCCACTTTACGACGTTTTTAGTGAAAGAAAAAGGGTCAAAAACGAGTAAAGTCCGTAAATTAACAAGAAAATTCACTTAACCTCCATTTTGTCCGTTTTTAAAAATTTTAAAATAAACCATGGATGTCGTAGATATGCTTGTTAGATTTCATAGGAACTATAATATGCTTCGATTCGATAAGGCTAGGCCACTTTATGACCTTTTTAGTGAATTAAAAAGGGTCAAAAATGAGTAAAATCCGTAAATTAACAAGGAAATTCACTTAACCCTCATTTTGTCCGTGTTTGAAAATGATAAAATCAACCTTGGAAGTCGAATATATGGTTGTTAGATTTCATAGGAACTATTACATGCTTCGATTCGACAAGCCTCGACCACTTTAAGCCCTTTTTAGTGAAAGAAAAAAAGTTAAAAACGAGTAAAATCCGTAAATTAACAAGGAAATTCACTTAACCCCCATTTTGGCCTTTTTAAAAAATTCTAAACTAAACCGTGGATGTCGTAGATATGCTTGTTAGATTTCTTAGGAACTATTACATGATTCGATTCGATAAGGCTAGGCCACTTTACGACGTTTTTAGTGAAAGAAAAAGGGTCAAAAACGAGTAAAGTCCGTAAATTAACAAGGAAATTCACTTAACCCTCATTTTGTCCATTTTTGAAAATGATAAAATCAACCATGGAATTCGAATATATGCTTGTTAGATTTCATAGGAACTATTACATGCTTCGATTCGATAAGGCTAGGCCACTTTATGACCTTTTTAGTGACTTAAAAAGGGTCAAAAACGAGTAAAATCCGTAAATTAACAAGGAAATTGACTTAACCCTAATTTTGTCCGTGTTTGAAAATGATAAAATCAACCTTGGAAGTCGAATATATGCTTGTTAGATTTCATAGGATCTATTACATGCTTCGATTCGACAAGTCTCGACCACTTTAAGCCCTTTTTAGTGAAAGAAAAAAGGTCAAAAACGAGTAAAATCCATAAATTAACAAGGAAATTCACTTAACCCTCATTTTTCCGTGTTTGAAAATGATAAAATCAACCTTGGAAGTCGAATATATGCTTGTTAGATTTCATAGGAACTATTACATGCTTCGATTCGACAAGCCTCGACCACTTTAAACCCTTTTTAGTGAAAGAAAAAAGGTCAAAAACGAGTAAAATCCGTAAATTAACAAGGAAATTCACTTAACCCCCATTTTGGCCTTTTTAAAAAATTCTAAACTAAACCGTGGATGTCGTAGATATGCTTGTTAGATTTCCTAGGAACTATTACATGATTCGATTCGATAAGGCTAGGCCACTTTACGACGTTTTTAGTGAAAGAAAAAGGGTCAAAAACGAGTAAAGTCCGTAAATTAACAAGAAAATTCACTTAACCTCCATTTTGTCCGTTTTTAAAAATTTTAAAATAAACCATGGATGTCGTAGATATGCTTGTTAGATTTCATAGGAACTATAATATGCTTCGATTCGATAAGGCTAGGCCACTTTATGACCTTTTTAGTGAATTAAAAAGGGTCAAAAATGAGTAAAATCCGTAAATTAACAAGGAAATTCACTTAACCCTCATTTTGTCCGTGTTTGAAAATGATAAAATCAACCTTGGAAGTCGAATATATGGTTGTTAGATTTCATAGGAACTATTACATGCTTCGATTCGACAAGCCTCGACCACTTTAAGCCCTTTTTAGTGAAAGAAAAAAAGTTAAAAACGAGTAAAATCCGTAAATTAACAAGGAAATTCACTTAACCCCCATTTTGGCCTTTTTAAAAAATTCTAAACTAAACCGTGGATGTCATAGATATGCTTGTTAGATTTCTTAGGAACTATTACATGATTCGATTCGATAAGGCTAGGCCACTTTACGACGTTTTTAGTGAAAGAAAAAGGGTCAAAAACGAGTAAAGTCCGTAAATTAACAAGGAAATTCACTTAACCCTCATTTTGTCCATTTTTGAAAATGATAAAATCAACCATGGAATTCGAATATATGCTTGTTAGATTTCATAGGAACTATTACATGCTTCGATTCGATAAGGCTAGGCCACTTTATGACCTTTTTAGTGACTTAAAAAGGGTCAAAAACGAGTAAAATCCGTAAATTAACAAGGAAATTCACTTAACCCTAATTTTGTCCGTGTTTGAAAATGATAAAATCAACCTTGGAAGTCGAATATATGCTTGTTAGATTTCATAGGAACTATTACATGCTTCGATTCGACAAGTCTCGACCACTTTAAGCCCTTTTTAGTGAAAGAAAAAAGGTCAAAAACGAGTAAAATCCATAAATTAACAAGGAAATTCACTTAACCCTCATTTTTCCGTGTTTGAAAATGATAAAATCAACCTTGGAAGTCGAATATATGCTTGTTAGATTTCATAGGAACTATTACATGCTTCGATTCGACAAGCCTCGACCACTTTAAACCCTTTTTAGTGAAAGAAAAAAGGTCAAAAACGAGTAAAATCCGTAAATTAACAAGGAAATTCACTTAACCCCCATTTTGGCCTTTTTAAAAAATTCTAAACTAAACCGTGGATGTCGTAGATATGCTTGTTAGATTTCCTAGGAACTATTACATGATTCGATTCGATAAGGCTAGGCCACTTTACGACGTTTTTAGTGAAAGAAAAAGGGTCAAAAACGAGTAAAGTCCGTAAATTAACAAGAAAATTCACTTAACCTCCATTTTGTCCGTTTTTAAAAATTTTAAAATAAACCATGGATGTCGTAGATATGCTTGTTAGATTTCATAGGAACTATAATATGCTTCGATTCGATAAGGCTAGGCCACTTTATGACCTTTTTAGTGAATTAAAAAGGGTCAAAAATGAGTAAAATCCGTAAATTAACAAGGAAATTCACTTAACCCTCATTTTGTCCGTGTTTGAAAATGATAAAATCAACCTTGGAAGTCGAATATATGGTTGTTAGATTTCATAGGAACTATTACATGCTTCGATTCGACAAGCCTCGACCACTTTAAGCCCTTTTTAGTGAAAGAAAAAAAGTTAAAAACGAGTAAAATCCGTAAATTAACAAGGAAATTCACTTAACCCCCATTTTGGCCTTTTTAAAAAATTCTAAACTAAACCGTGGATGTCGTAGATATGCTTGTTAGATTTCTTAGGAACTATTACATGATTCGATTCGATAAGGCTAGGCCACTTTACGACGTTTTTAGTGAAAGAAAAAGGGTCAAAAACGAGTAAAGTCCGTAAATTAACAAGGAAATTCACTTAACCCTCATTTTGTCCATTTTTGAAAATGATAAAATCAACCATGGAATTCGAATATATGCTTGTTAGATTTCATAGGAACTATTACATGCTTCGATTCGATAAGGCTAGGCCACTTTATGACCTTTTTAGTGACTTAAAAAGGGTCAAAAACGAGTAAAATCCGTAAATTAACAAGGAAATTCACTTAACCCTAATTTTGTCCGTGTTTGAAAATGATAAAATCAACCTTGGAAGTCGAATATATGCTTGTTAGATTTCATAGGAACTATTACATGCTTCGATTCGACAAGTCTCGACCACTTTAAGCCCTTTTTAGTGAAAGAAAAAAGGTCAAAAACGAGTAAAATCCATAAATTAACAAGGAAATTCACTTAACCCTCATTTTTCCGTGTTTGAAAATGATAAAATCAACCTTGGAAGTCGAATATATGCTTGTTAGATTTCATAGGAACTATTACATGCTTCGATTCGACAAGCCTCGACCACTTTAAACCCTTTTTAGTGAAAGAAAAAAGGTCAAAAACGAGTAAAATCCGTAAATTAACAAGGAAATTCACTTAACCCCCATTTTGGCCTTTTTAAAAAATTCTAAACTAAACCGTGGATGTCGTAGATATGCTTGTTAGATTTCCTAGGAACTATTACATGATTCGATTCGATAAGGCTAGGCCACTTTACGACGTTTTTAGTGAAAGAAAAAGGGTCAAAAACGAGTAAAGTCCGTAAATTAACAAGAAAATTCACTTAACCTCCATTTTGTCCGTTTTTAAAAATTTTAAAATAAACCATGGATGTCGTAGATATGCTTGTTAGATTTCATAGGAACTATAATATGCTTCGATTCGATAAGGCTAGGCCACTTTATGACCTTTTTAGTGAATTAAAAAGGGTCAAAAATGAGTAAAATCCGTAAATTAACAAGGAAATTCACTTAACCCTCATTTTGTCCGTGTTTGAAAATGATAAAATCAACCTTGGAAGTCGAATATATGGTTGTTAGATTTCATAGGAACTATTACATGCTTCGATTCGACAAGCCTCGACCACTTTAAGCCCTTTTTAGTGAAAGAAAAAAAGTTAAAAACGAGTAAAATCCGTAAATTAACAAGGAAATTCACTTAACCCCCATTTTGGCCTTTTTAAAAAATTCTAAACTAAACCGTGGATGTCGTAGATATGCTTGTTAGATTTCTTAGGAACTATTACATGATTCGATTCGATAAGGCTAGGCCACTTTACGACGTTTTTAGTGAAAGAAAAAGGGTCAAAAACGAGTAAAGTCCGTAAATTAACAAGGAAATTCACTTAACCCTCATTTTGTCCATTTTTGAAAATGATAAAATCAACCATGGAATTCGAATATATGCTTGTTAGATTTCATAGGAACTATTACATGCTTCGATTCGATAAGGCTAGGCCACTTTATGACCTTTTTAGTGACTTAAAAAGGGTCAAAAACGAGTAAAATCCGTAAATTAACAAGGAAATTCACTTAACCCTAATTTTGTCCGTGTTTGAAAATGATAAAATCAACCTTGGAAGTCGAATATATGCTTGTTAGATTTCATAGGAACTATTACATGCTTCGATTCGACAAGTCTCGACCACTTTAAGCCCTTTTTAGTGAAAGAAAAAAGGTCAAAAACGAGTAAAATCCATAAATTAACAAGGAAATTCACTTAACCCTCATTTTTCCGTGTTTGAAAATGATAAAATCAACCTTGGAAGTCGAATATATGCTTGTTAGATTTCATAGGAACTATTACATGCTTCGATTCGACAAGCCTCGACCACTTTAAACCCTTTTTAGTGAAAGAAAAAAGGTCAAAAACGAGTAAAATCCGTAAATTAACAAGGAAATTCACTTAACCCCCATTTTGGCCTTTTTAAAAAATTCTAAACTAAACCGTGGATGTCGTAGATATGCTTGTTAGATTTCCTAGGAACTATTACATGATTCGATTCGATAAGGCTAGGCCACTTTACGACGTTTTTAGTGAAAGAAAAAGGGTCAAAAACGAGTAAAGTCCGTAAATTAACAAGAAAATTCACTTAACCTCCATTTTGTCCGTTTTTAAAAATTTTAAAATAAACCATGGATGTCGTAGATATGCTTGTTAGATTTCATAGGAACTATAATATGCTTCGATTCGATAAGGCTAGGCCACTTTATGACCTTTTTAGTGAATTAAAAAGGGTCAAAAATGAGTAAAATCCGTAAATTAACAAGGAAATTCACTTAACCCTCATTTTGTCCGTGTTTGAAAATGATAAAATCAACCTTGGAAGTCGAATATATGGTTGTTAGATTTCATAGGAACTATTACATGCTTCGATTCGACAAGCCTCGACCACTTTAAGCCCTTTTTAGTGAAAGAAAAAAAGTTAAAAACGAGTAAAATCCGTAAATTAACAAGGAAATTCACTTAACCCCCATTTTGGCCTTTTTAAAAAATTCTAAACTAAACCGTGGATGTCGTAGATATGCTTGTTAGATTTCTTAGGAATTATTACATGATTCGATTCGATAAGGCTAGGCCACTTTACGACGTTTTTAGTGAAAGAAAAAGGGTCAAAAACGAGTAAAGTCCGTAAATTAACAAGGAAATTCACTTAACCCTCATTTTGTCCATTTTTGAAAATGATAAAATCAACCATGGAATTCGAATATATGCTTGTTAGATTTCATAGGAACTATTACATGCTTCGATTCGATAAGGCTAGGCCACTTTATGACCTTTTTAGTGACTTAAAAAGGGTCAAAAACGAGTAAAATCCGTAAATTAACAAGGAAATTCACTTAACCCTAATTTTGTCCGTGTTTGAAAATGATAAAATCAACCTTGGAAGTCGAATATATGCTTGTTAGATTTCATAGGAACTATTACATGCTTCGATTCGACAAGTCTCGACCACTTTAAGCCCTTTTTAGTGAAAGAAAAAAGGTCAAAAACGAGTAAAATCCATAAATTAACAAGGAAATTCACTTAACCCTCATTTTTCCGTGTTTGAAAATGATAAAATCAACCTTGGAAGTCGAATATATGCTTGTTAGATTTCATAGGAACTATTACATGCTTCGATTCGACAAGCCTCGACCACTTTAAACCCTTTTTAGTGAAAGAAAAAAGGTCAAAAACGAGTAAAATCCGTAAATTAACAAGGAAATTCACTTAACCCCCATTTTGGCCTTTTTAAAAAATTCTAAACTAAACCGTGGATGTCGTAGATATGCTTGTTAGATTTCCTAGGAACTATTACATGCTTCGATTCGATAAGGCTAGGCCACTTTATGACCTTTTTAGTGAAAGAAAAAGGGTCAAAAACGAGTAAAATCCGTAAATTAACAAGAAAATTCACTTAACCTCCATTTTGTCCGTTTTTAAAAATTTTAAAATAAACCATGGATGTCGTAGATATGCTTGTTAGATTTCATAGGAACTATAATATGCTTCGATTCGATAAGGCTAGGCCACTTTATGACCTTTTTAGTGAATTAAAAAGGGTCAAAAATGAGTAAAATCCGTAAATTAACAAGGAAATTCACTTAACCCTCATTTTGTCCGTGTTTGAAAATGATAAAATCAACCTTGGAAGTCGAATATATGGTTGTTAGATTTCATAGGAACTATTACATGCTTCGATTCGACAAGCCTCGACCACTTTAAGCCCTTTTTAGTGAAAGAAAAAAAGTTAAAAACGAGTAAAATCCGTAAATTAACAAGGAAATTCACTTAACCCCCATTTTGGCCTTTTTAAAAAATTCTAAACTAAACCGTGGATGTCGTAGATATGCTTGTTAGATTTCTTAGGAACTATTACATGATTCGATTCGATAAGGCTAGGCCACTTTACGACGTTTTTAGTGAAAGAAAAAGGGTCAAAAACGAGTAAAGTCCGTAAATTAACAAGGAAATTCACTTAACCCTCATTTTGTCCATTTTTGAAAATGATAAAATCAACCATGGAATTCGAATATATGCTTGTTAGATTTCATAGGAACTATTACATGCTTCGATTCGATAAGGCTAGGCCACTTTATGACCTTTTTAGTGACTTAAAAAGGGTCAAAAACGAGTAAAATCCGTAAATTAACAAGGAAATTCACTTAACCCTAATTTTGTCCGTGTTTGAAAATGATAAAATCAACCTTGGAAGTCGAATATATGCTTGTTAGATTTCATAGGAACTATTACATGCTTCGATTCGACAAGCCTCGACCACTTTAAACCCTTTTTAGTGAAAGAAAAAAGGTCAAAAACGAGTAAAATCCGTAAATTAACAAGGAAATTCACTTAACCCCCATTTTGGCCTTTTTAAAAAATTCTAAACTAAACCGTGGATGTCGTAGATATGCTTGTTAGATTTCCTAGGAACTATTACATGCTTCGATTCGATAAGGCTAGGCCACTTTATGACCTTTTTAGTGAAAGAAAAAGGGTCAAAAACGAGTAAAATCCGTAAATTAACAAGAAAATTCACTTAACCTCCATTTTGTCCGTTTTTAAAAATTTTAAAATAAACCATGGATGTCGTAGATATGCTTGTTAGATTTCATAGGAACTATAATATGCTTCGATTCGATAAGGCTAGGCCACTTTATGACCTTTTTAGTGAATTAAAAAGGGTCAAAAATGAGTAAAATCCGTAAATTAACAAGGAAATTCACTTAACCCTCATTTTGTCCGTGTTTGAAAATGATAAAATCAACCTTGGAAGTCGAATATATGGTTGTTAGATTTCATAGGAACTATTACATGCTTCGATTCGACAAGCCTCGACCACTTTAAGCCCTTTTTAGTGAAAGAAAAAAAGTTAAAAACGAGTAAAATCCGTAAATTAACAAGGAAATTCACTTAACCCCCATTTTGGCCTTTTTAAAAAATTCTAAACTAAACCGTGGATGTCGTAGATATGCTTGTTAGATTTCTTAGGAACTATTACATGATTCGATTCGATAAGGCTAGGCCACTTTACGACGTTTTTAGTGAAAGAAAAAGGGTCAAAAACGAGTAAAGTCCGTAAATTAACAAGGAAATTCACTTAACCCTCATTTTGTCCATTTTTGAAAATGATAAAATCAACCATGGAATTCGAATATATGCTTGTTAGATTTCATAGGAACTATTACATGCTTCGATTCGATAAGGCTAGGCCACTTTATGACCTTTTTAGTGACTTAAAAAGGGTCAAAAACGAGTAAAATCCGTAAATTAACAAGGAAATTCACTTAACCCTAATTTTGTCCGTGTTTGAAAATGATAAAATCAACCTTGGAAGTCGAATATATGCTTGTTAGATTTCATAGGAACTATTACATGCTTCGATTCGACAAGTCTCGACCACTTTAAGCCCTTTTTAGTGAAAGAAAAAAGGTCAAAAACGAGTAAAATCCATAAATTAACAAGGAAATTCACTTAACCCTCATTTTTCCGTGTTTGAAAATGATAAAATCAACCTTGGAAGTCGAATATATGCTTGTTAGATTTCATAGGAACTATTACATGCTTCGATTCGACAAGCCTCGACCACTTTAAACCCTTTTTAGTGAAAGAAAAAAGGTCAAAAACGAGTAAAATCCGTAAATTAACAAGGAAATTCACTTAACCCCCATTTTGGCCTTTTTAAAAAATTCTAAACTAAACCGTGGATGTCGTAGATATGCTTGTTAGATTTCCTAGGAACTATTACATGCTTCGATTCGATAAGGCTAGGCCACTTTATGACCTTTTTAGTGAAAGAAAAAGGGTCAAAAACGAGTAAAATCCGTAAATTAACAAGAAAATTCACTTAACCTCCATTTTGTCCGTTTTTAAAAATTTTAAAATAAACCATGGATGTCGTAGATATGCTTGTTAGATTTCATAGGAACTATAATATGCTTCGATTCGATAAGGCTAGGCCACTTTATGACCTTTTTAGTGAATTAAAAAGGGTCAAAAATGAGTAAAATCCGTAAATTAACAAGGAAATTCACTTAACCCTCATTTTTTCCGTGTTTGAAAATGATAAAATCAACCTTGGAAGTCGAATATATGGTTGTTAGATTTCATAGGAACTATTACATGCTTCGATTCGACAAGCCTCGACCACTTTAAACCCTTTTTAGTGAAAGAAAAAAGGTCAAAAACGAGTAAAATCCGTAAATTAACAAGGAAATTCACTTAACCCCCATTTTGGCCTTTTTAAAAAATTCTAAACTAAACCGTGGATGTCGTAGATATGCTTGTTAGATTTCCTAGGAACTATTACATGCTTCGATTCGATAAGGCTAGGCCACTTTATGACCTTTTTAGTGAAAGAAAAAGGGTCAAAAACGAGTAAAATCCGTAAATTAACAAGAAAATTCACTTAACCTCCATTTTGTCCGTTTTTAAAAATTTTAAAATAAACCATGGATGTCGTAGATATGCTTGTTAGATTTCATAGGAACTATAATATGCTTCGATTCGATAAGGCTAGGCCACTTTATGACCTTTTTAGTGAATTAAAAAGGGTCAAAAATGAGTAAAATCCGTAAATTAACAAGGAAATTCACTTAACCCTCATTTTGTCCGTGTTTGAAAATGATAAAATCAACCTTGGAAGTCGAATATATGGTTGTTAGATTTCATAGGAACTATTACATGCTTCGATTCGACAAGCCTCGACCACTTTAAACCCTTTTTAGTGAAAGAAAAAAAGTTAAAAACGAGTAAAATCCGTAAATTAACAAGGAAATTCACTTAACCCCCATTTTGGCCTTTTTAAAAAATTCTAAACTAAACCGTGGATGTCGTAGATATGCTTGTTAGATTTCTTAGGAACTATTACATGATTCGATTCGATAAGGCTAGGCCACTTTACGACGTTTTTAGTGAAAGAAAAAGGGTCAAAAACGAGTAAAGTCCGTAAATTAACAAGGAAATTCACTTAACCCTCATTTTGTCCATTTTTGAAAATGATAAAATCAACCATGGAATTCGAATATATGCTTGTTAGATTTCATAGGAACTATTACATGCTTCGATTCGATAAGGCTAGGCCACTTTATGACCTTTTTAGTGACTTAAAAAGGGTCAAAAACGAGTAAAATCCGTAAATTAACAAGGAAATTCACTTAACCCTAATTTTGTCCGTGTTTGAAAATGATAAAATCAACCTTGGAAGTCGAATATATGCTTGTTAGATTTCATAGGAACTATTACATGCTTCGATTCGACAAGCCTCGACCACTTTAAACCCTTTTTAGTGAAAGAAAAAAGGTCAAAAACGAGTAAAATCCGTAAATTAACAAGGAAATTCACTTAACCCCCATTTTGGCCTTTTTAAAAAATTCTAAACTAAACCGTGGATGTCGTAGATATGCTTGTTAGATTTCCTAGGAACTATTACATGCTTCGATTCGATAAGGCTAGGCCACTTTATGACCTTTTTAGTGAAAGAAAAAGGGTCAAAAACGAGTAAAATCCGTAAATTAACAAGAAAATTCACTTAACCTCCATTTTGTCCGTTTTTAAAAATTTTAAAATAAACCATGGATGTCGTAGATATGCTTGTTAGATTTCATAGGAACTATAATATGCTTCGATTCGATAAGGCTAGGCCACTTTATGACCTTTTTAGTGAATTAAAAAGGGTCAAAAATGAGTAAAATCCGTAAATTAACAAGGAAATTCACTTAACCCTCATTTTGTCCGTGTTTGAAAATGATAAAATCAACCTTGGAAGTCGAATATATGGTTGTTAGATTTCATAGGAACTATTACATGCTTCGATTCGACAAGCCTCGACCACTTTAAGCCCTTTTTAGTGAAAGAAAAAAAGTTAAAAACGAGTAAAATCCGTAAATTAACAAGGAAATTCACTTAACCCCCATTTTGGCCTTTTTAAAAAATTCTAAACTAAACCGTGGATGTCGTAGATATGCTTGTTAGATTTCTTAGGAACTATTACATGATTCGATTCGATAAGGCTAGGCCACTTTACGACGTTTTTAGTGAAAGAAAAAGGGTCAAAAACGAGTAAAGTCCGTAAATTAACAAGGAAATTCACTTAACCCTCATTTTGTCCATTTTTGAAAATGATAAAATCAACCATGGAATTCGAATATATGCTTGTTAGATTTCATAGGAACTATTACATGCTTCGATTCGATAAGGCTAGGCCACTTTATGACCTTTTTAGTGACTTAAAAAGGGTCAAAAACGAGTAAAATCCGTAAATTAACAAGGAAATTCACTTAACCCTAATTTTGTCCGTGTTTGAAAATGATAAAATCAACCTTGGAAGTCGAATATATGCTTGTTAGATTTCATAGGAACTATTACATGCTTCGATTCGACAAGTCTCGACCACTTTAAGCCCTTTTTAGTGAAAGAAAAAAGGTCAAAAACGAGTAAAATCCATAAATTAACAAGGAAATTCACTTAACCCTCATTTTTCCGTGTTTGAAAATGATAAAATCAACCTTGGAAGTCGAATATATGCTTGTTAGATTTCATAGGAACTATTACATGCTTCGATTCGACAAGCCTCGACCACTTTAAACCCTTTTTAGTGAAAGAAAAAAGGTCAAAAACGAGTAAAATCCGTAAATTAACAAGGAAATTCACTTAACCCCCATTTTGGCCTTTTTAAAAAATTCTAAACTAAACCGTGGATGTCGTAGATATGCTTGTTAGATTTCCTAGGAACTATTACATGCTTCGATTCGATAAGGCTAGGCCACTTTATGACCTTTTTAGTGAAAGAAAAAGGGTCAAAAACGAGTAAAATCCGTAAATTAACAAGAAAATTCACTTAACCTCCATTTTGTCCGTTTTTAAAAATTTTAAAATAAACCATGGATGTCGTAGATATGCTTGTTAGATTTCATAGGAACTATAATATGCTTCGATTCGATAAGGCTAGGCCACTTTATGACCTTTTTAGTGAATTAAAAAGGGTCAAAAATGAGTAAAATCCGTAAATTAACAAGGAAATTCACTTAACCCTCATTTTTTCCGTGTTTGAAAATGATAAAATCAACCTTGGAAGTCGAATATATGGTTGTTAGATTTCATAGGAACTATTACATGCTTCGATTCGACAAGCCTCGACCACTTTAAACCCTTTTTAGTGAAAGAAAAAAGGTCAAAAACGAGTAAAATCCGTAAATTAACAAGGAAATTCACTTAACCCCCATTTTGGCCTTTTTAAAAAATTCTAAACTAAACCGTGGATGTCGTAGATATGCTTGTTAGATTTCCTAGGAACTATTACATGCTTCGATTCGATAAGGCTAGGCCACTTTATGACCTTTTTAGTGAAAGAAAAAGGGTCAAAAACGAGTAAAATCCGTAAATTAACAAGAAAATTCACTTAACCTCCATTTTGTCCGTTTTTAAAAATTTTAAAATAAACCATGGATGTCGTAGATATGCTTGTTAGATTTCATAGGAACTATAATATGCTTCGATTCGATAAGGCTAGGCCACTTTATGACCTTTTTAGTGAATTAAAAAGGGTCAAAAATGAGTAAAATCCGTAAATTAACAAGGAAATTCACTTAACCCTCATTTTGTCCGTGTTTGAAAATGATAAAATCAACCTTGGAAGTCGAATATATGGTTGTTAGATTTCATAGGAACTATTACATGCTTCGATTCGACAAGCCTCGACCACTTTAAACCCTTTTTAGTGAAAGAAAAAAGGTCAAAAACGAGTAAAATCCGTAAATTAACAAGGAAATTCACTTAACCCCCATTTTGGCCTTTTTAAAAAATTCTAAACTAAACCGTGGATGTCGTAGATATGCTTGTTAGATTTCCTAGGAACTATTACATGCTTCGATTCGATAAGGCTAGGCCACTTTATGACCTTTTTAGTGAAAGAAAAAGGGTCAAAAACGAGTAAAATCCGTAAATTAACAAGAAAATTCACTTAACCTCCATTTTGTCCGTTTTTAAAAATTTTAAAATAAACCATGGATGTCGTAGATATGCTTGTTAGATTTCATAGGAACTATAATATGCTTCGATTCGATAAGGCTAGGCCACTTTATGACCTTTTTAGTGAATTAAAAAGGGTCAAAAATGAGTAAAATCCGTAAATTAACAAGGAAATTCACTTAACCCTCATTTTGTCCGTGTTTGAAAATGATAAAATCAACCTTGGAAGTCGAATATATGGTTGTTAGATTTCATAGGAACTATTACATGCTTCGATTCGACAAGCCTCGACCACTTTAAGCCCTTTTTAGTGAAAGAAAAAAAGTTAAAAACGAGTAAAATCCGTAAATTAACAAGGAAATTCACTTAACCCCCATTTTGGCCTTTTTAAAAAATTCTAAACTAAACCGTGGATGTCGTAGATATGCTTGTTAGATTTCTTAGGAACTATTACATGATTCGATTCGATAAGGCTAGGCCACTTTACGACGTTTTTAGTGAAAGAAAAAGGGTCAAAAACGAGTAAAGTCCGTAAATTAACAAGGAAATTCACTTAACCCTCATTTTGTCCATTTTTGAAAATGATAAAATCAACCATGGAATTCGAATATATGCTTGTTAGATTTCATAGGAACTATTACATGCTTCGATTCGATAAGGCTAGGCCACTTTATGACCTTTTTAGTGACTTAAAAAGGGTCAAAAACGAGTAAAATCCGTAAATTAACAAGGAAATTCACTTAACCCTAATTTTGTCCGTGTTTGAAAATGATAAAATCAACCTTGGAAGTCGAATATATGCTTGTTAGATTTCATAGGAACTATTACATGCTTCGATTCGACAAGTCTCGACCACTTTAAGCCCTTTTTAGTGAAAGAAAAAAGGTCAAAAACGAGTAAAATCCATAAATTAACAAGGAAATTCACTTAACCCTCATTTTTCCGTGTTTGAAAATGATAAAATCAACCTTGGAAGTCGAATATATGCTTGTTAGATTTCATAGGAACTATTACATGCTTCGATTCGACAAGCCTCGACCACTTTAAACCCTTTTTAGTGAAAGAAAAAAGGTCAAAAACGAGTAAAATCCGTAAATTAACAAGGAAATTCACTTAACCCCCATTTTGGCCTTTTTAAAAAATTCTAAACTAAACCGTGGATGTCGTAGATATGCTTGTTAGATTTCCTAGGAACTATTACATGCTTCGATTCGATAAGGCTAGGCCACTTTATGACCTTTTTAGTGAAAGAAAAAGGGTCAAAAACGAGTAAAATCCGTAAATTAACAAGAAAATTCACTTAACCTCCATTTTGTCCGTTTTTAAAAATTTTAAAATAAACCATGGATGTCGTAGATATGCTTGTTAGATTTCATAGGAACTATAATATGCTTCGATTCGATAAGGCTAGGCCACTTTATGACCTTTTTAGTGAATTAAAAAGGGTCAAAAATGAGTAAAATCCGTAAATTAACAAGGAAATTCACTTAACCCTCATTTTGTCCGTGTTTGAAAATGATAAAATCAACCTTGGAAGTCGAATATATGGTTGTTAGATTTCATAGGAACTATTACATGCTTCGATTCGACAAGCCTCGACCACTTTAAGCCCTTTTTAGTGAAAGAAAAAAAGTTAAAAACGAGTAAAATCCGTAAATTAACAAGGAAATTCACTTAACCCCCATTTTGGCCTTTTTAAAAAATTCTAAACTAAACCGTGGATGTCGTAGATATGCTTGTTAGATTTCTTAGGAACTATTACATGATTCGATTCGATAAGGCTAGGCCACTTTAAGACCTTTTTAGTGAATTAAAAAGGGTCAAAAATGAGTAAAATCCGTAAATTAACAAGGAAATTCACTTAACCCTCATTTTGTCCGTGTTTGAAAATGATAAAATCAACCTTGGAAGTCGAATATATGGTTGTTAGATTTCATAGGAACTATTACATGCTTCGATTCGACAAGCCTCGACCACTTTAAGCCCTTTTTAGTGAAAGAAAAAAAGTTAAAAACGAGTAAAATCCGTAAATTAACAAGGAAATTCACTTAACCCCCATTTTGGCCTTTTTAAAAAATTCTAAACTAAACCGTGGATGTCGTAGATATGCTTGTTAGATTTCTTAGGAACTATTACATGATTCGATTCGATAAGGCTAGGCCACTTTACGACGTTTTTAGTGAAAGAAAAAGGGTCAAAAACGAGTAAAGTCCGTAAATTAACAAGGAAATTCACTTAACCCTCATTTTGTCCATTTTTGAAAATGATAAAATCAACCATGGAATTCGAATATATGCTTGTTAGATTTCATAGGAACTATTACATGCTTCGATTCGATAAGGCTAGGCCACTTTATGACCTTTTTAGTGACTTAAAAAGGGTCAAAAACGAGTAAAATCCGTAAATTAACAAGGAAATTCACTTAACCCTAATTTTGTCCGTGTTTGAAAATGATAAAATCAACCTTGGAAGTCGAATATATGCTTGTTAGATTTCATAGGAACTATTACATGCTTCGATTCGACAAGCCTCGACCACTTTAAACCCTTTTTAGTGAAAGAAAAAAGGTCAAAAACGAGTAAAATCCGTAAATTAACAAGGAAATTCACTTAACCCCCATTTTGGCCTTTTTAAAAAATTCTAAACTAAACCGTGGATGTCGTAGATATGCTTGTTAGATTTCCTAGGAACTATTACATGCTTCGATTCGATAAGGCTAGGCCACTTTATGACCTTTTTAGTGAATTAAAAAGGGTCAAAAACGAGTAAAATCTGTATATTAACAAGGAAATTCACTTAACCATCATTTTGTCCGTGTTTGAAAATGATAAAATCAACCTTGGAAGTCGAATATATGCTTGTTAGATTTCATAGGAACTATTACATGCTTCGATTCGACAAGCCTCGACCACTTTAAGCCCTTTTTAGTGAAAGAAAAAAGGTCAAAAACGAGTAAAATCCATAAATTAACAAGGAAATTCACTTAACCCTCATTTTTCCGTGTTTGAAAATGATAAAATCAACCTTGGAAGTCGAATATATGCTTGTTAGATTTCATAGGAACTATTACATGCTTCGATTCGACAAGCCTCGACCACTTTAAACCCTTTTTAGTGAAAGAAAAAAGGTCAAAAACGAGTAAAATCCGTAAATTAACAAGGAAATTCACTTAACCCCCATTTTGGCCTTTTTAAAAAATTCTAAACTAAACCGTGGATGTCGTAGATATGCTTGTTAGATTTCCTAGGAACTATTACATGCTTCGATTCGATAAGGCTAGGCCACTTTATGACCTTTTTAGTGAAAGAAAAAGGGTCAAAAACGAGTAAAATCCGTAAATTAACAAGAAAATTCACTTAACCTCCATTTTGTCCGTTTTTAAAAATTTTAAAATAAACCATGGATGTCGTAGATATGCTTGTTAGATTTCATAGGAACTATAATATGCTTCGATTCGATAAGGCTAGGCCACTTTATGACCTTTTTAGTGAATTAAAAAGGGTCAAAAATGAGTAAAATCCGTAAATTAACAAGGAAATTCACTTAACCCTCATTTTGTCCGTGTTTGAAAATGATAAAATCAACCTTGGAAGTCGAATATATGGTTGTTAGATTTCATAGGAACTATTACATGCTTCGATTCGACAAGCCTCGACCACTTTAAGCCCTTTTTAGTGAAAGAAAAAAAGTTAAAAACGAGTAAAATCCGTAAATTAACAAGGAAATTCACTTAACCCCCATTTTGGCCTTTTTAAAAAATTCTAAACTAAACCGTGGATGTCGTAGATATGCTTGTTAGATTTCTTAGGAACTATTACATGATTCGATTCGATAAGGCTAGGCCACTTTACGACGTTTTTAGTGAAAGAAAAAGGGTCAAAAACGAGTAAAGTCCGTAAATTAACAAGGAAATTCGCTTAACCCTCATTTTGTCCATTTTTGAAAATGATAAAATCAACCATGGAATTCGAATATATGCTTGTTAGATTTCATAGGAACTATTACATGCTTCGATTCGATAAGGCTAGGCCACTTTATGACCTTTTTAGTGACTTAAAAAGGGTCAAAAACGAGTAAAATCCGTAAATTAACAAGGAAATTCACTTAACCCTAATTTTGTCCGTGTTTGAAAATGATAAAATCAACCTTGGAAGTCGAATATATGCTTGTTAGATTTCATAGGAACTATTACATGCTTCGATTCGACAAGTCTCGACCACTTTAAGCCCTTTTTAGTGAAAGAAAAAAGGTCAAAAACGAGTAAAATCCATAAATTAACAAGGAAATTCACTTAACCCTCATTTTTCCGTGTTTGAAAATGATAAAATCAACCTTGGAAGTCGAATATATGCTTGTTAGATTTCATAGGAACTATTACATGCTTCGATTCGATAAGGCTAGGCCACTTTACGACGTTTTTAGTGAAAGAAAAAGGGTCAAAAACGAGTAAAGTCCGTAAATTAACAAGGAAATTCACTTAACCCTCATTTTGTCCATTTTTGAAAATGATAAAATCAACCATGGAATTCGAATATATGCTTGTTAGATTTCATAGGAACTATTACATGCTTCGATTCGATAAGGCTAGGCCACTTTATGACCTTTTTAGTGACTTAAAAAGGGTCAAAAACGAGTAAAATCCGTAAATTAACAAGGAAATTCACTTAACCCTAATTTTGTCCGTGTTTGAAAATGATAAAATCAACCTTGGAAGTCGAATATATGCTTGTTAGATTTCATAGGAACTATTACATGCTTCGATTCGACAAGTCTCGACCACTTTAAGCCCTTTTTAGTGAAAGAAAAAAGGTCAAAAACGAGTAAAATCCATAAATTAACAAGGAAATTCACTTAACCCTCATTTTTCCGTGTTTGAAAATGATAAAATCAACCTTGGAAGTCGAATATATGCTTGTTAGATTTCATAGGAACTATTACATGCTTCGATTCGACAAGCCTCGACCACTTTAAACCCTTTTTAGTGAAAGAAAAAAGGTCAAAAACGAGTAAAATCCGTAAATTAACAAGGAAATTCACTTAACCCCCATTTTGGCCTTTTTAAAAAATTCTAAACTAAACCGTGGATGTCGTAGATATGCTTGTTAGATTTCCTAGGAACTATTACATGCTTCGATTCGATAAGGCTAGGCCACTTTATGACCTTTTTAGTGAAAGAAAAAGGGTCAAAAACGAGTAAAATCCGTAAATTAACAAGAAAATTCACTTAACCTCCATTTTGTCCGTTTTTAAAAATTTTAAAATAAACCATGGATGTCGTAGATATGCTTGTTAGATTTCATAGGAACTATAATATGCTTCGATTCGATAAGGCTAGGCCACTTTATGACCTTTTTAGTGAATTAAAAAGGGTCAAAAATGAGTAAAATCCGTAAATTAACAAGGAAATTCACTTAACCCTCATTTTGTCCGTGTTTGAAAATGATAAAATCAACCTTGGAAGTCGAATATATGGTTGTTAGATTTCATAGGAACTATTACATGCTTCGATTCGACAAGCCTCGACCACTTTAAGCCCTTTTTAGTGAAAGAAAAAAAGTTAAAAACGAGTAAAATCCGTAAATTAACAAGGAAATTCACTTAACCCCCATTTTGGCCTTTTTAAAAAATTCTAAACTAAACCGTGGATGTCGTAGATATGCTTGTTAGATTTCCTAGGAACTATTACATGCTTCGATTCGATAAGGCTAGGCCACTTTATGACCTTTTTAGTGAAAGAAAAAGGGTCAAAAACGAGTAAAATCCGTAAATTAACAAGAAAATTCACTTAACCTCCATTTTGTCCGTTTTTAAAAATTTTAAAATAAACCATGGATGTCGTAGATATGCTTGTTAGATTTCATAGGAACTATAATATGCTTCGATTCGATAAGGCTAGGCCACTTTATGACCTTTTTAGTGAATTAAAAAGGGTCAAAAATGAGTAAAATCCGTAAATTAACAAGGAAATTCACTTAACCCTCATTTTGTCCGTGTTTGAAAATGATAAAATCAACCTTGGAAGTCGAATATATGGTTGTTAGATTTCATAGGAACTATTACATGCTTCGATTCGACAAGTCTCGACCACTTTAAGCCCTTTTTAGTGAAAGAAAAAAGGTCAAAAACGAGTAAAATCCATAAATTAACAAGGAAATTCACTTAACCCTCATTTTTCCGTGTTTGAAAATGATAAAATCAACCTTGGAAGTCGAATATATGCTTGTTAGATTTCATAGGAACTATTACATGCTTCGATTCGACAAGCCTCGACCACTTTAAACCCTTTTTAGTGAAAGAAAAAAGGTCAAAAACGAGTAAAATCCGTAAATTAACAAGGAAATTCACTTAACCCCCATTTTGGCCTTTTTAAAAAATTCTAAACTAAACCGTGGATGTCGTAGATATGCTTGTTAGATTTCCTAGGAACTATTACATGCTTCGATTCGATAAGGCTAGGCCACTTTATGACCTTTTTAGTGAAAGAAAAAGGGTCAAAAACGAGTAAAATCCGTAAATTAACAAGAAAATTCACTTAACCTCCATTTTGTCCGTTTTTAAAAATTTTAAAATAAACCATGGATGTCGTAGATATGCTTGTTAGATTTCATAGGAACTATAATATGCTTCGATTCGATAAGGCTAGGCCACTTTATGACCTTTTTAGTGAATTAAAAAGGGTCAAAAATGAGTAAAATCCGTAAATTAACAAGGAAATTCACTTAACCCTCATTTTGTCCGTGTTTGAAAATGATAAAATCAACCTTGGAAGTCGAATATATGGTTGTTAGATTTCATAGGAACTATTACATGCTTCGATTCGACAAGCCTCGACCACTTTAAGCCCTTTTTAGTGAAAGAAAAAAAGTTAAAAACGAGTAAAATCCGTAAATTAACAAGGAAATTCACTTAACCCCCATTTTGGCCTTTTTAAAAAATTCTAAACTAAACCGTGGATGTCGTAGATATGCTTGTTAGATTTCTTAGGAACTATTACATGATTTGATTCGATAAGGCTAGGCCACTTTACGACGTTTTTAGTGAAAGAAAAAGGGTCAAAAACGAGTAAAGTCCGTAAATTAACAAGGAAATTCGCTTAACCCTCATTTTGTCCATTTTTGAAAATGATAAAATCAACCATGGAATTCGAATATATGCTTGTTAGATTTCATAGGAACTATTACATGCTTCGATTCGATAAGGCTAGGCCACTTTATGACCTTTTTAGTGACTTAAAAAGGGTCAAAAACGAGTAAAATCCGTAAATTAACAAGGAAATTCACTTAACCCTAATTTTGTCCGTGTTTGAAAATGATAAAATCAACCTTGGAAGTCGAATATATGCTTGTTAGATTTCATAGGAACTATTACATGCTTCGATTCGACAAGTCTCGACCACTTTAAGCCCTTTTTAGTGAAAGAAAAAAGGTCAAAAACGAGTAAAATCCATAAATTAACAAGGAAATTCACTTAACCCTCATTTTTCCGTGTTTGAAAATGATAAAATCAACCTTGGAAGTCGAATATATGCTTGTTAGATTTCATAGGAACTATTACATGCTTCGATTCGACAAGCCTCGACCACTTTAAACCCTTTTTAGTGAAAGAAAAAAGGTCAAAAACGAGTAAAATCCGTAAATTAACAAGGAAATTCACTTAACCCCCATTTTGGCCTTTTTAAAAAATTCTAAACTAAACCGTGGATGTCGTAGATATGCTTGTTAGATTTCCTAGGAACTATTACATGCTTCGATTCGATAAGGCTAGGCCACTTTATGACCTTTTTAGTGAAAGAAAAAGGGTCAAAAACGAGTAAAATCCGTAAATTAACAAGAAAATTCACTTAACCTCCATTTTGTCCGTTTTTAAAAATTTTAAAATAAACCATGGATGTCGTAGATATGCTTGTTAGATTTCATAGGAACTATAATATGCTTCGATTCGATAAGGCTAGGCCACTTTATGACCTTTTTAGTGAATTAAAAAGGGTCAAAAATGAGTAAAATCCGTAAATTAACAAGGAAATTCAATTAACCCTCATTTTGTCCGTGTTTGAAAATGATAAAATCAACCTTGGAAGTCGAATATATGGTTGTTAGATTTCATAGGAACTATTACATGCTTCGATTCGACAAGCCTCGACCACTTTAAGCCCTTTTTAGTGAAAGAAAAAAAGTTAAAAACGAGTAAAATCCGTAAATTAACAAGGAAATTCACTTAACCCCCATTTTGGCCTTTTTAAAAAATTCTAAACTAAACCGTGGATGTCGTAGATATGCTTGTTAGATTTCTTAGGAACTATTACATGATTCGATTCGATAAGGCTAGGCCACTTTACGACGTTTTTAGTGAAAGAAAAAGGGTCAAAAACGAGTAAAGTCCGTAAATTAACAAGGAAATTCGCTTAACCCTCATTTTGTCCATTTTTGAAAATGATAAAATCAACCATGGAATTCGAATATATGCTTGTTAGATTTCATAGGAACTATTACATGCTTCGATTCGATAAGGCTAGGCCACTTTATGACCTTTTTAGTGACTTAAAAAGGGTCAAAAACGAGTAAAATCCGTAAATTAACAAGGAAATTCACTTAACCCTAATTTTGTCCGTGTTTGAAAATGATAAAATCAACCTTGGAAGTCGAATATATGCTTGTTAGATTTCATAGGAACTATTACATGCTTCGATTCGACAAGTCTCGACCACTTTAAGCCCTTTTTAGTGAAAGAAAAAAGGTCAAAAACGAGTAAAATCCATAAATTAACAAGGAAATTCACTTAACCCTCATTTTTCCGTGTTTGAAAATGATAAAATCAACCTTGGAAGTCGAATATATGCTTGTTAGATTTCATAGGAACTATTACATGCTTCGATTCGACAAGCCTCGACCACTTTAAACCCTTTTTAGTGAAAGAAAAAAGGTCAAAAACGAGTAAAATCCGTAAATTAACAAGGAAATTCACTTAACCCCCATTTTGGCCTTTTTAAAAAATTCTAAACTAAACCGTGGATGTCGTAGATATGCTTGTTAGATTTCCTAGGAACTATTACATGCTTCGATTCGATAAGGCTAGGCCACTTTATGACCTTTTTAGTGAAAGAAAAAGGGTCAAAAACGAGTAAAATCCGTAAATTAACAAGAAAATTCACTTAACCTCCATTTTGTCCGTTTTTAAAAATTTTAAAATAAACCATGGATGTCGTAGATATGCTTGTTAGATTTCATAGGAACTATAATATGCTTCGATTCGATAAGGCTAGGCCACTTTATGACCTTTTTAGTGAATTAAAAAGGGTCAAAAATGAGTAAAATCCGTAAATTAACAAGGAAATTCACTTAACCCTCATTTTGTCCGTGTTTGAAAATGATAAAATCAACCTTGGAAGTCGAATATATGGTTGTTAGATTTCATAGGAACTATTACATGCTTCGATTCGACAAGCCTCGACCACTTTAAGCCCTTTTTAGTGAAAGAAAAAAAGTTAAAAACGAGTAAAATCCGTAAATTAACAAGGAAATTCACTTAACCCCCATTTTGGCCTTTTTAAAAAATTCTAAACTAAACCGTGGATGTCGTAGATATGCTTGTTAGATTTCCTAGGAACTATTACATGCTTCGATTCGATAAGGCTAGGCCACTTTATGACCTTTTTAGTGAAAGAAAAAGGGTCAAAAACGAGTAAAATCCGTAAATTAACAAGAAAATTCACTTAACCTCCATTTTGTCCGTTTTTAAAAATTTTAAAATAAACCATGGATGTCGTAGATATGCTTGTTAGATTTCATAGGAACTATAATATGCTTCGATTCGATAAGGCTAGGCCACTTTATGACCTTTTTAGTGAATTAAAAAGGGTCAAAAATGAGTAAAATCCGTAAATTAACAAGGAAATTCACTTAACCCTCATTTTGTCCGTGTTTGAAAATGATAAAATCAACCTTGGAAGTCGAATATATGGTTGTTAGATTTCATAGGAACTATTACATGCTTCGATTCGACAAGCCTCGACCACTTTAAGCCCTTTTTAGTGAAAGAAAAAAAGTTAAAAACGAGTAAAATCCGTAAATTAACAAGGAAATTCACTTAACCCCCATTTTGGCCTTTTTAAAAAATTCTAAACTAAACCGTGGATGTCGTAGATATGCTTGTTAGATTTCTTAGGAACTATTACATGATTCGATTCGATAAGGCTAGGCCACTTTACGACGTTTTTAGTGAAAGAAAAAGGGTCAAAAACGAGTAAAGTCCGTAAATTAACAAGGAAATTCGCTTAACCCTCATTTTGTCCATTTTTGAAAATGATAAAATCAACCATGGAATTCGAATATATGCTTGTTAGATTTCATAGGAACTATTACATGCTTCGATTCGATAAGGCTAGGCCACTTTATGACCTTTTTAGTGACTTAAAAAGGGTCAAAAACGAGTAAAATCCGTAAATTAACAAGGAAATTCACTTAACCCTAATTTTGTCCGTGTTTGAAAATGATAAAATCAACCTTGGAAGTCGAATATATGCTTGTTAGATTTCATAGGAACTATTACATGCTTCGATTCGACAAGTCTCGACCACTTTAAGCCCTTTTTAGTGAAAGAAAAAAGGTCAAAAACGAGTAAAATCCATAAATTAACAAGGAAATTCACTTAACCCTCATTTTTCCGTGTTTGAAAATGATAAAATCAACCTTGGAAGTCGAATATATGCTTGTTAGATTTCATAGGAACTATTACATGCTTCGATTCGACAAGCCTCGACCACTTTAAACCCTTTTTAGTGAAAGAAAAAAGGTCAAAAACGAGTAAAATCCGTAAATTAACAAGGAAATTCACTTAACCCCCATTTTGGCCTTTTTAAAAAATTCTAAACTAAACCGTGGATGTCGTAGATATGCTTGTTAGATTTCCTAGGAACTATTACATGCTTCGATTCGATAAGGCTAGGCCACTTTATGACCTTTTTAGTGAAAGAAAAAGGGTCAAAAACGAGTAAAATCCGTAAATTAACAAGAAAATTCACTTAACCTCCATTTTGTCCGTTTTTAAAAATTTTAAAATAAACCATGGATGTCGTAGATATGCTTGTTAGATTTCATAGGAACTATAATATGCTTCGATTCGATAAGGCTAGGCCACTTTATGACCTTTTTAGTGAATTAAAAAGGGTCAAAAATGAGTAAAATCCGTAAATTAACAAGGAAATTCACTTAACCCTCATTTTGTCCGTGTTTGAAAATGATAAAATCAACCTTGGAAGTCGAATATATGGTTGTTAGATTTCATAGGAACTATTACATGCTTCGATTCGACAAGCCTCGACCACTTTAAGCCCTTTTTAGTGAAAGAAAAAAAGTTAAAAACGAGTAAAATCCGTAAATTAACAAGGAAATTCACTTAACCCCCATTTTGGCCTTTTTAAAAAATTCTAAACTAAACCGTGGATGTCGTAGATATGCTTGTTAGATTTCCTAGGAACTATTACATGCTTCGATTCGATAAGGCTAGGCCACTTTATGACCTTTTTAGTGAAAGAAAAAGGGTCAAAAACGAGTAAAATCCGTAAATTAACAAGAAAATTCACTTAACCTCCATTTTGTCCGTTTTTAAAAATTTTAAAATAAACCATGGATGTCGTAGATATGCTTGTTAGATTTCATAGGAACTATAATATGCTTCGATTCGATAAGGCTAGGCCACTTTATGACCTTTTTAGTGAATTAAAAAGGGTCAAAAATGAGTAAAATCCGTAAATTAACAAGGAAATTCACTTAACCCTCATTTTGTCCGTGTTTGAAAATGATAAAATCAACCTTGGAAGTCGAATATATGGTTGTTAGATTTCATAGGAACTATTACATGCTTCGATTCGACAAGCCTCGACCACTTTAAGCCCTTTTTAGTGAAAGAAAAAAAGTTAAAAACGAGTAAAATCCGTAAATTAACAAGGAAATTCACTTAACCCCCATTTTGGCCTTTTTAAAAAATTCTAAACTAAACCGTGGATGTCGTAGATATGCTTGTTAGATTTCTTAGGAACTATTACATGATTCGATTCGATAAGGCTAGGCCACTTTACGACGTTTTTAGTGAAAGAAAAAGGGTCAAAAACGAGTAAAGTCCGTAAATTAACAAGGAAATTCGCTTAACCCTCATTTTGTCCATTTTTGAAAATGATAAAATCAACCATGGAATTCGAATATATGCTTGTTAGATTTCATAGGAACTATTACATGCTTCGATTCGATAAGGCTAGGCCACTTTATGACCTTTTTAGTGACTTAAAAAGGGTCAAAAACGAGTAAAATCCGTAAATTAACAAGGAAATTCACTTAACCCTAATTTTGTCCGTGTTTGAAAATGATAAAATCAACCTTGGAAGTCGAATATATGCTTGTTAGATTTCATAGGAACTATTACATGCTTCGATTCGACAAGTCTCGACCACTTTAAGCCCTTTTTAGTGAAAGAAAAAAGGTCAAAAACGAGTAAAATCCATAAATTAACAAGGAAATTCACTTAACCCTCATTTTTCCGTGTTTGAAAATGATAAAATCAACCTTGGAAGTCGAATATATGCTTGTTAGATTTCATAGGAACTATTACATGCTTCGATTCGACAAGCCTCGACCACTTTAAACCCTTTTTAGTGAAAGAAAAAAGGTCAAAAACGAGTAAAATCCGTAAATTAACAAGGAAATTCACTTAACCCCCATTTTGGCCTTTTTAAAAAATTCTAAACTAAACCGTGGATGTCGTAGATATGCTTGTTAGATTTCCTAGGAACTATTACATGCTTCGATTCGATAAGGCTAGGCCACTTTATGACCTTTTTAGTGAAAGAAAAAGGGTCAAAACGAGTAAAATCCGTAAATTAACAAGAAAATTCACTTAACCTCCATTTTGTCCGTTTTTAAAAATTTTAAAATAAACCATGGATGTCGTAGATATGCTTGTTAGATTTCATAGGAACTATAATATGCTTCGATTCGATAAGGCTAGGCCACTTTATGACCTTTTTAGTGAATTAAAAAGGGTCAAAAATGAGTAAAATCCGTAAATTAACAAGGAAATTCACTTAACCCTCATTTTGTCCGTGTTTGAAAATGATAAAATCAACCTTGGAAGTCGAATATATGGTTGTTAGATTTCATAGGAACTATTACATGCTTCGATTCGACAAGCCTCGACCACTTTAAGCCCTTTTTAGTGAAAGAAAAAAAGTTAAAAACGAGTAAAATCCGTAAATTAACAAGGAAATTCACTTAACCCCCATTTTGGCCTTTTTAAAAAATTCTAAACTAAACCGTGGATGTCGTAGATATGCTTGTTAGATTTCTTAGGAACTATTACATGATTCGATTCGATAAGGCTAGGCCACTTTACGACGTTTTTAGTGAAAGAAAAAGGGTCAAAAACGAGTAAAGTCCGTAAATTAACAAGGAAATTCGCTTAACCCTCATTTTGTCCGTTTTTAAAAATTTTAAAATAAACCATGGATGTCGTAGATATGCTTGTTAGATTTCATAGGAACTATAATATGCTTCGATTCGATAAGGCTAGGCCACTTTATGACCTTTTTAGTGAATTAAAAAGGGTCAAAAATGAGTAAAATCCGTAAATTAACAAGGAAATTCACTTAACCCTCATTTTGTCCGTGTTTGAAAATGATAAAATCAACCTTGGAAGTCGAATATATGGTTGTTAGATTTCATAGGAACTATTACATGCTTCGATTCGACAAGCCTCGACCACTTTAAGCCCTTTTTAGTGAAAGAAAAAAAGTTAAAAACGAGTAAAATCCGTAAATTAACAAGGAAATTCACTTAACCCCCATTTTGGCCTTTTTAAAAAATTCTAAACTAAACCGTGGATGTCGTAGATATGCTTGTTAGATTTCTTAGGAACTATTACATGATTCGATTCGATAAGGCTAGGCCACTTTACGACGTTTTTAGTGAAAGAAAAAGGGTCAAAAACGAGTAAAGTCCGTAAATTAACAAGGAAATTCGCTTAACCCTCATTTTGTCCATTTTTGAAAATGATAAAATCAACCATGGAATTCGAATATATGCTTGTTAGATTTCATAGGAACTATTACATGCTTCGATTCGATAAGGCTAGGCCACTTTATGACCTTTTTAGTGACTTAAAAAGGGTCAAAAACGAGTAAAATCCGTAAATTAACAAGGAAATTCACTTAACCCTAATTTTGTCCGTGTTTGAAAATGATAAAATCAACCTTGGAAGTCGAATATATGCTTGTTAGATTTCATAGGAACTATTACATGCTTCGATTCGACAAGTCTCGACCACTTTAAGCCCTTTTTAGTGAAAGAAAAAAGGTCAAAAACGAGTAAAATCCATAAATTAACAAGGAAATTCACTTAACCCTCATTTTTCCGTGTTTGAAAATGATAAAATCAACCTTGGAAGTCGAATATATGCTTGTTAGATTTCATAGGAACTATTACATGCTTCGATTCGACAAGCCTCGACCACTTTAAACCCTTTTTAGTGAAAGAAAAAAGGTCAAAAACGAGTAAAATCCGTAAATTAACAAGGAAATTCACTTAACCCCCATTTTGGCCTTTTTAAAAAATTCTAAACTAAACCGTGGATGTCGTAGATATGCTTGTTAGATTTCCTAGGAACTATTACATGCTTCGATTCGATAAGGCTAGGCCACTTTATGACCTTTTTAGTGAAAGAAAAAGGGTCAAAACGAGTAAAATCCGTAAATTAACAAGAAAATTCACTTAACCTCCATTTTGTCCGTTTTTAAAAATTTTAAAATAAACCATGGATGTCGTAGATATGCTTGTTAGATTTCATAGGAACTATAATATGCTTCGATTCGATAAGGCTAGGCCACTTTATGACCTTTTTAGTGAATTAAAAAGGGTCAAAAATGAGTAAAATCCGTAAATTAACAAGGAAATTCACTTAACCCTAATTTTGTCCGTGTTTGAAAATGATAAAATCAACCTTGGAAGTCGAATATATGCTTGTTAGATTTCATAGGAACTATTACATGCTTCGATTCGACAAGTCTCGACCACTTTAAGCCCTTTTTAGTGAAAGAAAAAAGGTCAAAAACGAGTAAAATCCATAAATTAACAAGGAAATTCACTTAACCCTCATTTTTCCGTGTTTGAAAATGATAAAATCAACCTTGGAAGTCGAATATATGCTTGTTAGATTTCATAGGAACTATTACATGCTTCGATTCGACAAGCCTCGACCACTTTAAACCCTTTTTAGTGAAAGAAAAAAGGTCAAAAACGAGTAAAATCCGTAAATTAACAAGGAAATTCACTTAACCCCCATTTTGGCCTTTTTAAAAAATTCTAAACTAAACCGTGGATGTCGTAGATATGCTTGTTAGATTTCCTAGGAACTATTACATGCTTCGATTCGATAAGGCTAGGCCACTTTATGACCTTTTTAGTGAAAGAAAAAGGGTCAAAACGAGTAAAATCCGTAAATTAACAAGAAAATTCACTTAACCTCCATTTTGTCCGTTTTTAAAAATTTTAAAATAAACCATGGATGTCGTAGATATGCTTGTTAGATTTCATAGGAACTATAATATGCTTCGATTCGATAAGGCTAGGCCACTTTATGACCTTTTTAGTGAATTAAAAAGGGTCAAAAATGAGTAAAATCCGTAAATTAACAAGGAAATTCACTTAACCCTCATTTTGTCCGTGTTTGAAAATGATAAAATCAACCTTGGAAGTCGAATATATGGTTGTTAGATTTCATAGGAACTATTACATGCTTCGATTCGACAAGCCTCGACCACTTTAAGCCCTTTTTAGTGAAAGAAAAAAAGTTAAAAACGAGTAAAATCCGTAAATTAACAAGGAAATTCACTTAACCCCCATTTTGGCCTTTTTAAAAAATTCTAAACTAAACCGTGGATGTCGTAGATATGCTTGTTAGATTTCTTAGGAACTATTACATGATTCGATTCGATAAGGCTAGGCCACTTTACGACGTTTTTAGTGAAAGAAAAAGGGTCAAAAACGAGTAAAGTCCGTAAATTAACAAGGAAATTCGCTTAACCCTCATTTTGTCCATTTTTGAAAATGATAAAATCAACCATGGAATTCGAATATATGCTTGTTAGATTTCATAGGAACTATTACATGCTTCGATTCGATAAGGCTAGGCCACTTTATGACCTTTTTAGTGACTTAAAAAGGGTCAAAAACGAGTAAAATCCGTAAATTAACAAGGAAATTCACTTAACCCTAATTTTGTCCGTGTTTGAAAATGATAAAATCAACCTTGGAAGTCGAATATATGCTTGTTAGATTTCATAGGAACTATTACATGCTTCGATTCGACAAGTCTCGACCACTTTAAGCCCTTTTTAGTGAAAGAAAAAAGGTCAAAAACGAGTAAAATCCATAAATTAACAAGGAAATTCACTTAACCCTCATTTTTCCGTGTTTGAAAATGATAAAATCAACCTTGGAAGTCGAATATATGCTTGTTAGATTTCATAGGAACTATTACATGCTTCGATTCGACAAGCCTCGACCACTTTAAACCCTTTTTAGTGAAAGAAAAAAGGTCAAAAACGAGTAAAATCCGTAAATTAACAAGGAAATTCACTTAACCCCCATTTTGGCCTTTTTAAAAAATTCTAAACTAAACCGTGGATGTCGTAGATATGCTTGTTAGATTTCCTAGGAACTATTACATGCTTCGATTCGATAAGGCTAGGCCACTTTATGACCTTTTTAGTGAATTAAAAAGGGTCAAAAACGAGTAAAATCTGTATATTAACAAGGAAATTCACTTAACCATCATTTTGTCCGTGTTTGAAAATGATAAAATCAACCTTGGAAGTCGAATATATGCTTGTTAGATTTCATAGGAACTATTACATGCTTCGATTCGACAAGCCTCGACCACTTTAAGCCCTTTTTAGTGAAAGAAAAAAGGTCAAAAACGAGTAAAATCCAAAAATTAACAAGGAAATTCACTTAACCCTCATTTTTCCGTGTTTGAAAATGATAAAATCAACCTTGGAAGTCGAATATATGCTTGTTAGATTTCATAGGAACTATTACATGCTTCGATTCGACAAGCCTCGACCACTTTAAACCCTTTTTAGTGAAAGAAAAAAGGTCAAAAACGAGTAAAATCCGTAAATTAACAAGGAAATTCACTTAACCCCCATTTTGGCCTTTTTAAAAAATTCTAAACTAAACCGTGGATGTCGTAGATATGCTTGTTAGATTTCCTAGGAACTATTACATGCTTCGATTCGATAAGGCTAGGCCACTTTATGACCTTTTTAGTGAAAGAAAAAGGGTCAAAAACGAGTAAAATCCGTAAATTAACAAGAAAATTCACTTAACCTCCATTTTGTCCGTTTTTAAAAATTTTAAAATAAACCATGGATGTCGTAGATATGCTTGTTAGATTTCATAGGAACTATAATATGCTTCGATTCGATAAGGCTAGGCCACTTTATGACCTTTTTAGTGAATTAAAAAGGGTCAAAAATGAGTAAAATCCGTAAATTAACAAGGAAATTCACTTAACCCTCATTTTGTCCGTGTTTGAAAATGATAAAATCAACCTTGGAAGTCGAATATATGGTTGTTAGATTTCATAGGAACTATTACATGCTTCGATTCGACAAGCCTCGACCACTTTAAGCCCTTTTTAGTGAAAGAAAAAAAGTTAAAAACGAGTAAAATCCGTAAATTAACAAGGAAATTCACTTAACCCCCATTTTGGCCTTTTTAAAAAATTCTAAACTAAACCGTGGATGTCGTAGATATGCTTGTTAGATTTCTTAGGAACTATTACATGATTCGATTCGATAAGGCTAGGCCACTTTACGACGTTTTTAGTGAAAGAAAAAGGGTCAAAAACGAGTAAAGTCCGTAAATTAACAAGGAAATTCGCTTAACCCTCATTTTGTCCATTTTTGAAAATGATAAAATCAACCATGGAATTCGAATATATGCTTGTTAGATTTCATAGGAACTATTACATGCTTCGATTCGATAAGGCTAGGCCACTTTATGACCTTTTTAGTGACTTAAAAAGGGTCAAAAACGAGTAAAATCCGTAAATTAACAAGGAAATTCACTTAACCCTAATTTTGTCCGTGTTTGAAAATGATAAAATCAACCTTGGAAGTCGAATATATGCTTGTTAGATTTCATAGGAACTATTACATGCTTCGATTCGACAAGTCTCGACCACTTTAAGCCCTTTTTAGTGAAAGAAAAAAGGTCAAAAACGAGTAAAATCCATAAATTAACAAGGAAATTCACTTAACCCTCATTTTTCCGTGTTTGAAAATGATAAAATCAACCTTGGAAGTCGAATATATGCTTGTTAGATTTCATAGGAACTATTACATGCTTCGATTCGACAAGCCTCGACCACTTTAAACCCTTTTTAGTGAAAGAAAAAAGGTCAAAAACGAGTAAAATCCGTAAATTAACAAGGAAATTCACTTAACCCCCATTTTGGCCTTTTTAAAAAATTCTAAACTAAACCGTGGATGTCGTAGATATGCTTGTTAGATTTCCTAGGAACTATTACATGCTTCGATTCGATAAGGCTAGGCCACTTTATGACCTTTTTAGTGAAAGAAAAAGGGTCAAAAACGAGTAAAATCCGTAAATTAACAAGAAAATTCACTTAACCTCCATTTTGTCCGTTTTTAAAAATTTTAAAATAAACCATGGATGTCGTAGATATGCTTGTTAGATTTCATAGGAACTATAATATGCTTCGATTCGATAAGGCTAGGCCACTTTAAGACCTTTTTAGTGAATTAAAAAGGGTCAAAAATGAGTAAAATCCGTAAATTAACAAGGAAATTCACTTAACCCTCATTTTGTCCGTATTTGAAAATGATAAAATCAACCTTGGAAGTCGAATATATGGTTGTTAGATTTCATAGGAACTATTACATGCTTCGATTCGACAAGCCTCGACCACTTTAAGCCCTTTTTAGTGAAAGAAAAAAAGTTAAAAACGAGTAAAATCCGTAAATTAACAAGGAAATTCACTTAACCCCCATTTTGGCCTTTTTAAAAAATTCTAAACTAAACCGTGGATGTCGTAGATATGCTTGTTAGATTTCTTAGGAACTATTACATGATTCGATTCGATAAGGCTAGGCCACTTTACGACGTTTTTAGTGAAAGAAAAAGGGTCAAAAACGAGTAAAGTCCGTAAATTAACAAGGAAATTCGCTTAACCCTCATTTTGTCCATTTTTGAAAATGATAAAATCAACCATGGAATTCGAATATATGCTTGTTAGATTTCATAGGAACTATTACATGCTTCGATTCGATAAGGCTAGGCCACTTTATGACCTTTTTAGTGACTTAAAAAGGGTCAAAAACGAGTAAAATCCGTAAATTAACAAGGAAATTCACTTAACCCTAATTTTGTCCGTGTTTGAAAATGATAAAATCAACCTTGGAAGTCGAATATATGCTTGTTAGATTTCATAGGAACTATTACATGCTTCGATTCGACAAGTCTCGACCACTTTAAGCCCTTTTTAGTGAAAGAAAAAAGGTCAAAAACGAGTAAAATCCATAAATTAACAAGGAAATTCACTTAACCCTCATTTTTCCGTGTTTGAAAATGATAAAATCAACCTTGGAAGTCGAATATATGCTTGTTAGATTTCATAGGAACTATTACATGCTTCGATTCGACAAGCCTCGACCACTTTAAACCCTTTTTAGTGAAAGAAAAAAGGTCAAAAACGAGTAAAATCCGTAAATTAACAAGGAAATTCACTTAACCCCCATTTTGGCCTTTTTAAAAAATTCTAAACTAAACCGTGGATGTCGTAGATATGCTTGTTAGATTTCCTAGGAACTATTACATGCTTCGATTCGATAAGGCTAGGCCACTTTATGACCTTTTTAGTGAAAGAAAAAGGGTCAAAAACGAGTAAAATCCGTAAATTAACAAGAAAATTCACTTAACCTGCATTTTGTCCGTTTTTAAAAATTTTAAAATAAACCATGGATGTCGTAGATATGCTTGTTAGATTTCATAGGAACTATAATATGCTTCGATTCGATAAGGCTAGGCCACTTTAAGACCTTTTTAGTGAATTAAAAAGGGTCAAAAATGAGTAAAATCCGTAAATTAACAAGGAAATTCACTTAACCCTCATTTTGTCCGTATTTGAAAATGATAAAATCAACCTTGGAAGTCGAATATATGGTTGTTAGATTTCATAGGAACTATTACATGCTTCGATTCGACAAGCCTCGACCACTTTAAGCCCTTTTTAGTGAAAGAAAAAAAGTTAAAAACGAGTAAAATCCGTAAATTAACAAGGAAATTCACTTAACCCCCATTTTGGCCTTTTTAAAAAATTCTAAACTAAACCGTGGATGTCGTAGATATGCTTGTTAGATTTCTTAGGAACTATTACATGATTCGATTCGATAAGGCTAGGCCACTTTACGACGTTTTTAGTGAAAGAAAAAGGGTCAAAAACGAGTAAAGTCCGTAAATTAACAAGGAAATTCGCTTAACCCTCATTTTGTCCATTTTTGAAAATGATAAAATCAACCATGGAATTCGAATATATGCTTGTTAGATTTCATAGGAACTATTACATGCTTCGATTCGATAAGGCTAGGCCACTTTATGACCTTTTTAGTGACTTAAAAAGGGTCAAAAACGAGTAAAATCCGTAAATTAACAAGGAAATTCACTTAACCCTAATTTTGTCCGTGTTTGAAAATGATAAAATCAACCTTGGAAGTCGAATATATGCTTGTTAGATTTCATAGGAACTATTACATGCTTCGATTCGACAAGTCTCGACCACTTTAAGCCCTTTTTAGTGAAAGAAAAAAGGTCAAAAACGAGTAAAATCCATAAATTAACAAGGAAATTCACTTAACCCTCATTTTTCCGTGTTTGAAAATGATAAAATCAACCTTGGAAGTCGAATATATGCTTGTTAGATTTCATAGGAACTATTACATGCTTCGATTCGACAAGCCTCGACCACTTTAAACCCTTTTTAGTGAAAGAAAAAAGGTCAAAAACGAGTAAAATCCGTAAATTAACAAGGAAATTCACTTAACCCCCATTTTGGCCTTTTTAAAAAATTCTAAACTAAACCGTGGATGTCGTAGATATGCTTGTTAGATTTCCTAGGAACTATTACATGCTTCGATTCGATAAGGCTAGGCCACTTTATGACCTTTTTAGTGAAAGAAAAAGGGTCAAAAACGAGTAAAATCCGTAAATTAACAAGAAAATTCACTTAACCTCCATTTTGTCCGTTTTTAAAAATTTTAAAATAAACCATGGATGTCGTAGATATGCTTGTTAGATTTCATAGGAACTATAATATGCTTCGATTCGATAAGGCTAGGCCACTTTATGACCTTTTTAGTGAATTAAAAAGGGTCAAAAATGAGTAAAATCCGTAAATTAACAAGGAAATTCACTTAACCCTCATTTTGTCCGTGTTTGAAAATGATAAAATCAACCTTGGAAGTCGAATATATGGTTGTTAGATTTCATAGGAACTATTACATGCTTCGATTCGACAAGCCTCGACCACTTTAAGCCCTTTTTAGTGAAAGAAAAAAAGTTAAAAACGAGTAAAATCCGTAAATTAACAAGGAAATTCACTTAACCCCCATTTTGGCCTTTTTAAAAAATTCTAAACTAAACCGTGGATGTCGTAGATATGCTTGTTAGATTTCTTAGGAACTATTACATGATTCGATTCGATAAGGCTAGGCCACTTTACGACGTTTTTAGTGAAAGAAAAAGGGTCAAAAACGAGTAAAGTCCGTAAATTAACAAGGAAATTCACTTATCCCTCATTTTGTCCATTTTTGAAAATGATAAAATCAACCATGGAATTCGAATATATGCTTGTTAGATTTCATAGGAACTATTACATGCTTCGATTCGATAAGGCTAGGCCACTTTATGACCTTTTTAGTGACTTAAAAAGGGTCAAAAACGAGTAAAATCCGTAAATTAACAAGGAAATTCACTTAACCCTAATTTTGTCCGTGTTTGAAAATGATAAAATCAACCTTGGAAGTCGAATATATGCTTGTTAGATTTCATAGGAACTATTACATGCTTCGATTCGACAAGCCTCGACCACTTTAAGCCCTTTTTAGTGAAAGAAAAAAGGTCAAAAACGAGTAAAATCCATAAATTAACAAGGAAATTCACTTAACCCTCATTTTTCCGTGTTTGAAAATGATAAAATCAACCTTGGAAGTCGAATATATGCTTGTTAGATTTCATAGGAACTATTACATGCTTCGATTCGACAAGCCTCGACCACTTTAAACCCTTTTTAGTGAAAGAAAAAAGGTCAAAAACGAGTAAAATCCGTAAATTAACAAGGAAATTCACTTAACCCCCATTTTGGCCTTTTTAAAAAATTCTAAACTAAACCGTGGATGTCGTAGATATGCTTGTTAGATTTCCTAGGAACTATTACATGCTTCGATTCGATAAGGCTAGGCCACTTTATGACCTTTTTAGTGAATTAAAAAGGGTCAAAAACGAGTAAAATCTGTATATTAACAAGGAAATTCACTTAACCATCATTTTGTCCGTGTTTGAAAATGATAAAATCAACCTTGGAAGTCGAATATATGCTTGTTAGATTTCATAGGAACTATTACATGCTTCGATTCGACAAGCCTCGACCACTTTAAGCCCTTTTTAGTGAAAGAAAAAAGGTCAAAAACGAGTAAAATCCATAAATTAACAAGGAAATTCACTTAACCCTCATTTTTCCGTGTTTGAAAATGATAAAATCAACCTTGGAAGTCGAATATATGCTTGTTAGATTTCATAGGAACTATTACATGCTTCGATTCGACAAGCCTCGACCACTTTAAACCCTTTTTAGTGAAAGAAAAAAGGTCAAAAACGAGTAAAATCCGTAAATTAACAAGGAAATTCACTTAACCCCCATTTTGGCCTTTTTAAAAAATTCTAAACTAAACCGTGGATGTCGTAGATATGCTTGTTAGATTTCCTAGGAACTATTACATGCTTCTATTCGATAAGGCTAGGCCACTTTATGACCTTTTTAGTGAAAGAAAAAGGGTCAAAAACGAGTAAAATCCGTAAATTAACAAGAAAATTCACTTAACCTCCATTTTGTCCGTTTTTAAAAATTTTAAAATAAACCATGGATGTCGTAGATATGCTTGTTAGATTTCATAGGAACTATAATATGCTTCGATTCGATAAGGCTAGGCCACTTTATGACCTTTTTAGTGAATTAAAAAGGGTCAAAAATGAGTAAAATCCGTAAATTAACAAGGAAATTCACTTAACCCTCATTTTGTCCGTGTTTGAAAATGATAAAATCAACCTTGGAAGTCGAATATATGGTTGTTAGATTTCATAGGAACTATTACATGCTTCGATTCGACAAGCCTCGACCACTTTAAGCCCTTTTTAGTGAAAGAAAAAAAGTTAAAAACGAGTAAAATCCGTAAATTAACAAGGAAATTCACTTAACCCCCATTTTGGCCTTTTTAAAAAATTCTAAACTAAACCGTGGATGTCGTAGATATGCTTGTTAGATTTCTTAGGAACTATTACATGATTCGATTCGATAAGGCTAGGCCACTTTACGACGTTTTTAGTGAAAGAAAAAGGGTCAAAAACGAGTAAAGTCCGTAAATTAACAAGGAAATTCGCTTAACCCTCATTTTGTCCATTTTTGAAAATGATAAAATCAACCATGGAATTCGAATATATGCTTGTTAGATTTCATAGGAACTATTACATGCTTCGATTCGATAAGGCTAGGCCACTTTATGACCTTTTTAGTGACTTAAAAAGGGTCAAAAACGAGTAAAATCTGTAAATTAACAAGGAAATTCACTTAACCCTAATTTTGTCCGTGTTTGAAAATGATAAAATCAACCTTGGAAGTCGAATATATGCTTGTTAGATTTCATAGGAACTATTACATGCTTCGATTCGACAAGTCTCGACCACTTTAAGCCCTTTTTAGTGAAAGAAAAAAGGTCAAAAACGAGTAAAATCCATAAATTAACAAGGAAATTCACTTAACCCTCATTTTTCCGTGTTTGAAAATGATAAAATCAACCTTGGAAGTCGAATATATGCTTGTTAGATTTCATAGGAACTATTACATGCTTTGATTCGACAAGCCTCGACCACTTTAAACCCTTTTTAGTGAAAGAAAAAAGGTCAAAAACGAGTAAAATCCGTAAATTAACAAGGAAATTCACTTAACCCCCGTTTTGGCCTTTTTAAAAAATTCTAAACTAAACCGTGGATGTCGTAGATATGCTTGTTAGATTTCCTAGGAACTATTACATGCTTCGATTCGATAAGGCTAGGCCACTTTATGACCTTTTTAGTGAATTAAAAAGGGTCAAAAACGAGTAAAATCTGTATATTAACAAGGAAATTCACTTAACCATCATTTTGTCCGTGTTTGAAAATGATAAAATCAACCTTGGAAGTCGAATATATGCTTGTTAGATTTCATAGGAACTATTACATGCTTCGATTCGACAAGCCTCGACCACTTTAAGCCCTTTTTAGTGAAAGAAAAAAGGTCAAAAACGAGTAAAATCCATAAATTAACAAGGAAATTCACTTAACCCTCATTTTTCCGTGTTTGAAAATGATAAAATCAACCTTGGAAGTCGAATATATGGTTGTTAGATTTCATAGGAACTATTACATGCTTCGATTCGACAAGCCTCGACCACTTTAAGCCCTTTTTAGTGAAAGAAAAAAAGTTAAAAACGAGTAAAATCCGTAAATTAACAAGGAAATTCACTTAACCCCCATTTTGGCCTTTTTAAAAAATTCTAAACTAAACCGTGGATGTCGTAGATATGCTTGTTAGATTTCTTAGGAACTATTACATGATTCGATTCGATAAGGCTAGGCCACTTTACGACGTTTTTAGTGAAAGAAAAAGGGTCAAAAACGAGTAAAGTCCGTAAATTAACAAGGAAATTCACTTAACCCTCATTTTGTCCATTTTTGAAAATGATAAAATCAACCATGGAATTCGAATATATGCTTGTTAGATTTCATAGGAACTATTACATGCTTCGATTCGATAAGGCTAGGCCACTTTATGACCTTTTTAGTGACTTAAAAAGGGTCAAAAACGAGTAAAATCCGTAAATTAACAAGGAAATTCACTTAACCCTAATTTTGTCCGTGTTTGAAAATGATAAAATCAACCTTGGAAGTCGAATATATGCTTGTTAGATTTCATAGGAACTATTACATGCTTCGATTCGACAAGCCTCGACCACTTTAAGCCCTTTTTAGTGAAAGAAAAAAGGTCAAAAACGAGTAAAATCCATAAATTAACAAGGAAATTCACTTAACCCTCATTTTTCCGTGTTTGAAAATGATAAAATCAACCTTGGAAGTCGAATATATGCTTGTTAGATTTCATAGGAACTATTACATGCTTCGATTCGACAAGCCTCGACCACTTTAAACCCTTTTTAGTGAAAGAAAAAAGGTCAAAAACGAGTAAAATCCGTAAATTAACAAGGAAATTCACTTAACCCCCGTTTTGGCCTTTTTAAAAAATTCTAAACTAAACCGTGGATGTCGTAGATATGCTTGTTAGATTTCCTAGGAACTATTACATGCTTCGATTCGATAAGGCTAGGCCACTTTATGACCTTTTTAGTGAATTAAAAAGGGTCAAAAACGAGTAAAATCTGTATATTAACAAGGAAATTCACTTAACCATCATTTTGTCCGTGTTTGAAAATGATAAAATCAACCTTGGAAGTCGAATATATGCTTGTTAGATTTCATAGGAACTATTACATGCTTCGATTCGACAAGCCTCGACCACTTTAAGCCCTTTTTAGTGAAAGAAAAAAGGTCAAAAACGAGTAAAATCCATAAATTAACAAGGAAATTCACTTAACCCTCATTTTTCCGTGTTTGAAAATGATAAAATCAACCTTGGAAGTCGAATATATGCTTGTTAGATTTCATAGGAACTATTACATGCTTCGATTCGACAAGCCTCGACCACTTTAAACCCTTTTTAGTGAAAGAAAAAAGGTCAAAAACGAGTAAAATCCGTAAATTAACAAGGAAATTCACTTAACCCCCATTTTGGCCTTTTTAAAAAATTCTAAACTAAACCATGGATGTCGTAGATATGCTTGTTAGATTTCCTAGGAACTATTACATGCTTCGATTCGATAAGGCTAGGCCACTTTATGACCTTTTTAGTGAAAGAAAAAGGGTCAAAAACGAGTAAAATCCGTAAATTAACAAGAAAATTCACTTAACCTCCATTTTGTCCGTTTTTAAAAATTTTAAAATAAACCATGGATGTCGTAGATATGCTTGTTAGATTTCATAGGAACTATAATATGCTTCGATTCGATAAGGCTAGGCCACTTTATGACCTTTTTAGTGAATTAAAAAGGGTCAAAAATGAGTAAAATCCGTAAATTAACAAGGAAATTCACTTAACCCTCATTTTGTCCGTGTTTGAAAATGATAAAATCAACCTTGGAAGTCGAATATATGGTTGTTAGATTTCATAGGAACTATTACATGCTTCGATTCGACAAGCCTCGACCACTTTAAGCCCTTTTTAGTGAAAGAAAAAAAGTTAAAAACGAGTAAAATCCGTAAATTAACAAGGAAATTCACTTAACCCCCATTTTGGCCTTTTTAAAAAATTCTAAACTAAACCGTGGATGTCGTAGATATGCTTGTTAGATTTCTTAGGAACTATTACATGATTCGATTCGATAAGGCTAGGCCACTTTACGACGTTTTTAGTGAAAGAAAAAGGGTCAAAAACGAGTAAAGTCCGTAAATTAACAAGGAAATTCGCTTAACCCTCATTTTGTCCATTTTTGAAAATGATAAAATCAACCATGGAATTCGAATATATGCTTGTTAGATTTCATAGGAACTATTACATGCTTCGATTCGATAAGGCTAGGCCACTTTTTGACCTTTTTAGTGACTTAAAAAGGGTCAAAAACGAGTAAAATCCGTAAATTAACAAGGAAATTCACTTAACCCTAATTTTGTCCGTGTTTGAAAATGATAAAATCAACCTTGGAAGTCGAATATATGCTTGTTAGATTTCATAGGAACTATTACATGCTTCGATTCGACAAGTCTCGACCACTTTAAGCCCTTTTTAGTGAAAGAAAAAAGGTCAAAAACGAGTAAAATCCATAAATTAACAAGGAAATTCACTTAACCCTCATTTTTCCGTGTTTGAAAATGATAAAATCAACCTTGGAAGTCGAATATATGCTTGTTAGATTTCATAGGAACTATTACATGCTTCGATTCGACAAGCCTCGACCACTTTAAACCCTTTTTAGTGAAAGAAAAAAGGTCAAAAACGAGTAAAATCCGTAAATTAACAAGGAAATTCACTTAACCCCCATTTTGGCCTTTTTAAAAAATTCTAAACTAAACCGTGGATGTCGTAGATATGCTTGTTAGATTTCCTAGGAACTATTACATGCTTCGATTCGATAAGGCTAGGCCACTTTATGACCTTTTTAGTGAATTAAAAAGGGTCAAAAACGAGTAAAATCTGTATATTAACAAGGAAATTCACTTAACCATCATTTTGTCCGTGTTTGAAAATGATAAAATCAACCTTGGAAGTCGAATATATGCTTGTTAGATTTCATAGGAACTATTACATGCTTCGATTCGACAAGCCTCGACCACTTTAAGCCCTTTTTAGTGAAAGAAAAAAGGTCAAAAACGAGTAAAATCCATAAATTAACAAGGAAATTCACTTAACCCTCATTTTTCCGTGTTTGAAAATGATAAAATCAACCTTGGAAGTCGAATATATGCTTGTTAGATTTCATAGGAACTATTACATGCTTCGATTCGACAAGCCTCGACCACTTTAAACCCTTTTTAGTGAAAGAAAAAAGGTCAAAAACGAGTAAAATCCGTAAATTAACAAGGAAATTCACTTAACCCCCATTTTGGCCTTTTTAAAAAATTCTAAACTAAACCGTGGATGTCGTAGATATGCTTGTTAGATTTCCTAGGAACTATTACATGCTTCGATTCGATAAGGCTAGGCCACTTTATGACCTTTTTAGTGAAAGAAAAAGGGTCAAAAACGAGTAAAATCCGTAAATTAACAAGAAAATTCACTTAACAACCATTTTGTCCGTTTTTAAAAATTTTAAAATAAACCATGGATGTCGTAGATATGCTTGTTAGATTTCATAGGAACTATAATATGCTTCGATTCGATAAGGCTAGGCCACTTTATGACCTTTTTAGTGAATTAAAAAGGGTCAAAAATGAGTAAAATCCGTAAATTAACAAGGAAATTCACTTAACCCTCATTTTGTCCGTGTTTGAAAATGATAAAATCAACCTTGGAAGTCGAATATATGGTTGTTAGATTTCATAGGAACTATTACATGCTTCGATTCGACATGCCTCGACCACTTTAAGCCCTTTTTAGTGAAAGAAAAAAAGTTAAAAACGAGTAAAATCCGTAAATTAACAAGGAAATTCACTTAACCCCCATTTTGGCCTTTTTAAAAAATTCTAAACTAAACCGTGGATGTCGTAGATATGCTTGTTAGATTTCTTAGGAACTATTACATGATTCGATTCGATAAGGCTAGGCCACTTTACGACGTTTTTAGTGAAAGAAAAAGGGTCAAAAACGAGTAAAGTCCGTAAATTAACAAGGAAATTCGCTTAACCCTCATTTTGTCCATTTTTGAAAATGATAAAATCAACCATGGAATTCGAATATATGCTTGTTAGATTTCATAGGAACTATTACATGCTTCGATTCGATAAGGCTAGGCCACTTTATGACCTTTTTAGTGACTTAAAAAGGGTCAAAAACGAGTAAAATCCGTAAATTAACAAGGAAATTCACTTAACCCTAATTTTGTCCGTGTTTGAAAATGATAAAATCAACCTTGGAAGTCGAATATATGCTTGTTAGATTTCATAGGAACTATTACATGCTTCGATTCGACAAGTCTCGACCACTTTAAGCCCTTTTTAGTGAAAGAAAAAAGGTCAAAAACGAGTAAAATCCATAAATTAACAAGGAAATTCACTTAACCCTCATTTTTCCGTGTTTGAAAATGATAAAATCAACCTTGGAAGTCGAATATATGCTTGTTAGATTTCATAGGAACTATTACATGCTTCGATTCGACAAGCCTCGACCACTTTAAACCCTTTTTAGTGAAAGAAAAAAGGTCAAAAACGAGTAAAATCCGTAAATTAACAAGGAAATTCACTTAACCCCCATTTTGGCCTTTTTAAAAAATTCTAAACTAAACCGTGGATGTCGTAGATATGCTTGTTAGATTTCCTAGGAACTATTACATGCTTCGATTCGATAAGGCTAGGCCACTTTATGACCTTTTTAGTGAAAGAAAAAGGGTCAAAAACGAGTAAAATCCGTAAATTAACAAGAAAATTCACTTAACCTCCATTTTGTCCGTTTTTAAAAATTTTAAAATAAACCATGGATGTCGTAGATATGCTTGTTAGATTTCATAGGAACTATAATATGCTTCGATTCGATAAGGCTAGGCCACTTTATGACCTTTTTAGTGAATTAAAAAGGGTCAAAAAGGAGTAAAATCCGTACATTAACAAGGAAATTCACTTAACCCTCATTTTGTCCATTTTTGAAAATGATAAAATCAACCATGGAATTCGAATATATGCTTGTTAGATTTCATAGGAACTATTACATGCTTCGATTCGATAAGGCTAGGCCACTTTATGACCTTTTTAGTGACTTAAAAAGGGTCAAAAACGAGTAAAATCCGTAAATTAACAAGGAAATTCACTTAACCCTAATTTTGTCCGTGTTTGAAAATGATAAAATCAACCTTGGAAGTCGAATATATGCTTGTTAGATTTCATAGGAACTATTACATGCTTCGATTCGACAAGCCTCGACCACTTTAAGCCCTTTTTAGTGAAAGAAAAAAGGTCAAAAACGAGTAAAATCCATAAATTAACAAGGAAATTCACTTAACCCTCATTTTTCCGTGTTTGAAAATGATAAAATCAACCTTGGAAGTCGAATATATGCTTGTTAGATTTCATAGGAACTATTACATGCTTCGATTCGACAAGCCTCGACCACTTTAAACCCTTTTTAGTGAAAGAAAAAAGGTCAAAAACGAGTAAAATCCGTAAATTAACAAGGAAATTCACTTAACCCCCATTTTGGCCTTTTTAAAAAATTCTAAACTAAACCGTGGATGTCGTAGATATGCTTGTTAGATTTCCTAGGAACTATTACATGCTTCGATTCGATAAGGCTAGGCCACTTTATGACCTTTTTAGTGAATTAAAAAGGGTCAAAAACGAGTAAAATCTGTATATTAACAAGGAAATTCACTTAACCATCATTTTGTCCGTGTTTGAAAATGATAAAATCAACCTTGGAAGTCGAATATATGCTTGTTAGATTTCATAGGAACTATTACATGCTTCGATTCGACAAGCCTCGACCACTTTAAGCCCTTTTTAGTGAAAGAAAAAAGGTCAAAAACGAGTAAAATCCATAAATTAACAAGGAAATTCACTTAACCCTCATTTTTCCGTGTTTGAAAATGATAAAATCAACCTTGGAAGTCGAATATATGCTTGTTAGATTTCATAGGAACTATTACATGCTTCGATTCGACAAGCCTCGACCACTTTAAACCCTTTTTAGTGAAAGAAAAAAGGTCAAAAACGAGTAAAATCCGTAAATTAACAAGGAAATTCACTTAACCCCCATTTTGGCCTTTTTAAAAAATTCTAAACTAAACCGTGGATGTCGTAGATATGCTTGTTAGATTTCTTAGGAACTATTACATGCTTCGATTCGATAAGGCTAGGCCACTTTATGACCTTTTTAGTGAAAGAAAAAGGGTCAAAAACGAGTAAAATCCGTAAATTAACAAGAAAATTCACTTAACCTCCATTTTGTCCGTTTTTAAAAATTTTAAAATAAACCATGGATGTCGTAGATATGCTTGTTAGATTTCATAGGAACTATAATATGCTTCGATTCGATAAGGCTAGGCCACTTTATGACCTTTTTAGTGAATTAAAAAGGGTCAAAAATGAGTAAAATCCGTAAATTAACAAGGAAATTCACTTAACCCTCATTTTGTCCGTGTTTGAAAATGATAAAATCAACCTTGGAAGTCGAATATATGGTTGTTAGATTTCATAGGAACTATTACATGCTTCGATTCGACAAGCCTCGACCACTTTAAGCCCTTTTTAGTGAAAGAAAAAAAGTTAAAAACGAGTAAAATCCGTAAATTAACAAGGAAATTCACTTAACCCCCATTTTGGCCTTTTTTAAAAAATTCTAAACTAAACCGTGGATGTCGTAGATATGCTTGTTAGATTTCTTAGGAACTATTATATGATTCGATTCGATAAGGCTAGGCCACTTTACGACGTTTTTAGTGAAAGAAAAAGGGTCAAAAACGAGTAAAGTCCGTAAATTAACAAGGAAATTCACTTAACCCTCATTTTGTCCATTTTTGAAAATGATAAAATCAACCATGGAATTCGAATATATGCTTGTTAGATTTCATAGGAACTATTACATGCTTCGATTCGATAAGGCTAGGCCACTTTATGACCTTTTTAGTGACTTAAAAAGGGTCAAAAACGAGTAAAATCCGTAAATTAACAAGGAAATTCACTTAACCCTAATTTTGTCCGTGTTTGAAAATGATAAAATCAACCTTGGAAGTCGAATATATGCTTGTTAGATTTCATAGGAACTATTACATGCTTCGATTCGACAAGCCTCGACCACTTTAAGCCCTTTTTAGTGAAAGAAAAAAGGTCAAAAACGAGTAAAATCCATAAATTAACAAGGAAATTCACTTAACCCTCATTTTTCCGTGTTTGAAAATGATAAAATCAACCTTGGAAGTCGAATATATGCTTGTTAGATTTCATAGGAACTATTACATGCTTCGATTCGACAAGCCTCGACCACTTTAAACCCTTTTTAGTGAAAGAAAAAAGGTCAAAAACGAGTAAAATCCGTAAATTAACAAGGAAATTCACTTAACCCCCATTTTGGCCTTTTTAAAAAATTCTAAACTAAACCGTGGATGTCGTAGATATGCTTGTTAGATTTCCTAGGAACTATTACATGCTTCGATTCGATAAGGCTAGGCCACTTTATGACCTTTTTAGTGAATTAAAAAGGGTCAAAAACGAGTAAAATCTGTATATTAACAAGGAAATTCACTTAACCATCATTTTGTCCGTGTTTGAAAATGATAAAATCAACCTTGGAAGTCGAATATATGCTTGTTAGATTTCATAGGAACTATTACATGCTTCGATTCGACAAGCCTCGACCACTTTAAGCCCTTTTTAGTGAAAGAAAAAAGGTCAAAAACGAGTAAAATCCATAAATTAACAAGGAAATTCACTTAACCCTCATTTTTCCGTGTTTGAAAATGATAAAATCAACCTTGGAAGTCGAATATATGCTTGTTAGATTTCATAGGAACTATTACATGCTTCGATTCGACAAGCCTCGACCACTTTAAACCCTTTTTAGTGAAAGAAAAAAGGTCAAAAACGAGTAAAATCCGTAAATTAACAAGGAAATTCACTTAACCCCCATTTTGGCCTTTTTAAAAAATTCTAAACTAAACCGTGGATGTCGTAGATATGCTTGTTAGATTTCTTAGGAACTATTACATGCTTCGATTCGATAAGGCTAGGCCACTTTATGACCTTTTTAGTGAAAGAAAAAGGGTCAAAAACGAGTAAAATCCGTAAATTAACAAGAAAATTCACTTAACCTCCATTTTGTCCGTTTTTAAAAATTTTAAAATAAACCATGGATGTCGTAGATATGCTTGTTAGATTTCATAGGAACTATAATATGCTTCGATTCGATAAGGCTAGGCCACTTTATGACCTTTTTAGTGAATTAAAAAGGGTCAAAAATGAGTAAAATCCGTAAATTAACAAGGAAATTCACTTAACCCTCATTTTGTCCGTGTTTGAAAATGATAAAATCAACCTTGGAAGTCGAATATATGGTTGTTAGATTTCATAGGAACTATTACATGCTTCGATTCGACAAGCCTCGACCACTTTAAGCCCTTTTTAGTGAAAGAAAAAAAGTTAAAAACGAGTAAAATCCGTAAATTAACAAGGAAATTCACTTAACCCCCATTTTGGCCTTTTTTAAAAAATTCTAAACTAAACCGTGGATGTCGTAGATATGCTTGTTAGATTTCTTAGGAACTATTATATGATTCGATTCGATAAGGCTAGGCCACTTTACGACGTTTTTAGTGAAAGAAAAAGGGTCAAAAACGAGTAAAGTCCGTAAATTAACAAGGAAATTCACTTAACCCTCATTTTGTCCATTTTTGAAAATGATAAAATCAACCATGGAATTCGAATATATGCTTGTTAGATTTCATAGGAACTATTACATGCTTCGATTCGATAAGGCTAGGCCACTTTATGACCTTTTTAGTGACTTAAAAAGGGTCAAAAACGAGTAAAATCCGTAAATTAACAAGGAAATTCACTTAACCCTAATTTTGTCCGTGTTTGAAAATGATAAAATCAACCTTGGAAGTCGAATATATGCTTGTTAGATTTCATAGGAACTATTACATGCTTCGATTCGACAAGCCTCGACCACTTTAAGCCCTTTTTAGTGAAAGAAAAAAGGTCAAAAACGAGTAAAATCCATAAATTAACAAGGAAATTCACTTAACCCTCATTTTTCCGTGTTTGAAAATGATAAAATCAACCTTGGAAGTCGAATATATGCTTGTTAGATTTCATAGGAACTATTACATGCTTCGATTCGACAAGCCTCGACCACTTTAAACCCTTTTTAGTGAAAGAAAAAAGGTCAAAAACGAGTAAAATCCGTAAATTAACAAGGAAATTCACTTAACCCCCATTTTGGCCTTTTTAAAAAATTCTAAACTAAACCGTGGATGTCGTAGATATGCTTGTTAGATTTCCTAGGAACTATTACATGCTTCGATTCGATAAGGCTAGGCCACTTTATGACCTTTTTAGTGAATTAAAAAGGGTCAAAAACGAGTAAAATCTGTATATTAACAAGGAAATTCACTTAACCATCATTTTGTCCGTGTTTGAAAATGATAAAATCAACCTTGGAAGTCGAATATATGCTTGTTAGATTTCATAGGAACTATTACATGCTTCGATTCGACAAGCCTCGACCACTTTAAGCCCTTTTTAGTGAAAGAAAAAAGGTCAAAAACGAGTAAAATCCATAAATTAACAAGGAAATTCACTTAACCCTCATTTTTCCGTGTTTGAAAATGATAAAATCAACCTTGGAAGTCGAATATATGCTTGTTAGATTTCATAGGAACTATTACATGCTTCGATTCGACAAGCCTCGACCACTTTAAACCCTTTTTAGTGAAAGAAAAAAGGTCAAAAACGAGTAAAATCCGTAAATTAACAAGGAAATTCACTTAACCCCCATTTTGGCCTTTTTAAAAAATTCTAAACTAAACCGTGGATGTCGTAGATATGCTTGTTAGATTTCTTAGGAACTATTACATGCTTCGATTCGATAAGGCTAGGCCACTTTATGACCTTTTTAGTGAAAGAAAAAGGGTCAAAAACGAGTAAAATCCGTAAATTAACAAGAAAATTCACTTAACCTCCATTTTGTCCGTTTTTAAAAATTTTAAAATAAACCATGGATGTCGTAGATATGCTTGTTAGATTTCATAGGAACTATAATATGCTTCGATTCGATAAGGCTAGGCCACTTTATGACCTTTTTAGTGAATTAAAAAGGGTCAAAAATGAGTAAAATCCGTAAATTAACAAGGAAATTCACTTAACCCTCATTTTGTCCGTGTTTGAAAATGATAAAATCAACCTTGGAAGTCGAATATATGGTTGTTAGATTTCATAGGAACTATTACATGCTTCGATTCGACAAGCCTCGACCACTTTAAGCCCTTTTTAGTGAAAGAAAAAAAGTTAAAAACGAGTAAAATCCGTAAATTAACAAGGAAATTCACTTAACCCCCATTTTGGCCTTTTTAAAAAATTCTAAACTAAACCGTGGATGTCGTAGATATGCTTGTTAGATTTCTTAGGAACTATTACATGATTCGATTCGATAAGGCTAGGCCACTTTACGACGTTTTTAGTGAAAGAAAAAGGGTCAAAAACGAGTAAAGTCCGTAAATTAACAAGGAAATTCGCTTAACCCTCATTTTGTCCATTTTTGAAAATGATAAAATCAACCATGGAATTCGAATATATGCTTGTTAGATTTCATAGGAACTATTACATGCTTCGATTCGATAAGGCTAGGCCACTTTATGACCTTTTTAGTGACTTAAAAAGGGTCAAAAACGAGTAAAATCCGTAAATTAACAAGGAAATTCACTTAACCCTAATTTTGTCCGTGTTTGAAAATGATAAAATCAACCTTGGAAGTCGAATATATGCTTGTTAGATTTCATAGGAACTATTACATGCTTCGATTCGACAAGTCTCGACCACTTTAAGCCCTTTTTAGTGAAAGAAAAAAGGTCAAAAACGAGTAAAATCCATAAATTAACAAGGAAATTCACTTAACCCTCATTTTTCCGTGTTTGAAAATGATAAAATCAACCTTGGAAGTCGAATATATGCTTGTTAGATTTCATAGGAACTATTACATGCTTCGATTCGACAAGCCTCAACCACTTTAAACCCTTTTTAGTGAAAGAAAAAAGGTCAAAAACGAGTAAAATCCGTAAATTAACAAGGAAATTCACTTAACCCCCATTTTGGCCTTTTTAAAAAATTCTAAACTAAACCGTGGATGTCGTAGATATGCTTGTTAGATTTCCTAGGAACTATTACATGCTTCGATTCGATAAGGCTAGGCCACTTTATGACCTTTTTAGTGAAAGAAAAAGGGTCAAAAACGAGTAAAATCCGTAAATTAACAAGAAAATTCACTTAACCTCCATTTTGTCCGTTTTTAAAAATTTTAAAATAAACCATGGATGTCGTAGATATGCTTGTTAGATTTCATAGGAACTATAATATGCTTCGATTCGATAAGGCTAGGCCACTTTATGACCTTTTTAGTGAATTAAAAAGGGTCAAAAATGAGTAAAATCCGTAAATTAACAAGGAAATTCACTTAACCCTCATTTTGTCCGTGTTTGAAAATGATAAAATCAACCTTGGAAGTCGAATATATGGTTGTTAGATTTCATAGGAACTATTACATGCTTCGATTCGACAAGCCTCGACCACTTTAAGCCCTTTTTAGTGAAAGAAAAAAAGTTAAAAACGAGTAAAATCCGTAAATTAACAAGGAAATTCACTTAACCCCCATTTTGGCCTTTTTAAAAAATTCTAAACTAAACCGTGGATGTCGTAGATATGCTTGTTAGATTTCTTAGGAACTATTACATGATTCGATTCGATAAGGCTAGGCCACTTTACGACGTTTTTAGTGAAAGAAAAAGGGTCAAAAACGAGTAAAGTCCGTAAATTAACAAGGAAATTCGCTTAACCCTCATTTTGTCCATTTTTGAAAATGATAAAATCAACCATGGAATTCGAATATATGCTTGTTAGATTTCATAGGAACTATTACATGCTTCGATTCGATAAGGCTAGGCCACTTTATGACCTTTTTAGTGACTTAAAAAGGGTCAAAAACGAGTAAAATCCGTAAATTAACAAGGAAATTCACTTAACCCTAATTTTGTCCGTGTTTGAAAATGATAAAATCAACCTTGGAAGTCGAATATATGCTTGTTAGATTTCATAGGAACTATTACATGCTTCGATTCGACAAGCCTCGACCACTTTAAGCCCTTTTTAGTGAAAGAAAAAAGGTCAAAAACGAGTAAAATCCATAAATTAACAAGGAAATTCAATTAACCCTCATTTTTCCGTGTTTGAAAATGATAAAATCAACCTTGGAAGTCGAATATATGCTTGTTAGATTTCATAGGAACTATTACATGCTTCGATTCGACAAGCCTCGACCACTTTAAACCCTTTTTAGTGAAAGAAAAAAGGTCAAAAACGAGTAAAATCCGTAAATTAACAAGGAAATTCACTTAACCCCCATTTTGGCCTTTTTAAAAAATTCTAAACTAAACCGTGGATGTCGTAGATATGCTTGTTAGATTTCCTAGGAACTATTACATGCTTCGATTCGATAAGGCTAGGCCACTTTATGACCTTTTTAGTGAATTAAAAAGGGTCAAAAACGAGTAAAATCTGTATATTAACAAGGAAATTCACTTAACCATCATTTTGTCCGTGTTTGAAAATGATAAAATCAACCTTGGAAGTCGAATATATGCTTGTTAGATTTCATAGGAACTATTACATGCTTCGATTCGACAAGCCTCGACCACTTTAAGCCCTTTTTAGTGAAAGAAAAAAGGTCAAAAACGAGTAAAATCCATAAATTAACAAGGAAATTCACTTAACCCTCATTTTTCCGTGTTTGAAAATGATAAAATCAACCTTGGAAGTCGAATATATGCTTGTTAGATTTCATAGGAACTATTACATGCTTCGATTCGACAAGCCTCGACCACTTTAAACCCTTTTTAGTGAAAGAAAAAAGGTCAAAAACGAGTAAAATCCGTAAATTAACAAGGAAATTCACTTAACCCCCATTTTGGCCTTTTTAAAAAATTCTAAACTAAACCGTGGATGTCGTAGATATGCTTGTTAGATTTCTTAGGAACTATTACATGCTTCGATTCGATAAGGCTAGGCCACTTTATGACCTTTTTAGTGAAAGAAAAAGGGTCAAAAACGAGTAAAATCCGTAAATTAACAAGAAAATTCACTTAACCTCCATTTTGTCCGTTTTTAAAAATTTTAAAATAAACCATGGATGTCGTAGATATGCTTGTTAGATTTCATAGGAACTATAATATGCTTCGATTCGATAAGGCTAGGCCACTTTATGACCTTTTTAGTGAATTAAAAAGGGTCAAAAATGAGTAAAATCCGTAAATTAACAAGGAAATTCACTTAACCCTCATTTTGTCCGTGTTTGAAAATGATAAAATCAACCTTGGAAGTCGAATATATGGTTGTTAGATTTCATAGGAACTATTACATGCTTCGATTCGACAAGCCTCGACCACTTTAAGCCCTTTTTAGTGAAAGAAAAAAAGTTAAAAACGAGTAAAATCCGTAAATTAACAAGGAAATTCACTTAACCCCCATTTTGGCCTTTTTAAAAAATTCTAAACTAAACCGTGGATGTCGTAGATATGCTTGTTAGATTTCTTAGGAACTATTACATGATTCGATTCGATAAGGCTAGGCCACTTTACGACGTTTTTAGTGAAAGAAAAAGGGTCAAAAACGAGTAAAGTCCGTAAATTAACAAGGAAATTCGCTTAACCCTCATTTTGTCCATTTTTGAAAATGATAAAATCAACCATGGAATTCGAATATATGCTTGTTAGATTTCATAGGAACTATTACATGCTTCGATTCGATAAGGCTAGGCCACTTTATGACCTTTTTAGTGACTTAAAAAGGGTCAAAAACGAGTAAAATCCGTAAATTAACAAGGAAATTCACTTAATCCTAATTTTGTCCGTGTTTGAAAATGATAAAATCAACCTTGGAAGTCGAATATATGCTTGTTAGATTTCATAGGAACTATTACATGCTTCGATTCGACAAGTCTCGACCACTTTAAGCCCTTTTTAGTGAAAGAAAAAAGGTCAAAAACGAGTAAAATCCATAAATTAACAAGGAAATTCACTTAACCCTCATTTTTCCGTGTTTGAAAATGATAAAATCAACCTTGGAAGTCGAATATATGCTTGTTAGATTTCATAGGAACTATTACATGCTTCGATTCGACAAGCCTCGACCACTTTAAACCCTTTTTAGTGAAAGAAAAAAGGTCAAAAACGAGTAAAATCCGTAAATTAACAAGGAAATTCACTTAACCCCCATTTTGGCCTTTTTAAAAAATTCTAAACTAAACCGTGGATGTCGTAGATATGCTTGTTAGATTTCCTAGGAACTATTACATGCTTCGATTCGATAAGGCTAGGCCACTTTATGACCTTTTTAGTGAAAGAAAAAGGGTCAAAAACGAGTAAAATCCGTAAATTAACAAGAAAATTCACTTAACCTCCATTTTGTCTGTTTTTAAAAATTTTAAAATAAACCATGGATGTCGTAGATATGCTTGTTAGATTTCATAGGAACTATAATATGCTTCGATTCGATAAGGCTAGGCCACTTTATGACCTTTTTAGTGAATTAAAAAGGGTCAAAAATGAGTAAAATCCGTAAATTAACAAGGAAATTCACTTAACCCTCATTTTGTCCGTGTTTGAAAATGATAAAATCAACCTTGGAAGTCGAATATATGGTTGTTAGATTTCATAGGAACTATTACATGCTTCGATTCGACAAGCCTCGACCACTTTAAGCCCTTTTTAGTGAAAGAAAAAAAGTTAAAAACGAGTAAAATCCGTAAATTAACAAGGAAATTTACTTAACCCCCATTTTGGCCTTTTTAAAAAATTCTAAACTAAACCGTGGATGTCGTAGATATGCTTGTTAGATTTCTTAGGAACTATTACATGATTCGATTCGATAAGGCTAGGCCACTTTACGACATTTTTAGTGAAAGAAAAAGGGTCAAAAACGAGTAAAGTCCGTAAATTAACAAGGAAATTCACTTAACCCTCATTTTGTCCATTTTTGAAAATGATAAAATCAACCATGGAATTCGAATATATGCTTGTTAGATTTCATAGGAACTATTACATGCTTCGATTCGATAAGGCTAGGCCACTTTATGACCTTTTTAGTGACTTAAAAAGGGTCAAAAACGAGTAAAATCCGTAAATTAACAAGGAAATTCACTTAACCCTCATTTTGTCCGTGTTTGAAAATGATAAAATCAACCTTGGAAGTCGAATATATGCTTGTTAGATTTCATAGGAACTATTACATGCTTCGATTCGATAAGGCTAGGCCACTTTATGACCTTTTTAGTGAAAGAAAAAGGGTCAAAAACGAGTAAAGTCCGTAAATTAACAAGGAAATTCACTTAACCCTCATTTTGTCCATTTTTGAAAATGATAAAATCAACCATGGAATTCGAATATATGCTTGTTAGATTTCATAGGAACTATTTCATGCTTCGATTCGATAAGGCTAGCCCACGTTATGACCTTTTTAGTGACTTAAAAAGGGTCAAAAACGAGTAAAATCCGTAAATTAACAAGGAAATTCACTTAACCCTCATTTTGTCCGTGTTTGAAAATGATAAAATCAACCTTGGAAGTCGAATATATGCTTGTTAGATTTCATAGGAACTATTACATGCTTCGATTCGACAAGCCTCGACCACTTTAAGCCCTTTTTAGTGAAAGAAAAAAGGTCAAAAACGAGTAAAATCCGTAACTTAACAAGGAAATTCACTTAACCCCCATTTTGGCCTTTTTAAAAAATTCTAAAATAAACCATGGATGTCGTAGATATGCTTGTTAGATTTCATAGGAACTATTACATGCTTCGATTCGATAAGGCTAGGCCACTTTATGACCTTTTTAGTGAATTAAAAAGGGTCAAAAACGAGTAAAATCTGTATATTAACAAGGAAATTCACTTAACCATCATTTTGTCCGTGTTTGAAAATGATAAAATCAACCTTGGAAGTCGAATATATGCTTGTTAGATTTCATAGGAACTATTACATGCTTCGATTCGACATGCCTCGACCACTTTAAACCCTTTTTAGTGAAAGAAAAAAGGTCAAAAACGAGTAAAATCCATAAATTAACAAGGAAATTCACTTAACCCTCATTTTTCCGTGTTTGAAAATGATAAAATCAACATTGGAAGTCGAATATATGCTTGTTAGATTTCATAGGAACTATTACATGCTTCGATTCGACAAGCCTCGACCACTTGAAACCCTTTTTAGTGAAAGAAAAAAGGTCAAAAACGAGTAAAATCCGTAAATTAACAAGGAAATTCACTTAACCCCCATTTTGGCCTTTTTAAAAAATTCTAAACTAAACCGTGGATGTCGTAGATATGCTTTTTAGATTTCCTAGGAACTATTACATGCTTCGATTCGATAAGGCTAGGCCACTTTATGACCTTTTTAGTGAAAGAAAAAGGGTCAAAAACGAGTAAAATCCGTAAATTAACAAGAAAATTCACTTAACCTCCATTTTGTCCGTTTTTAAAAATTTTAAAATAAACCATGGATGTCGTAGATATGCTTGTTAGATTTCATAGGAACTATAATATGCTTCGATTCGATAAGGCTAGGCCACTTTATGACCTTTTTAGTGAATTAAAAAGGGTCAAAAATGAGTAAAATCCGTAAATTAACAAGGAAATTCACTTAACCCTCATTTTGTCCGTGTTTGAAAATGATAAAATCAACCTTGGAAGTCGAATATATGGTTGTTAGATTTCATAGGAACTATTACATGCTTCGATTCGACAAGCCTCGACCACTTTAAGCCCTTTTTAGTGAAAGAAAAAAAAGTTAAAAACGAGTAAAATCCGTAAATTAACAAGGAAATTCACTTAACCCCCATTTTGGCCTTTTTAAAAAATTCTAAACTAAACCATGGATGTCGTAGATATGCTTGTTAGATTTCTTAGGAACTATTACATGATTCGATTCGATAAGGCTAGGCCACTTTACGACGTTTTTAGTGAAAGAAAAAGGGTCAAAAACGAGTAAAGTCCGTAAATTAACAAGGAAATTCACTTAACCCTCATTTTGTCCATTTTTGAAAATGATAAAATCAACCATGGAATTCGAATATATGCTTGTTAGATTTCATAGGAACTATTACATGCTTCGATTCGATAAGGCTAGGCCATTTTATGACCTTTTTAGTGACTTAAAAAGGGTCAAAAACGAGTAAAATCCGTAAATTAACAAGGAAATTCACTTAACCCTAATTTTGTCCGTGTTTGAAAATGATAAAATCAACCTTGGAAGTCGAATATATGCTTGTTAGATTTCATAGGAACTATTACATGCTTCGATTCGACATGCCTCGACCACTTTAAACCCTTTTTAGTGAAAGAAAAAAGGTCAAAAACGAGTAAAATCCATAAATTAACAAGGAAATTCACTTAACCCTCATTTTTCCGTGTTTGAAAATGATAAAATCAACCTTGGAAGTCGAATATATGCTTGTTAGATTTCATAGGAACTATTACATGCTTCGATTCGACATGCCTCGACCACTTTAAACCCTTTTTAGTGAAAGAAAAAAGGTCAAAAACGAGTAAAATCCATAAATTAACAAGGAAATTCACTTAACCCTCATTTTTCCGTGTTTGAAAATGATAAAATCAACCTTGGAAGTCGAATATATGCTTGTTAGATTTCATAGGAACTATTACATGCTTCGATTCGACAAGCCTCGACCACTTTAAACCCTTTTTAGTGAAAGAAAAAAGGTCAAAAACGAGTAAAATCCGTAAATTAACAAGGAAATTCACTTAACCCCCATTTTGGCCTTTTTAAAAAATTCTAAACTAAACCGTGGATGTCGTAGATATGCTTGTTAGATTTCCTAGGAACTATTACATGCTTCGATTCGATAAGGCTAGGCCACTTTATGACCTTTTTAGTGAAAGAAAAAGGGTCAAAAACGAGTAAAATCCGTAAATTAACAAGAAAATTCACTTAACCTCCATTTTGTCCGTTTTTAAAAATTTTAAAATAAACCATGGATGTCGTAGATATGCTTGTTAGATTTCATAGGAACTATAATATGCTTCGATTCGATAAGGCTAGGCCACTTTATGACCTTTTTAGTGAATTAAAAAGGGTCAAAAATGAGTAAAATCCGTAAATTAACAAGGAAATTCACTTAACCCTCATTTTGTCCGTGTTTGAAAATGATAAAATCAACCTTGGAAGTCGAATATATGGTTGTTAGATTTCATAGGAACTATTACATGCTTCGATTCGACAAGCCTCGACCACTTTAAGCCCTTTTTAGTGAAAGAAAAAAAGTTAAAAACGAGTAAAATCCGTAAATTAACAAGGAAATTCACTTAACCCCCATTTTGGCCTTTTTAAAAAATTCTAAACTAAACCATGGATGTCGTAGATATGCTTGTTAGATTTCTTAGGAACTATTACATGATTCGATTCGATAAGGCTAGGCCACTTTACGACGTTTTTAGTGAAAGAAAAAGGGTCAAAAACGAGTAAAGTCCGTAAATTAACAAGGAAATTCACTTAACCCTCATTTTGTCCATTTTTGAAAATGATAAAATCAACCATGGAATTCGAATATATGCTTGTTAGATTTCATAGGAACTATTACATGCTTCGATTCGATAAGGCTAGGCCACTTTATGACCTTTTTAGTGACTTAAAAAGGGTCAAAAACGAGTAAAATCCGTAAATTAACAAGGAAATTCACTTAACCCTAATTTTGTCCGTGTTTGAAAATGATAAAATCAACCTTGGAAGTCGAATATATGCTTGTTAGATTTCATAGGAACTATTACATGCTTCGATTCGACATGCCTCGACCACTTTAAACCCTTTTTAGTGAAAGAAAAAAGGTCAAAAACGAGTAAAATCCATAAATTAACAAGGAAATTCACTTAACCCTCATTTTTCCGTGTTTGAAAATGATAAAATCAACCTTGGAAGTCGAATATATGCTTGTTAGATTTCATAGGAACTATTACATGCTTCGATTCGACAAGCCTCGACCACTTTAAACCCTTTTTAGTGAAAGAAAAAAGGTCAAAAACGAGTAAAATCCGTAAATTAACAAGGAAATTCACTTAACCCCCATTTTGGCCTTTTTAAAAAATTCTAAACTAAACCGTGGATGTCGTAGATATGCTTGTTAGATTTCCTAGGAACTATTACATGCTTCGATTCGATAAGGCTAGGCCACTTTATGACCTTTTTAGTGAAAGAAAAAGGGTCAAAAACTAGTAAAATCCGTAAATTAACAAGAAAATTCACTTAACCTCCATTTTGTCCGTTTTTAAAAATTTTAAAATAAACCATGGATGTCGTAGATATGCTTGTTAGATTTCATAGGAACTATAATATGCTTCGATTCGATAAGGCTAGGCCACTTTATGACCTTTTTAGTGAATTAAAAAGGGTCAAAAATGAGTAAAATCCGTAAATTAACAAGGAAATTCACTTAACCCTCATTTTGTCCGTGTTTGAAAATGATAAAATCAACCTTGGAAGTCGAATATATGGTTGTTAGATTTCATAGGAACTATTACATGCTTCGATTCGACAAGCCTCGACCACTTTAAGCCCTTTTTAGTGAAAGAAAAAAAGTTAAAAACGAGTAAAATCCGTAAATTAACAAGGAAATTCACTTAACCCCCATTTTGGCCTTTTTAAAAAATTCTAAACTAAACCATGGATGTCGTAGATATGCTTGTTAGATTTCTTAGGAACTATTACATGATTCGATTCGATAAGGCTAGGCCACTTTACGACGTTTTTAGTGAAAGAAAAAGGGTCAAAATCGAGTAAAGTCCGTAAATTAACAAGGAAATTCACTTAACCCTCATTTTGTCCATTTTTGAAAATGATAAAATCAACCATGGAATTCGAATATATGCTTGTTAGATTTCATAGGAACTATTACATGCTTCGATTCGATAAGGCTAGGCCACTTTATGACCTTTTTAGTGACTTAAAAAGGGTCAAAAACGAGTAAAATCCGTAAATTAACAAGGAAATTCACTTAACCCTAATTTTGTCCGTGTTTGAAAATGATAAAATCAACCTTGGAAGTCGAATATATGCTTGTTAGATTTCATAGGAACTATTACATGCTTCGATTCGACATGCCTCGACCACTTTAAACCCTTTTTAGTGAAAGAAAAAAGGTCAAAAACGAGTAAAATCCATAAATTAACAAGGAAATTCACTTAACCCTCATTTTTCCGTGTTTGAAAATGATAAAATCAACCTTGGAAGTCGAATATATGCTTGTTAGATTTCATAGGAACTATTACATGCTTCGATTCGACAAGCCTCGACCACTTTAAACCCTTTTTAGTGAAAGAAAAAAGGTCAAAAACGAGTAAAATCCGTAAATTAACAAGGAAATTCACTTAACCCCCATTTTGGCCTTTTTAAAAAATTCTAAACTAAACCGTGGATGTCGTAGATATGCTTGTTAGATTTCCTAGGAACTATTACATGCTTCGATTCGATAAGGCTAGGCCACTTTATGACCTTTTTAGTGAAAGAAAAAGGGTCAAAAACTAGTAAAATCCGTAAATTAACAAGAAAATTCACTTAACCTCCATTTTGTCCGTTTTTAAAAAATTTAAAATAAACCATGGATGTCGTAGATATGCTTGTTAGATTTCATAGGAACTATAATATGCTTCGATTCGATAAGGCTAGGCCACTTTATGACCTTTTTAGTGAATTAAAAAGGGTCAAAAATGAGTAAAATCCGTAAATTAACAAGGAAATTCACTTAACCCTCATTTTGTCCGTGTTTGAAAATGATAAAATCAACCTTGGAAGTCGAATATATGGTTGTTAGATTTCATAGGAACTATTACATGCTTCGATTCGACAAGCCTCGACCACTTTAAGCCCTTTTTAGTGAAAGAAAAAAAGTTAAAAACGAGTAAAATCCGTAAATTAACAAGGAAATTCACTTAACCCCCATTTTGGCCTTTTTAAAAAATTCTAAACTAAACCATGGATGTCGTAGATATGCTTGTTAGATTTCTTAGGAACTATTACATGATTCGATTCGATAAGGCTAGGCCACTTTACGACGTTTTTAGTGAAAGAAAAAGGGTCAAAATCGAGTAAAGTCCGTAAATTAACAAGGAAATTCACTTAACCCTCATTTTGTCCATTTTTGAAAATGATAAAATCAACCATGGAATTCGAATATATGCTTGTTAGATTTCATAGGAACTATTACATGCTTCGATTCGATAAGGCTAGGCCACTTTATGACCTTTTTAGTGACTTAAAAAGGGTCAAAAACGAGTAAAATCCGTAAATTAACAAGGAAATTCACTTAACCCTAATTTTGTCCGTGTTTGAAAATGATAAAATCAACCTTGGAAGTCGAATATATGCTTGTTAGATTTCATAGGAACTATTACATGCTTCGATTCGACATGCCTCGACCACTTTAAACCCTTTTTAGTGAAAGAAAAAAGGTCAAAAACGAGTAAAATCCATAAATTAACAAGGAAATTCACTTAACCCTCATTTTTCCGTGTTTGAAAATGATAAAATCAACCTTGGAAGTCGAATATATGCTTGTTAGATTTCATAGGAACTATTACATGCTTCGATTCGACAAGCCTCGACCACTTTAAACCCTTTTTAGTGAAAGAAAAAAGGTCAAAAACGAGTAAAATCCGTAAATTAACAAGGAAATTCACTTAACCCCCATTTTGGCCTTTTTAAAAAATTCTAAACTAAACCGTGGATGTCGTAGATATGCTTGTTAGATTTCCTAGGAACTATTACATGCTTCGATTCGATAAGGCTAGGCCACTTTATGACCTTTTTAGTGAAAGAAAAAGGGTCAAAAACTAGTAAAATCCGTAAATTAACAAGAAAATTCACTTAACCTCCATTTTGTCCGTTTTTAAAAATTTTAAAATAAACCATGGATGTCGTAGATATGCTTGTTAGATTTCATAGGAACTATAATATGCTTCGATTCGATAAGGCTAGGCCACTTTATGACCTTTTTAGTGAATTAAAAAGGGTCAAAAATGAGTAAAATCCGTAAATTAACAAGGAAATTCACTTAACCCTCATTTTGTCCGTGTTTGAAAATGATAAAATCAACCTTGGAAGTCGAATATATGGTTGTTAGATTTCATAGGAACTATTACATGCTTCGATTCGACAAGCCTCGACCACTTTAAGCCCTTTTTAGTGAAAGAAAAAAAGTTAAAAACGAGTAAAATCCGTAAATTAACAAGGAAATTCACTTAACCCCCATTTTGGCCTTTTTAAAAAATTCTAAACTAAACCGTGGATGTCGTAGATATGCTTGTTAGATTTCTTAGGAACTATTACATGATTCGATTCGATAAGGCTAGGCCACTTTACGACGTTTTTAGTGAAAGAAAAAGGGTCAAAACGAGTAAAGTCCGTAAATTAACAAGGAAATTCACTTAACCCTCATTTTGTCCATTTTTGAAAATGATAAAATCAACCATGGAATTCGAATATATGCTTGTTAGATTTCATAGGAACTATTACATGCTTCGATTCGATAAGGCTAGGCCACTTTATGACCTTTTTAGTGACTTAAAAAGGGTCAAAAACGAGTAAAATCCGTAAATTAACAAGGAAATTCACTTAACCCTAATTTTGTCCGTGTTTGAAAATGATAAAATCAACCTTGGAAGTCGAATATATGCTTGTTAGATTTCATAGGAACTATTACATGCTTCGATTCGACAAGCCTCGACCACTTTAAGCCCTTTTTAGTGAAAGAAAAAAGGTCAAAAACGAGTAAAATCCATAAATTAACAAGGAAATTCACTTAACCCTCATTTTTCCGTGTTTGAAAATGATAAAATCAACCTTGGAAGTCGAATATATGCTTGTTAGATTTCATAGGAACTATTACATGCTTCGATTCGACAAGCCTCGACCACTTTAAACCCTTTTTAGTGAAAGAAAAAAGGTCAAAAACGAGTAAAATCCGTAAATTAACAAGGATATTCACTTAACCCCCATTTTGGCCTTTTTAAAAAATTCTAAACTAAACCGTGGATGTCGTAGATATGCTTGTTAGATTTCCTAGGAACTATTACATGCTTCGATTCGATAAGGCTAGGCCACTTTATGACCTTTTTAGTGAATTAAAAAGGGTCAAAAATGAGTAAAATCCGTAAATTAACAAGGAAATTCACTTAACCCTCATTTTGTCCGTGTTTGAAAATGATAAAATCAACCTTGGAAGTCGAATATATGGTTGTTAGATTTCATAGGAACTATTACATGCTTCGATTCGACAAGCCTCGACCACTTTAAGCCCTTTTTAGTGAAAGAAAAAAAGTTAAAAACGAGTAAAATCCGTAAATTAACAAGGAAATTTACTTAACCCCCATTTTGGCCTTTTTAAAAAATTCTAAACTAAACCGTGGATGTCGTAGATATGCTTGTTAGATTTCTTAGGAACTATTACATGATTCGATTCGATAAGGCTAGGCCACTTTACGACATTTTTAGTGAAAGAAAAAGGGTCAAAAACGAGTAAAGTCCGTAAATTAACAAGGAAATTCACTTAACCCTCATTTTGTCCATTTTTGAAAATGATAAAATCAACCATGGAATTCGAATATATGCTTGTTAGATTTCATAGGAACTATTACATGCTTCGATTCGATAAGGCTAGGCCACTTTATGACCTTTTTAGTGACTTAAAAAGGGTCAAAAACGAGTAAAATCCGTAAATTAACAAGGAAATTCACTTAACCCTCATTTTGTCCGTGTTTGAAAATGATAAAATCAACCTTGGAAGTCGAATATATGCTTGTTAGATTTCATAGGAACTATTACATGCTTCGATTCGATAAGGCTAGGCCACTTTATGACCTTTTTAGTGAAAGAAAAAGGGTCAAAAACGAGTAAAGTCCGTAAATTAACAAGGAAATTCACTTAACCCTCATTTTGTCCATTTTTGAAAATGATAAAATCAACCATGGAATTCGAATATATGCTTGTTAGATTTCATAGGAACTATTTCATGCTTCGATTCGATAAGGCTAGCCCACGTTATGACCTTTTTAGTGACTTAAAAAGGGTCAAAAACGAGTAAAATCCGTAAATTAACAAGGAAATTCACTTAACCCTCATTTTGTCCGTGTTTGAAAATGATAAAATCAACCTTGGAAGTCGAATATATGCTTGTTAGATTTCATAGGAACTATTACATGCTTCGATTCGACAAGCCTCGACCACTTTAAGCCCTTTTTAGTGAAAGAAAAAAGGTCAAAAACGAGTAAAATCCGTAACTTAACAAGGAAATTCACTTAACCCCCATTTTGGCCTTTTTAAAAAATTCTAAAATAAACCATGGATGTCGTAGATATGCTTGTTAGATTTCATAGGAACTATTACATGCTTCGATTCGATAAGGCTAGGCCACTTTATGACCTTTTTAGTGAATTAAAAAGGGTCAAAAACGAGTAAAATCTGTATATTAACAAGGAAATTCACTTAACCATCATTTTGTCCGTGTTTGAAAATGATAAAATCAACCTTGGAAGTCGAATATATGCTTGTTAGATTTCATAGGAACTATTACATGCTTCGATTTGACAAGCCTCGACCACTTTAAGCCCTTTTTAGTGAAAGAAAAAAGGTCAAAAACGAGTAAAATCCATAAATTAACAAGGAAATTCACTTAACCCTCATTTTTCCGTGTTTGAAAATGATAAAATCAACCTTGGAAGTCGAATATATGCTTGTTAGATTTCATAGGAACTATTACATGCTTCGATTCGACAAGCCTCGACCACTTGAAACCCTTTTTAGTGAAAGAAAAAAGGTCAAAAACGAGTAAAATCCGTAAATTAACAAGGAAATTCACTTAACCCCCATTTTGGCCTTTTTAAAAAATTCTAAACTAAACCGTGGATGTCGTAGATATGCTTGTTAGATTTCCTAGGAACTATTACATGCTTCGATTCGATAAGGCTAGGCCACTTTATGACCTTTTTAGTGAAAGAAAAAGGGTCAAAAACGAGTAAAATCCGTAAATTAACAAGAAAATTCACTTAACCTCCATTTTGTCCGTTTTTAAAAATTTTAAAATAAACCATGGATGTCGTAGATATGCTTGTTAGATTTCATAGGAACTATAATATGCTTCGATTCGATAAGGCTAGGCCACTTTATGACCTTTTTAGTGAATTAAAAAGGGTCAAAAATGAGTAAAATCCGTAAATTAACAAGGAAATTCACTTAACCCTCATTTTGTCCGTGTTTGAAAATGATAAAATCAACCTTGGAAGTCGAATATATGGTTGTTAGATTTCATAGGAACTATTACATGCTTCGATTCGACAAGCCTCGACCACTTTAAGCCCTTTTTAGTGAAAGAAAAAAAGTTAAAAACGAGTAAAATCCGTAAATTAACAAGGAAATTCACTTAACCCCCATTTTGGCCTTTTTAAAAAATTCTAAACTAAACCATGGATGTCGTAGATATGCTTGTTAGATTTCTTAGGAACTATTACATGATTCGATTCGATAAGGCTAGGCCACTTTACGACGTTTTTAGTGAAAGAAAAAGGGTCAAAAACGAGTAAAGTCCGTAAATTAACAAGGAAATTCACTTAACCCTCATTTTGTCCATTTTTGAAAATGATAAAATCAACCATGGAATTCGAATATATGCTTGTTAGATTTCATAGGAACTATTACATGCTTCGATTCGATAAGGCTAGGCCACTTTATGACCTTTTTAGTGACTTAAAAAGGGTCAAAAACGAGTAAAATCCGTAAATTAACAAGGAAATTCACTTAACCCTAATTTTGTCCGTGTTTGAAAATGATAAAATCAACCTTGGAAGTCGAATATATGCTTGTTAGATTTCATAGGAACTATTACATGCTTCGATTCGACATGCCTCGACCACTTTAAGCCCTTTTTAGTGAAAGAAAAAAGGTCAAAAACGAGTAAAATCCATAAATTAACAAGGAAATTCACTTAACCCTCATTTTTCTGTGTTTGAAAATGATAAAATCAACCTTGGAAGTCGAATATATGCTTGTTAGATTTCATAGGAACTATTACATGCTTCGATTCGACAAGCCTCGACCACTTTAAACCCTTTTTAGTGAAAGAAAAAAGGTCAAAAACGAGTAAAATCCGTAAATTAACAAGGAAATTCACTTAACCCCCATTTTGGCCTTTTTAAAAAATTCTAAACTAAACCGTGGATGTCGTAGATATGCTTGTTAGATTTCCTAGGAACTATTACATGCTTCGATTCGATAAGGCTAGGCCACTTTATGACCTTTTTAGTGAAAGAAAAAGGGTCAAAAACTAGTAAAATCCGTAAATTAACAAGAAAATTCACTTAACCTCCATTTTGTCCGTTTTTAAAAATTTTAAAATAAACCATGGATGTCGTAGATATGCTTGTTAGATTTCATATGAACTATAATATGCTTCGATTCGATAAGGCTAGGCCACTTTATGACCTTTTTAGTGAATTAAAAAGGGTCAAAAATGAGTAAAATCCGTAAATTAACAAGGAAATTCACTTAACCCTCATTTTGTCCGTGTTTGAAAATGATAAAATCAACCTTGGAAGTCGAATATATGGTTGTTAGATTTCATAGGAACTATTACATGCTTCGATTCGACAAGCCTCGACCACTTTAAGCCCTTTTTAGTGAAAGAAAAAAAGTTAAAAACGAGTAAAATCCGTAAATTAACAAGGAAATTCACTTAACCCCCATTTTGGCCTTTTTAAAAAATTCTAAACTAAACCGTGGATGTCGTAGATATGCTTGTTAGATTTCTTAGGAACTATTACATGATTCGATTCGATAAGGCTAGGCCACTTTACGACATTTTTAGTGAAAGAAAAAGGGTCAAAAACGAGTAAAGTCCGTAAATTAACAAGGAAATTCACTTAACCCTCATTTTGTCCATTTTTGAAAATGATAAAATCAACCATGGAATTCGAATATATGCTTGTTAGATTTCATAGGAACTATTACATGCTTCGATTCGATAAGGCTAGGCCACTTTATGACCTTTTTAGTGACTTAAAAAGGGTCAAAAACGAGTAAAATCCATAAATTAACAAGGAAATTCACTTAACCCTCATTTTGTCCGTGTTTGAAAATGATAAAATCAACCTTGGAAGTCGAATATATGCTTGTTAGATTTCATAGGAACTATTACATGCTTCGATTCGATAAGGCTAGGCCACTTTATGACCTTTTTAGTGAAAGAAAAAGGGTCAAAAACGAGTAAAGTCCGTAAATTAACAAGGAAATTCACTTAACCCTCATTTTGTCCATTTTTGAAAATGATAAAATCAACCATGGAATTCGAATATATGCTTGTTAGATTTCATAGGAACTATTTCATGCTTCGATTCGATAAGGCTAGCCCACGTTATGACCTTTTTAGTGACTTAAAAAGGGTCAAAAACGAGTAAAATCCGTAAATTAACAAGGAAATTCACTTAACCCTCATTTTGTCCGTGTTTGAAAATGATAAAATCAACCTTGGAAGTCGAATATATGCTTGTTAGATTTCATAGGAACTATTACATGCTTCGATTCGACAAGCCTCGACCACTTTAAGCCCTTTTTAGTGAAAGAAAAAAGGTCAAAAACGAGTAAAATCCGTAACTTAACAAGGAAATTCACTTAACCCCCATTTTGGCCTTTTTAAAAAATTCTAAAATAAACCATGGATGTCGTAGATATGCTTGTTAGATTTCATAGGAACTATTACATGCTTCGATTCGATAAGGCTAGGCCACTTTATGACCTTTTTAGTGAATTAAAAAGGGTCAAAAACGAGTAAAATCTGTATATTAACAAGGAAATTCACTTAACCATCATTTTGTCCGTGTTTGAAAATGATAAAATCAACCTTGGAAGTCGAATATATGCTTGTTAGATTTCATAGGAACTATTACATGCTTTGATTCGACAAGCCTCGACCACTTTAAGCCCTTTTTAGTGAAAGAAAAAAGGTCAAAAACGAGTAAAATCCATAAATTAACAAGGAAATTCACTTAACCCTCATTTTTCCGTGTTTGAAAATGATAAAATCAACCTTGGAAGTCGAATATATGCTTGTTAGATTTCATAGGAACTATTACATGCTTCGATTCGACAAGCCTCGACCACTTTAAACCCTTTTTAGTGAAAGAAAAAACGTCAAAAACGAGTAAAATCCGTAAATTAACAAGGAAATTCACTTAACCCCCATTTTGGCCTTTTTAAAAAATTCTAAACTAAACCGTGGATGTCGTAGATATGCTTGTTAGATTTCCTAGGAACTATTACATGCTTCGATTCGATAAGGCTAGGCCACTTTATGACCTTTTTAGTGAAAGAAAAAGGGTCAAAAACGAGTAAAGTCCGTAAATTAACAAGGAAATTCACTTAACCCTCATTTTGTCCATTTTTGAAAATGATAAAATCAACCATGGAATTCGAATATATGCTTGTTAGATTTCCTAGGAACTATTACATGCTTCGATTCGATAAGGCTAGGCCACTTTATGACCTTTTTAGTGAAAGAAAAAGTGTCAAAAACGAGTAAAGTCCGTAAATTAACAAGGAAATTCACTTAACCCTCATTTTGTCCATTTTTGAAAATGATAAAATCAACCATGGAATTCGAATATATGCTTGTTAGATTTCATAGGAACTATTACATGCTTCGATTCGATAAGGCTAGGCCACTTTATGACCTTTTTAGTGACTTAAAAAGGGTCAAAAACGAGTAAAATCCGTAAATTAACAAGGAAATTCACTTAACCCTCATTTTGTCCGTGTTTGAAAATGATAAAATCAACCTTGGAAGTCGAATATATGCTTGTTAGATTTCATAGGAACTATTACATGCTTCGATTCGATAAGGCTAGGCCACTTTATGACCTTTTTAGTGAAAGAAAAAGGGTCAAAAACGAGTAAAGTCCGTAAATTAACAAGGAAATTCACTTAACCCTCATTTTGTCCATTTTTGAAAATGATAAAATCAACCATGGAATTCGAATATATGCTTGTTAGATTTCATAGGAACTATTTCATGCTTCGATTCGATAAGGCTAGCCCACGTTATGACCTTTTTAGTGACTTAAAAAGGGTCAAAAACGAGTAAAATCCGTAAATTAACAAGGAAATTCACTTAACCCTCATTTTGTCCGTGTTTGAAAATGATAAAATCAACCTTGGAAGTCGAATATATGCTTGTTAGATTTCATAGGAACTATTACATGCTTCGATTCGATAAGGCTAGGCCACTTTATGACCTTTTTAGTGACTTAAAAAGGGTCAAAAACGAGTAAAATCCATAAATTAACAAGGAAATTCACTTAACCCTCATTTTGTCCGTGTTTGAAAATGATAAAATCAACCTTGGAAGTCGAATATATGCTTGTTAGATTTCATAGGAACTATTACATGCTTCGATTCGATAAGGCTAGGCCACTTTATGACCTTTTTAGTGAAAGAAAAAGGGTCAAAAACGAGTAAAGTCCGTAAATTAACAAGGAAATTCACTTAACCCTCATTTTGTCCATTTTTGAAAATGATAAAATCAACCATGGAATTCGAATATATGCTTGTTAGATTTCATAGGAACTATTTCATGCTTCGATTCGATAAGGCTAGCCCACGTTATGACCTTTTTAGTGACTTAAAAAGGGTCAAAAACGAGTAAAATCCGTAAATTAACAAGGAAATTCACTTAACCCTCATTTTGTCCGTGTTTGAAAATGATAAAATCAACCTTGGAAGTCGAATATATGCTTGTTAGATTTCATAGGAACTATTACATGCTTCGATTCGACAAGCCTCGACCACTTTAAGCCCTTTTTAGTGAAAGAAAAAAGGTCAAAAACGAGTAAAATCCGTAACTTAACAAGGAAATTCACTTAACCCCCATTTTGGCCTTTTTAAAAAATTCTAAAATAAACCATGGATGTCGTAGATATGCTTGTTAGATTTCATAGGAACTATTACATGCTTCGATTCGATAAGGCTAGGCCACTTTATGACCTTTTTAGTGAATTAAAAAGGGTCAAAAACGAGTAAAATCTGTATATTAACAAGGAAATTCACTTAACCATCATTTTGTCCGTGTTTGAAAATGATAAAATCAACCTTGGAAGTCGAATATATGCTTGTTAGATTTCATAGGAACTATTACATGCTTTGATTCGACAAGCCTCGACCACTTTAAGCCCTTTTTAGTGAAAGAAAAAAGGTCAAAAACGAGTAAAATCCATAAATTAACAAGGAAATTCACTTAACCCTCATTTTTCCGTGTTTGAAAATGATAAAATCAACCTTGGAAGTCGAATATATGCTTGTTAGATTTCATAGGAACTATTACATGCTTCGATTCGACAAGCCTCGACCACTTTAAACCCTTTTTAGTGAAAGAAAAAACGTCAAAAACGAGTAAAATCCGTAAATTAACAAGGAAATTCACTTAACCCCCATTTTGGCCTTTTTAAAAAATTCTAAACTAAACCGTGGATGTCGTAGATATGCTTGTTAGATTTCCTAGGAACTATTACATGCTTCGATTCGATAAGGCTAGGCCACTTTATGACCTTTTTAGTGAAAGAAAAAGGGTCAAAAACGAGTAAAGTCCGTAAATTAACAAGGAAATTCACTTAACCCTCATTTTGTCCATTTTTGAAAATGATAAAATCAACCATGGAATTCGAATATATGCTTGTTAGATTTCCTAGGAACTATTACATGCTTCGATTCGATAAGGCTAGGCCACTTTATGACCTTTTTAGTGAAAGAAAAAGTGTCAAAAACGAGTAAAGTCCGTAAATTAACAAGGAAATTCACTTAACCCTCATTTTGTCCATTTTTGAAAATGATAAAATCAACCATGGAATTCGAATATATGCTTGTTAGATTTCATAGGAACTATTACATGCTTCGATTCGATAAGGCTAGGCCACTTTATGACCTTTTTAGTGACTTAAAAAGGGTCAAAAACGAGTAAAATCCGTAAATTAACAAGGAAATTCACTTAACCCTCATTTTGTCCGTGTTTGAAAATGATAAAATCAACCTTGGAAGTCGAATATATGCTTGTTAGATTTCATAGGAACTATTACATGCTTCGATTCGATAAGGCTAGGCCACTTTATGACCTTTTTAGTGAAAGAAAAAGGGTCAAAAACGAGTAAAGTCCGTAAATTAACAAGGAAATTCACTTAACCCTCATTTTGTCCATTTTTGAAAATGATAAAATCAACCATGGAATTCGAATATATGCTTGTTAGATTTCATAGGAACTATTTCATGCTTCGATTCGATAAGGCTAGCCCACGTTATGACCTTTTTAGTGACTTAAAAAGGGTCAAAAACGAGTAAAATCCGTAAATTAACAAGGAAATTCACTTAACCCTCATTTTGTCCGTGTTTGAAAATGATAAAATCAACCTTGGAAGTCGAATATATGCTTGTTAGATTTCATAGGAACTATTACATGCTTCGATTCGACAAGCCTCGACCACTTTAAGCCCTTTTTAGTGAAAGAAAAAAGGTCAAAAACGAGTAAAATCCGTAACTTAACAAGGAAATTCACTTAACCCCCATTTTGGCCTTTTTAAAAAATTCTAAAATAAACCATGGATGTCGTAGATATGCTTGTTAGATTTCATAGGAACTATTACATGCTTCGATTCGATAAGGCTAGGCCACTTTATGACCTTTTTAGTGAATTAAAAAGGGTCAAAAACGAGTAAAATCTGTATATTAACAAGGAAATTCACTTAACCATCATTTTGTCCGTGTTTGAAAATGATAAAATCAACCTTGGAAGTCGAATATATGCTTGTTAGATTTCATAGGAACTATTACATGCTTCGATTCGACAAGCCTCGACCACTTTAAGCCCTTTTTAGTGAAAGAAAAAAGGTCAAAAACGAGTAAAATCCATAAATTAACAAGGAAATTCACTTAACCCTCATTTTTCCATGTTTGAAAATGATAAAATCAACCTTGGAAGTCGAATATATGCTTGTTAGATTTCATAGGAACTATTACATGCTTCGATTCGACAAGCCTCGACCACTTTAAACCCTTTTTAGTGAAAGAAAAAAGGTCAAAAACGAGTAAAATCCGTAAATTAACAAGGAAATTCACTTAACCCCCATTTTGGCCTTTTTATAAAATTCTAAACTAAACCGTGGATGTCGTAGATATGCTTGTTAGATTTCCTAGGAACTATTACATGCTTCGATTCGATAAGGCTAGGCCACTTTATGACCTTTTTAGTGAAAGAAAAAGGGTCAAAAACGAGTAAAGTCCGTAAATTAACAAGGAAATTCACTTAACCCTCATTTTGTCCATTTTTGAAAATGATAAAATCAACCATGGAATTCGAATATATGCTTGTTAGATTTCATAGGAACTATTACATGCTTCGATTCGATAAGGCTAGGCCACTTTATGACCTTTTTAGTGACTTAAAAAGGGTCAAAAACGAGTAAAATCCGTAAATTAACAAGGAAATTCACTTAACCCTCATTTTGTCCGTGTTTGAAAATGATAAAATCAACCTTGGAAGTCGAATATATGCTTGTTAGATTTCATAGGAACTATTACATGCTTCGATTCGATAAGGCTAGGCCACTTTATGACCTTTTTAGTGAAAGAAAAAGGGTCAAAAACGAGTAAAGTCCGTAAATTAACAAGGAAATTCACTTAACCCTCATTTTGTCCATTTTTGAAAATGATAAAATCAACCTTGGAAGTCGAATATATGCTTGTTAGATTTCATAGGAACTATTACATGCTTCGATTCGATAAGGCTAGGCCACTTTATGACCTTTTTAGTGACTTAAAAAGGGTCAAAAACGAGTAAAATCCGTAAATTAACAAGGAAATTCACTTAACCCCCATTTTGGCCTTTTTATAAAATTCTAAACTAAACCGTGGATGTCGTAGATATGCTTGTTAGATTTCCTAGGAACTATTACATGCTTCGATTCGATAAGGCTAGGCCACTTTATGACCTTTTTAGTGAAAGAAAAAGGGTCAAAAACGAGTAAAGTCCGTAAATTAACAAGGAAATTCACTTAACCCTCATTTTGTCCATTTTTGAAAATGATAAAATCAACCATGGAATTCGAATATATGCTTGTTAGATTTCATAGGAACTATTACATGCTTCGATTCGATAAGGCTAGGCCACTTTATGACCTTTTTAGTGACTTAAAAAGGGTCAAAAACGAGTAAAATCCGTAAATTAACAAGGAAATTCACTTAACCCTCATTTTGTCCGTGTTTGAAAATGATAAAATCAACCTTGGAAGTCGAATATATGCTTGTTAGATTTCATAGGAACTATTACATGCTTCGATTCGATAAGGCTAGGCCACTTTATGACCTTTTTAGTGAAAGAAAAAGGGTCAAAAACGAGTAAAGTCCGTAAATTAACAAGGAAATTCACTTAACCCTCATTTTGTCCATTTTTGAAAATGATAAAATCAACCATGGAATTCGAATATATGCTTGTTAGATTTCATAGGAACTATTTCATGCTTCGATTCGATAAGGCTAGCCCACGTTATGACCTTTTTAGTGACTTAAAAAGGGTCAAAAACGAGTAAAATCCGTAAATTAACAAGGAAATTCACTTAACCCTCATTTTGTCCGTGTTTGAAAATGATAAAATCAACCTTGGAAGTCGAATATATGCTTGTTAGATTTCATAGGAACTATTACATGCTTCGATTCGACAAGCCTCGACCACTTTAAGCCCTTTTTAGTGAAAGAAAAAAGGTCAAAAACGAGTAAAATCCGTAACTTAACAAGGAAATTCACTTAACCCCCATTCTGGCCTTTTTAAAAAATTCTAAAATAAACCATGGATGTCGTAGATATGCTTGTTAGATTTCATAGGAACTATTACATGCTTCGATTCGATAAGGCTAGGCCACTTTATGACCTTTTTAGTGAATTAAAAAGGGTCAAAAACGAGTAAAATCTGTATATTAACAAGGAAATTCACTTAACCATCATTTTGTCCGTGTTTGAAAATGATAAAATCAACCTTGGAAGTCGAATATATGCTTGTTAGATTTCATAGGAACTATTACATGCTTCGATTCGACAAGCCTCGACCACTTTAAGCCCTTTTTAGTGAAAGAAAAAAGGTCAAAAACGAGTAAAATCCATAAATTAACAAGGAAATTCACTTAACCCTCATTTTTCCGTGTTTGAAAATGATAAAATCAACCTTGGAAGTCGAATATATGCTTGTTAGATTTCATAGGAACTATTACATGCTTCGATTCGACAAGCCTCGACCACTTTAAACCCTTTTTAGTGAAAGAAAAAAGGTCAAAAACGAGTAAAATCCGTAAATTAACAAGGAAATTCACTTAACCCCCATTTTGGCCTTTTTAAAAAATTCTAAACTAAACCGTGGATGTCGTAGATATGCTTGTTAGATTTCCTAGGAACTATTACATGCTTCGATTCGATAAGGCTAGGCCACTTTATGACCTTTTTAGTGAAAGAAAAAGGGTCAAAAACGAGTAAAATCCGTAAATTAACAAGAAAATTCACTTAACCTCCATTTTGTCCGTTTTTAAAAATTTTAAAATAAACCATGGATGTCGTAGATATGCTTGTTAGATTTCATAGGAACTATAATATGCTTCGATTCGATAAGGCTAGGCCACTTTATGACCTTTTTAGTGAATTAAAAAGGGTCAAAAATGAGTAAAATCCGTAAATTAACAAGGAAATTCACTTAACCCTCATTTTGTCCGTGTTTGAAAATGATAAAATCAACCTTGGAAGTCGAATATATGGTTGTTAGATTTCATAGGAACTATTACATGCTTCGATTCGACAAGCCTCGACCACTTTAAGCCCTTTTTAGTGAAAGAAAAAAAGTTAAAAACGAGTAAAATCCGTAAATTAACAAGGAAATTCACTTAACCCCCATTTTGGCCTTTTTAAAAAATTCTAAACTAAACCGTGGATGTTGTAGATATGCTTGTTAGATTTCTTAGGAACTATTACATGATTCGATTCGATAAGGCTAGGCCACTTTACGACGTTTTTAGTGAAAGAAAAAGGGTCAAAAATGAGTAAAGTCATTAAATTAACAAGGAAATTCACTTAACCCTCATTTTGTCCATTTTTGAAAATGATAAAATCAACCATGGAATTCGAATATATGCTTGTTAGATTTCATAGGAACTATTACATGCTTCGATTCGATAAGGCTAGGCCACTTTATGACCTTTTTAGTGACTTAAAAAGGGTCAAAAACGAGTAAAATCCGTAAATTAACAAGGAAATTCACTTAACCCTAATTTTGTCCGTGTTTGAAAATGATAAAATCAACCTTGGAAGTCGAATATATGCTTGTTAGATTTCATAGGAACTATTACATGCTTCGATTCGACAAGCCTCGACCACTTTAAGCCCTTTTTAGTGAAAGAAAAAAGGTCAAAAACGAGTAAAATCCGTAACTTAACAAGGAAATTCACTTAACCGCCATTTTGGCCATTTTAAAAATTCTAAAATAAACCATGGATGTCGTAGATATGCTTGTTAGATTTCATAGGAACTATTACATGCTTCGATTCGATAAGGCTAGGCCACTTTATGACCTTTTTAGTGAATTAAAAGGGGTCAAAAACGAGTAAAATCTGTATATTAACAAGGAAATTCACTTAACCATCATTTTGTCCGTGTTTGAAAATGATAAAATCAACCTTGGAAGTCGAATAAATGCTTGTTATATTTCTAAGGAACTATTACATGCTTCGATTCGGCAAGCCTCGACCACTTTAAGCCCTTTTTAGTGAAAGAAAAAAGGTAAAAAACGAATAAAATCCGTAAATTAACAAGGCAATTAACTTAACCCCCATTTTGGCCATTTTAAAAAATTCTAAAATAAACCATATGGATGTCGTAGATATGCCTGTTAGATTTCATAGGAACTATTACATGCTTCGATTCGATAAGGCTAGGCCACTTTATGACCTTTTTAGTGAATTAAAAAGGGTCAAAAACGAGTAAAATCTGTATATTAACAAGGAAATTCACTTAACCATCATTTTGTCCGTGTTTGAAAATGATAAAATCAACCTTGGAAGTCGAATAAATGCTTGTTAGATTTCGTAGGAACTATTACATGCTTCGATTTGGCAAGCCTCGACCACTTTAAGCCCTTTTTAGTGAAAGAAAAAAGGTCAAAAACGAGTAAAATCCGTAAATTAACAAGGAAATTCACTTAACCCTCATTTTTCCGTGTTTGAAAATGATAAAATCAACCTTGGAAGTCGAATATATGCTTGTTAGATTTCATAGGAACTATTACATGCTTCGATTCGACAAGCCTCGACCATTTTAAACCCTTTTTAGTGAAAGAAAAAAGGTCAAAAACGAGTAAAATCCGTAAATTAACAAGGAAATTCACTTAACCCCCATTTTGGCCTTTTTAAAAAATTCTAAACTAAATCGTGGATGTCGTAGATATGCTTGTTAGATTTCTTAGGAACTATTACATGATTCGATTCGATAAGGCTAGGCCACTTTACGACGTTTTTAGTGAAAGAAAAAGGGTCAAAAACGAGTAAAGTCCGTAAATTAACAAGGAAATTCACTTAACCCCCATTTTGGCCATTTTAAAAAATTCTAAAATAAACCATATGGATGTCGTAGATATGCTTGTTAGATTTCATAGGAACTATTACATGCTTCGATTCGATAAGGCTAGGCCACTTTATGACCTTTTTAGTGAATTAAAAAGGGTCAAAAACGAGTAAAATCTGTATATTAACAAGGAAATTCACTTAACCATCATTTTGTCTGTGTTTGAAAATGATAAAATCAACCTTGGAAGTCGAATAAATGCTTGTTAGATTTCGTAGGAACTATTACATGCTTCGATTCGGCAAGCCTCGACCACTTTAAGCCCTTTTTAGTGAAAGAAAAAAGGTCAAAAACGAGTAAAATCCGTAAATTAACAAGGCAATTCACTTAACCCCCATTTTGGCCATTTTAAAAAATTCTAAAATAAACCATATGGATGTCGTAGATATGCTTGTTAGATTTCCTAGGAACTATTACATGCTTCGATTCGATAAGGCTAGGCCACTTTATGACCTTTTTAGTGAATTAAAAAGGGTCAAAAACGAGTAAAATATGTATATTAACAAGGAAATTCACTTAACCATCATTTTGTCCGTGTTTGAAAATGATAAAATCAACCTTGGAAGTCGAATATATGCTTGTTAGATTTCATAGGAACTATTACATGCTTCGATTCGACAAGCCTCGACCACTTTAAGCCCTTTTTAGTGAAAGAAAAAAGGTCAAAAACGAGTAAAATCCATAAATTAACAAGGAAATTCACTTAACCCTCATTTTTCCGTGTTTGAAAATGATAAAATCAACCTTGGAAGTCGAATATATGCTTGTTAGATTTCATAGGAACTATTACATGCTTCGATTCGACAAGCCTCGACCACTTTAAACCCTTTTTAGTGAAAGAAAAAAGGTCAAAAACGAGTAAAATCCGTAAATTAACAAGGAAATTCACTTAACCCCCATTTTGGCCTTTTTAAAAAATTCTAAACTAAACCGTGGATGTCGTAGATATGCTTGTTAGATTTCCTAGGAACTATTACATGCTTCGATTCGATAAGGCTAGGCCACTTTATGACCTTTTTAGTGAAAGAAAAAGGGTCAAAAACGAGTAAAATCCGTAAATTAACAAGAAAATTCACTTAACCTCCATTTTGTCCGTTTTTAAAAATTTTAAAATAAACCATGGATGTCGTAGATATGCTTGTTAGATTTCATAGGAACTATAATATGCTTCGATTCGATAAGGCTAGGCCACTTTATGACCTTTTTAGTGAATTAAAAAGGGTCAAAAATGAGTAAAATCCGTAAATTAACAAGGAAATTCACTTAACCCTCATTTTGTCCGTGTTTGAAAATGATAAAATCAACCTTGGAAGTCGAATATATGGTTGTTAGATTTCATAGGAACTATTACATGCTTCGATTCGACAAGCCTCGACCACTTTAAGCCCTTTTTAGTGAAAGAAAAAAAGTTAAAAACGAGTAAAATCCGTAAATTAACAAGGAAATTCACTTAACCCCCATTTTGGCCTTTTTAAAAAATTCTAAACTAAACCGTGGATGTTGTAGATATGCTTGTTAGATTTCTTAGGAACTATTACATGATTCGATTCGATAAGGCTAGGCCACTTTACGACGTTTTTAGTGAAAGAAAAAGGGTCAAAAATGAGTAAAGTCCGTAAATTAACAAGGAAATTCACTTAACCCTCATTTTGTCCATTTTTGAAAATGATAAAATCAACCATGGAATTCGAATATATGCTTGTTAGATTTCATAGGAACTATTACATGCTTCGATTCGATAAGGCTAGGCCACTTTATGACCTTTTTAGTGACTTAAAAAGGGTCAAAAACGAGTAAAATCCGTAAATTAACAAGGAAATTCACTTAACCCTAATTTTGTCCGTGTTTGAAAATGATAAAATCAACCTTGGAAGTCGAATATATGCTTGTTAGATTTCATAGGAACTATTACATGCTTCGATTCGACAAGCCTCGACCACTTTAAGCCCTTTTTAGTGAAAGAAAAAAGGTCAAAAACGAGTAAAATCCGTAACTTAACAAGGAAATTCACTTAACCGCCATTTTGGCCTTTTTAAAAAATTCTAAAATAAACCATGGATGTCGTAGATATGCTTGTTAGATTTCATAGGAACTATTACATGCTTCGATTCGATAAGGCTAGGCCACTTTATGACCTTTTTAGTGAATTAAAAAGGGTCAAAAACGAGTAAAATCTGTATATTAACAAGGAAATTCACTTAACCATCATTTTGTCCGTGTTTGAAAATGATAAAATCAACCTTGGAAGTCGAATAAATGCTTGTTATATTTCTAAGGAACTATTACATGCTTCGATTCGGCAAGCCTCGACCACTTTAAGCCCTTTTTAGTGAAAGAAAAAAGGTAAAAAACGAATAAAATCCGTAAATTAACAAGGCAATTAACTTAACCCCCATTTTGGCCATTTTAAAAAATTCTAAAATAAACCATATGGATGTCGTAGATATGCCTGTTAGATTTCATAGGAACTATTACATGCTTCGATTCGATAAGGCTAGGCCACTTTATGACTTTTTTAGTGAATTAAAAAGGGTCAAAAACGAGTAAAATCTGTATATTAACAAGGAAATTCACTTAACCATCATTTTGTCCGTGTTTGAAAATGATAAAATCAACCTTGGAAGTCGAATAAATGCTTGTTAGATTTCGTAGGAACTATTACATGCTTCGATTTGGCAAGCCTCGACCACTTTAAGCCCTTTTTAGTGAAAGAAAAAAGGTCAAAAACGAGTAAAATCCGTAAATTAACAAGGAAATTCACTTAACCCTCATTTTTCCGTGTTTGAAAATGATAAAATCAACCTTGGAAGTCGAATATATGCTTGTTAGATTTCATAGGAACTATTACATGCTTCGATTCGATAAGGCTAGGCCACTTTATGACCTTTTTAGTGACTTAAAAAGGGTCAAAAACGAGTAAAATCCGTAAATTAACAAGGAAATTCACTTAACCCTAATTTTGTCCGTGTTTGAAAATGATAAAATCAACCTTGGAAGTCGAATATATGCTTGTTAGATTTCATAGGAACTATTACATGCTTCGATTCGACAAGCCTCGACCACTTTAAGCCCTTTTTAGTGAAAGAAAAAAGGTCAAAAACGAGTAAAATCCGTAACTTAACAAGGAAATTCACTTAACCGCCATTTTGGCCTTTTTAAAAAATTCTAAAATAAACCATGGATGTCGTAGATATGCTTGTTAGATTTCATAGGAACTATTACATGCTTCGATTCGATAAGGCTAGGCCACTTTATGACCTTTTTAGTGAATTAAAAAGGGTCAAAAACGAGTAAAATCTGTATATTAACAAGGAAATTCACTTAACCATCATTTTGTCCGTGTTTGAAAATGATAAAATCAACCTTGGAAGTCGAATAAATGCTTGTTATATTTCTAAGGAACTATTACATGCTTCGATTCGGCAAGCCTCGACCACTTTAAGCCCTTTTTAGTGAAAGAAAAAAGGTAAAAAACGAATAAAATCCGTAAATTAACAAGGCAATTAACTTAACCCCCATTTTGGCCATTTTAAAAAATTCTAAAATAAACCATATGGATGTCGTAGATATGCCTGTTAGATTTCATAGGAACTATTACATGCTTCGATTCGATAAGGCTAGGCCACTTTATGACTTTTTTAGTGAATTAAAAAGGGTCAAAAACGAGTAAAATCTGTATATTAACAAGGAAATTCACTTAACCATCATTTTGTCCGTGTTTGAAAATGATAAAATCAACCTTGGAAGTCGAATAAATGCTTGTTAGATTTCGTAGGAACTATTACATGCTTCGATTTGGCAAGCCTCGACCACTTTAAGCCCTTTTTAGTGAAAGAAAAAAGGTCAAAAACGAGTAAAATCCGTAAATTAACAAGGAAATTCACTTAACCCTCATTTTTCCGTGTTTGAAAATGATAAAATCAACCTTGGAAGTCGAATATATGCTTGTTAGATTTCATAGGAACTATTACATGCTTCGATTCGACAAGCCTCGACCACTTTAAACCCTTTTTAGTGAAAGAAAAAAGGTCAAAAACGAGTAAAATCCGTAAATTAACAAGGAAATTCACTTAACCACCATTTTGGCCTTTTTAAAAAATTCTAAACTAAATCGTGGATGTCGTAGATATGCTTGTTAGATTTCTTAGGAACTATTACATGATTCGATTCGATAAGGCTAGGCCACTTTACGACGTTTTTAGTGAAAGAAAAAGGGTCAAAAACGAGTAAAGTCCGTAAATTAACAAGGAAATTCACTTAACCCCCATTTTGGCCATTTTAAAAAATTCTAAAATAAACCATATGGATGTCGTAGATATGCTTGTTAGATTTCATAGGAACTATTACATGCTTCGATTCGATAAGGCTAGGCCACTTTATGACCTTTTTAGTGAATTAAAAAGGGTCAAAAACGAGTAAAATCTGTATATTAACAAGGAAATTCACTTAACCATCATTTTGTCTGTGTTTGAAAATGATAAAATCAACCTTGGAAGTCGAATAAATGCTTGTTAGATTTCGTAGGAACTATTACATGCTTCGATTCGGCAAGCCTCGACCACTTTAAGCCCTTTTTAGTGAAAGAAAAAAGGTCAAAAACGAGTAAAATCCGTAAATTAACAAGGCAATTCACTTAACCCCCATTTTGGCCATTTTAAAAAATTCTAAAATAAACCATATGGATGTCGTAGATATGCTTGTTAGATTTCCTAGGAACTATTACATGCTTCGATTCGATAAGGCTAGGCCACTTTATGACCTTTTTAGTGAATTAAAAAGGGTCAAAAACGAGTAAAATATGTATATTAACAAGGAAATTCACTTAACCATCATTTTGTCCGTGTTTGAAAATGATAAAATCAACCTTGGAAGTCGAATATATGCTTGTTAGATTTCATAGGAACTATTACATGCTTCGATTCGACAAGCCTCGACCACTTTAAGCCCTTTTTAGTGAAAAAAAAAGGTCAAAAACGAGTAAAATCCGTAAATTAACAAGGAAATTCACTTAACCCTCATTTTTCCGTGTTTGAAAATGATAAAATCAACCTTGGAAGTCGAATATATGCTTGTTAGATTTCATAGGAACTATTACATGCTTCGATTCGACAAGCCTCAACCACTTTAAACCCATTTTAGTGAAAGAAAAAAGGTCAAAAACGAGTAAAATCCGTAAATTAACAAGGAAATTCACTTAACCCCCATTTTGGCCTTTTTAAAAAATTCTAAACTAAACCGTGGATGTCGTAGATATGCTTGTTAGATTTCCTAGGAACTATTACATGCTTCGATTCGATAAGGCTAGGCCACTTTATGACCTTTTTAGTGAAAGAAAAAGGGTCAAAAACGAGTAAAATCCGTAAATTAACAAGAAAATTCACTTAACCTCCATTTTGTCCGTTTTTTAAAAATTTTAAAATAAACCATGGATGTCGTAGATATGCTTGTTAGATTTCATAGGAACTATAATATGCTTCGATTCGATAAGGCTAGGCCACTTTATGACCTTTTTAGTGAATTAAAAAGGGTCAAAAATGAGTAAAATCCGTAAATTAACAAGGAAATTCACTTAACCCTCATTTTGTCCGTGTTTGAAAATGATAAAATCAACCTTGGAAGTTGAATATATGCTTGTTAGATTTCATAGGAACTATTACATGCTTCAATTCGACAAGCCTCGACCACTTTAAGCCCTTTTTAGTGAAAGAAAAAAAGTTAAAAACGAGTAAAATCCGTAAATTAACAAGGAAATTCACTTAACCCCCATTTTGGCCTTTTTAAAAAATTCTAAACTAAACCGTGGATGTCGTAGATATGCTTGTTAGATTTCTTAGGAACTATTACATGATTCGATTCGATAAGGCTAGGCCACTTTACGACGTTTTTAGTGAAAGAAAAAGGGTCAAAAACGAGTTAAGTCCGTAAATTAACAAGGAAATTCACTTAACCCTCATTTTGTCCATTTTTGAAAATGATAAAATCAACCATGGAATTTGAATATATGCTTGTTAGATTTCATAGGAACTATTACATGCTTCGATTCGATAAGGCTATGCCACTTTATGACCTTTTTAGTGACTTTAAAAGGGTCAAAAACGAGTAAAATCCGTAAATTAACAAGGAAATTCACTTAACCCTAATTTTGTCCGTGTTTGAAAATGATAAAATCAACCTTGGAAGTCGAATATATGCTTGTTAGATTTCATAGGAACTATTAAATGCTTCGATTCGACAAGCCTCGACCACTTTAAGCCCTTTTTAGTGAAAGAAAAAAGGTCAAAAACGAGTAAAATCCGTAACTTAACAAGGAAATTCACTTAACCCCCATTTTGGCCTTTTTAAAAAATTCTAAAATAAACCATGGATGTCGTAGATATGCTTGTTAGATTTCATAGGAACTATTACATGCTTCGATTCGATAAGGCTAGGCCACTTTATGACCTTTTTAGTGAATTAAAAAGGGTCAAAAACGAGTAAAATCTGTATATTAACAAGGAAATTCACTTAACCATCATTTTGTCCGTGTTTGAAAATGATAAAATCAACCTTGGAAGTCGAATAAATGCATGTTAGATTTCATAGGAACTATTACATGCTTCGATTCGGCAAGCCTCGACCACTTTAAGCCCTTTTTAGTGAAAGAAAAAAGGTAAAAAACGAATAAAATCCGTAAATTAACAAGGCAATTCACTTAACCCCCATTTTGGCCATTTTAAAAAATTCTAAAATAAACCATATGGATGTCGTAGATATGCTTGTTAGATTTCATAGGAACTATTACATGCTTCGATTCGATAAGGCTAGGCCACTTTATGACCTTTTTAGTGAATTAAAAAGGGTCAAAAACGAGTAAAATCTGTATATTAACAAGGAAATTCACTTAACCATCATTTTGTCCGTGTTTGAAAATGATAAAATCAACCTTGGAAGTCGAATAAATGCTTGTTAGATTTCGTAGGAACTATTACATGCTTCGATTCGGCAAGCCTCGACCACTTTAAGCCCTTTTTAGTGAAAGAAAAAAGGTCAAAAACGAGTAAAATCCGTAAATTAACAAGGCAATTCACTTAACCCCCATTTTGGCCATTTTAAAAAATTCTAAAATAAACCATATGGATGTCGTAGATATGCTTGTTAGATTTCCTAGGAACTATTACATGCTTCGATTCGATAAGGCTAGGCCACTTTATGACCTTTTTAGTGAATTAAAAAGGGTCAAAAACGAGTAAAATATGTATATTAACAAGGAAATTCACTTAACCATCATTTTGTCCGTGTTTGAAAATGATAAAATCAACCTTGGAAGTCGAATATATGCTTGTTAGATTTCATAGGAACTATTACATGCTTCGATTCGACAAGCCTCGACCACTTTAAGCCCTTTTTAGTGAAAAAAAAGGTCAAAAACGAGTAAAATCCGTAAATTAACAAGGAAATTCACTTAACCCTCATTTTTCCGTGTTTGAAAATGATAAAATCAACCTTGGAAGTCGAATATATGCTTGTTAGATTTCATAGGAACTATTACATGCTTCGATTCGACAAGCCTCGACCACTTTAAACCCTTTTTAGTGAAAGAAAAAAGGTCAAAAACGAGTAAAATCCGTAAATTAACAAGGAAATTCACTTAACCCCCATTTTGGCCTTTTTAAAAAATTCTAAACTAAACCGTGGATGTCGTAGATATGCTTGTTAGATTTCCTAGGAACTATTACATGCTTCGATTCGATAAGGCTAGGCCACTTTATGACCTTTTTAGTGAAAGAAAAAGGGTCAAAAACGAGTAAAATCCGTAAATTAACAAGAAAATTCACTTAACCTCCATTTTGTCCGTTTTTTAAAAATTTTAAAATAAACCATGGATGTCGTAGATATGCTTGTTAGATTTCATAGGAACTATAATATGCTTCGATTCGATAAGGCTAGGCCACTTTATGACCTTTTTAGTGAATTAAAAAGGGTCAAAAATGAGTAAAATCCGTAAATTAACAAGGAAATTCACTTAACCCTCATTTTGTCCGTGTTTGAAAATGATAAAATCAACCTTGGAAGTCGAATATATGCTTGTTAGATTTCATAGGAACTATTACATGCTTCAATTCGACAAGCCTCGACCACTTTAAGCCCTTTTTAGTGAAAGAAAAAAAGTTAAAAACGAGTAAAATCCGTAAATTAACAAGGAAATTCACTTAACCCCCATTTTGGCCTTTTTAAAAAATTCTAAACTAAACCGTGGATGTCGTAGATATGCTTGTTAGATTTCTTAGGAACTATTACATGATTCGATTCGATAAGGCTAGGCCACTTTACGACGTTTTTAGTGAAAGAAAAAGGGTCAAAAACGAGTAAAATCTGTATATTAACAAGGAAATTCACTTAACCCTCATTTTGTCCATTTTTGAAAATGATAAAATCAACCATGGAATTTGAATATATGCTTGTTAGATTTCATAGGAACTATTACATGCTTCGATTCGATAAGGCTATGCCACTTTATGACCTTTTTAGTGACTTTAAAAGGGTCAAAAACGAGTAAAATCCGTAAATTAACAAGGAAATTCACTTAACCCTAATTTTGTCCGTGTTTGAAAATGATAAAATCAACCTTGGAAGTCGAATATATGCTTGTTAGATTTCATAGGAACTATTAAATGCTTCGATTCGACAAGCCTCGACCACTTTAAGCCCTTTTTAGTGAAAGAAAAAAGGTCAAAAACGAGTAAAATCCGTAACTTAACAAGGAAATTCACTTAACCCCCATTTTGGCCTTTTTAAAAAATTCTAAAATAAACCATGGATGTCGTAGATATGCTTGTTAGATTTCATAGGAACTATTACATGCTTCGATTCGATAAGGCTAGGCCACTTTATGACCTTTTTAGTGAATTAAAAAGGGTCAAAAACGAGTAAAATCTGTATATTAACAAGGAAATTCACTTAACCATCATTTTGTCCGTGTTTGAAAATGATAAAATCAACCTTGGAAGTCGAATAAATGCTTGTTAGATTTCATAGGAACTATTACATGCTTCGATTCGGCAAGCCTCGACCACTTTAAGCCCTTTTTAGTGAAAGAAAAAAGGTAAAAAACGAATAAAATCCGTAAATTAACAAGGCAATTCACTTAACCCCCATTTTGGCCATTTTAAAAAATTCTAAAATAAACCATATGGATGTCGTAGATATGCTTTTTAGATTTCATAGGAACTATTACATGCTTCGATTCGATAAGGCTAGGCCACTTTATGACCTTTTTAGTGAATTAAAAAGGGTCAAAAACGAGTAAAATCTGTATATTAACAAGGAAATTCACTTAACCATCATTTTGTCCGTGTTTGAAAATGATAAAATCAACCTTGGAAGTCGAATAAATGCATGTTAGATTTCATAGGAACTATTACATGCTTCGATTCGGCAAGCCTCGACCACTTTAAGCCCGTTTTAGTGAAAGAAAAAAGGTAAAAAACGAATAAAATCCGTAAATTAACAAGGCAATTCACTTAACCCCCATTTTGGCCATTTTAAAAAATTCTAAAATAAACCATATGGATGTCGTAGATATGCTTGTTAGATTTCATAGGAACTATTACATGCTTCGATTCGATAAGGCTAGGCCACTTTATGACCTTTTTAGTGAATTAAAAAGGGTCAAAAACGAGTAAAATCTGTATATTAACAAGGAAATTCACTTAACCATCATTTTGTCCGTGTTTGAAAATGATAAAATCAACCTTGGAAGTCGAATAAATGCTTGTTAGATTTCGTAGGAACTATTACATGCTTCGATTCGGCAAGCCTCGACCACTTTAAGCCCGTTTTAGTGAAAGAAAAAAGGTAAAAAACGAATAAAATCCGTAAATTAACAAGGCAATTCACTTAACCCCCATTTTGGCCATTTTAAAAAATTCTAAAATAAACCATATGGATGTCGTAGATATGCTTGTTAGATTTCATAGGAACTATTACATGCTTCGATTCGATAAGGCTAGGCCACTTTATGACCTTTTTAGTGAATTAAAAAGGGTCAAAAACGAGTAAAATCTGTATATTAACAAGGAAATTCACTTAACCATCATTTTGTCCGTGTTTGAAAATGATAAAATCAACCTTGGAAGTCGAATAAATGCTTGTTAGATTTCGTAGGAACTATTACATGCTTCGATTAGGCAAGCCTCGACCACTTTAAGCCCTTTTTAGTGAAAGAAAAAAGGTCAAAAACGAGTAAAATCCGTAAATTAACAAGGCAATTCACTTAACCCCCATTTTGGCCATTTTAAAAAATTCTAAAATAAATCATATGGATGTCGTAGATATGCTTGTTAGATTTCCTAGGAACTATTACATGCTTCGATTCGATAAGGCTAGGCCACTTTATGACCTTTTTAGTGAAAGAAAAAGGGTCAAAAACGAGTAAAATCCGTAAATTAACAAGAAAATTCACTTAACCTCCATTTTGTCCGTTTTTAAAAATTTTAAAATAAACCATGGATGTCGTAGATATGCTTGTTAGATTTCATAGGAACTATAATATGCTTCGATTCGATAAGGCTAGGCCACTTTATGACCTTTTTAGTGAATTAAAAAGGGTCAAAAATGAGTAAAATCCGTAAATTAACAAGGAAATTCACTTAACCCTCATTTTGTCCGTGTTTGAAAATGATAAAATCAACCTTGGAAGTCGAATATATGCTTGTTAGATTTCATAGGAACTATTACATGCTTCAATTCGACAAGCCTCGACCACTTTAAACCCTTTTTAGTGAAAGAAAAAAGGTCAAAAACGAGTAAAATCCGTAAATTAACAAGGAAATTCACTTAACCCCCATTTTGGCCTTTTTAAAAAATTCTAAACTAAACCGTGGATGTCGTAGATATGCTTGTTAGATTTCTTAGGAACTATTACATGATTCGATTCGATAAGGCTAGGCCACTTTACGACGTTTTTAGTGAAAGAAAAAGGGTCAAAAACGAGTAAAGTCCGTAAATTAACAAGGAAATTCACTTAACCCTCATTTTGTCCATTTTTGAAAATGATAAAATCAACCATGGAATTCGAATATATGCTTGTTAGATTTCATAGGAACTATTACATGCTTCGATTCGATAAGGCTAGGCCACTTTATGACCTTTTTAGTGACTTAAAAAGGGTCAAAAACGAGTAAAATCCGTAAATTAACAAGGAAATTCACTTAACCCTAATTTTGTCCGTGTTTGAAAATGATAAAATCAACCTTGGAAGTCGAATATATGCTTGTTAGATTTCATAGGAACTATTACATGCTTCGATTCGACAAGCCTCGACCACTTTAAGCCCTTTTTAGTGAAAGAAAAAAGGTCAAAAACGAGTAAAATCCGTAAATTAACAAGGAAATTCACTTAACCCTCATTTTGTCCGTGTTTGAAAATGATAAAATCAACCTTGGAAGTCGAATATATGCTTGTTAGATTTCATAGGAACTATTACATGCTTCAATTCGACAAGCCTCGACCACTTTAAGCCCTTTTTAGTGAAAGAAAAAAAGTTAAAAACGAGTAAAATCCGTAAATTAACAAGGAAATTCACTTAACCCCCATTTTGGCCTTTTTAAAAAATTCTAAACTAAACCGTGGATGTCGTAGATGTGCTTGTTAGATTTCTTAGGAACTATTACATGATTCGATTCGATAAGGCTAGGCCACTTTACGACGTTTTTAGTGAAAGAAAAAGGGTCAAAAACGAGTTAAGTCCGTAAATTAACAAGGAAATTCACTTAACCCTCATTTTGTCCATTTTTGAAAATGATAAAATCAACCATGGAATTTGAATATATGCTTGTTAGATTTCATAGGAACTATTACATGCTTCGATTCGATAAGGCTATGCCACTTTATGACCTTTTTAGTGACTTTAAAAGGGTCAAAAACGAGTAAAATCCGTAAATTAACAAGGAAATTCACTTAACCCTAATTTTGTCCGTGTTTGAAAATGATAAAATCAACCTTGGAAGTCAAATATATGCTTGTTAGATTTCATAGGAACTATTACATGCTTCGATTCGACAAGCCTCGACCACTTTAAGCCCTTTTTAGTGAAAGAAAAAAGGTCAAAAACGAGTAAAATCCGTAAATTAACAAGGCAATTCACTTAACCCCCATTTTGGCCATTTTAAAAAATTCTAAAATAAATCATATGGATGTCGTAGATATGCTTGTTAGATTTCCTAGGAACTATTACATGCTTCGATTTGATAAGGCTAGGCCACTTTATGACCTTTTTAGTGAATTAAAAAGGGTCAAAAACGAGTAAAATATGTATATTAACACGGAAATTCACTTAACCATCATTTTGTCCGTGTTTGAAAATGATAAAATCAACCTTGGAAGTCAAATATATGCTTGTTAGATTTCATAGGAACTATTACATGCTTCGATTCGACAAGCCTCGACCACTTTAAGCCCTTTTTAGTGAAAAAAAAAGGTCAAAAACGAGTAAAATCCGTAAATTAACAAGGAAATTCACTTAACCCTCATTTTTCCGTGTTTGAAAATGATAAAATCAACCTTGGAAGTCGAATATATGCTTGTTAGATTTCATAGGAACTATTACATGCTTCGATTCGACAAGCCTCGACCACTTTAAACCCTTTTTAGTGAAAGAAAAAAGGTCAAAAACGAGTAAAATCCGTAAATTAACAAGGAAATTCACTTAACCCCCATTTTGGCCTTTTTAAAAAATTCTAAACTAAACCATGGATGTCGTAGATATGCTTGTTAGATTTCCTAGGAACTATTACATGCTTCGATTCGATAAGGCTAGGCCACTTTATGACCTTTTTAGTGAAAGAAAAAGGGTCAAAAACGAGTAAAATCCGTAAATTAACAAGAAAATTCACTTAACCTCCATTTTGTCCGTTTTTAAAAATTTTAAAATAAACCATGGATGTCGTAGATATGCTTGTTAGATTTCATAGGAACTATAATATGCTTCGATTCGATAAGGCTAGGCCACTTTAAGACCTTTTTAGTGAATTAAAAAGGGTCAAAAATGAGTAAAATCCGTAAATTAACAAGGAAATTCACTTAACCCTCATTTTGTCCGTGTTTGAAAATGATAAAATCAACCTTGGAAGTCGAATATATGCTTGTTAGATTTCATAGGAACTATTACATGCTTCAATTCGACAAGCCTCGACCACTTTAAACCCTTTTTAGTGAAAGAAAAAAGGTCAAAAACGAGTAAAATCCGTAAATTAACAAGGAAATTCACTTAACCCCCATTTTGGCCTTTTTAAAAAATTCTAAACTAAACCGTGGATGTCGTAGATATGCTTGTTAGATTTCTTAGGAACTATTACATGATTCGATTCGATAAGGCTAGGCCACTTTACGACGTTTTTAGTGAAAGAAAAAGGGTCAAAAACGAGTAAAGTCCGTAAATTAACAAGGAAATTCACTTAACCCTCATTTTGTCCATTTTTGAAAATGATAAAATCAACCATGGAATTCGAATATATGCTTGTTAGATTTCATAGGAACTATTACATGCTTCGATTCGATAAGGCTAGGCCACTTTATGACCTTTTTAGTGACTTAAAAAGGGTCAAAAACGAGTAAAATCCGTAAATTAACAAGGAAATTCACTTAACCCTAATTTTGTCCGTGTTTGAAAATGATAAAATCAACCTTGGAAGTCGAATATATGCTTGTTAGATTTCATAGGAACTATTACATGCTTCGATTCGACAAGCCTCGACCACTTTAAGCCCTTTTTAGTGAAAGAAAAATGGTCAAAAACGAGTAAAATCCGTAAATTAACAAGGAAATTCACTTAACCCTCATTTTGTCCGTGTTTGAAAATGATAAAATCAACCTTGGAAGTCGAATATATGCTTGTTAGATTTCATAGGAACTATTACATGCTTCAATTCGACAAGCCTCGACCACTTTAAGCCCTTTTTAGTGAAAGAAAAAAAGTTAAAAACGAGTAAAATCCGTAAATTAACAAGGAAATTCACTTAACCCCCATTTTGGCCTTTTTAAAAAATTCTAAACTAAACCGTGGATGTCGTAGATATGCTTGTTAGATTTCTTAGGAACTATTACATGATTCGATTCGATAAGGCTAGGCCACTTTACGACGTTTTTAGTGAAAGAAAAAGGGTCAAAAACGAGTTAAGTCCGTAAATTAACAAGGAAATTCACTTAACCCTCATTTTGTCCATTTTTGAAAATGATAAAATCAACCATGGAATTTGAATATATGCTTGTTAGATTTCATAGGAACTATTACATGCTTCGATTCGATAAGGCTATGCCACTTTATGACCTTTTTAGTGACTTTAAAAGGGTCAAAAACGAGTAAAATCCGTAAATTAACAAGGAAATTCACTTAACCCTAATTTTGTCCGTGTTTGAAAATGATAAAATCAACCTTGGAAGTCGAATATATGCTTGTTAGATTTCATAGGAACTATTAAATGCTTCGATTCGACAAGCCTCGACCACTTTAAGCCCTTTTTAGTGAAAGAAAAAAGGTCAAAAACGAGTAAAATCCGTAACTTAACAAGGAAATTCACTTAACCCCCATTTTGGCCTTTTTAAAAAATTCTAAAATAAACCATGGATGTCGTAGATATGCTTGTTAGATTTCGTAGGAACTATTACATGCTTCGATTCGATAAGGCTAGGCCACTTTATGACCTTTTTAGTGAATTAAAAAGGGTCAAAAACGAGTAAAATCTGTATATTAACAAGGAAATTCACTTAACCATCATTTTGTCCGTGTTTGAAAATGATAAAATCAACCTTGGAAGTCGAATAAATGCTTGTTAGATTTCATAGGAACTATTACATGCTTCGATTCGGCAAGCCTCGACCACTTTAAGCCCTTTTTAGTGAAAGAAAAAAGGTAAAAAACGAATAAAATCCGTAAATTAACAAGGCAATTCACTTAACCCCCATTTTGGCCATTTTAAAAAATTCTAAAATAAACCATATGGATGTCGTAGATATGCTTTTTAGATTTCATAGGAACTATTACATGCTTCGATTCGATAAGGCTAGGCCACTTTATGACCTTTTTAGTGAATTAAAAAGGGTCAAAAACGAGTAAAATCTGTATATTAACAAGGAAATTCACTTAACCATCATTTTGTCCGTGTTTGAAAATGATAAAATCAACCTTGGAAGTCGAATAAATGCATGTTAGATTTCATAGGAACTATTACATGCTTCGATTCGGCAAGCCTTGACCACTTTAAGCCCTTTTTAGTGAAAGAAAAAAGGTAAAAAACGAATAAAATCCGTAAATTAACAAGGCAATTCACTTAACCCCCATTTTGGCCATTTTAAAAAATTCTAAAATAAACCATATGGATGTCGTAGATATGCTTGTTAGATTTCATAGGAACTATTACATGCTTCAATTCGATAAGGCTAGGCCACTTTATGACCTTTTTAGTGAATTAAAAAGGGTCAAAAACGAGTAAAATCTGTATATTAACAAGGAAATTCACTTAACCATCATTTTGTCCGTGTTTGAAAATGATAAAATCAACCTTGGAAGTCGAATAAATGCTTGTTAGATTTCGTAGGAACTATTACATGCTTCGATTCGGCAAGCCTCGACCACTTTAAGCCCTTTTTAGTGAAAGAAAAAAGGTCAAAAACGAGTAAAATCCGTAAATTAACAAGGCAATTCACTTAACCCCCATTTTGGCCATTTTAAAAAATTCTAAAATAAATCATATGGATGTCGTAGATATGCTTGTTAGATTTCCTAGGAACTATTACATGCTTCGATTCGATAAGGCTAGGCCACTTTATGACCTTTTTAGTGAATTAAAAAGGGTCAAAAACGAGTAAAATATGTATATTAACACGGAAATTCACTTAACCATCATTTTGTCCGTGTTTGAAAATGATAAAATCAACCTTGGAAGTCAAATATATGCTTGTTAGATTTCATAGGAACTATTACATGCTTCGATTCGACAAGCCTCGACCACTTTAAGCCCTTTTTAGTGAAAAAAAAAGGTCAAAAACGAGTAAAATCCGTAAATTAACAAGGAAATTCACTTAACCCTCATTTTTCCGTGTTTGAAAATGATAAAATCAACCTTGGAAGTCGAATATATGCTTGTTAGATTTCATAGGAACTATTACATGCTTCGATTCGACAAGCCTCGACCACTTTAAACCCTTTTTAGTGAAAGAAAAAAGGTCAAAAACGAGTAAAATCCGTAAATTAACAAGGAAATTCACTTAACCCCCATTTTGGCCTTTTTAAAAAATTCTAAACTAAACCATGGATGTCGTAGATATGCTTGTTAGATTTCCTAGGAACTATTACATGCTTCGATTCGATAAGGCTAGGCCACTTTATGACCTTTTTAGTGAAAGAAAAAGGGTCAAAAACGAGTAAAATCCGTAAATTAACAAGAAAATTCACTTAACCTCCATTTTGTCCGTTTTTAAAAATTTTAAAATAAACCATGGATGTCGTAGATATGCTTGTTAGATTTCATAGGAACTATAATATGCTTCGATTCGATAAGGCTAGGCCACTTTATGACCTTTTTAGTGAATTAAAAAGGGTCAAAAATGAGTAAAATCCGTAAATTAACAAGGAAATTCACTTAACCCTCATTTTGTCCGTGTTTGAAAATGATAAAATCAACCTTGGAAGTCGAATATATGCTTGTTAGATTTCATAGGAACTATTACATGCTTCAATTCGACAAGCCTCGACCACTTTAAACCCTTTTTAGTGAAAGAAAAAAAGTCAAAGACGAGTAAAATCCGTAAATTAACAAGGAAATTCACTTAACCCCCATTTTGGCCTTTTTAAAAAATTCTAAACTAAACCGTGGATGTCGTAGATATGCTTGTTAGATTTCTTAGGAACTATTACATGATTCGATTCGATAAGGCTAGGCCACTTTACGACGTTTTTAGTGAAAGAAAAAGGGTCAAAAACGAGTAAAGTCCGTAAATTAACAAGGAAATTCACTTAACCCTCATTTTGTCCATTTTTGAAAATGATAAAATCAACCATGGAATTCGAATATATGCTTGTTAGATTTCATAGGAACTATTACATGCTTCGATTCGATAAGGCTAGGCCACTTTATGACCTTTTTAGTGACTTAAAAAGGGTCAAAAACGAGTAAAATCCGTAAATTAACAAGGAAATTCACTTAACCCTAATTTTGTCCGTGTTTGAAAATGATAAAATCAACCTTGGAAGTCGAATATATGCTTGTTAGATTTCATAGGAACTATTAAATGCTTCGATTCGACAAGCCTCGACCACTTTAAGCCCTTTTTAGTGAAAGAAAAAAGGTCAAAAACGAGTAAAATCCGTAACTTAACAAGGAAATTCACTTAACCGCCATTTTGGCCTTTTTAAAAAATTCTAAAATAAACCATGGATGTCGTAGATATGCTTGTTAGATTTCATAGGAACTATTACATGCTTCGATTCGATAAGGCTAGGCCACTTTATGACCTTTTTAGTGAATTAAAAAGGGTCAAAAACGAGTAAAATCTGTATATTAACAAGGAAATTCACTTAACCATCATTTTGTCCGTGTTTGAAAATGATAAAATCAACCTTGGAAGTCGAATAAATGCTTGTTATATTTCTAAGGAACTATTACATGCTTCGATTCGGCAAGCCTCGACCACTTTAAGCCCTTTTTAGTGAAAGAAAAAAGGTAAAAAACGAATAAAATCCGTAAATTAACAAGGCAATTAACTTAACCCCCATTTTGGCCATTTTAAAAAATTCTAAAACCATATGGATGTCGTAGATATGCCTGTTAGATTTCATAGGAACTATTACATGCTTCGATTCGATAAGGCTAGGCCACTTTATGACCTTTTTAGTGAATTAAAAAGGGTCAAAAATGAGTAAAATCCGTAAATTAACAAGGAAATTCACTTAACCCTCATTTTGTCCGTGTTTGAAAATGATAAAATCAACCTTGGAAGTCGAATATATGCTTGTTAGATTTCATAGGAACTATTACATGCTTCGATTCGACAAGCCTCGACCACTTTAAACCCTTTTTAGTGAAAGAAAAAAGGTCAAAAACGAGTAAAATCCGTAAATTAACAAGGAAATTCACTTAACCCCCATTTTGGCCTTTTTAAAAAATTCTAAACTAAATCGTGGATGTCGTAGATATGCTTGTTAGATTTCTTAGGAACTATTACATGATTCGATTCGATAAGGCTAGGCCACTTTACGACGTTTTTAGTGAAAGAAAAAGGGTCAAAAACGAGTAAAGTCCGTAAATTAACAAGGAAATTCACTTAACCCCCATTTTGGCCATTTTAAAAAATTCTAAAATAAACCATATGGATGTCGTAGATATGCTTGTTAGATTTCATAGGAACTATTACATGCTTCGATTCGATAAGGCTAGGCCACTTTATGACCTTTTTAGTGAATTAAAAAGGGTCAAAAACGAGTAAAATCTGTATATTAACAAGGAAATTCACTTAACCATCATTTTGTCTGTGTTTGAAAATGATAAAATCAACCTTGGAAGTCGAATAAATGCTTGTTAGATTTCGTAGGAACTATTACATGCTTCGATTCGGCAAGCCTCGACCACTTTAAGCCCTTTTTAGTGAAAGAAAAAAGGTCAAAAACGAGTAAAATCCGTAAATTAACAAGGCAATTCACTTAACCCACATTTTGGCCATTTTAAAAAATTCTAAAATAAACCATATGGATGTCGTAGATATGCTTGTTAGATTTCCTAGGAACTATTACATGCTTCGATTCGATAAGGCTAGGCCACTTTATGACCTTTTTAGTGAATTAAAAAGGGTCAAAAACGAGTAAAATATGTATATTAACAAGGAAATTCACTTAACCATCATTTTGTCCGTGTTTGAAAATGATAAAATCAACCTTGGAAGTCGAATATATGCTTGTTAGATTTCATAGGAACTATTACATGCTTCGATTCGACAAGCCTCGACCACTTTAAGCCCTTTTTAGTGAAAAAAAAAGGTCAAAAACGAGTAAAATCCGTAAATTAACAAGGAAATTCACTTAACCCTCATTTTGTCCGTGTTTGAAAATGATAAAATCAACCTTGGAAGTCGAATATATGCTTGTTAGATTTCATAGGAACTATTACATGCTTCGATTCGACAAGCCTCGACCACTTTAAGCCCTTTTTAGTGAAAGAAAAAAAGTTAAAAACGAGTAAAATCCGTAAATTAACAAGGAAATTCACTTAACCCCCATTTTGGCCTTTTTAAAAAATTCTAAACTAAACCGCAGATGTCGTAGATATGCTTGTAAGATTTCTTAGGAACTATTACATGATTCGATTCGATAAGGCTAGGCCACTTTATGACCTTTTTAGTGGAAGAAAAAGGGTCAAAAACGAGTAAAGTCCGTAAATTAACAAGGAAATTCACTTAACCCTCATTTTGTCCATTTTTGAAAATGATAAAATCAACCATGGAATTCGAATATATGCTTGTTAGATTTCATAGGAACTATTACATGCTTCGATTCGATAAGGCTAGGCCACTTTATGACCTTTTTAGTGACTTAAAAAGGGTCAAAAACGAGTAAAATCCGTAAATTAACAAGGAAATTCACTTAACCCTAATTTTGTCCGTGTTTGAAAATGATAAAATCAACCTTGGAAGTCGAATATATGCTTGTTAGATTTCATAGGAACTATTAAATGCTTCGATTCGACAAGCCTCGACCACTTTAAGCCCTTTTTAGTGAAAGAAAAAAGGTCAAAAACGAGTAAAATCCGTAACTTAACAAGGAAATTCACTTAACCGCCATTTTGGCCTTTTTAAAAAATTCTAAAATAAACCATGGATGTCGTAGATATGCTTGTTAGATTTCATAGGAACTATTACATGCTTCGATTCGATAAGGCTAGGCCACTTTATGACCTTTTTAGTGAATTAAAAAGGGTCAAAAACGAGTAAAATCTGTATATTAACAAGGAAATTCACTTAACCATCATTTTGTCCGTGTTTGAAAATGATAAAATCAACCTTGGAAGTCGAATAAATGCTTGTTATATTTCTAAGGAACTATTACATGCTTCGATTCGGCAAGCCTCGACCACTTTAAGCCCTTTTTAGTGAAAGAAAAAAGGTAAAAAACGAATAAAATCCGTAAATTAACAAGGCAATTAACTTAACCCCCATTTTGGCCATTTTAAAAAATTCTAAAACCATATGGATGTCGTAGATATGCCTGTTAGATTTCATAGGAACTATTACATGCTTCGATTCGATAAGGCTAGGCCACTTTATGACCTTTTTAGTGAATTAAAAAGGGTCAAAAATGAGTAAAATCCGTAAATTAACAAGGAAATTCACTTAACCCTCATTTTGTCCGTGTTTGAAAATGATAAAATCAACCTTGGAAGTCGAATATATGCTTGTTAGATTTCATAGGAACTATTACATGCTTCGATTCGACAAGCCTCGACCACTTTAAACCCTTTTTAGTGAAAGAAAAAAGGTCAAAAACGAGTAAAATCCGTAAATTAACAAGGAAATTCACTTAACCCCCATTTTGGCCTTTTTAAAAAATTCTAAACTAAATCGTGGATGTCGTAGATATGCTTGTTAGATTTCTTAGGAACTATTACATGATTCGATTCGATAAGGCTAGGCCACTTTACGACGTTTTTAGTGAAAGAAAAAGGGTCAAAAACGAGTAAAGTCCGTAAATTAACAAGGAAATTCACTTAACCCCCATTTTGGCCATTTTAAAAAATTCTAAAATAAACCATATGGATGTCGTAGATATGCTTGTTAGATTTCATAGGAACTATTACATGCTTCGATTCGATAAGGCTAGGCCACTTTATGACCTTTTTAGTGAATTAAAAAGGGTCAAAAACGAGTAAAATCTGTATATTAACAAGGAAATTCACTTAACCATCATTTTGTCTGTGTTTGAAAATGATAAAATCAACCTTGGAAGTCGAATAAATGCTTGTTAGATTTCGTAGGAACTATTACATGCTTCGATTCGGCAAGCCTCGACCACTTTAAGCCCTTTTTAGTGAAAGAAAAAAGGTCAAAAACGAGTAAAATCCGTAAATTAACAAGGCAATTCACTTAACCCACATTTTGGCCATTTTAAAAAATTCTAAAATAAACCATATGGATGTCGTAGATATGCTTGTTAGATTTCCTAGGAACTATTACATGCTTCGATTCGATAAGGCTAGGCCACTTTATGACCTTTTTAGTGAATTAAAAAGGGTCAAAAACGAGTAAAATATGTATATTAACAAGGAAATTCACTTAACCATCATTTTGTCCGTGTTTGAAAATGATAAAATCAACCTTGGAAGTCGAATATATGCTTGTTAGATTTCATAGGAACTATTACATGCTTCGATTCGACAAGCCTCGACCACTTTAAGCCCTTTTTAGTGAAAAAAAAAGGTCAAAAACGAGTAAAATCCGTAAATTAACAAGGAAATTCACTTAACCCTCATTTTTCCGTGTTTGAAAATGATAAAATCAACCTTGGAAGTCGAATATATGCTTGTTAGATTTCATAGGAACTATTACATGCTTCGATTCGACAAGCCTCGACCACTTTAAACCCTTTTTAGTGAAAGAAAAAAGGTCAAAAACGAGTAAAATCCGTAAATTAACAAGGAAATTCACTTAACCCCCATTTTGGCCTTTTTAAAAAATTCTAAACTAAACCGTGGATGTCGTAGATATGCTTGTTAGATTTCCTAGGAACTATTACATGCTTCGATTCGATAAGGCTAGGCCACTTTATGACCTTTTTAGTGAAAGAAAAAGGGTCAAAAACGAGTAAAATCCGTAAATTAACAAGAAAATTCACTTAACCTCCATTTTGTCCGTTTTTTAAAAATTTTAAAATAAACCATGGATGTCGTAGATATGCTTGTTAGATTTCATAGGAACTATAATATGCTTCTATTCGATAAGGCTAGGCCACTTTATGACCTTTTTAGTGAATTAAAAAGGGTCAAAAATGAGTAAAATCCGTAAATTAACAAGGAAATTCACTTAACCCTCATTTTGTCCGTGTTTGAAAATGATAAAATCAACCTTGGAAGTCGAATATATGCTTGTTAGATTTCATAGGAACTATTACATGCTTCAATTCGACAAGCCTCGACCACTTTAAGTCTTTTTAGTGAAAGAAAAAAAGTTAAAAACGAGTAAAATCCGTAAATTAACAAGGAAATTCACTTAACCCCCATTTTGGCCTTTTTAAAAAATTCTAAACTAAACCGTGGATGTCGTAGATATGCTTGTTAGATTTCTTAGGAACTATTACATGATTCGATTCGATAAGGCTAGGCCACTTTACGACGTTTTTAGTGAAAGAAAAAGGGTCAAAAACGAGTAAAGTCCGTAAATTAACAAGGAAATTCACTTAACCCTCATTTTGTCCATTTTTGAAAATGATAAAATCAACCATGGAATTTGAATATATGCTTGTTAGATTTCATAGGAACTATTACATGCTTCGATTCGATAAGGCTAGGCCACTTTATGACCTTTTTAGTGACTTTAAAAGGGTCAAAAACGAGTAAAATCCGTAAATTAACAAGGAAATTCACTTAACCCTAATTTTGTCCGTGTTTGAAAATGATAAAATCAACCTTGGAAGTCGAATATATGCTTGTTAGATTTCATAGGAACTATTAAATGCTTCGATTCGACAAGCCTCGACCACTTTAAGCCCTTTTTAGTGAAAGAAAAAAGGTCAAAAACGAGTAAAATCCGTAACTTAACAAGGAAATTCACTTAACCCCCATTTTGGCCTTTTTAAAAAATTCTAAAATAAACCATGGATGTCGTAGATATGCTTGTTAGATTTCATAGGAACTATTACATGCTTCGATTCGATAAGGCTAGGCCACTTTATGACCTTTTTAGTGAATTAAAAAGGGTCAAAAACAAGTAAAATCTGTATATTAACAAGGAAATTCACTTAACCATCATTTTGTCCGTGTTTGAAAATGATAAAATCAACCTTGGAAGTCGAATAAATGCTTGTTAGATTTCATAGGAACTATTACATGCTTCGATTCGGCAAGCCTCGACCACTTTAAGCCCTTTTTAGTGAAAGAAAAAAGGTAAAAAACGAATAAAATCCGTAAATTAACAAGGCAATTCACTTAACCCCCATTTTGGCCATTTTAAAAAATTCTAAAATAAACCATATGGATGTCGTAGATATGCTTTTTAGATTTCATAGGAACTATTACATGCTTCGATTCGATAAGGCTAGGCCACTTTATGACCTTTTTAGTGAATTAAAAAGGGTCAAAAACGAGTAAAATCTGTATATTAACAAGGAAATTCACTTAACCATCATTTTGTCCGTGTTTGAAAATGATAAAATCAACCTTGGAAGTCGAATAAATGCATGTTAGATTTCATAGGAACTATTACATGCTTCGATTCGGCAAGCCTCGACCACTTTAAGCCCTTTTTAGTGAAAGAAAAAAGGTAAAAACGAATAAAATCCGTAAATTAACAAGGCAATTCACTAAACCCCCATTTTGGCCATTTTAAAAAATTCTAAAATAAACCATATGGATGTCGTAGATATGCTTGTTAGATTTCATAGGAACTATTACATGCTTCGATTCGATAAGGCTAGGCCACTTTATGACCTTTTTAGTGAATTAAAAAGGGTCAAAAACGAGTAAAATCTGTATATTAACAAGGAAATTCACTTAACCATCATTTTGTCCGTGTTTGAAAATGATAAAATCAACCTTGGAAGTCGAATAAATGCTTGTTAGATTTCGTAGGAACTATTACATGCTTCGATTCGGCAAGCCTTGACAACTTTAAGCCCTTTTTAGTGAAAGAAAAAAGGTCAAAAACGAGTAAAATCCGTAAATTAACAAGGCAATTAACTTAACCCCCATTTTGGCCATTTTAAAAAATTCTAAAATAAATCATATGGATGTCGTAGATATGCTTGTTAGATTTCCTAGGAACTATTACATGCTTCGATTCGATAAGGCTAGGCCACTTTATGACCTTTTTAGTGAATTAAAAAGGGTCAAAAACGAGTAAAATATGTATATTAACAAGGAAATTCACTTAACCATCATTTTGTCCGTGTTTGAAAATGATAAAATCAACCTTGGAATTCGAATATATGCTTGTTAGATTTCATAGGAACTATTACATGCTTCGATTCGATAAGGCTAGGCCACTTTATGACCTTTTTAGTGAATTAAAAAGGGTCAAAAACGAGTAAAATCTGTATATTAACAAGGAAATTCACTTAACCATCATTTTGTCCGTGTTTGAAAATGATAAAATCAACCTTGGAAGTCGAATAAATGCTTGTTAGATTTCATAGGAACTATTACATGCTTCGATTCGGCAAGCCTCGACCACTTTAAGCCCTTTTTAGTGAAAGAAAAAAGGTAAAAAACGAATAAAATCCGTAAATTAACAAGGCAATTCACTTAACCCCCATTTTGGCCATTTTAAAAAATTCTAAAATAAACCATATGGATGTCGTAGATATGCTTTTTAGATTTCATAGGAACTATTACATGCTTCGATTCGATAAGGCTAGGCCACTTTATGACCTTTTTAGTGAATTAAAAAGGGTCAAAAACGAGTAAAATCTGTATATTAACAAGGAAATTCACTTAACCATCATTTTGTCCGTGTTTGAAAATGATAAAATCAACCTTGGAAGTCGAATAAATGCATGTTAGATTTCATAGGAACTATTACATGCTTCGATTCGGCAAGCCTCGACCACTTTAAGCCCTTTTTAGTGAAAGAAAAAAGGTAAAAAACGAATAAAATCCGTAAATTAACAAGGCAATTCACTAAACCCCCATTTTGGCCATTTTAAAAAATTCTAAAATAAACCATATGGATGTCGTAGATATGCTTGTTAGATTTCATAGGAACTATTACATGCTTCGATTCGATAAGGCTAGGCCACTTTATGACCTTTTTAGTGAATTAAAAAGGGTCAAAAACGAGTAAAATCTGTATATTAACAAGGAAATTCACTAAACCATCATTTTGTCCGTGTTTGAAAATGATAAAATCAACCTTGGAAGTCGAATATATGCTTGTTAGATTTCATAGGAACTATTACATGCTTCGATTCGACAAGCCTCGACCACTTTAAGCCCTTTTTAGTGAAAAAAAAAGGTCAAAAACGAGTAAAATCCGTAAATTAACAAGGAAATTCACTTAACCCTCATTTTTCCGTGTTTGAAAATGATAAAATCAACCTTGGAAGTCGAATATATGCTTGTTAGATTTCATAGGAACTATTACATGCTTCGATTCGACAAGCCTCGACCACTTTAAACCCTTTTTAGTGAAAGAAAAAAGGTCAAAAACGAGTAAAATCCGTAAATTAACAAGGAAATTCACTTAACCCCCATTTTGGCCTTTTTAAAAAATTCTAAACTAAACCGTGGATGTCGTAGATATGCTTGTTAGATTTCCTAGGAACTATTACATGCTTCGATTCGATAAGGCTAGGCCACTTTATGACCTTTTTAGTGAAAGAAAAAGGGTCAAAAACGAGTAAAATCCGTAAATTAACAAGAAAATTCACTTAACCTCCATTTTGTCCGTTTTTTAAAAATTTTAAAATAAACCATGGATGTCGTAGATATGCTTGTTAGATTTCATAGGAACTATAATATGCTTCGATTCGATAAGGCTAGGCCACTTTATGACCTTTTTAGTGAATTAAAAAGGGTCAAAAATGAGTAAAATCCGTAAATTAACAAGGAAATTCACTTAACCCTCATTTTGTCCGTGTTTGAAAATGATAAAATCAACCTTGGAAGTCGAATATATGCTTGTTAGATTTCATAGGAACTATTACATGCTTCAATTCGACAAGCCTCGACCACTTTAAGTCTTTTTAGTGAAAGAAAAAAAGTTAAAAACGAGTAAAATCCGTAAATTAACAAGGAAATTCACTTAACCCCCATTTTGGCCTTTTTAAAAAATTCTAAACTAAACCGTGGATGTCGTAGATATGCTTGTTAGATTTCTTAGGAACTATTACATGATTCGATTCGATAAGGCTAGGCCACTTTACGACGTTTTTAGTGAAAGAAAAAGGGTCAAAAACGAGTAAAGTCCGTAAATTAACAAGGAAATTCACTTAACCCTCATTTTGTCCATTTTTGAAAATGATAAAATCAACCATGGAATTTGAATATATGCTTGTTAGATTTCATAGGAACTATTACATGCTTCGATTCGATAAGGCTAGGCCACTTTATGACCTTTTTAGTGACTTTAAAAGGGTCAAAAACGAGTAAAATCCGTAAATTAACAAGGAAATTCACTTAACCCTAATTTTGTCCGTGTTTGAAAATGATAAAATCAACCTTGGAAGTCGAATATATGCTTGTTAGATTTCATAGGAACTATTAAATGCTTCGATTCGACAAGCCTCGACCACTTTAAGCCCTTTTTAGTGAAAGAAAAAAGGTCAAAAACGAGTAAAATCCGTAACTTAACAAGGAAATTCACTTAACCCCCATTTTGGCCTTTTTAAAAAATTCTAAAATAAACCATGGATGTCGTAGATATGCTTGTTAGATTTCATAGGAACTATTACATGCTTCGATTCGATAAGGCTAGGCCACTTTATGACCTTTTTAGTGAATTAAAAAGGGTCAAAAACAAGTAAAATCTGTATATTAACAAGGAAATTCACTTAACCATCATTTTGTCCGTGTTTGAAAATGATAAAATCAACCTTGGAAGTCGAATAAATGCTTGTTAGATTTCATAGGAACTATTACATGGTTCGATTCGGCAAGCCTCGACCACTTTAAGCCCTTTTTAGTGAAAGAAAAAAGGTAAAAAACGAATAAAATCCGTAAATTAACAAGGCAATTCACTTAACCCCCATTTTGGCCATTTTAAAAAATTCTAAAATAAACCATATGGATGTCGTAGATATGCTTTTTAGATTTCATAGGAACTATTACATGCTTCGATTCGATAAGGCTAGGCCACTTTATGACCTTTTTAGTGAATTAAAAAGGGTCAAAAACGAGTAAAATCTGTATATTAACAAGGAAATTCACTTAACCATCATTTTGTCCGTGTTTGAAAATGATAAAATCAACCTTGGAAGTCGAATAAATGCATGTTAGATTTCATAGGAACTATTACATGCTTCGATTCGGCAAGCCTCGACCACTTTAAGCCCTTTTTAGTGAAAGAAAAAAGGTAAAAACGAATAAAATCCGTAAATTAACAAGGCAATTCACTAAACCCCCATTTTGGCCATTTTAAAAAATTCTAAAATAAACCATATGGATGTCGTAGATATGCTTGTTAGATTTCATAGGAACTATTACATGCTTCGATTCGATAAGGCTAGGCCACTTTATGACCTTTTTAGTGAATTAAAAAGGGTCAAAAACGAGTAAAATCTGTATATTAACAAGGAAATTCACTTAACCATCATTTTGTCCGTGTTTGAAAATGATAAAATCAACCTTGGAAGTCGAATAAATGCTTGTTAGATTTCGTAGGAACTATTACATGCTTCGATTCGGCAAGCCTTGACAACTTTAAGCCCTTTTTAGTGAAAGAAAAAAGGTCAAAAACGAGTAAAATCCGTAAATTAACAAGGCAATTAACTTAACCCCCATTTTGGCCATTTTAAAAAATTCTAAAATAAATCATATGGATGTCGTAGATATGCTTGTTAGATTTCCTAGGAACTATTACATGCTTCGATTCGATAAGGCTAGGCCACTTTATGACCTTTTTAGTGAATTAAAAAGGGTCAAAAACGAGTAAAATATGTATATTAACAAGGAAATTCACTTAACCATCATTTTGTCCGTGTTTGAAAATGATAAAATCAACCTTGGAATTCGAATATATGCTTGTTAGATTTCATAGGAACTATTACATGCTTCGATTCGATAAGGCTAGGCCACTTTATGACCTTTTTAGTGAATTAAAAAGGGTCAAAAACGAGTAAAATCTGTATATTAACAAGGAAATTCACTTAACCATCATTTTGTCCGTGTTTGAAAATGATAAAATCAACCTTGGAAGTCGAATAAATGCTTGTTAGATTTCATAGGAACTATTACATGCTTCGATTCGGCAAGCCTCGACCACTTTAAGCCCTTTTTAGTGAAAGAAAAAAGGTAAAAAACGAATAAAATCCGTAAATTAACAAGGCAATTCACTTAACCCCCATTTTGGCCATTTTAAAAAATTCTAAAATAAACCATATGGATGTCGTAGATATGCTTTTTAGATTTCATAGGAACTATTACATGCTTCGATTCGATAAGGCTAGGCCACTTTATGACCTTTTTAGTGAATTAAAAAGGGTCAAAAACGAGTAAAATCTGTATATTAACAAGGAAATTCACTTAACCATCATTTTGTCCGTGTTTGAAAATGATAAAATCAACCTTGGAAGTCGAATAAATGCATGTTAGATTTCATAGGAACTATTACATGCTTCGATTCGGCAAGCCTCGACCACTTTAAGCCCTTTTTAGTGAAAGAAAAAAGGTAAAAAACGAATAAAATCCGTAAATTAACAAGGCAATTCACTAAACCCCCATTTTGGCCATTTTAAAAAATTCTAAAATAAACCATATGGATGTCGTAGATATGCTTGTTAGATTTCATAGGAACTATTACATGCTTCGATTCGATAAGGCTAGGCCACTTTATGACCTTTTTAGTGAATTAAAAAGGGTCAAAAACGAGTAAAATCTGTATATTAACAAGGAAATTCACTTAACCATCATTTTGTCCGTGTTTGAAAATGATAAAATCAACCTTGGAAGTCGAATAAATGCTTGTTAGATTTCGTAGGAACTATTACATGCTTCGATTCGGCAAGCCTCGACAACTTTAAGCCCTTTTTAGTGAAAGAAAAAAGGTCAAAAACGAGTAAAATCCGTAAATTAACAAGGCAATTAACTTAACCCCCATTTTGGCCATTTTAAAAAATTCTAAAATAAATCATATGGATGTCGTAGATATGCTTGTTAGATTTCCTAGGAACTATTACATGCTTCGATTCGATAAGGCTAGGCCACTTTATGACCTTTTTAGTGAATTAAAAAGGGTCAAAAACGAGTAAAATATGTATATTAACAAGGAAATTCACTTAACCATCATTTTGTCCGTGTTTGAAAATGATAAAATCAACCTTGGAATTCGAATATATGCTTGTTAGATTTCATAGGAACTATTACATGCTTCGATTCGACAAGCCTCGACCACTTTAAGCCCTTTTTAGTGAAAAAAAAAGGTCAAAAACGAGTAAAATCCGTAAATTAACAAGGAAATTCACTTAACCCTCATTTTTCCGTGTTTGAAAATGATAAAATCAACCTTGGAAGTCGAATATATGCTTGTTAGATTTCATAGGAACTATTACATGCTTCGATTCGACAAGCCTCGACCACTTTAAACCCTTTTTAGTGAAAGAAAAAAGGTCAAAAACGAGTAAAATCCGTAAATTAACAAGGAAATTCACTTAACCCCCATTTTGGCCTTTTTAAAAAATTCTAAACTAAACCATGGATGTCGTAGATATGCTTGTTAGATTTCCTAGGAACTATTACATGCTTCGATTCGATAAGGCTAGGCCACTTTATGACCTTTTTAGTGAAAGAAAAAGGGTCAAAAACGAGTAAAATCCGTAAATTAACAAGAAAATTCACTTAACCTCCATTTTGTCCGTTTTTAAAAATTTTAAAATAAACCATGGATGACGTAGATATGCTTGTTAGATTTCATAGGAACTATAATATGCTTCGATTCGATAAGGCTAGGCCACTTTATGACCTTTTTAGTGAATTAAAAAGGGTCAAAAATGAGTAAAATCCGTAAATTAATAAGGAAATTCACTTAACCCTCATTTTGTCCGTGTTTGAAAATGATAAAATCAACCTTGGAAGTCGAATATATGCTTGTTAGATTTCATAGGAACTATTACATGCTTCAATTTGACAAGCCTCGACCACTTTAAGCCCTTTTTAGTGAAAGAAAAAAAGTTAAAAACGAGTAAAATCCGTAAATTAACAAGGAAATTCACTTAACCCCCATTTTGGCCTTTTTAAAAAATTCTAAACTAAACCGTGGAAGTCGTAGATATGCTTGTTAGATTTCTTAGGAACTATTACATGATTCGATTCGATAAGGCTAGGCCACTTTACGACGTTTTTAGTGAAAGAAAAAGGGTCAAAAACGAGTAAAGTCCGTAAATTAACAAGGAAATTCACTTAACCCTCATTTTGTCCATTTTTGAAAATGATAAAATCAACCATGGAATTTGAATATATGCTTGTTAGATTTCATAGGAACTATTACATGCTTCGATTCGATGAGCCTAGGCCACTTTATGACCTTTTTAGTGAATTAAAAAGGGTCAAAAACGAGTAAAATATGTATATTAACAAGGAAATTCACTTAACCATCATTTTGTCCGTGTTTGAAAATGATAAAATCAACCTTGGAAGTCGAATATATGCTTGTTAGATTTCATAGGAACTATTACATGCTTCGATTCGACAAGCCTCGACCACTTTAAGCCCTTTTTAGTGAAAAAAAAAGGTCAAAAACGAGTAAAATCCGTAAATTAACAAGGAAATTCACTTAACCCTCATTTTTCCGTGTTTGAAAATGATAAAATCAACCTTGGAAGTCGAATATATGCTTGTTAGATTTCATAGGAACTATTACATGCTTCGATTCGACAAGCCTCGACCACTTTAAACCCTTTTTAGTGAAAGAAAAAAGGTCAAAAACGAGTAAAATCCGTAAATTAACAAGGAAATTCACTTAACCCCCATTTTGGCCTTTTTAAAAAATTCTAAACTAAACCATGGATGACGTAGATATGCTTGTTAGATTTCATAGGAACTATAATATGCTTCGATTCGATAAGGCTAGGCCACTTTATGACCTTTTTAGTGAATTAAAAAGGGTCAAAAATGAGTAAAATCCGTAAATTAACAAGGAAATTCACTTAACCCTCATTTTGTCCGTGTTTGAAAATGATAAAATCAACCTTGGAAGTCGAATATATGCTTGTTAGATTTCATAGGAACTATTACATGCTTCAATTTGACAAGCCTCGACCACTTTAAGCCCTTTTTAGTGAAAGAAAAAAAGTTAAAAACGAGTAAAATCCGTAAATTAACAAGGAAATTCACTTAACCCCCATTTTGGCCTTTTTAAAAAATTCTAAACTAAACCGTGGATGTCGTAGATATGCTTGTTAGATTTCTTAGGAACTATTACATGATTCGATTCGATAAGGCTAGGCCACTTTACGACGTTTTTAGTGAAAGAAAAAGGGTCAAAAACGAGTAAAGTCCGTAAATTAACAAGGAAATTCACTTAACCCTCATTTTGTCCATTTTTGAAAATGATAAAATCAACCATGGAATTTGAATATATGCTTGTTAGATTTCATAGGAACTATTACATGCTTCGATTCGACGAGCCTAGGCCACTTTATGACCTTTTTAGTGAATTAAAAAGGGTCAAAAACGAGTAAAATATGTATATTAACAAGGAAATTCACTTAACCATCATTTTGTCCGTGTTTGAAAATGATAAAATCAACCTTGGAAGTCGAATATATGCTTGTTAGATTTCATAGGAACTATTACATGCTTCGATTCGACAAGCCTCGACCACTTTAAGCCCTTTTTAGTGAAAAAAAAAGGTCAAAAACGAGTAAAATCCGTAAATTAACAAGGAAATTCACTTAACCCTCATTTTTCCGTGTTTGAAAATGATAAAATCATCCTTGGAAGTCGAATATATGCTTGTTAGATTTCATAGGAACTATTACATGCTTCGATTCGACAAGCCTCGACCACTTTAAACCCTTTTTAGTGAAAGAAAAAAGGTCAAAAACGAGTAAAATCCGTAAATTAACAAGGAAATTCACTTAACCCCCATTTTGGCCTTTTTAAAAAATTCTAAACTAAACCGTGGATGTCGTAGATATGCTTGTTAGATTTCTTAGGAACTATTACATGATTCGATTCGATAAGGCTAGGCCACTTTACGACGTTTTTAGTGAAAGAAAAAGGGTCAAAAACGAGTAAAGTCCGTAAATTAACAAGGAAATTCACTTAACCCTCATTTTGTCCATTTTTGAAAATGATAAAATCAACCATGGAATTTGAATATATGCTTGTTAGATTTCATAGGAACTATTACATGCTTCGATTCGATGAGCCTAGGCCACTTTATGACCTTTTTAGTGAATTAAAAAGGGTCAAAAACGAGTAAAATATGTATATTAACAAGGAAATTCACTTAACCATCATTTTGTCCGTGTTTGAAAATGATAAAATCAACCTTGGAAGTCGAATATATGCTTGTTAGATTTCATAGGAACTATTACATGCTTCGATTCGACAAGCCTCGACCACTTTAAGCCCTTTTTAGTGAAAAAAAAAGGTCAAAAACGAGTAAAATCCGTAAATTAACAAGGAAATTCACTTAACCCTCATTTTTCCGTGTTTGAAAATGATAAAATCAACCTTGGAAGTCGAATATATGCTTGTTAGATTTCATAGGAACTATTACATGCTTCGATTCGACAAGCCTCGACCACTTTAAACCCTTTTTAGTGAAAGAAAAAAGGTCAAAAACGAGTAAAATCCGTAAATTAACAAGGAAATTCACTTAACCCCCATTTTGGCCTTTTTAAAAAATTCTAAACTAAACCGTGGATGTCGTAGATATGCTTGTTAGATTTCCTAGGAACTATTACATGCTTCGATTCGATAAGGCTAGGCCACTTTATGACCTTTTTAGTGAAAGAAAAAGGGTCAAAAACGAGTAAAATCCGTAAATTAACAAGAAAATTCACTTAACCTCCATTTTGTCCGTTTTTAAAAATTTTAAAATAAACCATGGATGTCGTAGATATGCTTGTTAGATTTCATAGGAACTATAATATGCTTCGATTCGATAAGGCTAGGCCACTTTATGACCTTTTTAGTGAATTAAAAAGGGTCAAAAATGAGTAAAATCCGTAAATTAACCAGGAAATTCACTTAACCCTCATTTTGTCCGTGTTTGAAAATGATAAAATCAACCTTGGAAGTCGAATATATGCTTGTTAGATTTCATAGGAACTATTACATGCTTCAATTCGACAAGCCTCGACCACTTTAAGCCCTTTTTAGTGAAAGAAAAAAAGTTAAAAACGAGTAAAATCCGTAAATTAACAAGGAAATTCACTTAACCCCCATTTTGGCCTTTTTAAAAAATTATAAACTAAACCGTGGATGTCGTAGATATGCTTGTTAGATTTCTTAGGAACTATTACATGATTCGATTCAATAAGGCTAGGCCACTTTACGACGTTTTTAGTGAAAGAAAAAGGGTCAAAAACGAGTAAAGTCCGTAAATTAACAAGGAAATTCACTTAACCCTCATTTTGTCCATTTTTGAAAATGATAAAATCAACCATGGAATTTGAATATATGCTTGTTAGATTTCATAGGAACTATTACATGCTTCGATTCGATAAGGCTAGGCCACTTTATGACCTTTTTAGTGACTTAAAAAGGGTCAAAAACGAGTAAAATCCGTAAATTAACAAGGAAATTCACTTAACCCTAATTTTGTCCGTGTTTGAAAATGATAAAATCAACCTTGGAAGTCGAATATATGCTTGTTAGATTTCATAGGAACTATTACATGCTTCGATTCGACTAGCCTCGACCACTTTAAGCCCTTTTTAGTGAAAGAAAAAAGGTCAAAAACGAGTAAAATCCGTAACTTAACAAGGAAATTCACTTAACCCCCATTATGGCCTTTTTAAAAAATTCTAAAATAAACCATGGATGTCGTAGATATGCTTGTTAGATTTCATAGGAACTATTACATGCTTCGATTCGATAAGGCTAGGCCACTTTATGACCTTTTTAGTGAATTAAAAAGGGTCAAAAACGAGTAAAATCTGTATATTAACAAGGAAATTCACTTAACCATCATTTTGTCCGTGTTTGAAAATGATAAAATCAACCTTGGAAGTCGAATAAATGCTTGTTAGATTTCATAGGAACTATTACATGCTTCGATTCGGCAAGCCTCGACCACTTTAAGCCCTTTTTAGTGAAAGAAAAAAGGTAAAAAACGAATAAAATCCGTAAATTAACAAGGCAATTCATTTAACCCCCATTTTGGCCATTTTAAAAAATTCTAAAATAAACCATATGGATGTCGCAGATATGCTTGTTAGATTTCCTAGGAACTATTACATGCTTCGATTCGATAAGGCTAGGCCACTTTATGACCTTTTTAGTGAATTAAAAAGGGTCAAAAACGAGTAAAATTTGTATATTAACAAGGAAATTCACTTAACCATCATTTTGTCCGTGTTTGAAAATGATAAAATCAACCTTGGAAGTCGAATAAATGCTTGTTAGATTTCGTAGGAACTATTACATGCTTCGATTCGGCAAGCCTCGACCACTTTAAGCCCTTTTTAGAGAAAGAAAAAAGGTCAAAAACGAGTAAAATCCGTAAATTAACAAGGCAATTCACTTAACCCCCATTTTGGCCATTTTAAAAAATTCTAAAATAAACCATATGGATGTCGTAGATATGCTTGTTAGATTTCCTAGGAACTATTACATGCTTCGATTCGATAAGGCTAGGCCACTTTATGACCTTTTTAGTGAATTAAAAAGGGTCAAAAACGAGTAAAATATGTATATTAACAAGGAAATTCACTTAACCATCATTTTGTCCGTGTTTGAAAATGATAAAATCAACCTTGGAAGTCGAATATATGCTTGTTAGATTTCATAGGAACTATTACATGCTTCGATTCGACAAGCCTCGACCACTTTAAGCCCTTTTTAGTGAAAAAAAAAAGTCAAAAACGAGTAAAATCCGTAAATTAACAAGGAAATTCACTTAACCCTCATTTTTCCGTGTTTGAAAATGATAAAATCAACCTTGGAAGTCGAATATATGCTTGTTAGATTTCATAGGAACTATTACATGCTTCGATTCGACAAGCCTAGACCACTTTAAACCCTTTTTAGTGAAAGAAAAAAGGTCAAAAACGAGTAAAATCCGTAAATTAACAAGGAAATTCACTTAACCCCCATTTTGGCCTTTTTAAAAAATTCTAAACTAAACCATGGATGTCGTAGATATGCTTGTTAGATTTCCTAGGAACTATTACATGCTTCGATTAGATAAGGCTAGGCCACTTTATGACCTTTTTAGTGAAAGAAAAAGGGTCAAAAACGAGTAAAATCCGTAAATTAACAAGAAAATTCACTTAACCTCCATTTTGTCCGTTTTTAAAAATTTTAAAATAAACCATGGATGTCGTAGATATGCTTGTTAGATTTCATAGGAACTATAATATGCTTCGATTCGATAAGGCTAGGCCACTTTATGACCTTTTTAGTGAATTAAAAAGGGTCAAAAATGAGTAAAATCCGTAAATTAACAAGGAAATTCACTTAACCCTCATTTTGTCCGTGTTTGAAAATGATAAAATCAACCTTGGAAGTCGAATATATGCTTGTTAGATTTCATAGGAACTATTACATGCTTCAATTCGACAAGCCTCGACCACTTTAAGCCCTTTTTAGTGAAAGAAAAAAAGTTAAAAACGAGTAAAATCCGTAAATTAACAAGGAAATTCACTTAACCCCCATTTTGGCCTTTTTAAAAAATTCTAAACTAAACCGTGGATGTCGTAGATATGCTTGTTAGATTTCTTAGGAACTATTACATGATTCGATTCGATAAGGCTAGGCCACTTTACGACGTTTTTAGTGAAAGAAAAAGGGTCAAAAACGAGTAAAGTCCGTAAATTAACAAGGAAATTCACTTAACCCTCATTTTGTCCATTTTTGAAAATGATAAAATCAACCATGGAATTTGAATATATGCTTGTTAGATTTCATAGGAACTATTACATGCTTCGATTCGATAAAGCTAGGCCACTTTATGACCTTTTTAGTGACTTAAAAAGGGTCAAAAACGAGTAAAATCCGTAAATTAACAAGGAAATTCACTTAACCCTAATTTTGTCCGTGTTTGAAAATGATAAAATCAACCTTGGAAGTCGAATATATGCTTGTTAGATTTCATAGGAACTATTACATGCTTCGATTCGACAAGCCTCGACCACTTTAAGCCCTTTTTAGTGAAAGAAAAAAGGTCAAAAACGAGTAAAATCCGTAACTTAACAAGGAAATTCACTTAACCGCCATTTTGGCCTTTTTAAAAAATTCTAAAATAAACCATGGATGTCGTAGATATGCTTGTTAGATTTCATAGGAACTATTACATGCTTCGATTCGATAAGGCTAGGCCACTTTATGACCTTTTTAGTGAATTAAAAAGGGTCAAAAACGAGTAAAATCTGTATATTAACAAGGAAATTCACTTAACCATCATTTTGTCCGTGTTTGAAAATGATAAAATCAACCTTGGAAGTCGAATAAATGCTTGTTAGATTTCATAGGAACTATTACATGCTTCGATTCGGCAAGCCTCGACCACTTTAAGCCCTTTTTAGTGAAAGAAAAAAGGTAAAAAACGAATAAAATCCGTAAATTAACAAGGCAATTCATTTAACCCCCATTTTGGCCATTTTAAAAAATTCTAAAATAAACCATATGGATGTCGCAGATATGCTTGTTAGATTTCATAGGAACTATTACATGCTTCGATTCGATAAGGCTAGGCCACTTTATGACCTTTTTAGTGAATTAAAAAGGGTCAAAAACGAGTAAAATTTGTATATTAACAAGGAAATTCACTTAACCATCATTTTGTCCGTGTTTGAAAATGATAAAATCAACCTTGGAAGTCGAATAAATGCTTGTTAGATTTCGTAGGAACTATTACATGCTTCGATTCGGCAAGCCTCGACCACTTTAAGCCCTTTTTAGTGAAAGAAAAAAGGTCAAAAACGAGTAAAATCCGTAAATTAACAAGGCAATTCACTTAACCCCCATTTTGGCCATTTTAAAAAATTCTAAAATAAACCATATGGATGTCGTAGATATGCTTGTTAGATTTCCTAGGAACTATTACATGCTTCGATTCGATAAGGCTAGGCCACTTTATGACCTTTTTAGTGAATTAAAAAGGGTCAAAAACGAGTAAAATATGTATATTAACAAGGAAATTCACTTAACCATCATTTTGTCCGTGTTTGAAAATGATAAAATCAACCTTGGAAGTCGAATATATGCTTGTTAGATTTCATAGGAACTATTACATGCTTCGATTCGACAAGCCTCGACCACTTTAAGCCCTTTTTAGTGAAAAAAAAAAGGTCAAAAACGAGTAAAATCCGTAAATTAACAAGGAAATTCACTTAACCCTCATTTTTCCGTGTTTGAAAATGATAAAATCAACCTTGGAAGTCGAATATATGCTTGTTAGATTTCATAGGAACTATTACATGCTTCGATTCGACAAGCCTAGACCACTTTAAACCCTTTTTAGTGAAAGAAAAAAGGTCAAAAACGAGTAAAATCCGTAAATTAACAAGGAAATTCACTTAACCCCCATTTTGGCCTTTTTAAAAAATTCTAAACTAAACCATGGATGTCGTAGATATGCTTGTTAGATTTCCTAGGAACTATTACATGCTTCGATTAGATAAGGCTAGGCCACTTTATGACCTTTTTAGTGAAAGAAAAAGGGTCAAAAACGAGTAAAATCCGTAAATTAACAAGAAAATTCACTTAACCTCCATTTTGTCCGTTTTTAAAAATTTTAAAATAAACCATGGATGTCGTAGATATGCTTGTTAGATTTCATAGGAAATATAATATGCTTCGATTCGATAAGGCTAGGCCACTTTATGACCTTTTTAGTGAATTAAAAAGGGTCAAAAATGAGTAAAATCCGTAAATTAACAAGGAAATTCACTTAACCCTCATTTTGTCCGTGTTTGAAAATGATAAAATCAACCTTGGAAGTCGAATATATGCTTGTTAGATTTCATAGGAACTATTACATGCTTCGATTCGACAAGCCTCGACCACTTTAAGCCCTTTTTAGTGAAAAAAAAAAAGTCAAAAACGAGTAAAATCCGTAAATTAACAAGGAAATTCACTTAACCCTCATTTTTCCGTGTTTGAAAATGATAAAATCAACCTTGGAAGTCGAATATATGCTTGTTAGATTTCATAGGAACTATTACATGCTTCGATTCGACAAGCCTAGACCACTTTAAACCCTTTTTAGTGAAAGAAAAAAGGTCAAAAACGAGTAAAATCCGTAAATTAACAAGGAAATTCACTTAACCCCCATTTTGGCCTTTTTAAAAAATTCTAAACTAAACCATGGATGTCGTAGATATGCTTGTTAGATTTCCTAGGAACTATTACATGCTTCGATTAGATAAGGCTAGGCCACTTTATGACCTTTTTAGTGAAAGAAAAAGGGTCAAAAACGAGTAAAATCCGTAAATTAACAAGAAAATTCACTTAACCTCCATTTTGTCCGTTTTTAAAAATTTTAAAATAAACCATGGATGTCGTAGATATGCTTGTTAGATTTCATAGGAACTATAATATGCTTCGATTCGATAAGGCTAGGCCACTTTATGACCTTTTTAGTGAATTAAAAAGGGTCAAAAATGAGTAAAATCCGTAAATTAACAAGGAAATTCACTTAACCCTCATTTTGTCCGTGTTTGAAAATGATAAAATCAACCTTGGAAGTCGAATATATGCTTGTTAGATTTCATAGGAACTATTACATGCTTCAATTCGACAAGCCTCGACCACTTTAAGCCCTTTTTAGTGAAAGAAAAAAAGTTAAAAACGAGTAAAATCCGTAAATTAACAAGGAAATTCACTTAACCCCAATTTTGGCCTTTTTAAAAAATTCTAAACTAAACCGTGGATGTCGTAGATATGCTTGTTAGATTTCTTAGGAACTATTACATGATTCGATTCGATAAGGCTAGGCCACTTTACGACGTTTTTAGTGAAAGAAAAAGGGTCAAAAACGAGTAAAGTCCGTAAATTAACAAGGAAATTCACTTAACCCTCATTTTGTCCATTTTTGAAAATGATAAAATCAACCATGGAATTTGAATATATGCTTGTTAGATTTCATAGGAACTATTACATGCTTCGATTCGATAAAGCTAGGCCACTTTATGACCTTTTTAGTGACTTAAAAAGGGTCAAAAACGAGTAAAATCCGTAAATTAACAAGGAAATTCACTTAACCCTAATTTTGTCCGTGTTTGAAAATGATAAAATCAACCTTGGAAGTCGAATATATGCTTGTTAGATTTCATAGGAACTATTACATGCTTCGATTCGACAAGCCTCGACCACTTTAAGCCCTTTTTAGTGAAAGAAAAAAGGTCAAAAACGAGTAAAATCCGTAACTTAACAAGGAAATTCACTTAACTCCCATTTTGGCCTTTTTAAAAAATTCTAAAATAAACCATGGATGTCGTAGATATGCTTGTTAGATTTCATAGAAACTATTACATGCTTCGATTCGATAAGGCTAGGCCACTTTATGACCTTTTTAGTGAATTAAAAAGGGTCAAAAACGAGTAAAATCTGTATATTAACAAGGAAATTCACTTAACCATCATTTTGCCCGTGTTTGAAAATGATAAAATCAACCTTGGAAGTCGAATAAATGCTTGTTAGATTTCATAGGAACTATTACATGCTTCGATTCGGCAAGCCTCGACCACTTTAAGCCCTTTTTAGTGAAAGAAAAAAGGTAAAAAACGAATAAAATCCGTAAATTAACAAGGCAATTCACTTAACCCCCATTTTGGCCATTTTAAAAAATTCTAAAATAAACCATTTGGATGTCGTAGATATGCTTGTTAGATTTCATAGGAACTATTACATGCTTCGATTCGATAAGGCTAGGCCACTTTATGACCTTTTTAGTGAATTAAAAAGGGTCAAAAACGAGTAAAATCTGTATATTAACAAGGAAATTCACTTAACCATCATTTTGTCCGTGTTTGAAAATGATAAAATCAACCTTGGAAGTCGAATAAATGCTTGTTAGATTTCGTAGAAACTATTACATGCTTCGATTCGGCAAGCCTCGACCACTTTAAGCCCTTTTTAGTGAAAGAAAAAAGGTCAAAAACGAGTAAAATCCGTAAATTAACAAGGCAATTCACTTAACCCCCATTTTGGCCATTTTAAAAAATTCTAAAATAAACCATATGGATGTCGTAGATACGCTTGTTAGATTTCCTAGGAACTATTACATGCTTCGATTCGATAAGGCTAGGCCACTTTATGACCTTTTTAGTGAATTAAAAAGGGTCAAAAACGAGTAAAATCTGTATATTAACAAGGAAATTCACTTAACCATCATTTTGTCCGTGTTTGAAAATGATAAAATCAACCTTGGAAGTCGAATATATGCTTGTTAGATTTCATAGGAACTATTACATGCTTCGATTCGACAAGCCTCGACCACTTTAAGCCCTTTTTAGTGAAAAAAAAAGGTCAAAAACGAGTAAAATCCGTAAATTAACAAGGAAATTCACTTAACCCTCATTTTTCCGTGTTTGAAAATGATAAAATCAACCTTGGAAGTCGAATATATGCTTGTTAGATTTCATAGGAACTATTACATGCTTCGATTCGACAAGCCTCGACCACTTTAAACCCTTTTTAGTGAAAGAAAAAAGGCCAAAAACGAGTAAAATCCGTAAATTAACAAGGAAATTCACTTAACCCCCATTTTGGCCTTTTTAAAAATTTCTAAACTAAACCATGGATGTCGTAGATATGCTTGTTAGATTTCCTAGGAACTATTACATGCTTCGATTCGATAAGGCTAGGCCACTTTATGACCTTTTTAGTGAAAGAAAAAGAGTCAAAAACGAGTAAAATCCGTAAATTAACAAGAAAATTCACTTAACCTCCATTTTGTCCGTTTTTAAAATTTTTAAAATAAACCATGGATGTCGTAGATATGCTTGTTAGATTTCATAGGAACTATAATATGCTTCGATTCAATAAGGCTAGGCCACTTTATGACCTTTTTAGTGAATTAAAAAGGGTCAAAAATGAGTAAAATCCGTAAATTAACAAGGAAATTCACTTAACCCCCATTTTGGCCTTTTTAAAAAATTCTAAACTAAACCATGGATGTCGTAGATATGCTTGTTAGATTTCCTAGGAACTATTACATGCTTCGATTAGATAAGGCTAGGCCACTTTATGACCTTTATAGTGAAAGAAAAAGGGTCAAAAACGAGTAAAATCCGTAAATTAACAAGAAAATTCACTTAACCTCCATTTTGTCCGTTTTTAAAAATTTTAAAATAAACCATGGATGTCGTAGATATATTTGTTAGATTTCATAGGAACTATAATATGCTTCGATTCGATAAGGCTAGGCCACTTTATGACCTTTTTAGTGAATTAAAAAGGAACAAAAATGAGTAAAATCCGTAAATTAACAAGGAAATTCACTTAACCCTCATTTTGTCCGTGTTTGAAAATGATAAAATCAACCTTGGAAGTCGAATATATGCTTGTTAGATTTCATAGGAACTATTACATGCTTCAATTCGACAAGCCTCGACCACTTTAAGCCCTTTTTAGTGAAAGAAAAAAAGTTAAAAACGAGTAAAATCCGTAAATTAACAAGGAAATTCACTTAACCCCCATTTTGGCCTTTTTAAAAAATTCTAAACTAAATCGTGGATGTCGTAGATATGCTTGTTAGATTTCTTAGGAACTATTACATGATTCGATTCGATAAGGCTAGGCCACTTTACGACGTTTTTAGTGAAAGAAAAAGGGTCAAAAACGAGTAAAGTCCGTAAATTAACAAGGAAATTCACTTAACCCTCATTTTGTCCATTTTTGAAAATGATAAAATCAACCATGGAATTTGAATATATGCTTGTTAGATTTCATAGGAACTATTACATGCTTCGATTCGATAAAGCTAGGCCACTTTATGACCTTTTTAGTGACTTAAAAAGGGTCAAACACGAGTAAAATCCGTAAATTAACAAGGAAATTCACTTAACCCTAATTTTGTCCGTGTTTGAAAATGATAAAATCAACCTTGGAAGTCGAATATATGCTTGTTAGATTTCATAGGAACTATTACATGCTTCGATTCGACAAGCCTCGACCACTTTAAGCCCTTTTTAGTGAAAGAAAAAAGGTCAAAAACGAGTAAAATCCGTAACTTAACAAGGAAATTCACTTAACTAAGGAAATTCACTTAACTCCCATTTTGGCCTTTTTAAAAAATTCTAAAATAAACCATGGATGTCGTAGATATGCTTGTTAGATTTCATAGGAACTATTACATGCTTCGATTCGATAAGGCTAGGCCACTTTATGACCTTTTTAGTGAATTAAAAAGGGTCAAAAACGAGTAAAATCTGTATATTAACAAGGAAATTCACTTAACCATCAGTTTGCCCGTGTTTGAAAATGATAAAATCAACCTTGGAAGTCGAATAAATGCTTGTTAGATTTCATAGGAACTATTACATGCTTCGATTCGGCAAGCCTCGACCACTTTAAGCCCTTTTTAGTGAAAGAAAAAAGGTAAAAAACGAATAAAATCCGTAAATTAACAAGGCAATTCACTTAACCCCCATTTTGGCCATTTTAAAAAATTCTAAAATAAACCATATGGATGTCGTAGATATGCTTGTTAGATTTCATAGGAACTATTACATGCTTCGATTCGATAAGGCTAGGCCACTTTATGACCTTTTTAGTGAATTAAAAAGGGTCAAAAACGAGTAAAATCTGTATATTAACAAGGAAATTCACTTAACCATCATTTTGTCCGTGTTTGAAAATGATAAAATCAACCTTGGAAGTCGAATAAATGCTTGTTAGATTTCGTAGAAACTATTACATGCTTCGATTCGGCAAGCCTCGACCACTTTAAGCCCTTTTTAGTGAAAGAAAAAAGGTCAAAAACGAGTAAAATCCGTAAATTAACAAGGCAATTCACTTAACCCCCATTTTGGCCATTTTAAAAAATTCTAAAATAAACCATATGGATGTCGTAGATACGCTTGTTAGATTTCCTAGGAACTATTACATGCTTCGATTCGATAAGGCTAGGCCACTTTATGACCTTTTTAGTGAATTAAAAAGGGTCAAAAACGAGTAAAATATGTATATTAACAAGGAAATTCACTTAACCATCATTTTGCCCGTGTTTGAAAATGATAAAATCAACCTTGGAAGTCGAATATATGCTTGTTAGATTTCATAGGAACTATTACATGCTTCGATTCGACAAGCCTCGACCACTTTAAGCCCTTTTTAGTGAAAAAAAAGGTCAAAAACGAGTAAAATCCGTAAATTAACAAGGAAATTCACTTAACCCTCATTTTTCTGTGTTTGAAAATGATAAAATCAACCTTGGAAGTCGAATATATGCTTGTTAGATTTCATAGGAACTATTACATGCTTCGATTCGACAAGCCTCGACCACTTTAAACCCTTTTTAGTGCAAGAAAAAAGGCCAAAAACGAGTAAAATCCGTAAATTAACAAGGAAATTCACTTAACCCCCATTTTGGCCTTTTTAAAAATTTCTAAACTAAACCGTGGATGTCGTAGATATGCTTGTTAGATTTCCTAGGAACTATTACATGCTTCGATTCGATAAGGCTAGGCCACTTTATGACCTTTTTAGTGAAAGAAAAAGAGTCAAAAACGAGTAAAATCCGTAAATTAACAAGAAAATTCACTTAACCTCCATTTTGTCCGTTTTTAAAATTTTTAAAATAAACCATGGATGTCGTAGATATGCTTGTTAGATTTCATAGGAACTATAATATGCTTCGATTCAATAAGGCTAGGCCACTTTATGACCTTTTTAGTGAATTAAAAAGGGTCAAAAATGAGTAAAATCCGTAAATTAACAAGGAAATTCACTTAACCCTCATTTTGTCCGTGTTTGAAAATGATAAAATCAACCTTGGAAGTCGAATATATGCTTGTTAGATTTCATAGGAACTATTACATGCTTCGATTCGACAAGCCTCGACCACTTTAAGCCCTTTTTAGTGAAAGAAAAAAAGTTAAAAACGAGTAAAATCCGTAAATTAACAAGGAAATTCACTTAACCCCCATTTTGGCCTTTTTAGAAAATTCTAAACTAAACCGCAGATGTCGTAGATATGCTTGTAAGATTTCTTAGGAACTATTACATGATTCGATTCGATAAGGCTAGGCCACTTTATGACCTTTTTAGTGGAAGAAAAAGGGTCAAAAACGAGTAAAGTCCGTAAATTAACAAGGAAATTCACTTAACCCTCATTTTGTCCATTTTTGAAAATGATAAAATCAACCATGGAATTCGAATATATGCTTGTTAGATTTCATAGGAACTATTACATGCTTCGATTCGATAAGGCTAGGCCACTTTATGACCTTTTTAGTGACTTAAAAAGGGTCAAAAACGAGTAAAATCCGTAAATTAACAAGGAAATTCACTTAACCCTCATTTTGTCCGTGTTTAAAAATGATAAAATCAACCTTGGAAGTCGAATATATGCATGTTAGATTTCATAGGAACTATTACACGCTTCGATTCGATAAGGCTAGGCCACTTTATGACCTTTTTAGTGAAAGAAAAAGGGTCAAAAATGAGTAAAGTCCGTAAATTAACAAGGAAATTCACTTAACCCTCATTTTGTCCAATTTTGAAAATGATAAAATCAACCATGGAATTCGAATATATGCTTGTTAGATTTCATAGGAACTATTACATGCTTCGATTCGACAAGCCTCGACCACTTTAAACCCTTTTTAGTGAAAGAAAAAAGGCCAAAAACGAGTAAAATCCGTAAATTAACAAGGAAATTCACTTAACCCCCATTTTGGCCTTTTTAAAAATTTCTAAACTAAACCGTGGATGTCGTAGATATGCTTGTTAGATTTCCTAGGAACTATTACATGCTTCGATTCGATAAGGCTAGGCCACTTTATGACCTTTTTAGTGAAAGAAAAAGAGTCAAAAACGAGTAAAATCCGTAAATTAACAAGAAAATTCACTTAACCTCCATTTTGTCCGTTTTTAAAATTTTTAAAATAAACCATGGATGTCGTAGATATGCTTGTTAGATTTCATAGGAACTATAATATGCTTCGATTCAATAAGGCTAGGCCACTTTATGACCTTTTTAGTGAATTAAAAAGGGTCAAAAATGAGTAAAATCCGTAAATTAACAAGGAAATTCACTTAACCCTCATTTTGTCCGTGTTTGAAAATGATAAAATCAACCTTGGAAGTCGAATATATGCTTGTTAGATTTCATAGGAACTATTACATGCTTCGATTCGACAAGCCTCGACCACTTTAAGCCCTTTTTAGTGAAAGAAAAAAAGTTAAAAACGAGTAAAATCCGTAAATTAACAAGGAAATTCACTTAACCCCCATTTTGGCCTTTTTAAAAAATTCTAAACTAAACCGCAGATGTCGTAGATATGCTTGTAAGATTTCTTAGGAACTATTACATGATTCGATTCGATAAGGCTAGGCCACTTTATGACCTTTTTAGTGGAAGAAAAAGGGTCAAAAACGAGTAAAGTCCGTAAATTAACAAGGAAATTCACTTAACCCTCATTTTGTCCATTTTTGAAAATGATAAAATCAACCATGGAATTCGAATATATGCTTGTTAGATTTCATAGGAACTATTACATGCTTCGATTCGATAAGGCTAGGCCACTTTATGACCTTTTTAGTGACTTAAAAAGGGTCAAAAACGAGTAAAATCCGTAAATTAACAAGGAAATTCACTTAACCCACATTTTGTCCGTGTTTGAAAATGATAAAATCAACCTTGGAAGTCGAATATATGCATGTTAGATTTCATAGGAACTATTACACGCTTCGATTCGATAAGGCTAGGCCACTTTATGACCTTTTTAGTGAAAGAAAAAGGGTCAAAAACGAGTAAAGTCCGTAAATTAACAAGGAAATTCACTTAACCCTCATTTTGTCCAATTTTGAAAATGATAAAATCAACCATGGAATTCGAATATATGCTTGTTAGATTTCATAGGAACTATAATATGCTTCGATTCAATAAGACTAGGCCACTTTATGACCTTTTTAGTGAATTAAAAAGGGTCAAAAATGAGTAAAATCCGTAAATTAACAAGGAAATTCACTTAACCCTCATTTTGTCCGTGTTTGAAAATGATAAGATCAACCTTGGAAGTCGAATATATGCTTGTTAGATTTCATAGGAACTATTACATGCTTCGATTCGACAAGCCTCGACCACTTTAAGCCCTTTTTAGTGAAAGAAAAAAAGTTAAAAACGAGTAAAATCCGTAAATTAACAAGGAAATTCACTTAACCCCCATTTTGGCCTTTTTAAAAAATTCTAAACTAAACCGCAGATGTCGTAGATATGCTTGTAAGATTTCTTAGGAACTATTACATGATTCGATTCGATAAGGCTAGGCCACTTTATGACCTTTTTAGTGGAAGAAAAAGGGTCAAAAACGAGTAAAGTCCGTAAATTAACAAGGAAATTCACTTAACCCTCATTTTGTCCATTTTTGAAAATGATAAAATCAACCATGGAATTCGAATATATGCTTGTTAGATTTCATAGGAACTATTACATGCTTCGATTCGATAAGGCTAGGCCACTTTATGACCTTTTTAGTGACTTTAAAAGGGTCAAAAACGAGTAAAATCCGTAAATTAACAAGGAAATTCACTTAACCCTCATTTTGTCCGTGTTTGAAAATGATAAAATCAACCTTGGAAGTCGAATATATGCATGTTAGATTTCATAGGAACTATTACACGCTTCGATTCGATAAGGCTAGGCCACTTTATGACCTTTTTAGTGAAAGAAAAAGGGTCAAAAACGAGTAAAGTCCGTAAATTAACAAGGAAATTCACTTAACCCTCATTTTGTCCAATTTTGAAAATGATAAAATCAACCATGGAATTCGAATATATGCTTGTTAGATTTCATAGGAACTATTTCATGCTTCGATTCGATAAGGCTAGGCCACTTGATGACCTTTTTAGTGACTTAAAAAGGGTCAAAAACGAGTAAAATCCGTAAATTAACAAGGAAATTCACTTAACCCTCATTTTGTCCGTGTTTGAAAATGATAAAATCAACCTTGGAAGTCGAATATATGCTTGTTAGATTTCATAGGAACTATTACATGCTTCGATTCGACAAGCCTCGACCACTTTAAGCCCTTTTTAGTGAAAGAAAAAAGGTCAAAAACGAGTAAAATCCGTAACTTAACAAGGAAATTCAATTAACCCCCATTTTGGCCTTTTTAAAAAATTCTAAAATAAACCATGGATGTCGTAGATATGCTTGTTAGATTTCATAGGAACTATTACATGCTTCGATTCGATAAGGCTAGGCCACTTTATGACCTTTTTAGTGAATTAAAAAGGGTCAAAAACGAGTAAAATCTGTATATTAACAAGGAAATTCATTTAACCATCATTTTTTCCGTGTTTGAAAATGATAAAGTCAACCATGGAAGTCGAATAAATGCTTGTTAGATTTCATAGGAACTATTACATGCTTCGATTCGGCAAGCCTCGACCACTTTAAGCCCTTTTTAGTGAAAGAAAAAAGGTCAAAAACGAGTAAAATCCGTAAATTAACAAGGCAATTCACTTAACCCCCATTTTGGCCATTTAAAAAAACTCTAAAATAAACCATATGGATGTCGTAGATATGCTTGTTAGATTTCCTAGGAACTATTACATGCTTCAGATTGATAAGGCTAGGACACTTTATGACATTTTTAGTGAAAGAAAAAGGGTCAAAAACGAGTAAAATCCGTAAATTAACAATGAAATTTATTTAACCCCCATTTTGACCGTTTTTAAAAATTCTAAAATAAACCATGGATGTCGTAGATATGCTTGTTAGATTTCATAGGAACTATAATATGCTTCGATTCAATAAGGCTAGGCCACTTTATGACCTTTTTAGTGAATTAAAAAGGGTCAAAAATGAGTAAAATCCGTAAATTAACAAGGAAATTCACTTAACCCTCATTTTGTCCGTGTTTGAAAATGATAAAATCAACCTTGGAAGTCGAATATATGCTTGTTAGATTTCATAGGAACTATTACATGCTTCGATTCGACAAGCCTCGACCACTTTAAGCCCTTTTTAGTGAAAGAAAAAAAGTTAAAAACGAGTAAAATCCGTAAATTAACAAGGAAATTCACTTAACCCCCATTTTGGCCTTTTTAGAAAATTCTAAACTAAACCGCAGATGTCGTAGATATGCTTGTAAGATTTCTTAGGAACTATTACATGATTCGATTCGATAAGGCTAGGCCACTTTATGACCTTTTTAGTGGAAGAAAAAGGGTCAAAAACGAGTAAAGTCCGTAAATTAACAAGGAAATTCACTTAACCCTCATTTTGTCCATTTTTGAAAATGATAAAATCAACCATGGAATTCGAATATATGCTTGTTAGATTTCATAGGAACTATTACATGCTTCGATTCGATAAGGCTAGGCCACTTTATGACCTTTTTAGTGACTTAAAAAGGGTCAAAAACGAGTAAAATCCGTAAATTAACAAGGAAATTCACTTAACCCTCATTTTGTCCGTGTTTGAAAATGATAAAATCAACCTTGGAAGTCGAATATATGCATGTTAGATTTCATAAGAACTATTACACGCTTCGATTCGATAAGGCTAGGCCACTTTATGACCTTTTTAGTGAAAGAAAAAGGGTCAAAAATGAGTAAAGTCCGTAAATTAACAAGGAAATTCACTTAACCCTCATTTTGTCCAATTTTGAAAATGATAAAATCAACCATGGAATTCGAATATATGCTTGTTAGATTTCATAGGAACTATTACATGCTTCGATTCGACAAGCCTCGACCACTTTAAACCCTTTTTAGTGAAAGAAAAAAGGCCAAAAACGAGTAAAATCCGTAAATTAACAAGGAAATTCACTTAACCCCCATTTTGGCCTTTTTAAAAATTTCTAAACTAAACCGTGGATGTCGTAGATATGCTTGTTAGATTTCCTAGGAACTATTACATGCTTCGATTCGATAAGGCTAGGCCACTTTATGACCTTTTTAGTGAAAGAAAAAGAGTCAAAAACGAGTAAAATCCGTAAATTAACAAGAAAATTCACTTAACCTCCATTTTGTCCGTTTTTAAAATTTTTAAAATAAACCATGGATGTCGTAGATATGCTTGTTAGATTTCATAGGAACTATAATATGCTTCGATTCAATAAGGCTAGGCCACTTTATGACCTTTTTAGTGAATTAAAAAGGGTCAAAAATGAGTAAAATCCGTAAATTAACAAGGAAATTCACTTAACCCTCATTTTGTCCGTGTTTGAAAATGATAAAATCAACCTTGGAAGTCGAATATATGCTTGTTAGATTTCATAGGAACTATTACATGCTTCGATTCGACAAGCCTCGACCACTTTAAGCCCTTTTTAGTGAAAGAAAAAAAGTTAAAAACGAGTAAAATCCGTAAATTAACAAGGAAATTCACTTAACCCCCATTTTGGCCTTTTTAAAAAATTCTAAACTAAACCGCAGATGTCGTAGATATGCTTGTAAGATTTCTTAGGAACTATTACATGATTCGATTCGATAAGGCTAGGCCACTTTATGACCTTTTTAGTGGAAGAAAAAGGGTCAAAAACGAGTAAAGTCCGTAAATTAACAAGGAAATTCACTTAACCCTCATTTTGTCCATTTTTGAAAATGATAAAATCAACCATGGAATTCGAATATATGCTTGTTAGATTTCATAGGAACTATTACATGCTTCGATTCGATAAGGCTAGGCCACTTTATGACCTTTTTAGTGACTTAAAAAGGGTCAAAAACGAGTAAAATCCGTAAATTAACAAGGAAATTCACTTAACCCACATTTTGTCCGTGTTTGAAAATGATAAAATCAACCTTGGAAGTCGAATATATGCATGTTAGATTTCATAGGAACTATTACACGCTTCGATTCGATAAGGCTAGGCCACTTTATGACCTTTTTAGTGAAAGAAAAAGGGTCAAAAACGAGTAAAGTCCGTAAATTAACAAGGAAATTCACTTAACCCTCATTTTGTCCAATTTTGAAAATGATAAAATCAACCATGGAATTCGAATATATGCTTGTTAGATTTCATAGGAACTATAATATGCTTCGATTCAATAAGACTAGGCCACTTTATGACCTTTTTAGTGAATTAAAAAGGGTCAAAAATGAGTAAAATCCGTAAATTAACAAGGAAATTCACTTAACCCTCATTTTGTCCGTGTTTGAAAATGATAAGATCAACCTTGGAAGTCGAATATATGCTTGTTAGATTTCATAGGAACTATTACATGCTTCGATTCGACAAGCCTCGACCACTTTAAGCCCTTTTTAGTGAAAGAAAAAAAGTTAAAAACGAGTAAAATCCGTAAATTAACAAGGAAATTCACTTAACCCCCATTTTGGCCTTTTTAAAAAATTCTAAACTAAACCGCAGATGTCGTAGATATGCTTGTAAGATTTCTTAGGAACTATTACATGATTCGATTCGATAAGGCTAGGCCACTTTATGACCTTTTTAGTGGAAGAAAAAGGGTCAAAAACGAGTAAAGTCCGTAAATTAACAAGGAAATTCACTTAACCCTCATTTTGTCCATTTTTGAAAATGATAAAATCAACCATGGAATTCGAATATATGCTTGTTAGATTTCATAGGAACTATTACATGCTTCGATTCGATAAGGCTAGGCCACTTTATGACCTTTTTAGTGACTTTAAAAGGGTCAAAAACGAGTAAAATCCGTAAATTAACAAGGAAATTCACTTAACCCTCATTTTGTCCGTGTTTGAAAATGATAAAATCAACCTTGGAAGTCGAATATATGCATGTTAGATTTCATAGGAACTATTACACGCTTCGATTCGATAAGGCTAGGCCACTTTATGACCTTTTTAGTGAAAGAAAAAGGGTCAAAAACGAGTAAAGTCCGTAAATTAACAAGGAAATTCACTTAACCCTCATTTTGTCCAATTTTGAAAATGATAAAATCAACCATGGAATTCGAATATATGCTTGTTAGATTTCATAGGAACTATTTCATGCTTCGATTCGATAAGGCTAGGCCACTTGATGACCTTTTTAGTGACTTAAAAAGGGTCAAAAACGAGTAAAATCCGTAAATTAACAAGGAAATTCACTTAACCCTCATTTTGTCCGTGTTTGAAAATGATAAAATCAACCTTGGAAGTCGAATATATGCTTGTTAGATTTCATAGGAACTATTACATGCTTCGATTCGACAAGCCTCGACCACTTTAAGCCCTTTTTAGTGAAAGAAAAAAGGTCAAAAACGAGTAAAATCCGTAACTTAACAAGGAAATTCAATTAACCCCCATTTTGGCCTTTTTAAAAAATTCTAAAATAAACCATGGATGTCGTAGATATGCTTGTTAGATTTCATAGGAACTATTACATGCTTCGATTCGATAAGGCTAGGCCACTTTATGACCTTTTTAGTGAATTAAAAAGGGTCAAAAATGAGTAAAATCCGTAAATTAACAAGGAAATTCACTTAACCCTCATTTTGTCCGTGTTTGAAAATGATAAAATCAACCTTGGAAGTCGAATATATGCTTGTTAGATTTCATAGGAACTATTACATGCTTCGATTCGACAAGCCTCGACCACTTTAAGCCCTTTTTAGTGAAAGAAAAAAAGTTAAAAACGAGTAAAATCCGTAAATTAACAAGGAAATTCACTTAACCCCCATTTTGGCCTTTTTAAAAAATTCTAAACTAAACCGCAGATGTCGTAGATATGCTTGTAAGATTTCTTAGGAACTATTACATGATTCGATTCGATAAGGCTAGGCCACTTTATGACCTTTTTAGTGGAAGAAAAAGGGTCAAAAACGAGTAAAGTCCGTAAATTAACAAGGAAATTCACTTAACCCTCATTTTGTCCATTTTTGAAAATGATAAAATCAACCATGGAATTCGAATATATGCTTGTTAGATTTCATAGGAACTATTACATGCTTCGATTCGATAAGGCTAGGCCACTTTATGACCTTTTTAGTGACTTAAAAAGGGTCAAAAACGAGTAAAATCCGTAAATTAACAAGGAAATTCACTTAACCCACATTTTGTCCGTGTTTGAAAATGATAAAATCAACCTTGGAAGTCGAATATATGCATGTTAGATTTCATAGGAACTATTACACGCTTCGATTCGATAAGGCTAGGCCACTTTATGACCTTTTTAGTGAAAGAAAAAGGGTCAAAAACGAGTAAAGTCCGTAAATTAACAAGGAAATTCACTTAACCCTCATTTTGTCCAATTTTGAAAATGATAAAATCAACCATGGAATTCGAATATATGCTTGTTAGATTTCATAGGAACTATAATATGCTTCGATTCAATAAGACTAGGCCACTTTATGACCTTTTTAGTGAATTAAAAAGGGTCAAAAATGAGTAAAATCCGTAAATTAACAAGGAAATTCACTTAACCCTCATTTTGTCCGTGTTTGAAAATGATAAGATCAACCTTGGAAGTCGAATATATGCTTGTTAGATTTCATAGGAACTATTACATGCTTCGATTCGACAAGCCTCGACCACTTTAAGCCCTTTTTAGTGAAAGAAAAAAAGTTAAAAACGAGTAAAATCCGTAAATTAACAAGGAAATTCACTTAACCCCCATTTTGGCCTTTTTAAAAAATTCTAAACTAAACCGCAGATGTCGTAGATATGCTTGTAAGATTTCTTAGGAACTATTACATGATTCGATTCGATAAGGCTAGGCCACTTTATGACCTTTTTAGTGGAAGAAAAAGGGTCAAAAACGAGTAAAGTCCGTAAATTAACAAGGAAATTCACTTAACCCTCATTTTGTCCATTTTTGAAAATGATAAAATCAACCATGGAATTCGAATATATGCTTGTTAGATTTCATAGGAACTATTACATGCTTCGATTCGATAAGGCTAGGCCACTTTATGACCTTTTTAGTGACTTTAAAAGGGTCAAAAACGAGTAAAATCCGTAAATTAACAAGGAAATTCACTTAACCCTCATTTTGTCCGTGTTTGAAAATGATAAAATCAACCTTGGAAGTCGAATATATGCATGTTAGATTTCATAGGAACTATTACACGCTTCGATTCGATAAGGCTAGGCCACTTTATGACCTTTTTAGTGAAAGAAAAAGGGTCAAAAACGAGTAAAGTCCGTAAATTAACAAGGAAATTCACTTAACCCTCATTTTGTCCAATTTTGAAAATGATAAAATCAACCATGGAATTCGAATATATGCTTGTTAGATTTCATAGGAACTATTTCATGCTTCGATTCGATAAGGCTAGGCCACTTGATGACCTTTTTAGTGACTTAAAAAGGGTCAAAAACGAGTAAAATCCGTAAATTAACAAGGAAATTCACTTAACCCTCATTTTGTCCGTGTTTGAAAATGATAAAATCAACCTTGGAAGTCGAATATATGCTTGTTAGATTTCATAGGAACTATTACATGCTTCGATTCGACAAGCCTCGACCACTTTAAGCCCTTTTTAGTGAAAGAAAAAAGGTCAAAAACGAGTAAAATCCGTAACTTAACAAGGAAATTCAATTAACCCCCATTTTGGCCTTTTTAAAAAATTCTAAAATAAACCATGGATGTCGTAGATATGCTTGTTAGATTTCATAGGAACTATTACATGCTTCGATTCGATAAGGCTAGGCCACTTTATGACCTTTTTAGTGAATTAAAAAGGGTCAAAAACGAGTAAAATCTGTATATTAACAAGGAAATTCATTTAACCATCATTTTTTCCGTGTTTGAAAATGATAAAGTCAACCATGGAAGTCGAATAAATGCTTGTTAGATTTCATAGGAACTATTACATGCTTCGATTCGGCAAGCCTCGACCACTTTAAGCCCTTTTTAGTGAAAGAAAAAAGGTCAAAAACGAGTAAAATCCGTAAATTAACAAGGCAATTCACTTAACCCCCATTTTGGCCATTTAAAAAAACTCTAAAATAAACCATATGGATGTCGTAGATATGCTTGTTAGATTTCCTAGGAACTATTACATGCTTCAGATTGATAAGGCTAGGACACTTTATGACATTTTTAGTGAAAGAAAAAGGGTCAAAAACGAGTAAAATCCGTAAATTAACAATGAAATTTATTTAACCCCCATTTTGACCGTTTTTAAAAATTCTAAAATAAACCATGGATGTCGTAGATATGCTTGTTAGATTTCATAGGAACTATTACATGCTTCGATTCGATAAGGCTAGGCCACTTTATGACCTTTTTAGTGAATTAAAAAGGGTCAAAAACGAGTATAATCCGTAAATTAACAAGGAAATTCACTTAACCTCCATTTTGTCCGTTTTTAAAAATTTTAAAATAAACCATGGATGTCGTAGATATGCTTGTTGGATTTCATAGGAACTATAATATGCTTCGATTCGATAAGGCTAGGCCACTTTATGACCTTTTTAGTGAATTAAAAAGGGTCAAAAACAAGTAAAATCTGTATATTAACAAGGAAATTCACTTAACCATCATTTTGTCCGTGTTTGAAAATGATAAAATCAACCTTGGAAGTCGAATAAATGCTTGTTAGATTTCATAGGAACTATTACATGCTTCGATTCGACAAGCCTCGACCACTTTAAGCCCTTTTTAGTGAAAGAAAAAAAGTTAAAAATGAGTAAAATCCGTAAATTAACAAGGAAATTAACTTAACCCCCATTTTGGCCTTTTTAAAAAATTCTAAACTAAATCGTGGATGTCGTAGATATGCTTGTTAGATTTATTAGGAACTATTACATGATTCGATTCGATAAGGCTAGGCCACTTTATGACCTTTTTAGTGAAAGAAAAAGGGTCAAAAACGAGTAAAGTCCGTAAATTAACAAGGAAATTCACTTAACCCTCATTTTGTCCATTTTTTAAAATGATAAAATCAACCATGGAATTCGAATATATGCTTGTTAGATTTCATAGGAACTATTACATGCTTTGATTCGACAAGCCTCAACCACTTTAAGCCCTTTTTAGTGAAAGAAAAAAGGTCAAAAACGAGTAAAATCCGTAACTTAACAAGGAAATTCACTTAACCCCCATTTTGGCCTTTTTAAAAAATTCTAAAATAAACCATGGATGTCGTAGATATGCTTGTTAGATTTCATAGGAACTATTACATGCTTCGATTCGAAAAGGCTAGGCCACTTTATGACCTTTTTAGTGAATTAAAAAGGGTCAAAAACGAGTAAAATCTGTATATTAACAAGGAAATTCACTTAACCATCATTTTGTCCGTGTTTGAAAATGATAAAATCATCCTTGGAAGTCGAATAAATGCTTGTTAGATTTCATAGGAACTATTACATGCTTCGATTCGGCAAGCCTCGACCACTTTAAGCCCTTTTTAGTGAAAGAAAAAAGGTCAAAAACGAGTAAAATCCGTAAATTAACAAGGCAATTCACTTAACCCCCATTTTGGCCAATTTAAAAAATTCTAAAATAAACCATATGGATGTCGTAGATATGCTTGTTAGATTTCCTTGGAACTATTACATGCTTCAATTTGATAAGGCTAGGACACTTTATGACATTTTTAGTGAAAGAAAAAGGGTCAAAAACGAGTAAAATCCGTAAATTAACAATGAAATTTATTTAACCCCCATTTTGACCGTTTTTAAAAATTCTAAAATAAACCATGGATGTCGTAGATATGCTTGTTAGATTTCATAGGAACTATTACATGCTTCGATTCGATAAGGCTAGACCACTTTATGACCTTTTTAGTGAATTAAAAAGGGTCAAAAACGAGTATAATCCGTAAATTAACAAGGAAATTCACTTAACCTCCATTTTGTCCGTTTTTAAAAGTTTTAAAATAAACCATGGATGTCGTAGATATGCTTGTTGGATTTCGTAGGAACTATAATATGCTTCGATTCGATAAGGCTAGGCCACTTTATGACCTTTTTAGTGAATTAAAAAGGGTCAAAAATGAGTAAAATCCGTAAATTAACAAGGAAATTCACTTAACCATCATTTTGTCCGTGTTTGAAAATGATAAAATCAACCTTGGAAGTCGAATAAATGCTTGTTAGATTTCCTAGGAACTATTACATGCTTCAATTTGAAAAGGCTAGGACACTTTATGACATTTTTAGTGAAAGAAAAAGGGTCAAAAACGAGTAAAATCCGTAAATTAATAATGAAATTTATTTAACCCCCATTTTGACCGTTTTTAAAAATTCTAAAATAAATCATGGATGTCGTAGATATGCTTGTTAGATTTCATAGGAACTATTACATGCTTCGATTCGCTAAGGTTAGGCCACTTTATGACCTTTTTAGTGAATTAAAAAGGGTCAAAAACGAGTATAATCCGTAAATTAACAAGGAAATTCACTTAATCTCCATTTTGTCCGTTTTTAAAAATTTTAAAATAAACCATGGATGTCGTAGATATGCTTGTTGGATTTCATAGGAACTATAATATGCTTCGATTCGATAAGGCTAGGCCACTTTATGACCTTTTTAGTGAATTAAAAAGGGTCAAAAATGAGTAAAATCCGTAAATTAACAAGGAAATTCACTTAACCCTCATTTTGTCCGTGTTTGAAAATGATAAAATCAACCTTGGAAGTCGAATATATGCTTGTTAGATTACATAGGAACTATTACATGCTTCGATTCGACAAGCCTCGACCACTTTAATCCCTTTTTAGTGAAAGTAAAAAGGTTAAAAACGAGTAAAATCCGTAAATTAACAAGGAAATTCACTTAACCCCCATTTTGGCCTTTTTAAAAAATTCTAAACTAAACCATGGATGTCGTAGATATGCTTGTTAGATTTCTTAGGAACTATTACATGATTCAATTCGATAAGGCTAGGCCACTTTATGACCTTTTTAGTGGAAGAAAAAGGGTCAAAAACGAGTAAAGTCCGTAAATTAACAAGGAAATTCACTTAACCCTCATTTTGTCCATTTTTGAAAATGATAAAATCAACCATGGAATTCGAATATATGCTTGTTAGATTTCATAGGAACTATTACATGCTTCGATTCGCTAAGGTTAGGCCACTTTATGACCTTTTTAGTGAATTAAAAAGGGTCAAAAACGAGTATAATCCGTAAATTAACAAGGAAATTCACTTAATCTCCATTTTGTCCGTTTTTAAAAATTTTAAAATAAACCATGGATGTCGTAGATATGCTTGTTGGATTTCATAGGAACTATAATATGCTTCGATTCGATAAGGCTAGGCCACTTTATGACCTTTTTAGTGAATTAAAAAGGGTCAAAAATGAGTAAAATCCGTAAATTAACAAGGAAATTCACTTAACCCTCATTTTGTCCGTGTTTGAAAATGATAAAATCAACCTTGGAAGTCGAATATATGCTTGTTAGATTACATAGGAACTATTACATGCTTCGATTCGACAAGCCTCGACCACTTTAATCCCTTTTTAGTGAAAGTAAAAAGGTTAAAAACGAGTAAAATCCGTAAATTAACAAGGAAATTCACTTAACCCCCATTTTGGCCTTTTTAAAAAATTCTAAACTAAACCATGGATGTCGTAGATATGCTTGTTAGATTTCTTAGGAACTATTACATGATTCAATTCGATAAGGCTAGGCCACTTTATGACCTTTTTAGTGTAAGAAAAAGGGTCAAAAACGAGTAAAGTCCGTAAATTAACAAGGAAATTCACTTAACCCTCATTTTGTCCATTTTTGAAAATGATAAAATCAACCATGGAATTCGAATATATGCTTGTTAGATTTCATAGGAACTATTACATGCTTCGATTCGATAAGGCTAGGCCACTTTATGACCTTTTTAGTGACTTAAAAAGGGTCAAAAACGAGTAAAATCCGTAAATTAACAAGGAAATTCACTTAATCCTCATTTTGTCCGTGTTTGAAAATGATAAAATCAACCTTGGAAGTCGAATAAATGCTTGTTAGATTTCATAGGAACTATTACATGCTTCGATTCGACAAGCCTCGACCACTTTAAGCCCTTTTGAGTGAAAGAAAAAAGGTCAAAAACGAGTAAAATCCGTAACTTAACAAGGAAATTCACTTAACCCCCATTTTGGCCTTTTTAAAAAATTCTAAAATAAACCATGGATGTCGTAGATATGCTTGTTAGATTTCATAGGAACTATTACATGCTTCGATTCGATAAGGCTAGGCCACTTTATGACCTTTTTAGTGAATTAAAAAGGGTCAAAAACAAGTAAAATCTGTATATTAACAAGGAAATTCACTTAACCATCATTTTGTCCTTGTTTGAAAATGATAAAATCAACCTTGGAAGTCTAATAAATGCTTGTTAGATTTCATAGGAACTATTACATGCTTCGATTCGACAAACCTCGACCACTTTAAGCCCTTTTTAGTGAAAGAAAAAAAGTTAAAAACGAGTAAAATCCGTAAATTAACAAGGAAATTAACTTAACCCCCATTTTGGCCTTTTTAAAAAATTCTAAACTAAACCGCGGATGTCGTAGATATGCTTGTTAGATTTCTTAGGAACTATTACATGATTCGATTCGATAAGGCTAGGCCACTTTATGACCTTTTTAGTGAAAGAAAAAGGGTCAAAAACGAGTAAAGTCCGTAAATTAACAAGGAAATTCACTTAACCCTCATTTTGTCCATTTTTGAAAATGATAAAATCAACCATGGAATTCGAATATATGCTTGTTAGATTTCATAGGAACTATTACATGCTTCGATTCGACAAGCCTCGACCACTTTAAGCCCTTTTTAGTGAAAGAAAAAAGGTCAAAAACGAGTAAAATCCGTAACTTAACAAGGAAATTCACTTAACCCCCATTTTGGCCTTTTTAAAAAATTCTAAAATAAACCATGGATGTCGTAGATATGCTTGTTAGATTTCATAGGAACTATTACATGCTTCGATTCGATAAGGCTAGGCCACTTTATGACCTTTTTAGTGAATTAAAAAGGGTCAAAAACGAGTAAAATCTGTATATTAACAAGGAAATTCACTTAACCATCATTTTGTCCGTGTTTGAAAATGATAAAATCAACCTTGGAAGTCGAATAAATGCTTGTTAGATTTCATAGGAACTATTACATGCTTCGATTCGGCAAGCCTCGACCACTTTAAGCCCTTTTTAGTGAAAGAAAAAAGGTCAAAAACGAGTAAAATCCGTAAATTAACAAGGCAATTCACTTAACCCCCATTTTGGCCAATTTAAAAAATTCTAAAGTAAACCATATGGATGTCGTAGATATGCTTGTTAGATTTCCTTGGAACTATTACATGCTTCAATTTGATAAGGCTAGGACACTTTATGACATTTTTAGTGAAAGAAAAAGGGTCAAAAACGAGTAAAATCCGTAAATTAACAATGAAATTTATTTAACCCCCATTTTGACCGTTTTTAAAAATTCTAAAATAAACCATGGATGTCGTAGATATGCTTGTTAGATTTCATAGGAACTATTACATGCTTCGATTCGATAAGGCTAGGCCACTTTATGACCTTTTTAGTGAATTAAAAAGGGTCAAAAACGAGTATAATCCGTAAATTAACAAGGAAATTCACTTAACCTCCATTTTGTCCGTTTTTAAAAATTTTAAAATAAACCATGGATGTCGTAGATATGCTTGTTGGATTTCATAGGAACTATAATATGCTTCGATTCGATAAGGCTAGGCCACTTTATGACCTTTTTAGTGAATTAAAAAGGGTCAAAAATGAGTAAAATCCGTAAATTAACAAGGAAATTCACTTAACCCTCATTTTGTCCGTGTTTGAAAATGATAAAATCAACCTTGGAAGTCGAATATATGCTTGTTAGATTTCATAGGAACTATTACATGCTTTGATTCGACAAGCCTCGACCACTTTAAGCCCTTTTTAGTGAAAGAAAAAAGGTTAAAAACGAGTAAAATCCGTAAATTAACAAGGAAATTCACTTAACCCCCATTTTGGCCTTTTTAAAAAATTCTAAACTAAACCGTGGATGTCGTAGATATGCTTGTTAGATTTCTTAGGAACTATTACATGATTCGATTCGATAAGGCTAGGCCACTTTATGACCTTTTTAGTGAAAGAAAAAGGGTCAAAAACGAGTAAAGTCCGTAAATTAACAACGAAATTCACTTAACCCTCATTTTGTCCATTTTTGAAAATGATAAAATCAACCATGGAATTCGAATATATGCTTGTTAGATTTCATAGGAACTATTACATGCTTCGATTCGATAAGGCTAGGCCACTTTATGACCTTTTTAGTGACTTAAAAAGGGTCAAAAACGAGTAAAATCCGTAAATTAACAAGGAAATTCACTTAACCCTCATTTTGTCCGTGTTTGAAAATGATAAAATCAACCTTGGAAGTCGAATATATGCTTGTTAGATTTCATAGGAACTATTACATGCTTTGATTCGACAAGCCTCGACCACTTTAAGCCCTTTTTAGTGAAAGAAAAAAAGTTAAAAACGAGTAAAATCCGTAAATTAACAAGGAAATTAACTTAACCCCCATTTTGGCCTTTTTAAAAAATTCTAAACTAAACCGTGGATGTCGTAGATATGCTTGTTAGATTTCTTAGGAACTATTACATGATTCGATTCGATAAGGCTAGGCCACTTTATGACCTTTTTAGTGAAAGAAAAAGGGTCAAAAACGAGTAAAGTCCGTAAATTAACAAGGAAATTCACTTAACCCTCATTTTGTCCATTTTTGAAAATGATAAAATCAACCATGGAATTCGAATATATGCTTGTTAGATTTCATAGGAACTATTACATGCTACGATTCGACAAGCCTCGACCACTTTAAGCCCTTTTTAGTGAAAGAAAAAAGGTCAAAAACGAGTAAAATCCGTAACTTAACAAGGAAATTCACTTAACCCCCATTTTGGCGTTTTTAAAAAATTCTAAAATAAACCATGGATGTCGTAGATATGCTTGTTAGATTTCATAGGAACTATTACATGCTTCGATTCGATAAGGCTAGGCCACTTTATGACCTTTTTAGTGAATTAAAAAGGGTCAAAAACGAGTAAAATCTGTATATTAACAAGGAAATTCACTTAACCATCATTTTGTCCGTGTTTGAAAATGATAAAATCAACCTTGGAAGTCGAATAAATGCTTGTTAGATTTCATAGGAACTATTACATGCTTCGATTCGGCAAGCCTCGACCACTTTAAGCCCTTTTTAGTGAAAGAAAAAAGGTCAAAAACGAGTAAAATCCGTAAATTAACAAGGCAATTCACTTAACCCCCATTTTGGCCAATTTAAAAAATTCTAAAATAAACCATATGGATGTCGTAGATATGCTTGTTAGATTTCCTTGGAACTATTACATGCTTCAATTTGATAAGGCTAGGACACTTTATGACATTTTTAGTGAAAGAAAAAGGGTCAAAAACGAGTAAAATCCGTAAATTAACAATGAAATTTATTTAACCCCCATTTTGACCGTTTTTAAAAATTCTAAAATAAACCATGGATGTCGTAGATATGCTTGTTAGATTTCATAGGAACTATTACATGCTTCGATTCGATAAGGCTAGGCCACTTTATGACCTTTTTAGTGAATTAAAAAGGGTCAAAAACGAGTATAATCCGTAAATTAACAAGGAAATTCACTTAACCTCCATTTTGTCCGTTTTTAAAAATTTTAAAATAAACCATGGATGTCGTAGATATGCTTGTTGGATTTCATAGGAACTATAATATGCTTCGATTCGATAAGGCTAAGCCACTTTATGACCTTTTTAGTGAATTAAAAAGGGTCAAAAATGAGTAAAATCCGTAAATTAACAAGGAAATTCACTTAACCCTCATTTTGTCCGTGTTTGAAAATGATAAAATCAACCTTGGAAGTCGAATATATGCTTGTTAGATTTCATAGGAACTATTACATGCTTTGATTCGACAAGCCTCGACCACTTTAAGCCCTTTTTAGTGAAAGAAAAAAGGTTAAAAACGAGTAAAATCCGTAAATTAACAAGGAAATTCACTTAACCCCCATTTTGGCCTTTTTAAAAAATTCTAAACTAAACCGTGGATGTCGTAGATATGCTTGTTAGATTTCTTAGGAACTATTACATGATTCGATTCGATAAGGCTAGGCCACTTTATGACCTTTTTAGTGAAAGAAAAAGGGTCAAAAACGAGTAAAGTCCGTAAATTAACAAGGAAATTCACTTAACCCTCATTTTGTCCATTTTTGAAAATGATAAAATCAACCATGGAATTCGAATATATGCTTGTTAGATTTCATAGGAACTATTACATGCTTCGATTCGATAAGGCTAGGCCACTTTATGACCTTTTTAGTGACTTAAAAAGGGTCAAAAACGAGTAAAATCCGTAAATTAACAAGGAAATTCACTTAACCCTCATTTTGTCCGTGTTTGAAAATGATAAAATCAACCTTGGAAGTCGAATATATGCTTGTTAGATTTCATAGGAACTATTACATGCTTTGATTCGACAAGCCTCGACCACTTTAAGCCCTTTTTAGTGAAAGAAAAAAGGTTAAAAACGAGTAAAATCCGTAAATTAACAAGGAAATTCACTTAACCCCCATTTTGGCCTTTTTAAAAAATTCTAAACTAAACCGTGGATGTCGTAGATATGCTTGTTAGATTTCTTAGGAACTATTACATGATTCGATTCGATAAGGCTAGGCCACTTTATGACCTTTTTAGTGAAAGAAAAAGGGTCAAAAACGAGTAAAGTCCGTAAATTAACAAGGAAATTCACTTAACCCTCATTTTGTCCATTTTTGAAAATGATAAAATCAACCATGGAATTCGAATATATGCTTGTTAGATTTCATAGGAACTATTACATGCTTCGATTCGATAAGGCTAGGCCACTTTATGACCTTTTTAGTGACTTAAAAAGGGTCAAAAACGAGTAAAATCCGTAAATTAACAAGGAAATTCACTTAACCCTCATTTTGTCCGTGTTTGAAAATGATAAAATCAACCTTGGAAGTCGAATATATGCTTGTTAGATTTCATAGGAACTATTACATGCTTTGATTCGACAAGCCTCGACCACTTTAAGCCCTTTTTAGTGAAAGAAAAAAAGTTAAAAACGAGTAAAATCCGTAAATTAACAAGGAAATTAACTTAACCCCCATTTTGGCCTTTTTAAAAAATTCTAAACTAAACCGTGGATGTCGTAGATATGCTTGTTAGATTTCTTAGGAACTATTACATGATTCGATTCGATAAGGCTAGGCCACTTTATGACCTTTTTAGTGAAAGAAAAAGGGTCAAAAACGAGTAAAGTCCGTAAATTAACAAGGAAATTCACTTAACCCTCATTTTGTCCATTTTTGAAAATGATAAAATCAACCATGGAATTCGAATATATGCTTGTTAGATTTCATAGGAACTATTACATGCTTCGATTCGACAAGCCTCGACCACTTTAAGCCCTTTTTAGTGAAAGAAAAAAGGTCAAAAACGAGTAAAATCCGTAACTTAACAAGGAAATTCACTTAACCCCCATTTTGGTGTTTTTAAAAAATTCTAAAATAAACCATGGATGTCGTAGATATGCTTGTTAGATTTCATAGGAACTATTACATGCTTCGATTCGATAAGGCTAGGCCACTTTATGACCTTTTTAGTGAATTAAAAAGGGTCAAAAACGAGTAAAATCTGTATATTAACAAGGAAATTCACTTAACCATCATTTTTTCCGTGTTTGAAAATGATAAAATCAACCTTGGAAGTCGAATAAATGCTTGTTAGATTTCATAGGAACTATTACATGCTTCGATTCGGCAAGCCTCGACCACTTTAAGCCCTTTTTAGTGAAAGAAAAAAGGTCAAAAACGAGTAAAATCCGTAAATTAACAAGGCAATTCACTTAACCCCCATTTTGGCCATTTTAAAAAATTCTAAAATAAACCATATGGATGTCGTAGATATGCTTGTTAGATTTCATAGGAACTATTACATGCTTCGATTCGATAAGGCTAGGCCACTTTATGACCTTTTTAGTGAATTAAAAAGGGTCAAAAACGAGTAAAATCTGTATATTAACAAGGAAATTCACTTAACCATCATTTTGTCCGTGTTTGAAAATGATAAAATCATCCTTGGAAGTCGAATAAATGCTTGTTAGATTTCATAGGAACTATTACATGCTTCGATTCGGCAAGCCTCGACCACTTTAAGCCCTTTTTAGTGAAAGAAAAAAGGTCAAAAACGAGTAAAATCCGTAAATTAACAAAGCAATTCACTTAACCCCCATTTTGGCCAATTTAAAAAATTCTAAAATAAACCATATGGATGTCGTAGATATGCTTGTTAGATTTCCTTGGAACTATTACATGCTTCAATTTGATAAGGCTAGGACACTTTATGACATTTTTAGTGAAAGAAAAAGGGTCAAAAACGAGTAAAATCCGTAAATTAACAATGAAATTTATTTAACCCCCATTTTGACCGTTTTTAAAAATTCTAAAATAAACCATGGATGTCGTAGATATGCTTGTTAGATTTCATAGGAACTATTACATGCTTCGATTCGATAAGGCTAGGCCACTTTATGACCTTTTTAGTGAATTAAAAAGGGTCAAAAACGAGTATAATCCGTAAATTAACAAGGAAATTCACTTAACCTCCATTTTGTCCGTTTTTAAAAATTTTAAAATAAACCATGGATGTCGTAGATATGCTTGTTGGATTTCATAGGAACTATAATATGCTTCGATTCGATAAGGCTAGGCCACTTTATGACCTTTTTAGTGAATTAAAAAGGGTCAAAAATGAGTAAAATCCGTAAATTAACAAGGAAATTCACTTAACCCTCATTTTGTCCGTGTTTGAAAATGATAAAATCAACCTTGGAAGTCGAATATATGCTTGTTAGATTTCATAGGAACTATTACATGCTTTGATTCGACAAGCCTCGACCACTTTAAGCTCTTTTTAGTGAAAGAAAAAAGGTTAAAAACGAGTAAAATCCGTAAATTAACAAGGAAATTCACTTAACCCCCATTTTGGCCATTTTAAAAAATTCTAAACCAAACCGTGGATGTCGTAGATATGCTTGTTAGATTTCTTAGGAACTATTACATGATTCGATTCGATAAGGCTAGGCCACTTTATGACCTTTTTAGTGAAAGAAAAAGGGTCAAAAACGAGTAAAGTCCGTAAATTAACAAGGAAATTCACTTAACCCTCATTTTGTCCATTTTTGAAAATGATAAAATCAACCATGGAATTCGAATATATGCTTGTTAGATTTCATAGGAACTATTACATGCTTCGATTCGATAAGGCTAGGCCACTTTATGACCTTTTTAGTGACTTAAAAAGGGTCAAAAACGAGTAAAATCCGTAAATTAACAAGGAAATTCACTTAACCCTCATTTTGTCCGTGTTTGAAAATGATAAAATCAACCTTGGAAGTCGAATATATGCTTGTTAGATTTCATAGGAACTATTACATGCTTTGATTCGACAAGCCTCGACCACTTTAAGCCCTTTTTAGTGAAAGAAAAAAAGTTAAAAACGAGTAAAATCCGTAAATTAACAAGGAAATTAACTTAACCCCCATTTTGGCCTTTTTAAAAAATTCTAAACTAAACCGTGGATGTCGTAGATATGCTTGTTAGATTTCTTAGGAACTATTACATGATTCGATTCGATAAGGCTAGGCCACTTTATGACCTTTTTAGTGAAAGAAAAAGGGTCAAAAACGAGTAAAGTCCGTAAATTAACAAGGAAATTCACTTAACCCTCATTTTGTCCGTTTTTGAAAATGATAAAATCAACCATGGAATTCGAATATATGCTTGTTAGATTTCATAGGAACTATTACATGCTTCGATTCGACAAGCCTCGACCACTTTAAGCCCTTTTTAGTGAAAGAAAAAAGGTCAAAAACGAGTAAAATCCGTAACTTAACAAGGAAATTCACTTAACCCCCATTTTGGCCTTTTTAAAAAATTCTAAAATAAACCATGGATGTCGTAGATATGCTTGTTAGATTTCATAGGAACTATTACATGCTTCGATTCGATAAGGCTAGGCCACTTTATGACCTTTTTAGTGAATTAAAAAGGGTCAAAAACGAGTAAAATCTGTATATTAACAAGGAAATTCACTTAACCATCATTTTGTCCGTGTTTGAAAATGATAAAATCAACCTTGGAAGTCGAATAAATGCTTGTTAGATTTCATAGGAACTATTACATGCTTCGATTCGGCAAGCCTCGACCACTTTAAGCCCTTTTTAGTGAAAGAAAAAAGGTCAAAAACGAGTAAAATCCGTAAATTAACAAGGCAATTCACTTAACCCCCATTTTGGCCATTTTAAAAAATTCTAAAATAAACCATATGGATGTCGTAGATATGCTTGTTAGATTTCATAGGAACTATTACATGCTTCGATTCGATAAGGCTAGGCCACTTTATGACCTTTTTAGTGAATTAAAAAGGGTCAAAAACGAGTAAAATCTGTATATTAACAAGGAAATTCACTTAACCATCATTTTGTCCGTGTTTGAAAATGATAAAATCATCCTTGGAAGTCGAATAAATGCTTGTTAGATTTCATAGGAACTATTACATGCTTCGATTCGGCAAGCCTCGACCACTTTAAGCCCTTTTTAGTGAAAGAAAAAAGGTCAAAAACGAGTAAAATCCGTAAATTAACAAAGCAATTCACTTAACCCCCATTTTGGCCAATTTAAAAAATTCTAAAATAAACCATATGGATGTCGTAGATATGCTTGTTAGATTTCCTTGGAACTATTACATGCTTCAATTTGATAAGGCTAGGACACTTTATGACATTTTTAGTGAAAGAAAAAGGGTCAAAAACGAGTAAAATCCGTAAATTAACAATGAAATTTATTTAACCCCCATTTTGACCGTTTTTAAAAATTCTAAAATAAACCATGGATGTCGTAGATATGCTTGTTAGATTTCATAGGAACTATTACATGCTTCGATTCGATAAAGCTAGGCCACTTTATGACCTTTTTAGTGAATTAAAAAGGGTCAAAAACGAGTATAATCCGTAAATTAACAAGGAAATTCACTTAACCTCCATTTTGTCCGTTTTTAAAAATTTTAAAATAAACCATGGATGTCGTAGATATGCTTGTTGGATTTCATAGGAACTATAATATGCTTCGATTCGATAAGGCTAGGCCACTTTATGACCTTTTTAGTGAATTAAAAAGGGTCAAAAATGAGTAAAATCCGTAAATTAACAAGGAAATTCACTTAACCCTCATTTTGTCCGTGTTTGAAAATGATAAAATCAACCTTGGAAGTCGAATATATGCTTGTTAGATTTCATAGGAACTATTACATGCTTTGATTCGACAAGCCTCGACCACTTTAAGCCCTTTTTAGTGAAAGAAAAAAGGTTAAAAACGAGTAAAATCCGTAAATTAACAAGGAAATTCACTTAACCCCCATTTTGGCCTTTTTAAAAAATTCTAAACTAAACCGTGGATGTCGTAGATATGCTTGTTAGATTTCTTAGGAACTATTACATGATTCGATTCGATAAGGCTAGGCCACTTTATGACCTTTTTAGTGAAAGAAAAAGGGTCAAAAACGAGTAAAGTCCGTAAATTAACAAGGAAATTCACTTAACCCCCATTTTGGCCTTTTTAAAAAATTCTAAACTAAACCGTGGATGTCGTAGATATGCTTGTTAGATTTCTTAGGAACTATTACATGATTCGATTCGATAAGGCTAGACCACTTTATGACCTTTTTAGTGAATTAAAAAGGGTCAAAAACGAGTAAAATCTGTATATTAACAAGGAAATTCACTTAACCATCATTTTGTCCGTTTTTGAAAATGATAAAATCAACCTTGGAAGTCGAATAAATGCTTGTTAGATTTCATAGGAACTATTACATGCTTCGATTCGGCAAGCCTCGACCACTTTAAGCCCTTTTTAGTGAAAGAAAAAAGGTCAAAAACGAGTAAAATCCGTAAATTAACAAGGCAATTCACTTAACCCCCATTTTGGCCATTTTAAAAAATTCTAAAATAAACCATATGGATGTCGTAGATATGCTTGTTAGATTTCATAGGAACTATTACATGCTTCGATTCGATAAGGCTAGGCCACTTTATGACCTTTTTATTGAAAGAAAAAGGGTCAAAAACGAGTAAAGTCCGTAAATTAACAAGGAAATTCACTTAACCCCCATTTTGGCCTTTTTAAAAAATTCTAAACTAAACCGTGGATGTCGTAGATATGCTTGTTAGATTTCTTAGGAACTATTACATGATTCGATTCGATAAGGCTAGGCCACTTTATGACCTTTTTAGTGAAAGAAAAAGGGTCAAAAACGAGTAAAGTCCGTAAATTAACAAGGAAATTCACTTAACCCTCATTTTGTCCGTTTTTGAAAATGATAAAATCAACCATGGAATTCGAATATATGCTTGTTAGATTTCATAGGAACTATTACATGCTTCGATTCGACAAGCCTCGACCACTTTAAGCCCTTTTTAGTGAAAGAAAAAAGGTCAAAAACGAGTAAAATCCGTAACTTAACAAGGAAATTCACTTAACCCCCATTTTGGCCTTTTTAAAAAATTCTAAAATAAACCATGGATGTCATAGATATGCTTGTTAGATTTCATAGGAACTATTACATGCTTCGATTCGATAAGGCTAGGCCACTTTATGACCTTTTTAGTGAATTAAAAAGGGTCAAAAACGAGTAAAATCTGTATATTAACAAGGAAATTCACTTAACCATCATTTTGTCCTTGTTTGAAAATGATAAAATCAACCTTGGAAGTCGAATAAATGCTTGTTAGATTTCATAGGAACTATTACATGCTTCGATTCGGCAAGCCTCGACCACTTTAAGCCCTTTTTAGTGAAAGAAAAAAGGTCAAAAACGAGTAAAATCCGTAAATTAACAAGGCAATTCACTTAACCCCCATTTTGGCCATTTTAAAAAATTCTAAAATAAACCATATGGATGTCGTAGATATGCTTGTTAGATTTCATAGGAACTATTACATGCTTCGATTCGATAAGGCTAGGCCACTTTATGACCTTTTTAGTGAATTAAAAAGGGTCAAAAACGAGTAAAATCTGTATATTAACAAGGAAATTCACTTAACCATCATTTTGTCCGTGTTTGAAAATGATAAAATCATCCTTGGAAGTCGAATAAATGCTTGTTAGATTTCATAGGAACTATTACATGCTTCGATTCGGCAAGCCTCGACCACTTTAAGCCCTTTTTAGTGAAAGAAAAAAGGTCAAAAACGAGTAAAATCCGTAAATTAACAAGGCAATTCACTTAACCCCCATTTTGGCCATTTTAAAAAATTCTAAAATAAACCATATGGATGTCGTAGATATGCTTGTTAGATTTCATAGGAACTATTACATGCTTCGATTCGATAAGGCTAGGCCACTTTATGACCTTTTTAGTGAATTAAAAAGGGTCAAAAACGAGTAAAATCTGTATATTAACAAGGAAATTCACTTAACCATCATTTTGTCCGTGTTTGAAAATGATAAAATCATCCTTGGAAGTCGAATAAATGCTTGTTAGATTTCATAGGAACTATTACATGCTTCGATTCGGCAAGCCTCGACCACTTTAAGCCCTTTTTAGTGAAAGAAAAAAGGTCAAAAACGAGTAAAATCCGTAAATTAACAAAGCAATTCACTTAACCCCCATTTTGGCCAATTTAAAAAATTCTAAAATAAACCATATGGATGTCGTAGATATGCTTGTTAGATTTCCTTGGAACTATTACATGCTTCAATTTGATAAGGCTAGGACACTTTATGACATTTTTAGTGAAAGAAAAAGGGTCAAAAACGAGTAAAATCCGTAAATTAACAATGAAATTTATTTAACCCCCATTTTGACCGTTTTTAAAAATTCTAAAATAAACCATGGATGTCGTAGATATGCTTGTTAGATTTCATAGGAACTATTACATGCTTCGATTCGATAAGGCTAGGCCACTTTATGACCTTTTTAGTGAATTAAAAAGGGTCAAAAACGAGTATAATCCGTAAATTAACAAGGAAATTCACTTAACCTCCATTTTGTCCGTTTTTAAAAATTTTAAAATAAACCATGGATGTCGTAGATATGCTTGTTGGATTTCATAGGAACTATAATATGCTTCGATTCGATAAGGCTAGGCCACTTTATGACCTTTTTAGTGAATTAAAAAGGGTCAAAAATGAGTAAAATCCGTAAATTAACAAGGAAATTCACTTAACCCTCATTTTGTCCGTGTTTGAAAATGATAAAATCAACCTTGGAAGTCGAATATATGCTTGTTAGATTTCATAGGAACTATTACATGCTTTGATTCGACAAGCCTCGACCACTTTAAGCCCTTTTTAGTGAAAGAAAAAAGGTTAAAAACGAGTAAAATCCGTAAATTAACAAGGAAATTCACTTAACCCCCATTTTGGCCTTTTTAAAAAATTCTAAACTAAACCGTGGATGTCGTAGATATGCTTGTTAGATTTCTTAGGAACTATTACATGATTCGATTCGATAAGGCTAGGCCACTTTATGACCCTTTTAGTGAAAGAAAAAGGGTCAAAAACGAGTAAAGTCCGTAACTTAACAAGGAAATTCACTTAACCCCCATTTTGGCCTTTTTAAAAAATTCTAAAATAAACCATGGATGTCGTAGATATGCTTGTTAGATTTCATAGGAACTATTACATGCTTCGATTCGATAAGGCTAGGCCACTTTATGACCTTTTTAGTGAATTAAAAAGGGTCAAAAACGAGTAAAATCTGTATATTAACAAGGAAATTCACTTAACCATCATTTTGTCCGTGTTTGAAAATGATAAAATCAACCTTGGAAGTCGAATATATGCTTGTTAGATTTCATAGGAACTATTACATGCTTTGATTCGACAAGCCTCGACCACTTTAAGCCCTTTTTAGTGAAAGAAAAAAGGTTAAAAACGAGTAAAATCCGTAAATTAACAAGGAAATTCACTTAACCCCCATTTTGGCCTTTTTAAAAAATTCTAAACTAAACCGTGGATGTCGTAGATATGCTTGTTAGATTTCTTAGGAACTATTACATGATTCGATTCGATAAGGCTAGGCCACTTTATGACCCTTTTAGTGAAAGAAAAAGGGTCAAAAACGAGTAAAGTCCGTAACTTAACAAGGAAATTCACTTAACCCCCATTTTGGCCTTTTTAAAAAATTCTAAAATAAACCATGGATGTCGTAGATATGCTTGTTAGATTTCATAGGAACTATTACATGCTTCGATTCGATAAGGCTAGGCCACTTTATGACCTTTTTAGTGAATTAAAAAGGGTCAAAAACGAGTAAAATCTGTATATTAACAAGGAAATTCACTTAACCATCATTTTGTCCGTGTTTGAAAATGATAAAATCAACCTTGGAAGTCGAATAAATGCTTGTTAGATTTCATAGGAACTATTACATGCTTCGATTCGGCAAGCCTCGACCACTTTAAGCCCTTTTTAGTGAAAGAAAAAAGGTCAAAAACGAGTAAAATCCGTAAATTAACAAGGCAATTCACTTAACCCCCATTTTGGCCATTTTAAAAAATTCTAAAATAAACCATATGGATGTCGTAGATATGCTTGTTAGATTTCATAGGAACTATTACATGCTTCGATTCGATAAGGCTAGGCCACTTTATGACCTTTTTAGTGAATTAAAAAGGGTCAAAAACGAGTAAAATCTGTATATTAACAAGGAAATTCACTTAACCATCATTTTGTCCGTGTTTGAAAATGATAAAATCATCCTTGGAAGTCGAATAAATGCTTGTTAGATTTCATAGGAACTATTACATGCTTCGATTCGGCAAGCCTCGACCACTTTAAGCCCTTTTTAGTGAAAGAAAAAAGGTCAAAAACGAGTAAAATCCGTAAATTAACAAAGCAATTCACTTAACCCCCATTTTGGCCAATTTAAAAAATTCTAAAATAAACCATATGGATGTCGTAGATATGCTTGTTAGATTTCCTTGGAACTATTACATGCTTCAATTTGATAAGGCTAGGACACTTTATGACATTTTTAGTGAAAGAAAAAGGGTCAAAAACGAGTAAAATCCGTAAATTAACAATGAAATTTATTTAACCCCCATTTTGACCGTTTTTAAAAATTCTAAAATAAACCATGGATGTCGTAGATATGCTTGTTAGATTTCATAGGAACTATTACATGCTTCGATTCGATAAGGCTAGGCCACTTTATGACCTTTTTAGTGAATTAAAAAGGGTCAAAAACGAGTATAATCCGTAAATTAACAAGGAAATTCACTTAACCTCCATTTTGTCCGTTTTTAAAAATTTTAAAATAAACCATGGATGTCGTAGATATGCTTGTTGGATTTCATAGGAACTATAATATGCTTCGATTCGATAAGGCTAGGCCACTTTATGACCTTTTTAGTGAATTAAAAAGGGTCAAAAATGAGTAAAATCCGTAAATTAACAAGGAAATTCACTTAACCCTCATTTTGTCCGTGTTTGAAAATGATAAAATCAACCTTGGAAGTCGAATATATGCTTGTTAGATTTCATAGGAACTATTACATGCTTTGATTCGACAAGCCTCGACCACTTTAAGCCCTTTTTAGTGAAAGAAAAAAGGTTAAAAACGAGTAAAATCCGTAAATTAACAAGGAAATTCACTTAACCCCCATTTTGGCCTTTTTAAAAAATTCTAAACTAAACCGTGGATGTCGTAGATATGCTTGTTAGATTTCTTAGGAACTATTACATGATTCGATTCGATAAGGCTAGGCCACTTTATGACCCTTTTAGTGAAAGAAAAAGGGTCAAAAACGAGTAAAGTCCGTAAATTAACAAGGAAATTCACTTAACCCCCATTTTGGCCTTTTTAAAATTCTAAACTAAACCGTGGATGTCGTAGATATGCTTGTTAGATTTCTTAGGAACTATTACATGATTCGATTCGATAAGGCTAGGCCACTTTATGACCTTTTTAGTGAAAGAAAAAGGGTCAAAAACGAGTAAAGTCCGTAACTTAACAAGGAAATTCACTTAACCCCCATTTTGGCCTTTTTAAAAAATTCTAAAATAAACCATGGATGTCGTAGATATGCTTGTTAGATTTCATAGGAACTATTACATGCTTCGATTCGATAAGGCTAGGCCACTTTATGACCTTTTTAGTGAATTAAAAAGGGTCAAAAACGAGTAAAATCTGTATATTATCAAGGAAATTCACTTAACCATCATTTTGTCCGTGTTTGAAAATGATAAAATCAACCTTGGAAGTCGAATAAATGCTTGTTAGATTTCATAGGAACTATTACATGCTTCGATTCGGCAAGCCTCGACCACTTTAAGCCCTTTTTAGTGAAAGAAAAAAGGTCAAAAACGAGTAAAATCCGTAAATTAACAAGGCAATTCACTTAACCCCAATTTTGGCCATTTTAAAAAATTCTAAAATAAACCATATGGATGTCGTAGATATGCTTGTTAGATTTCATAGGAACTATTACATGCTTCGATTCGATAAGGCTAGGCCACTTTATGACCTTTTTAGTGAATTAAAAAGGGTCAAAAACGAGTAAAATCTGTATATTAACAAGGAAATTCACTTAACCATCATTTTGTCCGTGTTTGAAAATGATAAAATCATCCTTGGAAGTCGAATAAATGCTTGTTAGATTTCATAGGAACTATTACATGCTTCGATTCGGCAAGCCTCGACCACTTTAAGCCCTTTTTAGTGAAAGAAAAAAGGTCAAAAACGAGTAAAATCCGTAAATTAACAAAGCAATTCACTTAACCCCCATTTTGGCCAATTTAAAAAATTCTAAAATAAACCATATGGATGTCGTAGATATGCTTGTTAGATTTCCTTGGAACTATTACATGCTTCAATTTGATAAGGCTAGGACACTTTATGACATTTTTAGTGAAAGAAAAAGGGTCAAAAACGAGTAAAATCCGTAAATTAACAATGAAATTTATTTAACCCCCATTTTGACCGTTTTTAAAAATTCTAAAATAAACCATGGATGTCGTAGATATGCTTGTTAGATTTCATAGGAACTATTACATGCTTCGATTCGATAAGGCTAGGCCACTTTATGACCTTTTTAGTGAATTAAAAAGGGTCAAAAACGAGTATAATCCGTAAATTAACAAGGAAATTCACTTAACCTCCATTTTGTCCGTTTTTAAAAATTTTAAAATAAACCATGGATGTCGTAGATATGCTTGTTGGATTTCATAGGAACTATAATATGCTTCGATTCGATAAGGCTAGGCCACTTTATGACCTTTTTAGTGAATTAAAAAGGGTCAAAAATGAGTAAAATCCGTAAATTAACAAGGAAATTCACTTAACCCTCATTTTGTCCGTGTTTGAAAATGATAAAATCAACCTTGGAAGTCGAATATATGCTTGTTAGATTTCATAGGAACTATTACATGCTTCGATTCGATAAGGCTAGGCCACTTTATGACCTTTTTAGTGAATTAAAAAGGGTCAAAAACGAGTAAAATCTGTATATTAACAAGGAAATTCACTTAACCATCATTTTGTCCGTGTTTGAAAATGATAAAATCAACCTTGGAAGTCGAATAAATGCTTGTTAGATTTCATAGGAACTATTACATGCTTCGATTCGGCAAGCCTCGACCACTTTAAGCCCTTTTAAGTGAAAGAAAAAAGGTCAAAAACGAGTAAAATCCGTAAATTAACAAGGCAATTCACTTAACCCCCATTTTGGCCATTTTAAAAAATTCTAAAATAAACCATATGGATGTCGTAGATATGCTTGTTAGATTTCATAGGAACTATTACATGCTTCGATTCGATAAGGCTAGGCCACTTTATGACCTTTTTAGTGAATTAAAAAGGGTCAAAAACGAGTAAAATCTGTATATTAACAAGGAAATTCACTTAACCATCATTTTGTCCGTGTTTGAAAATGATAAAATCATCCTTGGAAGTCGAATAAATGCTTGTTAGATTTCATAGGAACTATTACATGCTTCGATTCGGCAAGCCTCGACCACTTTAAGCCCTTTTTAGTGAAAGAAAAAAGGTCAAAAACGAGTAAAATCCGTAAATTAACAAGGCAATTCACTTAACCCCCATTTTGGCCATTTTAAAAAATTCTAAAATAAACCATATGGATGTCGTAGATATGCTTGTTAGATTTCATAGGAACTATTACATGCTTCGATTCGATAAGGCTAGGCCACTTTATGACCTTTTTAGTGAATTAAAAAGGGTCAAAAACGAGTAAAATCTGTATATTAACAAGGAAATTCACTTAACCATCATTTTGTCCGTGTTTGAAAATGATAAAATCATCCTTGGAAGTCGAATAAATGCTTGTTAGATTTCATAGGAACTATTACATGCTTCGATTCGGCAAGCCTCGACCACTTTAAGCCCTTTTTAGTGAAAGAAAAAAGGTCAAAAACGAGTAAAATCCGTAAATTAACAAAGCAATTCACTTAACCCCCATTTTGGCCAATTTAAAAAATTCTAAAATAAACCATATGGATGTCGTAGATATGCTTGTTAGATTTCCTTGGAACTATTACATGCTTCAATTTGATAAGGCTAGGACACTTTATGACATTTTTAGTGAAAGAAAAAGGGTCAAAAACGAGTAAAATCCGTAAATTAACAATGAAATTTATTTAACCCCCATTTTGACCGTTTTTAAAAATTCTAAAATAAACCATGGATGTCGTAGATATGCTTGTTAGATTTCATAGGAACTATTACATGCTTCGATTCGATAAGGCTAGGCCACTTTATGACCTTTTTAGTGAATTAAAAAGGGTCAAAAACGAGTATAATCCGTAAATTAACAAGGAAATTCACTTAACCTCCATTTTGTCCGTTTTTAAAAATTTTAAAATAAACCATGGATGTCGTAGATATGCTTGTTGGATTTCATAGGAACTATAATATGCTTCGATTCGATAAGGCTAGGCCACTTTATGACCTTTTTAGTGAATTAAAAAGGGTCAAAAATGAGTAAAATCCGTAAATTAACAAGGAAATTCACTTAACCCTCATTTTGTCCGTGTTTGAAAATGATAAAATCAACCTTGGAAGTCGAATATATGCTTGTTAGATTTCATAGGAACTATTACATGCTTCGATTCGATAAGGCTAGGCCACTTTATGACCTTTTTAGTGAATTAAAAAGGGTCAAAAACGAGTAAAATCTGTATATTAACAAGGAAATTCACTTAACCATCATTTTGTCCGTGTTTGAAAATGATAAAATCAACCTTGGAAGTCGAATAAATGCTTGTTAGATTTCATAGGAACTATTACATGCTTCGATTCGGCAAGCCTCGACCACTTTAAGCCCTTTTAAGTGAAAGAAAAAAGGTCAAAAACGAGTAAAATCCGTAAATTAACAAGGCAATTCACTTAACCCCCATTTTGGCCATTTTAAAAAATTCTAAAATAAACCATATGGATGTCGTAGATATGCTTGTTAGATTTCATAGGAACTATTACATGCTTCGATTCGATAAGGCTAGGCCACTTTATGACCTTTTTAGTGAATTAAAAAGGGTCAAAAACGAGTAAAATCTGTATATTAACAAGGAAATTCACTTAACCATCATTTTGTCCGTGTTTGAAAATGATAAAATCATCCTTGGAAGTCGAATAAATGCTTGTTAGATTTCATAGGAACTATTACATGCTTCGATTCGGCAAGCCTCGACCACTTTAAGCCCTTTTTAGTGAAAGAAAAAAGGTCAAAAACGAGTAAAATCCGTAAATTAACAAGGCAATTCACTTAACCCCCATTTTGGCCATTTTAAAAAATTCTAAAATAAACCATATGGATGTCGTAGATATGCTTGTTAGATTTCATAGGAACTATTACATGCTTCGATTCGATAAGGCTAGGCCACTTTATGACCTTTTTAGTGAATTAAAAAGGGTCAAAAACGAGTAAAATCTGTATATTAACAAGGAAATTCACTTAACCATCATTTTGTCCGTGTTTGAAAATGATAAAATCATCCTTGGAAGTCGAATAAATGCTTGTTAGATTTCATAGGAACTATTACATGCTTCGATTCGGCAAGCCTCGACCACTTTAAGCCCTTTTTAGTGAAAGAAAAAAGGTCAAAAACGAGTAAAATCCGTAAATTAACAAAGCAATTCACTTAACCCCCATTTTGGCCAATTTAAAAAATTCTAAAATAAACCATATGGATGTCGTAGATATGCTTGTTAGATTTCCTTGGAACTATTACATGCTTCAATTTGATAAGGCTAGGCCACTTTATGACATTTTTAGTGAAAGAAAAAGGGTCAAAAACGAGTAAAATCCGTAAATTAACAATGAAATTTATTTAACCCCCATTTTGACCGTTTTTAAAAATTCTAAAATAAACCATGGATGTCGTAGATATGCTTGTTAGATTTCATAGGAACTATTACATGCTTCGATTCGATAAGGCTAGGCCACTTTATGACCTTTTTAGTGAATTAAAAAGGGTCAAAAACGAGTATAATCCGTAAATTAACAAGGAAATTCACTTAACCTCCATTTTGTCCGTTTTTAAAAATTTTAAAATAAACCATGGATGTCGTAGATATGCTTGTTGGATTTCATAGGAACTATAATATGCTTCGATTCGATAAGGCTAGGCCACTTTATGACCTTTTTAGTGAATTAAAAAGGGTCAAAAATGAGTAAAATCCGTAAATTAACAAGGAAATTCACTTAACCCTCATTTTGTCCGTGTTTGAAAATGATAAAATCAACCTTGGAAGTCGAATATATGCTTGTTAGATTTCATAGGAACTATTACATGCTTCGATTCGATAAGGCTAGGCCACTTTATGACCTTTTTAGTGAATTAAAAAGGGTCAAAAACGAGTAAAATCTGTATATTAACAAGGAAATTCACTTAACCATCATTTTGTCCGTGTTTGAAAATGATAAAATCATCCTTGGAAGTCGAATAAATGCTTGTTAGATTTCATAGGAACTATTACATGCTTCGATTCGGCAAGCCTCGACCACTTTAAGCCCTTTTTAGTGAAAGAAAAAAGGTCAAAAACGAGTAAAATCCGTAAATTAACAAAGCAATTCACTTAACCCCCATTTTGGCCAATTTAAAAAATTCTAAAATAAACCATATGGATGTCGTAGATATGCTTGTTAGATTTCCTTGGAACTATTACATGCTTCAATTTGATAAGGCTAGGACACTTTATGACATTTTTAGTGAAAGAAAAAGGGTCAAAAACGAGTAAAATCCGTAAATTAACAATGAAATTTATTTAACCCCCATTTTGACCGTTTTTAAAAATTCTAAAATAAACCATGGATGTCGTAGATATGCTTGTTAGATTTCATAGGAACTATTACATGCTTCGATTCGATAAGGCTAGGCCACTTTATGACCTTTTTAGTGAATTAAAAAGGGTCAAAAACGAGTATAATCCGTAAATTAACAAGGAAATTCACTTAACCTCCATTTTGTCCGTTTTTAAAAATTTTAAAATAAACCATGGATGTCGTAGATATGCTTGTTGGATTTCATAGGAACTATAATATGCTTCGATTCGATAAGGCTAGGCCACTTTATGACCTTTTTAGTGAATTAAAAAGGGTCAAAAATGAGTAAAATCCGTAAATTAACAAGGAAATTCACTTAACCCTCATTTTGTCCGTGTTTGAAAATGATAAAATCAACCTTGGAAGTCGAATATATGCTTGTTAGATTTCATAGGAACTATTACATGCTTTGATTCGACAAGCCTCGACCACTTTAAGCCCTTTTTAGTGAAAGAAAAAAGGTTAAAAACGAGTAAAATCCGTAAATTAACAAGGAAATTCACTTAACCCCCATTTTGGCCTTTTTAAAAAATTCTAAACTAAACCGTGGATGTCGTAGATATGCTTGTTAGATTTCTTAGGAACTATTACATGATTCGATTCGATAAGGCTAGGCCACTTTATGACCCTTTTAGTGAAAGAAAAAGGGTCAAAAACGAGTAAAGTCCGTAAATTAACAAGGAAATTCACTTAACCCCCATTTTGGCCTTTTTAAAATTCTAAACTAAACCGTGGATGTCGTAGATATGCTTGTTAGATTTCTTAGGAACTATTACATGATTCGATTCGATAAGGCTAGGCCACTTTATGACCTTTTTAGTGAAAGAAAAAGGGTCAAAAACGAGTAAAGTCCGTAACTTAACAAGGAAATTCACTTAACCCCCATTTTGGCCTTTTTAAAAAATTCTAAAATAAACCATGGATGTCGTAGATATGCTTGTTAGATTTCATAGGAACTATTACATGCTTCGATTCGATAAGGCTAGGCCACTTTATGACCTTTTTAGTGAATTAAAAAGGGTCAAAAACGAGTAAAATCTGTATATTATCAAGGAAATTCACTTAACCATCATTTTGTCCGTGTTTGAAAATGATAAAATCAACCTTGGAAGTCGAATAAATGCTTGTTAGATTTCATAGGAACTATTACATGCTTCGATTCGGCAAGCCTCGACCACTTTAAGCCCTTTTTAGTGAAAGAAAAAAGGTCAAAAACGAGTAAAATCCGTAAATTAACAAGGCAATTCACTTAACCCCAATTTTGGCCATTTTAAAAAATTCTAAAATAAACCATATGGATGTCGTAGATATGCTTGTTAGATTTCATAGGAACTATTACATGCTTCGATTCGATAAGGCTAGGCCACTTTATGACCTTTTTAGTGAATTAAAAAGGGTCAAAAACGAGTAAAATCTGTATATTAACAAGGAAATTCACTTAACCATCATTTTGTCCGTGTTTGAAAATGATAAAATCATCCTTGGAAGTCGAATAAATGCTTGTTAGATTTCATAGGAACTATTACATGCTTCGATTCGGCAAGCCTCGACCACTTTAAGCCCTTTTTAGTGAAAGAAAAAAGGTCAAAAACGAGTAAAATCCGTAAATTAACAAAGCAATTCACTTAACCCCCATTTTGGCCAATTTAAAAAATTCTAAAATAAACCATATGGATGTCGTAGATATGCTTGTTAGATTTCCTTGGAACTATTACATGCTTCAATTTGATAAGGCTAGGACACTTTATGACATTTTTAGTGAAAGAAAAAGGGTCAAAAACGAGTAAAATCCGTAAATTAACAATGAAATTTATTTAACCCCCATTTTGACCGTTTTTAAAAATTCTAAAATAAACCATGGATGTCGTAGATATGCTTGTTAGATTTCATAGGAACTATTACATGCTTCGATTCGATAAGGCTAGGCCACTTTATGACCTTTTTAGTGAATTAAAAAGGGTCAAAAACGAGTATAATCCGTAAATTAACAAGGAAATTCACTTAACCTCCATTTTGTCCGTTTTTAAAAATTTTAAAATAAACCATGGATGTCGTAGATATGCTTGTTGGATTTCATAGGAACTATAATATGCTTCGATTCGATAAGGCTAGGCCACTTTATGACCTTTTTAGTGAATTAAAAAGGGTCAAAAATGAGTAAAATCCGTAAATTAACAAGGAAATTCACTTAACCCTCATTTTGTCCGTGTTTGAAAATGATAAAATCAACCTTGGAAGTCGAATATATGCTTGTTAGATTTCATAGGAACTATTACATGCTTCGATTCGATAAGGCTAGGCCACTTTATGACCTTTTTAGTGAATTAAAAAGGGTCAAAAACGAGTAAAATCTGTATATTAACAAGGAAATTCACTTAACCATCATTTTGTCCGTGTTTGAAAATGATAAAATCAACCTTGGAAGTCGAATAAATGCTTGTTAGATTTCATAGGAACTATTACATGCTTCGATTCGGCAAGCCTCGACCACTTTAAGCCCTTTTAAGTGAAAGAAAAAAGGTCAAAAACGAGTAAAATCCGTAAATTAACAAGGCAATTCACTTAACCCCCATTTTGGCCATTTTAAAAAATTCTAAAATAAACCATATGGATGTCGTAGATATGCTTGTTAGATTTCATAGGAACTATTACATGCTTCGATTCGATAAGGCTAGGCCACTTTATGACCTTTTTAGTGAATTAAAAAGGGTCAAAAACGAGTAAAATCTGTATATTAACAAGGAAATTCACTTAACCATCATTTTGTCCGTGTTTGAAAATGATAAAATCATCCTTGGAAGTCGAATAAATGCTTGTTAGATTTCATAGGAACTATTACATGCTTCGATTCGGCAAGCCTCGGCCACTTTAAGCCCTTTTTAGTGAAAGAAAAAAGGTCAAAAACGAGTAAAATCCGTAAATTAACAAGGCAATTCACTTAACCCCCATTTTGGCCATTTTAAAAAATTCTAAAATAAACCATATGGATGTCGTAGATATGCTTGTTAGATTTCATAGGAACTATTACATGCTTCGATTCGATAAGGCTAGGCCACTTTATGACCTTTTTAGTGAATTAAAAAGGGTCAAAAACGAGTAAAATCTGTATATTAACAAGGAAATTCACTTAACCATCATTTTGTCCGTGTTTGAAAATGATAAAATCATCCTTGGAAGTCGAATAAATGCTTGTTAGATTTCATAGGAACTATTACATGCTTCGATTCGGCAAGCCTCGACCACTTTAAGCCCTTTTTAGTGAAAGAAAAAAGGTCAAAAACGAGTAAAATCCGTAAATTAACAAAGCAATTCACTTAACCCCCATTTTGGCCAATTTAAAAAATTCTAAAATAAACCATATGGATGTCGTAGATATGCTTGTTAGATTTCCTTGGAACTATTACATGCTTCAATTTGATAAGGCTAGGACACTTTATGACATTTTTAGTGAAAGAAAAAGGGTCAAAAACGAGTAAAATCCGTAAATTAACAATGAAATTTATTTAACCCCCATTTTGACCGTTTTTAAAAATTCTAAAATAAACCATGGATGTCGTAGATATGCTTGTTAGATTTCATAGGAACTATTACATGCTTCGATTCGATAAGGCTAGGCCACTTTATGACCTTTTTAGTGAATTAAAAAGGGTCAAAAACGAGTATAATCCGTAAATTAACAAGGAAATTCACTTAACCTCCATTTTGTCCGTTTTTAAAAATTTTAAAATAAACCATGGATGTCGTAGATATGCTTGTTGGATTTCATAGGAACTATAATATGCTTCGATTCGATAAGGCTAGGCCACTTTATGACCTTTTTAGTGAATTAAAAAGGGTCAAAAATGAGTAAAATCCGTAAATTAACAAGGAAATTCACTTAACCCTCATTTTGTCCGTGTTTGAAAATGATAAAATCAACCTTGGAAGTCGAATATATGCTTGTTAGATTTCATAGGAACTATTACATGCTTCGATTCGATAAGGCTAGGCCACTTTATGACCTTTTTAGTGAATTAAAAAGGGTCAAAAACGAGTAAAATCTGTATATTAACAAGGAAATTCACTTAACCATCATTTTGTCCGTGTTTGAAAATGATAAAATCAACCTTGGAAGTCGAATAAATGCTTGTTAGATTTCATAGGAACTATTACATGCTTCGATTCGGCAAGCCTCGACCACTTTAAGCCCTTTTAAGTGAAAGAAAAAAGGTCAAAAACGAGTAAAATCCGTAAATTAACAAGGCAATTCACTTAACCCCCATTTTGGCCATTTTAAAAAATTCTAAAATAAACCATATGGATGTCGTAGATATGCTTGTTAGATTTCATAGGAACTATTACATGCTTCGATTCGATAAGGCTAGGCCACTTTATGACCTTTTTAGTGAATTAAAAAGGGTCAAAAACGAGTAAAATCTGTATATTAACAAGGAAATTCACTTAACCATCATTTTGTCCGTGTTTGAAAATGATAAAATCATCCTTGGAAGTCGAATAAATGCTTGTTAGATTTCATAGGAACTATTACATGCTTCGATTCGGCAAGCCTCGACCACTTTAAGCCCTTTTTAGTGAAAGAAAAAAGGTCAAAAACGAGTAAAATCCGTAAATTAACAAGGCAATTCACTTAACCCCCATTTTGGCCATTTTAAAAAATTCTAAAATAAACCATATGGATGTCGTAGATATGCTTGTTAGATTTCATAGGAACTATTACATGCTTCGATTCGATAAGGCTAGGCCACTTTATGACCTTTTTAGTGAATTAAAAAGGGTCAAAAACGAGTAAAATCTGTATATTAACAAGGAAATTCACTTAACCATCATTTTGTCCGTGTTTGAAAATGATAAAATCATCCTTGGAAGTCGAATAAATGCTTGTTAGATTTCATAGGAACTATTACATGCTTCGATTCGGCAAGCCTCGACCACTTTAAGCCCTTTTTAGTGAAAGAAAAAAGGTCAAAAACGAGTAAAATCCGTAAATTAACAAAGCAATTCACTTAACCCCCATTTTGGCCAATTTAAAAAATTCTAAAATAAACCATATGGATGTCGTAGATATGCTTGTTAGATTTCCTTGGAACTATTACATGCTTCAATTTGATAAGGCTAGGACACTTTATGACATTTTTAGTGAAAGAAAAAGGGTCAAAAACGAGTAAAATCCGTAAATTAACAATGAAATTTATTTAACCCCCATTTTGACCGTTTTTAAAAATTCTAAAATAAACCATGGATGTCGTAGATATGCTTGTTAGATTTCATAGGAACTATTACATGCTTCGATTCGATAAAGCTAGGCCACTTTATGACCTTTTTAGTGAATTAAAAAGGGTCAAAAACGAGTATAATCCGTAAATTAACAAGGAAATTCACTTAACCTCCATTTTGTCCGTTTTTAAAAATTTTAAAATAAACCATGGATGTCGTAGATATGCTTGTTGGATTTCATAGGAACTATAATATGCTTCGATTCGATAAGGCTAGGCCACTTTATGACCTTTTTAGTGAATTAAAAAGGGTCAAAAATGAGTAAAATCCGTAAATTAACAAGGAAATTCACTTAACCCTCATTTTGTCCGTGTTTGAAAATGATAAAATCAACCTTGGAAGTCGAATATATGCTTGTTAGATTTCATAGGAACTATTACATGCTTTGATTCGACAAGCCTCGACCACTTTAAGCCCTTTTTAGTGAAAGAAAAAAGGTTAAAAACGAGTAAAATCCGTAAATTAACAAGGAAATTCACTTAACCCCCATTTTGGCCTTTTTAAAAAATTCTAAACTAAACCGTGGATGTCGTAGATATGCTTGTTAGATTTCTTAGGAACTATTACATGATTCGATTCGATAAGGCTAGGCCACTTTATGACCTTTTTAGTGAAAGAAAAAGGGTCAAAAACGAGTAAAGTCCGTAAATTAACAAGGAAATTCACTTAACCCCCATTTTGGCCTTTTTAAAAAATTCTAAACTAAACCGTGGATGTCGTAGATATGCTTGTTAGATTTCTTAGGAACTATTACATGATTCGATTCGATAAGGCTAGACCACTTTATGACCTTTTTAGTGAATTAAAAAGGGTCAAAAACGAGTAAAATCTGTATATTAACAAGGAAATTCACTTAACCATCATTTTGTCCGTTTTTGAAAATGATAAAATCAACCTTGGAAGTCGAATAAATGCTTGTTAGATTTCATAGGAACTATTACATGCTTCGATTCGGCAAGCCTCGACCACTTTAAGCCCTTTTTAGTGAAAGAAAAAAGGTCAAAAACGAGTAAAATCCGTAAATTAACAAGGCAATTCACTTAACCCCCATTTTGGCCATTTTAAAAAATTCTAAAATAAACCATATGGATGTCGTAGATATGCTTGTTAGATTTCATAGGAACTATTACATGCTTCGATTCGATAAGGCTAGGCCACTTTATGACCTTTTTATTGAAAGAAAAAGGGTCAAAAACGAGTAAAGTCCGTAAATTAACAAGGAAATTCACTTAACCCCCATTTTGGCCTTTTTAAAAAATTCTAAACTAAACCGTGGATGTCGTAGATATGCTTGTTAGATTTCTTAGGAACTATTACATGATTCGATTCGATAAGGCTAGGCCACTTTATGACCTTTTTAGTGAAAGAAAAAGGGTCAAAAACGAGTAAAGTCCGTAAATTAACAAGGAAATTCACTTAACCCTCATTTTGTCCGTTTTTGAAAATGATAAAATCAACCATGGAATTCGAATATATGCTTGTTAGATTTCATAGGAACTATTACATGCTTCGATTCGATAAGGCTAGGCCACTTTATGACCTTTTTAGTGAATTAAAAAGGGTCAAAAACGAGTAAAATCTGTATATTAACAAGGAAATTCACTTAACCATCATTTTGTCCGTGTTTGAAAATGATAAAATCAACCTTGGAAGTCGAATAAATGCTTGTTAGATTTCATAGGAACTATTACATGCTTCGATTCGGCAAGCCTCGACCACTTTAAGCCCTTTTTAGTGAAAGAAAAAAGGTCAAAAACGAGTAAAATCCGTAAATTAACAAGGCAATTCACTTAACCCCCATTTTGGCCATTTTAAAAAATTCTAAAATAAACCATATGGATGTCGTAGATATGCTTGTTAGATTTCATAGGAACTATTACATGCTTCGATTCGATAAGGCTAGGCCACTTTATGACCTTTTTAGTGAATTAAAAAGGGTCAAAAACGAGTAAAATCTGTATATTAACAAGGAAATTCACTTAACCATCATTTTGTCCGTGTTTGAAAATGATAAAATCATCCTTGGAAGTCGAATAAATGCTTGTTAGATTTCATAGGAACTATTACATGCTTCGATTCGGCAAGCCTCGACCACTTTAAGCCCTTTTTAGTGAAAGAAAAAAGGTCAAAAACGAGTAAAATCCGTAAATTAACAAAGCAATTCACTTAACCCCCATTTTGGCCAATTTAAAAAATTCTAAAATAAACCATATGGATGTCGTAGATATGCTTGTTAGATTTCCTTGGAACTATTACATGCTTCAATTTGATAAGGCTAGGACACTTTATGACATTTTTAGTGAAAGAAAAAGGGTCAAAAACGAGTAAAATCCGTAAATTAACAATGAAATTTATTTAACCCCCATTTTGACCGTTTTTAAAAATTCTAAAATAAACCATGGATGTCGTAGATATGCTTGTTAGATTTCATAGGAACTATTACATGCTTCGATTCGATAAAGCTAGGCCACTTTATGACCTTTTTAGTGAATTAAAAAGGGTCAAAAACGAGTATAATCCGTAAATTAACAAGGAAATTCACTTAACCTCCATTTTGTCCGTTTTTAAAAATTTTAAAATAAACCATGGATGTCGTAGATATGCTTGTTGGATTTCATAGGAACTATAATATGCTTCGATTCGATAAGGCTAGGCCACTTTATGACCTTTTTAGTGAATTAAAAAGGGTCAAAAATGAGTAAAATCCGTAAATTAACAAGGAAATTCACTTAACCCTCATTTTGTCCGTGTTTGAAAATGATAAAATCAACCTTGGAAGTCGAATATATGCTTGTTAGATTTCATAGGAACTATTACATGCTTTGATTCGACAAGCCTCGACCACTTTAAGCCCTTTTTAGTGAAAGAAAAAAGGTTAAAAACGAGTAAAATCCGTAAATTAACAAGGAAATTCACTTAACCCCCATTTTGGCCTTTTTAAAAAATTCTAAACTAAACCGTGGATGTCGTAGATATGCTTGTTAGATTTCTTAGGAACTATTACATGATTCGATTCGATAAGGCTAGGCCACTTTATGACCTTTTTAGTGAAAGAAAAAGGGTCAAAAACGAGTAAAGTCCGTAAATTAACAAGGAAATTCACTTAACCCCCATTTTGGCCTTTTTAAAAAATTCTAAACTAAACCGTGGATGTCGTAGATATGCTTGTTAGATTTCTTAGGAACTATTACATGATTCGATTCGATAAGGCTAGACCACTTTATGACCTTTTTAGTGAATTAAAAAGGGTCAAAAACGAGTAAAATCTGTATATTAACAAGGAAATTCACTTAACCATCATTTTGTCCGTTTTTGAAAATGATAAAATCAACCTTGGAAGTCGAATAAATGCTTGTTAGATTTCATAGGAACTATTACATGCTTCGATTCGGCAAGCCTCGACCACTTTAAGCCCTTTTTAGTGAAAGAAAAAAGGTCAAAAACGAGTAAAATCCGTAAATTAACAAGGCAATTCACTTAACCCCCATTTTGGCCATTTTAAAAAATTCTAAAATAAACCATATGGATGTCGTAGATATGCTTGTTAGATTTCATAGGAACTATTACATGCTTCGATTCGATAAGGCTAGGCCACTTTATGACCTTTTTAGTGAATTAAAAAGGGTCAAAAACGAGTAAAATCTGTATATTAACAAGGAAATTCACTTAACCATCATTTTGTCCGTGTTTGAAAATGATAAAATCATCCTTGGAAGTCGAATAAATGCTTGTTAGATTTCATAGGAACTATTACATGCTTCGATTCGGCAAGCCTCGACCACTTTAAGCCCTTTTTAGTGAAAGAAAAAAGGTCAAAAACGAGTAAAATCCGTAAATTAACAAAGCAATTCACTTAACCCCCATTTTGGCCAATTTAAAAAATTCTAAAATAAACCATATGGATGTCGTAGATATGCTTGTTAGATTTCCTTGGAACTATTACATGCTTCAATTTGATAAGGCTAGGACACTTTATGACATTTTTAGTGAAAGAAAAAGGGTCAAAAACGAGTAAAATCCGTAAATTAACAATGAAATTTATTTAACCCCCATTTTGACCGTTTTTAAAAATTCTAAAATAAACCATGGATGTCGTAGATATGCTTGTTAGATTTCATAGGAACTATTACATGCTTCGATTCGATAAAGCTAGGCCACTTTATGACCTTTTTAGTGAATTAAAAAGGGTCAAAAACGAGTATAATCCGTAAATTAACAAGGAAATTCACTTAACCTCCATTTTGTCCGTTTTTAAAAATTTTAAAATAAACCATGGATGTCGTAGATATGCTTGTTGGATTTCATAGGAACTATAATATGCTTCGATTCGATAAGGCTAGGCCACTTTATGACCTTTTTAGTGAATTAAAAAGGGTCAAAAATGAGTAAAATCCGTAAATTAACAAGGAAATTCACTTAACCCTCATTTTGTCCGTGTTTGAAAATGATAAAATCAACCTTGGAAGTCGAATATATGCTTGTTAGATTTCATAGGAACTATTACATGCTTTGATTCGACAAGCCTCGACCACTTTAAGCCCTTTTTAGTGAAAGAAAAAAGGTTAAAAACGAGTAAAATCCGTAAATTAACAAGGAAATTCACTTAACCCCCATTTTGGCCTTTTTAAAAAATTCTAAACTAAACCGTGGATGTCGTAGATATGCTTGTTAGATTTCTTAGGAACTATTACATGATTCGATTCGATAAGGCTAGGCCACTTTATGACCTTTTTAGTGAAAGAAAAAGGGTCAAAAACGAGTAAAGTCCGTAAATTAACAAGGAAATTCACTTAACCCCCATTTTGGCCTTTTTAAAAAATTCTAAACTAAACCGTGGATGTCGTAGATATGCTTGTTAGATTTCTTAGGAACTATTACATGATTCGATTCGATAAGGCTAGACCACTTTATGACCTTTTTAGTGAATTAAAAAGGGTCAAAAACGAGTAAAATCTGTATATTAACAAGGAAATTCACTTAACCATCATTTTGTCCGTTTTTGAAAATGATAAAATCAACCTTGGAAGTCGAATAAATGCTTGTTAGATTTCATAGGAACTATTACATGCTTCGATTCGGCAAGCCTCGACCACTTTAAGCCCTTTTTAGTGAAAGAAAAAAGGTCAAAAACGAGTAAAATCCGTAAATTAACAAGGCAATTCACTTAACCCCCATTTTGGCCATTTTAAAAAATTCTAAAATAAACCATATGGATGTCGTAGATATGCTTGTTAGATTTCATAGGAACTATTACATGCTTCGATTCGATAAGGCTAGGCCACTTTATGACCTTTTTATTGAAAGAAAAAGGGTCAAAAACGAGTAAAGTCCGTAAATTAACAAGGAAATTCACTTAACCCCCATTTTGGCCTTTTTAAAAAATTCTAAACTAAACCGTGGATGTCGTAGATATGCTTGTTAGATTTCTTAGGAACTATTACATGATTCGATTCGATAAGGCTAGGCCACTTTATGACCTTTTTAGTGAAAGAAAAAGGGTCAAAAACGAGTAAAGTCCGTAAATTAACAAGGAAATTCACTTAACCCTCATTTTGTCCGTTTTTGAAAATGATAAAATCAACCATGGAATTCGAATATATGCTTGTTAGATTTCATAGGAACTATTACATGCTTCGATTCGACAAGCCTCGACCACTTTAAGCCCTTTTTAGTGAAAGAAAAAAGGTCAAAAACGAGTAAAATCCGTAACTTAACAAGGAAATTCACTTAACCCCCATTTTGGCCTTTTTAAAAAATTCTAAAATAAACCATGGATGTCATAGATATGCTTGTTAGATTTCATAGGAACTATTACATGCTTCGATTCGATAAGGCTAGGCCACTTTATGACCTTTTTAGTGAATTAAAAAGGGTCAAAAACGAGTAAAATCTGTATATTAACAAGGAAATTCACTTAACCATCATTTTGTCCTTGTTTGAAAATGATAAAATCAACCTTGGAAGTCGAATAAATGCTTGTTAGATTTCATAGGAACTATTACATGCTTCGATTCGGCAAGCCTCGACCACTTTAAGCCCTTTTTAGTGAAAGAAAAAAGGTCAAAAACGAGTAAAATCCGTAAATTAACAAGGCAATTCACTTAACCCCCATTTTGGCCATTTTAAAAAATTCTAAAATAAACCATATGGATGTCGTAGATATGCTTGTTAGATTTCATAGGAACTATTACATGCTTCGATTCGATAAGGCTAGGCCACTTTATGACCTTTTTAGTGAATTAAAAAGGGTCAAAAACGAGTAAAATCTGTATATTAACAAGGAAATTCACTTAACCATCATTTTGTCCGTATTTGAAAATGATAAAATCATCCTTAGAAGTCGAATAAATGCTTGTTAGATTTCATAGGAACTATTACATGCTTCGATTCGGCAAGCCTCGACCACTTTAAGCCCTTTTTAGTGAAAGAAAAAAGGTCAAAAACGAGTAAAATCCGTAAATTAACAAGGCAATTCACTTAACCCCCATTTTGGCCATTTTAAAAAATTCTAAAATAAACCATATGGATGTCGTAGATATGCTTGTTAGATTTCATAGGAACTATTACATGCTTCGATTCGATAAGGCTAGGCCACTTTATGACCTTTTTAGTGAATTAAAAAGGGTCAAAAACGAGTAAAATCTGTATATTAACAAGGAAATTCACTTAACCATCATTTTGTCCGTGTTTGAAAATGATAAAATCATCCTTGGAAGTCGAATAAATGCTTGTTAGATTTCATAGGAACTATTACATGCTTCGATTCGGCAAGCCTCGACCACTTTAAGCCCTTTTTAGTGAAAGAAAAAAGGTCAAAAACGAGTAAAATCCGTAAATTAACAAAGCAATTCACTTAACCCCCATTTTGGCCAATTTAAAAAATTCTAAAATAAACCATATGGATGTCGTAGATATGCTTGTTAGATTTCCTTGGAACTATTACATGCTTCAATTTGATAAGGCTAGGACACTTTATGACATTTTTAGTGAAAGAAAAAGGGTCAAAAACGAGTAAAATCCGTAAATTAACAATGAAATTTATTTAACCCCCATTTTGACCGTTTTTAAAAATTCTAAAATAAACCATGGATGTCGTAGATATGCTTGTTAGATTTCATAGGAACTATTACATGCTTCGATTCGATAAGGCTAGGCCACTTTATGACCTTTTTAGTGAATTAAAAAGGGTCAAAAACGAGTATAATCCGTAAATTAACAAGGAAATTCACTTAACCTCCATTTTGTCCGTTTTTAAAAATTTTAAAATAAACCATGGATGTCGTAGATATGCTTGTTGGATTTCATAGGAACTATAATATGCTTCGATTCGATAAGGCTAGGCCACTTTATGACCTTTTTAGTGAATTAAAAAGGGTCAAAAATGAGTAAAATCCGTAAATTAACAAGGAAATTCACTTAACCCTCATTTTGTCCGTGTTTGAAAATGATAAAATCAACCTTGGAAGTCGAATATATGCTTGTTAGATTTCATAGGAACTATTACATGCTTTGATTCGACAAGCCTCGACCACTTTAAGCCCTTTTTAGTGAAAGAAAAAAGGTTAAAAACGAGTAAAATCCGTAAATTAACAAGGAAATTCACTTAACCCCCATTTTGGCCTTTTTAAAAAATTCTAAACTAAACCGTGGATGTCGTAGATATGCTTGTTAGATTTCTTAGGAACTATTACATGATTCGATTCGATAAGGCTAGGCCACTTTATGACCCTTTTAGTGAAAGAAAAAGGGTCAAAAACGAGTAAAGTCCGTAACTTAACAAGGAAATTCACTTAACCCCCATTTTGGCCTTTTTAAAAAATTCTAAAATAAACCATGGATGTCGTAGATATGCTTGTTAGATTTCATAGGAACTATTACATGCTTCGATTCGATAAGGCTAGGCCACTTTATGACCTTTTTAGTGAATTAAAAAGGGTCAAAAACGAGTAAAATCTGTATATTAACAAGGAAATTCACTTAACCATCATTTTGTCCGTGTTTGAAAATGATAAAATCAACCTTGGAAGTCGAATAAATGCTTGTTAGATTTCATAGGAACTATTACATGCTTCGATTCGGCAAGCCTCGACCACTTTAAGCCCTTTTTAGTGAAAGAAAAAAGGTCAAAAACGAGTAAAATCCGTAAATTAACAAGGCAATTCACTTAACCCCCATTTTGGCCATTTTAAAAAATTCTAAAATAAACCATATGGATGTCGTAGATATGCTTGTTAGATTTCATAGGAACTATTACATGCTTCGATTCGATAAGGCTAGGCCACTTTATGACCTTTTTAGTGAATTAAAAAGGGTCAAAAACGAGTAAAATCTGTATATTAACAAGGAAATTCACTTAACCATCATTTTGTCCGTGTTTGAAAATGATAAAATCATCCTTGGAAGTCGAATAAATGCTTGTTAGATTTCATAGGAACTATTACATGCTTCGATTCGGCAAGCCTCGACCACTTTAAGCCCTTTTTAGTGAAAGAAAAAAGGTCAAAAACGAGTAAAATCCGTAAATTAACAAAGCAATTCACTTAACCCCCATTTTGGCCAATTTAAAAAATTCTAAAATAAACCATATGGATGTCGTAGATATGCTTGTTAGATTTCCTTGGAACTATTACATGCTTCAATTTGATAAGGCTAGGACACTTTATGACATTTTTAGTGAAAGAAAAAGGGTCAAAAACGAGTAAAATCCGTAAATTAACAATGAAATTTATTTAACCCCCATTTTGACCGTTTTTAAAAATTCTAAAATAAACCATGGATGTCGTAGATATGCTTGTTAGATTTCATAGGAACTATTACATGCTTCGATTCGATAAGGCTAGGCCACTTTATGACCTTTTTAGTGAATTAAAAAGGGTCAAAAACGAGTATAATCCGTAAATTAACAAGGAAATTCACTTAACCTCCATTTTGTCCGTTTTTAAAAATTTTAAAATAAACCATGGATGTCGTAGATATGCTTGTTGGATTTCATAGGAACTATAATATGCTTCGATTCGATAAGGCTAGGCCACTTTATGACCTTTTTAGTGAATTAAAAAGGGTCAAAAATGAGTAAAATCCGTAAATTAACAAGGAAATTCACTTAACCCTCATTTTGTCCGTGTTTGAAAATGATAAAATCAACCTTGGAAGTCGAATATATGCTTGTTAGATTTCATAGGAACTATTACATGCTTTGATTCGACAAGCCTCGACCACTTTAAGCCCTTTTTAGTGAAAGAAAAAAGGTTAAAAACGAGTAAAATCCGTAAATTAACAAGGAAATTCACTTAACCCCCATTTTGGCCTTTTTAAAAAATTCTAAACTAAACCGTGGATGTCGTAGATATGCTTGTTAGATTTCTTAGGAACTATTACATGATTCGATTCGATAAGGCTAGGCCACTTTATGACCCTTTTAGTGAAAGAAAAAGGGTCAAAAACGAGTAAAGTCCGTAAATTAACAAGGAAATTCACTTAACCCCCATTTTGGCCTTTTTAAAATTCTAAACTAAACCGTGGATGTCGTAGATATGCTTGTTAGATTTCTTAGGAACTATTACATGATTCGATTCGATAAGGCTAGGCCACTTTATGACCTTTTTAGTGAAAGAAAAAGGGTCAAAAACGAGTAAAGTCCGTAACTTAACAAGGAAATTCACTTAACCCCCATTTTGGCCTTTTTAAAAAATTCTAAAATAAACCATGGATGTCGTAGATATGCTTGTTAGATTTCATAGGAACTATTACATGCTTCGATTCGATAAGGCTAGGCCACTTTATGACCTTTTTAGTGAATTAAAAAGGGTCAAAAACGAGTAAAATCTGTATATTATCAAGGAAATTCACTTAACCATCATTTTGTCCGTGTTTGAAAATGATAAAATCAACCTTGGAAGTCGAATAAATGCTTGTTAGATTTCATAGGAACTATTACATGCTTCGATTCGGCAAGCCTCGACCACTTTAAGCCCTTTTTAGTGAAAGAAAAAAGGTCAAAAACGAGTAAAATCCGTAAATTAACAAGGCAATTCACTTAACCCCAATTTTGGCCATTTTAAAAAATTCTAAAATAAACCATATGGATGTCGTAGATATGCTTGTTAGATTTCATAGGAACTATTACATGCTTCGATTCGATAAGGCTAGGCCACTTTATGACCTTTTTAGTGAATTAAAAAGGGTCAAAAACGAGTAAAATCTGTATATTAACAAGGAAATTCACTTAACCATCATTTTGTCCGTGTTTGAAAATGATAAAATCATCCTTGGAAGTCGAATAAATGCTTGTTAGATTTCATAGGAACTATTACATGCTTCGATTCGGCAAGCCTCGACCACTTTAAGCCCTTTTTAGTGAAAGAAAAAAGGTCAAAAACGAGTAAAATCCGTAAATTAACAAAGCAATTCACTTAACCCCCATTTTGGCCAATTTAAAAAATTCTAAAATAAACCATATGGATGTCGTAGATATGCTTGTTAGATTTCCTTGGAACTATTACATGCTTCAATTTGATAAGGCTAGGACACTTTATGACATTTTTAGTGAAAGAAAAAGGGTCAAAAACGAGTAAAATCCGTAAATTAACAATGAAATTTATTTAACCCCCATTTTGACCGCTTTTAAAAATTCTAAAATAAACCATGGATGTCGTAGATATGCTTGTTAGATTTCATAGGAACTATTACATGCTTCGATTCGATAAGGCTAGGCCACTTTATGACCTTTTTAGTGAATTAAAAAGGGTCAAAAACGAGTATAATCCGTAAATTAACAAGGAAATTCACTTAACCTCCATTTTGTCCGTTTTTAAAAATTTTAAAATAAACCATGGATGTCGTAGATATGCTTGTTGGATTTCATAGGAACTATAATATGCTTCGATTCGATAAGGCTAGGCCACTTTATGACCTTTTTAGTGAATTAAAAAGGGTCAAAAATGAGTAAAATCCGTAAATTAACAAGGAAATTCACTTAACCCTCATTTTGTCCGTGTTTGAAAATGATAAAATCAACCTTGGAAGTCGAATATATGCTTGTTAGATTTCATAGGAACTATTACATGCTTCGATTCGATAAGGCTAGGCCACTTTATGACCTTTTTAGTGAATTAAAAAGGGTCAAAAACGAGTAAAATCTGTATATTAACAAGGAAATTCACTTAACCATCATTTTGTCCGTGTTTGAAAATGATAAAATCAACCTTGGAAGTCGAATAAATGCTTGTTAGATTTCATAGGAACTATTACATGCTTCGATTCGGCAAGCCTCGACCACTTTAAGCCCTTTTAAGTGAAAGAAAAAAGGTCAAAAACGAGTAAAATCCGTAAATTAACAAGGCAATTCACTTAACCCCCATTTTGGCCATTTTAAAAAATTCTAAAATAAACCATATGGATGTCGTAGATATGCTTGTTAGATTTCATAGGAACTATTACATGCTTCGATTCGATAAGGCTAGGCCACTTTATGACCTTTTTAGTGAATTAAAAAGGGTCAAAAACGAGTAAAATCTGTATATTAACAAGGAAATTCACTTAACCATCATTTTGTCCGTGTTTGAAAATGATAAAATCATCCTTGGAAGTCGAATAAATGCTTGTTAGATTTCATAGGAACTATTACATGCTTCGATTCGGCAAGCCTCGACCACTTTAAGCCCTTTTTAGTGAAAGAAAAAAGGTCAAAAACGAGTAAAATCCGTAAATTAACAAAGCAATTCACTTAACCCCCATTTTGGCCAATTTAAAAAATTCTAAAATAAACCATATGGATGTCGTAGATATGCTTGTTAGATTTCCTTGGAACTATTACATGCTTCAATTTGATAAGGCTAGGACACTTTATGACATTTTTAGTGAAAGAAAAAGGGTCAAAAACGAGTAAAATCCGTAAATTAACAATGAAATTTATTTAACCCCCATTTTGACCGTTTTTAAAAATTCTAAAATAAACCATGGATGTCGTAGATATGCTTGTTAGATTTCATAGGAACTATTACATGCTTCGATTCGATAAGGCTAGGCCACTTTATGACCTTTTTAGTGAATTAAAAAGGGTCAAAAACGAGTATAATCCGTAAATTAACAAGGAAATTCACTTAACCTCCATTTTGTCCGTTTTTAAAAATTTTAAAATAAACCATGGATGTCGTAGATATGCTTGTTGGATTTCATAGGAACTATAATATGCTTCGATTTGATAAGGCTAGGCCACTTTATGACCTTTTTAGTGAATTAAAAAGGGTCAAAAATGAGTAAAATCCGTAAATTAACAAGGAAATTCACTTAACCCTCATTTTGTCCGTGTTTGAAAATGATAAAATCAACCTTGGAAGTCGAATATATGCTTGTTAGATTTCATAGGAACTATTACATGCTTCGATTCGATAAGGCTAGGCCACTTTATGACCTTTTTAGTGAATTAAAAAGGGTCAAAAACGAGTAAAATCTGTATATTAACAAGGAAATTCACTTAACCATCATTTTGTCCGTGTTTGAAAATGATAAAATCAACCTTGGAAGTCGAATAAATGCTTGTTAGATTTCATAGGAACTATTACATGCTTCGATTCGGCAAGCCTCGACCACTTTAAGCCCTTTTAAGTGAAAGAAAAAAGGTCAAAAACGAGTAAAATCCGTAAATTAACAAGGCAATTCACTTAACCCCCATTTTGGCCATTTTAAAAAATTCTAAAATAAACCATATGGATGTCGTAGATATGCTTGTTAGATTTCATAGGAACTATTACATGCTTCGATTCGATAAGGCTAGGCCACTTTATGACCTTTTTAGTGAATTAAAAAGGGTCAAAAACGAGTAAAATCTGTATATTAACAAGGAAATTCACTTAACCATCATTTTGTCCGTGTTTGAAAATGATAAAATCATCCTTGGAAGTCGAATAAATGCTTGTTAGATTTCATAGGAACTATTACATGCTTCGATTCGGCAAGCCTCGACCACTTTAAGCCCTTTTTAGTGAAAGAAAAAAGGTCAAAAACGAGTAAAATCCGTAAATTAACAATGAAATTTATTTAACCCCCATTTTGACCGTTTTTAAAAATTCTAAAATAAACCATGGATGTCGTAGATATGCTTGTTAGATTTCATAGGAACTATTACATGCTTCGATTCGATAAGGCTAGGCCACTTTATGACCTTTTTAGTGAATTAAAAAGGGTCAAAAACGAGTATAATCCGTAAATTAACAAGGAAATTCACTTAACCCTCATTTTGTCCGTGTTTGAAAATGATAAAATCAACCTTGGAAGTCGAATATATGCTTGTTAGATTTCATAGGAACTATTACATGCTTCGATTCGATAAGGCTAGGCCACTTTATGACCTTTTTAGTGAATTAAAAAGGGTCAAAAACGAGTAAAATCTGTATATTAACAAGGAAATTCACTTAACCATCATTTTGTCCGTGTTTGAAAATGATAAAATCAACCTTGGAAGTCGAATAAATGCTTGTTAGATTTCATAGGAACTATTACATGCTTCGATTCGGCAAGCCTCGACCACTTTAAGCCCTTTTAAGTGAAAGAAAAAAGGTCAAAAACGAGTAAAATCCGTAAATTAACAAGGCAATTCACTTAACCCCCATTTTGGCCATTTTAAAAAATTCTAAAATAAACCATATGGATGTCGTAGATATGCTTGTTAGATTTCATAGGAACTATTACATGCTTCGATTCGATAAGGCTAGGCCACTTTATGACCTTTTTAGTGAATTAAAAAGGGTCAAAAACGAGTAAAATCTGTATATTAACAAGGAAATTCACTTAACCATCATTTTGTCCGTGTTTGAAAATGATAAAATCATCCTTGGAAGTCGAATAAATGCTTGTTAGATTTCATAGGAACTATTACATGCTTCGATTCGGCAAGCCTCGACCACTTTAAGCCCTTTTTAGTGAAAGAAAAAAGGTCAAAAACGAGTAAAATCCGTAAATTAACAAAGCAATTCACTTAACCCCCATTTTGGCCAATTTAAAAAATTCTAAAATAAACCATATGGATGTCGTAGATATGCTTGTTAGATTTCCTTGGAACTATTACATGCTTCAATTTGATAAGGCTAGGACACTTTATGACATTTTTAGTGAAAGAAAAAGGGTCAAAAACGAGTAAAATCCGTAAATTAACAATGAAATTTATTTAACCCCCATTTTGACCGTTTTTAAAAATTCTAAAATAAACCATGGATGTCGTAGATATGCTTGTTAGATTTCATAGGAACTATTACATGCTTCGATTCGATAAGGCTAGGCCACTTTATGACCTTTTTAGTGAATTAAAAAGGGTCAAAAACGAGTATAATCCGTAAATTAACAAGGAAATTCACTTAACCTCCATTTTGTCCGTTTTTAAAAATTTTAAAATAAACCATGGATGTCGTAGATATGCTTGTTGGATTTCATAGGAACTATAATATGCTTCGATTCGATAAGGCTAGGCCACTTTATGACCTTTTTAGTGAATTAAAAAGGGTCAAAAATGAGTAAAATCCGTAAATTAACAAGGAAATTCACTTAACCCTCATTTTGTCCGTGTTTGAAAATGATAAAATCAACCTTGGAAGTCGAATATATGCTTGTTAGATTTCATAGGAACTATTACATGCTTCGATTCGATAAGGCTAGGCCACTTTATGACCTTTTTAGTGAATTAAAAAGGGTCAAAAACGAGTAAAATATGTATATTAACAAGGAAATTCACTTAACCATCATTTTGTCCGTGTTTGAAAATGATAAAATCAACCTTGGAAGTTGAATAAATGCTTGTTAGATTTCATAGGAACTATTACATGCTTCGATTCGGCAAGCCTCGACCACTTTAAGCCCTTTTAAGTGAAAGAAAAAAGGTCAAAAACGAGTAAAATCCGTAAATTAACAAGGCAATTCACTTAACCCCCATTTTGGCCATTTTAAAAAATTCTAAAATAAACCATATGGATGTCGTAGATATGCTTGTTAGATTTCATAGGAACTATTACATGCTTCGATTCGATAAGGCTAGGCCACTTTATGACCTTTTTAGTGAATTAAAAAGGGTCAAAAACGAGTAAAATCTGTATATTAACAAGGAAATTCACTTAACCATCATTTTGTCCGTGTTTGAAAATGATAAAATCATCCTTGGAAGTCGAATAAATGCTTGTTAGATTTCATAGGAACTATTACATGCTTCGATTCGGCAAGCCTCGACCACTTTAAGCCCTTTTTAGTGAAAGAAAAAAGGTCAAAAACGAGTAAAATCCGTAAATTAACAATGAAATTTATTTAACCCCCATTTTGACCGTTTTTAAAAATTCTAAAATAAACCATGGATGTCGTAGATATGCTTGTTAGATTTCATAGGAACTATTACATGCTTCGATTCGATAAGGCTAGGCCACTTTATGACCTTTTTAGTGAATTAAAAAGGGTCAAAAACGAGTATAATCCGTAAATTAACAAGGAAATTCACTTAACCTCCATTTTGTCCGTTTTTAAAAATTTTAAAATAAACCATGGATGTCGTAGATATGCTTGTTGGATTTCATAGGAACTATAATATGCTTCGATTCGATAAGGCTAGGCCACTTTATGACCTTTTTAGTGAATTAAAAAGGGTCAAAAATGAGTAAAATCCGTAAATTAACAAGGAAATTCACTTAACCCTCATTTTGTCCGTGTTTGAAAATGATAAAATCAACCTTGGAAGTCGAATATATGCTTGTTAGATTTCATAGGAACTATTACATGCTTTGATTCAACAAGCCTCGACCACTTTAAGCCCTTTTTAGTGAAAGAAAAAAGGTTAAAAACGAGTAAAATCCGTAAATTAACAAGGAAATTCACTTAACCCCCATTTTGGCCTTTTTAAAAAATTCTAAACTAAACCGTGGATGTCGTAGATATGCTTGTTAGATTTCTTAGGAACTATTACATGATTCGATTCGATAAGGCTAGGCCACTTTATGACCTTTTTAGTGAAAGAAAAAGGGTCAAAAACGAGTAAAGTCCGTAAATTAACAAGGAAATTCACTTAACCCCCATTTTGGCCTTTTTAAAAAATTCTAAACTAAACCGTGGATGTCGTAGATATGCTTGTTAGATTTCTTAGGAACTATTACATGATTCGATTCGATAAGGCTAGGCCACTTTATGACCTTTTTAGTGAAAGAAAAAGGGTCAAAAACGAGTAAAGTCCGTAACTTAACAAGGAAATTCACTTAACCCCCATTTTGGCCTTTTTAAAAAATTCTAAAATAAACCATGGATGTCGTAGATATGCTTGTTAGATTTCATAGGAACTATTACATGCTTCGATTCGATAAGGCTAGGCCACTTTATGACCTTTTTAGTGAATTAAAAAGGGTCAAAAACGAGTAAAATCTGTATATTAACAAGGAAATTCACTTAACCATCATTTTGTCCGTGTTTGAAAATGATAAAATCAACCTTGGAAGTCGAATAAATGCTTGTTAGATTTCATAGGAACTATTACATGCTTCGATTCGGCAAGCCTCGACCACTTTAAGCCCTTTTTAGTGAAAGAAAAAAGGTCAAAAACGAGTAAAATCCGTAAATTAACAAGGCAATTCACTTAACCCCCATTTTGGCCATTTTAAAAAATTCTAAAATAAACCATATGGATGTCGTAGATATGCTTGTTAGATTTCATAGGAACTATTACATGCGTCGATTCGATAAGGCTAGGCCACTTTATGACCTTTTTAGTGAATTAAAAAGGGTCAAAAACGAGTAAAATCTGTATATTAACAAGGAAATTCACTTAACCATCATTTTGTCCGTGTTTGAAAATGATAAAATCAACCTTGGAAGTCGAATAAATGCTTGTTAGATTTCATAGGAACTATTACATGCTTCGATTCGGCAAGCCTCGACCACTTTAAGCCCTTTTTAGTGAAAGAAAAAAGGTCAAAAACGAGTAAAATCCGTAAATTAACAAGGCAATTCACTTAACCCCCATTTTGGCCATTTTAAAAAATTCTAAAATAAACCATATGGATGTCGTAGATATGCTTGTTAGATTTCATAGGAACTATTACATGCTTCGATTCGATAAGGCTAGGCCACTTTATGACCTTTTTAGTGAATTAAAAAGGGTCAAAAATGAGTAAAATCTGTATATTAACAAGGAAATTCACTTAACCATCATTTTGTCCGTGTTTGAAAATGATAAAATCATCCTTGGAAGTCGAATAAATGCTTGTTAGATTTCATAGGAACTATTACATGCTTCGATTCGGCAAGCCTCGACCACTTTAAGCCCTTTTTAGTGAAAGAAAAAAGGTCAAAAACGAGTAAAATCCGTAAATTAACAAAGCAATTCACTTAACCCCCATTTTGGCCAATTTAAAAAATTCTAAAATAAACCATATGGATGTCGTAGATATGCTTGTTAGATTTCCTTGGAACTATTACATGCTTCAATTTGATAAGGCTAGGACACTTTATGACATTTTTAGTGAAAGAAAAAGGGTCAAAAACGAGTAAAATCCGTAAATTAACAATGAAATTTATTTAACCCCCATTTTGACCGTTTTTAAAAATTCTAAAATAAACCATGGATGTCGTAGATATGCTTGTTAGATTTCATAGGAACTATTACATGTTTCGATTCGATAAGGCTAGGCCACTTTATGACCTTTTTAGTGAATTAAAAAGGGTCAAAAACGAGTATAATCCGTAAATTAACAAGGAAATTCACTCAACCTCCATTTTGTCCGTTTTTAAAAATTTTAAAATAAACCATGGATGTCGTAGATATGCTTGTTGGATTTCATAGGAACTATAATATGCTTCGATTCGATAAGGCTAGGCCACTTTATGACCTTTTTAGTGAATTAAAAAGGGTCAAAAATGAGTAAAATCCGTAAATTAACAAGGAAATTCACTTAACCCTCATTTTGTCCGTGTTTGAAAATGATAAAATCAATCTTGGAAGTCGAATATATGCTTGATAGATTTCATAGGAACTATTACATGCTTCGATTCGACAAGCCTCGACCACTTTAAGCCCTTTTTAGTGAAAGAAAAAAGGTTGTAAAATCCGTAAATTAACAAGGAAATTCACTTAACCCCCATTTTGGCCTTTTTAAAAAATTCTAAACTAAACCGTGGATGTCGTAGATATGCTTGTTAGATTTCTTAGGAACTATTACATGATTCGATTCGATAAGGCTAGGCCACTTTATGACCTTTTTAGCGAAAGAAAAAAGGTCAAAAACGAGTAAAGTCCGTAAATTAACAAGGAAATTCACTTAACCCTCATTTTGTCCATTTTTAAAAATGATAAAATCAACCATGGAATTCGAATATATGCTTGTTAGATTTCATAGGAACTATTACATGCTTCGATTCGATAAGGCTAGGCCACTTTATGACCTTTTTAGTGACTTAAAAAGGGTCAAAAACGAGTAAAATCCGTAAATTAACAAGGAAATTCACTTAACCCTCATTTTGTCCGTGTTTGAAAATGATAAAATCAACCTTGGAAGTCGAATATATGCTTGTTAGATTTCATAGTAACTATTACATGCTTCGATTCGACAAGCCTCGACCACTTTAAGCCCTTTTTAGTGAAAGAAAAAAGGTCAAAAACGAGTAAAATCCGTAACTTAAAAAGGAAATTCACTTAACCCCCATTTTGGCCTTTTTAAAAAATTCTAAAATAAACCATGGATGTCGTAGATATGCTTGTTAGATTTCATAGGAACTATTACATGCTTCGATTCGATAAGGCTAGGCCACTTTATGACCTTTTTAGTGAAAGAAAAAGGGTCAAAAACGAGTAAAATCCGTAAATTAACAAGGAAATTCACTTAACCTCCATTTTGTCCGTTTTTAAAAATTTTAAAATAAACCATGGATGTCGTAGATATGCTTGTTGGATTTCATAGGAACTATAATATGCTTCGATTCGATAAGGCTAGGCCACTTTATGACCTTTTTAGTGAATTAAAAAGGGTCAAAAATGAGTAAAATCCGTAAATTAACAAGGAAATTCACTTAACCCTCATTTTGTCCGTGTTTGAAAATGATAAAATCAACCTTGGAAGTCGAATATATGCTTGATAGATTTCATAGGAACTATTACATGCTTCGATTCGACAAGCCTCGACCACTTTAAGCCCTTTTTAGTGAAAGAAAAAAGGTTAAAAACGAGTAAAATCCATAAATTAACAAGGAAATTCACTTAACACCCATTTTGGCCTTTTTAAAAAATTCTAAACTAAACCGTGGATGTCATAGATATGCTTGTTAGATTTCTTACGAACTATTATATGATTCGATTCGATAAGGCTAGGCCACTTTATGACCTTTTTAGTGAAAGAAAAAGGGTCAAAAACGAGTAAAGTCCGTAAATTAACAAGGAAATACACTTAACCCTCATTTTGTCCATTTTTGAAAATGATAAAATCAACCTTGGAATTCGAATATATGCTTGTTAGATTTCATAGGAACTATTACATGCTTCGATTCGATAAGGCTAGGCCACTTTATGACCTTTTTAGTGAAAGAAAAAGGGTCAAAAACGAGTAAAATCCGTAAATTAACAAGGAAATTCAGTTAACCTCCATTTTGTCCGTTTTTAAAAATTTTAAAATAAACCATGGATGTCGTAGATATGCTTGTTGGATTTCATAGGAACTATAATATGCTTCGATTCGATAAGGCTAGGCCACTTTATGACCTTTTTAGTGAATTAAAAAGGGTCAAAAATGAGTAAAATCCGTAAATTAACAAGGAAATTCACTTAACCCTCATTTTGTCCGTGTTTGAAAATGATAAAATCAACCTTGGAAGTCGAATATATGCTTGATAGATTTCATAGGAACTATTACATGCTTCGATTCGACAAGCCTCGACCACTTTAAGCCCTTTTTAGTGAAAGAAAAAAGGTTGTAAAATCCGTAAATTAACAAGGAAATTCACTTAACCCCCATTTTGGCCTTTTTAAAAAATTCTAAACTAAACCGCGGATGTCGTAGATATGCTTTTTAGATTTCTTAGGAACTATTACATGATTCGATTCGATAAGGCTAGGCCACTTTATGACCTTTTTAGTGAAAGAAAAAAGGTCAAAAACGAGTAAAGTCCGTAAATTAACAAGGAAATTCACTTAACCACCATTTTGTCCGTGTTTGAAAATGATAAAATCAACCTTGGAAGTCGAATATATGCTTGTTAGATTTCATAGGAACTATTACATGCTTCGATTCGACAAGCCTCGACCACTTTAAGCCCTTTTTAGTGAAAGAAAAAAGGTTAAAAACGAGTAAAATCCATAAATTAACAAGGAAATTCACTTAACACCCATTTTGGCCTTTTTAAAAAATTCTAAACTAAACCGTGGATGTCATAGATATGCTTGTTAGATTTCTTAGGAACTATTACATGATTCGATTCGATAAGGCTAGGCCACTTTATGACCTTTTTAGTGAAAGAAAAAGGGTCAAAAACGAGTAAAGTCCGTAAATTAATAAGGAAATACACTTAACCCTCATTTTGTCCATTTTTGAAAATGATAAAATCAACCTTGGAATTCGAATATATGCTTGTTAGATTTCATAGGAACTATTACATGCTTCGATTCGATAAGGCTAGGCCACTTTATGACCTTTTTAGTGAAAGAAAAAGGGTCAAAAACGAGTAAAATCCGTAAATTAACAAGGAAATTCACTTAACCTCCATTTTGTCCATTTTTAAAAATTTTAAAATAAACCATGGATGTCGTAGATATGCTTGTTGGATTTCATAGGAACTATAATATGCTTCGATTCGATAAGGCTAGGCCACTTTATGACCTTTTTAGTGAATTAAAAAGGGTCAAAAATGAGTAAAATCCGTAAATTAACAAGGAAATTCACTTAACCCTCATTTTGTCCGTGTTTGAAAATGATAAAATCAACCTTGGAAGTCGAATATATGCTTGATAGATTTCATAGGAACTATTACATGCTTCGATTCGACAAGCCTCGACCACTTTAAGCCCTTTTTAGTGAAAGAAAAAAGGTTGTAAAATCCGTAAATTAACAAGGAAATTCACTTAACCCCCATTTTGGCCTTTTTAAAAAATTCTAAACTAAACCGCGGATGTCGTAGATATGCTTGTTAGATTTCTTAGGAACTATTACATGATTCGATTCGATAAGGCTAGGCCACTTTATGACCTTTTTAGTGAAAGAAAAAAGGTCAAAAACGAGTAAAGTCCGTAAATTAACAAGGAAATTCACTTAACCACCATTTTGTCCGTGTTTGAAAATGATAAAATCAACCTTGGAAGTCGAATATATGCTTGTTAGATTTCATAGGAACTATTACATGCTTCGATTCGACAAGCCTCGACCACTTTAAGCCCTTTTTAGTGAAAGAAAAAAGGTTGTAAAATCCGTAAATTAACAAGGAAATTCACTTAACCCCCATTTTGGCCTTTTTAAAAAATTCTAAACTAAACCGTGGATGTCGTAGATATGCTTGTTAGATTTCTTAGGAACTATTACATGATTCGATTCGATAAGGCTAGGCCACTTTATGACCTTTTTAGTGAAAGAAAAAAGGTCTAAAACGAGTAAAGTCCGTAAATTAACAAGGAAATTCACTTAACCCTCATTTTGTCCATTTTTAAAAATGATAAAATCAACCATGGAATTCGAATATATGCTTGTTAGATTTCATAGGAACTATTACATGCTTCGATTCGATAAGGCTAGGCCACTTTATGACCTTTTTAGTGACTTAAAAAGGGTCAAAAACGAGTAAAATCCGTAAATTAACAAGGAAATTCACTTAACCCTCATTTTGTCCGTGTTTGAAAATGATAAAATCAACCTTGGAAGTCGAATATATGCTTGTTAGATTTCATAGTAACTATTACATGCTTCGATTCGACAAGCCTCGACCACTTTAAGCCCTTTTTAGTGAAAGAAAAAAGGTCAAAAACGAGTAAAATCCGTAACTTAAAAAGGAAATTCACTTAACCCCCATTTTGGCCTTTTTAAAAAATTCTAAAATAAACCATGGATGTCGTAGATATGCTTGTTAGATTTCATAGGAACTATTACATGCTTCGATTCGATAAGGCTAGGCCACTTTATGACCTTTTTAGTGAAAGAAAAAGGGTCAAAAACGAGTAAAATCCGTAAATTAACAAGGAAATTCACTTAACCTCCATTTTGTCCGTTTTTAAAAATTTTAAAATAAACCATGGATGTCGTAGATATGCTTGTTGGATTTCATAGGAACTATAATATGCTTCGATTCGATAAGGCTAGGCCACTTTATGACCTTTTTAGTGAATTAAAAAGGGTCAAAAATGAGTAAAATCCGTAAATTAACAAGGAAATTCACTTAACCCTCATTTTGTCCGTGTTTGAAAATGATAAAATCAACCTTGGAAGTCGAATATATGCTTGATAGATTTCATAGGAACTATTACATGCTTCGATTCGACAAGCCTCGACCACTTTAAGCCCTTTTTAGTGAAAGAAAAAAGGTTAAAAACGAGTAAAATCCATAAATTAACAAGGAAATTCACTTAACACCCATTTTGGCCTTTTTAAAAAATTCTAAACTAAACCGTGGATGTCATAGATATGCTTGTTAGATTTCTTAGGAACTATTACATGATTCGATTCGATAAGGCTAGGCCACTTTATGACCTTTTTAGTGAAAGAAAAAGGGTCAAAAACGAGTAAAGTCCGTAAATTAACAAGGAAATACACTTAACCCTCATTTTGTCCATTTTTGAAAATGATAAAATCAACCTTGGAATTCGAATATATGCTTGTTAGATTTCATAGGAACTATTACATGCTTCGATTCGATAAGGCTAGGCCACTTTATGACCTTTTTAGTGAAAGAAAAAGGGTCAAAAACGAGTAAAATCCGTAAATTAACAAGGAAATTCACTTAACCTCCATTTTGTCCGTTTTTAAAAATTTTAAAATAAACCATGGATGTCGTAGATATGCTTGTTGGATTTCATAGGAACTATAATATGCTTCGATTCGATAAGGCTAGGCCACTTTATGACCTTTTTAGTGAATTAAAAAGGGTCAAAAATGAGTAAAATCCGTAAATTAACAAGGAAATTCACTTAACCCTCATTTTGTCCGTGTTTGAAAATGATAAAATCAACCTTGGAAGTCGAATATATGCTTGATAGATTTCATAGGAACTATTACATGCTTCGATTCGACAAGCCTCGACCACTTTAAGCCCTTTTTAGTGAAAGAAAAAAGGTTGTAAAATCCGTAAATTAACAAGGAAATTCACTTAACCCCCATTTTGGCCTTTTTAAAAAATTCTAAACTAAACCGCGGATGTCGTAGATATGCTTGTTAGATTTCTTAGGAACTATTACATGATTCGATTCGATAAGGCTAGGCCACTTTATGACCTTTTTAGTGAAAGAAAAAAGGTCAAAAACGAGTAAAGTCCGTAAATTAACAAGGAAATTCACTTAACCACCATTTTGTCCGTGTTTGAAAATGATAAAATCAACCTTGGAAGTCGAATATATGCTTGTTAGATTTCATAGGAACTATTACATGCTTCGATTCGACAAGCCTCGACCACTTTAAGCCCTTTTTAGTGAAAGAAAAAAGGTTAAAAACGAGTAAAATCCATAAATTAACAAGGAAATTCACTTAACACCCATTTTGGCCTTTTTAAAAAATTCTAAACTAAACCGTGGATGTCATAGATATGCTTGTTAGATTTCTTAGGAACTATTACATGATTCGATTCGATAAGGGTAGGCCACTTTATGACCTTTTTAGTGAAAGAAAAAGGGTCAAAAACGAGTAAAGTCCGTAAATTAACAAGGAAATACACTTAACCCTCATTTTGTCCATTTTTGAAAATGATAAAATCAACCTTGGAATTCGAATATATGCTTGTTAGATTTCATAGGAACTATTACATGCTTCGATTCGATAAGGCTAGGCCACTTTATGACCTTTTTAGTGAAAGAAAAAGGGTCAAAAACGAGTAAAATCCGTAAATTAACAAGGAAATTCACTTAACCTCCATTTTGTCCGTTTTTAAAAATTTTAAAATAAACCATGGATGTCGTAGATATGCTTGTTGGATTTCATAGGAACTATAATATGCTTCGATTCGATAAGGCTAGGCCACTTTATGACCTTTTTAGTGAATTAAAAAGGGTCAAAAATGAGTAAAATCCGTAAATTAACAAGGAAATTCACTTAACCCTCATTTTGTCCGTGTTTGAAAATGATAAAATCAACCTTGGAAGTCGAATATATGCTTGATAGATTTCATAGGAACTATTACATGCTTCGATTCGACAAGCCTCGACCACTTTAAGCCCTTTTTAGTGAAAGAAAAAAGGTTGTAAAATCCGTAAATTAACAAGGAAATTCACTTAACCCCCATTTTGGCCTTTTTAAAAAATTCTAAACTAAACCGCGGATGTCGTAGATATGCTTGTTAGATTTCTTAGGAACTATTACATGATTCGATTCGATAAGGCTAGGCCACTTTATGACCTTTTTAGTGAAAGAAAAAAGGTCAAAAACGAGTAAAGTCCGTAAATTAACAAGGAAATTCACTTAACCACCATTTTGTCCGTGTTTGAAAATGATAAAATCAACCTTGGAAGTCGAATATATGCTTGTTAGATTTCATAGGAACTATTACATGCTTCGATTCGACAAGCCTCGACCACTTTAAGCCCTTTTTAGTGAAAGAAAAAGGGTCAAAAACGAGTAAAATCCGTAAATTAACACGGAAATTTACTTAACCCCCATTTTGACCTTTTTAAAAATTCTAAAATAAACCATGGATGTCGTAGATATGCTTGTTAGATTTCTTAGGAACTATTACATGATTCGATTCGATAAGGCTAGGCCACTTTATGACCTTTTTAGTGAATTAAAAAGGGTCAAAAACGAGTAAAATCCGTAAATTAACAAGGAAATTCACTTAACCCTCATTTTGTCCGTGTTTGAAAATGATAAAATCAACCTTGGAAGTCGAATATATGCTTGTTAGATTTCATAGGAACTATTACATGCTTCGATTCGACAAGCCTCGACCACTTTAAGCCCTTTTTAGTGAAAGAAAAAAGGTCAAAAACGAGTAAAATCCGTAAATTAACAACGCAATTCACTTAACCCCCATTTTGGCCATTTTAAAAAAATTCTAAAATAAACCATATGGATGTCGTAGATATGCTTGTTAGATTTCCTAGGAACTATTACATGCTTCGATTCGATAAGGCTAGGGCACTTTATGACCTTTTTAGTGAAAGAAAAAGGGTCAAAAACGAGTTAAATCCGTAACTTAACAAGGAAATTCACTTAACCCCCATTTTGGCCTTTTTAAAAAATTCTAAAATAAACCATGGATGTCGTAGATATGCTTGTTAGATTTCATAGGAACTATTACATGCTTCGATTCGATAAGGCTAGGCCACTTTATGACCTTTTTAGTGAAAGAAAAAGGGTCAAAAACGAGTAAAATCCGTAAATTAACAAGGAAATTCACTTAACCTCCATTTTGTCCGTTTTTAAAAATTTTAAAATAAACCATGGATGTCGTAGATATGCTTGTTGGATTTCATAGGAACTATAATATGCTTCGATTCGATAAGGCTAGGCCACTTTATGACCTTTTTAGTGAATTAAAAAGGGTCAAAAATGAGTAAAATCCGTAAATTAACAAGGAAATTCACTTAACCCTCATTTTGTCCGTGTTTGAAAATGATAAAATCAACCTTGGAAGTCGAATATATGCTTGATAGATTTCATAGGAACTATTACATGCTTCGATTCGACAAGCCTCGACCACTTTAAGCCCTTTTTAGTGAAAGAAAAAAGGTTGTAAAATCCGTAAATTAACAAGGAAATTCACTTAACCCCCATTTTGGCCTTTTTAAAAAATTCTAAACTAAACCGTGGATGTCGTAGATATGCTTGTTAGATTTCTTAGGAACTATTACATGATTCGATTCGATAAGGCTAGGCCACTTTATGACCTTTTTAGTGAAAGAAAAAAGGTCAAAAACGAGTAAAGTCCGTAAATTAACAAGGAAATTCACTTAACCCTCATTTTGTCCATTTTTAAAAATGATAAAATCAACCATGGAATTCGAATATATGCTTGTTAGATTTCATAGGAACTATTACATGCTTCGATTCGATAAGGCTAGGCCACTTTATGACCTTTTTAGTGACTTAAAAAGGGTCAAAAACGAGTAAAATCCGTAAATTAACAAGGAAATTCACTTAACCCTCATTTTGTCCGTGTTTGAAAATGATAAAATCAACCTTGGAAGTCGAATATATGCTTGTTAGATTTCATAGTAACTATTACATGCTTCGATTCGACAAGCCTCGACCACTTTAAGCCCTTTTTAGTGAAAGAAAAAAGGTCAAAAACGAGTAAAATCCGTAACTTAAAAAGGAAATTCACTTAACCCCCATTTTGGCCTTTTTAAAAAATTCTAAAATAAACCATGGATGTCGTAGATATGCTTGTTAGATTTCATAGGAACTATTACATGCTTCGATTCGATAAGGCTAGGCCACTTTATGACCTTTTTAGTGAAAGAAAAAGGGTCAAAAACGAGTAAAATCCGTAAATTAACACGGAAATTTACTTAACCCCCATTTTGACCTTTTTAAAAATTCTAAAATAAACCATGGATGTCGTAGATATGCTTGTTAGATTTCATAGGAACTATTACATGCTTCGATTCGATAAGGCTAGGCCACTTTATGACCTTTTTAGTGAATTAAAAAGGGTCAAAAACGAGTAAAATCCGTAAATTAACAAGGAAATTCACTTAACCCTCATTTTGTCCGTGTTTGAAAATGATAAAATCAACCTTGGAAGTCGAATATATGCTTGTTAGATTTCATAGGAACTATTACATGCTTCGATTCGACAAGCCTCGACCACTTTAAGCCCTTTTTAGTGAAAGAAAAAAGGTCAAAAACGAGTAAAATCCGTAAATTAACAACGCAATTCACTTAACCCCCATTTTGGCCATTTTAAAAAAATTCTAAAATAAACCATATGGATGTCGTAGATATGCTTGTTAGATTTCCTAGGAACTATTACATGCTTCGATTCGATAAGGCTAGGGCACTTTATGACCTTTTTAGTGAAAGAAAAAGGGTCAAAAACGAGTTAAATCCGTAACTTAACAAGGAAATTCACTTAACCCCCATTTTGGCCTTTTTAAAAAATTCTAAAATAAACCATGGATGTCGTAGATATGCTTGTTAGATTTCATAGGAACTCTTACATGCTTCGATTCGATAAGGCTAGGCCACTTTATGACCTTTTTAGTGAAAGAAAAAGGGTCAAAAACGAGTAAAATCCGTAAATTAACAAGGAAATTCACTTAACCTCCATTTTGTCCGTTTTTAAAAATTTTAAAATAAACCATGGATGTCGTAGATATGCTTGTTGGATTTCATAGGAACTATAATATGCTTCGATTCGATAAGGCTAGGCCACTTTATGACCTTTTTAGTGAATTAAAAAGGGTCAAAAATGAGTAAAATCCGTAAATTAACAAGGAAATTCACTTAACCCTCATTTTGTCCGTGTTTGAAAATGATAAAATCAACCTTGGAAGTCGAATATATGCTTGATAGATTTCATAGGAACTATTACATGCTTCGATTCGACAAGCCTCGACCACTTTAAGCCCTTTTTAGTGAAAGAAAAAAGGTTGTAAAATCCGTAAATTAACAAGGAAATTCACTTAACCCCCATTTTGGCCTTTTTAAAAAATTCTAAACTAAACCGTGGATGTCGTAGATATGCTTGTTAGATTTCTTAGGAACTATTACATGATTCGATTCGATAAGGCTAGGCCACTTTATGACCTTTTTAGTGAAAGAAAAAAGGTCAAAAACGAGTAAAGTCCGTAAATTAACAAGGAAATTCACTTAACCCTCATTTTGTCCATTTTTAAAAATGATAAAATCAACCATGGAATTCGAATATATGCTTGTTAGATTTCATAGGAACTATTACATGCTTCGATTCGATAAGGCTAGGCCACTTTATGACCTTTTTAGTGACTTAAAAAGGGTCAAAAACGAGTAAAATCCGTAAATTAACAAGGAAATTCACTTAACTCTCATTTTGTCCGTGTTTGAAAATGATAAAATCAACCTTGGAAATCGAATATATGCTTGTTAGATTTCATAGTAACAATTACATGCTTCGATTCGACAAGCCTCGACCACTTTAAGCCCTTTTTAGTGAAAGAAAAAAGGTCAAAAACGAGTAAAATCCGTAACTTAAAAAGGAAATTCACTTAACCCCCATTTTGGCCTTTTTAAAAAATTCTAAAATAAACCATGGATGTCGTAGATATGCTTGTTAGATTTCATAGGAACTATTACATGCTTCGATTCGATAAGGCTAGGCCACTTTATGACCTTTTTAGTGAAAGAAAAAGGGTCAAAAACGAGTAAAATCCGTAAATTAACAAGGAAATTCACTTAACCTCCATTTTGTCCGTTTTTAAAAATTTTAAAATAAACCATGGATGTCGTAGATATGCTTGTTGGATTTCATAGGAACTATAATATGCTTCGATTCGATAAGGCTAGGCCACTTTATGACCTTTTTAGTGAATTAAAAAGGGTCAAAAATGAGTAAAATCCGTAAATTAACAAGGAAATTCACTTAACCCTCATTTTGTCCGTGTTTGAAAATGATAAAATCAACCTTGGAAGTCGAATATATGCTTGATAGATTTCATAGGAACTATTACATGCTTCGATTCGATAAGGCTAGGCCACTTTATGACCTTTTTAGTGAATTAAAAAGGGTCAAAAACGAGTATAATCCGTAAATTAACAAGGAAATTCACTTAACCTCCATTTTGTCCGTTTTTAAAAATTTTAAAATAAACCATGGATGTCGTAGATATGCTTGTTGGATTTCATAGGAACTATAATATGCTTCGATTCGATAAGGCTAGGCCACTTTATGTCCTTTTTAGTGAATTAAAAAGGGTCAAAAATGAGTAAAATCCGTAAATTAACAAGGAAATTCACTTAACCCTCATTTTGTCCGTGTTTGAAAATGATAAAATCAACCTTGGAAGTCGAATATATGCTTGTTAGATTTCATAGGAACTATTACATGCTTTGATTCGACAAGCCTCGACCACTTTAAGCCCTTTTTAGTGAAAGAAAAAAGGTTAAAAACGAGTAAAATCCGTAAATTAACAAGGAAATTCACTTAACCCCCATTTTGGCCTTTTTAAAAAATTCTAAACTAAACCGTGGATGTCGTAGATATGCTTGTTAGATTTCTTAGGAACTATTACATGATTCGATTCGATAAGGCTAGGCCACTTTATGACCTTTTTAGTGAAAGAAAAAGGGTCAAAAACGAGTAAAGTCCGTAAATTAACAAGGAAATTCACTTAACCCCCATTTTGGCCTTTTTAAAAAATTCTAAACTAAACCGTGGATGTCGTAGATATGCTTGTTAGATTTCTTAGGAACTATTACATGATTCGATTCGATAAGGCTAGGCCACTTTATGACCTTTTTAGTGAAAGAAAAAGGGTCAAAAACGAGTAAAGTCCGTAACTTAACAAGGAAATTCACTTAACCCCCATTTTGGCCTTTTTAAAAAATTCTAAAATAAACCATGGATGTCGTAGATATGCTTGTTAGATTTCATAGGAACTATTACATGCTTCGATTCGATAAGGCTAGGCCACTTTATGACCTTTTTAGTGAATTAAAAAGGGTCAAAAACGAGTAAAATATGTATATTAACAAGGAAATTCACTTAACCATCATTTTGTCCGTGTTTGAAAATGATAAAATCAACCTTGGAAGTCGAATAAATGCTTGTTAGATTTCATAGGAACTATTACATGCTTCGATTCGGCAAGCCTCGACCACTTTAAGCCCTTTTTAGTGAAAGAAAAAAGGTCAAAAACGAGTAAAATCCGTAAATTAACAAGGCAATTCACTTAACCCCCATTTTGGCCATTTTAAAAAATTCTAAAATAAACCATATGCATGTCGTAGATATGCTTGTTAGATTTCATAGGAACTATTACATGCTTCGATTCGATAAGGCTAGGCCACTTTATGACCTTTTTAGTGAATTAAAAAGGGTCAAAAACGAGTAAAATCTGTATATTAACAAGGAAATTCACTTAACCATCATTTTGTCCGTGTTTGAAAATGATAAAATCAACCTTGGAAGTCGAATAAATGCTTGTTAGATTTCATAGGAACTATTACATGCTTCGATTCGGCAAGCCTCGACCACTTTAAGCCCTTTTTAGTGAAAGAAAAAAGGTCAAAAACGAGTAAAATCCGTAAATTAACAAGGCAATTCACTTAACCCCCATTTTGGCCATTTTAAAAAATTCTAAAATAAACCATATGGATGTCGTAGATATGCTTGTTAGATTTCATAGGAACTATTACATGCTTCGATTCGATAAGGCTAGGCCACTTTATGACCTTTTTAGTGAATTAAAAAGGGTCAAAAACGAGTAAAATCTGTATATTAACAAGGAAATTCACTTAACCATCATTTTGTCCGTGTTTGAAAATGATAAAATCATCCTTGGAAGTCGAATAAATGCTTGTTAGATTTCATAGGAACTATTACATGCTTCGATTCGGCAAGCCTCGACCACTTTAAGCCCTTTTTAGTGAAAGAAAAAAGGTCAAAAACGAGTAAAATCCGTAAATTAACAAAGCAATTCACTTAACCCCCATTTTGGCCAATTTAAAAAATTCTAAAATAAACCATATGGATGTCGTAGATATGCTTGTTAGATTTCCTTGGAACTATTACATGCTTCAATTTGATAAGGCTAGGACACTTTATGACATTTTTAGTGAAAGAAAAAGGGTCAAAAACGAGTAAAATCCGTAAATTAACAATGAAATTTATTTAACCCCCATTTTGACCGTTTTTAAAAATTCTAAAATAAACCATGGATGTCGTAGATATGCTTGTTAGATTTCATAGGAACTATTACATGCTTCGATTCGATAAGGCTAGGCCACTTTATGACCTTTTTAGTGAATTAAAAAGGGTCAAAAACGAGTATAATCCGTAAATTAACAAGGAAATTCACTCAACCTCCATTTTGTCCGTTTTTAAAAATTTTAAAATAAACCATGGATGTCGTAGATATGCTTGTTGGATTTCATAGGAACTATAATATGCTTCGATTCGATAAGGCTAGGCCACTTTATGACCTTTTTAGTGAATTAAAAAGGGTCAAAAATGAGTAAAATCCGTAAATTAACAAGGAAATTCACTTAACCCTCATTTTGTCCGTGTTTGAAAATGATAAAATCAATCTTGGAAGTCGAATATATACTTGATAGATTTCATAGGAACTATTACATGCTTCGATTCGACAAGCCTCGACCACTTTAAGCCCTTTTTAGTGAAAGAAAAAAGGTTGTAAAATCCGTAAATTAACAAGGAAATTCACTTAACCCCCATTTTGGCCTTTTTAAAAAATTCTAAACTAAACCGTGGATGTCGTAGATATGCTTGTTAGATTTCTTAGGAACTATTACATGATTCGATTCGATAAGGCTAGGCCACTTTATGACCTTTTTAGTGAAAGAAAAAAGGTCAAAAACGAGTAAAGTCCGTAAATTAACAAGGAAATTCACTTAACCCTCATTTTGTCCATTTTTAAAAATGATAAAATCAACCATGGAATTCGAATATATGCTTGTTAGATTTCATAGGAACTATTACATGCTTCGATTCGATAAGGCTAGGCCACTTTATGACCTTTTTAGTGACTTAAAAAGGGTCAAAAACGAGTAAAATCCGTAAATTAACAAGGAAATTTACTTAACCCTCATTTTGTCCGTGTTTGAAAATGATAAAATCAACCTTGGAAGTCGAATATATGCTTGTTAGATTTCATAGTAACTATTACATGCTTCGATTCGACAAGCCTCGACCACTTTAAGCCCTTTTTAGTGAAAGAAAAAAGGTCAAAAACGAGTAAAATCCGTAACTTAAAAAGGAAATTCACTTAACCCCCATTTTGGCCTTTTTAAAAAATTCTAAAATAAACCATGGATGTCGTAGATATGCTTGTTAGATTTCATAGGAACTATTACATGCTTCGATTCGATAAGGCTAGGCCACTTTATGACCTTTTTAGTGAAAGAAAAAGGGTCAAAAACGAGTAAAATCCGTAAATTAACAAGGAAATTCACTTAACCTCCATTTTGTCCGTTTTTAAAAATTTTAAAATAAACCATGGATGTCGTAGATATGCTTGTTGGATTTCATAGGAACTATAATATGCTTCGATTCGATAAGGCTAGGCCACTTTATGACCTTTTTAGTGAATTAAAAAGGGTCAAAAATGAGTAAAATCCGTAAATTAACAAGGAAATTCACTTAACCCTCATTTTGTCCGTGTTTGAAAATGATAAAATCAACCTTGGAAGTCGAATATATGCTTGATAGATTTCATAGGAACTATTACATGCTTCGATTCGACAAGCCTCGACCACTTTAAGCCCTTTTTAGTGAAAGAAAAAAGGTTAAAAACGAGTAAAATCCATAAATTAACAAGGAAATTCACTTAACACCCATTTTGGCCTTTTTAAAAAATTCTAAACTAAACCGTGGATGTCATAGATATGCTTGTTAGATTTCTTAGGAACTATTATATGATTCGATTCGATAAGGCTAGGCCACTTTATGACCTTTTTAGTGAAAGAAAAAGGGTCAAAAACGAGTAAAGTCCGTAAATTAACAAGGAAATACACTTAACCCTCATTTTGTCCATTTTTGAAAATGATAAAATCAACCTTGGAATTCGAATATATGCTTGTTAGATTTCATAGGAACTATTACATGCTTCGATTCGATAAGGCTAGGCCACTTTATGACCTTTTTAGTGAAAGAAAAAGGGTCAAAAACGAGTAAAATCCGTAAATTAACAAGGAAATTCACTTAACCTCCATTTTGTCCGTTTTTAAAAATTTTAAAATAAACCATGGATGTCGTAGATATGCTTGTTGGATTTCATAGGAACTATAATATGCTTCGATTCGATAAGGCTAGGCCACTTTATGACCTTTTTAGTGAATTAAAAAGGGTCAAAAATGAGTAAAATCCGTAAATTAACAAGGAAATTCACTTAACCCTCATTTTGTCCGTGTTTGAAAATGATAAAATCAATCTTGGAAGTCGAATATATACTTGATAGATTTCATAGGAACTATTACATGCTTCGATTCGACAAGCCTCGACCACTTTAAGCCCTTTTTAGTGAAAGAAAAAAGGTTGTAAAATCCGTAAATTAACAAGGAAATTCACTTAACCCCCATTTTGGCCTTTTTAAAAAATTCTAAACTAAACCGTGGATGTCGTAGATATGCTTGTTAGATTTCTTAGGAACTATTACATGATTCGATTCGATAAGGCTAGGCCACTTTATGACCTTTTTAGTGAAAGAAAAAAGGTCAAAAACGAGTAAAGTCCGTAAATTAACAAGGAAATTCAGTTAACCCTCATTTTGTCCATTTTTAAAAATGATAAAATCAACCATGGAATTCGAATATATGCTTGTTAGATTTCATAGGAACTATTACATGCTTCGATTCGATAAGGCTAGGCCACTTTATGACCTTTTTAGTGACTTAAAAAGGGTCAAAAACGAGTAAAATCCGTAAATTAACAAGGAAATTTACTTAACCCTCATTTTGTCCGTGTTTGAAAATGATAAAATCAACCTTGGAAGTCGAATATATGCTTGTTAGATTTCATAGTAACTATTACATGCTTCGATTCGACAAGCCTCGACCACTTTAAGCCCTTTTTAGTGAAAGAAAAAAGGTCAAAAACGAGTAAAATCCGTAACTTAAAAAGGAAATTCACTTAACCCCCATTTTGGCCTTTTTAAAAAATTCTAAAATAAACCATGGATGTCGTAGATATGCTTGTTAGATTTCATAGGAACTATTACATGCTTCGATTCGATAAGGCTAGGCCACTTTATGACCTTTTTAGTGAAAGAAAAAGGGTCAAAAACGAGTAAAATCCGTAAATTAACAAGGAAATTCACTTAACCTCCATTTTGTCCGTTTTTAAAAATTTTAAAATAAACCATGGATGTCGTAGATATGCTTGTTGGATTTCATAGGAACTATAATATGCTTCGATTCGATAAGGCTAGGCCACTTTATGACCTTTTTAGTGAATTAAAAAGGGTCAAAAATGAGTAAAATCCGTAAATTAACAAGGAAATTCACTTAACCCTCATTTTGTCCGTGTTTGAAAATGATAAAATCAACCTTGGAAGTCGAATATATGCTTGATAGATTTCATAGGAACTATTACATGCTTCGATTCGACAAGCCTCGACCACTTTAAGCCCTTTTTAGTGAAAGAAAAAAGGTTAAAAACGAGTAAAATCCATAAATTAACAAGGAAATTCACTTAACACCCATTTTGGCCTTTTTAAAAAATTCTAAACTAAACCGTGGATGTCATAGATATGCTTGTTAGATTTCTTAGGAACTATTATATGATTCGATTCGATAAGGCTAGGCCACTTTATGACCTTTTTAGTGAAAGAAAAAGGGTCAAAAACGAGTAAAGTCCGTAAATTAACAAGGAAATACACTTAACCCTCATTTTGTCCATTTTTGAAAATGATAAAATCAACCTTGGAATTCGAATATATGCTTGTTAGATTTCATAGGAACTATTACATGCTTCGATTCGATAAGGCTAGGCCACTTTATGACCTTTTTAGTGAAAGAAAAAGGGTCAAAAACGAGTAAAATCCGTAAATTAACAAGGAAATTCACTTAACCTCCATTTTGTCCGTTTTTAAAAATTTTAAAATAAACCATGGATGTCGTAGATATGCTTGTTGGATTTCATAGGAACTATAATATGCTTCGATTCGATAAGGCTAGGCCACTTTATGACCTTTTTAGTGAATTAAAAAGGGTCAAAAATGAGTAAAATCCGTAAATTAACAAGGAAATTCACTTAACCCTCATTTTGTCCGTGTTTGAAAATGATAAAATCAATCTTGGAAGTCGAATATATACTTGATAGATTTCATAGGAACTATTACATGCTTCGATTCGACAAGCCTCGACCACTTTAAGCCCTTTTTAGTGAAAGAAAAAAGGTTGTAAAATCCGTAAATTAACAAGGAAATTCACTTAACCCCCATTTTGGCCTTTTTAAAAAATTCTAAACTAAACCGTGGATGTCGTAGATATGCTTGTTAGATTTCTTAGGAACTATTACATGATTCGATTCGATAAGGCTAGGCCACTTTATGACCTTTTTAGTGAAAGAAAAAAGGTCAAAAACGAGTAAAGTCCGTAAATTAACAAGGAAATTCAGTTAACCCTCATTTTGTCCATTTTTAAAAATGATAAAATCAACCATGGAATTCGAATATATGCTTGTTAGATTTCATAGGAACTATTACATGCTTCGATTCGATAAGGCTAGGCCACTTTATGACCTTTTTAGTGACTTAAAAAGGGTCAAAAACGAGTAAAATCCGTAAATTAACAAGGAAATTTACTTAACCCTCATTTTGTCCGTGTTTGAAAATGATAAAATCAACCTTGGAAGTCGAATATATGCTTGTTAGATTTCATAGTAACTATTACATGCTTCGATTCGACAAGCCTCGACCACTTTAAGCCCTTTTTAGTGAAAGAAAAAAGGTCAAAAACGAGTAAAATCCGTAACTTAAAAAGGAAATTCACTTAACCCCCATTTTGGCCTTTTTAAAAAATTCTAAAATAAACCATGGATGTCGTAGATATGCTTGTTAGATTTCATAGGAACTATTACATGCTTCGATTCGATAAGGCTAGGCCACTTTATGACCTTTTTAGTGAAAGAAAAAGGGTCAAAAACGAGTAAAATCCGTAAATTAACAAGGAAATTCACTTAACCTCCATTTTGTCCGTTTTTAAAAATTTTAAAATAAACCATGGATGTCGTAGATATGCTTGTTGGATTTCATAGGAACTATAATATGCTTCGATTCGATAAGGCTAGGCCACTTTATGACCTTTTTAGTGAATTAAAAAGGGTCAAAAATGAGTAAAATCCGTAAATTAACAAGGAAATTCACTTAACCCTCATTTTGTCCGTGTTTGAAAATGATAAAATCAACCTTGGAAGTCGAATATATGCTTGATAGATTTCATAGGAACTATTACATGCTTCGATTCGACAAGCCTCGACCACTTTAAGCCCTTTTTAGTGAAAGAAAAAAGGTTAAAAACGAGTAAAATCCATAAATTAACAAGGAAATTCACTTAACACCCATTTTGGCCTTTTTAAAAAATTCTAAACTAAACCGTGGATGTCATAGATATGCTTGTTAGATTTCTTAGGAACTATTATATGATTCGATTCGATAAGGCTAGGCCACTTTATGACCTTTTTAGTGAAAGAAAAAGGGTCAAAAACGAGTAAAGTCCGTAAATTAACAAGGAAATACACTTAACCCTCATTTTGTCCATTTTTGAAAATGATAAAATCAACCTTGGAATTCGAATATATGCTTGTTAGATTTCATAGGAACTATTACATGCTTCGATTCGATAAGGCTAGGCCACTTTATGACCTTTTTAGTGAAAGAAAAAGGGTCAAAAACGAGTAAAATCCGTAAATTAACAAGGAAATTCACTTAACCTCCATTTTGTCCGTTTTTAAAAATTTTAAAATAAACCATGGATGTCGTAGATATGCTTGTTGGATTTCATAGGAACTATAATATGCTTCGATTCGATAAGGCTAGGCCACTTTATGACCTTTTTAGTGAATTAAAAAGGGTCAAAAATGAGTAAAATCCGTAAATTAACAAGGAAATTCACTTAACCCTCATTTTGTCCGTGTTTGAAAATGATAAAATCAACCTTGGAAGTCGAATATATGCTTGATAGATTTCATAGGAACTATTACATGCTTCGATTCGACAAGCCTCGACCACTTTAAGCCCTTTTTAGTGAAAGAAAAAAGGTTAAAAACGAGTAAAATCCATAAATTAACAAGGAAATTCACTTAACACCCATTTTGGCCTTTTTAAAAAATTCTAAACTAAACCGTGGATGTCATAGATATGCTTGTTAGATTTCTTAGGAACTATTATATGATTCGATTCGATAAGGCTAGGCCACTTTATGACCTTTTTAGTGAAAGAAAAAGGGTCAAAAACGAGTAAAGTCCGTAAATTAACAAGGAAATACACTTAACCCTCATTTTGTCCATTTTTGAAAATGATAAAATCAACCTTGGAATTCGAATATATGCTTGTTAGATTTCATAGGAACTATTACATGCTTCGATTCGATAAGGCTAGGCCACTTTATGACCTTTTTAGTGAAAGAAAAAGGGTCAAAAACGAGTAAAATCCGTAAATTAACAAGGAAATTCACTTAACCTCCATTTTGTCCGTTTTTAAAAATTTTAAAATAAACCATGGATGTCGTAGATATGCTTGTTGGATTTCATAGGAACTATAATATGCTTCGATTCGATAAGGCTAGGCCACTTTATGACCTTTTTAGTGAATTAAAAAGGGTCAAAAATGAGTAAAATCCGTAAATTAACAAGGAAATTCACTTAACCCTCATTTTGTCCGTGTTTGAAAATGATAAAATCAACCTTGGAAGTCGAATATATGCTTGATAGATTTCATAGGAACTATTACATGCTTCGATTCGACAAGCCTCGACCACTTTAAGCCCTTTTTAGTGAAAGAAAAAAGGTTGTAAAATCCGTAAATTAACAAGGAAATTCACTTAACCCCCATTTTGGCCTTTTTAAAAAATTCTAAACTAAACCGCGGATGTCGTAGATATGCTTTTTAGATTTCTTAGGAACTATTACATGATTCGATTCGATAAGGCTAGGCCACTTTATGACCTTTTTAGTGAAAGAAAAAAGGTCAAAAACGAGTAAAGTCCGTAAATTAACAAGGAAATTCACTTAACCACCATTTTGTCCGTGTTTGAAAATGATAAAATCAACCTTGGAAGTCGAATATATGCTTGTTAGATTTCATAGGAACTATTACATGCTTCGATTCGACAAGCCTCGACCACTTTAAGCCCTTTTTAGTGAAAGAAAAAAGGTTAAAAACGAGTAAAATCCATAAATTAACAAGGAAATTCACTTAACACCCATTTTGGCCTTTTTAAAAAATTCTAAACTAAACCGTGGATGTCATAGATATGCTTGTTAGATTTCTTAGGAACTATTACATGATTCGATTCGATAAGGCTAGGCCACTTTATGACCTTTTTAGTGAAAGAAAAAGGGTCAAAAACGAGTAAAGTCCGTAAATTAACAAGGAAATACACTTAACCCTCATTTTGTCCATTTTTGAAAATGATAAAATCAACCTTGGAATTCGAATATATGCTTGTTAGATTTCATAGGAACTATTACATGCTTCGATTCGATAAGGCTAGGCCACTTTATGACCTTTTTAGTGAAAGAAAAAGGGTCAAAAACGAGTAAAATCCGTAAATTAACAAGGAAATTCACTTAACCTCCATTTTGTCCGTTTTTAAAAATTTTAAAATAAACCATGGATGTCGTAGATATGCTTGTTGGATTTCATAGGAACTATAATATGCTTCGATTCGATAAGGCTAGGCCACTTTATGACCTTTTTAGTGAATTAAAAAGGGTCAAAAATGAGTAAAATCCGTAAATTAACAAGGAAATTCACTTAACCCTCATTTTGTCCGTGTTTGAAAATGATAAAATCAACCTTGGAAGTCGAATATATGCTTGATAGATTTCATAGGAACTATTACATGCTTCGATTCGACAAGCCTCGACCACTTTAAGCCCTTTTTAGTGAAAGAAAAAAGGTTGTAAAATCCGTAAATTAACAAGGAAATTCACTTAACCCCCATTTTGGCCTTTTTAAAAAATTCTAAACTAAACCGCGGATGTCGTAGATATGCTTGTTAGATTTCTTAGGAACTATTACATGATTCGATTCGATAAGGCTAGGCCACTTTATGACCTTTTTAGTGAAAGAAAAAAGGTCAAAAACGAGTAAAGTCCGTAAATTAACAAGGAAATTCACTTAACCACCATTTTGTCCGTGTTTGAAAATGATAAAATCAACCTTGGAAGTCGAATATATGCTTGTTAGATTTCATAGGAACTATTACATGCTTCGATTCGACAAGCCTCGACCACTTTAAGCCCTTTTTAGTGAAAGAAAAAAGGTTGTAAAATCCGTAAATTAACAAGGAAATTCACTTAACCCCCATTTTGGCCTTTTTAAAAAATTCTAAACTAAACCGTGGATGTCGTAGATATGCTTGTTAGATTTCTTAGGAACTATTACATGATTCGATTCGATAAGGCTAGGCCACTTTATGACCTTTTTAGTGAAAGAAAAAAGGTCAAAAACGAGTAAAGTCCGTAAATTAACAAGGAAATTCACTTAACCCTCATTTTGTCCATTTTTAAAAATGATAAAATCAACCATGGAATTCGAATATATGCTTGTTAGATTTCATAGGAACTATTACATGCTTCGATTCGATAAGGCTAGGCCACTTTATGACCTTTTTAGTGACTTAAAAAGGGTCAAAAACGAGTAAAATCCGTAAATTAACAAGGAAATTCACTTAACCCTCATTTTGTCCGTGTTTGAAAATGATAAAATCAACCTTGGAAGTCGAATATATGCTTGTTAGATTTCATAGTAACTATTACATGCTTCGATTCGACAAGCCTCGACCACTTTAAGCCCTTTTTAGTGAAAGAAAAAAGGTCAAAAACGAGTAAAATCCGTAACTTAAAAAGGAAATTCACTTAACCCCCATTTTGGCCTTTTTAAAAAATTCTAAAATAAACCATGGATGTCGTAGATATGCTTGTTAGATTTCATAGGAACTATTACATGCTTCGATTCGATAAGGCTAGGCCACTTTATGACCTTTTTAGTGAAAGAAAAAAGGTCAAAAACGAGTAAAATCCGTAAATTAACAAGGAAATTCACTTAACCTCCATTTTGTCCGTTTTTAAAAATTTTAAAATAAACCATGGATGTCGTAGATATGCTTGTTGGATTTCATAGGAACTATAATATGCTTCGATTCGATAAGGCTAGGCCACTTTATGACCTTTTTAGTGAATTAAAAAGGGTCAAAAATGAGTAAAATCCGTAAATTAACAAGGAAATTCACTTAACCCTCATTTTGTCCGTGTTTGAAAATGATAAAATCAACCTTGGAAGTCGAATATATGCTTGATAGATTTCATAGGAACTATTACATGCTTCGATTCGACAAGCCTCGACCACTTTAAGCCCTTTTTAGTGAAAGAAAAAAGGTTAAAAACGAGTAAAATCCATAAATTAACAAGGAAATTCACTTAACACCCATTTTGGCCTTTTTAAAAAATTCTAAACTAAACTGTGGATGTCATAGATATGCTTGTTAGATTTCTTAGGAACTATTACATGATTCGATTCGATAAGGCTAGGCCACTTTATGACCTTTTTAGTGAAAGAAAAAGGGTCAAAAACGAGTAAAGTCCGTAAATTAACAAGGAAATACACTTAACCCTCATTTTGTCCATTTTTGAAAATGATAAAATCAACCTTGGAATTCGAATATATGCTTGTTAGATTTCATAGGAACTATTACATGCTTCGATTCGATAAGGCTAGGCCACTTTATGACCTTTTTAGTGAAAGAAAAAGGGTCAAAAACGAGTAAAATCCGTAAATTAACAAGGAAATTCACTTAACCTCCATTTTGTCCGTTTTTAAAAATTTTAAAATAAACCATGGATGTCGTAGATATGCTTGTTGGATTTCATAGGAACTATAATATGCTTCGATTCGATAAGGCTAGGCCACTTTATGACCTTTTTAGTGAATTAAAAAGGGTCAAAAATGAGTAAAATCCGTAAATTAACAAGGAAATTCACTTAACCCTCATTTTGTCCGTGTTTGAAAATGATAAAATCAACCTTGGAAGTCGAATATATGCTTGATAGATTTCATAGGAACTATTACATGCTTCGATTCGACAAGCCTCGACCACTTTAAGCCCTTTTTAGTGAAAGAAAAAAGGTTGTAAAATCCGTAAATTAACAAGGAAATTCACTTAACCCCCATTTTCGCCTTTTTAAAAAATTCTAAACTAAACCGCGGATGTCGTAGATATGCTTGTTAGATTTCTTAGGAACTATTACATGATTCGATTCGATAAGGCTAGGCCACTTTATGACCTTTTTAGTGAAAGAAAAAAGGTCAAAAACGAGTAAAGTCCGTAAATTAACAAGGAAATTCACTTAACCACCATTTTGTCCGTGTTTGAAAATGATAAAATCAACCTTGGAAGTCGAATATATGCTTGTTAGATTTCATAGGAACTATTACATGCTTCGATTCGACAAGCCTCGACCACTTTAAGCCCTTTTTAGTGAAAGAAAAAAGGTTAAAAACGAGTAAAATCCATAAATTAACAAGGAAATTCACTTAACACCCATTTTGGCCTTTTTAAAAAATTCTAAACTAAACCGTGGATGTCATAGATATGCTTGTTAGATTTCTTAGGAACTATTACATGATTCGATTCGATAAGGCTAGGCCACTTTATGACCTTTTTAGTGAAAGAAAAAGGGTCAAAAACGAGTAAAGTCCGTAAATTAACAAGGAAATACACTTAACCCTCATTTTGTCCATTTTTGAAAATGATAAAATCAACCTTGGAATTCGAATATATGCTTGTTAGATTTCATAGGAACTATTACATGCTTCGATTCGATAAGGCTAGGCCACTTTATGACCTTTTTAGTGAAAGAAAAAGGGTCAAAAACGAGTAAAATCCGTAAATTAACAAGGAAATTCACTTAACCTCCATTTTGTCCGTTTTTAAAAATTTTAAAATAAACCATGGATGTCGTAGATATGCTTGTTGGATTTCATAGGAACTATAATATGCTTCGATTCGATAAGGCTAGGCCACTTTATGACCTTTTTAGTGAATTAAAAAGGGTCAAAAATGAGTAAAATCCGTAAATTAACAAGGAAATTCACTTAACCCTCATTTTGTCCGTGTTTGAAAATGATAAAATCAACCTTGGAAGTCGAATATATGCTTGATAGATTTCATAGGAACTATTACATGCTTCGATTCGACAAGCCTCGACCACTTTAAGCCCTTTTTAGTGAAAGAAAAAAGGTTGTAAAATCCGTAAATTAACAAGGAAATTCACTTAACCCCCATTTTGGCCTTTTTAAAAAATTCTAAACTAAACCGCGGATGTCGTAGATATGCTTGTTAGATTTCTTAGGAACTATTACATGATTCGATTCGATAAGGCTAGGCCACTTTATGACCTTTTTAGTGAAAGAAAAAAGGTCAAAAACGAGTAAAGTCCGTAAATTAACAAGGAAATTCACTTAACCACCATTTTGTCCGTGTTTGAAAATGATAAAATCAACCTTGGAAGTCGAATATATGCTTGTTAGATTTCATAGGAACTATTACATGCTTCGATTCGACAAGCCTCGACCACTTTAAGCCCTTTTTAGTGAAAGAAAAAGGGTCAAAAACGAGTAAAATCCGTAAATTAACACGGAAATTCACTTAACCCCCATTTTGACCTTTTTAAAAATTCTAAAATAAACCATGGATGTCGTAGATATGCTTGTTAGATTTCATAGGAACTATTACATGCTTCGATTCGATAAGGCTAGGCCACTTTATGACCTTTTTAGTGAATTAAAAAGGGTCAAAAACGAGTAAAATCCGTAAATTAACAAGGAAATTCACTTAACCCTCATTTTGTCCGTGTTTGAAAATGATAAAATCAACCTTGGAAGTCGAATATATGCTTGTTAGATTTCATAGGAACTATTACATGCTTCGATTCGACAAGCCTCGACCACTTTAAGCCCTTTTTAGTGAAAGAAAAAAGGTCAAAAACGAGTAAAATCCGTAAATTAACAACGCAATTCACTTAACCCCCATTTTGGCCATTTTAAAAAAATTCTAAAATAAACCATATGGATGTCGTAGATATGCTTGTTAGATTTCCTAGGAACTATTACATGCTTCGATTCGATAAGGCTAGGGCACTTTATGACCTTTTTAGTGAAAGAAAAAGGGTCAAAAACGAGTTAAATCCGTAACTTAACAAGGAAATTCACTTAACCCCCATTTTGGCCTTTTTAAAAAATTCTAAAATAAACCATGGAAGTCGTAGATATGCTTGTTAGATTTCATAGGAACTATTACATGCTTCGATTCGATAAGGCTAGGCCACTTTATGACCTTTTTAGTGAAAGAAAAAGGGTCAAAAACGAGTAAAATCCGTAAATTAACAAGGAAATTCACTTAACCTCCATTTTGTCCGTTTTTAAAAATTTTAAAATAAACCATGGATGTCGTAGATATGCTTGTTGGATTTCATAGGAACTATAATATGCTTCGATTCGATAAGGCTAGGCCACTTTATGACCTTTTTAGTGAATTAAAAAGGGTCAAAAATGAGTAAAATCCGTAAATTAACAAGGAAATTCACTTAACCCTCATTTTGTCCGTGTTTGAAAATGATAAAATCAACCTTGGAAGTCGAATATATGCTTGATAGATTTCATAGGAACTATTACATGCTTCGATTCGACAAGCCTCGACCACTTTAAGCCCTTTTTAGTGAAAGAAAAAAGGTTGTAAAATCCGTAAATTAACAAGGAAATTCACTTAACCCCCATTTTGGCCTTTTTAAAAAATTCTAAACTAAACCGTGGATGTCGTAGATATGCTTGTTAGATTTCTTAGGAACTATTACATGATTCGATTCGATAAGGCTAGGCCACTTCATGACCTTTTTAGTGAAAAAAAAAAGGTCAAAAACGAGTAAAGTCCGTAAATTAACAAGGAAATTCACTTAACCCTCATTTTGTCCATTTTTAAAAATGATAAAATCAACCATGGAATTCGAATATATGCTTGTTAGATTTCATAGGAACTATTACATGCTTCGATTCGATAAGGCTAGGCCACTTTATGACCTTTTTAGTGACTTAAAAAGGGTCAAAAACGAGTAAAATCCGTAAATTAACAAGGAAATTCACTTAACCCTCATTTTGTCCGTGTTTGAAAATGATAAAATCAACCTTGGAAGTCGAATATATGCTTGTTAGATTTCATAGTAACTATTACATGCTTCGATTCGACAAGCCTCGACCACTTTAAGCCCTTTTTAGTGAAAGAAAAAGGGTCAAAAACGAGTAAAATCCGTAAATTAACACGGAAATTCACTTAACCCCCATTTTGACCTTTTTAAAAATTCTAAAATAAACCATGGATGTCGTAGATATGCTTGTTAGATTTCATAGGAACTATTACATGCTTCGATTCGATAAGGCTAGGCCACTTTATGACCTTTTTAGTGAATTAAAAAGGGTCAAAAACGAGTAAAATCCGTAAATTAACAAGGAAATTCACTTAACCCTCATTTTGTCCGTGTTTGAAAATGATAAAATCAACCTTGGAAGTCGAATATATGCTTGTTAGATTTCATAGGAACTATTACATGCTTCGATTCGACAAGCCTCGACCACTTTAAGCCCTTTTTAGTGAAAGAAAAAAGGTCAAAAACGAGTAAAATCCGTAAATTAACAACGCAATTCACTTAACCCCCATTTTGGCCATTTTAAAAAAATTCTAAAATAAACCATATGGATGTCGTAGATATGCTTGTTAGATTTCCTAGGAACTATTACATGCTTCGATTCGATAAGGCTAGGGCACTTTATGACCTTTTTAGTGAAAGAAAAAGGGTCAAAAACGAGTTAAATCCGTAACTTAACAAGGAAATTCACTTAACCCCCATTTTGGCCTTTATAAAAAATTCTAAAATAAACCATGGAAGTCGTAGATATGCTTGTTAGATTTCATAGGAACTATTACATGCTTCGATTCGATAAGGCTAGGCCACTTTATGACCTTTTTAGTGAAAGAAAAAGGGTCAAAAACGAGTAAAATCCGTAAATTAACAAGGAAATTCACTTAACCTCCATTTTGTCCGTTTTTAAAAATTTTAAAATAAACCATGGATGTCGTAGATATGCTTGTTGGATTTCATAGGAACTATAATATGCTTCGATTCGATAAGGCTAGGCCACTTTATGACCTTTTTAGTGAATTAAAAAGGGTCAAAAATGAGTAAAATCCGTAAATTAACAAGGAAATTCACTTAACCCTCATTTTGTCCGTGTTTGAAAATGATAAAATCAACCTTGGAAGTCGAATATATGCTTGATAGATTTCATAGGAACTATTACATGCTTCGATTCGACAAGCCTCGACCACTTTAAGCCCTTTTTAGTGAAAGAAAAAAGGTTGTAAAATCCGTAAATTAACAAGAAAATTCACTTAACCCCCATTTTGGCCTTTTTAAAAAATTCTAAACTAAACCGTGGATGTCGTAGATATGCTTGCTAGATTTCTTAGGAACTATTACATGATTCGATTCGATAAGGCTAGGCCACTTCATGACCTTTTTAGTGAAAGAAAAAAGGTCAAAAACGAGTAAAGTCCGTAAATTAACAAGGAAATTCACTTAACCCTCATTTTTTCCATTTTTAAAAATGATAAAATCAACCATGGAATTCGAATATATGCTTGTTAGATTTCATAGGAACTATTACATGCTTCGATTCGATAAGGCTAGGCCACTTTATGACCTTTTTAGTGACTTAAAAAGGGTCAAAAACGAGTAAAATCCGTAAATTAACAAGGAAATTCACTTAACCCTCATTTTGTCCGTGTTTGAAAATGATAAAATCAACCTTGGAAGTCGAATATATGCTTGTTAGATTTCATAGTAACTATTACATGCTTCGATTCGACAAGCCTCGACCACTTTAAGCCCTTTTTAGTGAAAGAAAAAAGGTCAAAAACGAGTAAAATCCGTAACTTAAAAAGGAAATTCACTTAACCCCCATTTTGGCCTTTTTAAAAAATTCTAAAATAAACCATGGATGTCGTAGATATGCTTGTTAGATTTCATAGGAACTATTACATGCTTCGATTCGATAAGGCTAGGCCACTTTATGACCTTTTTAGTGAAAGAAAAAGGGTCAAAAACGAGTAAAATCCGTAAATTAACACGGAAATTTACTTAACCCCCATTTTGACCTTTTTAAAAATTCTAAAATAAACCATGGATGTCGTAGATATGCTTGTTAGATTTCATAGGAACTATTACATGCTTCGATTCGATAAGGCTAGGCCACTTTATGACCTTTTTAGTGAATTAAAAAGGGTCAAAAACGAGTAAAATCCGTAAATTAACAAGGAAATTCACTTAACCCTCATTTTGTCCGTGTTTGAAAATGATAAAATCAACCTTGGAAGTCGAATATATGCTTGTTAGATTTCATAGGAACTATTACATGCTTCGATTCGACAAGCCTCGACCACTTTAAGCCCTTTTTAGTGAAAGAAAAAAGGTCAAAAACGAGTAAAATCCGTAAATTAACAACGCAATTCACTTAACCCCCATTTTGGCCATTTTAAAAAAATTCTAAAATAAACCATATGGATGTCGTAGATATGCTTGTTAGATTTCCTAGGAACTATTACATGCTTCGATTCGATAAGGCTAGGGCACTTTATGACCTTTTTAGTGATAGAAAAAGGGTCAAAAACGAGTTAAATCCGTAACTTAACAAGGAAATTCACTTAACCCCCATTTTGGGCTTTTTAAAAAATTCTAAAATAAACCATGGATGTCGTAGATATGCTTGTTAGATTTCATAGGAACTATTACATGCTTCGATTCGATAAGGCTAGGCCACTTTATGACCTTTTTAGTGAAAGAAAAAGGGTCAAAAACGAGTAAAATCCGTAAATTAACAAGGAAATTCACTTAACCTCCATTTTGTCCGTTTTTAAAAATTTTAAAATAAACCATGGATGTCGTAGATATGCTTGTTGGATTTCATAGGAACTATAATATGCTTCGATTCGATAAGGCTAGGCCACTTTATGACCTTTTTAGTGAATTAAAAAGGGTCAAAAATGAGTAAAATCCGTAAATTAACAAGGAAATTCACTTAACCCTCATTTTGTCCGTGTTTGAAAATGATAAAATCAACCTTGGAAGTCGAATATATGCTTGATAGATTTCATAGGAACTATTACATGCTTCGATTCGACAAGCCTCGACCACTTTAAGCCCTTTTTAGTGAAAGAAAAAAGGTTGTAAAATCCGTAAATTAACAAGGAAATTCACTTAACCCCCATTTTGGCCTTTTTAAAAAATTCTAAACTAAACCGTGGATGTCGTAGATATGCTTGTTAGATTTCTTAGGAACTATTACATGATTCGATTCGATAAGGCTAGGCCACTTTATGACCTTTTTAGTGAAAGAAAAAAGGTCAAAAACGAGTAAAGTCCGTAAATTAACAAGGAAATTCACTTAACCCTCATTTTGTCCATTTTTAAAAATGATAAAATCAACCATGGAATTCGAATATATGCTTGTTAGATTTCATAGGAACTATTACATGCTTCGATTCGATAAGGCTAGGCCACTTTATGACCTTTTTAGTGACTTAAAAAGGGTCAAAAACGAGTAAAATCCGTAAATTAACAAGGAAATTCACTTAACCCTCATTTTGTCCGTGTTTGAAAATGATAAAATCAACCTTGGAAATCGAATATATGCTTGTTAGATTTCATAGTAACTATTACATGCTTCGATTCGACAAGCCTCGACCACTTTAAGCCCTTTTTAGTGAAAGAAAAAAGGTCAAAAACGAGTAAAATCCGTAACTTAAAAAGGAAATTCACTTAACCCCCATTTTGGCCTTTTTAAAAAATTCTAAGATAAACCATGGATGTCGTAGATATGCTTGTTAGATTTCATAGGAACTATTACATGCTTCGATTCGATAAGGCTAGGCCACTTTATGACCTTTTTAGTGAAAGAAAAAGGGTCAAAAACGAGTAAAATCCGTAAATTAACAAGGAAATTCACTTAACCTCCATTTTGTCCGTTTTTAAAAATTTTAAAATAAACCATGGATGTCGTAGATATGCTTGTTGGATTTCATAGGAACTATAATATGCTTCGATTCGATAAGGCTAGGCCACTTTATGACCTTTTTAGTGAATTAAAAAGGGTCAAAAATGAGTAAAATCCGTAAATTAACAAGGAAATTCACTTAACCCTCATTTTGTCCGTGTTTGAAAATGATAAAATCAACCTTGGAAGTCGAATATATGCTTGATAGATTTCATAGGAACTATTACATGCTTCGATTCGACAAGCCTCGACCACTTTAAGCCCTTTTTAGTGAAAGAAAAAAGGTTGTAAAATCCGTAAATTAACAAGGAAATTCACTTAACCCCCATTTTGGCCTTTTTAAAAAATTCTAAACTAAACCGTGGATGTCGTAGATATGCTTGTTAGATTTCTTAGGAACTATTACATGATTCGATTCGATAAGGCTAGGCCACTTTATGACCTTTTTAGTGAAAGAAAAAAGGTCAAAAACGAGTAAAGTCCGTAAATTAACAAGGAAATTCACTTAACCCTCATTTTGTCCATTTTTAAAAATGATAAAATCAACCATGGAATTCGAATATATGCTTGTTAGATTTCATAGGAACTATTACATGCTTCGATTCGATAAGGCTAGGCCACTTTATGACCTTTTTAGTGACTTAAAAAGGGTCAAAAACGAGTAAAATCCGTAAATTAACAAGGAAATTCACTTAACCCTCATTTTGTCCGTGTTTGAAAATGATAAAATCAACCTTGGAAATCGAATATATGCTTGTTAGATTTCATAGTAACTATTACATGCTTCGATTCGACAAGCCTCGACCACTTTAAGCCCTTTTTAGTGAAAGAAAAAAGGTCAAAAACGAGTAAAATCCGTAACTTAAAAAGGAAATTCACTTAACCCCCATTTTGGCCTTTTTAAAAAATTCTAAGATAAACCATGGATGTCGTAGATATGCTTGTTAGATTTCATAGGAACTATTACATGCTTCGATTCGATAAGGCTAGGCCACTTTATGACCTTTTTAGTGAAAGAAAAAGGGTCAAAAACGAGTAAAATCCGTAAATTAACAAGGAAATTCACTTAACCTCCATTTTGTCCGTTTTTAAAAATTTTAAAATAAACCATGGATGTCGTAGATATGCTTGTTGGATTTCATAGGAACTATAATATGCTTCGATTCGATAAGGCTAGGCCACTTTATGACCTTTTTAGTGAATTAAAAAGGGTCAAAAATGAGTAAAATCCGTAAATTAACAAGGAAATTCACTTAACCCTCATTTTGTCCGTGTTTGAAAATGATAAAATCAACCTTGGAAGTCGAATATATGCTTGATAGATTTCATAGGAACTATTACATGCTTCGATTCGACAAGCCTCGACCACTTTAAGCCCTTTTTAGTGAAAGAAAAAAGGTTAAAAACGAGTAAAATCCATAAATTAACAAGGAAATTCACTTAACACCCATTTTGGCCTTTTTAAAAAATTCTAAACTAAACCGTGGATGTCGTAGATATGCTTGTTAGATTTCTTAGGAACTATTACATGATTCGATTCGATAAGGCTAGGCCACTTTATGACCTTTTTAGTGAAAGAAAAAGGGTCAAAAACGAGTAAAGTCCGTAAATTAACAAGGAAATACACTTAACCCTCATTTTGTCCATTTTTGAAAATGATAAAATCAACCTTGGAATTCGAATATATGCTTGTTAGATTTCATAGGAACTATTACATGCTTCGATTCGATAAGGCTAGGCCACTTTATGACCTTTTTAGTGAATTAAAAAGGGTCAAAAACGAGTAAAATCCGTAAATTAACAAGGAAATTCACTTAACCCTCATTTTGTCCGTGTTTGAAAATGATAAAATCAACCTTGGAAGTCGAATATATGCTTGTTAGATTTCATAGGAACTATTACATGCTTCGATTCGACAAGCCTCGACCACTTTAAGCCCTTTTTAGTGAAAGAAAAAAGGTCAAAAACGAGTAAAATCCGTAAATTAACAACGCAATTCACTTAACCCCCATTTTGGCCATTTTAAAAAAATTCTAAAATAAACCATATGGATGTCGTAGATATGCTTGTTAGATTTCCTAGGAACTATTACATGCTTCGATTCGATAAGGCTAGGGCACTTTATGACCTTTTTAGTGAAAGAAAAAGGGTCAAAAACGAGTTAAATCCGTAACTTAACAAGGAAATTCACTTAACCCCCATTTTGGCCTTTTTAAAAAATTCTAAAATAAACCATGGATGTCGTAGATATGCTTGTTAGATTTCATAGGAACTATTACATGCTTCGATTCGATAAGGCTAGGCCACTTTATGACCTTTTTAGTGAAAGAAAAAGGGTCAAAAACGAGTAAAATCCGTAAATTAACAAGGAAATTCACTTAACCTCCATTTTGTCCGTTTTTAAAAATTTTAAAATAAACCATGGATGTCGTAGATATGCTTGTTGGATTTCATAGGAACTATAATATGCTTCGATTCGATAAGGCTAGGCCACTTTATGACCTTTTTAGTGAATTAAAAAGGGTCAAAAATGAGTAAAATCCGTAAATTAACAAGGAAATTCACTTAACCCTCATTTTGTCCGTGTTTGAAAATGATAAAATCAACCTTGGAAGTCGAATATATGCTTGATAGATTTCATAGGAACTATTACATGCTTCGATTCGACAAGCCTCGACCACTTTAAGCCCTTTTTAGTGAAAGAAAAAAGGTTGTAAAATCCGTAAATTAACAAGGAAATTCACTTAACCCCCATTTTGGCCTTTTTAAAAAATTCTAAACTAAACCGTGGATGTCGTAGATATGCTTGTTAGATTTCTTAGGAACTATTACATGATTCGATTCGATAAGGCTAGGCCACTTTATGACCTTTTTAGTGAAAGAAAAAAGGTCAAAAACGAGTAAAGTCCGTAAATTAACAAGGAAATTCACTTAACCCTCATTTTGTCCATTTTTAAAAATGATAAAATCAACCATGGAATTCGAATATATGCTTGTTAGATTTCATAGGAACTATTACATGCTTCGATTCGATAAGGCTAGGCCACTTTATGACCTTTTTAGTGACTTAAAAAGGGTCAAAAACGAGTAAAATCCGTAAATTAACAAGGAAATTCACTTAACCCTCATTTTGTCCGTGTTTGAAAATGATAAAATCAACCTTGGAAATCGAATATATGCTTGTTAGATTTCATAGTAACTATTACATGCTTCGATTCGACAAGCCTCGACCACTTTAAGCCCTTTTTAGTGAAAGAAAAAAGGTCAAAAACGAGTAAAATCCGTAACTTAAAAAGGAAATTCACTTAACCCCCATTTTGGCCTTTTTAAAAAATTCTAAAATAAACCATGGATGTCGTAGATATGCTTGTTAGATTTCATAGGAACTATTACATGCTTCGATTCGATAAGGCTAGGCCACTTTATGACCTTTTTAGTGAAAGAAAAAGGGTCAAAAACGAGTAAAATCCGTAAATTAACAAGGAAATTCACTTAACCTCCATTTTGTCCGTTTTTAAAAATTTTAAAATAAACCATGGATGTCGTAGATATGCTTGTTGGATTTCATAGGAACTATAATATGCTTCGATTCGATAAGGCTAGGCCACTTTATGACCTTTTTAGTGAATTAAAAAGGGTCAAAAATGAGTAAAATCCGTAAATTAACAAGGAAATTCACTTAACCCTCATTTTGTCCGTGTTTGAAAATGATAAAATCAACCTTGGAAGTCGAATATATGCTTGATAGATTTCATAGGAACTATTACATGCTTCGATTCGACAAGCCTCGACCACTTTAAGCCCTTTTTAGTGAAAGAAAAAAGGTTAAAAACGAGTAAAATCCATAAATTAACAAGGAAATTCACTTAACACCCATTTTGGCCTTTTTAAAAAATTCTAAACTAAACCGTGGATGTCGTAGATATGCTTGTTAGATTTCTTAGGAACTATTACATGATTCGATTCGATAAGGCTAGGCCACTTTATGACCTTTTTAGTGAAAGAAAAAGGGTCAAAAACGAGTAAAGTCCGTAAATTAACAAGGAAATACACTTAACCCTCATTTTGTCCATTTTTGAAAATGATAAAATCAACCTTGGAATTCGAATATATGCTTGTTAGATTTCATAGGAACTATTACATGCTTCGATTCGATAAGGCTAGGCCACTTTATGACCTTTTTAGTGAAAGAAAAATTGTCAAAAACGAGTAAAATCCGTAAATTAACAAGGAAATTCACTTAACCTCCATTTTGTCCGTTTTTAAAAATTTTAAAATAAACCATGGATGTCGTAGATATGCTTGTTGGATTTCATAGGAACTATAATATGCTTCGATTCGATAAGGCTAGGCCACTTTATGACCTTTTTAGTGACTTAAAAAGGGTCAAAAATGAGTAAAATCCGTAAATTAACAAGGAAATTCACTTAACCCTCATTTTGTCCGTGTTTGAAAATGATAAAATCAACCTTGGAAGTCGAATATATGCTTGATAGATTTCATAGGAACTATTACATGCTTCGATTCGACAAGCCTCGACCACTTTAAGCCCTTTTTAGTGAAAGAAAAAAGGTTGTAAAATCCGTAAATTAACAAGGAAATTCACTTAACCCCCATTTTGGCCTTTTTAAAAAATTCTAAACTAAACCGCGGATGTCGTAGATATGCTTGTTAGATTTCTTAGGAACCATTACATGATTCGATTCGATAAGGCTAGGCCACTTTATGACCTTTTTAGTGAAAGAAAAAAGGTCAAAAACGAGTGAAGTCCGTAAATTAACAAGGAAATTCACTTAACCCTCATTTTGTCCATTTTTAAAAATGATAAAATCAACCATGGAATTCGAATATATGCTTGTTAGATTTCATAGGAACTATTACATGCTTCGATTCGATAAGGCTAGGCCACTTTATAACCTTTTTAGTGACTAAAAAAGGGTCAAAAACGAGTAAAATCCGTAAATTAACAAGGAAATTCACTTAACCCTCATTTTGTCCGTGTTTGAAAATGATAAAATCAACCTTGGAAGTCGAATATATGCTTGTTAGATTTCATAGTAACTATTACATGCTTCGATTCGACAAGCCTCGACCACTTTAAGCCCTTTTAAGTGAAAGAAAAAAGGTCAAAAACGAGTAAAATCCGTAACTTAAAAAGGAAATTCACTTAACCCCCATTTTGGCCTTTTTAAAAAATTCTAAAATAAACCATGGATGTCGTAGATATGCTTGTTAGATTTCATAGGAACTATTACATGCTTCGATTCGATAAGGCTAGGCCACTTTATGACCTTTTTAGTGAAAGAAAAAGGGTCAAAAACGAGTAAAATCCGTAAATTAACAAGGAAATTCACTTAACCTCCATTTTGTCCGTTTTTAAAAATTTTAAAATAAACCATAGATGTCGTAGATATGCTTGTTGGATTTCATAGGAACTATAATATGCTTCGATTCGATAAGGCTAGGCCACTTTATGACCTTTTTAGTGAATTAAAAAGGGTCAAAAATGAGTAAAATCCGTAAATTAACAAGGAAATTCACTTAACCCTCATTTTGTCCGTGTTTGAAAATGATAAAATCAACCTTGGAAGTCGAATATATGCTTGATAGATTTCATAGGAACTATTACATGCTTCGATTCGACAAGCCTCGACCACTTTAAGCCCTTTTTAGTGAAAGAAAAAAGGTTAAAAACGAGTAAAATCCATAAATTAACAAGGAAATTCACTTAACACCCATTTTGGCCTTTTTAAAAAATTCTAAACTAAACCGTGGATGTCGTAGATATGCTTGTTAGATTTCTTAGGAACTATTACATGATTCGATTCGATAAGGCTAGGCCACTTTATGACCTTTTTAGTGAAAGAAAAAGGGTCAAAAACGAGTAAAGTCCGTAAATTAACAAGGAAATACACTTAACCCTCATTTTGTCCATTTTTGAAAATGATAAAATCAACCTTGGAATTCGAATATATGCTTGTTAGATTTCATAGGAACTATTACATGCTTCGATTCGATAAGGCTAGGCCACTTTATGACCTTTTTAGTGAAAGAAAAATTGTCAAAAACGAGTAAAATCCGTAAATTAACAAGGAAATTCACTTAACCTCCATTTTGTCCGTTTTTAAAAATTTTAAAATAAACCATGGATGTCGTAGATATGCTTGTTGGATTTCATAGGAACTATAATATGCTTCGATTCGATAAGGCTAGGCCACTTTATGACCTTTTTAGTGACTTAAAAAGGGTCAAAAATGAGTAAAATCCGTAAATTAACAAGGAAATTCACTTAACCCTCATTTTGTCCGTGTTTGAAAATGATAAAATCAACCTTGGAAGTCGAATATATGCTTGATAGATTTCATAGGAACTATTACATGCTTCGATTCGACAAGCCTCGACCACTTTAAGCCCTTTTTAGTGAAAGAAAAAAGGTTGTAAAATCCGTAAATTAACAAGGAAATTCACTTAACCCCCATTTTGGCCTTTTTAAAAAATTCTAAACTAAACCGCGGATGTCGTAGATATGCTTGTTAGATTTCTTAGGAACCATTACATGATTCGATTCGATAAGGCTAGGCCACTTTATGACCTTTTTAGTGAAAGAAAAAAGGTCAAAAACGAGTAAAGTCCGTAAATTAACAAGGAAATTCACTTAACCCTCATTTTGTCCATTTTTAAAAATGATAAAATCAACCATGGAATTCGAATATATGCTTGTTAGATTTCATAGGAACTATTACATGCTTCGATTCGATAAGGCTAGGCCACTTTATAACCTTTTTAGTGACTAAAAAAGGGTCAAAAACGAGTAAAATCCGTAAATTAACAAGGAAATTCACTTAACCCTCATTTTGTCCGTGTTTGAAAATGATAAAATCAACCTTGGAAGTCGAATATATGCTTGTTAGATTTCATAGTAACTATTACATGCTTCGATTCGACAAGCCTCGACCACTTTAAGCCCTTTTAAGTGAAAGAAAAAAGGTCAAAAACGAGTAAAATCCGTAACTTAAAAAGGAAATTCACTTAACCCCCATTTTGGCCTTTTTAAAAAATTCTAAAATAAACCATGGATGTCGTAGATATGCTTGTTAGATTTCATAGGAACTATTACATGCTTCGATTCGATAAGGCTAGGCCACTTTATGACCTTTTTAGTGAAAGAAAAAGGGTCAAAAACGAGTAAAATCCGTAAATTAACAAGGAAATTCACTTAACCTCCATTTTGTCCGTTTTTAAAAATTTTAAAATAAACCATAGATGTCGTAGATATGCTTGTTGGATTTCATAGGAACTATAATATGCTTCGATTCGATAAGGCTAGGCCACTTTATGACCTTTTTAGTGAAAGAAAAAGGGTCAAAAACGAGTAAAGTCCGTAAATTAACAAGGAAATACACTTAACCCTCATTTTGTCCATTTTTGAAAATGATAAAATCAACCTTGGAATTCGAATATATGCTTGTTAGATTTCATAGGAACTATTACATGCTTCGATTCGATAAGGCTAGGCCACTTTATGACCTTTTTAGTGAAAGAAAAATTGTCAAAAACGAGTAAAATCCGTAAATTAACAAGGAAATTCACTTAACCTCCATTTTGTCCGTTTTTAAAAATTTTAAAATAAACCATGGATGTCGTAGATATGCTTGTTGGATTTCATAGGAACTATAATATGCTTCGATTCGATAAGGCTAGGCCACTTTATGACCTTTTTAGTGACTTAAAAAGGGTCAAAAATGAGTAAAATCCGTAAATTAACAAGGAAATTCACTTAACCCTCATTTTGTCCGTGTTTGAAAATGATAAAATCAACCTTGGAAGTCGAATATATGCTTGATAGATTTCATAGGAACTATTACATGCTTCGATTCGACAAGCCTCGACCACTTTAAGCCCTTTTTAGTGAAAGAAAAAAGGTTGTAAAATCCGTAAATTAACAAGGAAATTCACTTAACCCCCATTTTGGCCTTTTTAAAAAATTCTAAACTAAACCGCGGATGTCGTAGATATGCTTGTTAGATTTCTTAGGAACCATTACATGATTCGATTCGATAAGGCTAGGCCACTTTATGACCTTTTTAGTGAAAGAAAAAAGGTCAAAAACGAGTAAAGTCCGTAAATTAACAAGGAAATTCACTTAACCCTCATTTTGTCCATTTTTAAAAATGATAAAATCAACCATGGAATTCGAATATATGCTTGTTAGATTTCATAGGAACTATTACATGCTTCGATTCGATAAGGCTAGGCCACTTTATAACCTTTTTAGTGACTAAAAAAGGGTCAAAAACGAGTAAAATCCGTAAATTAACAAGGAAATTCACTTAACCCTCATTTTGTCCGTGTTTGAAAATGATAAAATCAACCTTGGAAGTCGAATATATGCTTGTTAGATTTCATAGTAACTATTACATGCTTCGATTCGACAAGCCTCGACCACTTTAAGCCCTTTTAAGTGAAAGAAAAAAGGTCAAAAACGAGTAAAATCCGTAACTTAAAAAGGAAATTCACTTAACCCCCATTTTGGCCTTTTTAAAAAATTCTAAAATAAACCATGGATGTCGTAGATATGCTTGTTAGATTTCATAGGAACTATTACATGCTTCGATTCGATAAGGCTAGGCCACTTTATGACCTTTTTAGTGAAAGAAAAAGGGTCAAAAACGAGTAAAATCCGTAAATTAACAAGGAAATTCACTTAACCTCCATTTTGTCCGTTTTTAAAAATTTTAAAATAAACCATAGATGTCGTAGATATGCTTGTTGGATTTCATAGGAACTATAATATGCTTCGATTCGATAAGGCTAGGCCACTTTATGACCTTTTTAGTGAATTAAAAAGGGTCAAAAATGAGTAAAATCCGTAAATTAACAAGGAAATTCACTTAACCCTCATTTTGTCCGTGTTTGAAAATGATAAAATCAACCTTGGAAGTCGAATATATGCTTGATAGATTTCATAGGAACTATTACATGCTTCGATTCGACAAGCCTCGACCACTTTAAGCCCTTTTTAGTGAAAGAAAAAAGGTTAAAAACGAGTAAAATCCATAAATTAACAAGGAAATTCACTTAACACCCATTTTGGCCTTTTTAAAAAATTCTAAACTAAACCGTGGATGTCGTAGATATGCTTGTTAGATTTCTTAGGAACTATTACATGATTCGATTCGATAAGGCTAGGCCACTTTATGACCTTTTTAGTGAAAGAAAAAGGGTCAAAAACGAGTAAAGTCCGTAAATTAACAAGGAAATACACTTAACCCTCATTTTGTCCATTTTTGAAAATGATAAAATCAACCTTGGAATTCGAATATATGCTTGTTAGATTTCATAGGAACTATTACATGCTTCGATTCGATAAGGCTAGGCCACTTTATGACCTTTTTAGTGAAAGAAAAATTGTCAAAAACGAGTAAAATCCGTAAATTAACAAGGAAATTCACTTAACCTCCATTTTGTCCGTTTTTAAAAATTTTAAAATAAACCATGGATGTCGTAGATATGCTTGTTGGATTTCATAGGAACTATAATATGCTTCGATTCGATAAGGCTAGGCCACTTTATGACCTTTTTAGTGACTTAAAAAGGGTCAAAAATGAGTAAAATCCGTAAATTAACAAGGAAATTCACTTAACCCTCATTTTGTCCGTGTTTGAAAATGATAAAATCAACCTTGGAAGTCGAATATATGCTTGATAGATTTCATAGGAACTATTACATGCTTCGATTCGACAAGCCTCGACCACTTTAAGCCCTTTTTAGTGAAAGAAAAAAGGTTGTAAAATCCGTAAATTAACAAGGAAATTCACTTAACCCCCATTTTGGCCTTTTTAAAAAATTCTAAACTAAACCGCGGATGTCGTAGATATGCTTGTTAGATTTCTTAGGAACCATTACATGATTCGATTCGATAAGGCTAGGCCACTTTATGACCTTTTTAGTGAAAGAAAAAAGGTCAAAAACGAGTAAAGTCCGTAAATTAACAAGGAAATTCACTTAACCCTCATTTTGTCCATTTTTAAAAATGATAAAATCAACCATGGAATTCGAATATATGCTTGTTAGATTTCATAGGAACTATTACATGCTTCGATTCGATAAGGCTAGGCCACTTTATAACCTTTTTAGTGACTAAAAAAGGGTCAAAAACGAGTAAAATCCGTAAATTAACAAGGAAATTCACTTAACCCTCATTTTGTCCGTGTTTGAAAATGATAAAATCAACCTTGGAAGTCGAATATATGCTTGTTAGATTTCATAGTAACTATTACATGCTTCGATTCGACAAGCCTCGACCACTTTAAGCCCTTTTAAGTGAAAGAAAAAAGGTCAAAAACGAGTAAAATCCGTAACTTAAAAAGGAAATTCACTTAACCCCCATTTTGGACTTTTTAAAAAATTCTAAAATAAACCATGGATGTCGTAGATATGCTTGTTAGATTTCATAGGAACTATTACATGCTTCGATTCGATAAGGCTAGGCCACTTTATGACCTTTTTAGTGAAAGAAAAAGGGTCAAAAACGAGTAAAATCCGTAAATTAACAAGGAAATTCACTTAACCTCCATTTTGTCCGTTTTTAAAAATTTTAAAATAAACCATGGATGTCGTAGATATGCTTGTTGGATTTCAAGGAACTATAATATGCTTCGATTCGATAAGGCTAGGCCACTTTATGACCTTTTTAGTGAATTAAAAAGGGTCAAAAATGAGTAAAATCCGTAAATTAACAAGGAAATTCACTTAACCCTCATTTTGTCCGTGTTTGAAAATGATAAAATCAACCTTGGAAGTCGAATATATGCTTGATAGATTTCATAGGAACTATTACATGCTTCGATTCGACAAGCCTCGACCACTTTAAGCCCTTTTTAGTGAAAGAAAAAAGGTTAAAAACGAGTAAAATCCATAAATTAACAAGGAAATTCACTTAACACCCATTTTGGCCTTTTTAAAAAATTCTAAACTAAACCGCGGATGTCGTAGATATGCTTGTTAGATTTCTTAGGAACTATTACATGATTCGATTCGATAAGGCTAGGCCACTTTATGACCTTTTTAGTGAAAGAAAAAGGGTCAAAAACGAGTAAAATCCGTAAATTAACAAGGAAATTCACTTAACCTCCATTTTGTCCGTTTTTAAAAATTTTAAAATAAACCATGGATGTCGTAGATATGCTTGTTGGATTTCATAGGAACTATAATATGCTTCGATTCGATAAGGCTAGGCCACTTTATGACCTTTTTAGTGAATTAAAAAGGGTCAAAAATGAGTAAAATCCGTAAATTAACAAGGAAATTCACTTAACCCTCATTTTGTCCGTGTTTGAAAATGATAAAATCAACCTTGGAAGTCGAATATATGCTTGATAGATTTCATAGGAACTATTACATGCTTCGATTCGACAAGCCTCGACCACTTTAAGCCCTTTTTAGTGAAAGAAAAAAGGTTGTAAAATCCGTAAATTAACAAGGAAATTCACTTAACCCCCATTTTGGCCTTTTTAAAAAATTCTAAACTAAACCGCGGATGTCGTAGATATGCTTGTTAGATTTCTTAGGAACCATTACATGATTCGATTCGATAAGGCTAGGCCACTTTATGACCTTTTTAGTGAAAGAAAAAAGGTCAAAAACGAGTAAAGTCCGTAAATTAACAAGGAAATTCACTTAACCCTCATTTTGTCCATTTTTAAAAATGATAAAATCAACCATGGAATTCGAATATATGCTTGTTAGATTTCATAGGAACTATTACATGCTTCGATTCGATAAGGCTAGGCCACTTTATAACCTTTTTAGTGACTAAAAAAGGGTCAAAAACGAGTAAAATCCGTAAATTAACAAGGAAATTCACTTAACCCTCATTTTGTCCGTGTTTGAAAATGATAAAATCAACCTTGGAAGTCGAATATATGCTTGTTAGATTTCATAGTAACTATTACATGCTTCGATTCGACAAGCCTCGACCACTTTAAGCCCTTTTTAGTGAAAGAAAAAAGGTCAAAAACAAGTAAAATCCGTAACTTAAAAAGGAAATTCACTTAACCCCCATTTTGGCCTTTTTAAAAAATTCTAAAATAAACCATGGATGTCGTATATATGCTTGTTAGATTTCATAGGAACTATTACATGCTTCGATTCGATAAGGCTAGGCCACTTTATGACCTTTTTAGTGAAAGAAAAAGGGTCAAAAACGAGTAAAATCCGTAAATTAACAAGGAAATTCACTTAACCTCCATTTTGTCCGTTTTTAAAAATTTTAAAATAAACCATGGATGTCGTAGATATGCTTGTTGGATTTCATAGGAACTATAATATGCTTCGATTCGATAAGGCTAGGCCACTTTATGACCTTTTTAGTGAATTAAAAAGGGTCAAAAATGAGTAAAATCCGTAAATTAACAAGGAAATTCACTTAACCCTCATTTTGTCCGTGTTTGAAAATGATAAAATCAACCTTGGAAGTCGAATATATGCTTGATAGATTTCATAGGAACTATTACATGCTTCGATTCGACAAGCCTCGACCACTTTAAGCCCTTTTTAGTGAAAGAAAAAAGGTTAAAAACGAGTAAAATCCATAAATTAAATGGGAAATTCACTTAACACCCATTTTGGCCTTTTTAAAAAATTCTAAACTAAACCGTGGATGTCGTAGATATGCTTGTTAGATTTCTTAGGAACTATTACATGATTCGATTCGATAAGGCTAGGCCACTTTATGACCTTTTTAGTGAAAGAAAAAGGGTCAAAAACGAGTAAAGTCCGTAAATTAACAAGGAAATACACTTAACCCTCATTTTGTCCATTTTTGAAAATGATAAAATCAACCTTGGAATTCGAATATATGCTTGTTAGATTTCATAGGAACTATTACATGCTTCGATTCGATAAGGCTAGGCCACTTTATGACCTTTTTAGTGAAAGAAAAATTGTCAAAAACGAGTAAAATCCGTAAATTAACAAGGAAATTCACTTAACCTCCATTTTGTCCGTTTTTAAAAATTTTAAAATAAACCATGGATGTCGTAGATATGCTTGTTGGATTTCATAGGAACTATAATATGCTTCGATTCGATAAGGCTAGGCCACTTTATGACCTTTTTAGTGAATTAAAAAGGGTCAAAAATGAGTAAAATCCGTAAATTAACAAGGAAATTCACTTAACCCTCATTTTGTCCGTGTTTGAAAATGATAAAATCAACCTTGGAAGTCGAATATATGCTTGATAGATTTCATAGGAACTATTACATGCTTCGATTCGACAAGCCTCGACCACTTTAAGCCCTTTTTAGTGAAAGAAAAAAGGTTGTAAAATCCGTAAATTAACAAGGAAATTCACTTAACCCCCATTTTGGCCTTTTTAAAAAATTCTAAACTAAACCGCGGATGTCGTAGATATGCTTGTTAGATTTCTTAGGAACCATTACATGATTCGATTCGATAAGGCTAGGCCACTTTATGACCTTTTTAGTGAAAGAAAAAAGGTCAAAAACGAGTAAAGTCCGTAAATTAACAAGGAAATTCACTTAACCCTCATTTTGTCCATTTTTAAAAATGATAAAATCAACCATGGAATTCGAATATATGCTTGTTAGATTTCATAGGAACTATTACATGCTTCGATTCGATAAGGCTAGGCCACTTTATAACCTTTTTAGTGACTAAAAAAGGGTCAAAAACGAGTAAAATCCGTAAATTAACAAGGAAATTCACTTAACCCTCATTTTGTCCGTGTTTGAAAATGATAAAATCAACCTTGGAAGTCGAATATATGCTTGTTAGATTTCATAGTAACTATTACATGCTTCGATTCGACAAGCCTCGTCCACTTTAAGCCCTTTTTAGTGAAAGAAAAAAGGTCAAAAACGAGTAAAATCCGTAACTTAAAAAGGAAATTCACTTAACCCCCATTTTGGCCTTTTTAAAAAATTCTAAAATAAACCATGGATGTCGTAGATATGCTTGTTAGATTTCATAGGAACTATTACATGCTTCGATTCGATAAGGCTAGGCCACTTTATGACCTTTTTAGTGAAAGAAAAAGGGTCAAAAACGAGTAAAATCCGTAAATTAACAAGGAAATTCACTTAACCTCCATTTTGTCCGTTTTTAAAAATTTTAAAATAAACCATGGATGTCGTAGATATGCTTGTTGGATTTCATAGGAACTATAATATGCTTCGATTCGATAAGGCTAGGCCACTTTATGACCTTTTTAGTGAATTAAAAAGGGTCAAAAATGAGTAAAATCCGTAAATTAACAAGGAAATTCACTTAACCCTCATTTTGTCCGTGTTTGAAAATGATAAAATCAACCTTGGAAGTCGAATATATGCTTGATAGATTTCATAGGAACTATTACATGCTTCGATTCGACAAGCCTCGACCACTTTAAGCCCTTTTTAGTGAAAGAAAAAAGGTTAAAAACGAGTAAAATCCGTAAATTAACAAGGAAATTCACTTAACACCCATTTTGGCCTTTTTAAAAAATTCTAAACTAAACCGTGGATGTCGTAGATATGCTTGTTAGATTTCTTAGGAACTATTACATGATTCGATTCGATAAGGCTAGGCCACTTTATGACCTTTTTAGTGAAAGAAAAAGGGTCAAAAACGAGTAAAGTCCGTAAATTAACAAGGAAATACACTTAACCCTCATTTTGTCCATTTTTGAAAATGATAAAATCAACCTTGGAATTCGAATATATGCTTGTTAGATTTCATAGGAACTATTACATGCTTCGATTCGATAAGGCTAGGCCACTTTATGACCTTTTTAGTGAAAGAAAAATTGTCAAAAACGAGTAAAATCCGTAAATTAACAAGGAAATTCACTTAACCTCCATTTTGTCCGTTTTTAAAAATTTTAAAATAAACCATGGATGTCGTAGATATGCTTGTTGGATTTCATAGGAACTATAATATGCTTCGATTCGATAAGGCTAGGCCACTTTATGACCTTTTTAGTGAATTAAAAAGGGTCAAAAACGAGTAAAATCCGTAAATTAACAAGGAAATTCACTTAACCCTCATTTTGTCCGTGTTTGAAAATGATAAAATCAACCTTGGAAGTCGAATATATGCTTGATAGATTTCATAGGAACTATTACATGCTTCGATTCGACAAGCCTCGACCACTTTAAGCCCTTTTTAGTGAAAGAAAAAAGGTTAAAAACGAGTAAAATCCGTAAATTAACAAGGAAATTCACTTAACACCCATTTTGGCCTTTTTAAAAAATTCTAAACTAAACCGTGGATGTCGTAGATATGCTTGTTAGATTTCTTAGGAACTATTACATGATTCGATTCGATAAGGCTAGGCCACTTTATGACCTTTTTAGTGAAAGAAAAAGGGTCAAAAACGAGTAAAGTCCGTAAATTAACAAGGAAATACACTTAACCCTCATTTTGTCCATTTTTGAAAATGATAAAATCAACCTTGGAATTCGAATATATGCTTGTTAGATTTCATAGGAACTATTACATGCTTCAATTCGATAAGGCTAGGCCACTTTATGACCTTTTTAGTGACTTAAAAAGGGTCAAAAACGAGTAAAATCCGTAAATTAACAAGGAAATTCACTTAACCCTCATTTTGTCCGTGTTTGAAAATGATAAAATCAACCTTGGAAGTCGAATATATGCTTGTTAGATTTCATAGGAACTATTACATGCTTCGATTCGACAAGCCTCGACCACTTTAAGCCCTTTTTAGTGAAAGAAAAAAGGTTAAAAACGAGTAAAATCCGTAAATTAACAAGGAAATTCACTTAACCCCCATTTTGGCCTTTTTAAAAAATTCTAAACTAAACCGTGGATGTCGTAGATATGCTTGTTAGATTTCTTAAAAACTATTACATGATTCGATTCGATAAGGCTAGGCCACTTTATGACCTTTTTAGTGAAAGAAAAAGGGTCAAAAACGAGTAAAGTCCGTAAATTAACAAGGAAATTCACTTAACCCTCATTTTGTCCATTTTTAAAAATGATAAAATCAACCATGGAATTCGAATATATGCTTGTTAGATTTCATAGGAACTATTACATGCTTCGATTCGATAAGGCTAGGCCACTTTATGACCTTTTTAGTGACTTAAAAAGGGTCAAAAACGAGTAAAATCCGTAAATTAACAAGGAAATTCACTTAACCTCCATTTTGTCCGTTTTTAAAAATTTTAAAATAAACCATGGATGTCGTAGATATGCTTGTTGGATTTCATAGGAACTATAATATGCTTCGATTCGATAAGGCTAGGCCACTTTATGACCTTTTTAGTGAATTAAAAAGGGTCAAAAATGAGTAAAATCCGTAAATTAACAAGGAAATTCACTTAACCCTCATTTTGTCAGTGTTTGAAAATGATAAAATCAACCTTGGAAGTCGAATATATGCTTGATAGATTTCATAGGAACTATTACATGCTTCGATTCGACAAGCCTCGACCACTTTAAGCCCTTTTTAGTGAAAGAAAAAAGGTTAAAAACGAGTAAAATCCATAAATTAACAAGGAAATTCACTTAACACCCATTTTGGCCTTTTTAAAAAATTCTAAACTAAACCGTGGATGTCGTAGATATGCTTGTTAGATTTCTTAGGAACTATTACATGATTCGATTCGATAAGGCTAGGCCACTTTATGACCTTTTTAGTGAAAGAAAAAGGGTCAAAAACGAGTAAAGTCCGTAAATTAACAAGGAAATACACTTAACCCTCATTTTGTCCATTTTTGAAAATGATAAAATCAACCTTGGAATTCGAATATATGCTTGTTAGATTTCATAGGAACTATTACATGCTTCGATTCGATAAGGCTAGGCCACCTTATGACCTTTTTAGTGAAAGAAAAAGGGTCAAAAACGAGTAAAATCCGTAAATTAACAAGGAAATTCACTTAACCTCCATTTTGTCCGTTTTTAAAAATTTTAAAATAAACCATGGATGTCGTAGATATGCTTGTTGGATTTCATAGGAACTATAATATGCTTCGATTCGATAAGGCTAGGCCACTTTATGACCTTTTTAGTGAATTAAAAAGGGTCAAAAATGAGTAAAATCCGTAAATTAACAAGGAAATTCACTTAACCCTCATTTTGTCCGTGTTTGAAAATGATAAAATCAACCTTGGAAGTCGAATATATGCTTGATAGATTTCATAGGAACTATTACATGCTTCGATTCGACAAGCCTCGACCACTTTAAGCCCTTTTTAGTGAAAGAAAAAAGGTTGTAAAATCCGTAAATTAACAAGGAAATTCACTTAACCCCCATTTTGGCCTTTTTAAAAAATTCTAAACTAAACCGCGGATGTCGTAGATATGCTTGTTAGATTTCTTAGGAACCATTACATGATTCGATTCGATAAGGCTAGGCCACTTTATGACCTTTTTAGTGAAAGAAAAAAGGTCAAAAACGAGTAAAGTCCGTAAATTAACAAGGAAACTCACTTAACCCTCATTTTGTCCATTTTTAAAAATGATAAAATCAACCATGGAATTCGAATATATGCTTGTTAGATTTCATAGGAACTATTACATGCTTCGATTCGATAAGGCTAGGCCACTTTATAACCTTTTTAGTGACTAAAAAAGGGTCAAAAACGAGTAAAATCCGTAAATTAACAAGGAAATTCACTTAACCCTCATTTTGTCCGTGTTTGAAAATGATAAAATCAACCTTGGAAGTCGAATATATGCTTGTTAGATATCATAGTAACTATTACATGCTTCGATTCGACAAGCCTCGACCACTTTAAGCCCTTTTTAGTGAAAGAAAAAAGGTCAAAAACGAGTAAAATCCGTAACTTAAAAAGGAAATTCACTTAACCCCCATTTTGGCCTTTTTAAAAAATTCTAAAATAAACCATGGATGTCGTAGATATGCTTGTTAGATTTCATAGGAACTATTACATGCTTCGATTCGATAAGGCTAGGCCACTTTATGACCTTTTTAGTGAAAGAAAAAGGGTCAAAAACGAGTAAAATCCGTAAATTAACAAGGAAATTCACTTAACCTCCATTTTGTCCGTTTTTAAAAATTTTAAAATAAACCATGGATGTCGTAGATATGCTTGTTGGATTTCATAGGAACTATAATATGCTTCGATTCGATAAGGCTAGGCCACTTTATGACCTTTTTAGTGAATTAAAAAGGGTCAAAAATGAGTAAAATCCGTAAATTAACAAGGAAATTCACTTAACCCTCATTTTGTCCGTGTTTGAAAATGATAAAATCAACCTTGGAAGTCGAATATATGCTTGATAGATTTCATAGGAACTATTACATGCTTCGATTCGACAAGCCTCGACCACTTTAAGCCCTTTTTAGTGAAAGAAAAAAGGTTAAAAACGAGTAAAATCCGTAAATTAACAAGGAAATTCACTTAACACCCATTTTGGCCTTTTTAAAAAATTCTAAACTAAACCGTGGATGTCGTAGATATGCTTGTTAGATTTCTTAGGAACTATTACATGATTCGATTCGATAAGGCTAGGCCACTTTATGACCTTTTTAGTGAAAGAAAAAGGGTCAAAAACGAGTAAAGTCCGTAAATTAACAAGGAAATACACTTAACCCTCATTTTGTCCATTTTTGAAAATGATAAAATCAACCTTGGAATTCGAATATATGCTTGTTAGATTTCATAGGAACTATTACATGCTTCAATTCGATAAGGCTAGGCCACTTTATGACCTTTTTAGTGACTTAAAAAGGGTCAAAAACGAGTAAAATCCGTAAATTAACAAGGAAATTCACTTAACCCTCATTTTGTCCGTGTTTGAAAATGATAAAATCAACCTTGGAAGTCGAATATATGCTTGTTAGATTTCATAGGAACTATTACATGCTTCGATTCGACAAGCCTCGACCACTTTAAGCCCTTTTTAGTGAAAGAAAAAAGGTTAAAAACGAGTAAAATCCGTAAATTAACAAGGAAATTCACTTAACCCCCATTTTGGCCTTTTTAAAAAATTCTAAACTAAACCGTGGATGTCGTAGATATGCTTGTTAGATTTCTTAAAAACTATTACATGATTCGATTCGATAAGGCTAGGCCACTTTATGACCTTTTTAGTGAAAGAAAAAGGGTCAAAAACGAGTAAAGTCCGTAAATTAACAAGGAAATTCACTTAACCCTCATTTTGTCCATTTTTAAAAATGATAAAATCAACCATGGAATTCGAATATATGCTTGTTAGATTTCATAGGAACTATTACATGCTTCGATTCGATAAGGCTAGGCCACTTTATGACCTTTTTAGTGACTTAAAAAGGGTCAAAAACGAGTAAAATCCGTAAATTAACAAGGAAATTCACTTAACCCTCATTTTGTCCGTGTTTGAAAATGATAAAATCAACCTTGGAAGTCGAATATATGCTTGTTAGATTTCATAGTAACTATTACATGCTTCGATTCGACAAGCCTCGACCACTTTAAGCCCTTTTTAGTGAAAGAAAAAGGGTCAAAAACGAGTAAAATCCGTAAATTAACACGGAAATTTACTTAACCCCCATTTTGACCTTTTTAAAAATTCTAAAATAAACCATGGATGTCGTAGATATGCTTGTTAGATTTCATAGGAACTATTACATGCTTCGATTCGATAAGGCTAGGCCACTTTATGACCTTTTTAGTGAATTAAAAAGGGTCAAAAACGAGTAAAATCCGTAAATTAACAAGGAAATTCACTTAACCCTCATTTTGTCCGTGTTTGAAAATGATAAAATCAACCTTGGAAGTCGAATATATGCTTGTTAGATTTCATAGGAACTATTACATGCTTCGATTCGACAAGCCTCGACCACTTTAAGCCCTTTTTAGTGAAAGAAAAAAGGTCAAAAACGAGTAAAATCCGTAAATTAACAACGCAATTCACTTAACCCCCATTTTGGCCATTTTAAAAAAATTCTAAAATAAACCATATGGATGTCGTAGATATGCTTGTTAGATTTCCTAGGAACTATTACATGCTTCGATTCGATAAGGCTAGGGCACTTTATGACCTTTTTAGTGAAAGAAAAAGGGTCAAAAACGAGTAAAATCAGTAAATTAACAAGGAAATTTACTTAACCCCCTATTTTGACCTTTTTAAAAATTCTAAAATAAACCATGGATGTCGTAGATATGCTTGTTAGATTTCATAGGAACTATTACATGCTTCGATTCGATAAGGCTAGGCCACTTTATGACCTTTTTAGTGACTTAAAAAGGGTCAAAAACGAGTAAAATCCGTAAATTAACAAAGAAATTCACTTAACCCTCATTTTGTCCGTGTTTGAAAATGATAAAATCAACCTTGGAAGTCGAATATATGCTTGTTAGATTTCATAGGAACTATTACATGCTTCGATTCGACAAGCCTCGACCACTTTAAGCCCTTTTTAGTGAAAGAAAAAAGGTTAAAAACGAGTAAAATCCGTAAATTAACAAGGAAATTCACTTAACCCCCATTTTGGCCTTTTTAAAAAATTCTAAACTAAACCGTGGATGTCGTAGATATGCTTGTTAGATTTCTTAAAAACTATTACATGATTCGATTCGATAAGGCTAGGCCACTTTATGACCTTTTTAGTGAAAGAAAAAGGGTCAAAAACGAGTAAAGTCCGTAAATTAACAAGGAAATTCACTTAACCCTCATTTTGTCCATTTTTAAAAATGATAAAATCAACCATGGAATTCGAATATATGCTTGTTAGATTTCATAGGAACTATTACATGCTTCGATTCGATAAGGCTAGGCCACTTTATGACCTTTTTAGTGACTTAAAAAGGGTCAAAAACGAGTAAAATCCGTAAATTAACAAGGAAATTCACTTAACCCTCATTTTGTCCGTGTTTGAAAATGATAAAATCAACCTTGGAAGTCGAATATATGCTTGTTAGATTTCATAGTAACTATTACATGCTTCGATTCGACAAGCCTCGACCACTTTAAGCCCTTTTTAGTGAAAGAAAAAGGGTCAAAAACGAGTAAAATCCGTAAATTAACACGGAAATTTACTTAACCCCCATTTTGACCTTTTTAAAAATTCTAAAATAAACCATGGATGTCGTAGATATGCTTGTTAGATTTCATAGGAACTATTACATGCTTCGATTCGATAAGGCTAGGCCACTTTATGACCTTTTTAGTGAATTAAAAAGGGTCAAAAACGAGTAAAATCCGTAAATTAACAAGGAAATTCACTTAACCCTCATTTTGTCCGTGTTTGAAAATGATAAAATCAACCTTGGAAGTCGAATATATGCTTGTTAGATTTCATAGGAACTATTACATGCTTCGATTCGACAAGCCTCGACCACTTTAAGCCCTTTTTAGTGAAAGAAAAAAGGTCAAAAACGAGTAAAATCCGTAAATTAACAACGCAATTCACTTAACCCCCATTTTGGCCATTTTAAAAAAATTCTAAAATAAACCATATGGATGTCGTAGATATGCTTGTTAGATTTCCTAGGAACTATTACATGCTTCGATTCGATAAGGCTAGGGCACTTTATGACCTTTTTAGTGAAAGAAAAAGGGTCAAAAACGAGTAAAATCAGTAAATTAACAAGGAAATTTACTTAACCCCCTATTTTGACCTTTTTAAAAATTCTAAAATAAACCATGGATGTCGTAGATATGCTTGTTAGATTTCATAGGAACTATTACATGCTTCGATTCGATAAGGCTAGGCCACTTTATGACCTTTTTAGTGACTTAAAAAGGGTCAAAAACGAGTAAAATCCGTAAATTAACAAAGAAATTCACTTAACCCTCATTTTGTCCGTGTTTGAAAATGATAAAATCAACCTTGGAAGTCGAATATATGCTTGTTAGATTTCATAGGAACTATTACATGCTTCGATTCGACAAGCCTCGACCACTTTAAGCCCTTTTTAGTGAAAGAAAAAAGGTTAAAAACGAGTAAAATCCGTAAATTAACAAGGAAATTCACTTAACCCCCATTTTGGCCTTTTTAAAAAATTCTAAACTAAACCGTGGATGTCGTAGATATGCTTGTTAGATTTCTTAAAAACTATTACATGATTCGATTCGATAAGGCTAGGCCACTTTATGACCTTTTTAGTGAAAGAAAAAGGGTCAAAAACGAGTAAAGTCCGTAAATTAACAAGGAAATTCACTTAACCCTCATTTTGTCCATTTTTAAAAATGATAAAATCAACCATGGAATTCGAATATATGCTTGTTAGATTTCATAGGAACTATTACATGCTTCGATTCGATAAGGCTAGGCCACTTTATGACCTTTTTAGTGACTTAAAAAGGGTCAAAAACGAGTAAAATCCGTAAATTAACAAGGAAATTCACTTAACCCTCATTTTGTCCGTGTTTGAAAATGATAAAATCAACCTTGGAAGTCGAATATATGCTTGTTAGATTTCATAGTAACTATTACATGCTTCGATTCGACAAGCCTCGACCACTTTAAGCCCTTTTTAGTGAAAGAAAAAGGGTCAAAAACGAGTAAAATCCGTAAATTAACACGGAAATTTACTTAACCCCCATTTTGACCTTTTTAAAAATTCTAAAATAAACCATGGATGTCGTAGATATGCTTGTTAGATTTCATAGGAACTATTACATGCTTCGATTCGATAAGGCTAGGCCACTTTATGACCTTTTTAGTGAATTAAAAAGGGTCAAAAACGAGTAAAATCCGTAAATTAACAAGGAAATTCACTTAACCCTCATTTTGTCCGTGTTTGAAAATGATAAAATCAACCTTGGAAGTCGAATATATGCTTGTTAGATTTCATAGGAACTATTACATGCTTCGATTCGACAAGCCTCGACCACTTTAAGCCCTTTTTAGTGAAAGAAAAAAGGTCAAAAACGAGTAAAATCCGTAAATTAACAACGCAATTCACTTAACCCCCATTTTGGCCATTTTAAAAAAATTCTAAAATAAACCATATGGATGTCGTAGATATGCTTGTTAGATTTCCTAGGAACTATTACATGCTTCGATTCGATAAGGCTAGGGCACTTTATGACCTTTTTAGTGAAAGAAAAAGGGTCAAAAACGAGTAAAATCAGTAAATTAACAAGGAAATTTACTTAACCCCCTATTTTGACCTTTTTAAAAATTCTAAAATAAACCATGGATGTCGTAGATATGCTTGTTAGATTTCATAGGAACTATTACATGCTTCGATTCGATAAGGCTAGGCCACTTTATGACCTTTTTAGTGACTTAAAAAGGGTCAAAAACGAGTAAAATCCGTAAATTAACAAAGAAATTCACTTAACCCTCATTTTGTCCGTGTTTGAAAATGATAAAATCAACCTTGGAAGTCGAATATATGCTTGTTAGATTTCATAGGAACTATTACATGCTTCGATTCGACAAGCCTCGACCACTTTAAGCCCTTTTTAGTGAAAGAAAAAAGGTTAAAAACGAGTAAAATCCGTAAATTAACAAGGAAATTCACTTAACCCCCATTTTGGCCTTTTTAAAAAATTCTAAACTAAACCGTGGATGTCGTAGATATGCTTGTTAGATTTCTTAAAAACTATTACATGATTCGATTCGATAAGGCTAGGCCACTTTATGACCTTTTTAGTGAAAGAAAAAGGGTCAAAAACGAGTAAAGTCCGTAAATTAACAAGGAAATTCACTTAACCCTCATTTTGTCCATTTTTAAAAATGATAAAATCAACCATGGAATTCGAATATATGCTTGTTAGATTTCATAGGAACTATTACATGCTTCGATTCGATAAGGCTAGGCCACTTTATGACCTTTTTAGTGACTTAAAAAGGGTCAAAAACGAGTAAAATCCGTAAATTAACAAGGAAATTCACTTAACCCTCATTTTGTCCGTGTTTGAAAATGATAAAATCAACCTTGGAAGTCGAATATATGCTTGTTAGATTTCATAGTAACTATTACATGCTTCGATTCGACAAGCCTCGACCACTTTAAGCCCTTTTTAGTGAAAGAAAAAGGGTCAAAAACGAGTAAAATCCGTAAATTAACACGGAAATTTACTTAACCCCCATTTTGACCTTTTTAAAAATTCTAAAATAAACCATGGATGTCGTAGATATGCTTGTTAGATTTCATAGGAACTATTACATGCTTCAATTCGATAAGGCTAGGCCACTTTATGACCTTTTTAGTGAATTAAAAAGGGTCAAAAACGAGTAAAATCCGTAAATTAACAAGGAAATTCACTTAACCCTCATTTTGTCCGTGTTTGAAAATGATAAAATCAACCTTGGAAGTCGAATATATGCTTGTTAGATTTCATAGGAACTATTACATGCTTCGATTCGACAAGCCTCGACCACTTTAAGCCCTTTTTAGTGAAAGAAAAAAGGTCAAAAACGAGTAAAATCCGTAAATTAACAACGCAATTCACTTAACCCCCATTTTGGCCATTTTAAAAAAATTCTAAAATAAACCATATGGATGTCGTAGATATGCTTGTTAGATTTCCTAGGAACTATTACATGCTTCGATTCGATAAGGCTAGGGCACTTTATGACCTTTTTAGTGAAAGAAAAAGGGTCAAAAACGAGTAAAATCAGTAAATTAACAAGGAAATTTACTTAACCCCCTATTTTGACCTTTTTAAAAATTCTAAAATAAACCATGGATGTCGTAGATATGCTTGTTAGATTTCATAGGAACTATTACATGCTTCGATTCGATAAGGCTAGGCCACTTTATGACCTTTTTAGTGACTTAAAAAGGGTCAAAAACGAGTAAAATCCGTAAATTAACAAGGAAATTCACTTAACCCTCATTTTGTCCGTGTTTGAAAATGATAAAATCAACCTTGGAAGTCGAATATATGCTTGTTAGATTTCATAGGAACTATTACATGCTTCGATTCGACAAGCCTCGACCACTTTAAGCCCTTTTTAGTGAAAGAAAAAAGGTCAAAAACGAGTAAAATCCGTAAATTAACAACGCAATTCACTTAACCCCCATTTTGGCCATTTTAAAAAAATTCTAAAATAAACCATATGGATGTCGTAGATATGCTTGTTAGATTTCCTAGGAACTATTACATGCTTCGATTCGATAAGGCTAGGGCACTTTATGACCTTTTTAGTGAAAGAAAAAGGGTCAAAAACGAGTAAAATCAGTAAATTAACAAGGAAATTTACTTAACCCCCTATTTTGACCTTTTTAAAAATTCTAAAATAAACCATGGATGTCGTAGATATGCTTGTTAGATTTCATAGGAACTATTACATGCTTCGATTCGATAAGGCTAGGCCACTTTATGACCTTTTTAGTGACTTAAAAAGGGTCAAAAACGAGTAAAATCCGTAAATTAACAAAGAAATTCACTTAACCCTCATTTTGTCCGTGTTTGAAAATGATAAAATCAACCTTGGAAGTCGAATATATGCTTGTTAGATTTCATAGGAACTATTACATGCTTCGATTCGACAAGCCTCGACCACTTTAAGCCCTTTTTAGTGAAAGAAAAAAGGTTAAAAACGAGTAAAATCCGTAAATTAACAAGGAAATTCACTTAACCCCCATTTTGGCCTTTTTAAAAAATTCTAAACTAAACCGTGGATGTCGTAGATATGCTTGTTAGATTTCTTAAAAACTATTACATGATTCGATTCGATAAGGCTAGGCCACTTTATGACCTTTTTAGTGAAAGAAAAAGGGTCAAAAACGAGTAAAGTCCGTAAATTAACAAGGAAATTCACTTAACCCTCATTTTGTCCATTTTTAAAAATGATAAAATCAACCATGGAATTCGAATATATGCTTGTTAGATTTCATAGGAACTATTACATGCTTCGATTCGATAAGGCTAGGCCACTTTATGACCTTTTTAGTGACTTAAAAAGGGTCAAAAACGAGTAAAATCCGTAAATTAACAAGGAAATTCACTTAACCCTCATTTTGTCCGTGTTTGAAAATGATAAAATCAACCTTGGAAGTCGAATATATGCTTGTTAGATTTCATAGTAACTATTACATGCTTCGATTCGACAAGCCTCGACCACTTTAAGCCCTTTTTAGTGAAAGAAAAAGGGTCAAAAACGAGTAAAATCCGTAAATTAACACGGAAATTTACTTAACCCCCATTTTGACCTTTTTAAAAATTCTAAAATAAACCATGGATGTCGTAGATATGCTTGTTAGATTTCATAGGAACTATTACATGCTTCAATTCGATAAGGCTAGGCCACTTTATGACCTTTTTAGTGAATTAAAAAGGGTCAAAAACGAGTAAAATCCGTAAATTAACAAGGAAATTCACTTAACCCTCATTTTGTCCGTGTTTGAAAATGATAAAATCAACCTTGGAAGTCGAATATATGCTTGTTAGATTTCATAGGAACTATTACATGCTTCGATTCGACAAGCCTCGACCACTTTAAGCCCTTTTTAGTGAAAGAAAAAAGGTCAAAAACGAGTAAAATCCGTAAATTAACAACGCAATTCACTTAACCCCCATTTTGGCCATTTTAAAAAAATTCTAAAATAAACCATATGGATGTCGTAGATATGCTTGTTAGATTTCCTAGGAACTATTACATGCTTCGATTCGATAAGGCTAGGGCACTTTATGACCTTTTTAGTGAAAGAAAAAGGGTCAAAAACGAGTAAAATCAGTAAATTAACAAGGAAATTTACTTAACCCCCTATTTTGACCTTTTTAAAAATTCTAAAATAAACCATGGATGTCGTAGATATGCTTGTTAGATTTCATAGGAACTATTACATGCTTCGATTCGATAAGGCTAGGCCACTTTATGACCTTTTTAGTGACTTAAAAAGGGTCAAAAACGAGTAAAATCCGTAAATTAACAAGGAAATTCACTTAACCCTCATTTTGTCCGTGTTTGAAAATGATAAAATCAACCTTGGAAGTCGAATATATGCTTGTTAGATTTCATAGGAACTATTACATGCTTCGATTCGACAAGCCTCGACCACTTTAAGCCCTTTTTAGTGAAAGAAAAAAGGTTAAAAACGAGTAAAATCCGTAAATTAACAAGGAAATTCACTTAACCCCCATTTTGGCCTTTTTAAAAAATTCTAAACTAAACCGTGGATGTCGTAGATATGCTTGTTAGATTTCTTAAAAACTATTACATGATTCGATTCGATAAGGCTAGGCCACTTTATGACCTTTTTAGTGAAAGAAAAAGGGTCAAAAACGAGTAAAGTCCGTAAATTAACAAGGAAATTCACTTAACCCTCATTTTGTCCATTTTTAAAAATGATAAAATCAACCATGGAATTCGAATATATGCTTGTTAGATTTCATAGGAACTATTACATGCTTCGATTCGATAAGGCTAGGCCACTTTATGACCTTTTTAGTGACTTAAAAAGGGTCAAAAACGAGTAAAATCCGTAAATTAACAAGGAAATTCACTTAACCCTCATTTTGTCCGTGTTTGAAAATGATAAAATCAACCTTGGAAGTCGAATATATGCTTGTTAGATTTCATAGTAACTATTACATGCTTCGATTCGACAAGCCTCGACCACTTTAAGCCCTTTTTAGTGAAAGAAAAAGGGTCAAAAACGAGTAAAATCCGTAAATTAACACGGAAATTTACTTAACCCCCATTTTGACCTTTTTAAAAATTCTAAAATAAACCATGGATGTCGTAGCTATGCTTGTTAGATTTCATAGGAACTATTACATGCTTCGATTCGATAAGGCTAGGCCACTTTATGACCTTTTTAGTGAATTAAAAAGGGTCAAAAACGAGTAAAATCCGTAAATTAACAAGGAAATTCACTTAACCCTCATTTTGTCCGTGTTTGAAAATGATAAAATCAACCTTGGAAGTCGAATATATGCTTGTTAGATTTCATAGGAACTATTACATGCTTCGATTCGACAAGCCTCGACCACTTTAAGCCCTTTTTAGTGAAAGAAAAAAGGTCAAAAACGAGTAAAATCCGTAAATCAACAACGCAATTCACTTAACCCCCATTTTGGCCATTTTAAAAAAATTCTAAAATAAACCATATGGATGTCGTAGATATGCTTGTTAGATTTCCTAGGAACTATTACATGCTTCGATTCGATAAGGCTAGGGCACTTTATGACCTTTTTAGTGAAAGAAAAAGGGTAAAAAACGAGTAAAATCAGTAAATTAACAAGGAAATTTACTTAACCCCCTATTTTGACCTTTTTAAAAATTCTAAAATAAACCATGGATGTCGTAGATATGCTTGTTAGATTTCATAGGAACTATTACATGCTTCGATTTGATAAGGCTAGGCCACTTTATGACCTTTTTAGTGACTTAAAAAGGGTCAAAAACGAGTAAAATCCGTAAATTAACAAGGAAATTCACTTAACCCTCATTTTGTCCGTGTTTGAAAATGATAAAATCAACCTTGGAAGTCGAATATATGCTTGTTAGATTTCATAGGAACTATTACATGCTTCGATTCGACAAGCCTCGACCACTTTAAGCCCTTTGTAGTGAAAGAAAAAAGGTCAAAAACGAGTAAAATCCGTAACTTAACAAGGAAATTCACTTAACCCCCATTTTGGCCTTTTTAAAAAATTCTAAAATAAACCATGGATGTCGTAGATATGCTTGTTAGATTTCATAGGAACTATTACATGCTTCGATTTGATAAGGCTAGGCCACTTTATGACCTTTTTAGTGAAAGAAAAAGGGTCAAAAACGAGTAAAATCCGTAAATTAACAAGGAAATTCACTTAACCTCCATTTTGTCCGTTTTTAAAAATTTTAAAATAAACCATGGATGTCGTAGATATGCTTGTTGGATTTCATAGGAACTATAATATGCTTCGATTCGATAAGGCTAGGCCACTTTATGACCTTTTTAGTGAATTAAAAAGGGTCAAAAATGAGTAAAATCCGTAAATTAACAAGAAAATTCACTTAACCCTCATTTTGTCCGTGTTTGAAAATGATAAAATCAACCTTTGAAGTCGAATATATGCATGATAGATTTCATAGGAACTATTACATGCTTCGATTCGACAAGCCTCGACCACTTTAAGCCCTTTTTAGTGAAAGAAAAAAGGTTGTAAAATCCGTAAATTAACAAGGAAATTCACTTAACCCCCATTTTGGCCTTTTTAAAAAATTCTAAACTAAGCCGTGGATGTCGTAGATATGCTTGTTAGATTTCTTAGGAACTATTACATGCTTCGATTCGATAAGGCTAGGCCACTTTATGACCTTTTTAGTGACTTAAAAAGGGTCAAAAACGAGTAAAATCCGTAAATTAACAAGGAAATTCACTTAACCCTCATTTTGTCCGTGTTTGAAAATGATAAAATCAACCTTGGAAGTCGAATATATGCTTGTTAGATTTCATAGTAACTATTACATGCTTCGATTCGACAAGCCTCGACCACTTTAAGCCCTTTTTAGTGAAAGAAAAAGGGTCAAAAACGAGTAAAATCCGTAAATTAACACGGAAATTTACTTAACCCCCATTTTGACCTTTTTAAAAATTCTAAAATAAACCATGGATGTCGTAGATATGCTTGTTAGATTTCATAGGAACTATTACATGCTTCGATTCGATAAGGCTAGGCCACTTTATGACCTTTTTAGTGAATTAAAAAGGGTCAAAAACGAGTAAAATCCGTAAATTAACAAGGAAATTCACTTAACCCTCATTTTGTCCGTGTTTGAAAATGATAAAATCAACCTTGGAAGTCGAATATATGCTTGTTAGATTTCATAGGAACTATTACATGCTTCGATTCGACAAGCCTCGACCACTTTAAGCCCTTTTTAGTGAAAGAAAAAAGGTCAAAAACGAGTAAAATCCGTAAATTAACAACGCAATTCACTTAACCCCCATTTTGGCCATTTTAAAAAAATTCTAAAATAAACCATATGGATGTCGTAGATATGCTTGTTAGATTTCCTAGGAACTATTACATGCTTCGATTCGATAAGGCTAGGGCACTTTATGACCTTTTTAGTGAAAGAAAAAGGGTCAAAAACGAGTAAAATCAGTAAATTAACAAGGAAATTTACTTAACCCCCTATTTTGACCTTTTTAAAAATTCTAAAATAAACCATGGATGTCGTAGATATGCTTGTTAGATTTCATAGGAACTATTACATGCTTCGATTCGATAAGGCTAGGCCACTTTATGACCTTTTTAGTGACTTAAAAAGGGTCAAAAACGAGTAAAATCCGTAAATTAACAAGGAAATTCACTTAACCCTCATTTTGTCCGTGTTTGAAAATGATAAAATCAACCTTGGAAGTCGAATATATGCTTGTTAGATTTCATAGGAACTATTACATGCTTCGATTCGACAAGCCTCGACCACTTTAAGCCCTTTGTAGTGAAAGAAAAAAGGTCAAAAACGAGTAAAATCCGTAACTTAACAAGGAAATTCACTTAACCCCCATTTTGGCCTTTTTAAAAAATTCTAAAATAAACCATGGATGTCGTAGATATGCTTGTTAGATTTCATAGGAACTATTACATGCTTCGATTTGATAAGGCTAGGCCACTTTATGACCTTTTTAGTGAAAGAAAAAGGGTCAAAAACGAGTAAAATCCGTAAATTAACAAGGAAATTCACTTAACCTCCATTTTGTCTGTTTTTAAAAATTTTAAAATAAACCATGGATGTCGTAGATATGCTTGTTGGATTTCATAGGAACTATAATATGCTTCGATTCGATAAGGCTAGGCCACTTTATGACCTTTTTAGTGAATTAAAAAGGGTCAAAAATGAGTAAAATCCGTAAATTAACAAGAAAATTCACTTAACCCTCATTTTGTCCGTGTTTGAAAATGATAAAATCAACCTTGGAAGTCGAATATATGCTTGATAGATTTCATAGGAACTATTACATGCTTCGATTCGACAAGCCTCGACCACTTTAAGCCTTTTTTAGTGAAAGAAAAAAGGTTGTAAAATCCGTAAATTAACAAGGAAATTCACTTAACCCCCATTTTGGCCTTTTTAAAAAATTCTAAACTAAGCCGTGGATGTCGTAGATATGCTTGTTAGATTTCTTAGGAACTATTACATGATTCGATTCGATAAGGCTAGGCCACTTTATGACCTTTTTAGTGAAAGAAAAAGGGTCAAAAACGAGTAAAGTCCGTAAATTAACAAGGAAATTCACTTAACCCTCATTTTGTCCATTTTTAAAAATGATAAAATCAACCATGGAATTCGAATATATGCTTGTTAGATTTCATAGGAACTATTACATGCTTCGATTCGACAAGCCTCGACCACTTTAAGCCCTTTTTAGTGAAAGAAAAAAGGTCAAAAACGAGTAAAATCCGTAAATTAACAACGCAATTCACTTAACCCCCATTTTGGCCATTTTAAAAAAATTCTAAAATAAACCATATGGATGTCGTAGATATGCTTGTTAGATTTCCTAGGAACTATTACATGCTTCGATTCGATAAGGCTAGGGCACTTTATGACCTTTTTAGTGAAAGAAAAAGGGTCAAAAACGAGTAAAATCAGTAAATTAACAAGGAAATTTACTTAACCCCCTATTTTGACCTTTTTAAAAATTCTAAAATAAACCATGGATGTCGTAGATATGCTTGTTAGATTTCATAGGAACTATTACATGCTTCGATTCGATAAGGCTAGGCCACTTTATGACCTTTTTAGTGACTTAAAAAGGGTCAAAAACGAGTAAAATCCGTAAATTAACAAGGAAATTCACTTAACCCTCATTTTGTCCGTGTTTGAAAATGATAAAATCAACCTTGGAAGTCGAATATATGCTTGTTAGATTTCATAGGAACTATTACATGCTTCGATTCGACAAGCCTCGACCACTTTAAGCCCTTTGTAGTGAAAGAAAAAAGGTCAAAAACGAGTAAAATCCGTAACTTAACAAGGAAATTCACTTAACCCCCATTTTGGCCTTTTTAAAAAATTCTAAAATAAACCATGGATGTCGTAGATATGCTTGTTAGATTTCATAGGAACTATTACATGCTTCGATTTGATAAGGCTAGGCCACTTTATGACCTTTTTAGTGAAAGAAAAAGGGTCAAAAACGAGTAAAATCCGTAAATTAACAAGGAAATTCACTTAACCTCCATTTTGTCTGTTTTTAAAAATTTTAAAATAAACCATGGATGTCGTAGATATGCTTGTTGGATTTCATAGGAACTATAATATGCTTCGATTCGATAAGGCTAGGCCACTTTATGACCTTTTTAGTGAATTAAAAAGGGTCAAAAATGAGTAAAATCCGTAAATTAACAAGAAAATTCACTTAACCCTCATTTTGTCCGTGTTTGAAAATGATAAAATCAACCTTGGAAGTCGAATATATGCTTGATAGATTTCATAGGAACTATTACATGCTTCGATTCGACAAGCCTCGACCACTTTAAGCCTTTTTTAGTGAAAGAAAAAAGGTTGTAAAATCCGTAAATTAACAAGGAAATTCACTTAACCCCCATTTTGGCCTTTTTAAAAAATTCTAAACTAAGCCGTGGATGTCGTAGATATGCTTGTTAGATTTCTTAGGAACTATTACATGATTCGATTCGATAAGGCTAGGCCACTTTATGACCTTTTTAGTGAAAGAAAAAGGGTCAAAAACGAGTAAAGTCCGTAAATTAACAAGGAAATTCACTTAACCCTCATTTTGTCCATTTTTAAAAATGATAAAATCAACCATGGAATTCGAATATATGCTTGTTAGATTTCATAGGAACTATTACATGCTTCGATTCGATAAGGCTAGACCACTTTATGACCTTTTTAGTGACTTAAAAAGGGTCAAAAACGAGTAAAATCCGTAAATTAACCAGGAAATTCACTTAACCCTCATTTTGTCCGTGTTTGAAAATGATAAAATCAACCTTGGAAGTCGAATATATGCTTGCTAGATTTCATAGTAACTATTACATGCTTCGATTCGACAAGCCTCGACCACTTTAAGCCCTTTTTAGTGAAAGAAAAAAGGTCAAAAACGAGTAAAATCCGTAACTTAACAAGGAAATTCACTTAACCCCCATTTTGGCCTTTTTAAAAAATTCTAAAATAAACCATGGATGTCGTAGATATGCTTGTTAGATTTCATAGGAACTATTACATGCTTCGATTCGATAAGGCTAGGCCACTTTATGACCTTTTTAGTGAAAGAAAAAGGGTCAAAAACGAGTAAAATCCGTAAATTAACAAGGAAATTCACTTAACCTCCATTTTGTCCGTTTTTAAAAATTTTAAAATAAACCATGGATGTCGTAGATATGCTTGTTGGATTTCATAGGAACTATAACATGCTTCGATTCGATAAGGCTAGGCCACTTTATGACCTTTTTAGTGAATTAAAAAGGGTCAAAAATGAGTAAAATCCGTAAATTAACAAGAAAATTCACTTAACCCTCATTTTGTCCGTGTTTGAAAATGATAAAATCAACCTTGGAAGTCGAATATATGCTTGATAGATTTCATAGGAACTATTACATGCTTCGATTCGACAAGCCTCGACCACTTTAAGCCCTTTTTAGTGAAAGAAAAAAGGTTGTAAAATCCGTAAATTAACAAGGAAATTCACTTAACCCCCATTTTGGCCTTTTTAAAAAATTCTAAACTAAACCGTGGATGTCGTAGATATGCTTGTTAGATTTCTTAGGAACTATTACATGATTCGATTCGATAAGGCTAGGCCACTTTATGACCTTTTTAGTGAAAGAAAAAGGGTCAAAAACGAGTAAAGTCCGTAAATTAACAAGGAAATTCACTTAACCCTCATTTTGTCCATTTTTAAAAATGATAAAATCAACCATGGAATTCGAATATATGCTTGTTAGATTTCATAGGAACTATTACATGCTTCGATTCGATAAGGCTAGACCACTTTATGACCTTTTTAGTGACTTAAAAAGGGTCAAAAACGAGTAAAATCCGTAAATTAACCAGGAAATTCACTTAACCCTCATTTTGTCCGTGTTTGAAAATGATAAAATCAACCTTGGAAGTCGAATATATGCTTGTTAGATTTCATAGTAACTATTACATGCTTCGATTCGACAAGCCTCGACCACTTTAAGCCCTTTTTAGTGAAAGAAAAAAGGTCAAAAACGAGTAAAATCCGTAACTTAACAAGGAAATTCACTTAACCCCCATTTTGGCCTTTTTAAAAAATTCTAAAATAAACCATGGATGTCGTAGATATGCTTGTTAGATTTCATAGGAACTATTACATGCTTCGATTCGATAAGGCTAGGCCACTTTATGACCTTTTTAGTGAAAGAAAAAGGGTCAAAAACGAGTAAAATCCGTAAATTAACAAGGAAATTCACTTAACCTCCATTTTGTCCGTTTTTAAAAATTTTAAAATAAACCATGGATGTCGTAGATATGCTTGTTGGATTTCATAGGAACTATAATATGCTTCGATTCGATAAGGCTAGGCCACTTTATGACCTTTTTAGTGAATTAAAAAGGGTCAAAAATGAGTAAAATCCGTAAATTAACAAGGAAATTCACTTAACCCTCATTTTGTCCGTGTTTGAAAATGATAAAATCAACCTTGGAAGTCGAATATATGCTTGATAGATTTCATAGGAACTATTGCATGCTTCGATTCGACAAGCCTCGACCACTTTAAGCCCTTTTTAGTGAAAGAAAAAAGGTTAAAAACGAGTAAAATCCGTAAATTAACAAGGAAATTCACTTAACACCCATTTTGGCCTTTTTAAAAAATTCTAAACTAAACCGTGGATGTCGTAGATATGCTTGTTAGATTTCTTAGGAACTATTACATGATTCGATTCGATAAGGCTAGGCCACTTTATGACCTTTTTAGTAAAAGAAAAAGGGTCAAAAACGAGTAAAGTCCGTAAATTAACAAGGAAATACACTTAACCCTCATTTTGTCCATTTTTGAAAATGATAAAATCAACCTTGGAATTCGAATATATGCTTGTTAGATTTCATAGGAACTATTACATGCTTCAATTCGATAAGGCTAGGCCACTTTATGACCTTTTTAGTGACTTAAAAAGGGTCAAAAACGAGTAAAATCCGTAAATTAACAAGGAAATTCACTTAACCCTCATTTTGTCCATGTTTGAAAATGATAAAATCAACCTTGGAAGTCGAATATATGCTTGTTAGATTTCATAGGAACTATTACATGCTTCGATTCGACAAGCCTCGACCACTTTAAGCCCTTTTTAGTGAAAGAAAAAAGGTTGTAAAATCCGTAAATTAACAAGGAAATTCACTTAACCCCCATTTTGGCCTTTTTAAAAAATTCTAAACTAAACCGCGGATGTCGTAGATATGCTTGTTAGATTTCTTAGGAACCATTACATGATTCGATTCGATAAGGCTAGGCCACTTTATGACCTTTTTAGTGAAAGAAAAAAGGTCAAAAACGAGTAAAGTCCGTAAATTAACAAGGAAATTCACTTAACCCTCATTTTGTCCATTTTTAAAAATGATAAAATCAACCATGGAATTCGAATATATGCTTGTTAGATTTCATAGGAACTATTACATGCTTCGATTCGATAAGGCTAGGCCACTTTATAACCTTTTTAGTGACTAAAAAAGGGTCAAAAACGAGTAAAATCCGTAAATTAACAAGGAAATTCACTTAACCCTCATTTTGTCCGTGTTTGAAAATGATAAAATCAACCTTGGAAGTCGAATATATGCTTGTTAGATTTCATAGTAACTATTACATGCTTCGATTTGACAAGCCTCGACCACTTTAAGCCCTTTTTAGTGAAAGAAAAAAGGTCAAAAACGAGTAAAATCCGTAACTTAAAAAGGAAATTCACTTAACCCCCATTTTGGCCTTTTTAAAAAATTCTAAAATAAACCATGGATGTCGTAGATATGCTTGTTAGATTTCATAGGAACTATTACATGCTTCGATTCGATAAGGCTAGGCCACTTTATGACCTTTTTAGTGAAAGAAAAAGGGTCAAAAACGAGTAAAATCCGTAAATTAACAAGGAAATTCACTTAACCTCCATTTTGTCCGTTTTTAAAAATTTTAAAATAAACCATGGATGTCGTAGATATGCTTGTTGGATTTCATAGGAACTATAATATGCTTCGATTCGATAAGGCTAGGCCACTTTATGACCTTTTTAGTGAATTAAAAAGGGTCAAAAATGAGTAAAATCCGTAAATTAACAAGTAAATTCACTTAACCCTCATTTTGTCCGTGTTTGAAAATGATAAAATCAACCTTGGAAGTCGAATATATGCTTGATAGATTTCATAGGAACTATTACATGCTTCGATTCGACAAGCCTCGACCACTTTAAGCCCTTTTTAGTGAAAGAAAAAAGGTTAAAAACGAGTAAAATCCGTAAATTAACAAGGAAATTCACTTATTTTGGCCTTTTTAAAAAATTCTAAACTAAACCGTGGATGTCGTAGATATGCTTGTTAGATTTCTTAGGAACTATTACATGATTCGATTCGATAAGGCTAGGCCACTTTATGACCTTTTTAGTGAAAGAAAAAGGGTCAAAAACGAGTAAAGTCCGTAAATTAACAAGGAAATACACTTAACCCTCATTTTGTCCATTTTTGAAAATGATAAAATCAACCTTGGAATTCGAATATATGCTTGTTAGATTTCATAGGAACTATTACATGCTTCAATTCGATAAGGCTAGGCCACTTTATGACCTTTTTAGTGACTTAAAAAGGGTCAAAAACGAGTAAAATCCGTAAATTAACAAGGAAATTCACTTAACCCTCATTTTGTCCGTGTTTGAAAATGATAAAATCAACCTTGGAAGTCGAATATATGCTTGTTAGATTTCATAGGAACTATTACATGCTTCGATTCGACAAGCCTCGACCACTTTAAGCCCTTTTTAGTGAAAGAAAAAAGGTCAAAAACGAGTAAAATCCGTAACTTAAAAAGGAAATTCACTTAACCCCCATTTTGGCCTTTTTAAAAAATTCTAAAATAAACCATGGATGTCGTAGATATGCTTGTTAGATTTCATAGGAACTATTACATGCTTCGATTCGATAAGGCTAGGCCACTTTATGACCTTTTTAGTGAAAGAAAAAGGGTCAAAAACGAGTAAAATCCGTAAATTAACAAGGAAATTCACTTAACCTCCATTTTGTCCGTTTTTAAAAATTTTAAAATAAACCATGGATGTCGTAGATATGCTTGTTGGATTTCATAGGAACTATAATATGCTTCGATTCGATAAGGCTATGCCACTTTATGACCTTTTTAGTGAATTAAAAAGGGTCAAAAATGAGTAAAATCCGTAATTAACAAGGAAATTCACTTAACCCTCATTTTGTCCGTGTTTGAAAATGATAAATTCAACCTTGGAAGTCGAATATATGCTTGATAGATTTCATAGGAACTATTACATGCTTCGATTCGACAAGCCTCGACCACTTTAAGCCCTTTTTAGTGAAAGAAAAAAGGTTAAAAACGAGTAAAATCCATAAATTAACAAGGAAATTCACTTAACACCCATTTTGGCCTTTTTAAAAAATTCTAAACTAAACCGTGGATGTCGTAGATATGCTTGTTAGATTTCTTAGGAACTATTACATGATTCGATTCGATAAGGCTAGGCCACTTTATGACCTTTTTAGTGAAAGAAAAAGGGTCAAAAACGAGTAAAGTCCGTAAATTAACAAGGAAATACACTTAACCCTCATTTTGTCCATTTTTGAAAATGATAAAATCAACCTTGGAATTCGAATATATGCTTGTTAGATTTCATAGGAACTATTACATGCTTCAATTCGATAAGGCTAGGCCACTTTATGACCTTTTTAGTGACTTAAAAAGGGTCAAAAACGAGTAAAATCCGTAAATTAACAAGGAAATTCACTTAACCCTCATTTTGTCCGTGTTTGAAAATGATAAAATCAACCTTGGAAGTCGAATATATGCTTGTTAGATTTCATAGTAACTATTACATGCTTCGATTCGACAAGCCTCGACCACTTTAAGCCCTTTTTAGTGAAAGAAAAAAGGTCAAAAACGAGTAAAATCCGTAAATTAACAACGCAATTCACTTAACCCCCATTTTGGCCATTTTAAAAAAATTCTAAAATAAACCATATGGATGTCGTAGATATGCTTGTTAGATTTCCTAGGAACTATTACATGCTTCGATTCGATAAGGCTAGGGCACTTTATGACCTTTTTAGTGAAAGAAAAAGGGTCAAAAACGAGTAAAATCAGTAAATTAACAAGGAAATTTACTTAACCCCCTATTTTGACCTTTTTAAAAATTCTAAAATAAACCATGGATGTCGTAGATATGCTTGTTAGATTTCATAGGAACTATTACATGCTTCGATTCGATAAGGCTAGGCCACTTTATGACCTTTTTAGTGACTTAAAAAGGGTCAAAAACGAGTAAAATCCGTAAATTAACAAGGAAATTCACTTAACCCTCATTTTGTCCGTGTTTGAAAATGATAAAATCAACCTTGGAAGTCGAATATATGCTTGTTAGATTTCATAGGAACTATTACATGCTTCGATTCGACAAGCCTCGACCACTTTAAGCCCTTTGTAGTGAAAGAAAAAAGGTCAAAAACGAGTAAAATCCGTAACTTAACAAGGAAATTCACTTAACCCCCATTTTGGCCTTTTTAAAAAATTCTAAAATAAACCATGGATGTCGTAGATATGCTTGTTAGATTTCATAGGAACTATTACATGCTTCGATTTGATAAGGCTAGGCCACTTTATGACCTTTTTAGTGAAAGAAAAAGGGTCAAAAACGAGTAAAATCCGTAAATTAACAAGGAAATTCACTTAACCTCCATTTTGTCCGTTTTTAAAAATTTTAAAATAAACCATGGATGTCGTAGATATGCTTGTTGGATTTCATAGGAACTATAATATGCTTCGATTCGATAAGGCTAGGCCACTTTATGACCTTTTTAGTGAATTAAAAAGGGTCAAAAATGAGTAAAATCCGTAAATTAACAAGAAAATTCACTTAACCCTCATTTTGTCCGTGTTTGAAAATGATAAAATCAACCTTGGAAGTCGAATATATGCTTGATAGATTTCATAGGAACTATTACATGCTTCGATTCGACAAGCCTCGACCACTTTAAGCCCTTTTTAGTGAAAGAAAAAAGGTTGTAAAATCCGTAAATTAACAAGGAAATTCACTTAACCCCCATTTTGGCCTTTTTAAAAAATTCTAAACTAAACCGTGGATGTCGTAGATATGCTTGTTAGATTTCTTAGGAACTATTACATGATTCGATTCGATAAGGCTAGGCCACTTTATGACCTTTTTAGTGAAAGAAAAAGGGTCAAAAACGAGTAAAGTCCGTAAATTAACAAGGAAATTCACTTAACCCTCATTTTGTCCATTTTTAAAAATGATAAAATCAACCATGGAATTCGAATATATGCTTGTTAGATTTCATAGGAACTATTACATGCTTCGATTCGATAAGGCTAGACCACTTTATGACCTTTTTAGTGACTTAAAAAGGGTCAAAAACGAGTAAAATCCGTAAATTAACCAGGAAATTCACTTAACCCTCATTTTGTCCGTGTTTGAAAATGATAAAATCAACCTTGGAAGTCGAATATATGCTTGCTAGATTTCATAGTAACTATTACATGCTTCGATTCGACAAGCCTCGACCACTTTAAGCCCTTTTTAGTGAAAGAAAAAAGGTCAAAAACGAGTAAAATCCGTAACTTAACAAGGAAATTCACTTAACCCCCATTTTGGCCTTTTTAAAAAATTCTAAAATAAACCATGGATGTCGTAGATATGCTTGTTAGATTTCATAGGAACTATTACATGCTTCGATTCGATAAGGCTAGGCCACTTTATGACCTTTTTAGTGAAAGAAAAAGGGTCAAAAACGAGTAAAATCCGTAAATTAACAAGGAAATTCACTTAACCTCCATTTTGTCCGTTTTTAAAAATTTTAAAATAAACCATGGATGTCGTAGATATGCTTGTTGGATTTCATAGGAACTATAATATGCTTCGATTCGATAAGGCTAGGCCACTTTATGACCTTTTTAGTGAATTAAAAAGGGTCAAAAATGAGTAAAATCCGTAAATTAACAAGAAAATTCACTTAACCCTCATTTTGTCCGTGTTTGAAAATGATAAAATCAACCTTGGAAGTCGAATATATGCTTGATAGATTTCATAGGAACTATTACATGCTTCGATTCGACAAGCCTCGACCACTTTAAGCCCTTTTTAGTGAAAGAAAAAAGGTTGTAAAATCCGTAAATTAACAAGGAAATTCACTTAACCCCCATTTTGGCCTTTTTAAAAAATTCTAAACTAAACCGTGGATGTCGTAGATATGCTTGTTAGATTTCTTAGGAACTATTACATGATTCGATTCGATAAGGCTAGGCCACTTTATGACCTTTTTAGTGAAAGAAAAAGGGTCAAAAACGAGTAAAGTCCGTAAATTAACAAGGAAATTCACTTAACCCTCATTTTGTCCATTTTTAAAAATGATAAAATCAACCATGGAATTCGAATATATGCTTGTTAGATTTCATAGGAACTATTACATGCTTCGATTCGATAAGGCTAGACCACTTTATGACCTTTTTAGTGACTTAAAAAGGGTCAAAAACGAGTAAAATCCGTAAATTAACCAGGAAATTCACTTAACCCTCATTTTGTCCGTGTTTGAAAATGATAAAATCAACCTTGGAAGTCGAATATATGCTTGCTAGATTTCATAGTAACTATTACATGCTTCGATTCGACAAGCCTCGACCACTTTAAGCCCTTTTTAGTGAAAGAAAAAAGGTCAAAAACGAGTAAAATCCGTAACTTAACAAGGAAATTCACTTAACCCCCATTTTGGCCTTTTTAAAAAATTCTAAAATAAACCATGGATGTCGTAGATATGCTTGTTAGATTTCATAGGAACTATTACATGCTTCGATTCGATAAGGCTAGGCCACTTTATGACCTTTTTAGTGAAAGAAAAAGGGTCAAAAACGAGTAAAATCCGTAAATTAACAAGGAAATTCACTTAACCTCCATTTTGTCCGTTTTTAAAAATTTTAAAATAAACCATGGATGTCGTAGATATGCTTGTTGGATTTCATAGGAACTATAATATGCTTCGATTCGATAAGGCTAGGCCACTTTATGACCTTTTTAGTGAATTAAAAAGGGTCAAAAATGAGTAAAATCCGTAAATTAACAAGAAAATTCACTTAACCCTCATTTTGTCCGTGTTTGAAAATGATAAAATCAACCTTGGAAGTCGAATATATGCTTGATAGATTTCATAGGAACTATTACATGCTTCGATTCGACAAGCCTCGACCACTTTAAGCCCTTTTTAGTGAAAGAAAAAAGGTTGTAAAATCCGTAAATTAACAAGGAAATTCACTTAACCCCCATTTTGGCCTTTTTAAAAAATTCTAAACTAAACCGTGGATGTCGTAGATATGCTTGTTAGATTTCTTAGGAACTATTACATGATTCGATTCGATAAGGCTAGGCCACTTTATGACCTTTTTAGTGAAAGAAAAAGGGTCAAAAACGAGTAAAGTCCGTAAATTAACAAGGAAATTCACTTAACCCTCATTTTGTCCATTTTTAAAAATGATAAAATCAACCATGGAATTCGAATATATGCTTGTTAGATTTCATAGGAACTATTACATGCTTCGATTCGATAAGGCTAGACCACTTTATGACCTTTTTAGTGACTTAAAAAGGGTCAAAAACGAGTAAAATCCGTAAATTAACCAGGAAATTCACTTAACCCTCATTTTGTCCGTGTTTGAAAATGATAAAATCAACCTTGGAAGTCGAATATATGCTTGTTAGATTTCATAGTAACTATTACATGCTTCGATTCGACAAGCCTCGACCACTTTAAGCCCTTTTTAGTGAAAGAAAAAAGGTCAAAAACGAGTAAAATCCGTAACTTAACAAGGAAATTCACTTAACCCCCATTTTGGCCTTTTTAAAAAATTCTAAAATAAACCATGGATGTCGTAGATATGCTTGTTAGATTTCATAGGAACTATTACATGCTTCGATTCGATAAGGCTAGGCCACTTTATGACCTTTTTAGTGAAAGAAAAAGGGTCAAAAACGAGTAAAGTCCGTAAATTAACAAGGAAATTCACTTAACCCTCATTTTGTCCATTTTTAAAAATGATAAAATCAACCATGGAATTCGAATATATGCTTGTTAGATTTCATAGGAACTATTACATGCTTCGATTCGATAAGGCTAGACCACTTTATGACCTTTTTAGTGACTTAAAAAGGGTCAAAAACGAGTAAAATCCGTAAATTAACCAGGAAATTCACTTAACCCTCATTTTGTCCGTGTTTGAAAATGATAAAATCAACCTTGGAAGTCGAATATATGCTTGCTAGATTTCATAGTAACTATTACATGCTTCGATTCGACAAGCCTCGACCACTTTAAGCCCTTTTTAGTGAAAGAAAAAAGGTCAAAAACGAGTAAAATCCGTAACTTAACAAGGAAATTCACTTAACCCCCATTTTGGCCTTTTTAAAAAATTCTAAAATAAACCATGGATGTCGTAGATATGCTTGTTAGATTTCATAGGAACTATTACATGCTTCGATTCGATAAGGCTAGGCCACTTTATGACCTTTTTAGTGAAAGAAAAAGGGTCAAAAACGAGTAAAATCCGTAAATTAACAAGGAAATTCACTTAACCTCCATTTTGTCCGTTTTTAAAAATTTTAAAATAAACCATGGATGTCGTAGATATGCTTGTTGGATTTCATAGGAACTATAATATGCTTCGATTCGATAAGGCTAGGCCACTTTATGACCTTTTTAGTGAATTAAAAAGGGTCAAAAATGAGTAAAATCCGTAAATTAACAAGAAAATTCACTTAACCCTCATTTTGTCCGTGTTTGAAAATGATAAAATCAACCTTGGAAGTCGAATATATGCTTGATAGATTTCATAGGAACTATTACATGCTTCGATTCGACAAGCCTCGACCACTTTAAGCCCTTTTTAGTGAAAGAAAAAAGGTTGTAAAATCCGTAAATTAACAAGGAAATTCACTTAACCCCCATTTTGGCCTTTTTAAAAAATTCTAAACTAAACCGTGGATGTCGTAGATATGCTTGTTAGATTTCTTAGGAACTATTACATGATTCGATTCGATAAGGCTAGGCCACTTTATGACCTTTTTAGTGAAAGAAAAAGGGTCAAAAACGAGTAAAGTCCGTAAATTAACAAGGAAATTCACTTAACCCTCATTTTGTCCATTTTTAAAAATGATAAAATCAACCATGGAATTCGAATATATGCTTGTTAGATTTCATAGGAACTATTACATGCTTCGATTCGATAAGGCTAGACCACTTTATGACCTTTTTAGTGACTTAAAAAGGGTCAAAAACGAGTAAAATCCGTAAATTAACCAGGAAATTCACTTAACCCTCATTTTGTCCGTGTTTGAAAATGATAAAATCAACCTTGGAAGTCGAATATATGCTTGTTAGATTTCATAGTAACTATTACATGCTTCGATTCGACAAGCCTCGACCACTTTAAGCCCTTTTTAGTGAAAGAAAAAAGGTCAAAAACGAGTAAAATCCGTAACTTAACAAGGAAATTCACTTAACCCCCATTTTGGCCTTTTTAAAAAATTCTAAAATAAACCATGGATGTCGTAGATATGCTTGTTAGATTTCATAGGAACTATTACATGCTTCGATTCGATAAGGCTAGGCCACTTTATGACCTTTTTAGTGAAAGAAAAAGGGTCAAAAACGAGTAAAATCCGTAAATTAACAAGGAAATTCACTTAACCTCCATTTTGTCCGTTTTTAAAAATTTTAAAATAAACCATGGATGTCGTAGATATGCTTGTTGGATTTCATAGGAACTATAATATGCTTCGATTCGATAAGGCTAGGCCACTTTATGACCTTTTTAGTGAATTAAAAAGGGTCAAAAATGAGTAAAATCCGTAAATTAACAAGGAAATTCACTTAACCCTCATTTTGTCCGTGTTTGAAAATGATAAAATCAACCTTGGAAGTCGAATATATGCTTGATAGATTTCATAGGAACTATTACATGCTTCGATTCGACAAGCCTCGACCACTTTAAGCCCTTTTTAGTGAAAGAAAAAAGGTTAAAAACGAGTAAAATCCGTAAATTAACAAGGAAATTCACTTAACACCCATTTTGGCCTTTTTAAAAAATTCTAAACTAAACCGTGGATGTCGTAGATATGCTTGTTAGATTTCTTAGGAACTATTACATGATTCGATTCGATAAGGCTAGGCCACTTTATGACCTTTTTAGTGAAAGAAAAAGGGTCAAAAACGAGTAAAGTCCGTAAATTAACAAGGAAATACACTTAACCCTCATTTTGTCCATTTTTGAAAATGATAAAATCAACCTTGGAATTCGAATATATGCTTGTTAGATTTCATAGGAACTATTACATGCTTCAATTCGATAAGGCTAGGCCACTTTATGACCTTTTTAGTGACTTAAAAAGGGTCAAAAACGAGTAAAATCCGTAAATTAACAAGGAAATTCACTTAACCCTCATTTTGTCCATGTTTGAAAATGATAAAATCAACCTTGGAAGTCGAATATATGCTTGTTAGATTTCATAGGAACTATTACATGCTTCGATTCGACAAGCCTCGACCACTTTAAGCCCTTTTTAGTGAAAGAAAAAAGGTTAAAAACGAGTAAAATCCGTAAATTAACAAGGAAATTCACTTAACCCCCATTTTGGGCTTTTTAAAAAATTCTAAACTAAACCGTGGATGTCGTAGATATGCTTGTTAGATTTCTTAGGAACTATTACATGATTCGATTCGATAAGGCTAGGCCACTTTATGACCTTTTTAGTGAATTAAAAAGGGTCAAAAATGAGTAAAATCCGTAATTAACAAGGAAATTCACTTAACCCTCATTTTGTCCGTGTTTGAAAATGATAAATTCAACCTTGGAAGTCGAATATATGCTTGATAGATTTCATAGGAACTATTACATGCTTCGATTCGACAAGCCTCGACCACTTTAAGCCCTTTTTAGTGAAAGAAAAAAGGTTAAAAACGAGTAAAATCCGTAAATTAACAAGGAAATTCACTTAACACCCATTTTGGCCTTTTTAAAAAATTCTAAACTAAACCGTGGATGTCGTAGATATGCTTGTTAGATTTCTTAGGAACTATTACATGATTCGATTCGATAAGGCTAGGCCACTTTATGACCTTTTTAGTGAAAGAAAAAGGGTCAAAAACGAGTAAAGTCCGTAAATTAACAAGGAAATACACTTAACCCTCATTTTGTCCATTTTTGAAAATGATAAAATCAACCTTGGAATTCGAATATATGCTTGTTAGATTTCATAGGAACTATTACATGCTTCAATTCGATAAGGCTAGGCCACTTTATGACCTTTTTAGTGACTTAAAAAGGGTCAAAAACGAGTAAAATCCGTAAATTAACAAGGAAATTCACTTAACCCTCATTTTGTCCGTGTTTGAAAATGATAAAATCAACCTTGGAAGTCGAATATATGCTTGTTAGATTTCATAGTAACTATTACATGCTTCGATTCGACAAGCCTCGACCACTTTAAGCCCTTTTTAGTGAAAGAAAAAAGGTCAAAAACGAGTAAAATCCGTAAATTAACAACGCAATTCACTTAACCCCCATTTTGGCCATTTTAAAAAAATTCTAAAATAAACCATATGGATGTCGTAGATATGCTTGTTAGATTTCCTAGGAACTATTACATGCTTCGATTCGATAAGGCTAGGGCACTTTATGACCTTTTTAGTGAAAGAAAAAGGGTCAAAAACGAGTAAAATCAGTAAATTAACAAGGAAATTTACTTAACCCCCTATTTTGACCTTTTTAAAAATTCTAAAATAAACCATGGATGTCGTAGATATGCTTGTTAGATTTCATAGGAACTATTACATGCTTCGATTCGATAAGGCTAGGCCACTTTATGACCTTTTTAGTGACTTAAAAAGGGTCAAAAACGAGTAAAATCCGTAAATTAACAAGGAAATTCACTTAACCCTCATTTTGTCCGTGTTTGAAAATGATAAAATCAACCTTGGAAGTCGAATATATGCTTGTTAGATTTCATAGGAACTATTACATGCTTCGATTCGACAAGCCTCGACCACTTTAAGCCCTTTGTAGTGAAAGAAAAAAGGTCAAAAACGAGTAAAATCCGTAACTTAACAAGGAAATTCACTTAACCCCCATTTTGGCCTTTTTAAAAAATTCTAAAATAAACCATGGATGTCGTAGATATGCTTGTTAGATTTCATAGGAACTATTACATGCTTCGATTTGATAAGGCTAGGCCACTTTATGACCTTTTTAGTGAAAGAAAAAGGGTCAAAAACGAGTAAAATCCGTAAATTAACAAGGAAATTCACTTAACCTCCATTTTGTCCGTTTTTAAAAATTTTAAAATAAACCATGGATGTCGTAGATATGCTTGTTGGATTTCATAGGAACTATAATATGCTTCGATTCGATAAGGCTAGGCCACTTTATGACCTTTTTAGTGAATTAAAAAGGGTCAAAAATGAGTAAAATCCGTAAATTAACAAGAAAATTCACTTAACCCTCATTTTGTCCGTGTTTGAAAATGATAAAATCAACCTTGGAAGTCGAATATATGCTTGATAGATTTCATAGGAACTATTACATGCTTCGATTCGACAAGCCTCGACCACTTTAAGCCCTTTTTAGTGAAAGAAAAAAGGTTGTAAAATCCGTAAATTAACAAGGAAATTCACTTAACCCCCATTTTGGCCTTTTTAAAAAATTCTAAACTAAACCGTGGATGTCGTAGATATGCTTGTTAGATTTCTTAGGAACTATTACATGATTCGATTCGATAAGGCTAGGCCACTTTATGACCTTTTTAGTGAAAGAAAAAGGGTCAAAAACGAGTAAAGTCCGTAAATTAACAAGGAAATTCACTTAACCCTCATTTTGTCCATTTTTAAAAATGATAAAATCAACCATGGAATTCGAATATATGCTTGTTAGATTTCATAGGAACTATTACATGCTTCGATTCGATAAGGCTAGACCACTTTATGACCTTTTTAGTGACTTAAAAAGGGTCAAAAACGAGTAAAATCCGTAAATTAACCAGGAAATTCACTTAACCCTCATTTTGTCCGTGTTTGAAAATGATAAAATCAACCTTGGAAGTCGAATATATGCTTGCTAGATTTCATAGTAACTATTACATGCTTCGATTCGACAAGCCTCGACCACTTTAAGCCCTTTTTAGTGAAAGAAAAAAGGTCAAAAACGAGTAAAATCCGTAACTTAACAAGGAAATTCACTTAACCCCCATTTTGGCCTTTTTAAAAAATTCTAAAATAAACCATGGATGTCGTAGATATGCTTGTTAGATTTCATAGGAACTATTACATGCTTCGATTCGATAAGGCTAGGCCACTTTATGACCTTTTTAGTGAAAGAAAAAGGGTCAAAAACGAGTAAAATCCGTAAATTAACAAGGAAATTCACTTAACCTCCATTTTGTCCGTTTTTAAAAATTTTAAAATAAACCATGGATGTCGTAGATATGCTTGTTGGATTTCATAGGAACTATAATATGCTTCGATTCGATAAGGCTAGGCCACTTTATGACCTTTTTAGTGAATTAAAAAGGGTCAAAAATGAGTAAAATCCGTAAATTAACAAGAAAATTCACTTAACCCTCATTTTGTCCGTGTTTGAAAATGATAAAATCAACCTTGGAAGTCGAATATATGCTTGATAGATTTCATAGGAACTATTACATGCTTCGATTCGACAAGCCTCGACCACTTTAAGCCCTTTTTAGTGAAAGAAAAAAGGTTGTAAAATCCGTAAATTAACAAGGAAATTCACTTAACCCCCATTTTGGCCTTTTTAAAAAATTCTAAACTAAACCGTGGATGTCGTAGATATGCTTGTTAGATTTCTTAGGAACTATTACATGATTCGATTCGATAAGGCTAGGCCACTTTATGACCTTTTTAGTGAAAGAAAAAGGGTCAAAAACGAGTAAAGTCCGTAAATTAACAAGGAAATTCACTTAACCCTCATTTTGTCCATTTTTAAAAATGATAAAATCAACCATGGAATTCGAATATATGCTTGTTAGATTTCATAGGAACTATTACATGCTTCGATTCGATAAGGCTAGACCACTTTATGACCTTTTTAGTGACTTAAAAAGGGTCAAAAACGAGTAAAATCCGTAAATTAACCAGGAAATTCACTTAACCCTCATTTTGTCCGTGTTTGAAAATGATAAAATCAACCTTGGAAGTCGAATATATGCTTGCTAGATTTCATAGTAACTATTACATGCTTCGATTCGACAAGCCTCGACCACTTTAAGCCCTTTTTAGTGAAAGAAAAAAGGTCAAAAACGAGTAAAATCCGTAACTTAACAAGGAAATTCACTTAACCCCCATTTTGGCCTTTTTAAAAAATTCTAAAATAAACCATGGATGTCGTAGATATGCTTGTTAGATTTCATAGGAACTATTACATGCTTCGATTCGATAAGGCTAGGCCACTTTATGACCTTTTTAGTGAAAGAAAAAGGGTCAAAAACGAGTAAAATCCGTAAATTAACAAGGAAATTCACTTAACCTCCATTTTGTCCGTTTTTAAAAATTTTAAAATAAACCATGGATGTCGTAGATATGCTTGTTGGATTTCATAGGAACTATAATATGCTTCGATTCGATAAGGCTAGGCCACTTTATGACCTTTTTAGTGAATTAAAAAGGGTCAAAAATGAGTAAAATCCGTAAATTAACAAGAAAATTCACTTAACCCTCATTTTGTCCGTGTTTGAAAATGATAAAATCAACCTTGGAAGTCGAATATATGCTTGATAGATTTCATAGGAACTATTACATGCTTCGATTCGACAAGCCTCGACCACTTTAAGCCCTTTTTAGTGAAAGAAAAAAGGTTGTAAAATCCGTAAATTAACAAGGAAATTCACTTAACCCCCATTTTGGCCTTTTTAAAAAATTCTAAACTAAACCGTGGATGTCGTAGATATGCTTGTTAGATTTCTTAGGAACTATTACATGATTCGATTCGATAAGGCTAGGCCACTTTATGACCTTTTTAGTGAAAGAAAAAGGGTCAAAAACGAGTAAAGTCCGTAAATTAACAAGGAAATTCACTTAACCCTCATTTTGTCCATTTTTAAAAATGATAAAATCAACCATGGAATTCGAATATATGCTTGTTAGATTTCATAGGAACTATTACATGCTTCGATTCGATAAGGCTAGACCACTTTATGACCTTTTTAGTGACTTAAGAAGGGTCAAAAACGAGTAAAATCCGTAAATTAACCAGGAAATTCACTTAACCCTCATTTTGTCCGTGTTTGAAAATGATAAAATCAACCTTGGAAGTCGAATATATGCTTGTTAGATTTCATAGTAACTATTACATGCTTCGATTCGACAAGCCTCGACCACTTTAAGCCCTTTTTAGTGAAAGAAAAAAGGTCAAAAACGAGTAAAATCCGTAACTTAACAAGGAAATTCACTTAACCCCCATTTTGGCCTTTTTAAAAAATTCTAAAATAAACCATGGATGTCGTAGATATGCTTGTTAGATTTCATAGGAACTATTACATGCTTCGATTCGATAAGGCTAGGCCACTTTATGACCTTTTTAGTGAAAGAAAAAGGGTCAAAAACGAGTAAAGTCCGTAAATTAACAAGGAAATTCACTTAACCCTCATTTTGTCCATTTTTAAAAATGATAAAATCAACCATGGAATTCGAATATATGCTTGTTAGATTTCATAGGAACTATTACATGCTTCGATTCGATAAGGCTAGACCACTTTATGACCTTTTTAGTGACTTAAAAAGGGTCAAAAACGAGTAAAATCCGTAAATTAACCAGGAAATTCACTTAACCCTCATTTTGTCCGTGTTTGAAAATGATAAAATCAACCTTGGAAGTCGAATATATGCTTGCTAGATTTCATAGTAACTATTACATGCTTCGATTCGACAAGCCTCGACCACTTTAAGCCCTTTTTAGTGAAAGAAAAAAGGTCAAAAACGAGTAAAATCCGTAACTTAACAAGGAAATTCACTTAACCCCCATTTTGGCCTTTTTAAAAAATTCTAAAATAAACCATGGATGTCGTAGATATGCTTGTTAGATTTCATAGGAACTATTACATGCTTCGATTCGATAAGGCTAGGCCACTTTATGACCTTTTTAGTGAAAGAAAAAGGGTCAAAAACGAGTAAAATCCGTAAATTAACAAGGAAATTCACTTAACCTCCATTTTGTCCGTTTTTAAAAATTTTAAAATAAACCATGGATGTCGTAGATATGCTTGTTGGATTTCATAGGAACTATAATATGCTTCGATTCGATAAGGCTAGGCCACTTTATGACCTTTTTAGTGAATTAAAAAGGGTCAAAAATGAGTAAAATCCGTAAATTAACAAGAAAATTCACTTAACCCTCATTTTGTCCGTGTTTGAAAATGATAAAATCAACCTTGGAAGTCGAATATATGCTTGATAGATTTCATAGGAACTATTACATGCTTCGATTCGACAAGCCTCGACCACTTTAAGCCCTTTTTAGTGAAAGAAAAAAGGTTGTAAAATCCGTAAATTAACAAGGAAATTCACTTAACCCCCATTTTGGCCTTTTTAAAAAATTCTAAACTAAACCGTGGATGTCGTAGATATGCTTGTTAGATTTCTTAGGAACTATTACATGATTCGATTCGATAAGGCTAGGCCACTTTATGACCTTTTTAGTGAAAGAAAAAGGGTCAAAAACGAGTAAAGTCCGTAAATTAACAAGGAAATTCACTTAACCCTCATTTTGTCCATTTTTAAAAATGATAAAATCAACCATGGAATTCGAATATATGCTTGTTAGATTTCATAGGAACTATTACATGCTTCGATTCGATAAGGCTAGACCACTTTATGACCTTTTTAGTGACTTAAAAAGGGTCAAAAACGAGTAAAATCCGTAAATTAACCAGGAAATTCACTTAACCCTCATTTTGTCCGTGTTTGAAAATGATAAAATCAACCTTGGAAGTCGAATATATGCTTGTTAGATTTCATAGTAACTATTACATGCTTCGATTCGACAAGCCTCGACCACTTTAAGCCCTTTTTAGTGAAAGAAAAAAGGTCAAAAACGAGTAAAATCCGTAACTTAACAAGGAAATTCACTTAACCCCCATTTTGGCCTTTTTAAAAAATTCTAAAATAAACCATGGATGTCGTAGATATGCTTGTTAGATTTCATAGGAACTATTACATGCTTCGATTCGATAAGGCTAGGCCACTTTATGACCTTTTTAGTGAAAGAAAAAGGGTCAAAAACGAGTAAAGTCCGTAAATTAACAAGGAAATTCACTTAACCCTCATTTTGTCCATTTTTAAAAATGATAAAATCAACCATGGAATTCGAATATATGCTTGTTAGATTTCATAGGAACTATTACATGCTTCGATTCGATAAGGCTAGACCACTTTATGACCTTTTTAGTGACTTAAAAAGGGTCAAAAACGAGTAAAATCCGTAAATTAACCAGGAAATTCACTTAACCCTCATTTTGTCCGTGTTTGAAAATGATAAAATCAACCTTGGAAGTCGAATATATGCTTGCTAGATTTCATAGTAACTATTACATGCTTCGATTCGACAAGCCTAGACCACTTTAAGCCCTTTTTAGTGAAAGAAAAAAGGTCAAAAACGAGTAAAATCCGTAACTTAACAAGGAAATTCACTTAACCCCCATTTTGGCCTTTTTAAAAAATTCTAAAATAAACCATGGATGTCGTAGATATGCTTGTTAGATTTCATAGGAACTATTACATGCTTCGATTCGATAAGGCTAGGCCACTTTATGACCTTTTTAGTGAAAGAAAAAGGGTCAAAAACGAGTAAAATCCGTAAATTAACAAGGAAATTCACTTAACCTCCATTTTGTCCGTTTTTAAAAATTTTAAAATAAACCATGGATGTCGTAGATATGCTTGTTGGATTTCATAGGAACTATAATATGCTTCGATTCGATAAGGCTAGGCCACTTTATGACCTTTTTAGTGAATTAAAAAGGGTCAAAAATGAGTAAAATCCGTAAATTAACAAGAAAATTCACTTAACCCTCATTTTGTCCGTGTTTGAAAATGATAAAATCAACCTTGGAAGTCGAATATATGCTTGATAGATTTCATAGGAACTATTACATGCTTCGATTCGACAAGCCTCGACCACTTTAAGCCCTTTTTAGTGAAAGAAAAAAGGTTGTAAAATCCGTAAATTAACAAGGAAATTCACTTAACCCCCATTTTGGCCTTTTTAAAAAATTCTAAACTAAACCGTGGATGTCGTAGATATGCTTGTTAGATTTCTTAGGAACTATTACATGATTCGATTCGATAAGGCTAGGCCACTTTATGACCTTTTTAGTGAAAGAAAAAGGGTCAAAAACGAGTAAAGTCCGTAAATTAACAAGGAAATTCACTTAACCCTCATTTTGTCCATTTTTAAAAATGATAAAATCAACCATGGAATTCGAATATATGCTTGTTAGATTTCATAGGAACTATTACATGCTTCGATTCGATAAGGCTAGACCACTTTATGACCTTTTTAGTGACTTAAAAAGGGTCAAAAACGAGTAAAATCCGTAAATTAACCAGGAAATTCACTTAACCCTCATTTTGTCCGTGTTTGAAAATGATAAAATCAACCTTGGAAGTCGAATATATGCTTGTTAGATTTCATAGTAACTATTACATGCTTCGATTCGACAAGCCTCGACCACTTTAAGCCCTTTTTAGTGAAAGAAAAAAGGTCAAAAACGAGTAAAATCCGTAACTTAACAAGGAAATTCACTTAACCCCCATTTTGGCCTTTTTAAAAAATTCTAAACTAAACCGTGGATGTCGTAGATATGCTTGTTAGATTTCTTAGGAACTATTACATGATTCGATTCGATAAGGCTAGGCCACTTTATGACCTTTTTAGTGAAAGAAAAAGGGTCAAAAACGAGTAAAGTCCGTAAATTAACAAGGAAATTCACTTAACCCTCATTTTGTCCATTTTTAAAAATGATAAAATCAACCATGGAATTCGAATATATGCTTGTTAGATTTCATAGGAACTATTACATGCTTCGATTCGATAAGGCTAGACCACTTTATGACCTTTTTAGTGACTTAAAAAGGGTCAAAAACGAGTAAAATCCGTAAATTAACCAGGAAATTCACTTAACCCTCATTTTGTCCGTGTTTGAAAATGATAAAATCAACCTTGGAAGTCGAATATATGCTTGTTAGATTTCATAGTAACTATTACATGCTTCGATTCGACAAGCCTCGACCACTTTAAGCCCTTTTTAGTGAAAGAAAAAAGGTCAAAAACGAGTAAAATCCGTAACTTAACAAGGAAATTCACTTAACCCCCATTTTGGCCTTTTTAAAAAATTCTAAAATAAACCATGGATGTCGTAGATATGCTTGTTAGATTTCATAGGAACTATTACATGCTTCGATTCGATAAGGCTAGGCCACTTTATGACCTTTTTAGTGAAAGAAAAAGGGTCAAAAACGAGTAAAGTCCGTAAATTAACAAGGAAATTCACTTAACCCTCATTTTGTCCATTTTTAAAAATGATAAAATCAACCATGGAATTCGAATATATGCTTGTTAGATTTCATAGGAACTATTACATGCTTCGATTCGATAAGGCTAGACCACTTTATGACCTTTTTAGTGACTTAAAAAGGGTCAAAAACGAGTAAAATCCGTAAATTAACCAGGAAATTCACTTAACCCTCATTTTGTCCGTGTTTGAAAATGATAAAATCAACCTTGGAAGTCGAATATATGCTTGCTAGATTTCATAGTAACTATTACATGCTTCGATTCGACAAGCCTCGACCACTTTAAGCCCTTTTTAGTGAAAGAAAAAAGGTCAAAAACGAGTAAAATCCGTAACTTAACAAGGAAATTCACTTAACCCCCATTTTGGCCTTTTTAAAAAATTCTAAAATAAACCATGGATGTCGTAGATATGCTTGTTAGATTTCATAGGAACTATTACATGCTTCGATTCGATAAGGCTAGGCCACTTTATGACCTTTTTAGTGAAAGAAAAAGGGTCAAAAACGAGTAAAATCCGTAAATTAACAAGGAAATTCACTTAACCTCCATTTTGTCCGTTTTTAAAAATTTTAAAATAAACCATGGATGTCGTAGATATGCTTGTTGGATTTCATAGGAACTATAATATGCTTCGATTCGATAAGGCTAGGCCACTTTATGACCTTTTTAGTGAATTAAAAAGGGTCAAAAATGAGTAAAATCCGTAAATTAACAAGAAAATTCACTTAACCCTCATTTTGTCCGTGTTTGAAAATGATAAAATCAACCTTGGAAGTCGAATATATGCTTGATAGATTTCATAGGAACTATTACATGCTTCGATTCGACAAGCCTCGACCACTTTAAGCCCTTTTTAGTGAAAGAAAAAAGGTTGTAAAATCCGTAAATTAACAAGGAAATTCACTTAACCCCCATTTTGGCCTTTTTAAAAAATTCTAAACTAAACCGTGGATGTCGTAGATATGCTTGTTAGATTTCTTAGGAACTATTACATGATTCGATTCGATAAGGCTAGGCCACTTTATGACCTTTTTAGTGAAAGAAAAAGGGTCAAAAACGAGTAAAGTCCGTAAATTAACAAGGAAATTCACTTAACCCTCATTTTGTCCATTTTTAAAAATGATAAAATCAACCATGGAATTCGAATATATGCTTGTTAGATTTCATAGGAACTATTACATGCTTCGATTCGATAAGGCTAGACCACTTTATGACCTTTTTAGTGACTTAAAAAGGGTCAAAAACGAGTAAAATCCGTAAATTAACCAGGAAATTCACTTAACCCTCATTTTGTCCGTGTTTGAAAATGATAAAATCAACCTTGGAAGTCGAATATATGCTTGTTAGATTTCATAGTAACTATTACATGCTTCGATTCGACAAGCCTCGACCACTTTAAGCCCTTTTTAGTGAAAGAAAAAAGGTCAAAAACGAGTAAAATCCGTAACTTAACAAGGAAATTCACTTAACCCCCATTTTGGCCTTTTTAAAAAATTCTAAAATAAACCATGGATGTCGTAGATATGCTTGTTAGATTTCATAGGAACTATTACATGCTTCGATTCGATAAGGCTAGGCCACTTTATGACCTTTTTAGTGAAAGAAAAAGGGTCAAAAACGAGTAAAATCCGTAAATTAACAAGGAAATTCACTTAACCTCCATTTTGTCCGTTTTTAAAAATTTTAAAATAAACCATGGATGTCGTAGATATGCTTGTTGGATTTCATAGGAACTATAATATGCTTCGATTCGATAAGGCTAGGCCACTTTATGACCTTTTTAGTGAATTAAAAAGGGTCAAAAATGAGTAAAATCCGTAAATTAACAAGGAAATTCACTTAACCCTCATTTTGTCCGTGTTTGAAAATGATAAAATCAACCTTGGAAGTCGAATATATGCTTGATAGATTTCATAGGAACTATTACATGCTTCGATTCGACAAGCCTCGACCACTTTAAGCCCTTTTTAGTGAAAGAAAAAAGGTTAAAAACGAGTAAAATCCGTAAATTAACAAGGAAATTCACTTAACACCCATTTTGGCCTTTTTAAAAAATTCTAAACTAAACCGTGGATGTCGTAGATATGCTTGTTAGATTTCTTAGGAACTATTACATGATTCGATTCGATAAGGCTAGGCCACTTTATGACCTTTTTAGTGAAAGAAAAAGGGTCAAAAACGAGTAAAGTCCGTAAATTAACAAGGAAATACACTTAACCCTCATTTTGTCCATTTTTGAAAATGATAAAATCAACCTTGGAATTCGAATATATGCTTGTTAGATTTCATAGGAACTATTACATGCTTCAATTCGATAAGGCTAGGCCACTTTATGACCTTTTTAGTGACTTAAAAAGGGTCAAAAACGAGTAAAATCCGTAAATTAACAAGGAAATTCACTTAACCCTCATTTTGTCCATGTTTGAAAATGATAAAATCAACCTTGGAAGTCGAATATATGCTTGTTAGATTTCATAGGAACTATTACATGCTTCGATTCGACAAGCCTCGACCACTTTAAGCCCTTTTTAGTGAAAGAAAAAAGGTTAAAAACGAGTAAAATCCGTAAATTAACAAGGAAATTCACTTAACCCCCATTTTGGGCTTTTTAAAAAATTCTAAACTAAACCGTGGATGTCGTAGATATGCTTGTTAGATTTCTTAGGAACTATTACATGATTCGATTCGATAAGGCTAGGCCACTTTATGACCTTTTTAGTGAAAGAAAAATGGTCAAAAACGAGTAAAGTCCGTAAATTAACAAGGAAAATCACTTAACCCTCATTTTGTCCATTTTTAAAAATGATAAAATCAACCATGGAATTCGAATATATGCTTGTTAGATTTCATAGGAACTATTACATGCTTCGATTCGATAAGGCTAGGCCACTTTATGACCTTTTTAGTGACTTAAAAAGGGTCAAAAACGAGTAAAATCCATAAATTAACAAGGAAATTCACTTAACCCTCATTTTGTCCGTGTTTGAAAATGATAAAATCAACCTTGGAAGTCGAATATATGCTTGTTAGATTTCATAGTAACTATTACATGCTTCGATTCGACAAGTCTCGACCACTTTAAGCCCTTTTTAGTGAAAGAAAAAAGGTTAAAAACGAGTAAAATCCGTAAATTAACAAGGAAATTCACTTAACACCCATTTTGGCCTTTTTAAAAAATTCTAAACTAAACCGTGGATGTCATAGATATGCTTGTTAGATTTCTTAGGAACTATTACATGATTCGATTCGATAAGGCTAGGCCACTTTATGACCTTTTTAGTGAAAGAAAAAGGGTCAAAAACGAGTAAAGTCCGTATATTAACAAGGAAATACACTTAACCCTCATTTTGTCCATTTTTGAAAATGATAAAATCAACCTTAGAATTCGAATATATGCTTGTTAGATTTCATAGGAACTATTACATGCTTCAATTCGATAAGGCTAGGCCACTTTATGACCTTTTTAGTGACTTAAAAAGGGTCAAAAACGAGTAAAATCCGTAAATTAACAAGGAAATTCACTTAACCCTCATTTTGTCCATGTTTGAAAATGATAAAATCAACCTTGGAAGTCGAATATATGCTTGTTAGATTTCATAGGAACTATTACATGCTTCGATTCGACAAGCCTCGACCACTTTAAGCCCTTTTTAGTGAAAGAAAAAAGGTTAAAAACGAGTAAAATCCGTAAATTAACAAGGAAATTCACTTAACCCCCATTTTGGGCTTTTTAAAAAATTCTAAACTAAACCGTGGATGTCGTAGATATGCTTGTTAGATTTCTTAGGAACTATTACATGATTCGATTCGATAAGGCTAGGCCACTTTATGACCTTTTTAGTGAAAGAAAAAGGGTCAAAAACGAGTAAAGTCCGTAAATTAACAAGGAAATACACTTAACCCTCATTTTGTCCATTTTTGAAAATGATAAAATCAACCTTGGAATTCGAATATATGCTTGTTAGATTTCATAGGAACTATTACATGCTTCAATTCGTTAAGGCTAGGCCACTTTATGACCTTTTTAGTGACTTAAAAAGGGTCAAAAACGAGTAAAATCCGTAAATTGACAAGGAAATTCACTTAACCCTCATTTTGTCCATGTTTGAAAATGATAAAATCAACCTTGGAAGTCGAATATATGCTTGTTAGATTTCATAGGAACTATTACATGCTTCGATTCGACAAGCCTCGACCACTTTAAGCCCTTTTTAGTGAAAGAAAAAAGGTTAAAAACGAGTAAAATCCGTAAATTAACAAGGAAATTCACTTAACCCCCATTTTGGGCTTTTTAAAAAATTCTAAACTAAACCGTGGATGTCGTAGATATGCTTGTTAGATTTCTTAGGAACTATTACATGATTCGATTCGATAAGGCTAGGCCACTTTATGACCTTTTTAGTGAAAGAAAAATGGTCAAAAACGAGTAAAGTCCGTAAATTAACAAGGAAATTCACTTAACCCTCATTTTGTCCATTTTTAAAAATGATAAAATCAACCATGGAATTCGAATATATGCTTGTTAGATTTCATAGGAACTATTACATGCTTCGATTCGATAAGGCTAGGCCACTTTATGACCTTTTTAGTGACTTAAAAAGGGTCAAAAACGAGTAAAATCCATAAATTAACAAGGAAATTCACTTAACCCTCATTTTGTCCGTGTTTGAAAATGATAAAATCAACCTTGGAAGTCGAATATATGCTTGTTAGATTTCATAGTAACTATTACATGCTTCGATTCGACAAGTCTCGACCACTTTAAGCCCTTTTTAGTGAAAGAAAAGGGGTCAAAAACGAGTAAAATCCGTAAATTAACACGGAAATTTACTTAACCCCCATTTTGACCTTTTTAAAAATTCTAAAATAAACCATGGATGTCGTAGATATGCTTGTTAGATTTCTTAGGAACTATTACATGCTTCGATTCGATAAGGCTAGGCCACTTTATGACCTTTTTAGTGAATTAAAAAGGGTCAAAAACGAGTAAAATCCGTAAATTAACAAGGAAATTCACTTAACCCTCATTTTGTCCGTGTTTGAAAATGATAAAATCAACCTTGGAAGTCGAATATATGCTTGTTAGATTTCATAGGAACTATTACATGCTTCGATTCGACAAGCCTCGACCACTTTAAGCCCTTTTTAGTGAAAGAAAAAAGGTCAAAAACGAGTAAAATCCGTAAATTAACAACGCAATTCACTTAACCCCCATTTTGGCCATTTTAAAAAAAATTCTAAAATAAACCATATGGATGTCGTAGATATGCTTGTTAGATTTCCTAGGAACTATTACATGCTTCGATTCGATAAGGCTAGGGCACTTTATGACCTTTTTAGTGAAAGAAAAAGGGTCAAAAACGAGTAAAATCCGTAAATTAACAAGGAAATTCACTTAACCTCCATTTTGTCCGTTTTTAAAAATTTTAAAATAAACCATGGATGTCGTAGATATGCTTGTTGGATTTCATAGGAACTATAATATGCTTCGATTCGATAAGGGTAGGCCACTTTATGACCTTTTTAGTGAATTAAAAAGGGTCAAAAATGAGTAAAATCCGTAAATTAACAAGGAAATTCACTTAACCCTCATTTTGTCCGTGTTTGAAAATGATAAAATCAACCTTGGAAGTCGAATATATGCTTGATAGATTTCATAGGAACTATTACATGCTTCGATTCGACAAGCCTCGACCACTTTAACCCCTTTTTAGTGAAAGAAAAAAGGTTAAAAACGAGTAAAATCCGTAAATTAACAAGGAAATTCACTTAACCCCTATTTTGGCCTTTTTAAAAAATTCTAAACTAAACCGTGGATGTCGTAGATATGCTTGTTAGATTTCTTAGGAACTATTACATGATTCGATTCGATAAGGCTAGGCCACTTTATGACCTTTTTAGTGAAAGAAAAAGGGTCAAAAACGAGTAAAGTCCGTAAATTAACAAGGAAATACACTTAACCCTCATTTTGTCCATTTTTGAAAATGATAAAATCAACCTTGGAATTCGAATATATGCTTGTTAGATTTCATAGGAACTATTACATGCTTCGATTCGATAAGGCTAGGCCACTTTATGACCTTTTTAGTGACTTAAAAAGGGTCAAAAACGAGTAAAATCCGTAAATTAACAAGGAAATTCACTTAACCCTCATTTTGTCCGTGTTTGAAAATGATAAAATCAACCTTGGAAGTCGAATATATGCTTGTTAGATTTCATAGGAACTATTACATGCTTTGATTCGACAAGCCTCGACCACTTTAAGCCCTTTTTAGTGAAAGAAAAAAGGTTAAAAACGAGTAAAATCCGTAAATTAACAAGGAAATTCACTTAACCCCCATTTTGGGCTTTTTAAAAAATTCTAAACTAAACCGTGGATGTCGTAGATATGCTTGTTAGATTTCTTAGGAACTATTACATGATTCGATTCGATAAGGCTAGGCCACTTTATGACCTTTTTAGTGAAAGAAAAAGGGTCAAAAACGAGTAAAGTCCGTAAATTAACAAGGAAATACACTTAACCCTCATTTTGTCCATTTTTGAAAATGATAAAATCAACCTTGGAATTCGAATATATGCTTGTTAGATTTCATAGGAACTATTACATGCTTCAATTCGATAAGGCTAGGCCACTTTATGACCTTTTTAGTGACTTAAAAAGGGTCAAAAACGAGTAAAATCCGTAAATTGACAAGGAAATTCACTTAACCCTCATTTTGTCCATGTTTGAAAATGATAAAATCAACCTTGGAAGTCGAATATATGCTTGTTAGATTTCATAGGAACTATTACATGCTTCGATTCGACAAGCCTCGACCACTTTAAGCCCTTTTTAGTGAAAGAAAAAAGGTTAAAAACGAGTAAAATCCGTAAATTAACAAGGAAATTCACTTAACCCCCATTTTGGGCTTTTTAAAAAATTCTAAACTAAACCGTGGATGTCGTAGATATGCTTGTTAGATTTCTTAGGAACTATTACATGATTCGATTCGATAAGGCTAGGCCACTTTATGACCTTTTTAGTGAAAGAAAAATGGTCAAAAACGAGTAAAGTCCGTAAATTAACAAGGAAATTCACTTAACCCTCATTTTGTCCATTTTTAAAAATGATAAAATCAACCATGGAATTCGAATATATGCTTGTTAGATTTCATAGGAACTATTACATGCTTCGATTCGATAAGGCTAGGCCACTTTATGACCTTTTTAGTGACTTAAAAAGGGTCAAAAACGAGTAAAATCCATAAATTAACAAGGAAATTCACTTAACCCTCATTTTGTCCGTGTTTGAAAATGATAAAATCAACCTTGGAAGTCGAATATATGCTTGTTAGATTTCATAGTAACTATTACATGCTTCGATTCGACAAGTCTCGACCACTTTAAGCCCTTTTTAGTGAAAGAAAAGGGGTCAAAAACGAGTAAAATCCGTAAATTAACACGGAAATTTACTTAACCCCCATTTTGACCTTTTTAAAAATTCTAAAATAAACCATGGATGTCGTAGATATGCTTGTTAGATTTCTTAGGAACTATTACATGCTTCGATTCGATAAGGCTAGGCCACTTTATGACCTTTTTAGTGAATTAAAAAGGGTCAAAAACGAGTAAAATCCGTAAATTAACAAGGAAATTCACTTAACCCTCATTTTGTCCGTGTTTGAAAATGATAAAATCAACCTTGGAAGTCGAATATATGCTTGTTAGATTTCATAGGAACTATTACATGCTTCGATTCGACAAGCCTCGACCACTTTAAGCCCTTTTTAGTGAAAGAAAAAAGGTCAAAAACGAGTAAAATCCGTAAATTAACAACGCAATTCACTTAACCCCCATTTTGGCCATTTTAAAAAAAATTCTAAAATAAACCATATGGATGTCGTAGATATGCTTGTTAGATTTCCTAGGAACTATTACATGCTTCGATTCGATAAGGCTAGGGCACTTTATGACCTTTTTAGTGAAAGAAAAAGGGTCAAAAACGAGTAAAATCCGTAAATTAACAAGGAAATTCACTTAACCCCTATTTTGGCCTTTTTAAAAAATTCTAAACTAAACCGTGGATGTCGTAGATATGCTTGTTAGATTTCTTAGGAACTATTACATGATTCGATTCGATAAGGCTAGGCCACTTTATGACCTTTTTAGTGAAAGAAAAAGGGTCAAAAACGAGTAAAGTCCGTAAATTAACAAGGAAATACACTTAACCCTCATTTTGTCCATTTTTGAAAATGATAAAATCAACCTTGGAATTCGAATATATGCTTGTTAGATTTCATAGGAACTATTACATGCTTCAATTCGATAAGGCTAGGCCACTTTATGACCTTTTTAGTGACTTAAAAAGGGTCAAAAACGAGTAAAATCCGTAAATTGACAAGGAAATTCACTTAACCCTCATTTTGTCCGTGTTTGAAAATGATAAAATCAACCTTGGAAGTCGAATATATGCTTGTTAGATTTCATAGGAACTATTACATGCTTCGATTCGACAAGCCTCGACCACTTTAAGCCCTTTTTAGTGAAAGAAAAAAGGTTAAAAACGAGTAAAATCCGTAAATTAACAAGGAAATTCACTTAACCCCCATTTTGGGCTTTTTAAAAAATTCTAAACTAAACCGTGGATGTCGTAGATATGCTTGTTAGATTTCTTAGGAACTATTACATGATTCGATTCGATAAGGCTAGGCCACTTTATGACCTTTTTAGTGAAAGAAAAATGGTCAAAAACGAGTAAAGTCCGTAAATTAACAAGGAAATTCACTTAACCCTCATTTTGTCCATTTTTAAAAATGATAAAATCAACCATGGAATTCGAATATATGCTTGTTAGATTTCATAGGAACTATTACATGCTTCGATTCGATAAGGCTAGGCCACTTTATGACCTTTTTAGTGACTTAAAAAGGGTCAAAAACGAGTAAAATCCATAAATTAACAAGGAAATTCACTTAACCCTCATTTTGTCCGTGTTTGAAAATGATAAAATCAACCTTGGAAGTCGAATATATGCTTGTTAGATTTCATAGTAACTATTACATGCTTCGATTCGACAAGTCTCGACCACTTTAAGCCCTTTTTAGTGAAAGAAAAGGGGTCAAAAACGAGTAAAATCCGTAAATTAACACGGAAATTTACTTAACCCCCATTTTGACCTTTTTAAAAATTCTAAAATAAACCATGGATGTCGTAGATATGCTTGTTAGATTTCTTAGGAACTATTACATGCTTCGATTCGATAAGGCTAGGCCACTTTATGACCTTTTTAGTGAATTAAAAAGGGTCAAAAACGAGTAAAATCCGTAAATTAACAAGGAAATTCACTTAACCCTCATTTTGTCCGTGTTTGAAAATGATAAAATCAACCTTGGAAGTCGAATATATGCTTGTTAGATTTCATAGGAACTATTACATGCTTCGATTCGACAAGCCTCGACCACTTTAAGCCCTTTTTAGTGAAAGAAAAAAGGTCAAAAACGAGTAAAATCCGTAAATTAACAACGCAATTCACTTAACCCCCATTTTGGCCATTTTAAAAAAAATTCTAAAATAAACCATATGGATGTCGTAGATATGCTTGTTAGATTTCCTAGGAACTATTACATGCTTCGATTCGATAAGGCTAGGGCACTTTATGACCTTTTTAGTGAAAGAAAAAGGGTCAAAAACGAGTAAAATCCGTAAATTAACAAGGAAATTCACTTAACCTCCATTTTGTCCGTTTTTAAAAATTTTAAAATAAACCATGGATGTCGTAGATATGCTTGTTGGATTTCATAGGAACTATAATATGCTTCGATTCGATAAGGGTAGGCCACTTTATGACCTTTTTAGTGAATTAAAAAGGGTCAAAAATGAGTAAAATCCGTAAATTAACAAGGAAATTCACTTAACCCTCATTTTGTCCGTGTTTGAAAATGATAAAATCAACCTTGGAAGTCGAATATATGCTTGATAGATTTCATAGGAACTATTACATGCTTCGATTCGACAAGCCTCGACCACTTTAACCCCTTTTTAGTGAAAGAAAAAAGGTTAAAAACGAGTAAAATCCGTAAATTAACAAGGAAATTCACTTAACCCCTATTTTGGCCTTTTTAAAAAATTCTAAACTAAACCGTGGATGTCGTAGATATGCTTGTTAGATTTCTTAGGAACTATTACATGATTCGATTCGATAAGGCTAGGCCACTTTATGACCTTTTTAGTGAAAGAAAAAGGGTCAAAAACGAGTAAAGTCCGTAAATTAACAAGGAAATACACTTAACCCTCATTTTGTCCATTTTTGAAAATGATAAAATCAACCTTGGAATTCGAATATATGCTTGTTAGATTTCATAGGAACTATTACATGCTTCGATTCGATAAGGCTAGGCCACTTTATGACCTTTTTAGTGACTTAAAAAGGGTCAAAAACGAGTAAAATCCGTAAATTAACAAGGAAATTCACTTAACCCTCATTTTGTCCGTGTTTGAAAATGATAAAATCAACCTTGGAAGTCGAATATATGCTTGTTAGATTTCATAGGAACTATTACATGCTTTGATTCGACAAGCCTCGACCACTTTAAGCCCTTTTTAGTGAAAGAAAAAGGGTCAAAAACGAGTAAAATATGTAAATTAACAAGGAAATTTACTTAACCCCCATTTTGACCTTTTTAAAAAATTCTAAACTAAACCGTGGATGTCGTAGATATGCTTGTTAGATTTCCTAGGAACTATTACATGCTTCGATTCGATAAGGCTAGGGCACTTTATGACCTTTTTAGTGAAAGAAAAAGGGTCAAAAACGTGTAGAATCCGTAAATTAACAAGGAAATTCACTTAACCTCCATTTTGTCCGTTTTTAAAAATTTTAAAATAAACCATGGATGTCGTAGATATGCTTGTTGGATTTCATAGGAACTATAATATGCTTCGATTCGATAAGGGTAGGCCACTTTATGACCTTTTTAGTGAATTTAAAAGGGTCAAAAATGAGTAAAATCCGTAAATTAACAAGGAAATTCACTTAACCCTCGTTTTGTCCGTGTTTGAAAATGATAAAATCAACCTTGGAAGTCGAATATATGCTTGATAGATTTCATAGGAACTATTACATGCTTCGATTCGACAAGCCTCGACCACTTTAAGCCCTTTTTAGTGAAAGAAAAAAGGTTAAAAACGAGTAAAATCCGTAAATTAACAAGGAAATTCACTTAACCCCTATTTTGGCCTTTTTAAAAAATTCTAAACTAAACCGTGGATGTCGTAGATATGCTTGTTAGATTTCTTAGGAACTATTACATGATTCGATTCGATAAGGCTAGGCCACTTTATGACCTTTTTAGTGAAAGAAAAAGGGTCAAAAACGAGTAAAGTCCGTAAATTAACAAGGAAATACACTTAACCCTCATTTTGTCCATTTTTGAAAATGATAAAATCAACCTTGGAATTCGAATATATGCTTGTTAGATTTCATAGGAACTATTACATGCTTCGATTCGATAAGGCTAGGCCACTTTATGACCTTTTTAGTGACTTAAAAAGGGTCAAAAACGAGTAAAATCCGTAAATTAACAAGGAAATTCACTTAACCCTCATTTTGTCCGTGTTTGAAAATGATAAAATCAACCTTGGAAGTCGAATATATGCTTGTTAGATTTCATAGGAACTATTACATGCTTTGATTCGACAAGCCTCGACCACTTTAAGCCCTTTTTAGTGAAAGAAAAAGGGTCAAAAACGAGTAAAATCCGTAAATTAACAAGGAAATTTACTTAACCCCCATTTTGACCTTTTTAAAAATTCTAAAATAAACCATGGATGTCGTAGACATGCTTGTTAGATTTCATAGGAACTATTACATGCTTCGATTCGATAAGGCTAGGCCACTTTATGACCTTTTTAGTGAATTAAAAAGGGTCAAAAACGAGTAAAATCCGTAAATTAACAAGGAAATTCACTTAACCCTCATTTTGTCCATGTTTGAAAATGATAAAATCAACCTTCGAAGTCGAATATATGCTTGTTAGATTTCATAGGAACTATTACATGCTTCGATTCGACAAGCCACGACCACTTTAAGCCCTTTTTAGTGAAAGAAAAAGGGTAAAAAACGAGTAAAATATGTAAATTAACAAGGAAATTTACTTAACCCCCATTTTGACCTTTTTAAAAAATTCTAAACTAAACCGTGGATGTCGTAGATATGCTTGTTAGATTTCCTAGGAACTATTACATGCTTCGATTCGATAAGGCTAGGGCACTTTATGACCTTTTTAGTGAAAGAAAAAGGGTCAAAAACGTGTAGAATCCGTAAATTAACAAGGAAATTCACTTAACCTCCATTTTGTCCGTTTTTAAAAATTTTAAAATAAACCATGGATGTCGTAGATATGCTTGTTGGATTTCATAGGAACTATAATATGCTTCGATTCGATAAGGGTAGGCCACTTTATGACCTTTTTAGTGAATTTAAAAGGGTCAAAAATGAGTAAAATCCGTAAATTAACAAGGAAATTCACTTAACCCTCATTTTGTCCGTGTTTGAAAATGATAAAATCAACCTTGGAAGTCGAATATATGCTTGATAGATTTCATAGGAACTATTACATGCTTCGATTCGACAAGCCTCGACCACTTTAAGCCCTTTTTAGTGAAAGAAAAAAGGTTAAAAACGAGTAAAATCCGTAAATTAACAAGGAAATTCACTTAACCCCTATTTTGGCCTTTTTAAAAAATTCTAAACTAAACCGTGGATGTCGTAGATATGCTTGTTAGATTTCTTAGGAACTATTACATGATTCGATTCGATAAGGCTAGGCCACTTTATGACCTTTTTAGTGAAAGAAAAAGGGTCAAAAACGAGTAAAGTCCGTAAATTAACAAGGAAATACACTTAACCCTCATTTTGTCCATTTTTGAAAATGATAAAATCAACCTTGGAATTCGAATATATGCTTGTTAGATTTCATAGGAACTATTACATGCTTCGATTCGATAAGGCTAGGCCACTTTATGACCTTTTTAGTGACTTAAAAAGGGTCAAAAACGAGTAAAATCCGTAAATTAACAAGGAAATTCACTTAACCCTCATTTTGTCCGTGTTTGAAAATGATAAAATCAACCTTGGAAGTCGAATATATGCTTGTTAGATTTCATAGGAACTATTACATGCTTTGATTCGACAAGCCTCGACCACTTTAAGCCCTTTTTAGTGAAAGAAAAAGGGTCAAAAACGAGTAAAATATGTAAATTAACAAGGAAATTTACTTAACCCCCATTTTGACCTTTTTAAAAAATTCTAAACTAAACCGTGGATGTCGTAGATATGCTTGTTAGATTTCCTAGGAACTATTACATGCTTCGATTCGATAAGGCTAGGGCACTTTATGACCTTTTTAGTGAAAGAAAAAGGGTCAAAAACGTGTAGAATCCGTAAATTAACAAGGAAATTCACTTAACCTCCATTTTGTCCGTTTTTAAAAATTTTAAAATAAACCATGGATGTCGTAGATATGCTTGTTGGATTTCATAGGAACTATAATATGCTTCGATTCGATAAGGGTAGGCCACTTTATGACCTTTTTAGTGAATTTAAAAGGGTCAAAAATGAGTAAAATCCGTAAATTAACAAGGAAATTCACTTAACCCTCGTTTTGTCCGTGTTTGAAAATGATAAAATCAACCTTGGAAGTCGAATATATGCTTGATAGATTTCATAGGAACTATTACATGCTTCGATTCGACAAGCCTCGACCACTTTAAGCCCTTTTTAGTGAAAGAAAAAAGGTTAAAAACGAGTAAAATCCGTAAATTAACAAGGAAATTCACTTAACCCCTATTTTGGCCTTTTTAAAAAATTCTAAACTAAACCGTGGATGTCGTAGATATGCTTGTTAGATTTCTTAGGAACTATTACATGATTCGATTCGATAAGGCTAGGCCACTTTATGACCTTTTTAGTGAAAGAAAAAGGGTCAAAAACGAGTAAAGTCCGTAAATTAACAAGGAAATACACTTAACCCTCATTTTGTCCATTTTTGAAAATGATAAAATCAACCTTGGAATTCGAATATATGCTTGTTAGATTTCATAGGAACTATTACATGCTTCGATTCGATAAGGCTAGGCCACTTTATGACCTTTTTAGTGACTTAAAAAGGGTCAAAAACGAGTAAAATCCGTAAATTAACAAGGAAATTCACTTAACCCTCATTTTGTCCGTGTTTGAAAATGATAAAATCAACCTTGGAAGTCGAATATATGCTTGTTAGATTTCATAGGAACTATTACATGCTTTGATTCGACAAGCCTCGACCACTTTAAGCCCTTTTTAGTGAAAGAAAAAGGGTCAAAAACGAGTAAAATCCGTAAATTAACAAGGAAATTTACTTAACCCCCATTTTGACCTTTTTAAAAATTCTAAAATAAACCATGGATGTCGTAGACATGCTTGTTAGATTTCATAGGAACTATTACATGCTTCGATTCGATAAGGCTAGGCCACTTTATGACCTTTTTAGTGAATTAAAAAGGGTCAAAAACGAGTAAAATCCGTAAATTAACAAGGAAATTCACTTAACCCTCATTTTGTCCATGTTTGAAAATGATAAAATCAACCTTCGAAGTCGAATATATGCTTGTTAGATTTCATAGGAACTATTACATGCTTCGATTCGACAAGCCACGACCACTTTAAGCCCTTTTTAGTGAAAGAAAAAGGGTCAAAAACGAGTAAAATATGTAAATTAACAAGGAAATTTACTTAACCCCCATTTTGACCTTTTTAAAAAATTCTAAACTAAACCGTGGATGTCGTAGATATGCTTGTTAGATTTCCTAGGAACTATTACATGCTTCGATTCGATAAGGCTAGGGCACTTTATGACCTTTTTAGTGAAAGAAAAAGGGTCAAAAACGTGTAGAATCCGTAAATTAACAAGGAAATTCACTTAACCTCCATTTTGTCCGTTTTTAAAAATTTTAAAATAAACCATGGATGTCGTAGATATGCTTGTTGGATTTCATAGGAACTATAATATGCTTCGATTCGATAAGGGTAGGCCACTTTATGACCTTTTTAGTGAATTTAAAAGGGTCAAAAATGAGTAAAATCCGTAAATTAACAAGGAAATTCACTTAACCCTCATTTTGTCCGTGTTTGAAAATGATAAAATCAACCTTGGAAGTCGAATATATGCTTGATAGATTTCATAGGAACTATTACATGCTTCGATTCGACAAGCCTCGACCACTTTAAGCCCTTTTTAGTGAAAGAAAAAAGGTTAAAAACGAGTAAAATCCGTAAATTAACAAGGAAATTCACTTAACCCCTATTTTGGCCTTTTTAAAAAATTCTAAACTAAACCGTGGATGTCGTAGATATGCTTGTTAGATTTCTTAGGAACTATTACATGATTCGATTCGATAAGGCTAGGCCACTTTATGACCTTTTTAGTGAAAGAAAAAGGGTCAAAAACGAGTAAAGTCCGTAAATTAACAAGGAAATACACTTAACCCTCATTTTGTCCATTTTTGAAAATGATAAAATCAACCTTGGAATTCGAATATATGCTTGTTAGATTTCATAGGAACTATTACATGCTTCGATTCGATAAGGCTAGGCCACTTTATGACCTTTTTAGTGACTTAAAAAGGGTCAAAAACGAGTAAAATCCGTAAATAAACAAGGAAATTCACTTAACCCTCATTTTGTCCGTGTTTGAAAATGATAAAATCAACCTTGGAAGTCGAATATATGCTTGTTAGATTTCATAGGAACTATTACATGCTTTGATTCGACAAGCCTCGACCACTTTAAGCCCTTTTTAGTGAAAGAAAAAGGGTCAAAAACGAGTAAAATCCGTAAATTAACAAGGAAATTTACTTAACCCCCATTTTGACCTTTTTAAAAATTCTAAAATAAACCATGGATGTCGTAGACATGCTTGTTAGATTTCATAGGAACTATTACATGCTTCGATTCGATAAGGCTAGGCCACTTTATGACCTTTTTAGTGAATTAAAAAGGGTCAAAAACGAGTAAAATCCGTAAATTAACAAGGAAATTCACTTAACCCTCATTTTGTCCATGTTTGAAAATGATAAAATCAACCTTCGAAGTCGAATATATGCTTGTTAGATTTCATAGGAACTATTACATGCTTCGATTCGACAAGCCACGACCACTTTAAGCCCTTTTTAGTGAAAGAAAAAAGGTCAAAAACGAGTAAAATCCGTAAATTAACAAGGCAATTCACTTAACCCCCATTTTGGCCATTTTAAAAAATTCTAAAATAAACCATGTGGATGTCGTAGATATGCTTGTTAGATTTCCTAGGAACTATGGGCACTTTATGACCTTTTTAGTGAAAGAAAAAGGGTCAAAAACGAGTAAAATCCGTAAATTAACAAGGAAATTTACTTAACCCCCATTTTGACCTTTTTAAAAATTCTAAAATAAACCATGGATGTCGTAGATATGCTTGTTAGATTTCATAGGAACTATTACATGCTTCGATTCTATAAGGCTAGGCCACTTTATGACCTTTTTAGTGAATTAAAAAGGGTCAAAAACGAGTAAAATCCGTAAATTAACAAGGAAATTCACTTAACCCTCATTTTGTCCATTTTTGAAAATGATAAAATCAACCATGGAATTCGAATATATGCTTGTTATATTTTATAGGAACTATTACATGCTTCGATTCGATAAGGCTAGGCCACTTTATGACCTTTTTAGTGACTTAAAAAGGGTCAAAAACGAGTAAAATCCGTAAATTAACAAGGAAATTCACTTAACCCTCATTTTGTCCGTGTTTGAAAATGATAAAATCAACCTTGGAAGTCGAATATATGCTTGTTAGATTTCATAGGAACTATTACATGCTTCGATTCGACAAGCCTCGACCACTTTAAGCCCTTTTTAGTGAAAGAAAAAAGGTCAAAAACGAGTAAAATCCGTAACTTTACAAGGAAATTCACTTAACCCCCATTTTGGCCTTTTTAAAAAATTCTAAAATAAACCATGGATGTCATAGATATGCTTATTAGATTTCATAGGAACTATTACATGCTTCGATTCGATAAGGCTAGGCCACTTTATGACCTTTTTAGTGAAAGAAAAAGGGTCAAAAACGAGTAAAATCCGTAAATTAACAAGGAAATTCACTTAACCTCCATTTTGTCCGTTTTTAAAAATTCTAAAATAAACCATGGATGTCGTAGATATGCTTGTTAGATTTCATAGGAACTATTACATGCTTCGATTCGATAAGGCTAGGCCACTTTATGACCTTTTTAGTGACTTAAAAAGGGTCAAAAACGAGTAAAATCCGTAAATTAACAAGGAAATTCACTTAACCCTCATTTTGTCCGTGTTTGAAAATGATAAAATCAACCTTGGAAGTCGAATATATGCTTGTTAGATTTCATAGGAACTATTACATGCTTTGATTCGACAAGCCTCGACCACTTTAAGCCCTTTTTAGTGAAAGAAAAAGGGTCAAAAACGAGTAAAATCCGTAAATTAACAAGGAAATTTACTTAACCCCCATTTTGACCTTTTTAAAAAATTCTAAACTAAACCGTGGATGTCGTAGATATGCTTGTTAGATTTCCTAGGAACTATTACATGCTTCGATTCGATAAGGCTAGGGCACTTTATGACCTTTTTAGTGAAAGAAAAAGGGTCAAAAACGTGTAAAATCCGTAAATTAACAAGGAAATTCACTTAACCTCCATTTTGTCCGTTTTTAAAAATTTTAAAATAAACCATGGATGTCGTAGATATGCTTGTTGGATTTCATAGGAACTATAATATGCTTCGATTCGATAAGGGTAGGCCACTTTATGACCTTTTTAGTGAATTAAAAAGGGTCAAAAATGAGTAAAATCCGTAAATTAACAAGGAAATTCACTTAATCCTCATTTTGTCCGTGTTTGAAAATGATAAAATCAACCTTGGAAGTCGAATATATGCTTGATAGATTTCATAGGAACTATTACATGCTTCGATTCGACAAGCCTCGACCACTTTAAGCCCTTTTTAGTGAAAGAAAAAAGGTTAAAAACGAGTAAAATCCGTAAATTAACAAGGAAATTCACTTAACCCCTATTTTGGCCTTTTTAAAAAATTCTAAACTAAACCGTGGATGTCGTAGATATGCTTGTTAGATTTCTTAGGAACTATTACATGATTCGATTCGATAAGGCTAGGCCACTTTATGACCTTTTTAGTGAAAGAAAAAGGGTCAAAAACGAGTAAAGTCCGTAAATTAACAAGGAAATACACTTAACCCTCATTTTGTCCATTTTTGAAAATGATAAAATCAACCTTGGAATTCGAATATATGCTTGTTAGATTTCATAGGAACTATTACATGCTTCGATTCGATAAGGCTAGGCCACTTTATGACCTTTTTAGTGACTTAAAAAGGGTCAAAAACGAGTAAAATCCGTAAATTAACAAGGAAATTCACTTAACCCTCATTTTGTCCGTGTTTGAAAATGATAAAATCAACCTTGGAAGTCGAATATATGCTTGTTAGATTTCATAGGAACTATTACATGCTTTGATTCGACAAGCCTCGACCACTTTAAGCCCTTTTTAGTGAAAGAAAAAGGGTCAAAAACGAGTAAAATCCGTAAATTAACAAGGAAATTTACTTAACCCCCATTTTGACCTTTTTAAAAATTCTAAAATAAACCATGGATGTCGTAGACATGCTTGTTAGATTTCATAGGAACTATTACATGCTTCGATTCGATAAGGCTAGGCCACTTTATGACCTTTTTAGTGAATTAAAAAGGGTCAAAAACGAGTAAAATCCGTAAATTAACAAGGAAATTCACTTAACCCTCATTTTGTCCATGTTTGAAAATGATAAAATCAACCTTCGAAGTCGAATATATGCTTGTTAGATTTCATAGGAACTATTACATGCTTCGATTCGACAAGCCTCGACCACTTTAAGCCCTTTTTAGTGAAAGAAAAAAGGTCAAAAACGAGTAAAATCCGTAAATTAACAAGGCAATTCACTTAACCCCCATTTTGGCCATTTTAAAAAATTCTAAAATAAACCATGTGGATGTCGTAGATATGCTTGTTAGATTTCCTAGGAACTATGGGCACTTTATGACCTTTTTAGTGAAAGAAAAAGGGTCAAAAACGAGTAAAATCCGTAAATTAACAAGGAAATTTACTTAACCCCCATTTTGACCTTTTTAAAAATTCTAAAATAAACCATGGATGTCGTAGATATGCTTGTTAGATTTCATAGGAACTATTACATGCTTCGATTCGATAAGGCTAGGCCACTTTATGACCTTTTTAGTGAATTAAAAAGGGTCAAAAACGAGTAAAATCCGTAAATTAACAAGGAAATTCACTTAACCCTCATTTTGTCCATTTTTGAAAATGATAAAATCAACCATGGAATTCGAATATATGCTTGTTATATTTTATAGGAACTATTACATGCTTCGATTCGATAAGGCTAGGCCACTTTATGACCTTTTTAGTGACTTAAAAAGGGTCAAAAACGAGTAAAATCCGTAAATTAACAAGGAAATTCACTTAACCCTCATTTTGTCCGTGTTTGAAAATGATAAAATCAACCTTGGAAGTCGAATATATGCATGTTAGATTTCATAGGAACTATTACATGCTTCGATTCGACAAGCCTCGACCACTTTAAGCCCTTTTTAGTGAAAGAAAAAAGGTCAAAAACGAGTAAAATCCGTAACTTTACAAGGAAATTCACTTAACCCCCATTTTGGCCTTTTTAAAAAATTCTAAAATAAACCATGGATGTCGTAGATATGCTTGTTAGATTTCATAGGAACTATTACATGCTTCGATTCGATAAGGCTAGGCCACTTTATGACCTTTTTAGTGAAAGAAAAAGGGTCAAAAACGAGTAAAATCCGTAAATTAACAAGGAAATTCACTTAACCTCCATTTTGTCCGTTTTTAAAAATTTTAAAATAAACCATGGATGTCGTAGATATGCTTGTTGGATTTCATAGGAACTATAATATGCTTCGATTCGATAAGGGTAGGCCACTTTATGACCTTTTTAGTGAATTAAAAAGGGTCAAAAATGAGTAAAATCCGTAAATTAACAAGGAAATTCACTTAACCCTCATTTTGTCCATTTTTGAAAATGATAAAATCACCATGGAATTCGAATATATGCTTGTTATATTTTATAGGAACTATTACATGCTTCGATTCGATAAGGCTAGGCCACTTTATGACCTTTTTAGTGAATTAAAAAGGGGTCAAAAACGAGTAAAATCCGTAAATTAACAAGGAAATTCACTTAACCCTCATTTTGTCCGTGTTTGAAAATGATAAAATCAACCTTCGAAGTCGAATATATGCTTGTTAGATTTCATAGGAACTATTACATGCTTCGATTCGACAAGCCTCGACCACTTTAAGCCCTTTTTAGTGAAAGAAAAAAGGTCAAAAACGAGTAAAATCCGTAAATTAACAAGGCAATTCACTTAACCCCCATTTTGGCCATTTTAAAAAATTCTAAAATAAACCATGTGGATGTCGTAGATATGCTTGTTAGATTTCCTAGGAACTATGGGCACTTTATGACCTTTTTAGTGAAAGAAAAAGGGTCAAAAACGAGTAAAATCCGTAAATTAACAAGGAAATTTACTTAACCCCCATTTTGACCTTTTTAAAAATTCTAAAATAAACCATGGATGTCGTAGATATGCTTGTTAGATTTCATAGGAACTATTACATGCTTCGATTCGATAAGGCTAGGCCACTTTATGACCTTTTTAGTGAATTAAAAAGGGTCAAAAACGAGTAAAATCCGTAAATTAACAAGGAAATTCACTTAACCCTCATTTTGTCCGTGTTTGAAAATGATAAAATCAACCTTGGAAGTCGAATATATGCTTGTTAGATTTCATAGGAACTATTACATGCTTCGATTCGACAAGCCTCGACCACTTTAAGCCCTTTTTAGTGAAAGAAAAAAGGTCAAAAACGAGTAAAATACGTAACTTTACAAGGAAATTCACTTAACCCCCATTTTGGCCTTTTTAAAAAATTCTAAAATAAACCATGGATGTCGTAGATATGCTTGTTAGATTTCATAGGAACTATTACATGCTTCGATTCGATAAGGCTAGGCCACTTTATGACCTTTTTAGTGAAAGAAAAAGGGTCAAAAACGAGTAAAATCCGTAAATTAACAAGGAAATTCACTTAACCTCCATTTTGTCCGTTTTTAAAAATTTTAAAATAAACCATGGATGTCGTAGATATGCTTGTTGGATTTCATAGGAACTATAATATGCTTCGATTCGATAAGGGTAGGCCACTTTATGACCTTTTTAGTGAATTAAAAAGGGTCAAAAATGAGTAAAATCCGTAAATTAACAAGGAAATTCACTTAACCCTCATTTTGTCCGTGTTTGAAAATGATAAAATCAACCTTGGAAGTCGAATATATGCTTGATAGATTTCATAGGAACTATTACATGCTTCGATTCGACAAGCCTCGACCACTTTAAGCCCTTTTTAATGAAAGAAAAAAGGTTAAAAACGAGTAAAATCCGTAAATTAACAAGGAAATTCACTTAAACCCCATTTTGACCTTTTTAAAAAATTCTAAACTAAACCCTGGATGTCGTAGATATGCTTGTTAGATTTCTTAGGAACTATTACATGATTCGATTCGATAAGGCTAGGCCACTTTATGACCTTTTTAGTGAAAGAAAAAGGGTCAAAAACGAGTAAAGTCCGTAAATTAACAAGGAAATACACTTAACCCTCATTTTGTCCATTTTTGAAAATGATAAAATCAACCTTGGAATTCGAATATATGCTTGTTAGATTTCATAGGAACTATTACATGCTTCGATTCGATAAGGCTAGGCCACTTTATGACCTTTTTAGTGACTTAATAAGGGTCAAAAACGAGTAAAATCCGTAAATTAACAAGGAAATTCACTTAACCCTCATTTTGTCCGTGTTTGAAAATGATAAAATCAACCTTGGAAGTCGAATATATGCTTGTTAGATTTCATAGGAACTATTACATGCTTTGATTCGACAAGCCTTGACCACTTTAAGCCCTTTTTAGTGAAAGAAAAAGGGTCAAAAACGAGTAAAATCCGTAAATTAACAAGGAAATTTACTTAACCCCCATTTTGACCTTTTTTAAAATTCTAAAATAAACCATGGATGTCGTAGACATGCTTGTTAGATTTCATAGGAACTATTACATGCTTCGATTCGATAAGGCTAGGCCACTTTATGACCTTTTTAGTGAATTAAAAAGGGGTCAAAAACGAGTAAAATCCGTAAATTAACAAGGAAATTCACTTAACCCTCATTTTGTCCGTGTTTGAAAATGATAAAATCAACCTTCGAAGTCGAATATATGCTTGTTAGATTTCATAGGAACTATTACATGCTTCGATTCGACAAGCCTCGACCACTTTAAGCCCTTTTTAGTGAAAGAAAAAAGGTCAAAAACGAGTAAAATCCGTAAATTAACAAGGCAATTCACTTATACCCCATTTTGGCCATTTTAAAAAATTCTAAAATAAACCATGTGGATGTCGTAGATATGCTTGTTAGATTTCCTAGGAACTATGGGCACTTTATGACCTTTTTAGTGAAAGAAAAAGGGTCAAAAACGAGTAAAATCCGTAAATTAACAAGGAAATTTACTTAACCCCCATTTTGACCTTTTTAAAAATTCAAAAATAAACCATGGATGTCGTAGATATGCTTGTTAGATTTCATAGGAACTATTACATGCTTCGATTCGATAAGGCTAGGCCACTTTATGACCTTTTTAGTGAATTAAAAAGGGTCAAAAACGAGTAAAATCCGTAAATTAACAAGGAAATTCACTTAACCCTCATTTTGTCCGTGTTTGAAAATGATAAAATCAACCTTGGAAGTCGAATATATGCTTGTTAGATTTCATAGGAACTATTACATGCTTCGATTCGACAAGCCTCGACCACTTTAAGCCCTTTTTAGTGAAAGAAAAAAGGTCAAAAACGAGTAAAATACGTAACTTTACAAGGAAATTCACTTAACCCCCATTTTGGCCTTTTTAAAAAATTCTAAAATAAACCATGGATGTCGTAGATATGCTTGTTAGATTTCATAGGAACTATTACATGCTTCGATTCGATAAGGCTAGGCCACTTTATGACCTTTTTAGTGAAAGAAAAAGGGTCAAAAACGAGTAAAATCCGTAAATTAACAAGGAAATTCACTTAACCTCCATTTTGTCCGTTTTTAAAAATTTTAAAATAAACCATGGATGTCGTAGATATGCTTGTTGGATTTCATAGGAACTATAATATGCTTCGATTCGATAAGGGTAGGCCACTTTATGACCTTTTTAGTGAATTAAAAAGGGTCAAAAATGAGTAAAATCCGTAAATTAACAAGGAAATTCACTTAACCCTCATTTTGTCCGTGTTTGAAAATGATAAAATCAACCTTGGAAGTCGAATATATGCTTGATAGATTTCATAGGAACTATTACATGCTTCGATTCGACAAGCCTCGACCACTTTAAGCCCTTTTTAATGAAAGAAAAAAGGTTAAAAACGAGTAAAATCCGTAAATTAACAAGGAAATTCACTTAAACCCCATTTTGACCTTTTTAAAAAATTCTAAACTAAACCCTGGATGTCGTAGATATGCTTGTTAGATTTCTTAGGAACTATTACATGATTCGATTCGATAAGGCTAGGCCACTTTATGACCTTTTTAGTGAAAGAAAAAGGGTCAAAAACGAGTAAAGTCCGTAAATTAACAAGGAAATACACTTAACCCTCATTTTGTCCATTTTTGAAAATGACAAAATCAACCTTGGAATTCGAATATATGCTTGTTAGATTTCATAGGAACTATTACATGCTTCGATTCGATAAGGCTAGGCCACTTTATGACCTTTTTAGTGACTTAAAAAGGGTCAAAATCGAGTAAAATCCGTAAATTAACAAGGAAATTCACTTAACCCTCATTTTGTCCGTGTTTGAAAATGATAAAATCAACCTTGGAAGTCGAATATATGCTTGTTAGATTTCATAGGAACTATTACATGCTTTGATTCGACAAGCCTCGACCACTTTAAGCCCTTTTTAGTGAAAGAAAAAGGGTCAAAAACGAGTAAAATCCGTAAATTAACAAGGAAATTTACTTAACCCCCATTTTGACCTTTTTAAAAATTCTAAAATAAACCATGGATGTCGTAGACATGCTTGTTAGATTTCATAGGAACTATAACATGCTTCGATTCGATAAGGCTAGGCCACTTTATGACCTTTTTAGTGAATTAAAAAGGGTCAAAAACGAGTAAAATCCGTAAATTAACAAGGAAATTCACTTAACCCTCATTTTGTCCGTGTTTGAAAATGATAAAATCAACCTTCGAAGTCGAATATATGCTTGTTAGATTTCATAGGAACTATTACATGCTTCGATTCGACAAGCCTCGACCACTTTAAGCCCTTTTTAGTGAAAGAAAAAAGGTCAAAAACGAGTAAAATCCGTAAATTAACAAGGCAATTCACTTAACCCCCATTTTGGCCATTTTAAAAAATTCTAAAATAAACCATGTGGATGTCGTAGATATGCTTGTTAGATTTCCTAGGAACTATGGGCACTTTATGACCTTTTTAGTGAAAGAAAAAGGGTCAAAAACGAGTAAAATCCGTAAATTAACAAGGAAATTTACTTAACCCCCATTTTGACCTTTTTAAAAATTCTAAAATAAACCATGGATGTCGTAGATATGCTTGTTAGATTTCATAGGAACTATTACATGCTTCGATTCGATAAGGCTAGGCCACTTTATGACCTTTTTAGTGAATTAAAAAGGGTCAAAAACGAGTAAAATCCGTAAATTAACAAGGAAATTCACTTAACCCTCATTTTGTCCGTGTTTGAAAATGATAAAATCAACCTTGGAAGTCGAATATATGCTTGTTAGATTTCATAGGAACTATTACATGCTTCGATTCGACAAGCCTCGACCACTTTAAGCCCTTTTTAGTGAAAGAAAAAAGGTCAAAAACGAGTAAAATACGTAACTTTACAAGGAAATTCACTTAACCCCCATTTTGGCCTTTTTAAAAAATTCTAAAATAAACCATGGATGTCGTAGATATGCTTGTTAGATTTCATAGGAACTATTACATGCTTCGATTCGATAAGGCTAGGCCACTTTATGACCTTTTTAGTGAAAGAAAAAGGGTCAAAAACGAGTAAAATCCGTAAATTAACAAGGAAATTCACTTAACCTCCATTTTGTCCGTTTTTAAAAATTTTAAAATAAACCATGGATGTCGTAGATATGCTTGTTGGATTTCATAGGAACTATAATATGCTTCGATTCGATAAGGGTAGGCCACTTTATGACCTTTTTAGTGAATTAAAAAGGGTCAAAAATGAGTAAAATCCGTAAATTAACAAGGAAATTCACTTAACCCTCATTTTGTCCGTGTTTGAAAATGATAAAATCAACCTTGGAAGTCGAATATATGCTTGATAGATTTCATAGGAACTATTACATGCTTCGATTCGACAAGCCTCGACCACTTTAAGCCCTTTTTAATGAAAGAAAAAAGGTTAAAAACGAGTAAAATCCGTAAATTAACAAGGAAATTCACTTAAACCCCATTTTGACCTTTTTAAAAAATTCTAAACTAAACCCTGGATGTCGTAGATATGCTTGTTAGATTTCTTAGGAACTATTACATGATTCGATTCGATAAGGCTAGGCCACTTTATGACCTTTTTAGTGAAAGAAAAAGGGTCAAAAACGAGTAAAGTCCGTAAATTAACAAGGAAATACACTTAACCCTCATTTTGTCCATTTTTGAAAATGACAAAATCAACCTTGGAATTCGAATATATGCTTGTTAGATTTCATAGGAACTATTACATGCTTCGATTCGATAAGGCTAGGCCACTTTATGACCTTTTTAGTGACTTAAAAAGGGTCAAAATCGAGTAAAATCCGTAAATTAACAAGGAAATTCACTTAACCCTCATTTTGTCCGTGTTTGAAAATGATAAAATCAACCTTGGAAGTCGAATATATGCTTGTTAGATTTCATAGGAACTATTACATGCTTTGATTCGACAAGCCTCGACCACTTTAAGCCCTTTTTAGTGAAAGAAAAAGGGTCAAAAACGAGTAAAATCCGTAAATTAACAAGGAAATTTACTTAACCCCCATTTTGACCTTTTTAAAAATTCTAAAATAAACCATGGATGTCGTAGACATGCTTGTTAGATTTCATAGGAACTATAACATGCTTCGATTCGATAAGGCTAGGCCACTTTATGACCTTTTTAGTGAATTAAAAAGGGTCAAAAACGAGTAAAATCCGTAAATTAACAAGGAAATTCACTTAACCCTCATTTTGTCCGTGTTTGAAAATGATAAAATCAACCTTCGAAGTCGAATATATGCTTGTTAGATTTCATAGGAACTATTACATGCTTCGATTCGACAAGCCTCGACCACTTTAAGCCCTTTTTAGTGAAAGAAAAAAGGTCAAAAACGAGTAAAATCCGTAAATTAACAAGGCAATTCACTTAACCCCCATTTTGGCCATTTTAAAAAATTCTAAAATAAACCATGTGGATGTCGTAGATATGCTTGTTAGATTTCCTAGGAACTATGGGCACTTTATGACCTTTTTAGTGAAAGAAAAAGGGTCAAAAACGAGTAAAATCCGTAAATTAACAAGGAAATTTACTTAACCCCCATTTTGACCTTTTTAAAAATTCTAAAATAAACCATGGATGTCGTAGATATGCTTGTTAGATTTCATAGGAACTATTACATGCTTCGATTCGATAAGGCTAGGCCACTTTATGACCTTTTTAGTGAATTAAAAAGGGTCAAAAACGAGTAAAATCCGTAAATTAACAAGGAAATTCACTTAACCCTCATTTTGTCCATTTTTGAAAATGATAAAATCAACCATGGAATTCGAATATATGCTTGTTATATTTTATAGGAACTATTACATGCTTCGATTCGATAAGGCTAGGCCACTTTATGACCTTTTTAGTGACTTAAAAAGGGTCAAAAACGAGTAAAATCCGTAAATTAACAAGGAAATTCACTTAACCCTCATTTTGTCCGTGTTTGAAAATGATAAAATCAACCTTGGAAGTCGAATATATGCTTGTTAGATTTCATAGGAACTATTACATGCTTCGATTCGACAAGCCTCGACCACTTTAAGCCCTTTTTAGTGAAAGAAAAAAGGTCAAAAACGAGTAAAATCCGTAACTTAACAAGGAAATTCACTTAACCCCCATTTTGGCCTTTTTAAAAAATTCTAAAATAAACCATGGATGTCGTAGATATGCTTGTTAGATTTCATAGGAACTATTACATGCTTCGATTCGATAAGGCTAGGCCACTTTATGACCTTTTTAGTGAAAGAAAAAGGGTCAAAAACGAGTAAAATCCGTAAATTAACAAGGAAATTCACTTAACCTCCATTTTGTCCGTTTTTAAAAATTTTAAAATAAACCATGGATGTCGTAGATATGCTTGTTGGATTTCATAGGAACTATAATATGCTTCGATTCGATAAGGGTAGGCCACTTTATGACCTTTTTAGTGAATTAAAAAGGGTCAAAAATGAGTAAAATCCGTAAATTAACAAGGAAATTCACTTAACCCTCATTTTGTCCGTGTTTGAAAATGATAAAATCAACCTTGGAAGTCGAATATATGCTTGATAGATTTCATAGGAACTATTACATGCTTCGATTCGACAAGCCTCGACCACTTTAAGCCCTTTTTAGTGAAAGAAAAAAGGTCAAAAACGAGTAAAATCCGTAAATCAACAAGGCAATTCACTTAACCCCCATTTTGGCCATTTTAAAAAATTCTAAAATAAACCATGTGGATGTCGTAGATATGCTTGTTAGATTTCCTAGGAACTATGGGCACTTTATGAACTTTTTAGTGAAAGAAAAAGGGTCAAAAACGAGTAAAATCCGTAAATTAACAAGGAAATTCACTTAACCCTCATTTTGTCCGTGTTTGAAAATGATAAAATCAACCTTGGAAGTCGAATATATGCTTGATAGATTTCATAGGAACTATTACATGCTTCGATTCGACAAGCCTCGACCACTTTAAGCCCTTTTTAATGAAAGAAAAAAGGTTAAAAACGAGTAAAATCCGTAAATTAACAAGGAAATTCACTTAAACCCCATTTTGGCCTTTTTAAAAAATTCTAAACTAAACCCTGGATGTCGTAGATATGCTTGTTAGATTTCTTAGGAACTATTACATGATTCGATTCGATAAGGCTAGGCCACTTTATGACCTTTTTAGTGAAAGAAAAAGGGTCAAAAACGAGTAAAGTCCGTAAATTAACAAGGAAATACACTTAACCCTCATTTTGTCCATTTTTGAAAATGATAAAATCAACCTTGGAATTCGAATATATGCTTGTTAGATTTCATAGGAACTATTACATGCTTCGATTCGATAAGGCTAGGCCACTTTATGACCTTTTTAGTGACTTAAAAAGGGTCAAAAACGAGTAAAATCCGTAAATTAACAAGGAAATTCACTTAACCCTCATTTTGTCCGTGTTTGAAAATGATAAAATCAACCTTGGAAGTCGAATATATGCTTGTTAGATTTCATAGGAACTATTACATGCTTTGATTCGACAAGCCTCGACCACTTTAAGCCCTTTTTAGTGAAAGAAAAAGGGTCAAAAACGAGTAAAATCCGTAAATTAACAAGGAAATTTACTTAACCCCCATTTTGACCTTTTTAAAAATTCTAAAATAAACCATGGATGTCGTAGACATGCTTGTTAGATTTCATAGGAACTATAACATGCTTCGATTCGATAAGGCTAGGCCACTTTATGACCTTTTTAGTGAATTAAAAAGGGTCAAAAACGAGTAAAATCCGTAAATTAACAAGGAAATTCACTTAACCCTCATTTTGTCCGTGTTTGAAAATGATAAAATCAACCTTCGAAGTCGAATATATGCTTGTTAGATTTCATAGGAACTATTACATGCTTCGATTCGACAAGCCTCGACCACTTTAAGCCCTTTTTAGTGAAAGAAAAAAGGTAAAAACGAGTCAAATCCGTAAATTAACAAGGCAATTCACTTAACCCCCATTTTGGCCATTTTAAAAAATTCTAAAATAAACCATGTGGATGTCGTAGATATGCTTGTTAGATTTCCTAGGAACTATGGGCACTTTATGACCTTTTTAGTGAAAGAAAAAGGGTCAAAAACGAGTAAAATCCGTAAATTAACAAGGAAATTTACTTAACCCCCATTTTGACCTTTTTAAAAATTCTAAAATAAACCATGGATGTCGTAGATATGCTTGTTAGATTTCATAGGAACTATTACATGCTTCGATTCGATAAGGCTAGGCCACTTTATGACCTTTTTAGTGAATTAAAAAGGGTCAAAAACGAGTAAAATCCGTAAATTAACAAGGAAATTCACTTAACCCTCATTTTGTCCATTTTTGAAAATGATAAAATCAACCATGGAATTCGAATATATGCTTGTTATATTTTATAGGAACTATTACATGCTTCGATTCGATAAGGCTAGGCCACTTTATGACCTTTTTAGTGACTTAAAAAGGGTCAAAAACGAGTAAAATCCGTAAATTAACAAGGAAATTCACTTAACCCTCATTTTGTCCGTGTTTGAAAATGATAAAATCAACCTTGGAAGTCGAATATATGCTTGTTAGATTTCAAAGGAACTACTACATGCTTCGATTCGACAAGCCTCGACCACTTTAAGCCCTTTTTAGTGAAAGAAAAAAGGTCAAAAACGAGTAAAATCCGTAACTTAACAAGGAAATTCACTTAACCCCCATTTTGGCCTTTTTAAAAAATTCTAAAATTAACCATGGATGTCGTAGATATGCTTGTTAGATTTCATAGGAACTATTACATGCTTCGATTCGATAAGGCTAGGCCACTTTATGACCTTTTTAGTGAAAGAAAAAGGGTCAAAAACGAGTAAAATCCGTAAATTAACAAGGAAATTCACTTAACCTCCATTTTGTCCGTTTTTAAAAATTTTAAAATAAACCATGGATGTCGTAGATATGCTTGTTGGATTTCATAGGAACTATAATATGCTTCGATTCGATAAGGGTAGGCCACTTTATGACCTTTTTAGTGAATTAAAAAGGGTCAAAAATGAGTAAAATCCGTAAATTAACAAGGAAATTCACTTAACCCTCATTTTGTCCGTGTTTGAAAATGATAAAATCAACCTTGGAAGTCGAATATATGCTTGATAGATTTCATAGGAACTATTACATGCTTCGATTCGACAAGCCTCGACCACTTTAAGCCCTTTTTAGTGAAAGAAAAAAGGTCAAAAACGAGTAAAATCCGTAAATTAACAAGGCAATTCACTTAACCCCCATTTTGGCCATTTTAAAAAATTCTAAAATAAACCATGTGGATGTCGTAGATATGCTTGTTAGATTTCCTAGGAACTATGGGCACTTTATGACCTTTTTAGTGAAAGAAAAAGGGTCAAAAACGAGTAAAATCCGTAAATTAACAAGGAAATTTACTTAACCCCCATTTTGACCTTTTTAAAAATTCTAAAATAAACCATGGATGTCGTAGATATGCTTGTTAGATTTCATAGGAACTATTACATGCTTCGATTCGATAAGGCTAGGCCACTTTATGACCTTTTTAGTGAATTAAAAAGGGTCAAAAACGAGTAAAGTCCGTAAATTAACAATGAAATACACTTAACCCTCATTTTGTCCATTTTTGAAAATGATAAAATCAACCTTGGAATTCGAATATATGCTTGTTAGATTTCATAGGAACTATTACATGCTTCGATTCGATAAGGCTAGGCCACTTTATGACCTTTTTAGTGACTTAAAAAGGGTCAAAAACGAGTAAAATCCGTAAATTAACAAGGAAATTCACTTAACCCTCATTTTGTCCGTGTTTGAAAATGATAAAATCAACCTTGGAAGTCGAATATATGCTTGTTAGATTTCATAGGAACTATTACATGCTTTGATTCGACAAGCCTCGACCACTTTAAGCCCTTTTTAGTGAAAGAAAAAGGGTCAAAAACGAGTAAAATCCGTAAATTAACAAGGAAATTTACTTAACCCCCATTTTGACCTTTTTAAAAATTCTAAAATAAACCATGGATGTCGTAGACATGCTTGTTAGATTTCATAGGAACTATTACATGCTTCGATTCGATAAGGCTAGGCCACTTTATGACCTTTTTAGTGAATTAAAAAGGGTCAAAAACGAGTAAAATCCGTAAATTAACGAGGAAATTCACTTAACCCTCATTTTGTCCGTGTTTGAAAATGATAAAATCAACCTTCGAAGTCGAATATATGCTTGTTAGATTTCATAGGAACTATTACATGCTTCGATTCGACAAGCCTCGACCACTTTAAGCCCTTTTTAGTGAAAGAAAAAAGGTCAAAAACGAGTAAAATCCGTAAATTAACAAGGCAATTCACTTAACCCCCATTTTGGCCATTTTAAAAAATTCTAAAATAAACCATGTGGATGTCGTAGATATGCTTGTTAGATTTCCTAGGAACTATGGGCACTTTATGACCTTTTTAGTGAAAGAAAAAGGGTCAAAAACGAGTAAAATCCGTAAATTAACAAGGAAATTTACTTAACCCCCATTTTGACCTTTTTAAAAATTCTAAAATAAACCATGGATGTCGTAGATATGCTTGTTAGATTTCATAGGAACTATTACATGCTTCGATTCGATAAGGCTAGGCCACTTTATGACCTTTTTAGTGAATTAAAAAGGGTCAAAAACGAGTAAAATCCGTAAATTAACAAGGAAATTCACTTAACCCTCATTTTGTCCATTTTTGAAAATGATAAAATCAACCATGGAATTCGAATATATGCTTGTTATATTTTATAGGAACTATTACATGCTTCGATTCGATAAGGCTAGGCCACTTTATGACCTTTTTAGTGACTTAAAAAGGGTCAAAAACGAGTAAAATCCGTAAATTAACAAGGAAATTCACTTAACCCTCATTTTGTCCGTGTTTGAAAATGATAAAATCAACCTTGGAAGTCGAATATATGCTTGTTAGATTTCATAGGAACTATTACATGCTTCAATTCGACAAGCCTCGACCACTTTAAGCCCTTTTTAGTGAAAGAAAAAAGGTCAAAAACGAGTAAAATCCGTAACTTAACAAGGAAATTCACTTAACCCCCATTTTGGCCTTTTTAAAAAATTCTAAAATAAACCATGGATGTCGTAGATATGCTTGTTAGATTTCATAGGAACTATTACATGCTTCGATTCGATAAGGCTAGGCCACTTTATGACCTTTTTAGTGAAAGAAAAAGGGTCAAAAACGAGTAAAATCCGTAAATTAACAAGGAAATTCACTTAACCTCCATTTTGTCCGTTTTTAAAAATTTTAAAATAAACCATGGATGTCGTAGATATGCTTGTTGGATTTCATAGGAACTATAATATGCTTCGATTCGATAAGGGTAGGCCACTTTATGACCTTTTTAGTGAATTAAAAAGGGTCAAAAATGAGTAAAATCCGTAAATTAACAAGGAAATTCACTTAACCCTCATTTTGTCCGTGTTTGAAAATGATAAAATCAACCTTGGAAGTCGAATATATGCTTGATAGATTTCATAGGAACTATTACATGCTTCGATTCGACAAGCCTCGACCACTTTAAGCCCTTTTTAATGAAAGAAAAAAGGTTAAAAACGAGTAAAATCCGTAAATTAACAAGGAAATTCACTTAAACCCCATTTTGGCCTTTTTAAAAAATTCTAAACTAAACCCTGGATGTCGTAGATATGCTTGTTAGATTTCTTAGGAACTATTACATGATTCGATTCGATAAGGCTAGGCCACTTTATGACCTTTTTAGTGAAAGAAAAAGGGTCAAAAACGAGTAAAGTCCGTAAATTAACAAGGAAATACACTTAACCCTCATTTTGTCCATTTTTGAAAATGATAAAATCAACCTTGAAATTCGAATATATGCTTGTTAGATTTCATAGGAACTATTACATGCTTCGATTCGATAAGGCTAGGCCACTTTATGACCTTTTTAGTGACTTAAAAAGGGTCAAAAACGAGTAAAATCCGTAAATTAACAAGGAAATTCACTTAACCCTCATTTTGTCCGTGTTTGAAAATGATAAAATCAACCTTGGAAGTCGAATATATGCTAGTTAGATTTCATAGGAACTATTACTTGCTTTGATTCGACAAGCCTCGACCACTTTAAGCCCTTTTTAGTGAAAGAAAAAGGGTCAAAAACGAGTAAAATCCGTAAATTAACAAGGAAATTTACTTAACCCCCATTTTGACCTTTTTTAAAATTCTAAAATAAACCATGGATGTCGTAGACATGCTTGTTAGATTTCATAGGAACTATTACATGCTTCGATTCGATAAGGCTAGGCCACTTTATGACCTTTTTAGTGACTTAAAAAGGGTCAAAAACGAGTAAAATCCGTAAATTAACAAGGAAATTCACTTAACCCTCATTTTGTCCGTGTTTGAAAATGATAAAATCAACCTTGGAAGTCGAATATATGCTTGTTAGATTTCATAGGAACTATTACATGCTTTGATTCGACAAGCCTCGACCACTTTAAGCCCTTTTTAGTGACTTAAAAAGGGTCAAAAACGAGTAAAATCCGTAAATTAACAAGGAAATTCACTTAACCCTCATTTTGTCCGCGTTTGAAAATGATAAAATCAACCTTGGAAGTCGAATATATGCTTGATAGATTTCATAGGAACTATTACATGCTTCGATTCGACAAGCCTCGACCACTTTAAGCCCTTTTTAATGAAAGAAAAAAGGTTAAAAACGAGTAAAATCCGTAAATTAACAAGGAAATTCACTTAAACCCCATTTTGGCCTTTTTAAAAAATTCTAAAATAAACCATGGATGTCGTAGATATGCTTGTTAGATTTTATAGGAACTATTACATGCTTCGATTCGATAAGGCTAGGCCACTTTATGACCTTTTTAGTGAAAGAAAAAGGGTCAAAAACGAGTAAAGTCCGTAAATTAACAAGGAAATACACTTAACCCTCATTTTGTCCATTTTTGAAAATGATAAAATCAACCTTGGAATTCGAATATATGCTTGTTAGATTTCATAGGAACTATTACATGCTTCGATTCGATAAGGCTAAGCCACTTTATGACCTTTTTAGTGAATTAAAAAGGGTCAAAAATGAGTAAAATCCGTAAATTAACAAGGAAATTCACTTAACCCTCATTTTGTCCGTGTTTGAAAATGATAAAATCAACCTTGGAAGTCGAATATATGCTTGATAGATTTCATAGGAACTATTACATGCTTCGATTCGACAAGCCTCGACCACTTTAAGCCCTTTTTAGTGAAAGAAAAAAGGTCAAAAACGAGTAAAATCCGTAAATTAACAAGGCAATTCACTTAACCCCCATTTTGGCCATTTTAAAAAATTCTAAAATAAACCATGTGGATGTCGTAGATATGCTTGTTAGATTTCCTAGGAACTATGGGCACTTTATGACCTTTTTAGTGAAAGAAAAAGGGTCAAAAACGAGTAAAATCCGTAAATTAACAAGGAAATTTACTTAACCCCCATTTTGACCTTTTTAAAAATTCTAAAATAAACCATGGATGTCGTAGATATGCTTGTTAGATTTCATAGGAACTATTACATGCTTCGATTCGATAAGGCTAGGCCACTTTATGACCTTTTTAGTGAATTAAAAAGGGTCAAAAACGAGTAAAGTCCGTAAATTAACAATGAAATACACTTAACCCTCATTTTGTCCATTTTTGAAAATGATAAAATCAACCTTGGAATTCGAATATATGCTTGTTAGATTTCATAGGAACTATTACATGCTTCGATTCGATAAGGCTAGGCCACTTTATGACCTTTTTAGTGACTTAAAAAGGGTCAAAAACGAGTAAAATCCGTAAATTAACAAGGAAATTCACTTAACCCTCATTTTGTCCGTGTTTGAAAATGATAAAATCAACCTTGGAAGTCGAATATATGCTTGTTAGATTTCATAGGAACTATTACATGCTTTGATTCGACAAGCCTCGACCACTTTAAGCCCTTTTTAGTGAAAGAAAAAGGGTCAAAAACGAGTAAAATCCGTAAATTAACAAGGAAATTTACTTAACCCCCATTTTGACCTTTTTAAAAATTCTAAAATAAACCATGGATGTCGTAGACATGCTTGTTAGATTTCATAGGAACTATTACATGCTTCGATTCGATAAGGCTAGGCCACTTTATGACCTTTTTAGTGAATTAAAAAGGGTCAAAAACGAGTAAAATCCGTAAATTAACGAGGAAATTCACTTAACCCTCATTTTGTCCGTGTTTGAAAATGATAAAATCAACCTTCGAAGTCGAATATATGCTTGTTAGATTTCATAGGAACTATTACATGCTTCGATTCGACAAGCCTCGACCACTTTAAGCCCTTTTTAGTGAAAGAAAAAAGGTCAAAAACGAGTAAAATCCGTAAATTAACAAGGCAATTCACTTAACCCCCATTTTGGCCATTTTAAAAAATTCTAAAATAAACCATGTGGATGTTGTAGATATGCTTGTTAGATTTCCTAGGAACTATGGGCACTTTATGACCTTTTTAGTGAAAGAAAAAGGGTCAAAAACGAGTAAAATCCGTAAATTAACAAGGAAATTTACTTAACCCCCATTTTGACCTTTTTAAAAATTCTAAAATAAACCATGGATGTCGTAGATATGCTTGTTAGATTTCATAGGAACTATTACATGCTTCGATTCGATAAGGCTAGGCCACTTTATGACCTTTTTAGTGAATTAAAAAGGGTCAAAAACGAGTAAAATCCGTAAATTAACAAGGAAATTCACTTAACCCTCATTTTGTCCATTTTTGAAAATGATAAAATCAACCATGGAATTCGAATATATGCTTGTTATATTTTATAGGAACTATTACATGCTTCGATTCGATAAGGCTAGGCCACTTTATGACCTTTTTAGTGACTTAAAAAGGGTCAAAAACGAGTAAAATCCGTAAATTAACAAGGAAATTCATTTAACCCTCATTTTGTCCGTGTTTGAAAATGATAAAATCAACCTTGGAAGTCGAATATATGCTTGTTAGATTTCATAGGAACTATTACATGCTTCGATTCGACAAGCCTCGACCACTTTAAGCCCTTTTTAGTGAAAGAAAAAAGGTCAAAAACGAGTAAAATCCGTAACTTAACAAGGAAATTCACTTAACCCCCATTTTGGCCTTTTTAAAAAATTCTAAAATAAACCATGGATGTCGTAGATATGCTTGTTAGATTTCATAGGAACTATTACATGCTTCGATTCGATAAGGCTAGGCCACTTTATGACCTTTTTAGTGAAAGAAAAAGGGTCAAAAACGAGTAAAGTCCGTAAATTAACAAGGAAATACACTTAACCCTCATTTTGTCCATTTTTGAAAATGATAAAATCAACCTTGGAATTCGAATATATGCTTGTTAGATTTCATAGGAACTATTACATGCTTCGATTCGATAAGGCTAGGCCACTTTATGACCTTTTTAGTGAATTAAAAAGGGTCAAAAATGAGTAAAATCCGTAAATTAACAAGGAAATTCACTTAACCCTCATTTTGTCCGTGTTTGAAAATGATAAAATCAACCTTGGAAGTCGAATATATGCTTGATAGATTTCATAGGAACTATTACATGCTTCGATTCGACAAGCCTCGACCACTTTAAGCCCTTTTTAGTGAAAGAAAAAAGGTCAAAAACGAGTAAAATCCGTAAATTAACAAGGCAATTCACTTAACCCCCATTTTGGCCATTTTAAAAAATTCTAAAATAAACCATGTGGATGTCGTAGATATGCTTGTTAGATTTCCTAGGAACTATGGGCACTTTATGACCTTTTTAGTGAAAGAAAAAGGGTCAAAAACGAGTAAAATCCGTAAATTAACAAGGAAATTTACTTAACCCCCATTTTGACCTTTTTAAAAATTCTAAAATAAACCATGGATGTCGTAGATATGCTTGTTAGATTTCATAGGAACTATTACATGCTTCGATTCGATAAGGCTAGGCCACTTTATGACCTTTTTAGTGAATTAAAAAGGGTCAAAAACGAGTAAAGTCCGTAAATTAACAATGAAATACACTTAACCCTCATTTTGTCCATTTTTGAAAATGATAAAATCAACCTTGGAATTCGAATATATGCTTGTTAGATTTCATAGGAACTATTACATGCTTCGATTCGATAAGGCTAGGCCACTTTATGACCTTTTTAGTGACTTAAAAAGGGTCAAAAACGAGTAAAATCCGTAAATTAACAAGGAAATTCACTTAACCCTCATTTTGTCCGTGTTTGAAAATGATAAAATCAACCTTGGAAGTCGAATATATGCTTGTTAGATTTCATAGGAACTATTACATGCTTTGATTCGACAAGCCTCGACCACTTTAAGCCCTTTTTAGTGAAAGAAAAAGGGTCAAAAACGAGTAAAATCCGTAAATTAACAAGGAAATTTACTTAACCCCCATTTTGACCTTTTTAAAAATTCTAAAATAAACCATGGATGTCGTAGACATGCTTGTTAGATTTCATAGGAACTATTACATGCTTCGATTCGATAAGGCTAGGCCACTTTATGACCTTTTTAGTGAATTAAAAAGGGTCAAAAACGAGTAAAATCCGTAAATTAACGAGGAAATTCACTTAACCCTCATTTTGTCCGTGTTTGAAAATGATAAAATCAACCTTCGAAGTCGAATATATGCTTGTTAGATTTCATAGGAACTATTACATGCTTCGATTCGACAAGCCTCGACCACTTTAAGCCCTTTTTAGTGAAAGAAAAAAGGTCAAAAACGAGTAAAATCCGTAAATTAACAAGGCAATTCACTTAACCCCCATTTTGGCCATTTTAAAAAATTCTAAAATAAACCATGTGGATGTCGTAGATATGCTTGTTAGATTTCCTAGGAACTATGGGCACTTTATGACCTTTTTAGTGAAAGAAAAAGGGTCAAAAACGAGTAAAATCCGTAAATTAACAAGGAAATTTACTTAACCCCCATTTTGACCTTTTTAAAAATTCTAAAATAAACCATGGATGTCGTAGATATGCTTGTTAGATTTCATAGGAACTATTACATGCTTCGATTCGATAAGGCTAGGCCACTTTATGACCTTTTTAGTGAATTAAAAAGGGTCAAAAACGAGTAAAATCCGTAAATTAACAAGGAAATTCACTTAACCCTCATTTTGTCCATTTTTGAAAATGATAAAATCAACCATGGAATTCGAATATATGCTTGTTATATTTTATAGGAACTATTACATGCTTCGATTCGATAAGGCTAGGCCACTTTATGACCTTTTTAGTGACTTAAAAAGGGTCAAAAACGAGTAAAATCCGTAAATTAACAAGGAAATTCACTTAACCCTCATTTTGTCCGTGTTTGAAAATGATGAAATCAACCTTGGAAGTCGAATATATGCTTGTTAGATTTCATAGGAACTATTACATGCTTCGATTCGACAAGCCTCGACCACTTTAAGCCCTTTTTAGTGAAAGAAAAAAGGTCAAAAACGAGTAAAATCCGTAACTTAACAAGGAAATTCACTTAACCCCCATTTTGGCCTTTTTAAAAAATTCTAAAATAAACCATGGATGTCGTAGATATGCTTGTTAGATTTCATAGGAACTATTACATGCTTCGATTCGATAAGGCTAGGCCACTTTATGACCTTTTTAGTGAAAGAAAAAGGGTCAAAAACGAGTAAAATCCGTAAATTAACAAGGAAATTCACTTAACCTCCATTTTGTCCGTTTTTAAAAATTTTAAAATAAACCATGGATGTCGTAGATATGCTTGTTGGATTTCATAGGAACTATAATATGCTTCGATTCGATAAGGGTAGGCCACTTTATGACCTTTTTAGTGAATTAAAAAGGGTCAAAAATGAGTAAAATCCGTAAATTAACAAGGAAATTCACTTAACCCTCATTTTGTCCGTGTTTGAAAATGATAAAATCAACCTTGGAAGTCGAATATATGCTTGATAGATTTCATAGGAACTATTACATGCTTAGATTCGACAAGCCTCGACCACTTTAAGCCCTTTTTAATGAAAGAAAAAAGGTTAAAAACGAGTAAAATCCGTAAATTAACAAGGAAATTCACTTAAACCCCATTTTGGCCTTTTTAAAAAATTCTAAACTAAACCCTGGATGTCGTAGATATGCTTGTTAGATTTCTTAGGAACTATTACATGATTCGATTCGATAAGGCTAGGCCACTTTATGACCTTTTTAGTGAAAGAAAAAGGGTCAAAAACGAGTAAAGTCCGTAAATTAACAAGGAAATACACTTAACCCTCATTTTGTCCATTTTTGAAAATGATAAAATCAACCTTGGAATTCGAATATATGCTTGTTAGATTTCATAGGAACTATTACATGCTTTGATTCGACAAGCCTCGACCACTTTAAGCCCTTTTTAGTGAAAGAAAAAGGGTCAAAAACGAGTAAAATCCGTAAATTAACAAGGAAATTTACTTAACCCCCATTTTGACCTTTTTTAAAATTCTAAAATAAACCATGGATGTCGTAGACATGCTTGTTAGATTTCATAGGAACTATTACATGCTTCGATTCGATAAGGCTAGGCCACTTTATGACCTTTTTAGTGACTTAAAAAGGGTCAAAAACGAGTAAAATCCGTAAATTAACAAGGAAATTCACTTAACCCTCATTTTGTCCGTGTTTGAAAATGATAAAATCAACCTTGGAAGTCGAATATATGCTTGTTAGATTTCATAGGAACTATTACATGCTTTGATTCGACAAGCCTCGACCACTTTAAGCCCTTTTTAGTGAAAGAAAAAGGGTCAAAAACGAGTAAAATCCGTAAATTAACAAGGAAATTTACTTAACCCCCATTTTGACCTTTTTTAAAATTCTAAAATAAACCATGGATGTCGTAGACATGCTTGTTAGATTTCATAGGAACTATTACATGCTTCGATTCGATAAGGCTAGGCCACTTTATGACCTTTTTAGTGAATTGAAAAGGGTCAAAAACGAGTAAAATCCGTAAATTAACGAGGAAATTCACTTAACCCTCATTTTGTCCGTGTTTGAAAATGATAAAATCAACCTTCGAAGTCGAATATATGCTTGTTAGATTTCATAGGAACTATTACATGCTTCGATTCGACAAGCCTCGACCACTTTAAGCCCTTTTTAGTGAAAGAAAAAAGGTCAAAAACGAGTAAAATCCGTAAATTAACAAGGCAATTCACTTAACCCCCATTTTGGCCATTTTAAAAAATTCTAAAATAAACCATGTGGATGTCGTAGATATGCTTGTTAGATTTCCTAGGAACTATGGGCACTTTATGACCTTTTTAGTGAAAGAAAAAGGGTCAAAAACGAGTAAAATCCGTAAATTAACAAGGAAATTTACTTAACCCCCATTTTGACCTTTTTAAAAATTCTAAAATAAACCATGGATGTCGTAGATATGCTTGTTAGATTTCATAGGAACTATTACATGCTTCGATTCGATAAGGCTAGGCCACTTTATGACCTTTTTAGTGAATTAAAAAGGGTCAAAAACGAGTAAAATCCGTAAATTAACAAGGAAATTCACTTAACCCTCATTTTGTCCATTTTTGAAAATGATAAAATCAACCATGGAATTCGAATATATGCTTGTTATATTTTATAGGAACTATTACATGCTTCGATTCGATAAGGCTAGGCCACTTTATGACCTTTTTAGTGACTTAAAAAGGGTCAAAAACGAGTAAAATCCGTAAATTAACAAGGAAATTCACTTAACCCTCATTTTGTCCGTGTTTGAAAATGATAAAATCAACCTTGGAAGTCGAATATATGCTTGTTAGATTTCATAGGAACTATTACATGCTTCGATTCGACAAGCCTCGACCACTTTAAGCCCTTTTTAGTGAAAGAAAAAAGGTCAAAAACGAGTAAAATCCGTAACTTAACAAGGAAATTCACTTAACCCCCATTTTGGCCTTTTTAAAAAATTCTAAAATAAACCATGGATGTCGTAGATATGCTTGTTAGATTTCATAGGAACTATTACATGCTTCGATTCGATAAGGCTAGGCCACTTTATGACCTTTTTAGTGAAAGAAAAAGGGTCAAAAACGAGTAAAATCCGTAAATTAACAAGGAAATTCACTTAACCTCCATTTTGTCCGTTTTTAAAAATTTTAAAATAAACCATGGATGTCGTAGATATGCTTGTTGGATTTCATAGGAACTATAATATGCTTCGATTCGATAAGGGTAGGCCACTTTATGACCTTTTTAGTGAATTAAAAAAGGTCAAAAATGAGTAAAATCCGTAAATTAACAAGGAAATTCACTTAACCCTCATTTTGTCCGTGTTTGAAAATGATAAAATCAACCTTGGAAGTCGAATATATGCTTGATAGATTTCATAGGAACTATTACATGCTTAGATTCGACAAGCCTCGACCACTTTAAGCCCTTTTTAATGAAAGAAAAAAGGTTAAAAACGAGTAAAATCCGTAAATTAACAAGGAAATTCACTTAAACCCCATTTTGGCCTTTTTAAAAAATTCTAAACTAAACCCTGGATGTCGTAGATATGCTTGTTAGATTTCTTAGGAACTATTACATGATTCGATTCGATAAGGCTAGGCCACTTTATGACCTTTTTAGTGAAAGAAAAAGGGTCAAAAACGAGTAAAGTCCGTAAATTAACAAGGAAATACACTTAACCCTCATTTTGTCCATTTTTGAAAATGATAAAATCAACCTTGGAAGTCGAATATATGCTAGTTAGATTTCATAGGAACTATTACATGCTTTGATTCGACAAGCCTCGACCACTTTAAGCCCTTTTTAGTGAAAGAAAAAGGGTCAAAAACGAGTAAAATCCGTAAATTAACAAGGAAATTTACTTAACCCCCATTTTGACCTTTTTTAAAATTCTAAAATAAACCATGGATGTCGTAGACATGCTTGTTAGATTTCATAGGAACTATTACATGCTTCGATTCGATAAGGCTAGGCCACTTTATGACCTTTTTAGTGACTTAAAAAGGGTCAAAAACGAGTAAAATCCGTAAATTAACAAGGAAATTCACTTAACCCTCATTTTGTCCGTGTTTGAAAATGATAAAATCAACCTTGGAAGTCGAATATATGCTTGTTAGATTTCATAGGAACTATTACATGCTTTGATTCGACAAGCCTCGACCACTTTAAGCCCTTTTTAGTGAAAGAAAAAGGGTCAAAAACGAGTAAAATCCGTAAATTAACAAGGAAATTTACTTAACCCCCATTTTGACCTTTTTTAAAATTCTAAAATAAACCATGGATGTCGTAGACATGCTTGTTAGATTTCATAGGAACTATTACATGCTTCGATTCGATAAGGCTAGGCCACTTTATGACCTTTTTAGTGACTTAAAAAGGGTCAAAAACGAGTAAAATCCGTAAATTAACAAGGAAATTCACTTAACCCTCATTTTGTCCGTGTTTGAAAATGATAAAATCAACCTTGGAAGTCGAATATATGCTTGTTAGATTTCATAGGAACTATTACATGCTTTGATTCGACAAGCCTCGACCACTTTAAGCCCTTTTTAGTGAAAGAAAAAGGGTCAAAAACGAGTAAAATCCGTAAATTAACAAGGAAATTTACTTAACCCCCATTTTGACCTTTTTTAAAATTCTAAAATAAACCATGGATGTCGTAGACATGCTTGTTAGATTTCATAGGAACTATTACATGCTTCGATTCGATAAGGCTAGGCCACTTTATGACCTTTTTAGTGAATTAAAAAGGGTCAAAAACGAGTAAAATCCGTAAATTAACGAGGAAATTCACTTAACCCTCATTTTGTCCGTGTTTGAAAATGATAAAATCAACCTTCGAAGTCGAATATATGCTTGTTAGATTTCATAGGAACTATTACATGCTTCGATTCGACAAGCCTCGACCACTTTAAGCCCTTTTTAGTGAAAGAAAAAAGGTCAAAAACGAGTAAAATCCGTAAATTAACAAGGCAATTCACTTAACCCCCATTTTGGCCATTTTAAAAAATTCTAAAATAAACCATGTGGATGTCGTAGATATGCTTGTTAGATTTCCTAGGAACTATGGGCACTTTATGACCTTTTTAGTGAAAGAAAAAGGGTCAAAAACGAGTAAAATCCGTAAATTAACAAGGAAATTTACTTAACCCCCATTTTGACCTTTTTAAAAATTCTAAAATAAACCATGGATGTCGTAGATATGCTTGTTAGATTTCATAGGAACTATTACATGCTTCGATTCGATAAGGCTAGGCCACTTTATGACCTTTTTAGTGAATTAAAAAGGGTCAAAAACGAGTAAAATCCGTAAATTAACAAGGAAATTCACTTAACCCTCATTTTGTCCATTTTTGAAAATGATAAAATCAACCATGGAATTCGAATATATGCTTGTTATATTTTATAGGAACTATTACATGCTTCGATTCGATAAGGCTAGGCCACTTTATGACCTTTTTAGTGACTTAAAAAGGGTCAAAAACGAGTAAAATCCGTAAATTAACAAGGAAATTCACTTAACCCTCATTTTGTCCGTGTTTGAAAATGATAAAATCAACCTTGGAAGTCGAATATATGCTTGTTAGATTTCATAGGAACTATTACATGCTTCGATTCGACAAGCCTCGACCACTTTAAGCCCTTTTTAGTGAAAGAAAAAAGGTCAAAAACGAGTAAAATCCGTAACTTAACAAGGAAATTCACTTAACCCCCATTTTGGCCTTTTTAAAAAATTCTAAAATAAACCATGGATGTCGTAGATATGCTTGTTAGATTTCATAGGAACTATTACATGCTTCGATTCGATAAGGCTAGGCCACTTTATGACCTTTTTAGTGAAAGAAAAAGGGTCAAAAACGAGTAAAATCCGTAAATTAACAAGGAAATTCACTTAACCTCCATTTTGTCCGTTTTTAAAAATTTTAAAATAAACCATGGATGTCGTAGATATGCTTGTTGGATTTCATAGGAACTATAATATGCTTCGATTCGATAAGGGTAGGCCACTTTATGACCTTTTTAGTGAATTAAAAAGGGTCAAAAATGAGTAAAATCCGTAAATTAACAAGGAAATTCACTTAACCCTCATTTTGTCCGTGTTTGAAAATGATAAAATCAACCTTGGAAGTCGAATATATGCTTGATAGATTTCATAGGAACTATTACATGCTTAGATTCGACAAGCCTCGACCACTTTAAGCCCTTTTTAATGAAAGAAAAAAGGTTAATAACGAGTAAAATCCGTAAATTAACAAGGAAATTCACTTAAACCCCATTTTGGCCTTTTTAAAAAATTCTAAACTAAACCCTGGATGTCGTAGATATGCTTGTTAGATTTCTTAGGAACTATTACATGATTCGATTCGATAAGGCTAGGCCACTTTATGACCTTTTTAGTGAAAGAAAAAGGGTCAAAAACGAGTAAAGTCCGTAAATTAACAAGGAAATACACTTAACCCTCATTTTGTCCATTTTTGAAAATGATAAAATCAACCTTGGAATTCGAATATATGCTTGTTAGATTTCATAGGAACTATTACATGCTTCGATTCGATAAGGCTAGGCCACTTTATGACCTTTTTAGTGACTTAAAAAGGGTCAAAAAGGAGTAAAATCCGTAAATTAACAAGGAAATTCACTTAACCCTCATTTTGTCCGTGTTTGAAAATGATAAAATCAACCTTGGAAGTCGAATATATGCTAGTTAGATTTCATAGGAACTATTACATGCTTTGATTCGACAAGCCTCGACCACTTTAAGCCCTTTTCAGTGAAAGAAAAAGGGTCAAAAACGAGTAAAATCCGTAAATTAACAAGGAAATTTACTTAACCCCCATTTTGACCTTTTTTAAAATTCTAAAATAAACCATGGATGTCGTAGACATGCTTGTTAGATTTCATAGGAACTATTACATGCTTCGATTCGATAAGGCTAGGCCACCCTATGACCTTTTTAGTGACTTAAAAAGGGTCAAAAACGAGTAAAATCCGTAAATTAACAAGGAAATTCACTTAACCCTCATTTTGTCCGTGTTTGAAAATGATAAAATCAACCTTGGAAGTCGAATATATGCTTGTTAGATTTCATAGGAACTATTACATGCTTTGATTCGACAAGCCTCGACCACTTTAAGCCCTTTTTAGTGAAAGAAAAAGGGTCAAAAACGAGTAAAATCCGTAAATTAACAAGGAAATTTACTTAACCCCCATTTTGACCTTTTTTAAAATTCTAAAATAAACCATGGATGTCGTAGACATGCTTGTTAGATTTCATAGGAACTATTACATGCTTCGATTCGATAAGGCTAGGCCACTTTATGACCTTTTTAGTGAATTAAAAAGGGTCAAAAACGAGTAAAATCCGTAAATTAACAAGGAAATTCACTTAACCCTCATTTTGTCCGTGTTTGAAAATGATAAAATCAACCTTCGAAGTCGAATATATGCTTGTTAGATTTCATAGGAACTATTACATGCTTCGATTCGACAAGCCTCGACCACTTTAAGCCCTTTTTAGTGAAAGAAAAAAGGTCAAAAACGAGTAAAATCCGTAAATTAACAAGGCAATTCACTTAACCCCCATTTTGGCCATTTTAAAAAATTCTAAAATAAACCATGTGGATGTCGTAGATATGCTTGTTAGATTTCCTAGGAACTATGGGCACTTTATGACCTTTTTAGTGAAAGAAAAAGGGTCAAAAACGAGTAAAATCCGTAAATTAACAAGGAAATTTACTTAACCCCCATTTTGACCTTTTTAAAAATTCTAAAATAAACCATGGATGTCGTAGATATGCTTGTTAGATTTCATAGGAACTATTACATGCTTCGATTCGATAAGGCTAGGCCACTTTATGACCTTTTTAGTGAATTAAAAAGGGTCAAAAACGAGTAAAATCCGTAAATTAACAAGGAAATTCACTTAACCCTCATTTTGTCCATTTTTGAAAATGATAAAATCAACCATGGAATTCGAATATATGCTTGTTATATTTTATAGGAACTATTACATGCTTCGATTCGATAAGGCTAGGCCACTTTATGACCTTTTTAGTGACTTAAAAAGGGTCAAAAACGAGTAAAATCCGTAAATTAACAAGGAAATTCACTTAACCCTCATTTTGTCCGTGTTTGAAAATGATAAAATCAACCTTGGAAGTCGAATATATGCTTGTTAGATTTCATAGGAACTATTACATGCTTCGATTCGACAAGCCTCGACCACTTTAAGCCCTTTTTAGTGAAAGAAAAAAGGTCAAAAACGAGTAAAATCCGTAACTTAACAAGGAAATTCACTTAACCCCCATTTTGGTCTTTTTAAAAAATTCTAAAATAAACCATGGATGTCGTAGATATGCTTGTTAGATTTCATAGGAACTATTACATGCTTCGATTCGATAAGGCTAGGCCACTTTATGACCTTTTTAGTGAAAGAAAAAGGGTCAAAAACGAGTAAAATCCGTAAATTAACAAGGAAATTCACTTAACCTCCATTTTGTCCGTTTTTAAAAATTTTAAAATAAACCATGGATGTCGTAGATATGCTTGTTGGATTTCATAGGAACTATAATATGCTTCGATTCGATAAGGGTAGGCCACTTTATGACCTTTTTAGTGAATTAAAAAGGGTCAAAAATGAGTAAAATCCGTAAATTAACAAGGAAATACACTTAACCCTCATTTTGTCCATTTTTGAAAATGATAAAATCAACCTTGGAATTCGAATATATGCTTGTTAGATTTCATAGGAACTATTACATGCTTCGATTCGATAAGGCTAGGCCACTTTATGACCTTTTTAGTGACTTAAAAAGGGTCAAAAAGGAGTAAAATCCGTAAATTAACAAGGAAATTCACTTAACCCTCATTTTGTCCGTGTTTGAAAATGATAAAATCAACCTTGGAAGTCGAATATATGCTAGTTAGATTTCATAGGAACTATTACATGCTTTGATTCGACAAGCCTCGACCACTTTAAGCCCTTTTCAGTGAAAGAAAAAGGGTCAAAAACGAGTAAAATCCGTAAATTAACAAGGAAATTTACTTAACCCCCATTTTGACCTTTTTTAAAATTCTAAAATAAACCATGGATGTCGTAGACATGCTTGTTAGATTTCATAGGAACTATTACATGCTTCGATTCGATAAGGCTAGGCCACTCTATGACCTTTTTAGTGACTTAAAAAGGGTCAAAAACGAGTAAAATCCGTAAATTAACAAGGAAATTCACTTAACCCTCATTTTGTCCGTGTTTGAAAATGATAAAATCAACCTTGGAAGTCGAATATATGCTTGTTAGATTTCATAGGAACTATTACATGCTTTGATTCGACAAGCCTCGACCACTTTAAGCCCTTTTTAGTGAAAGAAAAAGGGTCAAAAACGAGTAAAATCCGTAAATTAACAAGGAAATTTACTTAACCCCCATTTTGACCTTTTTTAAAATTCTAAAATAAACCATGGATGTCGTAGACATGCTTGTTAGATTTCATAGGAACTATTACATGCTTCGATTCGATAAGGCTAGGCCACTTTATGACCTTTTTAGTGACTTAAAAAGGGTCAAAAACGAGTAAAATCCGTAAATTAACAAGGAAATTCACTTAACCCTCATTTTGTCCGTGTTTGAAAATGATAAAATCAACCTTGGAAGTCGAATATATGCTTGTTAGATTTCATAGGAACTATTACATGCTTTGATTCGACAAGCCTCGACCACTTTAAGCCCTTTTTAGTGAAAGAAAAAGGGTCAAAAACGAGTAAAATCCGTAAATTAACAAGGAAATTTACTTAACCCCCATTTTGACCTTTTTTAAAATTCTAAAATAAACCATGGATGTCGTAGACATGCTTGTTAGATTTCATAGGAACTATTACATGCTTCGATTCGATAAGGCTAGGCCACTTTATGACCTTTTTAGTGAATTAAAAAGGGTCAAAAACGAGTAAAATCCGTAAATTAACGAGGAAATTCACTTAACCCTCATTTTGTCCGTGTTTGAAAATGATAAAATCAACCTTCGAAGTCGAATATATGCTTGTTAGATTTCATAGGAACTATTACATGCTTCGATTCGACAAGCCTCGACCACTTTAAGCCCTTTTTAGTGAAAGAAAAAAGGTCAAAAACGAGTAAAATCCGTAAATTAACAAGGCAATTCACTTAACCCCCATTTTGGCCATTTTAAAAAATTCTAAAATAAACCATGTGGATGTCGTAGATATGCTTGTTAGATTTCCTAGGAACTATGGGCACTTTATGACCTTTTTAGTGAAAGAAAAAGGGTCAAAAACGAGTAAAATCCGTAAATTAACAAGGAAATTTACTTAACCCCCATTTTGACCTTTTTAAAAATTCTAAAATAAACCATGGATGTCGTAGATATGCTTGTTAGATTTCATAGGAACTATTACATGCTTCGATTCGATAAGGCTAGGCCACTTTATGACCTTTTTAGTGAATTAAAAAGGGTCAAAAACGAGTAAAATCCGTAAATTAACAAGGAAATTCACTTAACCCTCATTTTGTCCATTTTTGAAAATGATAAAATCAACCATGGAATTCGAATATATGCTTGTTATATTTTATAGGAACTATTACATGCTTCGATTCGATAAGGCTAGGCCACTTTATGACCTTTTTAGTGACTTAAAAAGGGTCAAAAACGAGTAAAATCCGTAAATTAACAAGGAAATTCACTTAACCCTCATTTTGTCCGTGTTTGAAAATGATAAAATCAACCTTGGAAGTCGAATATATGCTTGTTAGATTTCATAGGAACTATTACATGCTTCGATTCGACAAGCCTCGACCACTTTAAGCCCTTTTTAGTGAAAGAAAAAAGGTCAAAAACGAGTAAAATCCGTAACTTAACAAGGAAATTCACTTAACCCCCATTTTGGCCTTTTTAAAAAATTCTAAAATAAACCATGGATGTCGTAGATATGCTTGTTAGATTTCATAGGAACTATTACATGCTTCGATTCGATAAGGCTAGGCCACTTTATGACCTTTTTAGTGAAAGAAAAAGGGTCAAAAACGAGTAAAATCCGTAAATTAACAAGGAAATTCACTTAACCTCCATTTTGTCCGTTTTTAAAAATTTTAAAATAAACCATGGATGTCGTAGATATGCTTGTTGGATTTCATAGGAACTATAATATGCTTCGATTCGATAAGGGTAGGCCACTTTATGACCTTTTTAGTGAATTAAAAAGGGTCAAAAATGAGTAAAATCCGTAAATTAACAAGGAAATACACTTAACCCTCATTTTGTCCATTTTTGAAAATGATAAAATCAACCTTGGAATTCGAATATATGCTTGTTAGATTTCATAGGAACTATTACATGCTTCGATTCGATAAGGCTAGGCCACTTTATGACCTTTTTAGTGACTTAAAAAGGGTCAAAAAGGAGTAAAATCCGTAAATTAACAAGGAAATTCACTTAACCCTCATTTTGTCCGTGTTTGAAAATGATAAAATCAACCTTGGAAGTCGAATATATGCTAGTTAGATTTCATAGGAACTATTACATGCTTTGATTCGACAAGCCTCGACCACTTTAAGCCCTTTTCAGTGAAAGAAAAAGGGTCAAAAACGAGTAAAATCCGTAAATTAACAAGGAAATTTACTTAACCCCCATTTTGACCTTTTTTAAAATTCTAAAATAAACCATGGATGTCGTAGACATGCTTGTTAGATTTCATAGGAACTATTACATGCTTCGATTCGATAAGGCTAGGCCACTCTATGACCTTTTTAGTGACTTAAAAAGGGTCAAAAACGAGTAAAATCCGTAAATTAACAAGGAAATTCACTTAACCCTCATTTTGTCCGTGTTTGAAAATGATAAAATCAACCTTGGAAGTCGAATATATGCTTGTTAGATTTCATAGGAACTATTACATGCTTTGATTCGACAAGCCTCGACCACTTTAAGCCCTTTTTAGTGAAAGAAAAAGGGTCAAAAACGAGTAAAATCCGTAAATTAACAAGGAAATTTACTTAACCCCCATTTTGACCTTTTTTAAAATTCTAAAATAAACCATGGATGTCGTAGACATGCTTGTTAGATTTCATAGGAACTATTACATGCTTCGATTCGATAAGGCTAGGCCACTTTATGACCTTTTTAGTGAATTAAAAAGGGTCAAAAACGAGTAAAATCCGTAAATTAACAAGGAAATTCACTTAACCCTCATTTTGTCCGTGTTTGAAAATGATAAAATCAACCTTCGAAGTCGAATATATGCTTGTTAGATTTCATAGGAACTATTACATGCTTCGATTCGACAAGCCTCGACCACTTTAAGCCCTTTTTAGTGAAAGAAAAAAGGTCAAAAACGAGTAAAATCCGTAAATTAACAAGGCAATTCACTTAACCCCCATTTTGGCCATTTTAAAAAATTCTAAAATAAACCATGTGGATGTCGTAGATATGCTTGTTAGATTTCCTAGGAACTATGGGCACTTTATGACCTTTTTAGTGAAAGAAAAAGGGTCAAAAACGAGTAAAATCCGTAAATTAACAAGGAAATTTACTTAACCCCCATTTTGACCTTTTTAAAAATTCTAAAATAAACCATGGATGTCGTAGATATGCTTGTTAGATTTCATAGGAACTATTACATGCTTCGATTCGATAAGGCTAGGCCACTTTATGACCTTTTTAGTGAATTAAAAAGGGTCAAAAACGAGTAAAATCCGTAAATTAACAAGGAAATTCACTTAACCCTCATTTTGTCCATTTTTGAAAATGATAAAATCAACCATGGAATTCGAATATATGCTTGTTATATTTTATAGGAACTATTACATGCTTCGATTCGATAAGGCTAGGCCACTTTATGACCTTTTTAGTGACTTAAAAAGGGTCAAAAACGAGTAAAATCCGTAAATTAACAAGGAAATTCACTTAACCCTCATTTTGTCCGTGTTTGAAAATGATAAAATCAACCTTGGAAGTCGAATATATGCTTGTTAGATTTCATAGGAACTATTACATGCTTCGATTCGACAAGCCTCGACCACTTTAAGCCCTTTTTAGTGAAAGAAAAAAGGTCAAAAACGAGTAAAATCCGTAACTTAACAAGGAAATTCACTTAACCCCCATTTTGGTCTTTTTAAAAAATTCTAAAATAAACCATGGATGTCGTAGATATGCTTGTTAGATTTCATAGGAACTATTACATGCTTCGATTCGATAAGGCTAGGCCACTTTATGACCTTTTTAGTGAAAGAAAAAGGGTCAAAAACGAGTAAAATCCGTAAATTAACAAGGAAATTCACTTAACCTCCATTTTGTCCGTTTTTAAAAATTTTAAAATAAACCATGGATGTCGTAGATATGCTTGTTGGATTTCATAGGAACTATAATATGCTTCGATTCGATAAGGGTAGGCCACTTTATGACCTTTTTAGTGAATTAAAAAGGGTCAAAAATGAGTAAAATCCGTAAATTAACAAGGAAATTCACTTAACCCTCATTTTGTCCGTGTTTGAAAATGATAAAATCAACCTTGGAAGTCGAATATATGCTTGATAGATTTCATAGGAACTATTACATGCTTCGATTCGACAAGCCTCGACCACTTTAAGCCCTTTTTAATGAAAGAAAAAAGGTTAAAAACGAGTAAAATCCGTAAATTAACAAGGAAATTCACTTAAACCCCATTTTGGCCTTTTTAAAAAATTCTAAACTAAACCCTGGATGTCGTAGATATGCTTGTTAGATTTCTTAGGAACTATTACATGATTCGATTCGATAAGGTAGGCCACTTTATGACCTTTTTAGTGAAAGAAAAAGGGTCAAAAACGAGTAAAGTCCGTAAATTAACAAGGAAATACACTTAACCCTCATTTTGTCCATTTTTGAAAATGATAAAATCAACCTTGGAATTCGAATATATGCTTGTTAGATTTCATAGGAACTATTACATGCTTCGATTCGATAAGGCTAGGCCACTTTATGACCTTTTTAGTGACTTAAAAAGGGTCAAAAACGAGTAAAATCCGTAAATTAACAAGGAAATTCACTTAACCCTCATTTTGTCCGTGTTTGAAAATGATAAAATCAACCTTGGAAGTCGAATATATGCTTGTTAGATTTCATAGGAACTATTACATGCTTTGATTCGACAAGCCTCGACCACTTTAAGCCCTTTTTAGTGAAAGAAAAAGGGTCAAAAACGAGTAAAATCCGTAAATTAACAAGGAAATTTACTTAACCCCCATTTTGACCTTTTTTAAAATTCTAAAATAAACCATGGATGTCGTAGACATGCTTGTTAGATTTCATAGGAACTATTACATGCTTCGATTCGATAAGGCTAGGCCACTTTATGACCTTTTTAGTGAATTAAAAAGGGTCAAAAACGAGTAAAATCCGTAAATTAACAAGGAAATTCACTTAACCCTCATTTTGTCCGTGTTTGAAAATGATAAAATCAACCTTCGAAGTCGAATATATGCTTGTTAGATTTCATAGGAACTATTACATGCTTCGATTCGACAAGCCTCGACCACTTTAAGCCCTTTTTAGTGAAAGAAAAAAGGTCAAAAACGAGTAAAATCCGTAAATTAACAAGGCAATTCACTTAACCCCCATTTTGGCCATTTTAAAAAATTCTAAAATAAACCATGTGGATGTCGTAGATATGCTTGTTAGATTTCCTAGGAACTATGGGCACTTTATGACCTTTTTAGTGAAAGAAAAAGGGTCAAAAACGAGTTAAATCCGTAAATTAACAAGGAAATTTACTTAACCCCCATTTTGACCTTTTTAAAAATTCTAAAATAAACCATGGATGTCGTAGATATGCTTGTTAGATTTCATAGGAACTATTACATGCTTCGATTCGATAAGGCTAGGCCACTTTATGACCTTTTTAGTGAATTAAAAAGGGTCAAAAACGAGTAAAATCCGTAAATTAACAAGGAAATTCACTTAACCCTCATTTTGTCCATTTTTGAAAATGATAAAATCAACCATGGAATTCGAATATATGCTTGTTATATTTTATAGGAACTATTACATGCTTCGATTCGATAAGGCTAGGCCACTTTATGACCTTTTTAGTGACTTAAAAAGGGTCAAAAACGAGTAAAATCCGTAAATTAACAAGGAAATTCACTTAACCCTCATTTTGTCCGTGTTTGAAAATGATAAAATCAACCTTCGAAGTCGAATATATGCTTGTTAGATTTCATAGGAACTATTACATGCTTCGATTCGACAAGCCTCGACCACTTTAAGCCCTTTTTAGTGAAAGAAAAAAGGTCAAAAACGAGTAAAATCCGTAAATTAACAAGGCAATTCACTTAACCCCCATTTTGGCCATTTTAAAAAATTCTAAAATAAACCATGTGGATGTCGTAGATATGCTTGTTAGATTTCCTAGGAACTATGGGCACTTTATGACCTTTTTAGTGAAAGAAAAAGGGTCAAAAACGAGTAAAATCCGTAAATTAACAAGGAAATTTACTTAACCCCCATTTTGACCTTTTTAAAAATTCTAAAATAAACCATGGATGTCGTAGATATGCTTGTTAGATTTCATAGGAACTATTACATGCTTCGATTCGATAAGGCTAGGCCACTTTATGACCTTTTTAGTGAATTAAAAAGGGTCAAAAACGAGTAAAGTCCGTAAATTAACAATGAAATACACTTAACCCTCATTTTGTCCATTTTTGAAAATGATAAAATCAACCTTGGAATTCGAATATATGCTTGTTAGATTTCATAGGAACTATTACATGCTTCGATTCGATAAGGCTAGGCCACTTTATGACCTTTTTAGTGAATTAAAAAGGGTCAAAAACGAGTAAAATCCGTAAATTAACAAGGAAATTCACTTAACCCTCATTTTGTCCGTGTTTGAAAATGATAAAATCAACCTTGGAAGTCGAATATATGCTTGTTAGATTTCATAGGAACTATTACATGCTTTGATTCGACAAGCCTCGACCACTTTAAGCCCTTTTTAGTGAAAGAAAAAGGGTCAAAAACGAGTAAAATCCGTAAATTAACAAGGAAATTTACTTAACCCCCATTTTGACCTTTTTTAAAATTCTAAAATAAACCATGGATGTCGTAGACATGCTTGTTAGATTTCATAGGAACTATTACATGCTTCGATTCGATAAGGCTAGGCCACTTTATGACCTTTTTAGTGAATTAAAAAGGGTCAAAAACGAGTAAAATCCGTAAATTAACAAGGAAATTCACTTAACCCTCATTTTGTCCGTGTTTGAAAATGATAAAATCAACCTTCGAAGTCGAATATATGCTTGTTAGATTTCATAGGAACTATTACATGCTTCGATTCGACAAGCCTCGACCACTTTAAGCCCTTTTTAGTGAAAGAAAAAAGGTCAAAAACGAGTAAAATCCGTAAATTAACAAGGCAATTCACTTAACCCCCATTTTGGCCATTTTAAAAAATTCTAAAATAAACCATGTGGATGTCGTAGATATGCTTGTTAGATTTCCTAGGAACTATGGGCACTTTATGACCTTTTTAGTGAAAGAAAAAGGGTCAAAAACGAGTAAAATCCGTAAATTAACAAGGAAATTTACTTAACCCCCATTTTGACCTTTTTAAAAATTCTAAAATAAACCATGGATGTCGTAGATATGCTTGTTAGATTTCATAGGAACTATTACATGCTTCGATTCGATAAGGCTAGGCCACTTTATGACCTTTTTAGTGAATTAAAAAGGGTCAAAAACGAGTAAAATCCGTAAATTAACAAGGAAATTCACTTAACCCTCATTTTGTCCATTTTTGAAAATGATAAAATCAACCATGGAATTCGAATATATGCTTGTTATATTTTATAGGAACTATTACATGCTTCGATTCGATAAGGCTAGGCCACTTTATGACCTTTTTAGTGACTTAAAAAGGGTCAAAAACGAGTAAAATCCGTAAATTAACAAGGAAATTCACTTAACCCTCATTTTGTCCGTGTTTGAAAATGATAAAATCAACCTTGGAAGTCGAATATATGCTTGTTAGATTTCATAGGAACTATTACATGCTTCGATTCGACAAGCCTCGACCACTTTAAGCCCTTTTTAGTGAAAGAAAAAAGGTCAAAAACGAGTAAAATCCGTAACTTAACAAGGAAATTCACTTAACCCCCATTTTGGTCTTTTTAAAAAATTCTAAAATAAACCATGGATGTCGTAGATATGCTTGTTAGATTTCATAGGAACTATTACATGCTTCGATTCGATAAGGCTAGGCCACTTTATGACCTTTTTAGTGAAAGAAAAAGGGTCAAAAACGAGTAAAATCCGTAAATTAACAAGGAAATTCACTTAACCTCCATTTTGTCCGTTTTTAAAAATTTTAAAATAAACCATGGATGTCGTAGATATGCTTGTTGGATTTCATAGGAACTATAATATGCTTCGATTCGATAAGGGTAGGCCACTTTATGACCTTTTTAGTGAATTAAAAAGGGTCAAAAATGAGTAAAATCCGTAAATTAACAAGGAAATTCACTTAACCCTCATTTTGTCCGTGTTTGAAAATGATAAAATCAACCTTGGAAGTCGAATATATGCTTGATAGATTTCATAGGAACTATTACATGCTTCGATTCGACAAGCCTCGACCACTTTAAGCCCTTTTTAATGAAAGAAAAAAGGTTAAAAACGAGTAAAATCCGTAAATTAACAAGGAAATTCACTTAAACCCCATTTTGGCCTTTTTAAAAAATTCTAAACTAAACCCTGGATGTCGTAGATATGCTTGTTAGATTTCTTAGGAACTATTACATGATTCGATTCGATAAGGTAGGCCACTTTATGACCTTTTTAGTGAAAGAAAAAGGGTCAAAAACGAGTAAAGTCCGTAAATTAACAAGGAAATACACTTAACCCTCATTTTGTCCATTTTTGAAAATGATAAAATCAACCTTGGAATTCGAATATATGCTTGTTAGATTTCATAGGAACTATTACATGCTTCGATTCGATAAGGCTAGGCCACTTTATGACCTTTTTAGTGACTTAAAAAGGGTCAAAAACGAGTAAAATCCGTAAATTAACAAGGAAATTCACTTAACCCTCATTTTGTCCGTGTTTGAAAATGATAAAATCAACCTTGGAAGTCGAATATATGCTTGTTAGATTTCATAGGAACTATTACATGCTTTGATTCGACAAGCCTCGACCACTTTAAGCCCTTTTTAGTGAAAGAAAAAGGGTCAAAAACGAGTAAAATCCGTAAATTAACAAGGAAATTTACTTAACCCCCATTTTGACCTTTTTTAAAATTCTAAAATAAACCATGGATTTCGTAGACATGCTTGTTAGATTTCATAGGAACTATTACATGCTTCGATTCGATAAGGCTAGGCCACTTTATGACCTTTTTAGTGAATTAAAAAGGGTCAAAAACGAGTAAAATCCGTAAATTAACAAGGAAATTCGCTTAACCCTCATTTTGTCCGTGTTTGAAAATGATAAAATCAACCTTCGAAGTCGAATATATGCTTGTTAGATTTCATAGGAACTATTACATGCTTCGATTCGACAAGCCTCGACCACTTTAAGCCCTTTTTAGTGAAAGAAAAAAGGTCAAAAACGAGTAAAATCCGTAAATTAACAAGGCAATTCACTTAACCCCCATTTTGGCCATTTTAAAAAATTCTAAAATAAACCATGTGGATGTCGTAGATATGCTTGTTAGATTTCCTAGGAACTATGGGCACTTTATGACCTTTTTAGTGAAAGAAAAAGGGTCAAAAACGAGTTAAATCCGTAAATTAACAAGGAAATTTACTTAACCCCCATTTTGACCTTTTTAAAAATTCTAAAATAAACCATGGATGTCGTAGATATGCTTGTTAGATTTCATAGGAACTATTACATGCTTCGATTCGATAAGGCTAGGCCACTTTATGACCTTTTTAGTGAATTAAAAAGGGTCAAAAACGAGTAAAATCCGTAAATTAACAAGGAAATTCACTTAACCCTCATTTTGTCCATTTTTGAAAATGATAAAATCAACCATGGAATTCGAATATATGCTTGTTATATTTTATAGGAACTATTACATGCTTCGATTCGATAAGGCTAGGCCACTTTATGACCTTTTTAGTGACTTAAAAAGGGTCAAAAACGAGTAAAATCCGTAAATTAACAAGGAAATTCACTTAACCCTCATTTTGTCCGTGTTTGAAAATGATAAAATCAACCTTCGAAGTCGAATATATGCTTGTTAGATTTCATAGGAACTATTACATGCTTCGATTCGACAAGCCTCGACCACTTTAAGCCCTTTTTAGTGAAAGAAAAAAGGTCAAAAACGAGTAAAATCCGTAAATTAACAAGGCAATTCACTTAACCCCCATTTTGGCCATTTTAAAAAATTCTAAAATAAACCATGTGGATGTCGTAGATATGCTTGTTAGATTTCCTAGGAACTATGGGCACTTTATGACCTTTTTAGTGAAAGAAAAAGGGTCAAAAACGAGTAAAATCCGTAAATTAACAAGGAAATTTACTTAACCCCCATTTTGACCTTTTTAAAAATTCTAAAATAAACCATGGATGTCGTAGATATGCTTGTTAGATTTCGTAGGAACTATTACATGCTTCGATTCGATAAGGCTAGGCCACTTTATGACCTTTTTAGTGAATTAAAAAGGGTCAAAAACGAGTAAAGTCCGTAAATTAACAATGAAATACACTTAACCCTCATTTTGTCCATTTTTGAAAATGATAAAATCAACCTTGGAATTCGAATATATGCTTGTTAGATTTCATAGGAACTATTACATGCTTCGATTCGATAAGGCTAGGCCACTTTATGACCTTTTTAGTGAATTAAAAAGGGTCAAAAACGAGTAAAATCCGTAAATTAACAAGGAAATTCACTTAACCCTCATTTTGTCCATTTTTGAAAATGATAAAATCAACCATGGAATTCGAATATATGCTTGTTATATTTTATAGGAACTATTACATGCTTCGATTCGATAAGGCTAGGCCACTTTATGACCTTTTTAGTGACTTAAAAAGGGTCAAAAACGAGTAAAATCCGTAAATTAACAAGGAAATTCACTTAACCCTCATTTTGTCCGTGTTTGAAAATGATAAAATCAACCTTGGAAGTCGAATATATGCTTGTTAGATTTCATAGGAACTATTACATGCTTCGATTCGACAAGCCTCGACCACTTTAAGCCCTTTTTAGTGAAAGAAAAAAGGTCAAAAACGAGTAAAATCCGTAACTTAACAAGGAAATTCACTTAACCCCCATTTTGGCCTTTTTAAAAAATTCTAAAATAAACCATGGACGTCGTAGATATGCTTGTTAGATTTCATAGGAACTATTACATGCTTCGATTCGATAAGGCTAGGCCACTTTATGACCTTTTTAGTGAAAGAAAAAGGGTCAAAAACGAGTAAAATCCGTAAATTAACAAGGAAATTCACTTAACCTCCATTTTGTCCGTTTTTAAAAATTTTAAAATAAACCATGGATGTCGTAGATATGCTTGTTGGATTTCATAGGAACTATAATATGCTTCGATTCGATAAGGGTAGGCCACTTTATGACCTTTTTAGTGAATTAAAAAGGGTCAAAAATGAGTAAAATCCGTAAATTAACAAGGAAATTCACTTAACCCTCATTTTGTCCGTGTTTGAAAATGATAAAATCAACCTTGGAAGTCGAATATATGCTTGATAGATTTCATAGGAACTATTACATGCTTAGATTCGACAAGCCTCGACCACTTTAAGCCCTTTTTAATGAAAGAAAAAAGGTTAAAAACGAGTAAAATCCGTAAATTAACAAGGAAATTCACTTAAACCCAATTTTGGCCTTTTTAAAAAATTCTAAACTAAACCCTGGATGTCGTAGATATGCTTGTTAGATTTCTTAGGAACTATTACATGATTCGATTCGATAAGGCTAGGCCACTTTATGACCTTTTTAGTGAAAGAAAAGGGTCAAAAACGAGTAAAGTCCGTAAATTAACAAGGAAATACACTTAACCCTCATTTTGTCCATTTTTGAAAATGATAAAATCAACCTTGGAATTCGAATATATGCTTGTTAGATTTCATAGGAACTATTACATGCTTCGATTCGATAAGGCTAGGCCACTTTATGACCTTTTTAGTGACTTAAAAAGGGTCAAAAACGAGTAAAATCCGTAAATTAACAAGGAAATTCATTTAACCCTCATTTTGTCCGTGTTTGAAAATGATAAAATCAACCTTGGAAGTCGAATATATGCTAGTTAGATTTCATAGGAACTATTACATGCTTTGATTCGACAAGCCTCGACCACTTTAAGCCCTTTTTAGTGAAAGAAAAAGGGTCAAAAACGAGTAAAATCCGTAAATTAACAAGGAAATTTACTTAACCCCCATTTTGACCTTTTTTAAAATTCTAAAATAAACCATGGATGTCGTAGACATGCTTGTTAGATTTCATAGGAACTATTACATGCTTCGATTCGATAAGGCTAGGCCACTTTATGACCTTTTTAGTGACTTAAAAAGGGTCAAAAACGAGTAAAATCCGTAAATTAACAAGGAAATTCACTTAACCCTCATTTTGTCCGTGTTTGAAAATGATAAAATCAACCTTGGAAGTCGAATATATGCTTGTTAGATTTCATAGGAACTATTACATGCTTTGATTCGACAAGCCTCGACCACTTTAAGCCCTTTTTAGTGAAAGAAAAAGGGTCAAAAACGAGTAAAATCCGTAAATTAACAAGGAAATTTACTTAACCCCCATTTTGACCTTTTTTAAAATTCTAAAATAAACCATGGATGTCGTAGACATGCTTGTTAGATTTCATAGGAACTATTACATGCTTCGATTCGATAAGGCTAGGCCACTTTATGACCTTTTTAGTGAATTAAAAAGGGTCAAAAACGAGTAAAATCCGTAAATTAACAAGGAAATTCACTTAACCCTCATTTTGTCCGTGTTTGAAAATGATAAAATCAACCTTCGAAGTCGAATATATGCTTGTTAGATTTCATAGGAACTATTACATGCTTCGATTCGACAAGCCTCGACCACTTTAAGCCCTTTTTAGTGAAAGAAAAAAGGTCAAAAACTAGTAAAATCCGTAAATTAACAAGGCAATTCACTTAACCCCCATTTTGGCCATTTTAAAAAATTCTAAAATAAACCATGTGGATGTCGTAGATATGCTTGTTAGATTTCCTAGGAACTATGGGCACTTTATGACCTTTTTAGTGAAAGAAAAAGGGTCAAAAACGAGTAAAATCCGTAAATTAACAAGGAAATTTACTTAACCCCCATTTTGACCTTTTTAAAAATTCTAAAATAAACCATGGATGTCATAGATATGCTTGTTAGATTTCATAGGAACTATTACATGCTTCGATTCGATAAGGCTAGGCCACTTTATGACCTTTTTAGTGAATTAAAAAGGGTCAAAAACGAGTAAAATCCGTAAATTAACAAGGAAATTCACTTAACCCTCATTTTGTCCATTTTTGAAAATGATAAAATCAACCATGGAATTCGAATATATGCTTGTTATATTTTATAGGAACTATTACATGCTTCGATTCGATAAGGCTAGGCCACTTTATGACCTTTTTAGTGACTTAAAAAGGGTCAAAAACGAGTAAAATCCGTAAATTAACAAGGAAATTCACTTAACCCTCATTTTGTCCGTGTTTGAAAATGATAAAATCAACCTTGGAAGTCGAATATATGCTTGTTAGATTTCATAGGAACTATTACATGCTTCGATTCGACAAGCCTCGACCACTTTAAGCCCTTTTTAGTGAAAGAAAAAAGGTCAAAAACGAGTAAAATCCGTAACTTAACAAGGAAATTCACTTAACCCCCATTTTGGTCTGTTTAAAAAATTCTAAAATAAACCATGGATGTCGTAGATATGCTTGTTAGATTTCATAGGAACTATTACATGCTTCGATTCGATAAGGCTAGGCCACTTTATGACCTTTTTAGTGAAAGAAAAAGGGTCAAAAACGAGTAAAATCCGTAAATTAACAAGGAAATTCACTTAACCTCCATTTTGTCCGTTTTTAAAAATTTTAAAATAAACCATGGATGTCGTAGATATGCTTGTTGGATTTCATAGGAACTATAATATGCTTCGATTCGATAAGGGTAGGCCACTTTATGACCTTTTTAGTGAATTAAAAAGGGTCAAAAATGAGTAAAATCCGTAAATTAACAAGGAAATTCACTTAACCCTCATTTTGTCCGTGTTTGAAAATGATAAAATCAACCTTGGAAGTCGAATATATGCTTGATAGATTTCATAGAAACTATTACATGCTTCGATTCGACAAGCCTCGACCACTTTAAGCCCTTTTTAATGAAAGAAAAAAGGTTAAAAACGAGTAAAATCCGTAAATTAACAAGGAAATTCACTTAAACCCCATTTTGGCCTTTTTAAAAAATTCTAAACTAAACCCTGGATGTCGTAGATATGCTTGTTAGATTTCTTAGAAACTATTACATGATTCGATTCGATAAGGCTAGGCCACTTTATGACCTTTTTAGTGAAAGAAAAAGGGTCAAAAACGAGTAAAGTCCGTAAATTAACAAGGAAATACACTTAACCCTCATTTTGTCCATTTTTGAAAATGATAAAATCAACCTTGGAATTCGAATATATGCTTGTTAGATTTCATAGGAACTATTACATGCTTCGATTCGATAAGGCTAGGCCACTTTATGACCTTTTTAGTGAATTAAAAAGGGTCAAAAACGAGTAAAATCCGTAAATTAACAAGGAAATTCACTTAACCCTCATTTTGTCCGTGTTTGAAAATGATAAAATCAACCTTCGAAGTCGAATATATGCTTGTTAGATTTCATAGGAACTATTACATGCTTCGATTCGACAAGCCTCGACCACTTTAAGCCCTTTTTAGTGAAAGAAAAAAGGTCAAAAACGAGTAAAATCCGTAAATTAACAAGGCAATTCACTTAACCCCCATTTTGGCCATTTTAAAAAATTCTAAAATAAACCATGTGGATGTCGTAGATATGCTTGTTAGATTTCCTAGGAACTATGGGCACTTTATGACCTTTTTAGTGAAAGAAAAAGGGTCAAAAACGAGTAAAATCCGTAAATTAACAAGGAAATTTACTTAACCCCCATTTTGACCTTTTTAAAAATTCTAAAATAAACCATGGATGTCGTAGATATGCTTGTTAGATTTCATAGGAACTATTACATGCTTCGATTCGATAAGGCTAGGCCACTTTATGACCTTTTTAGTGAATTAAAAAGGGTCAAAAACGAGTAAAATCCGTAAATTAACAAGGAAATTCACTTAACCCTCATTTTGTCCATTTTTGAAAATGATAAAATCAACCATGGAATTCGAATATATGCTTGTTATATTTTATAGGAACTATTACATGCTTCGATTCGATAAGGCTAGGCCACTTTATGACCTTTTTAGTGACTTAAAAAGGGTCAAAAACGAGTAAAATCCGTAAATTAACAAGGAAATTCACTTAACCCTCATTTTGTCCGTGTTTGAAAATGATAAAATCAACCTTGGAAGTCGAATATATGCTTGTTAGATTTCATAGGAACTATTACATGCTTCGATTCGACAAGCCTCGACCACTTTAAGCCCTTTTTAGTGAAAGAAAAAAGGTCAAAAACGAGTAAAATCCGTAACTTAACAAGGAAATTCACTTAACCCCCATTTTGGTCTTTTTAAAAAATTCTAAAATAAACCATGGATGTCGTAGATATGCTTGTTAGATTTCATAGGAACTATTACATGCTTCGATTCGATAAGGCTAGGCCACTTTATGACCTTTTTAGTGAAAGAAAAAGGGTCAAAAACGAGTAAAATCCGTAAATTAACAAGGAAATTCACTTAACCTCCATTTTGTCCGTTTTTAAAAATTTTAAAATAAACCATGGATGTCGTAGATATGCTTGTTGGATTTCATAGGAACTATAATATGCTTCGATTCGATAAGGGTAGGCCACTTTATGACCTTTTTAGTGAATTAAAAAGGGTCAAAAATGAGTAAAATCCGTAAATTAACAAGGAAATTCACTTAACCCTCATTTTGTCCGTGTTTGAAAATGATAAAATCAACCTTGGAAGTCGAATATATGCTTGATAGATTTCATAGGAACTATTACATGCTTCGATTCGACAAGCCTCGACCACTTTAAGCCCTTTTTAATGAAAGAAAAAAGGTTAAAAACGAGTAAAATCCGTAAATTAACAAGGAAATTCACTTAAACCCCATTTTGGCCTTTTTAAAAAATTCTAAACTAAACCCTGGATGTCGTAGATATGCTTGTTAGATTTCTTAGGAACTATTACATGATTCGATTCGATAAGGTAGGCCACTTTATGACCTTTTTAGTGAAAGAAAAAGGGTCAAAAACGAGTAAAGTCCGTAAATTAACAAGGAAATACACTTAACCCTCATTTTGTCCATTTTTGAAAATGATAAAATCAACCTTGGAATTCGAATATATGCTTGTTAGATTTCATAGGAACTATTACATGCTTCGATTCGATAAGGCTAGGCCACTTTATGACCTTTTTAGTGACTTAAAAAGGGTCAAAAACGAGTAAAATCCGTAAATTAACAAGGAAATTCACTTAACCCTCATTTTGTCCGTGTTTGAAAATGATAAAATCAACCTTGGAAGTCGAATATATGCTTGTTAGATTTCATAGGAACTATTACATGCTTTGATTCGACAAGCCTCGACCACTTTAAGCCCTTTTTAGTGAAAGAAAAAGGGTCAAAAACGAGTAAAATCCGTAAATTAACAAGGAAATTTACTTAACCCCCATTTTGACCTTTTTTAAAATTCTAAAATAAACCATGGATGTCGTAGACATGCTTGTTAGATTTCATAGGAACTATTACATGCTTCGATTCGATAAGGCTAGGCCACTTTATGACCTTTTTAGTGACTTAAAAAGGGTCAAAAACGAGTAAAATCCGTAAATTAACAAGGAAATTCACTTAACCCTCATTTTGTCCGTGTTTGAAAATGATAAAATCAACCTTCGAAGTCGAATATATGCTTGTTAGATTTCATAGGAACTATTACATGCTTCGATTCGACAAGCCTCGACCACTTTAAGCCCTTTTTAGTGAAAGAAAAAAGGTCAAAAACGAGTAAAATCCGTAAATTAACAAGGCAATTCACTTAACCCCCATTTTGGCCATTTTAAAAAATTCTAAAATAAACCATGTGGATGTCGTAGATATGCTTGTTAGATTTCCTAGGAACTATGGGCACTTTATGACCTTTTTAGTGAAAGAAAAAGGGTCAAAAACGAGTAAAATCCGTAAATTAACAAGGAAATTTACTTAACCCCCATTTTGACCTTTTTAAAAATTCTAAAATAAACCATGGATGTCGTAGATATGCTTGTTAGATTTCATAGGAACTATTACATGCTTCGATTCGATAAGGCTAGGCCACTTTATGACCTTTTTAGTGAATTAAAAAGGGTCAAAAACGAGTAAAGTCCGTAAATTAACAATGAAATACACTTAACCCTCATTTTGTCCATTTTTGAAAATGATAAAATCAACCTTGGAATTCGAATATATGCTTGTTAGATTTCATAGGAACTATTACATGCTTCGATTCGATAAGGCTAGGCCACTTTATGACCTTTTTAGTGAATTAAAAAGGGTCAAAAACGAGTAAAATCCGTAAATTAACAAGGAAATTCACTTAACCCTCATTTTGTCCATTTTTGAAAATGATAAAATCAACCATGGAATTCGAATATATGCTTGTTATATTTTATAGGAACTATTACATGCTTCGATTCGATAAGGCTAGGCCACTTTATGACCTTTTTAGTGACTTAAAAAGGGTCAAAAACGAGTAAAATCCGTAAATTAACAAGGAAATTCACTTAACCCTCATTTTGTCCGTGTTTGAAAATGATAAAATCAACCTTGGAAGTCGAATATATGCTTGTTAGATTTCATAGGAACTATTACATGCTTCGATTCGACAAGCCTCGACCACTTTAAGCCCTTTTTAGTGAAAGAAAAAAGGTCAAAAACGAGTAAAATCCGTAACTTAACAAGGAAATTCACTTAACCCCCATTTTGGCCTTTTTAAAAAATTCTAAAATAAACCATGGACGTCGTAGATATGCTTGTTAGATTTCATAGGAACTATTACATGCTTCGATTCGATAAGGCTAGGCCACTTTATGACCTTTTTAGTGAAAGAAAAAGGGTCAAAAACGAGTAAAATCCGTAAATTAACAAGGAAATTCACTTAACCTCCATTTTGTCCGTTTTTAAAAATTTTAAAATAAACCATGGATGTCGTAGATATGCTTGTTGGATTTCATAGGAACTATAATATGCTTCGATTCGATAAGGGTAGGCCACTTTATGACCTTTTTAGTGAATTAAAAAGGGTCAAAAATGAGTAAAATCCGTAAATTAACATGGAAATTCACTTAACCCTCATTTTGTCCGTGTTTGAAAATGATAAAATCAACCTTGGAAGTCGGATATATGCTTGATAGATTTCATAGGAACTATTACATGCTTAGATTCGACAAGCCTCGACCACTTTAAGCCCTTTTTAATGAAAGAAAAAAGGTTAAAAACGAGTAAAATCCGTAAATTAACAAGGAAATTCACTTAAACCCAATTTTGGCCTTTTTAAAAAATTCTAAACTAAACCCTGGATGTCGTAGATATGCTTGTTAGATTTCTTAGGAACTATTACATGATTCGATTCGATAAGGCTATGCCACTTTATGACCTTTTTAGTGAAAGAAAAAGGGTCAAAAACGAGTAAAGTCCGTAAATTAACAAGGAAATACACTTAACCCTCATTTTGTCCATTTTTGAAAATGATAAAATCAACCTTGGAATTCGAATATATGCTTGTTAGATTTCATAGGAACTATTACATGCTTCGATTCGATAAGGCTAGGCCACTTTATGACCTTTTTAGTGACTTAAAAAGGGTCAAAAACGAGTAAAATCCGTAAATTAACAAGGAAATTCACTTAACCCTCATTTTGTCCGTGTTTGAAAATGATAAAATCAACCTTGGAAGTCGAATATATGCTAGTTAGATTTCATAGGAACTATTACATGCTTTGATTCGACAAGCCTCGACCACTTTAAGCCCTTTTTAGTGAAAGAAAAAGGGTCAAAAACGAGTAAAATCCGTAAATTAACAAGGAAATTTACTTAACCCCCATTTTGACCTTTTTTAAAATTCTAAAATAAACCATGGATGTCGTACACATGCTTGTTAGATTTCATAGGAACTATTACATGCTTCGATTCGATAAGGCTAGGCCACTTTATGACCTTTTTAGTGACTTAAAAAGGGTCAAAAACGAGTAAAATCCGTAAATTAACAAGGAAATTCACTTAACCCTCATTTTGTCCGTGTTTGAAAATGATAAAATCAACCTTGGAAGTCGAATATATGCTTGTTAGATTTCATAGGAACTATTACATGCTTTGATTCGACAAGCCTCGACCACTTTAAGCCCTTTTTAGTGAAAGAAAAAGGGTCAAAAACGAGTAAAATCCGTAAATTAACAAGGAAATTTACTTAACCCCCATTTTGACCTTTTTTAAAATTCTAAAATAAACCATGGATGTCGTAGACATGCTTGTTAGATTTCATAGGAACTATTACATGCTTCGATTCGATAAGGCTAGGCCACTTTATGACCTTTTTAGTGAATTGAAAAGGGTCAAAAACGAGTAAAATCCGTAAATTAACAAGGAAATTCACTTAACCCTCATTTTGTCCGTGTTTGAAAATGATAAAATCAACCTTCGAAGTCGAATATATGCTTGTTAGATTTCATAGGAACTATTACATGCTTCGATTCGACAAGCCTCGACCACTTTAAGCCCTTTTTAGTGAAAGAAAAAAGGTCAAAAACTAGTAAAATCCGTAAATTAACAAGGCAATTCACTTAACCCCCATTTTGGCCATTTTAAAAAATTCTAAAATAAACCATGTGGATGTCGTAGATATGCTTGTTAGATTTCCTAGGAACTATGGGCACTTTATGACCTTTTTAGTGAAAGAAAAAGGGTCAAAAACGAGTAAAATCCGTAAATTAACAAGGAAATTTACTTAACCCCCATTTTGACCTTTTTAAAAATTCTAAAATAAACCATGGATGTCATAGATATGCTTGTTAGATTTCATAGGAACTATTACATGCTTCGATTCGATAAGGCTAGGCCACTTTATGACCTTTTTAGTGAATTAAAAAGGGTCAAAAACGAGTAAAATCCGTAAATTAACAAGGAAATTCACTTAACCCTCATTTTGTCCATTTTTGAAAATGATAAAATCAACCATGGAATTCGAATATATGCTTGTTATATTTTATAGGAACTATTACATGCTTCGATTCGATAAGGCTAGGCCACTTTATGACCTTTTTAGTGACTTAAAAAGGGTCAAAAACGAGTAAAATCCGTAAATTAACAAGGAAATTCACTTAACCCTCATTTTGTCCGTGTTTGAAAATGATAAAATCAACCTTGGAAGTCGAATATATGCTTGTTAGATTTCATAGGAACTATTACATGCTTCGATTCGACAAGCCTCGACCACTTTAAGCCCTTTTTAGTGAAAGAAAAAAGGTCAAAAACGAGTAAAATCCGTAACTTAACAAGGAAATTCACTTAACCCCCATTTTGGTCTGTTTAAAAAATTCTAAAATAAACCATGGATGTCGTAGATATGCTTGTTAGATTTCATAGGAACTATTACATGCTTCGATTCGATAAGGCTAGGCCACTTTATGACCTTTTTAGTGAAAGAAAAAGGGTCAAAAACGAGTAAAATCCGTAAATTAACAAGGAAATTCACTTAACCTCCATTTTGTCCGTTTTTAAAAATTTTAAAATAAACCATGGATGTCGTAGATATGCTTGTTGGATTTCATAGGAACTATAATATGCTTCGATTCGATAAGGGTAGGCCACTTTATGACCTTTTTAGTGAATTAAAAAGGGTCAAAAATGAGTAAAATCCGTAAATTAACAAGGAAATTCACTTAACCCTCATTTTGTCCGTGTTTGAAAATGATAAAATCAACCTTGGAAGTCGAATATATGCTTGATAGATTTCATAGAAACTATTACATGCTTCGATTCGACAAGCCTCGACCACTTTAAGCCCTTTTTAATGAAAGAAAAAAGGTTAAAAACGAGTAAAATCCGTAAATTAACAAGGAAATTCACTTAAACCCAATTTTGGCCTTTTTAAAAAATTCTAAACTAAACCCTGGATGTCGTAGATATGCTTGTTAGATTTCTTAGGAACTATTACATGATTCGATTCGATAAGGCTAGGCCACTTTATGACCTTTTTAGTGAAAGAAAAAGGGTCAAAAACGAGTAAAGTCCGTAAATTAACAAGGAAATACACTTAACCCTCATTTTGTCCATTTTTGAAAATGATAAAATCAACCTTGGAATTCGAATATATGCTTGTTAGATTTCATAGGAACTATTACATGCTTCGATTCGATAAGGCTAGGCCACTTTATGACCTTTTTAGTGACTTAAAAAGGGTCAAAAACGAGTAAAATCCGTAAATTAACAAGGAAATTCACTTAACCCTCATTTTGTCCGTGTTTGAAAATGATAAAATCAACCTTGGAAGTCGAATATATGCTTGTTAGATTTCATAGGAACTATTACATGCTTTGATTCGACAAGCCTCGACCACTTTAAGCCCTTTTTAGTGAAAGAAAAAGGGTCAAAAACGAGTAAAATCCGTAAATTAACAAGGAAATTTACTTAACCCCCATTTTGACCTTTTTTAAAATTCTAAAATAAACCATGGATGTCGTAGACATGCTTGTTAGATTTCATAGGAACTATTACATGCTTCGATTCGATAAGGCTAGGCCACTTTATGACCTTTTTAGTGAATTAAAAAGGGTCAAAAACGAGTAAAATCCGTAAATTAACAAGGAAATTCACTTAACCCTCATTTTGTCCGTGTTTGAAAATGATAAAATCAACCTTCGAAGTCGAATATATGCTTGTTAGATTTCATAGGAACTATTACATGCTTCGATTCGACAAGCCTCGACCACTTTAAGCCCTTTTTAGTGAAAGAAAAAAGGTCAAAAACGAGTAAAATCCGTAAATTAACAAGGCAATTCACTTAACCCCCATTTTGGCCATTTTAAAAAATTCTAAAATAAACCATGTGGATGTCGTAGATATGCTTGTTAGATTTCCTAGGAACTATGGGCACTTTATGACCTTTTTAGTGAAAGAAAAAAGGTCAAAAACGAGTAAAATCCGTAAATTAACAAGAAAATTTACTTAACCCCCATTTTGACCTTTTTAAAAATTCTAAAATAAACCATGGATGTCGTAGATATGCTTGTTAGATTTCATAGGAACTATTACATGCTTCGATTCGATAAGGCTAGGCCACTTTATGACCTTTTTAGTGAATTAAAAAGGGTCAAAAACGAGTAAAATCCGTAAATTAACAAGGAAATTCACTTAACCCTCATTTTGTCCATTTTTGAAAATGATAAAATCAACCATGGAATTCGAATATATGCTTGTTATATTTTATAGGAACTATTACATGCTTCGATTCGATAAGGCTAGGCCACTTTATGACCTTTTTAGTGACTTAAAAAGGGTCAAAAACGAGTAAAATCCGTAAATTAACAAGGAAATTCACTTAACCCTCATTTTGTCCGTGTTTGAAAATGATAAAATCAACCTTGGAAGTCGAATATATGCTTGTTAGATTTCATAGGAACTATTACATGCTTCGATTCGACAAGCCTCGACCACTTTAAGCCCTTTTTAGTGAAAGAAAAAAGGTCAAAAACGAGTAAAATCCGTAACTTAACAAGGAAATTCACTTAACCCCCATTTTGGCCTTTTTAAAAAATTCTAAAATAAACCATGGATGTCGTAGATTTGCTTGTTAGATTTCATAGGAACTATTACATGCTTCGATTCGATAAGGCTAGGCCACTTTATGACCTTTTTAGTGAAAGAAAAAGGGTCAAAAACGAGTAAAATCCGTAAATTAACAAGGAAATTCACTTAACCTCCATTTTGTCCGTTTTTAAAAATTTTAAAATAAACCATGGATGTCGTAGATATGCTTGTTGGATTTCATAGGAACTATAATATGCTTCGATTCGATAAGGGTAGGCCACTTTATGACCTTTTTAGTGAATTAAAAAGGGTCAAAAATGAGTAAAATCCGTAAATTAACAAGGAAATTCACTTAACCCTCATTTTGTCCGTGTTTGAAAATGATAAAATCAACCTTGGAAGTCGAATATATGCTTGATAGATTTCATAGGAACTATTACATGCTTCGATTCGACAAGCCTCGACCACTTTAAGCCCTTTTTAGTGAAAGAAAAAAGGTCAAAAACGAGTAAAATCCGTAAATTAACAAGGCAATTCACTTAACCCCCATTTTGGCCATTTTAAAAAATTCTAAAATAAACCATGTGGATGTCGTAGATATGCTTGTTAGATTTCCTAGGAACTATGGGCACTTTATGACCTTTTTAGTGAAAGAAAATGGGTCAAAAACGAGTAAAATCCGTAAATTAACAAGGAAATTTACTTAACCCCCATTTTGACCTTTTTAAAAATTCTAAAATAAACCATGGATGTCGTAGATATGCTTGTTAGATTTCATAGGAACTATTACATGCTTCGATTCGATAAGGCTAGGCCACTTTATGACCTTTTTAGTGAATTAAAAAGGGTCAAAAACGAGTAAAATCCGTAAATTAACAAGGAAATTCACTTAACCCTCATTTTGTCCATTTTTGAAAATGATAAAATCAACCATGGAATTCGAATATATGCTTGTTATATTTTATAGGAACTATTACATGCTTCGATTCGATAAGGCTAGGCCACTTTATGACCTTTTTAGTGACTTAAAAAGGGTCAAAAACGAGTAAAATCCGTAAATTAACAAGGAAATTCACTTAACCCTCAGTTTGTCCGTGTTTGAAAATGATAAAATCAACCTTGGAAGTCGAATATATGCTTGTTAGATTTCATAGGAACTATTACATGCTTTGATTCGACAAGCCTCGACCACTTTAAGCCCTTTTTAGTGAAAGAAAAAGGGTCAAAAACGAGTAAAATCCGTAAATTAACAAGGAAATTTACTTAACCCCCATTTTGACCATTTTTAAAATTCTAAAATAAACCATGGATGTCGTAGACATGCTTGTTAGATTTCATAGGAACTATTACATGCTTCGATTCGATAAGGCTAGGCCACTTTATGACCTTTTTAGTGAATTAAAAAGGGTCAAAAACGAGTAAAATCCGTAAATTAACAAGGAAATTCACTTAACCCTCATTTTGTCCGTGTTTGAAAATGATAAAATCAACCTTGGAAGTCGAATATATGCTTGTTAGATTTCATAGGAACTATTACATGCTTCGATTCGACAAGCCTCGACCACTTTAAGCTCTTTTTAGTGAAAGAAAAAAGGTCAAAAACGAGTAAAATCCGTAAATTAACAAGGCAATTCACTTAACCCCCATTTTGGCCATTTTAAAAAATTCTAAAATAAACCATGTGGATGTCGTAGATATGCTTGTTAGATTTCCTAGGAACTATGGGCACTTTATGACCTTTTTAGTGAAAGAAAAAGGGTCAAAAACGAGTAAAATCCGTAAATTAACAAGGAAATTTACTTAACCCCCATTTTGACCTTTTTAAAAATTCTAAAATAAACCATGGATGTCGTAGATATGCTTGTTAGATTTCATAGGAACTATTACATGCTTCGATTCGATAAGGCTAGGCCACTTTATGACCTTTTTAGTGAATTAAAAAGGGTCAAAAACGAGTAAAATCCGTAAATTAACAAGGAAATTCACTTAACCCTCATTTTGTCCATTTTTGAAAATGATAAAATCAACCATGGAATTCGAATATATGCTTGTTATATTTTATAGGAACTATTACATGCTTCGATTCGATAAGGCTAGGCCACTTTATGACCTTTTTAGTGACTTAAAAAGGGTCAAAAACGAGTAAAATCCGTAAATTAACAAGGAAATTCACTTAACCCTCATTTTGTCCGTGTTTGAAAATGATAAAATCAACCTTGGAAGTCGAATATATGCTTGTTAGATTTCATAGGAACTATTACATGCTTCGATTCGACAAGCCTCGACCACTTTAAGCCCTTTTTAGTGAAAGAAAAAAGGTCAAAAACGAGTAAAATCCGTAACTTAACAAGGAAATTCACTTAACCCCCATTTTGGCCTTTTTAAAAAATTCTAAAATAAACCATGGATGTCGTAGATATGCTTGTTAGATTTCATAGGAACTATTACATGCTTCGATTCGATAAGGCTAGGCCACTTTATGACCTTTTTAGTGAAAGAAAAAGGGTCAAAAACGAGTAAAATCCGTAAATTAACAAGGAAATTCACTTAACCTCCATTTTGTCCGTTTTTAAAAATTTTAAAATAAACCATGGATGTCGTAGATATGCTTGTTGGATTTCATAGGAACTATAATATGCTTCGATTCGATAAGGGTAGGCCACTTTATGACCTTTTTAGTGAATTAAAAAGGGTCAAAAATGAGTAAAATCCGTAAATTAACAAGGAAATTCACTTAACCCTCATTTTGTCCGTGTTTGAAAATGATAAAATCAACCTTGGAAGTCGAATATATGCTTGATAGATTTCATAGGAACTATTACATGCTTCGATTCGACAAGCCTCGACCACTTTAAGCCCTTTTTAGTGAAAGAAAAAAGGTCAAAAACGAGTAAAATCCGTAAATTAACAAGGCAATTCACTTAACCCCCATTTTGGCCATTTTAAAAAATTCTAAAATAAACCATGTGGATGTCGTAGATATGCTTGTTAGATTTCCTAGGAACTATGGGCACTTTATGACCTTTTTAGTGAAAGAAAAAGGGTCAAAAACGAGTAAAATCCGTAAATTAACAAGGAAATTTACTTAACCCCCATTTTGACCTTTTTAAAAATTCTAAAATAAACCATGGATGTCGTAGATATGCTTGTTAGATTTCATAGGAACTATTACATGCTTCGATTCGATAAGGCTAGGCCACTTTATGACCTTTTTAGTGAATTAAAAAGGGTCAAAAACGAGTAAAATCCGTAAATTAACAAGGAAATTCACTTAACCCTCATTTTGTCCATTTTTGAAAATGATAAAATCAACCATGGAATTCGAATATATGCTTGTTATATTTTATAGGAACTATTACATGCTTCGATTCGATAAGGCTAGGCCACTTTATGACCTTTTTAGTGACTTAAAAAGGGTCAAAAACGAGTAAAATCCGTAAATTAACAAGGAAATTCACTTAACCCTCATTTTGTCCGTGTTTGAAAATGATAAAATCAACCTTGGAAGTCGAATATATGCTTGTTAGATTTCATAGGAACTATTACATGCTTTGATTCGACAAGCCTCGACCACTTTAAGCCCTTTTTAGTGAAAGAAAAAGGGTCAAAAACGAGTAAAATCCGTAAATTAACAAGGAAATTTACTTAACCCCCATTTTGACCTTTTTTAAAATTCTAAAATAAACCATGGATGTCGTAGACATGCTTGTTAGATTTCATAGGAACTATTACATGCTTCGATTCGATAAGGCTAGGCCACTTTATGACCTTTTTAGTGAATTAAAAAGGGTCAAAAACGAGTAAAATCCGTAAATTAACAAGGAAATTCACTTAACCCTCATTTTGTCCGTGTTTGAAAATGATAAAATCAACCTTCGAAGTCGAATATATGCTTGTTAGATTTCATAGGAACTATTACATGCTTCGATTCGACAAGCCTCGACCACTTTAAGCCCTTTTTAGTGAAAGAAAAAAGGTCAAAAACGAGTAAAATCCGTAAATTAACAAGGCAATTCACTTAACCCCCATTTTGGCCATTTTAAAAAATTCTAAAATAAACCATGTGGATGTCGTAGATATGCTTGTTAGATTTCCTAGGAACTATGGGCACTTTATGACCTTTTTAGTGAAAGAAAAAGGGTCAAAAACGAGTAAAATCCGTAAATTAACAAGGAAATTTACTTAACCCCCATTTTAACCTTTTTAAAAATTCTAAAATAAACCATGGATGTCGTAGATATGCTTGTTAGATTTCATAGGAACTATTACATGCTTCGATTCGATAAGGCTAGGCCACTTTATGACCTTTTTAGTGAATTAAAAAGGGTCAAAAACGAGTAAAATCCGTAAATTAACAAGGAAATTCACTTAACCCTCATTTTGTCCATTTTTGAAAATGATAAAATCAACCATTGAATTCGAATATATGCTTGTTATATTTTATAGGAACTATTACATGCTTCGATTCGATAAGGCTAGGCCACTTTATGACCTTTTTAGTGACTTAAAAAGGGTCAAAAACGAGTAAAATCCGTAAATTAACAAGGAAATTCACTTAACCCTCATTTTGTCCGTGTTTGAAAATGATAAAATCAACCTTGGAAGTCGAATATATGCTTGTTAGATTTCATAGGAACTATTACATGCTTCGATTCGACAAGCCTCGACCACTTTAAGCCCTTTTTAGTGAAAGAAAAAAGGTCAAAAACGAGTAAAATCCGTAACTTAACAAGGAAATTCACTTAACCCCCATTTTGGCCTTTTTAAAAAATTCTAAAATAAACCATGGATGTCGTAGATATGCTTGTTAGATTTCATAGGAACTATTACATGCTTCGATTCGATAAGGCTAGGCCACTTTATGACCTTTTTAGTGAAAGAAAAAGGGTCAAAAACGAGTAAAATCCGTAAATTAACAAGGAAATTCACTTAACCTCCATTTTGTCCGTTTTTAAAAATTTTAAAATAAACCATGGATGTCGTAGATATGCTTGTTGGATTTCATAGGAACTATAATATGCTTCGATTCGATAAGGGTAGGCCACTTTATGACCTTTTTAGTGAATTAAAAAGGGTCAAAAATGAGTAAAATCCGTAAATTAACAAGGAAATTCACTTAACCCTCATTTTGTCCGTGTTTGAAAATGATAAAATCAACCTTGGAAGTCGAATATATGCTTGATAGATTTCATAGGAACTATTACATGCTTCGATTCGACAAGCCTCGACCACTTTAAGCCCTTTTTAGTGAAAGAAAAAAGGTCAAAAACGAGTAAAATCCGTAAATTAACAAGGCAATTCACTTAACCCCCATTTTGGCCATTTTAAAAAATTCTAAAATAAACCATGTGGATGTCGTAGATATGCTTGTTAGATTTCCTAGGAACTATGGGCACTTTATGACCTTTTTAGTGAAAGAAAAAGGGTCAAAAACGAGTAAAATCCGTAAATTAACAAGGAAATTTACTTAACCCCCATTTTGACCTTTTTAAAAATTCTAAAATAAACCATGGATGTCGTAGATATGCTTGTTAGATTTCATAGGAACTATTACATGCTTCGATTCGATAAGGCTAGGCCACTTTATGACCTTTTTAGTGAATTAAAAAGGGTCAAAAACGAGTAAAATCCGTAAATTAACAAGGAAATTCACTTAACCCTCATTTTGTCCATTTTTGAAAATGATAAAATCAACCATGGAATTCGAATATATGCTTGTTATATTTTATAGGAACTATTACATGCTTCGATTCGATAAGGCTAGGCCACTTTATGACCTTTTTAGTGACTTAAAAAGGGTCAAAAACGAGTAAAATCCGTAAATTAACAAGGAAATTCACTTAACCCTCAGTTTGTCCGTGTTTGAAAATGATAAAATCAACCTTGGAAGTCGAATATATGCTTGTTAGATTTCATAGGAACTATTACATGCTTTGATTCGACAAGCCTCGACCACTTTAAGCCCTTTTTAGTGAAAGAAAAAGGGTCAAAAACGAGTAAAATCCGTAAATTAACAAGAAAATTTACTTAACCCCCATTTTGACCTTTTTTAAAATTCTAAAATAAACCATGGATGTCGTAGACATGCTTGTTAGATTTCATAGGAACTATTACATGCTTCGATTCGATAAGGCTAGGCCACTTTATGACCTTTTTAGTGAATTAAAAAGGGTCAAAAACGAGTAAAATCCGTAAATTAACAAGGAAATTCACTTAACCCTCATTTTGTCCGTGTTTGAAAATGATAAAATCAACCTTCGAAGTCGAATATATGCTTGTTAGATTTCATAGGAACTATTACATGCTTCGATTCGACAAGCCTCGACCACTTTAAGCTCTTTTTAGTGAAAGAAAAAAGGTCAAAAACGAGTAAAATCCGTAAATTAACAAGGCAATTCACTTAACCCCCATTTTGGCCATTTTAAAAAATTCTAAAATAAACCATGTGGATGTCGTAGATATGCTTGTTAGATTTCCTAGGAACTATGGGCACTTTATGACCTTTTTAGTGAAAGAAAAAGGGTCAAAAACGAGTAAAATCCGTAAATTAACAAGGAAATTTACTTAACCCCCATTTTGACCTTTTTAAAAATTCTAAAATAAACCATGGATGTCGTAGATATGCTTGTTAGATTTCATAGGAACTATTACATGCTTCGATTCGATAAGGCTAGGCCACTTTATGACCTTTTTAGTGAATTAAAAAGGGTCAAAAACGAGTAAAATCCGTAAATTAACAAGGAAATTCACTTAACCCTCATTTTGTCCATTTTTGAAAATGATAAAATCAACCATGGAATTCGAATATATGCTTGTTATATTTTATAGGAACTATTACATGCTTCGATTCGATAAGGCTAGGCCACTTTATGACCTTTTTAGTGACTTAAAAAGGGTCAAAAACGAGTAAAATCCGTAAATTAACAAGGAAATTCACTTAACCCTCATTTTGTCCATTTTTGAAAATGATAAAATCAACCATTGAATTCGAATATATGCTTGTTATATTTTATAGGAACTATTACATGCTTCGATTCGATAAGGCTAGGCCACTTTATGACCTTTTTAGTGACTTAAAAAGGGTCAAAAACGAGTAAAATCCGTAAATTAACAAGGAAATTCACTTAACCCTCATTTTGTCCGTGTTTGAAAATGATAAAATCAACCTTGGAAGTCGAATATATGCTTGTTAGATTTCATAGGAACTATTACATGCTTCGATTCGACAAGCCTCGACCACTTTAAGCCCTTTTTAGTGAAAGAAAAAAGGTCAAAAACGAGTAAAATCCGTAACTTAACAAGGAAATTCACTTAACCCCCATTTTGGCCTTTTTAAAAATTCTAAAATAAACCATGGATGTCGTAGATATGCTTGTTAGATTTCATAGGAACTATTACATGCTTCGATTCGATAAGGCTAGGCCACTTTATGACCTTTTTAGTGAAAGAAAAAGGGTCAAAAACGAGTAAAATCCGTAAATTAACAAGGAAATTCACTTAACCTCCATTTTGTCCGTTTTTAAAAATTTTAAAATAAACCATGGATGTCGTAGATATGCTTGTTGGATTTCATAGGAACTATAATATGCTTCGATTCGATAAGGGTAGGCCACTTTATGACCTTTTTAGTGAATTAAAAAGGGTCAAAAATGAGTAAAATCCGTAAATTAACAAGGAAATTCACTTAACCCTCATTTTGTCCGTGTTTGAAAATGATAAAATCAACCTTGGAAGTCGAATATATGCTTGATAGATTTCATAGGAACTATTACATGCTTCGATTCGACAAGCCTCGACCACTTTAAGCCCTTTTTAGTGAAAGAAAAAAGGTCAAAAACGAGTAAAATCCGTAAATTAACAAGGCAATTCACTTAACCCCCATTTTGGCCATTTTAAAAAATTCTAAAATAAACCATGTGGATGTCGTAGATATGCTTGTTAGATTTCCTAGGAACTATGGGCACTTTATGACCTTTTTAGTGAAAGAAAAAGGGTCAAAAACGAGTAAAATCCGTAAATTAACAAGGAAATTTACTTAACCCCCATTTTGACCTTTTTAAAAATTCTAAAATAAACCATGGATGTCGTAGATATGCTTGTTAGATTTCATAGGAACTATTACATGCTTCGATTCGATAAGGCTAGGCCACTTTATGACCTTTTTAGTGAATTAAAAAGGGTCAAAAACGAGTAAAATCCGTAAATTAACAAGGAAATTCACTTAACCCTCATTTTGTCCATTTTTGAAAATGATAAAATCAACCATGGAATTCGAATATATGCTTGTTATATTTTATAGGAACTATTACATGCTTCGATTCGATAAGGCTAGGCCACTTTATGACCTTTTTAGTGACTTAAAAAGGGTCAAAAACGAGTAAAATCCGTAAATTAACAAGGAAATTCACTTAACCCTCAGTTTGTCCGTGTTTGAAAATGATAAAATCAACCTTGGAAGTCGAATATATGCTTGTTAGATTTCATAGGAACTATTACATGCTTTGATTCGACAAGCCTCGACCACTTTAAGCCCTTTTTAGTGAAAGAAAAAGGGTCAAAAACGAGTAAAATCCGTAAATTAACAAGAAAATTTACTTAACCCCCATTTTGACCTTTTTTAAAATTCTAAAATAAACCATGGATGTCGTAGACATGCTTGTTAGATTTCATAGGAACTATTACATGCTTCGATTCGATAAGGCTAGGCCACTTTATGACCTTTTTAGTGAATTAAAAAGGGTCAAAAACGAGTAAAATCCGTAAATTAACAAGGAAATTCACTTAACCCTCATTTTGTCCGTGTTTGAAAATGATAAAATCAACCTTCGAAGTCGAATATATGCTTGTTAGATTTCATAGGAACTATTACATGCTTCGATTCGACAAGCCTCGACCACTTTAAGCTCTTTTTAGTGAAAGAAAAAAGGTCAAAAACGAGTAAAATCCGTAAATTAACAAGGCAATTCACTTAACCCCCATTTTGGCCATTTTAAAAAATTCTAAAATAAACCATGTGGATGTCGTAGATATGCTTGTTAGATTTCCTAGGAACTATGGGCACTTTATGACCTTTTTAGTGAAAGAAAAAGGGTCAAAAACGAGTAAAATCCGTAAATTAACAAGGAAATTTACTTAACCCCCATTTTGACCTTTTTAAAAATTCTAAAATAAACCATGGATGTCGTAGATATGCTTGTTAGATTTCATAGGAACTATTACATGCTTCGATTCGATAAGGCTAGGCCACTTTATGACCTTTTTAGTGAATTAAAAAGGGTCAAAAACGAGTAAAATCCGTAAATTAACAAGGAAATTCACTTAACCCTCATTTTGTCCATTTTTGAAAATGATAAAATCAACCATGGAATTCGAATATATGCTTGTTATATTTTATAGGAACTATTACATGCTTCGATTCGATAAGGCTAGGCCACTTTATGACCTTTTTAGTGACTTAAAAAGGGTCAAAAACGAGTAAAATCCGTAAATTAACAAGGAAATTCACTTAACCCTCATTTTGTCCGTGTTTGAAAATGATAAAATCAACCTTGGAAGTCGAATATATGCTTGTTAGATTTCATAGGAACTATTACATGCTTCGATTCGACAAGCCTCGACCACTTTAAGCCCTTTTTAGTGAAAGAAAAAAGGTCAAAAACGAGTAAAATCCGTAACTTAACAAGGAAATTCACTTAACCCCCATTTTGGCCTTTTTAAAAAATTCTAAAATAAACCATGGATGTCGTAGATATGCTTGTTAGATTTCATAGGAACTATTACATGCTTCGATTCGATAAGGCTAGGCCACTTTATGACCTTTTTAGTGAAAGAAAAAGGGTCAAAAACGAGTAAAATCCGTAAATTAACAAGGAAATTCACTTAACCTCCATTTTGTCCGTTTTTAAAAATTTTAAAATAAACCATGGATGTCGTAGATATGCTTGTTGGATTTCATAGGAACTATAATATGCTTCGATTCGATAAGGGTAGGCCACTTTATGACCTTTTTAGTGAATTAAAAAGGGTCAAAAATGAGTAAAATCCGTAAATTAACAAGGAAATTCACTAAACCCTCATTTTGTCCGTGTTTGAAAATGATAAAATCAACCTTGGAAGTCGAATATATGCTTGATAGATTTCATAGGAACTATTACATGCTTCGATTCGACAAGCCTCGACCACTTTAAGCCCTTTTTAGTGAAAGAAAAAAGGTCAAAAACGAGTAAAATCCGTAAATTAACAAGGCAATTCACTTAACCCCCATTTTGGCCATTTTAAAAAATTCTAAAATAAACCATGTGGATGTCGTAGATATGCTTGTTAGATTTCCTAGGAACTATGGGCACTTTATGACCTTTTTAGTGAAAGAAAAAGGGTCAAAAACGAGTAAAATCCGTAAATTAACAAGGAAATTTACTTAACCCCCATTTTGACCTTTTTAAAAATTCTAAAATAAACCATGGATGTCGTAGATATGCTTGTTAGATTTCATAGGAACTATTACATGCTTCGATTCGATAAGGCTAGGCCACTTTATGACCTTTTTAGTGAATTAAAAAGGGTCAAAAACGAGTAAAATCCGTAAATTAACAAGAAAATTCACTTAACCCTCATTTTGTCCATTTTTGAAAATGATAAAATCAACCATGGAATTCGAATATATGCTTGTTATATTTTATAGGAACTATTACATGCTTCGATTCGATAAGGCTAGGCCACTTTATGACCTTTTTAGTGACTTAAAAAGGGTCAAAAACGAGTAAAATCCGTAAATTAACAAGGAAATTCACTTAACCCTCATTTTGTCCGTGTTTGAAAATGATAAAATCAACCTTGGAAGTCGAATATATGCTTGTTAGATTTCATAGGAACTATTACATGCTTTGATTCGACAAGCCTCGACCACTTTAAGCCCTTTTTAGTGAAAGAAAAAGGGTCAAAAACGAGTAAAATCCGTAAATTAACAAGGAAATTTACTTAACCCCCATTTTGACCTTTTTTAAAATTCTAAAATAAACCATGGATGTCGTAGACATGCTTGTTAGATTTCATAGGAACTATTACATGCTTCGGTTCGATAAGGCTAGGCCACTTTATGACCTTTTTAGTGAATTAAAAAGGGTCAAAAACGAGTAAAATCCGTAAATTAACAAGGAAATTCACTTAACCCTCATTTTGTCCGTGTTTGAAAATGATAAAATCAACCTTCGAAGTCGAATATATGCTTGTTAGATTTCATAGGAACTATTACATGCTTCGATTCGACAAGCCTCGACCACTTTAAGCTCTTTTTAGTGAAAGAAAAAAGGTCAAAAACGAGTAAAATCCGTAAATTAACAAGGCAATTCACTTAACCCCCATTTTGGCCATTTTAAAAAATTCTAAAATAAACCATGTGGATGTCGTAGATATGCTTGTTAGATTTCCTAGGAACTATGGGCACTTTATGACCTTTTTAGTGAAAGAAAAAGGGTCAAAAACGAGTAAAATCCGTAAATTAACAAGGAAATTTACTTAACCCCCATTTTGACCTTTTTAAAAATTCTAAAATAAACCATGGATGTCGTAGATATGCTTGTTAGATTTCATAGGAACTATTACATGCTTCGATTCGATAAGGCTAGGCCACTTTATGACCTTTTTAGTGAATTAAAAAGGGTCAAAAACGAGTAAAATCCGTAAATTAACAAGGAAAATCACTTAACCCTCATTTTGTCCATTTTTGAAAATGATAAAATCAACCATGGAATTCGAATATATGCTTGTTATATTTTATAGGAACTATTACATGCTTCGATTCGATAAGGCTAGGCCACTTTATGACCTTTTTAGTGACTTAAAAAGGGTCAAAAACGAGTAAAATCCGTAAATTAACAAGGAAATTCACTTAACCCTCATTTTGTCCGTGTTTGAAAATGATAAAATCAACCTTGGAAGTCGAATATATGCTTGTTAGATTTCATAGGAACTATTACATGCTTCGATTCGACAAGCCTCGACCACTTTAAGCCCTTTTTAGTGAAAGAAAAAAGGTCAAAAACGAATAAAATCCGTAACTTAACAAGGAAATTCACTTAACCCCCATTTTGGCCTTTTTAAAAAATTCTAAAATAAACCATGGATGTCGTAGATATGCTTGTTAGATTTCATAGGAACTATTACATGCTTCGATTCGATAAGGCTAGGCCACTTTATGACCTTTTTAGTGAAAGAAAAAGGGTCAAAAACGAGTAAAATCCGTAAATTAACAAGGAAATTCACTTAACCTCCATTTTGTCCGTTTTTAAAAATTTTAAAATAAACCATGGATGTCGTAGATATGCTTGTTGGATTTCATAGGAACTATAATATGCTTCGATTCGATAAGGGTAGGCCACTTTATGACCTTTTTAGTGAATTAAAAAGGGTCAAAAATGAGTAAAATCCGTAAATTAACAAGGAAATTCACTAAACCCTCATTTTGTCCGTGTTTGAAAATGATAAAATCAACCTTGGAAGTCGAATATATGCTTGATAGATTTCATAGGAACTATTACATGCTTCGATTCGACAAGCCTCGACCACTTTAAGCCCTTTTTAGTGAAAGAAAAAAGGTCAAAAACGAGTAAAATCCGTAAATTAACAAGGCAATTCACTTAACCCCCATTTTGGCCATTTTAAAAAATTCTAAAATAAACCATGTGGATGTCGTAGATATGCTTGTTAGATTTCCTAGGAACTATGGGCACTTTATGACCTTTTTAGTGAAAGAAAAAGGGTCAAAAACGAGTAAAATCCGTAAATTAACAAGGAAATTTACTTAACCCCCATTTTGACCTTTTTAAAAATTCTAAAATAAACCATGGATGTCGTAGATATGCTTGTTAGATTTCATAGGAACTATTACATGCTTCGATTCGATAAGGCTAGGCCACTTTATGACCTTTTTAGTGAATTAAAAAGGGTCAAAAACGAGTAAAATCCGTAAATTAACAAGAAAATTCACTTAACCCTCATTTTGTCCATTTTTGAAAATGATAAAATCAACCATGGAATTCGAATATATGCTTGTTATATTTTATAGGAACTATTACATGCTTCGATTCGATAAGGCTAGGCCACTTTATGACCTTTTTAGTGACTTAAAAAGGGTCAAAAACGAGTAAAATCCGTAAATTAACAAGGAAATTCACTTAACCCTCATTTTGTCCGTGTTTGAAAATGATAAAATCAACCTTGGAAGTCGAATATATGCTTGTTAGATTTCATAGGAACTATTACATGCTTTGATTCGACAAGCCTCGACCACTTTAAGCCCTTTTTAGTGAAAGAAAAAGGGTCAAAAACGAGTAAAATCCGTAAATTAACAAGGAAATTTACTTAACCCCCATTTTGACCTTTTTTAAAATTCTAAAATAAACCATGGATGTCGTAGACATGCTTGTTAGATTTCATAGGAACTATTACATGCTTCGGTTCGATAAGGCTAGGCCACTTTATGACCTTTTTAGTGAATTAAAAAGGGTCAAAAACGAGTAAAATCCGTAAATTAACAAGGAAATTCACTTAACCCTCATTTTGTCCGTGTTTGAAAATGATAAAATCAACCTTCGAAGTCGAATATATGCTTGTTAGATTTCATAGGAACTATTACATGCTTCGATTCGACAAGCCTCGACCACTTTAAGCCCTTTTTAGTGAAAGAAAAAAGGTCAAAAACGAGTAAAATCCGTAAATTAACAAGGCAATTCACTTAACCCCCATTTTGGCCATTTTAAAAAATTCTAAAATAAACCATGTGGATGTCGTAGATATGCTTGTTAGATTTCCTAGGAACTATGGGCACTTTATGACCTTTTTAGTGAAAGAAAAAGGGTCAAAAACGAGTAAAATCCGTAAATTAACAAGGAAATTTACTTAACCCCCATTTTGACCTTTTTAAAAATTCTAAAATAAACCATGGATGTCGTAGATATGCTTGTTAGATTTCATAGGAACTATTACATGCTTCGATTCGATAAGGCTAGGCCACTTTATGACCTTTTTAGTGAATTAAAAAGGGTCAAAAACGAGTAAAATCCGTAAATTAACAAGGAAATTCACTTAACCCTCATTTTGTCCATTTTTGAAAATGATAAAATCAACCATGGAATTCGAATATATGCTTGTTATATTTTATAGGAACTATTACATGCTTCGATTCGATAAGGCTAGGCCACTTTATGACCTTTTTAGTGACTTAAAAAGGGTCAAAAACGAGTAAAATCCGTAAATTAACAAGGAAATTCACTTAACCCTCATTTTGTCCGTGTTTGAAAATGATAAAATCAACCTTGGAAGTCGAATATATGCTTGTTAGATTTCATAGGAACTATTACATGCTTCGATTCGACAAGCCTCGACCACTTTAAGCCCTTTTTAGTGAAAGAAAAAAGGTCAAAAACGAGTAAAATCCGTAACTTAACAAGGAAATTCACTTAACCCCCATTTTGGCCTTTTTAAAAAATTCTAAAATAAACCATGGATGTCGTAGATATGCTTGTTAGATTTCATAGGAACTATTACATGCTTCGATTCGATAAGGCTAGGCCACTTTATGACCTTTTTAGTGAAAGAAAAAGGGTCAAAAACGAGTAAAATCCGTAAATTAACAAGGAAATTCACTTAACCTCCATTTTGTCCGTTTTTAAAAATTTTAAAATAAACCATGGATGTCGTAGATATGCTTGTTGGATTTCATAGGAACTATAATATGCTTCGATTCGATAAGGGTAGGCCACTTTATGACCTTTTTAGTGAATTAAAAAGGGTCAAAAATGAGTAAAATCCGTAAATTAACAAGGAAATTCACTTAACCCTCATTTTGTCCGTGTTTGAAAATGATAAAATCAACCTTGGAAGTCGAATATATGCTTGATAGATTTCATAGGAACTATTACATGCTTCGATTCGACAAGCCTCGACCACTTTAAGCCCTTTTTAGTGAAAGAAAATAGGTCAAAAACGAGTAAAATCCGTAAATTAACAAGGCAATTCACTTAACCCCCATTTTGGCCATTTTAAAAAATTCTAAAATAAACCATGTGGATGTCGTAGATATGCTTGTTAGATTTCCTAGGAACTATGGGCACTTTATGACCTTTTTAGTGAAAGAAAAAGGGTCAAAAACGAGTAAAATCCGTAAATTAACAAGGAAATTTACTTAACCCCCATTTTGACCTTTTTAAAAATTCTAAAATAAACCATGGATGTCGTAGATATGCTTGTTAGATTTCATAGGAACTATTACATGCTTCGATTCGATAAGGCTAGGCCACTTTATGACCTTTTTAGTGAATTAAAAAGGGTCAAAAACGAGTAAAATCCGTAAATTAACAAGGAAATTCACTTAACCCTCATTTTGTCCATTTTTGAAAATGATAAAATCAACCATGGAATTCGAATATATGCTTGTTATATTTTATAGGAACTATTACATGCTTCGATTCGATAAGGCTAGGCCACTTTATGACCTTTTTAGTGACTTAAAAAGGGTCAAAAACGAGTAAAATCCGTAAATTAACAAGGAAATTCACTTAACCCTCATTTTGTCCGTGTTTGAAAATGATAAAATCAACCTTGGAAGTCGAATATATGCTTGTTAGATTTCATAGGAACTATTACATGCTTCGATTCGACAAGCCTCGACCACTTTAAGCCCTTTTTAGTGAAAGAAAAAAGGTAAAAAACGAGTAAAATCCGTAACTTTACAAGGAAATTCACTTAACCCCCATTTTGGCCTTTTTAAAAAATTCTAAAATAAACCATGGATGTCGTAGATATGCTTGTTAGATTTCATAGGAACTATTACATGCTTCGATTCGATAAGGCTAGGCCACTTTATGACCTTTTTAGTGAAAGAAAAAGGGTCAAAAACGAGTAAAATCCGTAAATTAACAAGGAAATTCACTTAACCTCCATTTTGTCCGTTTTTAAAAATTTTAAAATAAACCATGGATGTCGTAGATATGCTTGTTGGATTTCATAGGAACTATAATATGCTTCGATTCGATAAGGGTAGGCCACTTTTTGACCTTTTTAGTGAATTAAGAAGGGTCAAAAATGAGTAAAATCCGTAAATTAACAAGGAAATTCACTTAACCCTCATTTTGTCCGTGTTTGAAAATGATAAAATCAACCTTGGAAGTCGAATATATGCTTGATAGATTTCATAGGAACTATTACATGCTTCGATTCGACAAGCCTCGACCACTTTAAGCCCTTTTTAATGAAAGAAAAAAGGTTAAAAACGAGTAAAATCCGTAAATTAACAAGGAAATTCACTTAAACCCCATTTTGGCCTTTTTAAAAAATTCTAAACTAAACCCTGGATGTCGTAGATATGCTTGTTAGATTTCTTAGGAACTATTACATGATTCGATTCGATAAGGCTAGGCCACTTTATGACCTTTTTAGTGAAAGAAAAAGGGTCAAAAACGAGTAAAGTCCGTAAATTAACAAGGAAATACACTTAACCCTCATTTTGTCCATTTTTGAAAATGATAAAATCAACCTTGAAATTCGAATATATGCTTGTTAGATTTCATAGGAACTATTACATGCTTCGATTCGATAAGGCTAGGCCACTTTATGACCTTTTTAGTGACTTAAAAAGGGTCAAAAACGAGTAAAATCCGTAAATTAACAAGGAAATTCACTTAACCCTCATTTTGTCCGTGTTTGAAAATGATAAAATCAACCTTGGAAGTCGAATATATGCTTGTTAGATTTCATAGGAACTATTACATGCTTTGATTCGACAAGCCTCGACCACTTTAAGCCCTTTTTAGTGAAAGAAAAAGGGTCAAAAACGAGTAAAATCCGTAAATTAACAAGGAAATTTACTTAACCCCCATTTTGACCTTTTTTAAAATTCTAAAATAAACCATGGATGTCGTAGACATGCTTGTTAGATTTCATAGGAACTATTACATGCTTCGATTCGATAAGGCTAGGCCACTTTATGACCTTTTTAGTGAATTAAAAATGGTCAAAAACGAGTAAAATCCGTAAATTAACAAGGAAATTCACTTAACCCTCATTTTGTCCGTGTTTGAAAATGATAAAATCAACCTTCGAAGTCGAATATATGCTTGTTAGATTTCATAGGAACTATTACATGCTTCGATTCGACAAGCCTCGACCACTTTAAGCCCTTTTTAGTGAAAGAAAAAAGGTCAAAAACAAGTAAAATCCGTAAATTAACAAGGCAATTCACTTAACCCCCATTTTGGCCATTTTAAAAAATTCTAAAATAAACCATGTGGATGTCATAGATATGCTTGTTAGATTTCCTAGGAACTATGGGCACTTTATGACCTTTTTAGTGAAAGAAAAAGGGTCAAAAACGAGTAAAATCCGTAAATTAACAAGGAAATTTACTTAACCCCCATTTTGACCTTTTTAAAAATTCTAAAATAAACCATGGATGTCGTAGATATGCTTGTTAGATTTCATAGGAACTATTACATGCTTCGATTCGATAAGGCTAGGCCACTTTATGACCTTTTTAGTGAATTAAAAAGGGTCAAAAACGAGTAAAATCCGTAAATTAACAAGGAAATTCACTTAACCCTCATTTTGTCCATTTTTGAAAATGATAAAATCAACCATGGAATTCGAATATATGCTTGTTATATTTTATAGGAACTATTACATGCTTCGATTCGATAAGGCTAGGCCACTTTATGACCTTTTTAGTGACTTAAAAAGGGTCAAAAACGAGTAAAATCCGTAAATTAACAAGGAAATTCACTTAACCCTCATTTTGTCCGTGTTTGAAAATGATAAAATCAACCTTGGAAGTCGAATATATGCTTGTTAGATTTCATAGGAACTATTACATGCTTCGATTCGACAAGCCTCGACCACTTTAAGCCCTTTTTAGTGAAAGAAAAAAGGTCAAAAACGAGTAAAATCCGTAACTTAACAAGGAAATTCACTTAACCCCCATTTTGGCCTTTTTAAAAAATTCTAAAATAAACCATGGATGTCGTAGATATGCTTGTTAGATTTCATAGGAACTATTACATGCTTCGATTCGATAAGGCTAGGCCACTTTATGACCTTTTTAGTGAAAGAAAAAGGGTCAAAAACGAGTAAAATCCGTAAATTAACAAGGAAATTCACTTAACCTCCATTTTGTCCGTTTTTAAAAATTTTAAAATAAACCATGGATGTCGTAGATATGCTTGTTGGATTTCATAGGAACTATAATATGCTTCGATTCGATAAGGGTAGGCCACTTTATGACCTTTTTAGTGAATTAAAAAGGGTCAAAAATGAGTAAAATCCGTAAATTAACAAGGAAATTCACTTAACCCTCATTTTGTCCGTGTTTGAAAATGATAAAATCAACCTTGGAAGTCGAATATATGCTTGATAGATTTCATAGGAACTATTACATGCTTCGATTCGACAAGCCTCGACCACTTTAAGCCCTTTTTACTTAAAGAAAAAAGGTTAAAAACGAGTAAAATCCGTAAATTAAAAAGGAAATTCACTTAACCCCCATTTTGGCCTTTTTAAAAAATTCTAAACTAAACCGTGGATGTCGTAGATATGCTTGTTAGATTTCTTAGGAACTATTACATGATTCGATTCGATAAGGCTAGGCCACTTTATGACCTTTTTAGTGAAAGAAAAAGGGTCAAAAACGAGTAAAATCCGTAAATTAACACGGAAATTTACTTAACCCCCATTTTGACCTTTTTAAAAATTCTAAAATAAACCATGGATGTCGTAGATATGCTTGTTAGATTTCATAGGAACTATTACATGCTTCGATTCGATAAGGCTAGGCCACTTTATGACCTTTTTAGTGAATTAAAAAGGGTCAAAAACGAGTAAAATCCGTAAATTAACAAGGAAATTCACTTAACCCTCATTTTGTCCGTGTTTGAAAATGATAAAATCAACCTTGGAAGTCGAATATATGCTTGTTAGATTTCATAGGAACTATTACATGCTTCGATTCGACAAGCCTCGACCACTTTAAGCCCTTTTTAGTGAAAGAAAAAAGGTCAAAAACGAGTAAAATCCGTAAATTAACAACGCAATTCACTTAACCCCCATTTTGGCCATTTTAAAAAAATTCTAAAATAAACCATATGGATGTCGTAGATATGCTTGTTAGATTTCCTAGGAACTATTACATGCTTCGATTCGATAAGGCTAGGGCACTTTATGACCTTTTTAGTGAAAGAAAAAGGGTCAAAAACGAGTAAAATCCGTAAATTAACAAGGAAATTTACATAACCCCCTATTTTGACCTTTTTAAAAATTCTAAAATAAACCATGGATGTCGTAGATATGCTTGTTAGATTTCATAGGAACTATTACATGCTTTGATTCGATAAGGCTAGGCCACTTTATGACCTTTTTAGTGACTTAAAAAGGGTCAAAAACGAGTAAAATCCGTAAATTAACAAGGAAATTCACTTAACCCTCATTTTGTCCGTGTTTGAAAATGATAAAATCAACCTTGGAAGTCGAATATATGCTTGTTAGATTTCATAGGAACTATTACATGCTTCGATTCGACAAGCCTCGACCACTTTAAGCCCTTTTTAGTGAAAGAAAAAAGGTCAAAAACGAGTAAAATCCGTAACTTAACAAGGAAATTCACTTAACCCCCATTTTGGCCTTTTTAAAAAATTCTAAAATAAACCATGGATGTCGTAGATATGCTTGTTAGATTTCATAGGAACTATTACATGCTTCGATTCGATAAGGCTAGGCCACTTTATGACCTTTTTAGTGAAAGAAAAAGGGTCAAAAACGAGTAAAATCCGTAAATTAACAAGGAAATTCACTTAACTTCCATTTTGTCCGTTTTTAAAAATTTTAAAATAAACCATGGATGTCCTAGATATGCTTGTTGGATTTCATAGGAACTATAATATGCTTCGATTCGATAAGGGTAGGCCACTTTATGACCTTTTTAGTGAATTAAAAAGGGTCAAAAATGAGTAAAATCCGTAAATTAACAAGGAAATTCACTTAACCCTCATTTTGTCCGTGTTTGAAAATGATAAAATCAACCTTGGAAGTCGAATATATGCTTGATAGATTTCATAGGAACTATTACATGCTTCGATTCGACAAGCCTCGACCACTTTAAGCCCTTTTTAGTGAAAGAAAAAAGGTTAAAAACGAGTAAAATCCGTAAATTAACAAGGAAATTCACTTAACCCCCATTTTGGCCTTTTTAAAAAATTCTAAACTAAACCGTGGATGTCGTAGATATGCTTGTTAGATTTCTTAGGAACTATTACATGATTCGATTCGATAAGGCTAGGCCACTTTATGACCTTTTTAGTGAAAGAAAAAGGGTCAAAAACGAGTAAAGTCCGTAAATTAACAAGGAAATACACTTAACCCTCATTTTGTCCATTTTTGAAAATGATAAAATCAACCTTGGAATTCGAATATATGCTTGTTAGATTTCATAGGAACTATTACATGCTTCGATTCGATAAGGCTAGGCCACTTTATGACCTTTTTAGTGACTTAAAAAGGGTCAAAAACGAGTAAAATCCGTAAATTAACAAGGAAATTCACTTAACCCTCATTTTGTCCGTGTTTGAAAATGATAAAATCAACCTTGGAAGTCGAATATATGCTTGTTAGATTTCATAGGAACTATTACATGCTTCGATTCGACAAGCCTCGACCACTTTAAGCCCTTTTTAGTGAAAGAAAAAAGGTCAAAAACGAGTAAAATCCGTAACTTAACAAGGAAATTCACTTAACCCCCATTTTGGCCTTTTTAAAAAATTCTAAAATAAACCATGGATGTCGTAGATATGCTTGTTAGATTTCATAGGAACTATTACATGCTTCGATTCGATAAGGCTAGGCCACTTTATGACCTTTTTAGTGAAAGAAAAAGGGTCAAAAACGAGTAAAATCCGTAAATTAACAAGGAAATTCACTTAACCTCCATTTTGTCCGTTTTTAAAAATTTTAAAATAAACCATGGATGTCCTAGATATGCTTGTTGGATTTCATAGGAACTATAATATGCTTCGATTCGATAAGGGTAGGCCACTTTATGACCTTTTTAGTGAATTAAAAAGGGTCAAAAATGAGTTAAATCCGTAAATTAACAAGGAAATTCACTTAACCCTCATTTTGTCCGTGTTTGAAAATGATAAAATCAACCTTGGAAGTCGAATATATGCTTGATAGATTTCATAGGAACTATTATATGCTTCGATTCGACAAGCCTCGACCACTTTAAGCCCTTTTTAGTGAAAGAAAAAAGGTTAAAAACGAGTAAAATCCGTAAATTAACAAGGAAATTCACTTAACCCCCATTTTGGCCTTTTTAAAAAATTCTAAACTAAACCGTGGATGTCGTAGATATGCTTGTTAGATTTCTTAGGAACTATTACAAGATTCGATTCGATAAGGCTAGGCCACTTTATGACCTTTTTAGTGAAAGAAAAAGGGTCAAAAACGAGTAAAGTCCGTAAATTAACAAGGAAATACACTTAACCCTCATTTTGTCCATTTTTGAAAATGATAAAATCAACCTTGGAATTCGAATATATGCTTGTTAGATTTCATAGGAACTATTACATGCTTCGATTCGATAAGGCTAGGCCACTTTATGACCTTTTTAGTGACTTAAAAAGGGTCAAAAACGAGTAAAATCCGTAAATTAACAAGGAAATTCACTTAACCCTCATTTTGTCCGTGTTTGAAAATGATAAAATCAACCTTGGAAGTCGAATATATGCTTGTTAGATTTCATAGGAACTATTACATGCTTTGATTCGACAAGCCTCGACCACTTTAAGCCCTTTTTAGTGAAAGAAAAAGGGTCAAAAACGAGTAAAATCCGTAAATTAACAAGGAAATTTACTTAACCCCCATTTTGACCTCTTTAAAAATTCTAAAATAAACCATGGATGTCGTAGACATGCTTGTTAGATTTCATAGGAACTATTACATGCTTCGATTCGATAAGGCTAGGCCACTTTATGACCTTTTTAGTGAATTAAAAAGGGTCAAAAACGAGTAAAATCCGTAAATTAACAAGGAAATTCACTTAACCCTCATTTTGTCCGTGTTTGAAAATGATAAAATCAACCTTCGAAGTCGAATATATGCTTGTTAGATTTCATAGGAACTATTACATGCTTCGATTCGACAAGCCTCGACCACTTTAAGCCCTTTTTAGTGAAAGAAAAAAGGTCAAAAACGAGTAAAATCCGTAACTTAACAAGGAAATTCACTTAACCCCCATTTTGGCCTTTTTAAAAAATTCTTAAATAAACCATGGATGTCGTAGATATGCTTGTTAGATTTCATAGGAACTATTACATGCTTCGATTCGATAAGGCTAGGCCACTTTATGACCTTTTTAGTGAAAGAAAAAGGGTCAAAAACGAGTAAAATCCGTAAATTAACAAGGAAATTCACTTAACCTCCATTTTGTCCGTTTTTAAAAATTTTAAAATAAACCATGGATGTCCTAGATATGCTTGTTGGATTTCATAGGAACTATAATATGCTTCGATTCGATAAGGGTATGCCACTTTATGACCTTTTTAGTGAATTAAAAAGGGTCAAAAATGAGTAAAATCCGTAAATTAACAAGGAAATTCACTTAACCCTCATTTTGTCCGTGTTTGAAAATGATAAAATCAACCTTGGAAGTCGAATATATGCTTGATAGATTTCATAGGAACTATTACATGCTTCGATTCGACAAGCCTCGACCACTTTAAGCCCTTTTTAGTGAAAGAAAAAAGGTTAAAAACGAGTAAAATCCGTAAATTAACAAGGAAATTCACTTAACCCCCATTTTGGCCTTTTTAAAAAATTCTAAACTAAACCGTGGATGTCGTAGATATGCTTGTTAGATTTCTTAGGAACTATTACATGATTCGATTCGATAAGGCTAGGCCACTTTATGACCTTTTTAGTGAAAGAAAAAGGGTCAAAAACGAGTAAAGTCCGTAAATTAACAAGGAAATACACTTAACCCTCATTTTGTCCATTTTTGAAAATGATAAAATCAACCTTGGAATTCGAATATATGCTTGTTAGATTTCATAGGAACTATTACATGCTTCGATTCGATAAGGCTAGGCCACTTTATGACCTTTTTAGTGACTTAAAAAGGGTCAAAAACGAGTAAAATCCGTAAATTAACAAGGAAATTCACTTAACCCTCATTTTGTCCGTGTTTGAAAATGATAAAATCAACCTTGGAAGTCGAATATATGCTTGTTAGATTTCATAGGAACTATTACATGCTTTGATTCGACAAGCCTCGACCACTTTAAGCCCTTTTTAGTGAAAGAAAAAGGGTCAAAAACGAGTAAAATCCGTAAATTAACAAGGAAATTTACTTAACCCCCATTTTGACCTCTTTAAAAATTCTAAAATAAACCATGGATGTCGTAGACATGCTTGTTAGATTTCATAGGAACTATTACATGCTTCGATTCGATAAGGCTAGGCCACTTTATGACCTTTTTAGTGAATTAAAAAGGGTCAAAAACGAGTAAAATCCGTAAATTAACAAGGAAATTCACTTAACCCTCATTTTGTCCGTGTTTGAAAATGATAAAATCAACCTTCGAAGTCGAATATATGCTTGTTAGATTTCATAGGAACTATTACATGCTTCGATTCGACAAGCCTCGACCACTTTAAGCCCTTTTTAGTGAAAGAAAAAAGGTCAAAAACGAGTAAAATCCGTAACTTAACAAGGAAATTCACTTAACCCCCATTTTGGCCTTTTTAAAAAATTCTTAAATAAACCATGGATGTCGTAGATATGCTTGTTAGATTTCATAGGAACTATTACATGCTTCGATTCGATAAGGCTAGGCCACTTTATGACCTTTTTAGTGAAAGAAAAAGGGTCAAAAACGAGTAAAATCCGTAAATTAACAAGGAAATTCACTTAACCTCCATTTTGTCCGTTTTTAAAAATTTTAAAATAAACCATGGATGTCCTAGATATGCTTGTTGGATTTCATAGGAACTATAATATGCTTCGATTCGATAAGGGTATGCCACTTTATGACCTTTTTAGTGAATTAAAAAGGGTCAAAAATGAGTAAAATCCGTAAATTAACAAGGAAATTCACTTAACCCTCATTTTGTCCGTGTTTGAAAATGATAAAATCAACCTTGGAAGTCGAATATATGCTTGATAGATTTCATAGGAACTATTACATGCTTCGATTCGACAAGCCTCGACCACTTTAAGCCCTTTTTAGTGAAAGAAAAAAGGTTAAAAACGAGTAAAATCCGTAAATTAACAAGGAAATTCACTTAACCCCCATTTTGGCCTTTTTAAAAAATTCTAAACTAAACCGTGGATGTCGTAGATATGCTTGTTAGATTTCTTAGGAACTATTACATGATTCGATTCGATAAGGCTAGGCCACTTTATGACCTTTTTAGTGAAAGAAAAAGGGTCAAAAACGAGTAAAGTCCGTAAATTAACAAGGAAATACACTTAACCCTCATTTTGTCCATTTTTGAAAATGATAAAATCAACCTTGGAATTCGAATATATGCTTGTTAGATTTCATAGGAACTATTACATGCTTCGATTCGATAAGGCTAGGCCACTTTATGACCTTTTTAGTGACTTAAAAAGGGTCAAAAACGAGTAAAATCCGTAAATTAACAAGGAAATTCACTTAACCCTCATTTTGTCCGTGTTTGAAAATGATAAAATCAACCTTGGAAGTCGAATATATGCTTGTTAGATTTCATAGGAACTATTACATGCTTTGATTCGACAAGCCTCGACCACTTTAAGCCCTTTTTAGTGAAAGAAAAAGGGTCAAAAACGAGTAAAATCCGTAAATTAACAAGGAAATTTACTTAACCCCCATTTTGACCTCTTTAAAAATTCTAAAATAAACCATGGATGTCGTAGACATGCTTGTTAGATTTCATAGGAACTATTACATGCTTCGATTCGATAAGGCTAGGCCACTTTATGACCTTTTTAGTGAATTAAAAAGGGTCAAAAACGAGTAAAATCCGTAAATTAACAAGGAAATTCACTTAACCCTCATTTTGTCCGTGTTTGAAAATGATAAAATCAACCTTCGAAGTCGAATATATGCTTGTTAGATTTCATAGGAACTATTACATGCTTCGATTCGACAAGCCTCGACCACTTTAAGCCCTTTTTAGTGAAAGAAAAAAGGTCAAAAACGAGTAAAATCCGTAACTTAACAAGGAAATTCACTTAACCCCCATTTTGGCCTTTTTAAAAAATTCTTAAATAAACCATGGATGTCGTAGATATGCTTGTTAGATTTCATAGGAACTATTACATGCTTCGATTCGATAAGGCTAGGCCACTTTATGACCTTTTTAGTGAAAGAAAAAGGGTCAAAAACGAGTAAAATCCGTAAATTAACAAGGAAATTCACTTAACCTCCATTTTGTCCGTTTTTAAAAATTTTAAAATAAACCATGGATGTCCTAGATATGCTTGTTGGATTTCATAGGAACTATAATATGCTTCGATTCGATAAGGGTATGCCACTTTATGACCTTTTTAGTGAATTAAAAAGGGTCAAAAATGAGTAAAATCCGTAAATTAACAAGGAAATTCACTTAACCCTCATTTTGTCCGTGTTTGAAAATGATAAAATCAACCTTGGAAGTCGAATATATACTTGATAGATTTCATAGGAACTATTACATGCTTCGATTCGACAAGCCTCGACCACTTTAAGCCCTTTTTAGTGAAAGAAAAAAGGTTAAAAACGAGTAAAATCCGTAAATTAACAAGGAAATTCACTTAACCCCCATTTTGGCCTTTTTAAAAAATTCTAAACTAAACCGTGGATGTCGTAGATATGCTTGTTAGATTTCTTAGGAACTATTACATGATTCGATTCGATAAGGCTAGGCCACTTTATGACCTTTTTAGTGAAAGAAAAAGGGTCAAAAACGAGTAAAGTCCGTAAATTAACAAGGAAATACACTTAACCCTCATTTTGTCCATTTTTGAAAATGATAAAATCAACCTTGGAATTCGAATATATGCTTGTTAGATTTCATAGGAACTATTACATGCTTCGATTCAATAAGGCTAGGCCACTTTATGACCTTTTTAGTGACTTAAAAAGGGTCAAAAACGAGTAAAATCCGTAAATTAACAAGGAAATTCACTTAACCCTCATTTTGTCCGTGTTTGAAAATGATAAAATCAACCTTGGAAGTCGAATATATGCTTGTTAGATTTCATAGGAACTATTACATGCTTTGATTCGACAAGCCTCGACCACTTTAAGCCCTTTTTAGTGAAAGAAAAAGGGTCAAAAACGAGTAAAATCCGTAAATTAACAAGGAAATTTACTTAACCCCCATTTTGACCTTTTTAAAAATTCTAAAATAAACCATGGATGTCGTAGACATGCTTGTTAGATTTCATAGGAACTATTACATGCTTCGATTCGATAAGGCTAGGCCACTTTATGACCTTTTTAGTGAATTAAAAAGGGTCAAAAACGAGTAAAATCCGTAAATTAACAAGGAAATTCACTTAACCCTCATTTTGTCGGTGTTTGAAAATGATAAAATCAACCTTCGAAGCCGAATATATGCTTGTTAGATTTCATAGGAACTATTACATGCTTCGATTCGACAAGCCTCGACCACTTTAAGCCCTTTTTAGTGAAAGAAAAAAGGTCAAAAACGAGTAAAATCCGTAAATTAACAAGGCAATTCACTTAACCCCCATTTTGGCCATTTTAAAAAATTCTAAAATAAACCATGTGGATGTCGTAGATATGCTTGTTAGATTTCCTAGGAACTATGGGCACTTTATGACCTTTTTAGTGAAAGAAAAAGGGTCAAAAACGAGTAAAATCCGTAAATTAACAAGGAAATTTACTTAACCCCCATTTTGACCTTTTTAAAAATTCTAAAATAAACCATGGATGTCGTAGATATGCTTGTTAGATTTCATAGGAACTATTACATGCTTCGATTCGATAAGGCTAGGCCACTTTATGACCTTTTTAGTGAATTAAAAAGGGTCAAAAACGAGTAAAATCCGTAAATTAACAAGGAAATTCACTTAACCCTCATTTTGTCCATTTTTGAAAATGATAAAATCAACCATGGAATTCGAATATATGCTTGTTATATTTTATAGGAACTATTACATGCTTCGTTTCGATAAGGTTAGGCCACTTTATGACCTTTTTAGTGACTTAAAAAGGGTCAAAAACGAGTAAAATCCGTAAGTTAACAAGGAAATTCACTTAACCCTCATTTTGTCCGTGTTTGAAAATGATAAAATCAACCTTGGAAGTCGAATATATGCTTGTTAGATTTCATAGGAACTATTACATGCTTTGATTCGACAAGCCTCGACCACTTTAAGCCCTTTTTAGTGAAAGAAAAAAAGTCAAAAACGAGTAAAATCCGTAACTTAACAAGGAAATTCACTTAACCCCCATTTTGGCCTTTTTAAAAAATTCTAAAATAAACCATGGATGTTGTAGATATGCTTGTTAGATTTCATAGGAACTATTACATTCTTCGATTCGATAAGGCTAGGCCACTTTATGACCTTTTTAGTGAATTAAAAAGGGTCAAAAACGAGTAAAATCTGTATATTAACAAGGAAATTCACTTAACCATCATTTTGTCCGTGTTTGAAAATGATAAAATCAACCTTGGAAGTCGAATAAATGCTTGTTAGATTTCATAGCAACTATTACATGCTTCGATTCGGCAAGCCTTGACCACTTTAAGCCCTTTTTAGTGAAAGAAAAAAGGTCAAAAACGAGTAAAATCCGTAAATTAACAAGGCAATTCACTTAACCCCCATTTTGGCCATTTTAAAAAATTCTAAAATAAACCATATGGATGTCGTAGATATGCTTGTTAGATTTCCTAGGAACTATTACATGCTTCGATTCGATAAGGCTAGGGCACTTTATGACCTTTTTAGTGAAAGAAAAAGGGTCAAAAACGAGTAAAATCCGTAAATTAACAAGGAAATTTACTTAACCCCCATTTTGACCTTTTTAAAAATTCTAAAATAAACCATGGATGTCGTAGATATGCTTGTTAGATTTCATAGGAACTATTACATGCTTCGATTCGATAAGGCTAGGCCACTTTATGACCTTTTTAGTGAATTAAAAAGGGTCAAAAACGAGTAAAATCCGTAAATTAACAAGGAAATTCACTTAACCCTCATCTTGTCCGTGTTTGAAAATGATAAAATCAACCTTGGAAGTCGAATATATGCTTGTTAGATTTCATAGGAACTATTACATGCTTCGATTCGACAACCTCGACCACTTTAAGCCCTTTTTAGTGAAAGAAAAAAGGTTAAAAACGAGTAAAATCCGTAAATTAACAAGGAAATTCACTTAACCCCCATTTTGGCCTTTTTAAAAAATTCTAAACTAAACCGTGGATGTCGTAGATATGCTTGTTAGATTTCTTAGGAACTATTACATGATTCGATTCGATAAGGCTAGGCCACTTTATGACCTTTTTAGTGAAAGAAAAAGGGTCAAAAACGAGTAAAGTCCGTAAATTAACAAGGAAATTCACTTAACCCTCATTTTATCCATTTTTGAAAATGATAAAATCAACCATGGAATTCGAATATATGCTTGTTAGATTTCATAGGAACTATTACATGTTTCGATTCGATAAGGCTAGGCCACTTTATGACCTTTTTAGTGACTTAAAAAGGGTCAAAAACGAGTAAAATCCGTAAATTAACAAGGAAATTCACTTAACCCTCATTTTGTCCGTGTTTGAAAAATCAACCTTGGAAGTCGAATATATGCTTGTTAGATTTCATAGGAACTATTACATGCTTCGATTCGACAAGCCTCGACCACTTTAAGCCCTTTTTAGTGAAAGAAAAAGGGTCAAAAACGAGTAATATCCGTAAATTAACAAGGAAATTTACTTAACCCCCATTTTGACCTTTTTAAAAATTCTAAAATAAACCATGGATGTTGTAGACATGCTTGTTAGATTTCATAGGAACTATTACATGCTTCGATTCGATAAGGCTAGGCCACTTTATGACCTTTTTAGTGAATTAAAAAGGGTCAAAAACGAGTAAAATCCGTAAATTAACAAGGAAATTCACTTAACCCTCATTTTGTCCGTGTTTGAAAATGATAAAATCAACCTTTGAAGTCGAATATATGCTTGATAGATTTCATAGGAATTATTACATGCTTCGATTCGACAAGCCTCGACCACTTTAAGCTCTTTTTAGTGAAAGAAAAAAGGTTAAAAACGAGTAAAATCCGTAAATTAACAAGGAAATTCACTTAACCCCCATTTTGGCCTTTTTAAAAAATTCTAAACTAAACCGTGGATGTCGTAGATATGCTTGTTAGATTTTTTAGGAACTATTACATGATTCGATTCGATAAGGCTAGGCCACTTTATGACCTTTTTAGTGAAAGAAAAGGGGTCAAAAACGAGTAAAGTCCGTAAATTAACAAGGAAATTCACTTAACCCTCATTTTGTCCATTTTTGAAAATGATAAAATCAACCATGGAATTCGAATATATGCTTGTTAGATTTCATAGGAACTATTACATGCTTCGATTCGATAAGGCTAGGCCACTTTATGACCGTTTTAGTGACTTAAAAAGGGTCAAAACCGAGTAAAGTCCGTAAATTAACAAGGAAATTCACTTAACCCTCATTTTGTCCGTGTTTGAAAATGATAAAATCAACCTTGGAAGTCGAATATATGCTTGTTAGATTTCATAGTCACTATTACATGCTTCGATTCGACAAGCCTCGACCACTTTAAGCCCTTTTTAGTGAAAGAAAAAGGGTCAAAAACGAGTAAAATCCGTAAATTAACAAGGAAATTTACTTAACCCCCATTTTGACCTTTTTAAAAATTCTAAAATAAACCATGGATGTCGTAGATATGCTTGTTAGATTTCATAGGAACTATTACATGCTTCGATTCGATAAGGCTAGGCCACTTTATGACCTTTTTAGTGAATTAAAAAGGGTCAAAAACGAGTAAAATCCGTAAATTAACAAGGAAATTCACTTAACCCTCATTTTGTCCGTGTTTGAAAATGATAAAATCAACCTTGGAAGTCGAATATATGCTTGTTAGATTTCATAGGAACTATTACATGCTTCGATTCGACAAGCCTCGACCACTTTAAGCCCTTTTTAGTGAAAGAAAAAAGGTCAAAAACGAGTAAAATCCGTAAATTAACAACGCAATTCACTTAACCCCCATTTTGGCCATTTTAAAAAATTCTAAAATAAACCATATGGATGTCGTAGATATGCTTGTTAGATTTCCTAGGAACTATTACATGCTTCGATTCGATAAGGCTATGGCACTTTATGACCTTTTTAGTGAAAGAAAAAGGGTCAAAAACGAGTAAAATCCGTAAATTAACAAGGAAATTTACTTAACCCCCATTTTGACCTTTTTAAAAATTCTAAAATAAACCATGGATGTCGTAGATATGCTTGTTAGATTTCATAGGAACTATTACATGCTTCGATTCGATAAGGCTAGGCCACTTTATGACCTTTTTAGTGACTTAAAAAGGGTCAAAAACGAGTAAAATCCGTAAATTAACAAGGAAATTCACTTAACCCTCATTTTGTCCGTGTTTGAAAATGATAAAATCAACCTTGGAAGTCGAATATATGCTTGTTAGATTTCATAGGAACTATTACATGCTTCGATTCGACAAGCCTCGACCACTTTAAGCCCTTTTTAGTGAAAGAAAAAAGGTCAAAAACGAGTAAAATCGGTAACTTAACAAGGAAATTCACTTAACCCCCATTTTGGCCTTTTTAAAAAATTCTAAAATAAACCATGGATGTCGTAGATATGCTTGTTAGATTTCATAGGAACTATTACATGCTTCGATTCGATAAGGCTAGGCCACTTTATGACCTTTTTAGTGAAAGAAAAAGGGTCAAAAACGAGTAAAATCCGTAAATTAAGAAGGAAATTCACTTAACCTCCATTTTGTCCGTTTTTAAAAATTTTAAAATAAACCATGGATGTCGTAGATATGCTTGTTGGATTTCATAGGAACTATAATATGCTTCGATTCGATAAGGCTAGGCCACTTTATGACCTTTTTAGTGAATTAAAAAGGGTCAAAAATGAGTAAAATCCGTAAATTAACAAGGAAATTCACTTAACCCTCATTTTGTCCGTGTTTGAAAATGATAAAATCAACCTTGGAAGTCGAATATATGCTTGATAGATTTCATAGGAACTATTACATGCTTCGATTCGACAAGCCTCGACCACTTTAAGCCGTTTTTAGTGAAAGAAAAAAGGTTAAAAACTAGTAAAATCCGTAAATTAACAAGGAAATTCACTTAACCCCCATTTTGGCCTTTTTAAAAAATTCTAAACTAAACCGTGGATGTCGTAGATATGCTTGTTAAATTTCTTAGGAACTATTACATGATTCGATTCGATAAGGCTAGGCCACTTTATGACCTTTTTAGTGAAAGAAAAAGGGTCAAAAACGAGTAAAGTCCGTAAATTAACAAGGAAATACACTTAACCCTCATTTTGTCCATTTTTGAAAATGATAAAATCAACCTTGGAATTCGAATATATGCTTGTTAGATTTCATAGGAACTATTACATGCTTCGATTCGATAAGGCTAGGCCACTTTATGACCTTTTTAGTGACTTAAAAAGGGTCAAAAACGAGTAAAATCCGTAAATTAACAAGGAAATTCACTTAACCCTCATTTTGTCCGTGTTTGAAAATGATAAAATCAACCTTGGAAGTCGAATATATGCTTGTTAGATTTCATAGGAACTATTACATGCTTTGATTCGACAAGCCTCGACCACTTTAAGCCCTTTTTAGTGAAAGAAAAAGGGTCAAAAACGAGTAAAATCCGTAAATTAACAAGGAAATTTACTTAACCCCCATTTTGACCTTTTTAAAAATTCTAAAATAAACCATGGATGTCGTAGACATGCTTGTTAGATTTCATAGGAACTATTACATGCTTCGATTTGATAAGGCTAGGCCACTTTATGACCTTTTTAGTGAATTAAAAAGGGTCAAACACGAGTAAAATCCGTAAATTAACAAGGAAATTCACTTAACCCTCATTTTGTCCGTGTTTGAAAATGATAAAATCAACCTTGGAAGTCGAATATATGCTTGATAGATTTCATAGGAACTATTACATGCTTCGATTCGACAAGCCTCGACCACTTTAAGCCCTTTTTAGTGAAAGAAAAAAGGTTAAAAACGAGTAAAATCCGTAAATTAACAAGGAAATTCACTTAACCCCCATTTTGGCCTTTTTAAAAAATTCTAAACTAAACCGTGGATGTCGTAGATATGCTTGTTAGATTTCTTAGGAACTATTACATGATTCGATTCGATAAGGCTAGGCCACTTTATGACCTTTTTAGTGAAAGAAAAAGGGTCAAAAACGAGTAAAGTCCGTAAATTAACAAGGAAATACACTTAACCCTCATTTTGTCCATTTTTGAAAATGATAAAATCAACCTTGGAATTCGAATATATGCTTGTTAGATTTCATAGGAACTATTACATGCTTCGATTCGATAAGGCTAGGCCACTTTATGACCTTTTTAGTGACTTAAAAAGGGTCAAAAACGAGTAAAATCCGTAAATTAACAAGGAAATTCACTTAACCCTCATTTTGTCCGTGTTTGAAAATGATAAAATCAACCTTGGAAGTCGAATATATGCTTGTTAGATTTCATAGGAACTATTACATGCTTTGATTCGACAAGCCTCGACCACTTTAAGCCCTTTTTAGTGAAAGAAAAAGGGTCAAAAACGAGTAAAATCCGTAAATTAACAAGGAAATTTACTTAACCCCCATTTTGACCTTTTTAAAAATTCTAAAATAAACCATGGATGTCGTAGACATGCTTGTTAGATTTCATAGGAACTATTACATGCTTCGATTCGATAAGGCTAGACCACTTTATGACCTTTTTAGTGAATTAAAAAGGGTCAAACACGAGTAAAATCCGTAAATTAACAAGGAAATTCACTTAACCCTCATTTTGTCCGTGTTTGAAAATGATAAAATCAACCTTGGAAGTCGAATATATGCTTGATAGATTTCATAGGAACTATTACATGCTTCGATTCGACAAGCCTCGACCACTTTAAGCCCTTTTTAGTGAAAGAAAAAAGGTTAAAAACGAGTAAAATCCGTAAATTAACAAGGAAATTCACTTAACCCCCATTTTGGCCTTTTTAAAAAATTCTAAACTAAACCGTGGATGTCGTAGATATGCTTGTTAGATTTCTTAGGAACTATTACATGATTCGATTCGATAAGGCTAGGCCACTTTATGACCTTTTTAGTGAAAGAAAAAGGGTCAAAAACGAGTAAAGTCCGTAAATTAACAAGGAAATACACTTAACCCTCATTTTGTCCATTTTTGAAAATGATAAAATCAACCTTGGAATTCGAATATATGCTTGTTAGATTTCATAGGAACTATTACATGCTTCGATTCGATAAGGCTAGGCCACTTTATGACCTTTTTAGTGACTTAAAAAGGGTCAAAAACGAGTAAAATCCGTAAATTAACAAGGAAATTCACTTAACCCTCATTTTGTCCGTGTTTGAAAATGATAAAATCAACCTTGGAAGTCGAATATATGCTTGTTAGATTTCATAGGAACTATTACATGCTTTGATTCGACAAGCCTCGACCACTTTAAGCCCTTTTTAGTGAAAGAAAAAGGGTCAAAAACGAGTAAAATCCGTAAATTAACAAGGAAATTTACTTAACCCCCATTTTGACCTTTTTAAAAATTCTAAAATAAACCATGGATGTCGTAGACATGCTTGTTAGATTTCATAGGAACTATTACATGCTTCGATTCGATAAGGCTAGACCACTTTATGACCTTTTTAGTGAATTAAAAAGGGTCAAACACGAGTAAAATCCGTAAATTAACAAGGAAATTCACTTAACCCTCATTTTGTCCGTGTTTGAAAATGATAAAATCAACCTTGGAAGTCGAATATATGCTTGATAGATTTCATAGGAACTATTACATGCTTCGATTCGACAAGCCTCGACCACTTTAAGCCCTTTTTAGTGAAAGAAAAAAGGTTAAAAACGAGTAAAATCCGTAAATTAACAAGGAAATTCACTTAACCCCCATTTTGGCCTTTTTAAAAAATTCTAAACTAAACCGTGGATGTCGTAGATATGCTTGTTAGATTTCTTAGGAACTATTACATGATTCGATTCGATAAGGCTAGGCCACTTTATGACCTTTTTAGTGAAAGAAAAAGGGTCAAAAACGAGTAAAGTCCGTAAATTAACAAGGATATACACTTAACCCTCATTTTGTCCATTTTTGAAAATGATAAAATCAACCTTGGAATTCGAATATATGCTTGTTAGATTTCATAGGAACTATTACATGCTTCGATTCGATAAGGCTAGGCCACTTTATGACCTTTTTAGTGACTTAAAAAGGGTCAAAAACGAGTAAAATCTCTAAATTAACAAGGAAATTCACTTAACCCTCATTTTGTCCGTGTTTGAAAATGATAAAATCAACCTTGGAAGTCGAATATATGCTTGTTAGATTTCATAGGAACTATTACATGCTTTGATTCGACAAGCCTCGACCACTTTAAGTCCTTTTTAGTGAAAGAAAAAGGGTCAAAAACGAGTAATATCCGTAAATTAACAAGGAAATTTACTTAACCCCCATTTTGACTTTTTTAAAAATTCTAAAATAAACCATGGATGTTGTAGACATGCTTGTTAGATTTCATAGGAACTATTACATGCTTCGATTCGATAAGGCTAGGCCACTTTATGACCTTTTTAGTGAATTAAAAAGGGTCAAAAACGAGTAAAATCCGTAAATTAACAAGGAAATTCACTTAACCCTCATTTTGTCCGTGTTTGAAAATGATAAAATCAACCTTGGAAGTCGAATATATGCTTGTTAGATTTCATAGGAACTATTACATGCTTTGATTCGACAAGCCTCGACCACTTTAAGCCCTTTTTAGTGAAAGAAAAAGGGTCAAAAACGAGTAATATCCGTAAATTAACAAGGAAATTTACTTAACCCCCATTTTGACCTTTTAAAAAATTCTAAAATAAACCATGGATGTTGTAGACATGCTTGTTAGATTTCATAGGAACTATTACATGCTTCGATTCGATAAGGCTAGGCCACTTTATGACCTTTTTAGTGAATTAAAAAGGGTCAAAAACGAGTAAAATCCGTAAATTAACAAGGAAATTCACTTAACCCTCATTTTGTCCGTGTTTGAAAATGATAAAATCAACCTTGGAATTCGAATATATGCTTGTTAGATTTCATAGGAACTATTACATGCTTCGATTCGATAAGGCTAGGCCACTTTATGACCTTTTTAGTGACTTAAAAAGGGTCAAAAACGAGTAAAATCCGTAAATTAACAAGGAAATTCACTTAACCCTCATTTTGTCCGTGTTTGAAAATGATAAAATCAACCTTGGAAGTCGAATATATGCTTGTTAGATTTCATAGGAACTATTACATGCTTTGATTCGACAAGCCTCGACCACTTTAAGCCCTTTTTAGTGAAAGAAAAAGGGTCAAAAACGAGTAATATCCGTAAATTAACAAGGAAATTTACTTAACCCCCATTTTGACCTTTTTAAAAATTCTAAAATAAACCATGGATGTTGTAGACATGCTTGTTAGATTTCATAGGAACTATTACATGCTTCGATTCGATAAGGCTAGGCCACTTTATGACCTTTTTAGTGAATTAAAAAGGGTCAAAAACGAGTAAAATCCGTAAATTAACAAGGAAATTCACTTAACCCTCATTTTGTCCGTGTTTGAAAATGATAAAATCAACCTTGGAAGTCGAATATATGCTTGTTAGATTTCATAGGAACTATTACATGCTTCGATTCGACAAGCCTCGACCACTTTAAGCCCTTTTTAGTGAAAGAAAAAAGGTCAAAAACGAGTAAAATCCGTAAATTAACAAGGAAATTTACTTAACCCCCATTTTGAACTTTTTAAAAATTCTAAAATAAACCATGGATGTCGTAGACATGCTTGTTAGATTTCATAGGAACTATTACATGCTTCGATTCGATAAGGCTAGGCCACTTTATGACCTTTTTAGTGAAAGAAAAAGGGTCAAAAACGAGTAAAGTCCGTAAATTAACAAGGAAATACACTTAACCCTCATTTTGTCCATTTTTGAAAATGATAAAATCAACCTTGGAATTCGAATATATGCTTGTTAGATTTCATAGGAACTATTACATGCTTCGATTCGATAAGGCTAGGCCACTTTATGACCTTTTTAGTGACTTAAAAAGGGTCAAAAACGAGTAAAATCCGTAAATTAACAAGGAAATTCACTTAACCCTCATTTTGTCCGTGTTTGAAAATGATAAAATCAACCTTGGAAGTCGAATATATGCTTGTTAGATTTCATAGGAACTATTACATGCTTTGATTCGACAAGCCTCGACCACTTTAAGCCCTTTTTAGTGAAAGAAAAAGGGTCAAAAACGAGTAAAATCCGTAAATTAACAAGGAAATTTACTTAACCCCCATTTTGACCTTTTTAAAAATTCTAAAATAAACCATGGATGTCGTAGACATGCTTGTTAGATTTCATAGGAACTATTACATGCTTCGATTCGATAAGGCTAGGCCACTTTATGACCTTTTTAGTGAATTAAAAAGGGTCAAACACGAGTAAAATCCGTAAATTAACAAGGAAATTCACTTAACCCTCATTTTGTCCGTGTTTGAAAATGATAAAATCAACCTTGGAAGTCGAATATATGCTTGATAGATTTCATAGGAACTATTACATGCTTCGATTCGACAAGCCTCGACCACTTTAAGCCCTTTTTAGTGAAAGAAAAAAGGTTAAAAACGAGTAAAATCCGTAAATTAACAAGGAAATTCACTTAACCCCCATTTTGGCCTTTTTAAAAAATTCTAAACTAAACCGTGGATGTCGTAGATATGCTTGTTAGATTTCTTAGGAACTATTACATGATTCGATTCGATAAGGCTAGGCCACTTTATGACCTTTTTAGTGAAAGAAAAAGGGTCAAAAACGAGTAAAGTCCGTAAATTAACAAGGAAATACACTTAACCCTCATTTTGTCCATTTTTGAAAATGATAAAATCAACCTTGGAATTCGAATATATGCTTGTTAGATTTCATAGGAACTATTACATGCTTCGATTCGATAAGGCTAGGCCACTTTATGACCTTTTTAGTGACTTAAAAAGGGTCAAAAACGAGTAAAATCCGTAAATTAACAAGGAAATTCACTTAACCCTCATTTTGTCCGTGTTTGAAAATGATAAAATCAACCTTGGAAGTCGAATATATGCTTGTTAGATTTCATAGGAACTATTACATGCTTTGATTCGGCAAGCCTCGACCACTTTAAGTCCTTTTTAGTGAAAGAAAAAGGGTCAAAAACGAGTAATATCCGTAAATTAACAAGGAAATTTACTTAACCCCCATTTTGACTTTTTTAAAAATTCTAAAATAAACCATGGATGTTGTAGACATGCTTGTTAGATTTCATAGGAACTATTACATGCTTCGATTCGATAAGGCTAGGCCACTTTATGACCTTTTTAGTGAATTAAAAAGGGTCAAAAACGAGTAAAATCCGTAAATTAACAAGGAAATTCACTTAACCCTCATTTTGTCCGTGTTTGAAAATGATAAAATCAACCTTGGAAGTCGAATATATGCTTGTTAGATTTCATAGGAACTATTACATGCTTTGATTCGACAAGCCTCGACCACTTTAAGCCCTTTTTAGTGAAAGAAAAAGGGTCAAAAACGAGTAATATCCGTAAATTAACAAGGAAATTTACTTAACCCCCATTTTGACCTTTTTAAAAATTCTAAAATAAACCATGGATGTTGTAGACATGCTTGTTAGATTTCATAGGAACTATTACATGCTTCGATTCGATAAGGCTAGGCCACTTTATGACCTTTTTAGTGAATTAAAAAGGGTCAAAAACGAGTAAAATCCGTAAATTAACAAGGAAATTCAGTTAACCCTCATTTTGTCCGTGTTTGAAAATGATAAAATCAACCTTGGAAGTCGAATATATGCTTGTTAGATTTCATAGGAACTATTACATGCTTCGATTCGACAAGCCTCGACCACTTTAAGCCCTTTTTAGTGAAAGAAAAAAGGTCAAAAACGAGTAAAATCCGTAAATTAACAAGGAAATTTACTTAACCCCCATTTTGAACTTTTTAAAAATTCTAAAATAAACCATGGATGTCGTAGACATGCTTGTTAGATTTCATAGGAACTATTACATGCTTCGATTCGATAAGGCTAGGCCACTTTATGACCTTTTTAGTGAATTAAAAAGGGTCAAAAACGAGTAAAATCCGTAAATTAACAAGGAAATTCACTTAACCCTCATTTTGTCCGTGTTTGAAAATGATAAAATCAACCTTGGAAGTCGAATATATGCTTGATAGATTTCGTAGGAACTATTACATGCTTCGATTCGACAAGCCTCGACCACTTTAAGCCCTTTTTAGTGAAAGAAAAAACGTTAAAAACGAGTAAAATCCGTAAATTAACAAGGAAATTCACTTAACCCTCATTTTGTCCGTGTTTGAAAATGATAAAATCAACCTTGGAAGTCGAATATATGCTTGTTAGATTTCATAGGAACTATTACATGCTTTGATTCGACAAGCCTCGACCACTTTAAGCCCTTTTTAGTGAAAGAAAAAGGGTCAAAAACGAGTAAAATCCGTAAATTAACAAGGAAATTTACTTAACCCCCATTTTGACCTTTTTAAAAATTCTAAAATAAACCATGGATGTCGTAGACATGCTTGTTAGATTTCATAGGAACTATTACATGCTTCGATTCGATAAGGCTAGGCCACTTTATGACCTTTTTAGTGAATTAAAAAGGGTCAAAAACGAGTAAAATCCGTAAATTAACAAGGAAATTCACTTAACCCACATTTTGTCCGTGTTTGAAAATGATAAAATCAACCTTGGAAGTCGAATATATGCTTGATAGATTTCATAGGAACTATTACATGCTTCGATTCGACAAGCCTCGACCACTTTAAGCCCTTTTTAGTGAAAGAAAAAAGGTTAAAAACGAGTAAAATCCGTAAATTAACAAGGAAATTCACTTAACCCCCATCTTGGCCTTTTTAAAAAATTCTAAACTAAACCGTGGATGTCGTAGATATGCTTGTTAGATTTCTTAGGAACTATTACATGATTCGATTCGATAAGGCTAGGCCACTTTATGACCTTTTTAGTGTAAGAAAAAGGGTCAAAAACGAGTAAAGTCCGTAAATTAACAAGGAAATACACTTAACCCTCATTTTGTCCATTTTTGAAAATGATAAAATCAACCTTGGAATTCGAATATATGCTTGTTAGATTTCATAGGAACTATTACATGCTTCGATTCGATAAGGCTAGGCCACTTTATGACCTTTTTAGTGACTTAAAAAGGGTCAAAAACGAGTAAAATCCGTAAATTAACAAGGAAATTCACTTAACCCTCATTTTGTCCGTGTTTGAAAATGATAAAATCAACCTTGGAAGTCGAATATATGCTTGTTAGATTTCATAGGAACTATTACATGCTTTGATTCGGCAAGCCTCGACCACTTTAAGTCCTTTTTAGTGAAAGAAAAAGGGTCAAAAACGAGTAATATCCGTAAATTAACAAGGAAATTTACTTAACCCCCATTTTGACTTTTTTAAAAATTCTAAAATAAACCATGGATGTTGTAGACATGCTTGTTAGATTTCATAGGAACTATTACATGCTTCGATTCGATAAGGCTAGGCCACTTTATGACCTTTTTAGTGAATTAAAAAGGGTCAAAAACGAGTAAAATCCGTAAATTAACAAGGAAATTCACTTAACCCTCATTTTGTCCGTGTTTGAAAATGATAAAATCAACCTTGGAAGTCGAATATATGCTTGTTAGATTTCATAGGAACTATTACATGCTTTGATTCGACAAGCCTCGACCACTTTAAGCCCTTTTTAGTGAAAGAAAAAGGGTCAAAAACGAGTAATATCCGTAAATTAACAAGGAAATTTACTTAACCCCCATTTTGACCTTTTTAAAAATTCTAAAATAAACCATGGATGTTGTAGACATGCTTGTTAGATTTCATAGGAACTATTACATGCTTCGATTCGATAAGGCTAGGCCACTTTATGACCTTTTTAGTGAATTAAAAAGGGTAAAAAACGAGTAAAATCCGTAAATTAACAAGGATATTCACTTAACCCTCATTTTGTCCGTGTTTGAAAATGATAAAATCAACCTTGGAATTCGAATATATGCTTGTTAGATTTCATAGGAACTATTACATGCTTTGATTCGATAAGGCTAGGCCACTTTATGACCTTTTTAGTGACTTAAAAAGGGTCAAAAACGAGTAAAATCCGTAAATTAACAAGGAAATTCACTTAACCCTCATTTTGTCCGTGTTTGAAAATGATAAAATCAACCTTGGAAGTCGAATATATGCTTGTTAGATTTCATAGGAACTATTACATGCTTTGATTCGACAAGCCTCGACCACTTTAAGCCCTTTTTAGTGAAAGAAAAAGGGTCAAAAACGAGTAATATCCGTAAATTAACAAGGAAATTTACTTAACCCCCATTTTGACCTTTTTAAAAATTCTAAAATAAACCATGGATGTTGTAGACATGCTTGTTAGATTTCATAGGAACTATTACATGCTTCGATTCGATAAGGCTAGGCCACTTTATGACCTTTTTAGTGAATTAAAAAGGGTCAAAAACGAGTAAAATCCGTAAATTAACAAGGAAATTCACTTAACCCTCATTTTGTCCGTGTTTGAAAATGATAAAATCAACCTTGGAAGTCGAATATATGCTTGTTAGATTTCATAGGAACTATTACATGCTTCGATTCGACAAGCCTCGACCACTTTAAGCCCTTTTTAGTGAAAGAAAAAAGGTCAAAAACGAGTAAAATCCGTAAATTAACAAGGAAATTTACTTAACCCCCATTTTGAACTTTTTAAAAATTCTAAAATAAACCATGGATGTCGTAGACATGCTTGTTAGATTTCATAGGAACTATTACATGCTTCGATTCGATAAGGCTAGGCCACTTTATGACCTTTTTAGTGAATTAAAAAGGGTCAAAAACGAGTAAAATCCGTAAATTAACAAGGAAATTCACTTAACCCTCATTTTGTCCGTGTTTGAAAATGATAAAATCAACCTTGGAAGTCGAATATATGCTTGATAGATTTCGTAGGAACTATTACATGCTTCGATTCGACAAGCCTCGACCACTTTAAGCCCTTTTTAGTGAAAGAAAAAAGGTTAAAAACGAGTAAAATCCGTAAATTAACAAGGAAATTCACTTAACCCTCATTTTGTCCGTGTTTGAAAATGATAAAATCAACCTTGGAAGTCGAATATATGCTTGTTAGATTTCATAGGAACTATTACATGCTTTGATTCGACAAGCCTCGACCACTTTAAGCCCTTTTTAGTGAAAGAAAAAGGGTCAAAAACGAGTAAAATCCGTAAATTAACAAGGAAATTTACTTAACCCCCATTTTGACCTTTTTAAAAATTCTAAAATAAACCATGGATGTCGTAGACATGCTTGTTAGATTTCATAGGAACTATTACATGCTTCGATTCGATAAGGCTAGGCCACTTTATGACCTTTTTAGTGAATTAAAAAGGGTCAAAAACGAGTAAAATCCGTAAATTAACAAGGAAATTCACTTAACCCTCATTTTGTCCGTGTTTGAAAATGATAAAATCAACCTTGGAAGTCGAATATATGCTTGATAGATTTCATAGGAACTATTACATGCTTCGATTCGACAAGCCTCGACCACTTTAAGCCCTTTTTAGTGAAAGAAAAAAGGTTAAAAACGAGTAAAATCCGTAAATTAACAAGGAAATTCACTTAACCCCCATCTTGGCCTTTTTAAAAAATTCTAAACTAAACCGTGGATGTCGTAGATATGCTTGTTAGATTTCTTAGGAACTATTACATGATTCGATTCGATAAGACTAGGCCACTTTATGACCTTTTTAGTGTAAGAAAAAGGGTCAAAAACGAGTAAAGTCCGTAAATTAACAAGGAAATACACTTAACCCTCATTTTGTCCATTTTTGAAAATGATAAAATCAACCTTGGAATTCGAATATATGCTTGTTAGATTTCATAGGAACTATTACATGCTTCGATTCGATAAGGCTAGGCCACTTTATGACCTTTTTAGTGACTTAAAAAGGGTCAAAAACGAGTAAAATCCGTAAATTAACAAGGAAATTCACTTAACCCTCATTTTGTCCGTGTTTGAAAATGATAAAATCAACCTTGGAAGTCGAATATATGCTTGTTAGATTTCATAGGAACTATTACATGCTTTGATTCGACAAGCCTCGACCACTTTAAGCCCTTTTTAGTGAAAGAAAAAGGGTCAAAAACGAGTAAAATCCGTAAATTAACAAGGAAATCTACTTAACCCCCATTTTGACCTTTTTAAAAATTCTAAAATAAACCATGGATGTCGTAGACATGCTTGTTAGATTTCATAGGAACTATTACATGCTTCGATTCGATAAGGCTAGGCCACTTTATGACCTTTTTAGTGAATTAAAAAGGGTCAAAAACGAGTAAAATCCGTAAATTAACAAGGAAATTCACTTAACCCTCATTTTACGAGTAAAATCCGTAAATTAACAAGGAAATTCACTTAACCCTCATTTTGTCCGTGTTTGAAAATGATAAAATCAACCTTGGAAGTCGAATATATGCTTGATAGATTTCATAGGAACTATTACATGCTTCGATTCGACAAGCCTCGACCACTTTAAGCCCTTTTTAGTGAAAGAAAAAAGGTTAAAAACGAGTAAAATCCGTAAATTAACAAGGAAATTCACTTAACCCCCATTTTGGCCTTTTTAAAAAATTCTAAACTAAACCGTGGATGTCGTAGATATGCTTGTTAGATTTCTTAGGAACTATTACATGATTCGATTCGATAAGGCTAGGCCACTTTATGACCTTTTTAGTGAAAGAAAAAGGGTCAAAAACGAGTAAAGTCCGTAAATTAACAAGGAAATTTACTTAACCCCCATTTTGACCTTTTTAAAAATTCTAAAATAAACCATGGATGTCGTAGATATGCTTGTTAGATTTCATAGGAACTATTACATGCTTCGATTCGATAAGGCTAGGCCACTTTATGACCTTTTTAGTGAATTAAAAAGGGTCAAAAACGAGTAAAATCCGTAAATTAACAAGGAAATTCACTTAACCCTCATTTTGTCCGTGTTTGAAAATGATAAAATCAACCTTGGAAGTCGAATATATGCTTGTTAGATTTCATAGGAACTATTACATGCTTCGATTCGACAAGCCTCGACCACTTTAAGCCCTTTTTAGTGAAAGAAAAAAGGTCAAAAACGAGTAAAATCCGTAAATTAACAAGGAAATTTACTTAACCCCCATTTTGACCTTTTTAAAAATTCTAAAATAAACCATGGATGTCGTAGACATGCTTGTTAGATTTCATAGGAACTATTACATGCTTCGATTCGATAAGGCTAGGCCACTTTATGACCTTTTTAGTGAATTAAAAAGGGTCAAAAACGAGTAAAATCCGTAAATTAACAAGGAAATTCACTTAACCCTCATTTTGTCCGTGTTTGAAAATGATAAAATCAACCTTGGAAGTCGAATATATGCTTGATAGATTTCGTAGGAACTATTACATGCTTCGATTCGACAAGCCTCGACCACTTTAAGCCCTTTTTAGTGAAAGAAAAAAGGTCAAAAACGAGTAAAATCCGTAAATTAACAAGGAAATTTACTTAACCCCCATTTTGAACTTTTTAAAAATTCTAAAATAAACCATGGATGTCGTAGACATGCTTGTTAGATTTCATAGGAACTATTACATGCTTCGATTCGATAAGGCTAGGCCACTTTATGACCTTTTTAGTGAATTAAAAAGGGTCAAAAACGAGTAAAATCCGTAAATTAACAAGGAAATTCACTTAACCCTCATTTTGTCCGTGTTTGAAAATGATAAAATCAACCTTGGAAGTCGAATATATGCTTGATAGATTTCGTAGGAACTATTACATGCTTCGATTCGACAAGCCTCGACCACTTTAAGCCCTTTTTAGTGAAAGAAAAAAGGTTAAAAACGAGTAAAATCCGTAAATTAACAAGGAAATTCACTTAACCCTCATTTTGTCCGTGTTTGAAAATGATAAAATCAACCTTGGAAGTCGAATATATGCTTGTTAGATTTCATAGGAACTATTACATGCTTTGATTCGACAAGCCTCGACCACTTTAAGCCCTTTTTAGTGAAAGAAAAAGGGTCAAAAACGAGTAAAATCCGTAAATTAACAAGGAAATTTACTTAACCCCCATTTTGACCTTTTTAAAAATTCTAAAATAAACCATGGATGTCGTAGACATGCTTGTTAGATTTCATAGGAACTATTACATGCTTCGATTCGATAAGGCTAGGCCACTTTATGACCTTTTTAGTGAATTAAAAAGGGTCAAAAACGAGTAAAATCCGTAAATTAACAAGGAAATTCACTTAACCCTCATTTTGTCCGTGTTTGAAAATGATAAAATCAACCTTGGAAGTCGAATATATGCTTGATAGATTTCATAGGAACTATTACATGCTTCGATTCGACAAGCCTCGACCACTTTAAGCCCTTTTTAGTGAAAGAAAAAAGGTTAAAAACGAGTAAAATCCGTAAATTAATAAGGAAATTCACTTAACCCCCATCTTGGCCTTTTTAAAAAATTCTAAACTAAACCGTGGATGTCGTAGATATGCTTGTTAGATTTCTTAGGAACTATTACATGATTCGATTCGATAAGGCTAGGCCACTTTATGACCTTTTTAGTGTAAGAAAAAGGGTCAAAAACGAGTAAAGTCCGTAAATTAACAAGGAAATACACTTAACCCTCATTTTGTCCATTTTTGAAAATGATAAAATCAACCTTGGAATTCGAATATATGCTTGTTAGATTTCATAGGAACTATTACATGCTTCGATTCGATAAGGCTAGGCCACTTTATGACCTTTTTAGTGACTTAAAAAGGGTCAAAAACGAGTAAAATCCGTAAATTAACAAGGAAATTCACTTAACCCTCATTTTGTCCGTGTTTGAAAATGATAAAATCAACCTTGGAAGTCGAATATATGCTTGTTAGATTTCATAGGAACTATTACATGCTTTGATTCGACAAGCCTCGACCACTTTAAGCCCTTTTTAGTGACAGAAAAAGGGTCAAAAACGAGTAAAATCCGTAAATTAACAAGGAAATCTACTTAACCCCCATTTTGACCTTTTTAAAAATTCTAAAATAAACCATGGATGTCGTAGACATGCTTGTTAGATTTCATAGGAACTATTACATGCTTCGATTCGATAAGGCTAGGCCACTTTATGACCTTTTTAGTGAATTAAAAAGGGTCAAAAACGAGTAAAATCCGTAAATTAACAAGGAAATTCACTTAACCCTCATTTTGTCCGTGTTTGAAAATGATAAAATCAACCTTGGAAGTCGAATATATGCTTGATAGATTTCATAGGAACTATTACATGCTTCGATTCGACAAGCCTCGACCACTTTAAGCCCTTTTTAGTGAAAGAAAAAAGGTTAAAAACGAGTAAAATCCGTAAATTAACAAGGAAATTCACTTAACCCCCATTTTGGCCTTTTTAAAAAATTCTAAACTAAACCGTGGATGTCGTAGATATGCTTGTTACATTTCTTAGGAACTATTACATGATTCGATTCGATAAGGCTAGGCCACTTTATGACCTTTTTAGTGAAAGAAAAAGGGTCAAAAACGAGTAAAGTCCGTAAATTAACAAGGAAATTTACTTAACCCCCATTTTGACCTTTTTAAAAATTCTAAAATAAACCATGGATGTCGTAGATATGCTTGTTAGATTTCATAGGAACTATTACATGCTTCGATTCGATAAGGCTAGGCCACTTTATGACCTTTTTAGTGAATTAAAAAGGGTCAAAAACGAGTAAAATCCGTAAATTAACAAGGAAATTCACTTAACCCTCATTTTGTCCGTGTTTGAAAATGATAAAATCAACCTTGGAAGTCGAATATATGCTTGTTAGATTTCATAGGAACTATTACATGCTTCGATTCGACAAGCCTCGACCACTTTAAGCCCTTTTTAGTGAAAGAAAAAAGGTCAAAAACGAGTAAAATCCGTAAATTAACAAGGAAATTTACTTAACCCCCATTTTGACCTTTTTAAAAATTCTAAAATAAACCATGGATGTCGTAGACATGCTTGTTAGATTTCATAGGAACTATTACATGCTTCGATTCGATAAGGCTAGGCCACTTTATGACCTTTTTAGTGAATTAAAAAGGGTCAAAAACGAGTAAAATCCGTAAATTAACAAGGAAATTCACTTAACCCTCATTTTGTCCGTGTTTGAAAATGATAAAATCAACCTTGGAAGTCGAATATATGCTTGATAGATTTCATAGGAACTATTACATGCTTCGATTCGACAAGCCTCGACCACTTTAAGCCCTTTTTAGTGAAAGAAAAAAGGTTAAAAACGAGTAAAATCCGTAAATTAACAAGGAAATTCACTTAACCCTCATTTTGTCCGTGTTTGAAAATGATAAAATCAACCTTGGAAGTCGAATATATGCTTGTTAGATTTCATAGGAACTATTACATGCTTTGATTCGACAAGCCTCGACCACTTTAAGCCCTTTTTAGTGAAAGAAAAAGGGTCAAAAACGAGTAAAATCCGTAAATTAACAAGGAAATTTACTTAACCCCCATTTTGACCTTTTTAAAAATTCTAAAATAAACCATGGATGTCGTAGACATGCTTGTTAGATTTCAGAGGAACTATTACATGCTTCGATTCGATAAGGCTAGGCCACTTTATGACCTTTTTAGTGAATTAAAAAGGGTCAAAAACGAGTAAAATCCGTAAATTAACAAGGAAATTCACTTAACCCTCATTTTGTCCGTGTTTGAAAATGATAAAATCAACCTTGGAAGTCGAATATATGCTTGATAGATTTCATAGGAACTATTACATGCTTCGATTCGACAAGCCTCGACCACTTTAAGCCCTTTTTAGTGAAAGAAAAAAGGTTAAAAACGAGTAAAATCCGTAAATTAACAAGGAAATTCACTTAACCCTCATCTTGGCCTTTTTAAAAAATTCTAAACTAAACCGTGGATGTCGTAGATATGCTTGTTAGATTTCTTAGGAACTATTACATGATTCGATTCGATAAGGCTAGGCCACTTTATGACCTTTTTAGTGAAAGAAAAAGGGTCAAAAACGAGTAAAGTCCGTAAATTAACAAGGAAATACACTTAACCCTCATTTTGTCCATTTTTGAAAATGATAAAATCAACCTTGGAATTCGAATATATGCTTGTTAGATTTCATAGGAACTATTACATGCTTCGATTCGATAAGGCTAGGCCACTTTATGACCTTTTTAGTGACTTAAAAAGGGTCAAAAACGAGTAAAATCCGTAAATTAACAAGGAAATTCACTTAACCCTCATTTTGTCCGTGTTTGAAAATGATAAAATCAACCTTGGAAGTCGAATATATGCTTGTTAGATTTCATAGGAACTATTACATGCTTTGATTCGACAAGCCTCGACCACTTTAAGCCCTTTTTAGTGAAAGAAAAAGGGTCAAAAACGAGTAAAATCCGTAAATTAACAAGGAAATCTACTTAACCCCCATTTTGACCTTTTTAAAAATTCTAAAATAAACCATGGATGTCGTAGACATGCTTGTTAGATTTCATAGGAACTATTACATGCTTCGATTCGATAAGGCTAGGCCACTTTATGACCTTTTTAGTGAATTAAAAAGGGTCAAAAACGAGTAAAATCCGTAAATTAACAAGGAAATTCACTTAACCCTCATTTTGTCCGTGTTTGAAAATGATAAAATCAACCTTGGAAGTCAAATATATGCTTGATAGATTTCATAGGAACTATTACATGCTTCGATTCGACAAGCCTCGACCACTTTAAGCCCTTTTTAGTGAAAGAAAAAAGGTTAAAAACGAGTAAAATCCGTAAATTAACAAGGAAATTCACTTAACCCCCATTTTGGCCTTTTTAAAAAATTCTAAACTAAACCGTGGATGTCGTAGATATGCTTGTTAGATTTCTTGGGAACTATTACATGATTCGATTCGATAAGGCTAGGCCACTTTATGACCTTTTTAGTGAAAGAAAAAGGGTCAAAAACGAGTAAAGTCCGTAAATTAACAAGGAAATACACTTAACCCTCATTTTGTCCATTTTTGAAAATGATAAAATCAACCTTGGAATTCGAATATATGCTTGTTAGATTTCATAGGAACTATTACATGCTTCGATTCGATAAGGCTAGGCCACTTTATGACCTTTTTAGTGACTTAAAAAGGGTCAAAAACGAGTAAAATCCGTAAATTAACAAGGAAATTCACTTAACCCTCATTTTTTCCGTGTTTGAAAATGATAAAATCAACCTTGGAAGTCAAATATATGCTTGTTAGATTTCATAGGAACTATTACATGCTTTGATTCGACAAGCCTTAACCACTTTAAGTCCTTTTTAGTGAAAGAAAAAGGGTCAAAAACGAGTAATATCCGTAAATTAACAAGGAAATTTACTTAACCCCCATTTTGACTTTTTTAAAAATTCTAAAATAAACCATGGATGTTGTAGACATGCTTGTTAGATTTCATAGGAACTATTACATGCTTCGATTCGATAAGGCTAGGCCACTTTATGACCTTTTTAGTGAATTAAAAAGGGTCAAAAACGAGTAAAATCCGTAAATTAACAAGGAAATTCACTTAACCCTCATTTTGTCCGTGTTTGAAAATGATAAAATCAACCTTGGAAGTCGAATATATGCTTGATAGATTTCATAGGAACTATTACATGCTTCGATTCGACAAGCCTCGACCACTTTAAGCCCTTTTTAGTGAAAGAAAAAAGGTTAAAAACGAGTAAAATCCGTAAATTAACAAGGAAATTCACTTAACCCTCATTTTGTCCGTGTTTGAAAATGATAAAATCAACCTTGGAAGTCGAATATATGCTTGTTAGATTTCATAGGAACTATTACATGCTTTGATTCGACAAGCCTCGACCACTTTAAGCCCTTTTTAGTGAAAGAAAAAGGGTCAAAAACGAGTAAAATCCGTAAATTAACAAGGAAATTTACTTAACCCCCATTTTGACCTTTTTAAAAATTCTAAAATAAACCATGGATGTCGTAGACATGCTTGTTAGATTTCATAGGAACTATTACATGCTTCGATTCGATAAGGCTAGGCCACTTTATGACCTTTTTAGTGAATTAAAAAGTGTCAAAAACGAGTAAAATCCGTAAATTAACAAGGAAATTCACTTAACCCTCATTTTGTCCGTGTTTGAAAATGATAAAATCAACCTTGGAAGTCGAATATATGCTTGATAGATTTCATAGGAACTATTACATGCTTCGATTCGACAAGCTTCGACCACTTTAAGCCCTTTTTAGTGAAAGAAAAAAGGTTAAAAACGAGTAAAATCCGTAAATTAACAAGGAAATTCACTTAACCCCCATCTTGGCCTTTTTAAAAAATTCTAAACTAAACCGTGGATGTCGTAGATATGCTTGTTAGATTTCTTAGGAACTATTACATGATTCGATTCGATAAGGCTAGGCCACTTTATGACCTTTTTAGTGAAAGAAAAAGGGTCAAAAACGAGTAAAGTCCGTAAATTAACACGGAAATACACTTAACCCTCATTTTGTCCATTTTTGAAAATGATAAAATCAACCTTGGAATTCGAATATATGCTTGTTAGATTTCATAGGAACTATTACATGCTTCGATTCGATAAGGCTAGGCCACTTTATGACCTTTTTAGTGACTTAAAAAGGGTCAAAAACGAGTAAAATCCGTAAATTAACAAGGAAATTCACTTAACCCTCATTTTGTCCGTGTTTGAAAATGATAAAATCAACCTTGGAAGTCGAATATATGCTTGTTAGATTTCATAGGAACTATTACATGCTTTGATTCGACAAGCCTCGACCACTTTAAGCCCTTTTTAGTGAAAGAAAAAGGGTCAAAAACGAGTAAAATCCGTAAATTAACAAGGAAATCTACTTAACCCCCATTTTGACCTTTTTAAAAATTCTAAAATAAACCATGGATGTCGTAGACATGCTTGTTAGATTTCATAGGAACTATTACATGCTTCGATTCGATAAGGCTAGGCCACTTTATGACCTTTTTAGTGAATTAAAAAGGGTCAAAAACGAGTAAAATCCGTAAATTAACAAGGAAATTCACTTAACCCTCATTTTGTCCGTGTTTGAAAATGATAAAATCAACCTTGGAAGTCGAATATATGCTTGATAGATTTCATAGGAACTATTACATGCTTCGATTCGACAAGCCTCGACCACTTTAAGCCCTTTTTAGTGAAAGAAAAAAGGTTAAAAACGAGTAAAATCCGTAAATTAACAAGGAAATTCACTTAACCCCCATCTTGGCCTTTTTAAAAAATTCTAAACTAAACCGTGGATGTCGTAGATATGCTTGTTAGATTTCTTAGGAACTATTACATGATTCGATTCGATAAGGCTAGGCCACTTTATGACCTTTTTAGTGAAAGAAAAAGGGTCAAAAACGAGTAAAGTCCGTAAATTAACAAGGAAATACACTTAACCCTCATTTTGTCCATTTTTGAAAATGATAAAATCAACCTTGGAATTCGAATATATGCTTGTTAGATTTCATAGGAACTATTACATGCTTCGATTCGATAAGGCTAGGCCACTTTATGACCTTTTTAGTGACTTAAAAAGGGTCAAAAACGAGTAAAATCCGTAAATTAACAAGGAAATTCACTTAACCCTCATTTTGTCCGTGTTTGAAAATGATAAAATCAACCTTGGAAGTCGAATATATGCTTGTTAGATTTCATAGGAACTATTACATGCTTTGATTCGACAAGCCTCGACCACTTTAAGCCCTTTTTAGTGAAAGAAAAAGGGTCAAAAACGAGTAAAATCCGTAAATTAACAAGGAAATCTACTTAACCCCCATTTTGACCTTTTTAAAAATTCTAAAATAAACCATGGATGTCGTAGACATGCTTGTTAGATTTCATAGGAACTATTACATGCTTCGATTCGATAAGGCTAGGCCACTTTATGACCTTTTTAGTGAATTAAAAAGGGTCAAAAACGAGTAAAATCCGTAAATTAACAAGGAAATTCACTTAACCCTCATTTTGTCCGTGTTTGAAAATGATAAAATCAACCTTGGAAGTCGAATATATGCTTGATAGATTTCATAGGAACTATTACATGCTTCGATTCGACAAGCCTCGACCACTTTAAGCCCTTTTTAGTGAAAGAAAAAAGGTTAAAAACGAGTAAAATCCGTAAATTAACAAGGAAATTCACTTAACCCCCATTTTGGCCTTTTTAAAAAATTCTAAACTAAACCGTGGATGTCGTAGATATGCTTGTTAGATTTCTTAGGAACTATTACATGCTTCGATTCGATAAGGCTAGGCCACTTTATGACCTTTTTAGTGAATTAAAAAGGGTCAAAAACGAGTAAAATCCGTAAATTAACAAGGAAATTCACTTAACCCTCATTTTGTCCGTGTTTGAAAATGATAAAATCAACCTTGGAAGTCGAATATATGCTTGATAGATTTCATAGGAACTATTACATGCTTCGATTCGACAAGCCTCGACCACTTTAAGCCCTTTTTAGTGAAAGAAAAAAGGTTAAAAACGAGTAAAATCCGTAAATTAACAAGGAAATTCACTTAACCCCCATTTTGGCCTTTTTAAAAAATTCTAAACTAAACCGTGGATGTCGTAGATATGCTTGTTAGATTTCTTAGGAACTATTACATGATTCGATTCGATAAGGCTAGGGCACTTTATGACCTTTTTAGTGAAAGAAAAAGGGTCAAAAACGAGTAAAGTCCGTAAATTAACAAGGAAATACACTTAACCCTCATTTTGTCCATTTTTGAAAATGATAAAATCAACCTTGGAATTCGAATATATGCTTGTTAGATTTCATAGGAACTATTACATGCTTCGATTCGATAAGGCTAGGCCACTTTATGACCTTTTTAGTGAATTAAAAAGTGTCAAAAACGAGTAAAATCCGTAAATTAACAAGGAAATTCACTTAACCCTCATTTTGTCCGTGTTTGAAAATGATAAAATCAACCTTGGAAGTCGAATATATGCTTGATAGATTTCATAGGAACTATTACATGCTTCGATTCGACAAGCTTCGACCACTTTAAGCCCTTTTTAGTGAAAGAAAAAAGGTTAAAAACGAGTAAAATCCGTAAATTAACAAGGAAATTCACTTAACCCCCATGTTGGCCTTTTTAAAAAATTCTAAACTAAACCGTGGATGTCGTAGATATGCTTGTTAGATTTCTTAGGAACTATTACATGATTCGATTCGATAAGGCTAGGCCACTTTATGACCTTTTTAGTGAAAGAAAAAGGGTCAAAAACGAGTAAAGTCCGTAAATTAACACGGAAATACACTTAACCCTCATTTTGTCCATTTTTGAAAATGATAAAATCAACCTTGGAATTCGAATATATGCTTGTTAGATTTCATAGGAACTATTACATGCTTCGATTCGATAAGGCTAGGCCACTTTATGACCTTTTTAGTGAATTAAAAAGGGTCAAAAACGAGTAAAATCAGTAAATTAACAAGGAAATTCACTTAACCCTCATTTTGTCCATTTTTGAAAATGATAAAATCAACCATGGAATTCGAATATATGCTTGTTATATTTTATAGGAACTATTACATGCTTCGATTCGATAAGGCTAGGCCACTTTATGACCTTTTTAGTGACTTAAAAAGGGTCAAAAACGAGTAAAATCCGTAAATTAACAAGGAAATTCACTTAACCCTCATTTTGTCCGTGTTTGAAAATGATAAAATCAACCTTGGAAGTCGAATATATGCTTGTTAGATTTCATAGGAACTATTACATGCTTTGATTCGACAAGCCTCGACCACTTTAAGCCCTTTTTAGTGAAAGAAAAAGGGTCAAAAACGAGTAAAATCCGTAAATTAACAAGGAAATCTACTTAACCCCCATTTTGACCTTTTTAAAAATTCTAAAATAAACCATGGATGTCGTAGACATGCTTGTTAGATTTCATAGGAACTATTACATGCTTCGATTCGATAAGGCTAGGCCACTTTATGACCTTTTTAGTGAATTAAAAAGGGTCAAAAACGAGTAAAATCCGTAAATTAACAAGGAAATTCACTTAACCCTCATTTTGTCCGTGTTTGAAAATGATAAAATCAACCTTGGAAGTCGAATATATGCTTGATAGATTTCATAGGAACTATTACATGCTTCGATTCGACAAGCCTCGACCACTTTAAGCCCTTTTTAGTGAAAGAAAAAAGGTTAAAAACGAGTAAAATCCGTAAATTAACAAGGAAATTCACTTAACCCCCATCTTGGCCTTTTTAAAAAATTCTAAACTAAACCGTGGATGTCGTAGATATGCTTGTTAGATTTCTTAGGAACTATTACATGATTCGATTCGATAAGGCTAGGCCACTTTATGACCTTTTTAGTGAAAGAAAAAGGGTCAAAAACGAGTAAAGTCCGTAAATTAACAAGGAAATACACTTAACCCTCATTTTGTCCATTTTTGAAAATGATAAAATCAACCTTGGAATTCGAATATATGCTTGTTAGATTTCATAGGAACTATTACATGCTTCGATTCGATAAGGCTAGGCCACTTTATGACCTTTTTAGTGACTTAAAAAGGGTCAAAAACGAGTAAAATCCGTAAATTAACAAGGAAATTCACTTAACCCTCATTTTGTCCGTGTTTGAAAATGATAAAATCAACCTTGGAAGTCGAATATATGCTTGTTAGATTTCATAGGAACTATTACATGCTTTGATTCGACAAGCCTCGACCACTTTAAGCCCTTTTTAGTGAAAGAAAAAGGGTCAAAAACGAGTAAAATCCGTAAATTAACAAGGAAATCTACTTAACCCCCATTTTGACCTTTTTAAAAATTCTAAAATAAACCATGGATGTCGTAGACATGCTTGTTAGATTTCATAGGAACTATTACATGCTTCGATTCGATAAGGCTAGGCCACTTTATGACCTTTTTAGTGAATTAAAAAGGGTCAAAAACGAGTAAAATCCGTAAATTAACAAGGAAATTCACTTAACCCTCATTTTGTCCGTGTTTGAAAATGATAAAATCAACCTTGGAAGTCGAATATATGCTTGATAGATTTCATAGGAACTATTACATGCTTCGATTCGACAAGCCTCGACCACTTTAAGCCCTTTTTAGTGAAAGAAAAAAGGTTAAAAACGAGTAAAATCCGTAAATTAACAAGGAAATTCACTTAACCCCCATTTTGGCCTTTTTAAAAAATTCTAAACTAAACCGTGGATGTCGTAGATATGCTTGTTAGATTTCTTAGGAACTATTACATGCTTCGATTCGATAAGGCTAGGCCACTTTATGACCTTTTTAGTGAATTAAAAAGGGTCAAAAACGAGTAAAATCCGTAAATTAACAAGGAAATTCACTTAACCCTCATTTTGTCCGTGTTTGAAAATGATAAAATCAACCTTGGAAGTCGAATATATGCTTGATAGATTTCATAGGAACTATTACATGCTTCGATTCGACAAGCCTCGACCACTTTAAGCCCTTTTTAGTGAAAGAAAAAAGGTTAAAAACGAGTAAAATCCGTAAATTAACAAGGAAATTCACTTAACTCCCATTTTGGCCTTTTTAAAAAATTCTAAACTAAACCGTGGATGTCGTAGATATGCTTGTTAGATTTCTTAGGAACTATTACATGATTCGATTCGATAAGGCTAGGCCACTTTATGACCTTTTTAGTGAAAGAAAAAGGGTCAAAAACGAGTAAAGTCCGTAAATTAACAAGGAAATACACTTAACCCTCATTTTGTCCATTTTTGAAAATGATAAAATCAACCTTGGAATTCGAATATATGCTTGTTAGATTTCATAGGAACTATTACATGCTTCGATTCGATAAGGCTAGGCCACTTTATGACCTTTTTAGTGACTTAAAAAGGGTCAAAAACGAGTAAAATCCGTAAATTAACAAGGAAATTCACTTAACCCTCATTTTGTCCGTGTTTGAAAATGATAAAATCAACCTTGGAAGTCGAATATATGCTTGTTAGATTTCATAGGAACTATTACATGCTTTGATTCGACAAGCCTCGACCACTTTAAGTCCTTTTTAGTGAAAGAAAAAGGGTCAAAAACGAGTAATATCCGTAAATTAACAAGGAAATTTACTTAACCCCCATTTTGACTTTTTTAAAAATTCTAAAATAAACCATGGATGTTGTAGACATGCTTGTTAGATTTCATAGGAACTATTACATGCTTCGATTCGATAAGGCTAGGCCACTTTATGACCTTTTTAGTGAATTAAAAAGGGTCAAAAACGAGTAAAATCCGTAAATTAACAAGGAAATTCACTTAACCCTCATTTTGTCCGTGTTTGAAAATGATAAAATCAACCTTGGAAGTCGAATATATGCTTGTTAGATTTCATAGGAACTATTACATGCTTCGATTCGACAAGCCTCGACCACTTTAAGCCCTTTTTAGTGAAAGAAAAAAGGTCAAAAACGAGTAAAATCCGTAAATTAACAAGGAAATTTACTTAACCCCCATTTTGACCTTTTTAAAAATTCTAAAATAAACCATGGATGTTGTAGACATGCTTGTTAGATTTCATAGGAACTATTACATGCTTCGATTCGATAAGGCTAGGCCACTTTATGACCTTTTTAGTGAATTAAAAAGGGTCAAAAACGAGTAAAATCCGTAAATTAACAAGGAAATTCACTTAACCCTCATTTTGTCCGTGTTTGAAAATGATAAAATCAACCTTGGAAGTCGAATATATGCTTGTTAGATTTCATAGTAACTATTACATGCTTCGATTCGACAAGCCTCGACCACTTTAAGCCCTTTTTAGTGAAAGAAAAAAGGTCAAAAACGAGTAAAATCCGTAAATTAACAAGGCAATTCCCTTAACCCCCATTTTGGTCATTTTAAAAAATTCTAAAATAAACCTTGTGGATGTCGTAGATATGCTTGTTAGATTTCCTAGGAACTATGGGCACTTTATGACCTTTTTAGTGAAAGAAAAAGGGTCAAAAACGAGTAAAATCCGTAAATTAACAAGGAAATTTACTTAACCCCCATTTTGACCTTTTTAAAAATTCTAAAATAAACCATGGATGTCGTAGATATGCTTGTTAGATTTCATAGGAACTATTACGTGCTTCGATTCGATAAGGCTAGGCCACTTTATGACCTTTTTAGTGAATTAAAAAGGGTCAAAAACGAGTAAAATCCGTAAATTAACAAGGAAATTCACTTAACCCTCATTTTGTCCATTTTTTAAAATGATAAAATCAACCATGGAATTCGAATATATGCTTGTTATATTTTGTAGGAACTATTACATGCTTCGATTCGATAAGGCTAGGCCACTTTATGACCTTTTTAGTGAATTAAAAAGGGTCAAAAACGAGTAAAATCCGTAAATTAACAAGGAAATTCACTTAACCCTCATTTTGTCCGTGTTTGAAAATGATAAAATCAACCTTGGAAGTCGAATATATGCTTGATAGATTTCATAGGAACTATTACATGCTTCGATTCGACAAGCCTCGACCACTTTAAGCCCTTTTTAGTGAAAGAAAAAAGGTTAAAAACGAGTAAAATCCGTAAATTAACAAGGAAATTCACTTAACCCCCATTTTGGCCTTTTTAAAAAATTCTAAACTAAACCGTGGATGTCGTAGATATGCTTGTTAGATTTCTTAGGAACTATTACATGATTCGATTCGATAAGGCTAGGCCACTTTATGACCTTTTTAGTGAAAGAAAAAGGGTCAAAAACGAGTAAAGTCCGTAAATTAACAAGGAAATACACTTAACCCTCATTTTGTCCATTTTTGAAAATGATAAAATCAACCTTGGAATTCGAATATATGCTTGTTAGATTTCATAGGAACTATTACATGCTTCGATTCGATAAGGCTAGGCCACTTTATGACCTTTTTAGTGACTTAAAAAGGGTCAAAAACGAGTAAAATCCGTAAATTAACAAGGAAATTCACTTAACCCTCATTTTGTCCGTGTTTGAAAATGATAAAATCAACCTTGGAAGTCGAATATATGCTTGTTAGATTTCATAGGAACTATTACATGCTTTGATTCGACAAGCCTCGGCCACTTTAAGCCCTTTTTAGTGAAAGAAAAAGGGTCAAAAACGAGTAATATCCGTAAATTAACAAGGAAATTTACTTAACCCCCATTTTGACCTTTTTAAAAATTCTAAAATAAACCATGGATGTTGTAGACATGCTTGTTAGATTTCATAGGAACTATTACATGCTTCGATTTGATAAGGCTAGGCCACTTTATGACCTTTTTAGTGAATTAAAAAGGGTCAAAAACGAGTAAAATCCGTAAATTAACAAGGAAATTCACTTAACCCTCATTTTGTCCGTGTTTGAAAATGATAAAATCAACCTTGGAAGTCGAATATATGCTTGTTAGATTTCATAGGAACTATTACATGCTTCGATTCGACAAGCCTCGACCACTTTAAGCCCTTTTTAGTGAAAGAAAAAAGGTCAAAAACGAGAAAAATCCGTAAATTAACAAGGAAATTCACTTAACCCTCATTTTGTCCATTTTTGAAAATGATAAAATCAACCATGGAATTCGAATATATGCTTGTTATATTTTATAGGAACTATTACATGCTTCGATTCGATAAGGCTAGGCCACTTTATGACCTTTTTAGTGACTTAAAAAGGGTCAAAAACGAGTAAAATCCGTAAATTAACAAGGAAATTCACTTAACCCTCATTTTGTCCGTGTTTGAAAATGATAAAATCAACCTTGGAAGTCGAATATATGCTTGTTAGATTTCATAGGAACTATTACATGCTTTGATTCGACAAGCCTCGACCACTTTAAGCCCTTTTTAGTGAAAGAAAAAAAGTCAAAAACGAGTAAAATCCGTAACTTAACAAGGAAATTCACTTAACCCCCATTTTGGCCTTTTTAAAAAATTCTAAAATAAACCATGGATGTCGTAGATATGCTTGTTAGATTTCATAGGAACTATTACATTCTTCGATTCGATAAGGCTAGGCCACTTTATGACCTTTTTAGTGAATTAAAAAGGGTCAAAAACGAGTAAAATCTGTATATTAACAAGGAAATTCACTTAACCATCATTTTGTCCGTGTTTGAAAATGATAAAATCAACCTTGGAAGTCGAATAAATGCTTGTTAGATTTCATAGGAACTATTACATGCTTCGATTCGGCAAGCCTCGACCACTTTAAGCCCTTTTTAGTGAAAGAAAAAAGGTCAAAAACGAGTAAAATCCGTAAATTAACAAGGCAATTCACTTAACCCCCATTTTGGCCATTTTAAAAAATTCTAAAATAAACCATATGGATGTCGTAGATATGCTTGTTAGATTTCCTAGGAACTATTACATGCTTCGATTCAATAAGGCTAGGGCACTTTATGACCTTTTTAGTGAAAGAAAAAGGGTCAAAAACGAGTAAAATCCGTAAATTAACAAGGAAATTTACTTAACCCCCATTTTGACCTTTTTAAAAATTCTAAAATAAACCATGGATGTCGTAGATATGCTTGTTAGATTTCATAGGAACTATTACATGCTTCGATTCGATAAGGCTAGGCCACTTTATGACCTTTTTAGTGAATTAAAAAGGGTCAAAAACGAGTAAAATCCGTAAATTAACAAGGAAATTCACTTAACCCTCATCTTGTCCGTGTTTGAAAATGATAAAATCAACCTTGGAAGTCGAATATATGCTTGTTAGATTTCATAGGAACTATTACATGCTTCGATTCGACAACCTCGACCACTTTAAGCCCTTTTTAGTGAAAGAAAAAAGGTTAAAAACGAGTAAAATCCGTAAATTAACAAGGAAATTCACTTAACCCCCATTTTGGCCTTTTTAAAAAATTCTAAACTAAACCGTGGATGTCGTAGATATGCTTGTTAGATTTCTTAGGAACTATTACATGATTCGATTCGATAAGGCTAGACCACTTTATGACCTTCTTAGTGAAAGAAAAAGGGTCAAAAACGAGTAAAGTCCGAAAATTAACAAGGAAATACACTTAACCCTCATTTTGTCCATTTTTGAAAATGATAAAATCAACCTTGGAATTCGAATATATGCTTGTTAGATTTCATAGGAACTATTACATGCTTCGATTCGATAAGGCTAGGCCACTTTATGACCATTTTAGTGACTTAAAAAGGGTCAAAAACGAGTAAAATCCGTAAATTAACAAGGAAATTCACTTAACCCTCATTTTGTCCGTGTTTGAAAATGATAAAATCAACCTTGGAAGTCGAATATATGCTTGTTAGATTTCATAGGAACTATTACATGCTTTGATTCGACAAGCCTCGACCACTTTAAGCCCTTTTTAGTGGAAGAAAAAGGGTCAAAAACGAGTAAAATCCGTAAATTAACAAGGAAATTTACTTAACCCCCATTTTGACCTTTTTAAAAATTTTAAAATAAACCATGGATGTCGTAGACATGCTTGTTAGATTTCATAGGAACTATTACATGCTTCGATTCGATAAGGCTAGGCCACTTTATGACCTTTTTAGTGAATTAAAAAGGGTCAAAAACGAGTAAAATCCGTATATTAACAAGGAAATTCACTTAACCCTCATTTTGTCCGTGTTTGAAAATGATAAAATCAACCTTGGAAGTCGAATATATGCTTGTTAGATTTCATAGGAACTATTACATGCTTCGATTCGACAAGCCTCGACCACTTTAAGCCCTTTTTAGTGAAAGAAAAAAGGTCAAAAACGAGTAAAATCCGTAAATTAACAAGGCAATTCACATAACCCCCATTTTGGCCATTTTAAAAAATTCTAAAATAAACCATGTGGATGTCGTAGATATGCTTGTTAGATTTCCTAGGTACTATGGGCACTTTATGACCTTTTTAGTGAAAGAAAAAGGGTCAAAAATGAGTAAAATCCGTAAATTAACAAGGAAATTTACTTAACCCCCATTTTGACCTTTTTAAAAATTCTAAAATAAACCATGGATGTCGTAGATATGCTTGTTAGATTTCATAGGAACTATTACATGCTTCGATTCGATAAGGCTAGGCCACTTTATGACCTTTTTAGTGAATTAAAAAGGGTCAAAAACGAGTAAAATCCGTAAATTAACAAGGAAATTCACTTAACCCTCATTTTGTCCATTTTTGAAAATGATAAAATCAACCATGGAATTCGAATATATGCTTGTTATATTTTATAGGAACTATTACATGCTTCGATTCGATAAGGCTATGCCACTTTATGACCTTTTTAGGGACTTAAAAAGGGTCATAAACGAGTAAAATCCGTAAATTAACAAGGAAATTCACTTAACCCTCATTTTGTCCGTGTTTGAAAATGATAAAATCAACCTTGGAAGTCGAATATATGCTTGTTAGATTTCATAGGAACTATTACATGCTTTGATTCGACAAGCCTCGACCACTTTAAGCCCTTTTTAGTGAAAGAAAAAAAGTCAAAAACGAGTAAAATCTGTAACTTAACAAGGAAATTCACTTAACCCCCATTTTGGCCTTTTTAAAAAATTCTAAAATAAACCATGGATGTCGTAGATATGCTTGTTAGATTTCATAGGAACTATTACATTCTTCGATTCGATAAGGCTAGGCCACTTTATGACCTTTTTAGTGAATTAAAAAGGGTCAAAAACGAGTAAAATCTGTATATTAACAAGGAAATTCACTTAACCATCATTTTGTCCGTGTTTGAAAATGATAAAATCAACCTTGGAAGTCGAATAAATGCTTGTTAGATTTCATAGGAACTATTACATGCTTCGATTCGGCAAGCCTCGACCACTTTAAGCCCTTTTTAGTGAAAGAAAAAAGGTCAAAAACGAGTAAAATCCGTAAATTAACAAGGCAATTCACTTAACCCCCATTTTGGCCATTTTAAAAAATTCTAAAATAAACCATATGGATGTCGTAGATATGCTTGTTAGATTTCCTAGGAACTATTACATGCTTCGATTCAATAAGGCTAGGGCACTTTATGACCTTTTTAGTGAAAGAAAAAGGGTCAAAAACGAGTAAAATCCGTAAATTAACAAGGAAATTTACTTAACCCCCATTTTGACCTTTTTAAAAATTCTAAAATAAACCATGGATGTCGTAGATATGCTTGTTAGATTTCATAGGAACTATTACATGCTTCGATTCGATAACGCTAGGCCACTTTATGACCTTTTTAGTGAATTAAAAAGGGTCAAAATCGAGTAAAATCCGTAAATTAACAAGGAAATTCACTTAACCCTCATCTTGTCCGTGTTTGAAAATGATAAAATCAACCTTGGAAGTCGAATATATGCTTGTTAGATTTCATAGGAACTATTACATGCTTCGATTCGACAACCTCGACCACTTTAAGCCCTTTTTAGTGAAAGAAAAAAGGTTAAAAACGAGTAAAATCCGTAAATTAACAAGGAAATTCACTTAACCCCCATTTTGGCCTTTTTAAAAAATTCTAAACTAAACCGTGGATGTCGTAGATATGCTTGTTAGATTTCTTAGGAACTATTACGTGATTCGATTCGATAAGGCTAGGCCACTTTATGACCTTTTTAGTGAAAGAAAAAGGGTCAAAAACGAGTAAAGTCCGTAAATTAACAAGGAAATACACTTAACCCTCATTTTGTCCATTTTTGAAAATGATAAAATCAACCTTGGAATTCGAATATATGCTTGTTAGATTTCATAGGAACTATTACATGCTTCGATTCGATAAGGCTAGGCCACTTTATGACCTTTTTAGTGAATTAAAAAGGGTCAAAAACGAGTAAAATCCGTATATTAACAAGGAAATTCACTTAACCCTCATTTTGTCCGTGTTTGAAAATGATAAAATCAACCTTGGAAGTCGAATATATGCTTGTTAGATTTCATAGGAACTATTACATGCTTTGATTCGACAAGCCTCGACCACTTTAAGCCCTTTTTAGTGAAAGAAAAAGGGTCAAAAACGAGTAAACTCCGTAAATTAACAAGGAAATTTACTTAACCCCCGTTTTGACCTTTTTAAAAATTCTAAAATAAACCATGGATGTCGTAGACATGCTTGTTAGATTTCATAGGAACTATTACATGCTTCGATTCGATAAGGCTAGGCCGCTTTATGACCTTTTTAGTGAATTAAAAAGGGTCAAAAACGAGTAAAATCCGTAAATTAACAAGGAAATTCACTTAACCCTCATTTTGTCCGTGTTTGAAAATGATAAAATCAACCTTGGAAGTCGAATATATGCTTGTTAGATTTCATAGGAACTATTACATGCTTCGATTCGACAAGCCTCGACCACTTTAAGCCCTTTTTAGTGAAAGAAAAAAGGTCAAAAACGAGTAAAATCCGTAAATTAACAAGGCAATTCACTTAACCCCCATTTTGGCCATTTTAAAAAATTCTAAAATAAACCATGTGGATGTCGTAGATATGCTTGTTAGATTTCCTAGGAACTATGGGCACTTTATGACCTTTTTAGTGAAAGAAAAAGGGTCAAAAATGAGTAAAATCCGTAAATTAACAAGGAAATTTACTTAACCCCCATTTTGACCTTTTTAAAAATTCTAAAATAAACCATGGATGTCGTAGATATGCTTGTTAGATTTCATAGAAACTATTACATGCTTCGATTCGATAAGGCTAGGCCACTTTATGACCTTTTTAGTGAATTAAAAAGGGTCAAAAACGAGTAAAATCCGTAAATTAACAAGGAAATTCACTTAACCCTCATTTTGTCCATTTTTGAAAATGATAAAATCAACCATGGAATTCGAATATATGCTTGTTATATTTTATAGGAACTATTACATGCTTCAATTCGATAAGGCTATGCCACTTTATGACCTTTTTAGGGACTTAAAAAGGGTCAAAAACGAGTAAAATCCGTAAATTAACAAGGAAATTCACTTAACCCTCATTTTGTCCGTGTTTGAAAATGATAAAATCAACCTTGGAAGTCGAATATATGCTTGTTAGATTTCATAGGAACTATTACATGCTTTGATTCGACAAGCCTCGACCACTTTAAGCCCTTTTTAGTGAAAGAAAAAAAGTCAAAAACGAGTAAAATCTGTAACTTAACAAGGAAATTCACTTAACCCCCATTTTGGCCTTTTTAAAAAATTCTAAAATAAACCATGGATGTCATAGATATGCTTGTTAGATTTCATAGGAACTATTACATTCTTCGATTCGATAAGGTTAGGCCACTTTATGACCTTTTTAGTGAATTAAAAAGGGTCAAAAACGAGTAAAATCTGTATATTAACAAGGAAATTCACTTAACCATCATTTTGTCCGTGTTTGAAAATGATAAAATCAACCTTGGAAGTCGAATAAATGCTTGTTAGATTTCATAGGAACTATTACATGCTTCGATTCGGCAAGCCTCGACCACTTTAAGCCCTTTTTAGTGAAAGAAAAAAGGTCAAAAACGAGTAAAATCCGTAAATTAACAAGGCAATTCACTTAACCCCCATTTTGGCCATTTTAAAAAATTCTAAAATAAACCATATGGATGTCGTAGATATGCTTGTTAGATTTCCTAGGAACTATTACATGCTTCGATTCGATAAGGCTAGGGCACTTTATGACCTTTTTAGTGAAAGAAAAAGGGTCAAAAACGAGTAAAATCCGTAAATTAACAAGGAAATTTACTTAACCCCCATTTTGACCTTTTTAAAAATTCAAAAATAAACCATGGATGTCGTAGATATGCTTGTTAGATTTCATAGGAACTATTACATGCTTCGATTCGATAAGGCTAGGCAACTTTATGACCTTTTTAGTGAATTAAAAAGGGTCAAAAACGAGTAAAATCCGTAAATTAACAAGGAAATTCACTTAACCCTCATTTTGTCCATTTTTGAAAATGATAAAATCAACCATGGAATTCGAATATATGCTTGTTATATTTTATAGGAACTATTACATGCTTCGATTCGATAAGGCTAGGCCACTTTATGACCTTTTTAGTGACTTAAAAAGGGTCAAAAACGAGTAAAATCCGTAAATTAACAAGGAAATTCACTTAACCCTCATTTTGTCCGTGTTTGAAAATGATAAAATCAACCTTGGAAGTCGAATGTATGCTTGTTAGATTTCATAGGAACTATTACATGCTTTGATTCGACAAGCCTCGACCACTTTAAGCCCTTTTTAGTGAAAGAAAAAAAGTCAAAAACGAGTAAAATCCGTAACTTAACAAGGAAATTCACTTAACCCCCATTTTGGCCTTTTTAAAAAATTCTAAAATAAACCATGGATGTCGTAGATATGCTTGTTAGATTTCATAGGAACTATTACATTCTTCGATTCGATAAGGCTAGGCCACTTTATGACCTTTTTAGTGAATTAAAAAGGGTCAAAAACGAGTAAAATCTGTATATTAACAAGGAAATTCACTTAACCATCATTTTGTCCGTGTTTGAAAATGATAAAATCAACCTTGGAAGTCGAATAAATGCTTGTTAGATTTCGTAGGAACTATTACATGCTTCGATTCGGCAAGCCTCGACCACTTTAAGCCCTTTTTAGTGAAAGAAAAAAGGTCAAAAACGAGTAAAATCCGTAAATTAACAAGGCAATTCACTTAACCCCCATTTTGGCCATTTTAAAAAATTCTAAAATAAACCATATGGATGTCGTAGATATGCTTGTTAGATTTCCAAGGAACTATTACATGCTTCGATTCAATAAGGCTAGGGCACTTTATGACCTTTTTAGTGAAAGAAAAAGGGTCAAAAACGAGTAAAGTCCGTAAATTAACAAGGAAATTCACTTAACCCTCATTTTGTCCATTTTTGAAAATGATAAAATCAACCATGGAATTCGAATATATGCTTGTTATATTTTATAGGAACTATTACATGCTTCGATTCGATAAGGCTAGGCCACTTTATGACCTTTTTAGTGAATTAAAAAGGGTCAAAAACGAGTAAAATCTGTATATTAACAAGGAAATTCACTTAACCATCATTTTGTCCGTGTTTGAAAATGATAAAATCAACCTTGGAAGTCGAATAAATGCTTGTTAGATTTCATAGGAACTATTACATGCTTCGATTCGGCAAGCCTCGACCACTTTAAGCCCTTTTTAGTGAAAGAAAAAAGGTCAAAAACGAGTAAAATCCGTAAATTAACAAGGCAATTCACTTAACCCCCATTTTGGCCATTTTAAAAAATTCTAAAATAAACCATATGGATGTCGTAGATATGCTTGTTAGATTTCCAAGGAACTATTACATGCTTCGATTCAATAAGGCTAGGGCACTTTATGACCTTTTTAGTGAAAGAAAAAGGGTCAAAAACGAGTAAAGTCCGTAAATTAACAAGGAAATTCACTTAACCCTCATTTTGTCCATTTTTGAAAATGATAAAATCAACCATGGAATTCGAATATATGCTTGTTATATTTTATAGGAACTATTACATGCTTCGATTCGATAAGGCTAGGCCACTTTATGACCTTTTTAGTGAATTAAAAAGGGTCAAAGACGAGTAAAATCCGTAAATTAACAAGGAAATTCACTTAACCCTCATCTTGTCCGTGTTTGAAAATGATAAAATCAACCTTGGAAGTCGAATATATGCTTGTTAGATTTCATAGGAACTATTACATGCTTCGATTCGACAACCTCGACCACTTTAAGCCCTTTTTAGTGAAAGAAAAAAGGTTAAAAACGAGTAAAATCCGTAAATTAACAAGGAAATTCACTTAACCCCCATTTTGGCCTTTTAAAAAATTCTAAACTAAACCGTGGATGTCGTAGATATGCTTGTTAGATTTCTTAGGAACTATTACATGATTCGATTCGATAAGGCTAGGCCACTTTATGACCTTTTTAGTGAAAGAAAAAGGGTAAAAAACATGTAAAGTCCGTAAATTAACAAGGAAATACGCTTAACCCTCATTTTGTCCATTTTTTAAAATGATAAAATCAACCTTGGAATTCGAATATATGCTTGTTAGATTTCATAGGAACTATTACATGCTTCGATTCGATAAGGCTAGGCCACTTTATGACCTTTTTAGTGACTTAAAAAGGGTCAAAAACGAGTAAAATCCGTAAATTAACAAGGAAATTCACTTAACCCTCATTTTGTCCGTGTTTGAAAATGATAAAATCAACCTTGGAAGTCGAATATATGCTTGTTAGATTTCATAGGAACTATTACATGCTTTGATTCGACAAGCCTCGACCACTTTAAGCCCTTTTTAGTGAAAGAAAAAGGGTCAAAAACGAGTAAAATCCGTAAATTAACAAGGAAATTTACTTAACCCCCATTTTGACCTTTTTAAAAATTCTAAAATAAACCATGGATGTCGTAGACATGCTTGTTAGATTTCATAGGAACTATTACATGCTTCGATTCGATAAGGCTAGGCCACTTTATGACCTTTTTAGTGAATTAAAAAGGGTCAAAAACGAGTAAAATCCGTAAATTAACAAGGAAATTCACTTAACCCTCATTTTGTCCGTGTTTGAAAATGATAAAATCAACCTTGGAAGTCGAATATATGCTTGTTAGATTACATAGGAACTATTACATGCTTCGATTCGACAAGCCTCGACCACTTTAAGCCCTTTTTAGTGAAAGAAAAAAGGTCAAAAACGAGTAAAATCCGTAAATTAACAAGGCAATTCACTTAACCCCCATTTTGGCCATTTTAAAAAATTCTAAAATAAACCATGTGGATGTCGTAGATATGCTTGTTAGATTTCCTAGGAACTATGGGCACTTTATGACCTTTTTAGTGAAAGAAAAAGGGTCAAAAATGAGTAAAATCCGTAAATTAACAAGGAAATTTACTTAACCCCCATTTTGACCTTTTTAAAAATTCTAAAATAAACCATGGATGTCGTAGATATGCTTGTTAGATTTCATAGGAACTATTACATGCTTCGATTCGATAAGGCTAGGCCACTTTATGATCTTTTTAGTGAATTAAAAAGGGTCAAAAACGAGTAAAATCCGTAAATTAACAAGGAAATTCACTTAACCCTCATTTTGTCCATTTTTGAAAATGATAAAATCAACCATGGAATTCGAATATATGCTAGTTATATTTTATAGGAACTATTACATGCTTCGATTCGATAAGGCTATGCCACTTTATGACCTTTTTAGGGACTTAAAAAGGGTCAAAAACGAGTAAAATCCGTAAATTAACAAGGAAATTCACTTAACCCTCATTTTGTCCGTGTTTGAAAATGATAAAATCAACCTTGGAAGTCGAATATATGCTTGTTAGATTTCATAGGAACTATTACATGCTTTGATTCGACAAGCCTCAACCACTTTAAGCCCTTTTTAGTGAAAGAAAAAAAGTCAAAAACGTGTAAAATCCGTAACTTAACAAGGAAATTCACTTAACCCCCATTTTGGCCTTTTTAAAAAATTCTAAAATAAACTATGGATGTCGTAGATATGCTTGTTAGATTTCATAGGAACTATTACATTCTTCGATTCGATAAGGCTAGGCCACTTTATGACCTTTTTAGTGAATTAAAAAGGTCAAAAACGAGTAAAATCTGTATATTAACAAGGAAATTCACTTAACCATCATTTTGTCCGTGTTTGAAAATGACAAAATCAACCTTGGAAGTCGAATAAATGCTTGTTAGATTTCATAGGAACTATTACATGCTTCGATTCGGCAAGCCTCGACCACTTTAAGCCCTTTTTAGTGAAAGAAAAAAGGTCAAAAACGAGTAAAATCCGTAAATTAACAAGGCAATTCACTTAACCCCCATTTTGGCCATTTTAAAAAATTCTAAAATAAACCATATGGATGTCGTAGATATGCTTGTTAGATTTCCTAGGAACTATTACATGCTTCGATTCGATAAGGCTAGGGCACTTTATGACCTTTTTTGTGAAAGAAAAAGGGTCAAAAACGAGTAAAATCCATAAATTAACAAGGAAATTTACTTAACCCCCATTTTGACCTTTTTAAAAATTCTAAAATAAACCATGGATGTCGTAGATATGCTTGTTAGATTTCATAGGAACTATTACATGCTTCGATTCAATAAGGCTAGGCCACTTTATGACCTTTTTAGTGAATTAAAAAGGGTCAAAAACGAGTAAAATCAGTAAATTAACAAGGAAATTCACTTAACCCTCATTTTGTCCATTTTTGAAAATGATAAAATCAACCATGGAATTCGAATATATGCTTGTTATATTTTATAGGAACTATTACATGCTTTGATTCGATAAGGCTAGGCCACTTTATGACCTTTTTAGTGACTTAAAAAGGGTCAAAAACGAGTAAAATCCGTAAATTAACAAGGAAATTCACTTAACCCTCATTTTGTCCGTGTTTGAAAATGATAAAATGAACCTTGGAAGTCGAATATATGCTTGTTAGATTTCATAGGAACTATTACATGCTTTGATTCGACAAGCCTCGACCACTTTAAGCCCTTTTTAGTGAAAGAAAAAAGGTCAAAAACGAGTAAAATCCGTAACTTAACAAGGAAATTCACTTAACCCCCATTTTGGCCTTTTTAAAAAATTCTAAAATAAACCATGGATGTCGTAGATATGCTTGTTAGATTTCATAGGAACTATTACATTCTTCGATTCGATAAGGCTAGGCAACTTTATGACCTTTTTAGTGAATTAAAAAGGGTCAAAAACGAGTAAAATCTGTATATTACGATAAGGCTAGGCCACTTTATGACCTTTTTAGTGAATTAAAAAGGGTCAAAAACGAGTAAAATCCGTATATTAACAAGGAAATTCACTTAACCATCATTTTGTCCGTGTTTGAAAATGATAAAATCAACCTTGAAAGTCGAATAAATGCTTGTTAGATTTCATAGGAACTATTACATGCTTCGATTCGGCAAGCCTCGACCACTTTAAGCCATTTTTAGTGAAAGAAAAAAGGTCAAAAACGAGTAAAATCCGTAAATTAACAAGGCAATTCACTTAACCCCCATTTTGGCCATTTTAAAAAATTCTAAAATAAACCATATGGATGTCGTAGATATGCTTGTTAGATTTCCTAGGAACTATTACATGCTTCGATTCAATAAGGCTAGGGCACTTTATGACCTTTTTAGTGAAAGAAAAAGGGTCAAAAACGAGTAAAATCCGTAAATTAACAAGGAAATTTACTTAACCCCCATTTTGACCTTTTTAAAAATTCTAAAATAAACCATGGATGTCGTAGATATGCTTGTTAGATTTCATAGGAACTATTACATGCTTCGATTCGATAAGGCTAGGCCACTTTATGACCTTTTTAGTGAATTAAAAAGGGTAAAAAACGAGTAAAATCCGTAAATTAACAAGGAAATTCACTTAACCCTCATCTTGTCCGTGTTTGAAAATGATAAAATCAACCTTGGAAGTCGAATATATTCTTGTTAGATTTCATAGGAACTATTACATGCTTCGATTCGACAACCTCGACCACTTAAAGCCCTTTTTAGTGAAAGAAAAAAGGTTAAAAACGAGTAAAATCCGTAAATTAACAAGGAAATTCACTTAACCCCCATTTTGGCCTTTTTAAAAAATTTTAAACTAAACCATGGATGTCGTAGATATGCTTGTTAAATTTCTTAGGAACTATTACATGATTCGATTCGATAAGGCTAGGCCACTTTATGACCTTTTTAGTGAAAGAAAAAGGGTCAAAAACGAGTAAAGTCCGTAAATTAACAAGGAAATACACTTAACCCTCATTTTGTCCATTTTTGAAAATGATAAAATCAACCTTGGAATTCGAATATATGCTTGTTAGATTTCATAGGAACTATTACATGCTTCGATTCGATAAGGCTAGGCCACTTTATGACCTTTTTAGTGACTTAAAAAGGATCAAAAACGAGTAAAATCCGTAAATTAACAAGGAAATTCACTTAACCCTCATTTTGTCCGTGTTTGAAAATGATAAAATCAACCTTGGAAGTCGAATATATGCTTGTTAGAATTCATAGGAACTATTACATGCTTTGATTCGACAAGCCTCGACCACTTTAAGCCCTTTTTAGTGAAATAAAAAGGGTCAAAAACGAGTAAAATCCGTAAATTAACAAGGAAATTTACTTAACCCCCATTTTGACCTTTTTAAAAATTCTAAAATAAACCATGGATGTCGTAGACATGCTTGTTATATTTCATAGGAACTATTACATGCTTCGATTCGATAAGGCTAGGCCACTTTATGACCTTTTTAGTGAATTAAAAAGGGTCAAAAACGAGTAAAATCCGTAAATTAACAAGGAAATTCACTTAACCCTCATTTTGTCCGTGTTTGTAAATGATAAAATCAACCTTGGAAGTCGAATATATGCTTGTTAGATTTCATAGAAACTATTACATGCTTCGATTCGACAAGCCTCGACCACTTTAAGCCCTTTTTAGTGAAAGAAAAAAGGTCAAAAACGAGTAAAATCCGTAAATTAACAAGGCAATTCACTTAACCCCCATTTTGGCCATTTTAAAAAATTCTAAAATAAACCATGTGGATGTCGTAGATATGCTTGTTAGATTTCCTAGGAACTATGGGCACTTTATGACCTTTTTAGTGAAAGAAAAAGGGTCAAAAATGAGTCAAATCCGTAAATTAACAAGGAAATTTACTTAACCCCCATTTTGACCTTTTTAAAATTTCTAAAATAAACCATGGATGTCGTAGATATGCTTGTTAGATTTCATAGGAACTATTACATGCTTCGATTCGATAAGGCTAGGCCACTTTATGACCTTTTTAGTGAATTAAAAAGGGTCAAAAACGAGTAAAATCCGTAAATTAACAAGGAAATTCACTTAACCCCCATTTTGGCCTTTTTAAAAAATTCTAAACTAAACCATGGATGTCGTAGATATGCTTGTTAGATTTCATAGGAACTATTACATGCTTCGATTCGATAAGGCTAGGCCACTTTATGACCTTTTTAGTGAATTAAAAAGGGTCAAAAACGAGTAAAATCCGTAAATTAACAAGGAAATTCACTTAACCCTCATTTTGTCCATTTTTGAAAATGATAAAATCAACCATGGAATTCGAATATATGCTTGTTATATTTTATAGGAACTATTACATGCTTCGATTCGATAAGGCTATGCCACTTTATGACCTTTTTAGTGACTTAAAAAGGGTCAAAAACGAGTAAAATCCGTAAATTAACAAGGAAATTCACTTAACCCTCATTTTGTCCGTGTTTGAAAATGATAAAATCAACCTTGGAAGTCGAATATATGCATGTTAGATTTCATAGGAACTATTACATGCTTTGATTCGACAAGCCTCGACCACTTTAAGCCCTTTTTAGTGAAAGAAAAAAAGTCAAAAACGAGTAAAATCCGTAACTTAACAAGGAAATTCACTTAACCCCCATTTTGGCCTTTTTAAAAAATTCTAAAATAAACCATGGATGTCGTAGATATGCTTGTTAGATTTCATAGGAACTATTACATTCTTCGATTCGATAAGGCTAGGCAACTTTATGACCTTTTTAGTGAATTAAAAAGGGTCAAAAACGAGTAAAATCTGTATATTACGATAAGGCTAGGCCACTTTATGACCTTTTTAGTGAATTAAAAAGGGTCAAAAACGAGTAAAATCTGTATATTAACAAGGAAATTCACTTAACCATCATTTTGTCCGTGTTTGAAAATGATAAAATCAACCTTGAAAGTCGAATAAATGCTTGTTAGATTTCATAGGAACTATTACATGCTTCGATTCGGCAAGCCTCGACTCCTTTAAGCCATTTTTAGTGAAAGAAAAAAGGTCAAAAACGAGTAAAATCCGTAAATTAACAAGGCAATTCACTTAACCCCCATTTTGGCCATTTTAAAAAATTCTAAAATAAACCATATGGATGTCGTAGATATGCTTGTTAGATTTCCTAGGAACTATTACATGCTTCGATTCAATAAGGCTAGGGCACTTTATGACCTTTTTAGTGAAAGAAAAAGGGTCAAAAACGAGTAAAATCCGTAAATTAACAAGGAAATTTACTTAACCCCCATTTTGACCTTTTTAAAAATTCTAAAATAAACCATGGATGTCGTAGATATGCTTGTTAGATTTCATAGGAACTATTACATGCTTCGATTCGATAAGGCTAGGCCACTTTATGACCTTTTTAGTGAATTAAAAAGGGTAAAAAACGAGTAAAATCCGTAAATTAACAAGGAAATTCACTTAACCCTCATCTTGTCCGTGTTTGAAAATGATAAAATCAACCTTGGAAGTCGAATATATTCTTGTTAGATTTCATAGGAACTATTACATGCTTCGATTCGACAACCTCGACCACTTAAAGCCCTTTTTAGTGAAAGAAAAAAGGTTAAAAACGAGTAAAATCCGTAAATTAACAAGGAAATTCACTTAACCCCCATTTTGGCCTTTTAAAAAATTCTAAACTAAACCGTGGATGTCGTAGATATGCTTGTTAGATTTCATAGGAACTAGTACATGATTCGATTCGATAAGGCTAGGCCACTTTATGACATTTTTAGTGAAAGAAAAAGGGTCAAAAACGAGTAAAGTCCGTAAATTAACAAGGAAATACACTTAACCCTCATTTTGTCCATTTTTGAAAATGATAAAATCAACCTTGGAATTCGAATATATGCTTGTTAGATTTCATAGGAACTATTACATGCTTCGATTCGATAAGGCTAGGCCACTTTATGACCTTTTTAGTGACTTGAAAAGGATCAAAAACGAGTAAAATCCGTAAATTAACAAGGAAATTCACTTAACCCACATTTTGTCCGTGTTTGAAAATGATAAAATCAACCTTGGAAGTCGAATATATGCTTGTTAGAATTCATAGGAACTATTACATGCTTTGATTCGACAAGCCTCGACCACTTTAAGCCCTTTTTAGTGAAAGAAAAAGGGTCAAAAACGAGTAAAATCCGTAAATTAACAAGGAAATTTACTTAACCCCCATTTTGACCTTTTTAAAAATTCTAAAATAAACCATGGATGTCGTAGACATGCTTGTTAGATTTCATAGGAACTATTACATGCTTCGATTCGATAAGGCTAGGCCACTTTATGACCTTTTTAGTGAATTAAAAAGGGTCAAAAACGAGTAAAATCCGTAAATTAACAAGGAAATTCACTTAACCCTCATTTTGTCCGTGTTTGAAAATGATAAAATCAACCTTGGAAGTCGAATATATGCTTGTTAGATTTCATAGGAACTATTACATGCTTCGATTCGACAAGCCTCGACCACTTTAAGCCCTTTTTAGTGAAAGAAAAAAGGTCAAAAACGAGTAAAATCCGTAAATTAACAAGGCAATTCACTTAACCCCCATTTTGGCCATTTTAAAAAATTCTAAAATAAACCATGTGGATGTCGTAGATATGCTTGTTAGATTTCCTAGGAACTATGGGCATTTTATGACCTTTTTGGTGAAAGAAAAAGGGTCAAAAATGAGTCAAATCCGTAAATTAACAAGGAAATTTACTTAACCCCCATTTTGACCTTTTTAAAATTTCTAAAATAAACCATGGATGTCGTAGATATGCTTGTTAGATTTCATAGGAACTATTACATGCTTCGATTCGATAAGGCTAGGCCACTTTATGACCTTTTTAGTGAATTAAAAAGGGTCAAAAACGAGTAAAATCCGTAAATTAACAAGGAAATTCACTTAACCCCCATTTTGGCCTTTTTAAAAAATTCTAAACTAAACCATGGATGTCGTAGATATGCTTGTTAGATTTCTTAGGAACTATTACATGATTCGATTCGATAAGGCTAGGCCACTTTATGACCTTTTTAGTGAAAGAAAAAGGGTCAAAAACGAGTAAAGTCCGTAAATTAACAAGGAAATACACTTAACCCTCATTTTGTCCATTTTTGAAAATGATAAAATCAACCTTGGAATTCGAATATATGCTTGTTAGATTTCATAGGAACTATTACATGCTTCGATTCGATAAGGCTAGGCCACTTTATGACCTTTTTAGTGACTTAAAAAGGATCAAAAACGAGTAAAATCCGTAAATTAACAAGGAAATTCACTTAACCCTCATTTTGTCCGTGTCTGAAAATGATAAAATCAACCTTGGAAGTCGAATATATGCTTGTTAGATTTCATAGGAACTATTACATGCTTTGATTCGACAAGCCTCGACCACTTTAAGCCCTTTTTAGTGAAAGAAAAAGGGTCAAAAACGAGTAAAATCCGTAAATTAACAAGGAAATTTACTTAACCCCCATTTTGACCTTTTTAAAAATTCTAAAATAAACCATGGATGTCGTAGACATGCTTGTTAGATTTCATAGGAACTATTACATGCTTCGATTCGATAAGGCTAGGCCATTTTATGACCTTTTTAGTGAATTAAAAAGGGTCAAAAACGAGTAAAATCCGTAAATTAACAAGGAAATTCACTTAACCCTCATTTTGTCCGTGTTTGAAAATGATAAAATCAACCTTGGAAGTCGAATATATGCTTGTTAGATTTCATAGGAACTATTACATGCTTCGATTCGACAAGCCTCGACCACTTTAAGCCCTTTTTAGTGAAAGAAAAAAGGTCAAAAACGAGTAAAATCCGTAAATTAACAAGGCAATTCACTTAACCCCCATTTTGGCCATTTTAAAAAATTCTAAAATAAACCATGGATGTCGTAGATATGCTTGTTAGATTTCATAGGAACTATTACATGCTTCGATTCAATAAGGCTAGGCCACTTTATGACCTTTTTAGTGAATTAAAAAGGGTCAAAAACGAGTAAAATCAGTAAATTAACAAGGAAATTCACTTAACCCTCATTTTGTCCATTTTTGAAAATGATAAAATCAACCATGGAATTCGAATATATGCTTGTTATATTTTATAGGAACTATTACATGCTTCGATTCGATAAGGCTAGGCCACTTTATGACCTTTTTAGTGACTTAAAAAGGGTCAAAAACGAGTAAAATCCGTAAATTAACAAGGAAATTCACTTAACCCTCATTTTGTCCGTGTTTGAAAATGATAAAATCAACCTTGGAAGTCGAATATGTGCTTGTTAGATTTCATAGGAACTATTACATGCTTTGATTCGACAAGCCTCGACCACTTTAAGCCCTTTTTAGTGAAAGAAAAAAAGTCAAAAACGAGTAAAATCCGTAACTTAACAAGGAAATTCACTTAACCCCCATTTTGTCCTTTTTAAAAAATTCTAAAATAAACCATGGATGTCGTAGATATGCTTGTTAGATTTCATAGGAACTATTACATTCTTCGATTCGATAAGGCTAGGCAACTTTATGACCTTTTTAGTGAATTAAAAAGGGTCAAAAACGAGTAAAATCTGTATATTACGATAAGGCTAGGCCACTTTATGACCTTTTTAGTGAATTAAAAAGGGTCAAAAACGAGTAAAATCTGTATATTAACAAGGAAATTCACTTAACCATCATTTTGTCCGTGTTTGAAAATGATAAAATCAACCTTGAAAGTCGAATAAATGCTTGTTAGATTTCATAGGAACTATTACATGCTTCGATTCGGCAAGCCTCGACCACTTTAAGCCATTTTTAGTGAAAGAAAAAAGGTCAAAAACGAGTAAAATCCGTAAATTAACAAGGCAATTCACTTAACCCCCATTTTGGCCATTTTAAAAAATTCTAAAATAAACCATATGGATGTCGTAGATATGCTTGTTAGATTTCCTAGGAACTATTACATGCTTCGATTCAATAAGGCTAGGGCACTTTATGACCTTTTTAGTGAAAGAAAAAGGGTCAAAAACGAGTAAAATCCGTAAATTAACAAGGAAATTTACTTAACCCCCATTTTGACCTTTTTAAAAATTCTAAAATAAACCATGGATGTCGTAGACATGCTTGTTAGATTTCATAGGAACTATTACATGCTTCGATTCGATAAGGCTAGGCCACTTTATGACCTTTTTAGTGAATTAAAAAGGGTCAAAAACGAGTAAAATCCGTAAATTAACAAGGAAATTCACTTAACCCTCATTTTGTCCGTGTTTGAAAATGATAAAATCAACCTTGGAAGTCGAATATATGCTTGTTAGAATTCATAGGAACTATTACATGCTTCGATTCGACAAGCCTCGACCACTTTAAGCCCTTTTTAGTGAAAGAAAAAAGGTCAAAAACGAGTAAAATCCGTAAATTAACAAGGCAATTCACTTAACCCCCATTTTGGCCATTTTAAAAAATTCTAAAATAAACCATGTGGATGTCGTAGATATGCTTGTTAGATTTCCTAGGAACTATGGGCATTTTATGACCTTTTTGGTGAAAGAAAAAGGGTCAAAAATGAGTCAAATCCGTAAATTAACAAGGAAATTTACTTAACCCCCATTTTGACCTTTTTAAAATTTCTAAAATAAACCATGGATGTCGTAGATATGCTTGTTAGATTTCATAGGAACTATTACATGCTTCGATTCGATAAGGCTAGGCCACTTTATGACCTTTTTAGTGAATTAAAAAGGGTCAAAAACGAGTAAAATCCGTAAATTAACAAGGAAATTCACTTAACCCCCATTTTGGCCTTTTTAAAAAATTCTAAACTAAACCATGGATGTCGTAGATATGCTTGTTAGATTTCTTAGGAACTATTACATGATTCGATTCGATAAGGCTAGGCCACTTTATGACCTTTTTAGTGAAAGAAAAAGGGTCAAAAACGAGTAAAGTCCGTAAATTAACAAGGAAATACACTTAACCCTCATTTTGTCCATTTTTGAAAATGATAAAATCAACCTTGGAATTCGAATATATGCTTGTTAGATTTCATAGGAACTATTACATGCTTCGATTCGATAAGGCTAGGCCACTTTATGACCTTTTTAGTGACTTAAAAAGGATCAAAAACGAGTAAAATCCGTAAATTAACAAGGAAATTCACTTAACCCTCATTTTGTCCGTGTCTGAAAATGATAAAATCAACCTTGGAAGTCGAATATATGCTTGTTAGATTTCATAGGAACTATTACATGCTTTGATTCGACAAGCCTCGACCACTTTAAGCCCTTTTTAGTGAAAGAAAAAGGGTCAAAAACGAGTAAAATCCGTAAATTAACAAGGAAATTTACTTAACCCCCATTTTGACCTTTTTAAAAATTCTAAAATAAACCATGGATGTCGTAGACATGCTTGTTAGATTTCATAGTAACTATTACATGCTTCGATTCGATAAGGCTAGGCCATTTTATGACCTTTTTAGTGAATTAAAAAGGGTCAAAAACGAGTAAAATCCGTAAATTAACAAGGAAATTCACTTAACCCTCATTTTGTCCGTGTTTGAAAATGATAAAATCAACCATGGAATTCGAATATATGCTTGTTATATTTTATAGGAACTATTACATGCTTCGATTCGATAAGGCTAGGCCACTTTATGACCTTTTTAGTGACTTAAAAAGGGTCAAAAACGAGTAAAATCCGTAAATTAACAAGGAAATTCACTTAACCCTCATTTTGTCCGTGTTTGAAAATGATAAAATCAACCTTGGAAGTCGAATATGTGCTTGTTAGATTTCATAGGAACTATTACATGCTTTGATTCGACAAGCCTCGACCACTTTAAGCCCTTTTTAGTGAAAGAAAAAAAGTCAAAAACGAGTAAAATCCGTAACTTAACAAGGAAATTCACTTAACCCCCATTTTGTCCTTTTTAAAAAATTCTAAAATAAACCATGGATGTCGTAGATATGCTTGTTAGATTTCATAGGAACTATTACATTCTTCGATTCGATAAGGCTAGGCAACTTTATGACCTTTTTAGTGAATTAAAAAGGGTCAAAAACGAGTAAAATCTGTATATTACGATAAGGCTAGGCCACTTTATGACCTTTTTAGTGAATTAAAAAGGGTCAAAAACGAGTAAAATCTGTATATTAACAAGGAAATTCACTTAACCATCATTTTGTCCGTGTTTGAAAATGATAAAATCAACCTTGAAAGTCGAATAAATGCTTGTTAGATTTCATAGGAACTATTACATGCTTCGATTCGGCAAGCCTCGACCACTTTAAGCCATTTTTAGTGAAAGAAAAAAGGTCAAAAACGAGTAAAATCCGTAAATTAACAAGGCAATTCACTTAACCCCCATTTTGGCCATTTTAAAAAATTCTAAAATAAACCATATGGATGTCGTAGATATGCTTGTTAGATTTCCTAGGAACTATTACATGCTTCGATTCAATAAGGCTAGGGCACTTTATGACCTTTTTAGTGAAAGAAAAAGGGTCAAAAACGAGTAAAATCCGTAAATTAACATGGAAATTTACTTAACCCCCATTTTGACCTTTTTAAAAATTCTAAAATAAACCATGGATGTCGTAGACATGCTTGTTAGATTTCATAGGAACTATTACATGCTTCGATTCGATAAGGCTAGGCCACTTTATGACCTTTTTAGTGAATTAAAAAGGGTCAAAAACGAGTAAAATCCGTAAATTAACAAGGAAATTCACTTAACCCTCATTTTGTCCGTGTTTGAAAATGATAAAATCAACCTTGGAAGTCGAATATATGCTTGTTAGATTTCATAGGAACTATTACATGCTTCGATTCGACAAGCCTCGACCACTTTAAGCCCTTTTTAGTGAAAGAAAAAAGGTCAAAAACGAGTAAAATCCGTAAATTAACAAGGCAATTCACTTAACCCCCATTTTGGCCATTTTAAAAAATTCTAAAATAAACCATGTGGATGTCGTAGATATGCTTGTTAGATTTCCTAGGAACTATGGGCATTTTATGACCTTTTTGGTGAAAGAAAAAGGGTCAAAAATGAGTCAAATCCGTAAATTAACAAGGAAATTTACTTAACCCCCATTTTGACCTTTTTAAAATTTCTAAAATAAACCATGGATGTCGTAGATATGCTTGTTAGATTTCATAGGAACTATTACATGCTTCGATTCGATAAGGCTAGGCCACTTTATGACCTTTTTAGTGAATTAAAAAGGGTCAAAAACGAGTAAAATCCGTAAATTAACAAGGAAATTCACTTAACCCCCATTTTGGCCTTTTTAAAAAATTCTAAACTAAACCATGGATGTCGTAGATATGCTTGTTAGATTTCTTAGGAACTATTACATGATTCGATTCGATAAGGCTAGGCCACTTTATGACCTTTTTAGTGAAAGAAAAAGGGTCAAAAACGAGTAAAGTCCGTAAATTAACAAGGAAATACACTTAACCCTCATTTTGTCCATTTTTGAAAATGATAAAATCAACCTTGGAATTCGAATATATGCTTGTTAGATTTCATAGGAACTATTACATGCTTCGATTCGATAAGGCTAGGCCACTTTATGACCTTTTTAGTGACTTAAAAAGGATCAAAAACGAGTAAAATCCGTAAATTAACAAGGAAATTCACTTAACCCTCATTTTGTCCGTGTCTGAAAATGATAAAATCAACCTTGGAAGTCGAATATATGCTTGTTAGATTTCATAGGAACTATTACATGCTTTGATTCGACAAGCCTCGACCACTTTAAGCCCTTTTTAGTGAAAGAAAAAGGGTCAAAAACGAGTAAAATCCGTAAATTAACAAGGAAATTTACTTAACCCCCATTTTGACCTTTTTAAAAATTCTAAAATAAACCATGGATGTCGTAGACATGCTTGTTAGATTTCATAGTAACTATTACATGCTTCGATTCGATAAGGCTAGGCCATTTTATGACCTTTTTAGTGAATTAAAAAGGGTCAAAAACGAGTAAAATCCGTAAATTAACAAGGAAATTCACTTAACCCTCATTTTGTCCGTGTTTGAAAATGATAAAATCAACCTTGGAAGTCGAATATATGCTTGTTAGATTTCATAGGAACTATTACATGCTTCGATTCGACAAGCCTCGACCACTTTAAGCCCTTTTTAGTGAAAGAAAAAAGGTCAAAAACGAGTAAAATCCGTAAATTAACAAGGCAATTCACTTAACCCCCATTTTGGCCATTTTAAAAAATTCTAAAATAAACCATGGATGTCGTAGATATGCTTGTTAGATTTCATAGGAACTATTACATGCTTCGATTCAATAAGGCTAGGCCACTTTATGACCTTTTTAGTGAATTAAAAAGGGTCAAAAACGAGTAAAATCAGTAAATTAACAAGGAAATTCACTTAACCCTCATTTTGTCCATTTTTGAAAATGATAAAATCAACCATGGAATTCGAATATATGCTTGTTATATTTTATAGGAACTATTACATGCTTCGATTCGATAAGGCTAGGCCACTTTATGACCTTTTTAGTGACTTAAAAAGGGTCAAAAACGAGTAAAATCCGTAAATTAACAAGGAAATTCACTTAACCCTCATTTTGTCCGTGTTTGAAAATGATAAAATCAACCTTGGAAGTCGAATATGTGCTTGTTAGATTTCATAGGAACTATTACATGCTTTGATTCGACAAGCCTCGACCACTTTAAGCCCTTTTTAGTGAAAGAAAAAAAGTCAAAAACGAGTAAAATCCGTAACTTAACAAGGAAATTCACTTAACCCCCATTTTGGCCTTTTTAAAAAATTCTAAAATAAACCATGGATGTCGTAGATATGCTTGTTAGATTTCATAGGAACTATTACATTCTTCGATTCGATAAGGCTAGGCAACTTTATGACCTTTTTAGTGAATTAAAAAGGGTCAAAAACGAGTAAAATCTGTATATTACGATAAGGCTAGGCCACTTTATGACCTTTTTAGTGAATTAAAAAGGGTCAAAAACGAGTAAAATCTGTATATTAACAAGGAAATTCACTTAACCATCATTTTGTCCGTGTTTGAAAATGATAAAATCAACCTTGAAAGTCGAATAAATGCTTGTTAGATTTCATAGGAACTATTACATGCTTCGATTCGGCAAGCCTCGACCACTTTAAGCCATTTTTAGTGAAAGAAAAAAGGTCAAAAACGAGTAAAATCCGTAAATTAACAAGGCAATTCACTTAACCCCCATTTTGGCCATTTTAAAAAATTCTAAAATAAACCATATGGATGTCGTAGATATGCTTGTTAGATTTCCTAGGAACTATTACATGCTTCGATTCAATAAGGCTAGGGCACTTTATGACCTTTTTAGTGAAAGAAAAAGGGTCAAAAACGAGTAAAATCCGTAAATTAACAAGGAAATTTACTTAACCCCCATTTTGACCTTTTTAAAAATTCTAAAATAAACCATGGATGTCGTAGATATGCTTGTTAGATTTCATAGGAACTATTACATGCTTCGATTCGATAAGGGTAGGCCACTTTATGACCTTTTTAGTGAATTAAAAAGGGTAAAAAACGAGTAAAATCCGTAAATTAACAAGGAAATTCACTTAACCCTCATCTTGTCCGTGTTTGAAAATGATAAAATCAACCTTGGAAGTCGAATATATTCTTGTTAGATTTCATAGGAACTATTACATGCTTCGATTCGACAACCTCGACCACTTAAAGCCCTTTTTAGTGAAAGAAAAAAGGTTAAAAACGAGTAAAATCCGTAAATTAACAAGGAAATTCACTTAACCCCCATTTTGGCCTTTTTAAAAAATTCTAAACTAAACCATGGATGTCGTAGATATGCTTGTTAGATTTCTTAGGAACTATTACATGATTCGATTCGATAAGGCTAGGCCACTTTATGACCTTTTTAGTGAAAGAAAAAGGGTCAAAAACGAGTAAAGTCCGTAAATTAACAAGGAAATACACTTAACCCTCATTTTGTCCATTTTTGAAAATGATAAAATCAACCTTGGAATTCGAATATATGCTTGTTAGATTTCATAGGAACTATTACATGCTTCGATTCGATAAGGCTAGGCCACTTTATGACCTTTTTAGTGACTTAAAAAGGATCAAAAACGAGTAAAATCCGTAAATTAACAAGGAAATTCACTTAACCCTCATTTTGTCCGTGTTTGAAAATGATAAAATCAACCTTGGAAGTCGAATATATGCTTGTTAGAATTCATAGGAACTATTACATGCTTTGATTCGACAAGCCTCGACCACTTTAAGCCCTTTTTAGTGAAATAAAAAGGGTCAAAAACGAGTAAAATCCGTAAATTAACAAGGAAATTTACTTAACCCCCATTTTGACCTTTTTAAAAATTCTAAAATAAACCATGGATGTCGTAGACATGCTTGTTAGATTTCATAGGAACTATTACATGCTTCGATTCGATAAGGCTAGGCCACTTTATGACCTTTTTAGTGAATTAAAAAGGGTCAAAAACGAGTAAAATCCGTAAATTAACAAGGAAATTCACTTAACCCTCATTTTGTCCGTGTTTGAAAATGATAAAATCAACCTTGGAAGTCGAATATATGCTTGTTAGATTTCATAGGAACTATTACATGCTTCGATTCGACAAGCCTCGACCACTTTAAGCCCTTTTTAGTGAAAGAAAAAAGGTCAAAAACGAGTAAAATCCGTAAATTAACAAGGCAATTCACTTAACCCCCATTTTGGCCATTTTAAAAAATTCTAAAATAAACCATGTGGATGTCGTAGATATGCTTGTTAGATTTCCTAGGAACTATGGGCACTTTATGACCATTTTAGTGAAAGAAAAAGGGTCAAAAATGAGTCAAATCCGTAAATTAACAAGGAAATTTACTTAACCCCCATTTTGACCTTTTTAAAATTTCTAAAATAAACCATGGATGTCGTAGATATGCTTGTTAGATTTTATAGGAACTATTACATGCTTCGATTCGATAAGGCTAGGCCACTTTATGACCTTTTTAGTGAATTAAAAAGGGTCAAAAACGAGTAAAATCCGTAAATTAACAAGGAAATTCACTTAACCCCCATTTTGGCCTTTTTAAAAAATTCTAAACTAAACCATGGATGTCGTAGATATGCTTGTTAGATTTCATAGGAACTATTACATGCTTCGATTCGATAAGGCTAGGCCACTTTATGACCTTTTTAGTGAATTAAAAAGAGTCAAAAACGAGTAAAATCCGTAAATTAACAAGGAAATTCACTTAACCCTCATTTTGTCCATTTTTGAAAATGATAAAATCAACCATGGAATTCGAATATATGCTTGTTATATTTTATAGGAACTATAACATGCTTCGATTCGATAAGGCTATGCCACTTTATGACCTTTTTAGTGACTTAAAAAGGGTCAAAAACGAGTAAAATCCGTAAATTAATAAGGAAATTCACTTAACCCTCATTTTGTCCGTGTTTGAAAATGATAAAATCAACCTTGGAAGTCGAATATATGCTTGTTAGATTTCATAGGAACTATTACATGCTTTGATTCGACAAGCCTCGACCACTTTAAGCCCTTTTTAGTGAAAGAAAAAAAGTCAAAAACGAGTAAAATCCGTAACTTAACAAGGAAATTCACTTAACCCCCATTTTGGCCTTTTTAAAAAATTCTAAAATAAACCATGGATGTCGTAGATATGCTTGTTAGATTTCATAGGAACTATTACATTCTTCGATTCGATAAGGCTAGGCAACTTTATGACCTTTTTAGTGAATTAAAAAGGGTCAAAAACGAGTAAAATCTGTATATTACGATAAGGCTAGGCCACTTTATGACCTTTTTAGTGAATTAAAAAGGGTCAAAAACGAGTAAAATCTGTATATTAACAAGGAAATTCACTTAACCATCATTTTGTCCGTGTTTGAAAATGATAAAATCAACCTTGAAAGTCGAATAAATGCTTGTTAGATTTCATAGGAACTATTACATGCTTCGATTCGGCAAGCCTCGACCACTTTAAGCCATTTTTAGTGAAAGAAAAAAGGTCAAAAACGAGTAAAATCCGTAAATTAACAAGGCAATTCACTTAACCCCCATTTTGGCCATTTTAAAAAATTCTAAAATAAACCATATGGATGTCGTAGATATGCTTGTTAGATTTCCTAGGAACTATTACATGCTTCGATTCAATAAGGCTAGGGCACTTTATGACCTTTTTAGTGAAAGAAAAAGGGTCAAAAACGAGTAAAATCCGTAAATTAACAAGGAAATTTACTTAACCCCCATTTTGACCTTTTTAAAAATTCTAAAATAAACCATGGATGTCGTAGATATGCTTGTTAGATTTCATAGGAACTATTACATGCTTCGATTCGATAAGGGTAGGCCACTTTATGACCTTTTTAGTGAATTAAAAAGGGTAAAAAACGAGTAAAATCCGTAAATTAACAAGGAAATTCACTTAACCCTCATCTTGTCCGTGTTTGAAAATGATAAAATCAACCTTGGAAGTCGAATATATTCTTGTTAGATTTCATAGGAACTATTACATGCTTCGATTCGACAACCTCGACCACTTAAAGCCCTTTTTAGTGAAAGAAAAAAGGTTAAAAACGAGTAAAATCCGTAAATTAACAAGGAAATTCACTTAACCCCCATTTTGGCCTTTTTAAAAAATTCTAAACTAAACCATGGATGTCGTAGATATGCTTGTTAGATTTCTTAGGAACTATTACATGATTCGATTCGATAAGGCTAGGCCACTTTATGACCTTTTTAGTGAAAGAAAAAGGGTCAAAAACGAGTAAAGTCCGTAAATTAACAAGGAAATACACTTAACCCTCATTTTGTCCATTTTTGAAAATGATAAAATCAACCTTGGAATTCGAATATATGCTTGTTAGATTTCATAGGAACTATTACATGCTTCGATTCGATAAGGCTAGGCCACTTTATGACCTTTTTAGTGACTTAAAAAGGATCAAAAACGAGTAAAATCCGTAAATTAACAAGGAAATTCACTTAACCCTCATTTTGCCTGTGTTTGAAAATGATAAAATCAACCTTGGAAGTCGAATATATGCTTGTTAGAATTCATAGGAACTATTACATGCTTTGATTCGACAAGCCTCGACCACTTTAAGCCCTTTTTAGTGAAAGAAAAAGGGTCAAAAACGAGTAAAATCCGTAAATTAACAAGGAAATTTACTTAACCCCCATTTTGACCTTTTTAAAAATTCTAAAATAAACCATGGATGTCGTAGACATGCTTGTTAGATTTCATAGGAACTATTACATGCTTCGATTCGATAAGGCTAGGCCAATTTATGACCTTTTTAGTGAATTAAAAAGGGTCAAAAACGAGTAAAATCCGTAAATTAACAAGGAAATTCACTTAACCCTCATTTTGTCCGTGTTTGAAAATGATAAAATCAACCTTGGAAGTCGAATATATGCTTGTTAGATTTCATAGGAACTATTACATGCTTCGATTCGACAAGCCTCGACCACTTTAAGCCCTTTTTAGTGAAAGAAAAAAGGTCAAAAACGAGTAAAATCCGTAAATTAACAAGGCAATTCACTTAACCCCCATTTTGGCCATTTTAAAAAAATTCTAAAATAAACCATGTGGATGTCGTAGATATGCTTGTTAGATTTCCTAGGAACTATGGGCACTTTATGACCTTTTTAGTGAAAGAAAAAGGGTCAAAAATGAGTCAAATCCGTAAATTAACAAGGAAATTTACTTAACCCCCATTTTGACCTTTTTAAAATTTCTAAAATAAACCATGGATGTCGTAGATATGCTTGTTAGATTTCATAGGAACTATTACATGCTTCGATTCGATAAGGCTAGGCCACTTTATGACCTTTTTAGTGAATTAAAAAGGGTCAAAAACGAGTAAAATCCGTAAATTAACAAGGAAATTCACTTAACCCCCATTTTGGCCTTTTTAAAAAATTCTAAACTAAACCATGGATGTCGTAGATATGCTTGTTAGATTTCATAGGAACTATTACATGCTTCGATTCAATAAGGCTAGGCCACTTTATGACCTTTTTAGTGAATTAAAAAGGGTCAAAAACGAGTAAAATCAGTAAATTAACAAGGAAATTCACTTAACCCTCATTTTGTCCATTTTTGAAAATGATAAAATCAACCATGGAATTCGAATATATGCTTGTTATATTTTATAGGAACTATTACATGCTTCGATTCGATAAGGCTAGGCCACTTTATGACCTTTTTAGTGACTTAAAAAGGGTCAAAAACGAGTAAAATCCGTAAATTAACAAGGAAATTCACTTAACCCTCATTTTGTCCGTGTTTGAAAATGATAAAATCAACCTTGGAAGTCGAATATATGCTTGTTAGATTTCATAGGAACTATTACATGCTTTGATTCGACAAGCCTCGACCACTTTAAGCCCTTTTTAGTGAAAGAAAAAAAGTCAAAAACGAGTAAAATCCGTAACTTAACAAGGAAATTCACTTAACCCCCATTTTGGCCTTTTTAAAAAATTCTAAAATAAACCATGGATGTCGTAGATATGCTTGTTAGATTTCATAGGAACTATTACATTCTTCGATTCGATAAGGCTAGGCAAGTTTATGACCTTTTTAGTGAATTAAAAAGGGTCAAAAACGAGTAAAATCTGTATATTACGATAAGGCTAGGCCACTTTATGACCTTTTTAGTGAATTAAAAAGGGTCAAAAACGAGTAAAATCTGTATATTAACAAGGAAATTCACTTAACCATCATTTTGTCCGTGTTTGAAAATGATAAAATCAACCTTGAAAGTCGAATAAATGCTTGTTAGATTTCATAGGAACTATTACATGCTTCGATTCGGCAAGCCTCGACCACTTAAAGCCCTTTTTAGTGAAAGAAAAAAGGTTAAAAACGAGTAAAATCCGTAAATTAACAAGGAAATTTACTTAACCCCCATTTTGACCTTTTTAAAAATTCTAAAATCAACCATGGATGTCGTAGATATGCTTGTTAGATTTCATAGGAACTATTACATGCTTCGATTCGATAAGGCTAGGCCACTTTATGACCTTTTTAGTGAATTAAAAAGGGTAAAAAACGAGTAAAATCCGTAAATTAACAAGGAATTTCACTTAACCCTCATCTTGTCCGTGTTTGAAAATGATAAAATCAACCTTGGAAGTCGAATATATTCTTGTTAGATTTCATAGGAACTATTACATGCTTCGATTCGACTACCTCGACCACTTAAAGCCCTTTTTAGTGAAAGAAAAAAGGTTAAAAACGAGTAAAATCCGTAAATTAACAAGGAAATTCACTTAACCCCCATTTTGGCCTTTTTAAAAAATTCTAAACTAAACCATGGATGTCGTAGATATGCTTGTTAGATTTCTTAGGAACTATTACATGATTCGATTCGATAAGGCTAGGCCACTTTATGACCTTTTTAGTGAAAGAAAAAGGGTCAAAAACGAGTAAAGTCCGTAAATTAACAAGGAAATACACTTAACCCTCATTTTGTCCATTTTTGAAAATGATAAAATCAACCTTGGAATTCGAATATATGCTTGTTAGATTTCATAGGAACTATTACATGCTTCGATTCGATAAGGCTAGGCCACTTTATGACCTTTTTAGTGACTTAAAAAGGATCAAAAACGAGTAAAATCCGTAAATTAACAAGGAAATTCACTTAACCCTCATTTTGTCTGTGTTTGAAAATGATAAAATCAACCTTGGAAGTCGAATATATGCTTGTTAGAATTCATAGGAACTATTACATGCTTTGATTCGACAAGCCTCGACCACTTTAAGCCCTTTTTAGTGAAAGAAAAAGGGTCAAAAACGAGTAAAATCTGTAAATTAACAAGGAAATTTACTTAACCCCCATTTTGACCTTTTTAAAAATTCTAAAATAAACCATGGATGTCGTAGACATGCTTGTTAGATTTCATAGGAACTATTACATGCTTCGATTCGATAAGGCTAGGCCAATTTATGACCTTTTTAGTGAATTAAAAAGGGTCAAAAACGAGTAAAATCCGTAAATTAACAAGGAAATTCACTTAACCCTCATTTTGTCCGTGTTTGAAAATGATAAAATCAACCTTGGAAGTCGAATATATGCTTGTTAGATTTCATAGGAACTATTACATGCTTCGATTCGACAAGCCTCGACCACTTTAAGCCCTTTTTAGTGAAAGAAAAAAGGTCAAAAACGAGTAAAATCCGTAAATTAACAAGGCAATTCACTTAACCCCCATTTTGGCCATTTTAAAAAAATTCTAAAATAAACCATGTGGATGTCGTAGATATGCTTGTTAGATTTCCTAGGAACTATGGGCACTTTATGACCTTTTTAGTGAAAGAAAAAGGGTCAAAAATGAGTCAAATCCGTAAATTAACAAGGAAATTTACTTAACCCCCATTTTGACCTTTTTAAAATTTCTAAAATAAACCATGGATGTCGTAGATATGCTTGTTAGATTTCATAGGAACTATTACATGCTTCGATTCGATAAGGCTAGGCCACTTTATGACCTTTTTAGTGAATTAAAAGGGTCAAAAACGAGTAAAATCCGTAAATTAACAAGGAAATTCACTTAACCCCCATTTTGGCCTTTTTAAAAAATTCTAAACTAAACCATGGATGTCGTAGATATGCTTGTTAGATTTCATAGGAACTATTACATGCTTCGATTCAATAAGGCTAGGCCACTTTATGACCTTTTTAGTGAATTAAAAAGGGTCAAAAACGAGTAAAATCAGTAAATTAACAAGGAAATTCACTTAACCCTCATTTTGTCCATTTTTGAAAATGATAAAATCAACCATGGAATTCGAATATATGCTTGTTATATTTTATAGGAACTATTACATGCTTCGATTCGATAAGGCTAGGCCACTTTATGACCTTTTTAGTGACTTAAAAAGGGTCAAAAACGAGTAAAATCCGTAAATTAACAAGGAAATTCACTTAACCCTCATTTTGTCCGTGTTTGAAAATGATAAAATCAACCTTGGAAGTCGAATATATGCTTGTTAGATTTCATAGGAACTATTACATGCTTTGATTCGACAAGCCTCGACCACTTTAAGCCCTTTTTAGTGAAAGAAAAAAAGTCAAAAACGAGTAAAATCCGTAACTTAACAAGGAAATTCACTTAACCCCCATTTTGGCCTTTTTAAAAAATTCTAAAATAAACCATGGATGTCGTAGATATGCTTGTTAGATTTCATAGGAACTATTACATTCTTCGATTCGATAAGGCTAGGCAACTTTATGACCTTTTTAGTGAATTAAAAAGGGTCAAAAACGAGTAAAATCTGTATATTACGATAAGGCTAGGCCACTTTATGACCTTTTTAGTGAATTAAAAAGGGTCAAAAACGAGTAAAATCTGTATATTAACAAGGAAATTCACTTAACCATCATTTTGTCCGTGTTTGAAAATGATAAAATCAACCTTGAAAGTCGAATAAATGCTTGTTAGATTTCATAGGAACTATTACATGCTTCGATTCGGCAAGCCTCGACCACTTAAAGCCCTTTTTAGTGAAAGAAAAAAGGTTAAAAACGAGTAAAATCCGTAAATTAACAAGGAAATTTACTTAACCCCCATTTTGACCTTTTTAAAAATTCTAAAATAAACCATGGATGTCGTAGATATGCTTGTTAGATTTCATAGGAACTATTACATGCTTCGATTCGATAAGGCTAGGCCACTTTATGACCTTTTTAGTGAATTAAAAAGGGTAAAAAACGAGTAAAATCCGTAAATTAACAAGGAATTTCACTTAACCCTCATCTTGTCCGTGTTTGAAAATGATAAAATCAACCTTGGAAGTCGAATATATTCTTGTTAGATTTCATAGGAACTATTACATGCTTCGATTCGACTACCTCGACCACTTAAAGCCCTTTTTAGTGAAAGAAAAAAGGTTAAAAACGAGTAAAATCCGTAAATTAACAAGGAAATTCACTTAACCCCCATTTTGGCCTTTTTAAAAAATTCTAAACTAAACCATGGATGTCGTAGATATGCTTGTTAGATTTCTTAGGAACTATTACATGATTCGATTCGATAAGGCTAGGCCACTTTATGACCTTTTTAGTGAAAGAAAAAGGGTCAAAAACGAGTAAAGTCCGTAAATTAACAAGGAAATACACTTAACCCTCATTTTGTCCATTTTTGAAAATGATAAAATCAACCTTGGAATTCGAATATATGCTTGTTAGATTTCATAGGAACTATTACATGCTTCGATTCGATAAGGCTAGGCCACTTTATGACCTTTTTAGTGACTTAAAAAGGATCAAAAACGAGTAAAATCCGTAAATTAACAAGGAAATTCACTTAACCCTCATTTTGTCTGTGTTTGAAAATGATAAAATCAACCTTGGAAGTCGAATATATGCTTGTTAGAATTCATAGGAACTATTACATGCTTTGATTCGACAAGCCTCGACCACTTTAAGCCCTTTTTAGTGAAAGAAAAAGGGTCAAAAACGAGTAAAATCTGTAAATTAACAAGGAAATTTACTTAACCCCCATTTTGACCTTTTTAAAAATTCTAAAATAAACCATGGATGTCGTAGACATGCTTGTTAGATTTCATAGGAACTATTACATGCTTCGATTCGATAAGGCTAGGCCAATTTATGACCTTTTTAGTGAATTAAAAAGGGTCAAAAACGAGTAAAATCCGTAAATTAACAAGGAAATTCACTTAACCCTCATTTTGTCCGTGTTTGAAAATGATAAAATCAACCTTGGAAGTCGAATATATGCTTGTTAGATTTCATAGGAACTATTACATGCTTCGATTCGACAAGCCTCGACCACTTTAAGCCCTTTTTAGTGAAAGAAAAAAGGTCAAAAACGAGTAAAATCCGTAAATTAACAAGGCAATTCACTTAACCCCCATTTTGGCCATTTTAAAAAAATTCTAAAATAAACCATGTGGATGTCGTAGATATGCTTGTTAGATTTCCTAGGAACTATGGGCACTTTATGACCTTTTTAGTGAAAGAAAAAGGGTCAAAAATGAGTCAAATCCGTAAATTAACAAGGAAATTTACTTAACCCCCATTTTGACCTTTTTAAAATTTCTAAAATAAACCATGGATGTCGTAGATATGCTTGTTAGATTTCATAGGAACTATTACATGCTTCGATTCGATAAGGCTAGGCCACTTTATGACCTTTTTAGTGAATTAAAAAGGGTCAAAAACGAGTAAAATCCGTAAATTAACAAGGAAATTCACTTAACCCCCATTTTGGCCTTTTTAAAAAATTCTAAACTAAACCATGGATGTCGTAGATATGCTTGTTAGATTTCATAGGAACTATTACATGCTTCGATTCAATAAGGCTAGGCCACTTTATGACCTTTTTAGTGAATTAAAAAGGGTCAAAAACGAGTAAAATCAGTAAATTAACAAGGAAATTCACTTAACCCTCATTTTGTCCATTTTTGAAAATGATAAAATCAACCATGGAATTCGAATATATGCTTGTTATATTTTATAGGAACTATTACATGCTTCGATTCGATAAGGCTAGGCCACTTTATGACCTTTTTAGTGACTTAAAAAGGGTCAAAAACGAGTAAAATCCGTAAATTAACAAGGAAATTCACTTAACCCTCATTTTGTCCGTGTTTGAAAATGATAAAATCAACCTTGGAAGTCGAATATATGCTTGTTAGATTTCATAGGAACTATTACATGCTTTGATTCGACAAGCCTCGACCACTTTAAGCCCTTTTTAGTGAAAGAAAAAAAGTCAAAAACGAGTAAAATCCGTAACTTAACAAGGAAATTCACTTAACCCCCATTTTGGCCTTTTTAAAAAATTCTAAAATAAACCATGGATGTCGTAGATATGCTTGTTAGATTTCATAGGAACTATTACATTCTTCGATTCGATAAGGCTAGGCAACTTTATGACCTTTTTAGTGAATTAAAAAGGGTCAAAAACGAGTAAAATCTGTATATTACGATAAGGCTAGGCCACTTTATGACCTTTTTAGTGAATTAAAAAGGGTCAAAAACGAGTAAAATCTGTATATTAACAAGGAAATTCACTTAACCATCATTTTGTCCGTGTTTGAAAATGATAAAATCAACCTTGAAAGTCGAATAAATGCTTGTTAGATTTCATAGGAACTATTACATGCTTCGATTCGGCAAGCCTCGACCACTTAAAGCCCTTTTTAGTGAAAGAAAAAAGGTTAAAAACGAGTAAAATCCGTAAATTAACAAGGAAATTTACTTAACCCCCATTTTGACCTTTTTAAAAATTCTAAAATAAACCATGGATGTCGTAGATATGCTTGTTAGATTTCATAGGAACTATTACATGCTTCGATTCGATAAGGCTAGGCCACTTTATGACCTTTTTAGTGAATTAAAAAGGGTAAAAAACGAGTAAAATCCGTAAATTAACAAGGAATTTCACTTAACCCTCATCTTGTCCGTGTTTGAAAATGATAAAATCAACCTTGGAAGTCGAATATATTCTTGTTAGATTTCATAGGAACTATTACATGCTTCGATTCGACTACCTCGACCACTTAAAGCCCTTTTTAGTGAAAGAAAAAAGGTTAAAAACGAGTAAAATCCGTAAATTAACAAGGAAATTCACTTAACCCCCATTTTGGCCTTTTTAAAAAATTCTAAACTAAACCATGGATGTCGTAGATATGCTTGTTAGATTTCTTAGGAACTATTACATGATTCGATTCGATAAGGCTAGGCCACTTTATGACCTTTTTAGTGAAAGAAAAAGGGTCAAAAACGAGTAAAGTCCGTAAATTAACAAGGAAATACACTTAACCCTCATTTTGTCCATTTTTGAAAATGATAAAATCAACCTTGGAATTCGAATATATGCTTGTTAGATTTCATAGGAACTATTACATGCTTCGATTCGATAAGGCTAGGCCACTTTATGACCTTTTTAGTGACTTAAAAAGGATCAAAAACGAGTAAAATCCGTAAATTAACAAGGAAATTCACTTAACCCTCATTTTGTCTGTGTTTGAAAATGATAAAATCAACCTTGGAAGTCGAATATATGCTTGTTAGAATTCATAGGAACTATTACATGCTTTGATTCGACAAGCCTCGACCACTTTAAGCCCTTTTTAGTGAAAGAAAAAGGGTCAAAAACGAGTAAAATCTGTAAATTAACAAGGAAATTTACTTAACCCCCATTTTGACCTTTTTAAAAATTCTAAAATAAACCATGGATGTCGTAGACATGCTTGTTAGATTTCATAGGAACTATTACATGCTTCGATTCGATAAGGCTAGGCCAATTTATGACCTTTTTAGTGAATTAAAAAGGGTCAAAAACGAGTAAAATCCGTAAATTAACAAGGAAATTCACTTAACCCTCATTTTGTCCGTGTTTGAAAATGATAAAATCAACCTTGGAAGTCGAATATATGCTTGTTAGATTTCATAGGAACTATTACATGCTTCGATTCGACAAGCCTCGACCACTTTAAGCCCTTTTTAGTGAAAGAAAAAAGGTCAAAAACGAGTAAAATCCGTAAATTAACAAGGCAATTCACTTAACCCCCATTTTGGCCATTTTAAAAAAATTCTAAAATAAACCATGTGGATGTCGTAGATATGCTTGTTAGATTTCCTAGGAACTATGGGCACTTTATGACCTTTTTAGTGAAAGAAAAAGGGTCAAAAATGAGTCAAATCCGTAAATTAACAAGGAAATTTACTTAACCCCCATTTTGACCTTTTTAAAATTTCTAAAATAAACCATGGATGTCGTAGATATGCTTGTTAGATTTCATAGGAACTATTACATGCTTCGATTCGATAAGGCTAGGCCACTTTATGACCTTTTTAGTGAATTAAAAAGGGTCAAAAACGAGTAAAATCCGTAAATTAACAAGGAAATTCACTTAACCCCCATTTTGGCCTTTTTAAAAAATTCTAAACTAAACCATGGATGTCGTAGATATGCTTGTTAGATTTCATAGGAACTATTACATGCTTCGATTCAATAAGGCTAGGCCACTTTATGACCTTTTTAGTGAATTAAAAAGGGTCAAAAACGAGTAAAATCAGTAAATTAACAAGGAAATTCACTTAACCCTCATTTTGTCCATTTTTGAAAATGATAAAATCAACCATGGAATTCGAATATATGCTTGTTATATTTTATAGGAACTATTACATGCTTCGATTCGATAAGGCTAGGCCACTTTATGACCTTTTTAGTGACTTAAAAAGGGTCAAAAACGAGTAAAATCCGTAAATTAACAAGGAAATTCACTTAACCCTCATTTTGTCCGTGTTTGAAAATGATAAAATCAACCTTGGAAGTCGAATATATGCTTGTTAGATTTCATAGGAACTATTACATGCTTTGATTCGACAAGCCTCAACCACTTTAAGCCCTTTTTAGTGAAAGAAAAAAAGTCAAAAACGAGTAAAATCCGTAACTTAACAAGGAAATTCACTTAACCTCCATTTTGGCCTTTTTAAAAAATTCTAAAATAAACCATGGATGTCGTAGATATGCTTGTTAGATTTCATAGGAACTATTACATTCTTCGATTCGATAAGGCTAGGCAACTTTATGACCTTTTTAGTGAATTAAAAAGGGTCAAAAACGAGTAAAATCTGTATATTACGATAAGGCTAGGCCACTTTATGACCTTTTTAGTGAATTAAAAAGGGTCAAAAACGAGTAAAATCTGTATATTAACAAGGAAATTCACTTAACCATCATTTTGTCCGTGTTTGAAAATGATAAAATCAACCTTGAAAGTCGAATAAATGCTTGTTAGATTTCATAGGAACTATTACATGCTTCGATTCGGCAAGCCTCGACCACTTAAAGCCCTTTTTAGTGAAAGAAAAAAGGTTAAAAACGAGTAAAATCCGTAAATTAACAAGGAAATTTACTTAACCCCCATTTTGACCTTTTTAAAAATTCTAAAATAAACCATGGATGTCGTAGATATGCTTGTTAGATTTCATAGGAACTATTACATGCTTCGATTCGATAAGGCTAGGCCACTTTATGACCTTTTTAGTGAATTAAAAAGGGTAAAAAACGAGTAAAATCCGTAAATTAACAAGGAATTTCACTTAACCCTCATCTTGTCCGTGTTTGAAAATGATAAAATCAACCTTGGAAGTCGAATATATTCTTGTTAGATTTCATAGGAACTATTACATGCTTCGATTCGACTACCTCGACCACTTAAAGCCCTTTTTAGTGAAAGAAAAAAGGTTAAAAACGAGTAAAATCCGTAAATTAACAAGGAAATTCACTTAACCCCCATTTTGGCCTTTTTAAAAAATTCTAAACTAAACCATGGATGTCGTAGATATGCTTGTTAGATTTCTTAGGAACTATTACATGATTCGATTCGATAAGGCTAGGCCACTTTATGACCTTTTTAGTGAAAGAAAAAGGGTCAAAAACGAGTAAAGTCCGTAAATTAACAAGGAAATACACTTAACCCTCATTTTGTCCATTTTTGAAAATGATAAAATCAACCTTGGAATTCGAATATATGCTTGTTAGATTTCATAGGAACTATTACATGCTTCGATTCGATAAGGCTAGGCCACTTTATGACCTTTTTAGTGACTTAAAAAGGATCAAAAACGAGTAAAATCCGTAAATTAACAAGGAAATTCACTTAACCCTCATTTTGTCTGTGTTTGAAAATGATAAAATCAACCTTGGAAGTCGAATATATGCTTGTTAGAATTCATAGGAACTATTACATGCTTTGATTCGACAAGCCTCGACCACTTTAAGCCCTTTTTAGTGAAAGAAAAAGGGTCAAAAACGAGTAAAATCCGTAAATTAACAAGGAAATTTACTTAACCCCCATTTTGACCTTTTTAAAAATTCTAAAATAAACCATGGATGTCGTAGACATGCTTGTTAGATTTCATAGGAACTATTACATGCTTCGATTCGATAAGGCTAGGCCAATTTATGACTTTTTTAGTGAATTAAAAAGGGTCAAAAACGAGTAAAATCCGTAAATTAACAAGGAAATTCACTTAACCCTCATTTTGTCCGTGTTTGAAAATGATAAAATCAACCTTGGAAGTCGAATATATGCTTGTTAGATTTCATAGGAACTATTACATGCTTCGATTCGACAAGCCTCGACCACTTTAAGCCCTTTTTAGTGAAAGAAAAAAGGTCAAAAACGAGTAAAATCCGTAAATTAACAAGGCAATTCACTTAACCCCCATTTTGGCCATTTTAAAAAAATTCTAAAATAAACCATGTGGATGTCGTAGATATGCTTGTTAGATTTCCTAGGAACTATGGGCACTTTATGACCTTTTTAGTGAAAGAAAAAGGGTCAAAAATGAGTCAAATCCGTAAATTAACAAGGAAATTTACTTAACCCCCATTTTGACCTTTTTAAAATTTCTAAAATAAACCATGGATGTCGTAGATATGCTTGTTAGATTTCATAGGAACTATTACATGCTTCGATTCGATAAGGCTAGGCCACTTTATGACCTTTTTAGTGAATTAAAAAGGGTCAAAAACGAGTAAAATCCGTAAATTAACAAGGAAATTCACTTAACCCCCATTTTGGCCTTTTTAAAAAATTCTAAACTAAACCATGGATGTCGTAGATATGCTTGTTAGATTTCATAGGAACTATTACATGCTTCGATTCAATAAGGCTAGGCCACTTTATGACCTTTTTAGTGAATTAAAAAGGGTCAAAAACGAGTAAAATCAGTAAATTAACAAGGAAATTCACTTAACCCTCATTTTGTCCATTTTTGAAAATGATAAAATCAACCATGGAATTCGAATATATGCTTGTTATATTTTATAGGAACTATTACATGCTTCGATTCGATAAGGCTAGGCCACTTTATGACCTTTTTAGTGACTTAAAAAGGGTCAAAAACGAGTAAAATCCGTAAATTAACAAGGAAATTCACTTAACCCTCATTTTGTCCGTGTTTGAAAATGATAAAATCAACCTTGGAAGTCGAATATATGCTTGTTAGATTTCATAGGAACTATTACATGCTTTGATTCGACAAGCCTCGACCACTTTAAGCCCTTTTTAGTGAAAGAAAAAAAGTCAAAAACGAGTAAAATCCGTAACTTAACAAGGAAATTCACTTAACCCCCATTTTGGCCTTTTTAAAAAATTCTAAAATAAACCATGGATGTCGTAGATATGCTTGTTAGATTTCATAGGAACTATTACATTCTTCGATTCGATAAGGCTAGGCAACTTTATGACCTTTTTAGTGAATTAAAAAGGGTCAAAAACGAGTAAAATCTGTATATTACGATAAGGCTAGGCCACTTTATGACCTTTTTAGTGAATTAAAAAGGGTCAAAAACGAGTAAAATCTGTATATTAACAAGGAAATTCACTTAACCATCATTTTGTCCGTGTTTGAAAATGATAAAATCAACCTTGAAAGTCGAATAAATGCTTGTTAGATTTCATAGGAACTATTACATGCTTCGATTCGGCAAGCCTCGACCACTTAAAGCCCTTTTTAGTGAAAGAAAAAAGGTTAAAAACGAGTAAAATCCGTAAATTAACAAGGAAATTTACTTAACCCCCATTTTGACCTTTTTAAAAATTCTAAAATAAACCATGGATGTCGTAGATATGCTTGTTAGATTTCATAGGAACTATTACATGCTTCGATTCGATAAGGCTAGGCCACTTTATGACCTTTTTAGTGAATTAAAAAGGGTAAAAAACGAGTAAAATCCGTAAATTAACAAGGAATTTCACTTAACCCTCATCTTGTCCGTGTTTGAAAATGATAAAATCAACCTTGGAAGTCGAATATATTCTTGTTAGATTTCATAGGAACTATTACATGCTTCGATTCGACTACCTCGACCACTTAAAGCCCTTTTTAGTGAAAGAAAAAAGGTTAAAAACGAGTAAAATCCGTAAATTAACAAGGAAATTCACTTAACCCCCATTTTGGCCTTTTTAAAAAATTCTAAACTAAACCATGGATGTCGTAGATATGCTTGTTAGATTTCTTAGGAACTATTACATGATTCGATTCGATAAGGCTAGGCCACTTTATGACCTTTTTAGTGAAAGAAAAAGGGTCAAAAACGAGTAAAGTCCGTAAATTAACAAGGAAATACACTTAACCCTCATTTTGTCCATTTTTGAAAATGATAAAATCAACCTTGGAATTCGAATATATGCTTGTTAGATTTCATAGGAACTATTACATGCTTCGATTCGATAAGGATAGGCCACTTTATGACCTTTTTAGTGACTTAAAAAGGATCAAAAACGAGTAAAATCCGTAAATTAACAAGGAAATTCACTTAACCCTCATTTTGTCTGTGTTTGAAAATGATAAAATCAACCTTGGAAGTCGAATATATGCTTGTTAGAATTCATAGGAACTATTACATGCTTTGATTCGACAAGCCTCGACCACTTTAAGCCCTTTTTAGTGAAAGAAAAAGGGTCAAAAACGAGTAAAATCCGTAAATTAACAAGGAAATTTACTTAACCCCCATTTTGACCTTTTTAAAAATTCTAAAATAAACCATGGATGTCGTAGACATGCTTGTTAGATTTCATAGGAACTATTACATGCTTCGATTCGATAAGGCTAGGCCAATTTATGACCTTTTTAGTGAATTAAAAAGGGTCAAAAACGAGTAAAATCCGTAAATTAACAAGGAAATTCACTTAACCCTCATTTTGTCCGTGTTTGAAAATGATAAAATCAACCTTGGAAGTCGAATATATGCTTGTTAGATTTCATAGGAACTATTACATGCTTCGATTCGACAAGCCTCGACCACTTTAAGCCCTTTTTAGTGAAAGAAAAAAGGTCAAAAACGAGTAAAATCCGTAAATTAACAAGGCAATTCACTTAACCCCCATTTTGGCCATTTTAAAAAAATTCTAAAATAAACCATGTGGATGTCGTAGATATGCTTGTTAGATTTCCTAGGAACTATGGGCACTTTATGACCTTTTTAGTGAAAGAAAAAGGGTCAAAAATGAGTCAAATCCGTAAATTAACAAGGAAATTTACTTAACCCCCATTTTGACCTTTTTAAAATTTCTAAAATAAACCATGGATGTCGTAGATATGCTTGTTAGATTTCATAGGAACTATTACATGCTTCGATTCGATAAGGCTAGGCCACTTTATGACCTTTTTAGTGAATTAAAAAGGGTCAAAAACGAGTAAAATCCGTAAATTAACAAGGAAATTCACTTAACCCCCATTTTGGCCTTTTTAAAAAATTCTAAACTAAACCATGGATGTCGTAGATATGCTTGTTAGATTTCATAGGAACTATTACATGCTTCGATTCAATAAGGCTAGGCCACTTTATGACCTTTTTAGTGAATTAAAAAGGGTCAAAAACGAGTAAAATCAGTAAATTAACAAGGAAATTCACTTAACCCTCATTTTGTCCATTTTTGAAAATGATAAAATCAACCATGGAATTCGAATATATGCTTGTTATATTTTATAGGAACTATTACATGCTTCGATTCGATAAGGCTAGGCCACTTTATGACCTTTTTAGTGACTTAAAAAGGGTCAAAAACGAGTAAAATCCGTAAATTAACAAGGAAATTCACTTAACCCTCATTTTGTCCGTGTTTGAAAATGATAAAATCAACCTTGGAAGTCGAATATATGCTTGTTAGATTTCATAGGAACTATTACATGCTTTGATTCGACAAGCCTCGACCACTTTAAGCCCTTTTTAGTGAAAGAAAAAAAGTCAAAAACGAGTAAAATCCGTAACTTAACAAGGAAATTCACTTAACCCCCATTTTGGCCTTTTTAAAAAATTCTAAAATAAACCATGGATGTCGTAGATATGCTTGTTAGATTTCATAGGAACTATTACATTCTTCGATTCGATAAGGCTAGGCAACTTTATGACCTTTTTAGTGAATTAAAAAGGGTCAAAAACGAGTAAAATCTGTATATTACGATAAGGCTAGGCCACTTTATGACCTTTTTAGTGAATTAAAAAGGGTCAAAAACGAGTAAAATCTGTATATTAACAAGGAAATTCACTTAACCATCATTTTGTCCGTGTTTGAAAATGATAAAATCAACCTTGAAAGTCGAATAAATGCTTGTTAGATTTCATAGGAACTATTACATGCTTCGATTCGGCAAGCCTCGACCACTTAAAGCCCTTTTTAGTGAAAGAAAAAAGGTTAAAAACGAGTAAAATCCGTAAATTAACAAGGAAATTTACTTAACCCCCATTTTGACCTTTTTAAAAATTCTAAAATAAACCATGGATGTCGTAGATATGCTTGTTAGATTTCATAGGAACTATTACATGCTTCGATTCGATAAGGCTAGGCCACTTTATGACCTTTTTAGTGAATTAAAAAGGGTAAAAAACGAGTAAAATCCGTAAATTAACAAGGAATTTCACTTAACCCTCATCTTGTCCGTGTTTGAAAATGATAAAATCAACCTTGGAAGTCGAATATATTCTTGTTAGATTTCATAGGAACTATTACATGCTTCGATTCGACTACCTCGACCACTTAAAGCCCTTTTTAGTGAAAGAAAAAAGGTTAAAAACGAGTAAAATCCGTAAATTAACAAGGAAATTCACTTAACCCCCATTTTGGCCTTTTTAAAAAATTCTAAACTAAACCATGGATGTCGTAGATATGCTTGTTAGATTTCTTAGGAACTATTACATGATTCGATTCGATAAGGCTAGGCCACTTTATGACCTTTTTAGTGAAAGAAAAAGGGTCAAAAACGAGTAAAGTCCGTAAATTAACAAGGAAATACACTTAACCCTCATTTTGTCCATTTTTGAAAATGATAAAATCAACCTTGGAATTCGAATATATGCTTGTTAGATTTCATAGGAACTATTACATGCTTCGATTCGATAAGGCTAGGCCACTTTATGACCTTTTTAGTGACTTAAAAAGGATCAAAAACGAGTAAAATCCGTAAATTAACAAGGAAATTCACTTAACCCTCATTTTGTCTGTGTTTGAAAATGATAAAATCAACCTTGGAAGTCGAATATATGCTTGTTAGAATTCATAGGAACTATTACATGCTTTGATTCGACAAGCCTCGACCACTTTAAGCCCTTTTTAGTGAAAGAAAAAGGGTCAAAAACGAGTAAAATCTGTAAATTAACAAGGAAATTTACTTAACCCCCATTTTGACCTTTTTAAAAATTCTAAAATAAACCATGGATGTCGTAGACATGCTTGTTAGATTTCATAGGAACTATTACATGCTTCGATTCGATAAGGCTAGGCCAATTTATGACCTTTTTAGTGAATTAAAAAGGGTCAAAAACGAGTAAAATCCGTAAATTAACAAGGAAATTCACTTAACCCTCATTTTGTCCGTGTTTGAAAATGATAAAATCAACCTTGGAAGTCGAATATATGCTTGTTAGATTTCATAGGAACTATTACATGCTTCGATTCGACAAGCCTCGACCACTTTAAGCCCTTTTTAGTGAAAGAAAAAAGGTCAAAAACGAGTAAAATCCGTAAATTAACAAGGCAATTCACTTAACCCCCATTTTGGCCATTTTAAAAAAATTCTAAAATAAACCATGTGGATGTCGTAGATATGCTTGTTAGATTTCCTAGGAACTATGGGCACTTTATGACCTTTTTAGTGAAAGAAAAAGGGTCAAAAATGAGTCAAATCCGTAAATTAACAAGGAAATTTACTTAACCCCCATTTTGACCTTTTTAAAATTTCTAAAATAAACCATGGATGTCGTAGATATGCTTGTTAGATTTCATAGGAACTATTACATGCTTCGATTCGATAAGGCTAGGCCACTTTATGACCTTTTTAGTGAATTAAAAAGGGTCAAAAACGAGTAAAATCCGTAAATTAACAAGGAAATTCACTTAACCCCCATTTTGGCCTTTTTAAAAAATTCTAAACTAAACCATGGATGTCGTAGATATGCTTGTTAGATTTCATAGGAACTATTACATGCTTCGATTCAATAAGGCTAGGCCACTTTATGACCTTTTTAGTGAATTAAAAAGGGTCAAAAACGAGTAAAATCAGTAAATTAACAAGGAAATTCACTTAACCCTCATTTTGTCCATTTTTGAAAATGATAAAATCAACCATGGAATTCGAATATATGCTTGTTATATTTTATAGGAACTATTACATGCTTCGATTCGATAAGGCTAGGCCACTTTATGACCTTTTTAGTGACTTAAAAAGGGTCAAAAACGAGTAAAATCCGTAAATTAACAAGGAAATTCACTTAACCCTCATTTTGTCCGTGTTTGAAAATGATAAAATCAACCTTGGAAGTCGAATATATGCTTGTTAGATTTCATAGGAACTATTACATGCTTTGATTCGACAAGCCTCGACCACTTTAAGCCCTTTTTAGTGAAAGAAAAAAAGTCAAAAACGAGTAAAATCCGTAACTTAACAAGGAAATTCACTTAACCCCCATTTTGGCCTTTTTAAAAAATTCTAAAATAAACCATGGATGTCGTAGATATGCTTGTTAGATTTCATAGGAACTATTACATTCTTCGATTCGATAAGGCTAGGCAACTTTATGACCTTTTTAGTGAATTAAAAAGGGTCAAAAATGAGTAAAATCTGTATATTACGATAAGGCTAGGCCACTTTATGACCTTTTTAGTGAATTAAAAAGGGTCAAAAACGAGTAAAATCTGTATATTAACAAGGAAATTCACTTAACCATCATTTTGTCCGTGTTTGAAAATGATAAAATCAACCTTGAAAGTCGAATAAATGCTTGTTAGATTTCATAGGAACTATTACATGCTTCGATTCGGCAAGCCTCGACCACTTAAAGCCCTTTTTAGTGAAAGAAAAAAGGTTAAAAACGAGTAAAATCCGTAAATTAACAAGGAAATTTACTTAACCCCCATTTTGACCTTTTTAAAAATTCTAAAATAAACCATGGATGTCGTAGATATGCTTGTTAGATTTCATAGGAACTATTACATGCTTCGATTCGATAAGGCTAGGCCACTTTATGACCTTTTTAGTGAATTAAAAAGGGTAAAAAACGAGTAAAATCCGTAAATTAACAAGGAATTTCACTTAACCCTCATCTTGTCCGTGTTTGAAAATGATAAAATCAACCTTGGAAGTCGAATATATTCTTGTTAGATTTCATAGGAACTATTACATGCTTCGATTCGACTACCTCGACCACTTAAAGCCCTTTTTAGTGAAAGAAAAAAGGTTAAAAACGAGTAAAATCCGTAAATTAACAAGGAAATTCACTTAACCCCCATTTTGGCCTTTTTAAAAAATTCTAAACTAAACCATGGATGTCGTAGATATGCTTGTTAGATTTCTTAGGAACTATTACATGATTCGATTCGATAAGGCTAGGCCACTTTATGACCTTTTTAGTGAAAGAAAAAGGGTCAAAAACGAGTAAAGTCCGTAAATTAACAAGGAAATACACTTAACCCTCATTTTGTCCATTTTTGAAAATGATAAAATCAACCTTGGAATTCGAATATATGCTTGTTAGATTTCATAGGAACTATTACATGCTTCGATTCGATAAGGCTAGGCCACTTTATGACCTTTTTAGTGACTTAAAAAGGATCAAAAACGAGTAAAATCCGTAAATTAACAAGGAAATTCACTTAACCCTCATTTTGTCTGTGTTTGAAAATGATAAAATCAACCTTGGAAGTCGAATATATGCTTGTTAGAATTCATAGGAACTATTACATGCTTTGATTCGACAAGCCTCGACCACTTTAAGCCCTTTTTAGTGAAAGAAAAAGGGTCAAAAACGAGTAAAATCTGTAAATTAACAAGGAAATTTACTTAACCCCCATTTTGACCTTTTTAAAAATTCTAAAATAAACCATGGATGTCGTAGACATGCTTGTTAGATTTCATAGGAACTATTACATGCTTCGATTCGATAAGGCTAGGCCAATTTATGACCTTTTTAGTGAATTAAAAAGGGTCAAAAACGAGTAAAATCCGTAAATTAACAAGGAAATTCACTTAACCCTCATTTTGTCCGTGTTTGAAAATGATAAAATCAACCTTGGAAGTCGAATATATGCTTGTTAGATTTCATAGGAACTATTACATGCTTCGATTCGACAAGCCTCGACCACTTTAAGCCCTTTTTAGTGAAAGAAAAAAGGTCAAAAACGAGTAAAATCCGTAAATTAACAAGGCAATTCACTTAACCCCCATTTTGGCCATTTTAAAAAAATTCTAAAATAAACCATGTGGATATCGTAGATATGCTTGTTAGATTTCCTAGGAACTATGGGCACTTTATGACCTTTTTAGTGAAAGAAAAAGGGTCAAAAATGAGTCAAATCCGTAAATTAACAAGGAAATTTACTTAACCCCCATTTTGACCTTTTTAAAATTTCTAAAATAAACCATGGATGTCGTAGATATGCTTGTTAGATTTCATAGGAACTATTACATGCTTCGATTCGATAAGGCTAGGCCACTTTATGACCTTTTTAGTGAATTAAAAAGGGTCAAAAACGAGTAAAATCCGTAAATTAACAAGGAAATTCACTTAACCCCCATTTTGGCCTTTTTAAAAAATTCTAAACTAAACCATGGATGTCGTAGATATGCTTGTTAGATTTCATAGGAACTATTACATGCTTCGATTCAATAAGGCTAGGCCACTTTATGACCTTTTTAGTGAATTAAAAAGGGTCAAAAACGAGTAAAATCAGTAAATTAACAAGGAAATTCACTTAACCCTCATTTTGTCCATTTTTGAAAATGATAAAATCAACCATGGAATTTGAATATATGCTTGTTATATTTTATAGGAACTATTACATGCTTCGATTCGATAAGGCTAGGCCACTTTATGACCTTTTTAGTGACTTAAAAAGGGTCAAAAACGAGTAAAATCCGTAAATTAACAAGGAAATTCACTTAACCCTCATTTTGTCCGTGTTTGAAAATGATAAAATCAACCTTGGAAGTCGAATATATGCTTGTTAGATTTCATAGGAACTATTACATGCTTTGATTCGACAAGCCTCGACCACTTTAAGCCCTTTTTAGTGAAAGAAAAAAAGTCAAAAACGAGTAAAATCCGTAACTTAACAAGGAAATTCACTTAACCCCCATTTTGGCCTTTTTAAAAAATTCTAAAATAAACCATGGATGTCGTAGATATGCTTGTTAGATTTCATAGGAACTATTACATTCTTCGATTCGATAAGGCTAGGCAACTTTATGACCTTTTTAGTGAATTAAAAAGGGTCAAAAACGAGTAAAATCTGTATATTACGATAAGGCTAGGCCACTTTATGACCTTTTTAGTGAATTAAAAAGGGTCAAAAACGAGTAAAATCTGTATATTAACAAGGAAATTCACTTAACCATCATTTTGTCCGTGTTTGAAAATGATAAAATCAACCTTGAAAGTCGAATAAATGCTTGTTAGATTTCATAGGAACTATTACATGCTTCGATTCGGCAAGCCTCGACCACTTAAAGCCCTTTTTAGTGAAAGAAAAAAGGTTAAAAACGAGTAAAATCCGTAAATTAACAAGGAAATTTACTTAACCCCCATTTTGACCTTTTTAAAAATTCTAAAATAAACCATGGATGTCGTAGATATGCTTGTTAGATTTCATAGGAACTATTACATGCTTCGATTCGATAAGGCTAGGCCACTTTATGACCTTTTTAGTGAATTAAAAAGGGTAAAAAACGAGTAAAATCCGTAAATTAACAAGGAAATTCACTTAACCCTCATCTTGTCCGTGTTTGAAAATGATAAAATCAACCTTGGAAGTCGAATATATTCTTGTTAGATTTCATAGGAACTATTACATGCTTCGATTCGACTACCTCGACCACTTAAAGCCCTTTTTAGTGAAAGAAAAAAGGTTAAAAACGAGTAAAATCCGTAAATTAACAAGGAAATTCACTTAACCCCCATTTTGGCCTTTTTAAAAAATTCTAAACTAAACCATGGATGTCGTAGATATGCTTGTTAGATTTCTTAGGAACTATTACATGATTCGATTCGATAAGGCTAGGCCACTTTATGACCTTTTTAGTGAAAGAAAAAGGGTCAAAAACGAGTAAAGTCCGTAAATTAACAAGGAAATACACTTAACCCTCATTTTGTCCATTTTTGAAATTGATAAAATCAACCTTGGAATTCGAATATATGCTTGTTAGATTTCATAGGAACTATTACATGTTTCGATTCGATAAGGCTAGGCCACTTTATGACCTTTTTAGTGACTTAAAAAGGATCAAAAACGAGTAAAATCCGTAAATTAACAAGGAAATTCACTTAACCCTCATTTTGTCCGTGTTTGAAAATGATAAAATCAACCTTGGAAGTCGAATATATGCTTGTTAGAATTCATAGGAACTATTACATGCTTTGATTCGACAAGCCTCGACCACTTTAAGCCCTTTTTAGTGAAAGAAAAAGGGTCAAAAACGAGTAAAATCCGTAAATTAACAAGGAAATTTACTTAACCCCCATTTTGACCTTTTTAAAAATTCTAAAATAAACCATGGATGTCGTAGACATGCTTGTTAGATTTCATAGGAACTATTACATGCTTCGATTCGATAAGGCTAGGCCACTTTATGACCTTTTTAGTGAATTAAAAAGGGTCAAAAACGAGTAAAATCCGTAAATTAACAAGGAAATTCACTTAACCCTCATTTTGTCCGTGTTTGAAAATGATAAAATCAACCTTGGAAGTCGAATATATGCTTGTTAGATTTCATAGGAACTATTACATGCTTCGATTCGACAAGCCTCGACCACTTTAAGCCCTTTTTAGTGAAAGAAAAAAGGTCAAAAACGAGTAAAATCCGTAAATTAACAAGGCAATTCACTTAACCCCCATTTTGGCCATTTTAAAAAATTCTAAAATAAACCATGTGGATGTCGTAGATATGCTTGTTAGATTTCCTAGGAACTATGGGCACTTTATGACCTTTTTGGTGAAAGAAAAAGGGTCAAAAATGAGTCAAATCCGTAAATTAACAAGGAAATTTACTTAACCCCCATTTTGACCTTTTTAAAATTTCTAAAATAAACCATGGATGTCGTAGATATGCTTGTTAGATTTCATAGGAACTATTACATGCTTCGATTCGATAAGGCTAGGCCACTTTATGACCTTTTTAGTGAATTAAAAAGGGTCAAAAACGAGTAAAATCCGTAAATTAACAAGGAAATTCACTTAACCCCCATTTTGGCCTTTTTAAAAAATTCTAAACTAAACCATGGATGTCGTAGATATGCTTGTTAGATTTCATAGGAACTATTACATGATTCGATTCGATAAAGCTAGGCCACTTTATGACCTTTTTAGTGAAAGAAAAAGGGTCAAAAACGAGTAAAGTCCGTAAATTAACAAGGAAATACACTTAACCCTCATTTTGTCCATTTTTGAAAATGATAAAATCAACCTTGGAATTCGAATATATGCTTGTTAGATTTCATAGGAACTATTACATGCTTCGATTCGATAAGGCTAGGCCACTTTATGACCTTTTTAGTGACTTAAAAAGGATCAAAAACGAGTAAAATCCGTAAATTAACAAGGAAATTCACTTAACCCTCATTTTGTCCGTGTCTGAAAATGATAAAATCAACCTTGGAAGTCGAATATATGCTTGTTAGATTTCATAGGAACTATTACATGCTTTGATTCGACAAGCCTCGACCACTTTAAGCCCTTTTTAGTGAAAGAAAAAGGGTCAAAAACGAGTAAAATCCGTAAATTAACAAGGAAATTTACTTAACCCCCATTTTGACCTTTTTAAAAATTCTAAAATAAACCATGGATGTCGTAGACATGCTTGTTAGATTTCATAGGAACTATTACATGCTTCGATTCGATAAGGCTAGGCCACTTTATGACCTTTTTAGTGAATTAAAAAGGGTCAAAAACGAGTAAAATCCGTAAATTAACAAGGAAATTCACTTAACCCTCATTTTGTCCGTGTTTGAAAATGATAAAATCAACCTTGGAAGTCGAATATATGCTTGTTAGATTTCATAGGAACTATTACATGCTTCGATTCGACAAGCCTCGACCACTTTAAGCCCTTTTTAGTGAAAGAAAAAAGGTCAAAAACGAGTAAAATCCGTAAATTAACAAGGCAATTCACTTAACCCCCATTTTGGCCATTTTAAAAAATTCTAAAATAAACCATGTGGATGTCGTAGATATGCTTGTTAGATTTCCTAGGAACTATGGGCACTTTATGACCTTTTTAGTGAAAGAAAAAGGGTCAAAAATGAGTCAAATCCGTAAATTAACAAGGAAATTTACTCAACCCCCATTTTGACCTTTTTAAAATTTCTAAAATAAACCATGGATGTCGTAGATATGCTTGTTAGATTTCATAGGAACTATTACATGCTTCGATTCGATAAGGCTAGGCCACTTTATGACCTTTTTAGTGAATTAAAAAGGGTCAAAAACGAGTAAAATCCGTAAATTAACAAGGAAATTCACTTAACCCTCATTTTGTCCATTTTTGAAAATGATAAAATCAACCATGGAATTCGAATATATGCTTGTTATATTTTATAGGAACTATTACATGCTTCGATTCGATAAGGCTATGCCACTTTATGACCTTTTTAGTGACTTAAAAAGGGTCAAAAACGAGTAAAATCCGTAAATTAACAAGGAAATTCACTTAACCCTCATTTTGTCCGTGTTTGAAAATGATAAAATCAACCTTGGAAGTCGAATATATGCTTGTTAGATTTCATAGGAACTATTACATGCTTTGATTCGACAAGCCTCGACCACTTTAAGCCCTTTTTAGTGAAAGAAAAAAAGTCAAAAACGAGTAAAATCCGTAACTTAACAAGGAAATTCACTTAACCCCCATTTTGGCCTTTTTAAAAAATTCTAAAATAAACCATGGATGTCGTAGATATGCTTGTTAGATTTCATAGGAACTATTACATTCTTCGATTCGATAAGGCTAGGCCACTTTATGACCTTTTTAGTGAATTAAAAAGGGTCAAAAACGAGTAAAATCCGTAAATTAACAAGGAAATTCACTTAACCCTCATTTTGTCCGTGTTTGAAAATGATAAAATCAACCTTGGAAGTCGAATATATGCTTGTTAGATTTCATAGGAACTATTACATGCTTCGATTCGACAAGCCTCGACCACTTTAAGCCCTTTTTAGTGAAAGAAAAAAGGTCAAAAACGAGTAAAATCCGTAAATTAACAAGGCAATTCACTTAACCCCCATTTTGGCCATTTTAAAAAATTCTAAAATAAACCATGTGGATGTCGTAGATATGCTTGTTAGATTTCCTAGGAACTATGGGCACTTTATGACCTTTTTAGTGAAAGAAAAAGGGTCAAAAATGAGTCAAATCCGTAAATTAACAAGGAAATTTACTCAACCCCCATTTTGACCTTTTTAAAATTTCTAAAATAAACCATGGATGTCGTAGATATGCTTGTTAGATTTCATAGGAACTATTACATGCTTCGATTCGATAAGGCTAGGCCACTTTATGACCTTTTTAGTGAATTAAAAAGGGTCAAAAACGAGTAAAATCCGTAAATTAACAAGGAAATTCACTTAACCCTCATTTTGTCCATTTTTGAAAATGATAAAATCAACCATGGAATTCGAATATATGCTTGTTATATTTTATAGGAACTATTACATGCTTCGATTCGATAAGGCTATGCCACTTTATGACCTTTTTAGTGACTTAAAAAGGGTCAAAAACGAGTAAAATCCGTAAATTAACAAGGAAATTCACTTAACCCTCATTTTGTCCGTGTTTGAAAATGATAAAATCAACCTTGGAAGTCGAATATATGCTTGTTAGATTTCATAGGAACTATTACATGCTTTGATTCGACAAGCCTCGACCACTTTAAGCCCTTTTTAGTGAAAGAAAAAAAGTCAAAAACGAGTAAAATCCGTAACTTAACAAGGAAATTCACTTAACCCCCATTTTGGCCTTTTTAAAAAATTCTAAAATAAACCATGGATGTCGTAGATATGCTTGTTAGATTTCATAGGAACTATTACATTCTTCGATTCGATAAGGCTAGGCCACTTTATGACCTTTTTAGTGAATTAAAAAGGGTCAAAAACGAGTAAAATCCGTAAATTAACAAGGAAATTCACTTAACCCTCATTTTGTCCGTGTTTGAAAATGATAAAATCAACCTTGGAAGTCGAATATATGCTTGTTAGATTTCATAGGAACTATTACATGCTTTGATTCGACAAGCCTCGACCACTTTAAGCCCTTTTTAGTGAAAGAAAAAAAGTCAAAAACGAGTAAAATCCGTAACTTAACAAGGAAATTCACTTAACCCCCATTTTGGCCTTTTTAAAAAATTCTAAAATAAACCATGGATGTCGTAGATATGCTTGTTAGATTTCATAGGAACTATTACATTCTTCGATTCGATAAGGCTAGGCCACTTTATGACCTTTTTAGTGAATTAAAAAGGGTCAAAAACGAGTAAAATCTGTATATTAACAAGGAAATTCACTTAACCATCATTTTGTCCGTGTTTGAAAATGATAAAATCAACCTTGGAAGTCGAATAAATGCTTGTTAGATTTCATAGGAACTATTACATGCTTCGATTCGGCAAGCCTCGACCACTTTAAGCCCTTTTTAGTGAAAGAAAAATTGTCAAAAACGAGTAAAATCCGTAAATTAACAAGGCAATTCACTTAACCCCCATTTTGGCCATTTTAAAAAATTCTAAAATAAACCATATGGATGTCGTAGATATGCTTGTTAGATTTCCTAGGAACTATTACATGCTTCGATTCAATAAGGCTAGGGCACTTTATGACCTTTTTAGTGAAAGAAAAAGGGTCAAAAACGAGTAAAATCCGTAAATTAACAAGGAAATTTACTTAACCCCCATTTTGACCTTTTTAAAAATTCTAAAATAAACCATGGATGTCGTAGATATGCTTGTTAGATTTCATAGGAACTATTACATGCTTCGATTCGATAAGGCTAGGCCACTTTATGACCTTTTTAGTGAAAGAAAAAGGGTCAAAAACGAGTAAAGTCCGTAAATTAACAAGGAAATACACTTAACCCTCATTTTGTCCATTTTTGAAAATGATAAAATCAACCTTGTAATTCGAATATATGCTTGTTAGATTTCATAGGAACTATTACATGCTTCGACTCGATAAGGCTAGGCCACTTTATGATCTTTTTAGTGACTTAAAAAGGGTCAAAAACGAGTAAAATCCGTAAATTAACAAGGAAATTCACTTAACCCTCATTTTGTCCGTGTTTGAAAATGATAAAATCAACCTTGGAAGTCGAATATATGCTTGTTAGATTTCATAGGAACTATTACATGCTTTGATTCGACAAGCCTCGACCACTTTAAGCCCTTTTTAGTGAAACAAAAAGGGTCAAAAACGAGTAAAATCCGTAAATTAACAAGGAAATTTACTTTACCCCCATTTTGACCTTTTTAAAAATTCTAAAATAAACCATATGGATGTCGTAGACATGCTTGTTAGATTTCATAGGAACTATTACATGCTTCGATTCGATAAGGCTAGGCCACTTTATGACCTTTTTAGTGAATTAAAAAGGGTCAAAAACGAGTAAAATCCGTAAATTAACAAGGAAATTCACTTAACCCCCATTTTGGCCTTTTTAAAAAATTCTAAACTAAACCATGGATGTCGTAGATATGCTTGTTAGATTTCATAGGAACTATTACATGCTTCGACTCGATAAGGCTAGGCCACTTTATGACCTTTTTAGTGACTTAAAAAGGGTCAAAAACGAGTAAAATCCGTAAATTAACAAGGAAATTCACTTAACCCTCATTTTGTCCGTGTTTGAAAATGATAAAATCAACCTTGGAAGTCGAATATATGCTTGTTAGATTTCATAGGAACTATTACATGCTTTGATTCGACAAGCCTCGACCACTTTAAGCCCTTTTTAGTGAAGGAAAAAGGGTCAAAAACGAGTAAAATCCGTAAATTAACAAGGAAATTTACTTAACCCCCATTTTGACCTTTTTAAAAATTCTAAAATAAACCATGGATGTCGTAGACATGCTTGTTAGATTTCATAGGAACTATTACATGCTTCGATTCGATAAGGCTAGGCCACTTTATGACCTTTTTAGTGACTTAAAAAGGGTCAAAAACGAGTAAAATCCGTAAATTAACAAGGAAATTCACTTAACCCTCATTTTGTCCGTGTTTGAAAATGATAAAATCAACCTTGGAAGTCGAATATATGCTTGTTAGATTTCATAGGAACTATTACATGCTTTGATTCGACAAGCCTCGACCACTTTAAGCCCTTTTTAGTGAAAGAAAAAAAGTCAAAAACGAGTAAAATCCGTAACTTAACAAGGAAATTCACTTAACCCCCATTTTGGCCTTTTTAAAAAATTCTAAAATAAACCATGGATGTCGTAGATATGCTTGTTAGATTTCATAGGAACTATTACATTCTTCGATTCGATAAGGCTAGGCCACTTTATGACCTTTTTAGTGAATTAAAAAGGGTCAAAAACGAGTAAAATCTGTATATTAACAAGGAAATTCACTTAACCATCATTTTGTCCGTGTTTGAAAATGATAAAATCAACCTTGGAAGTCGAATAAATGCTTGTTAGATTTCATAGGAACTATTACATGCTTCGATTCGGCAAGCCTCGACCACTTTAAGCCCTTTTTAGTGAAAGAAAAATTGTCAAAAACGAGTAAAATCCGTAAATTAAAAGGCAATTCACTTAACCCCCATTTTGGCCATTTTAAAAAATTCTAAAATAAACCATATGGATGTCGTAGATATGCTTGTTAGATTTCCTAGGAACTATTACATGCTTCGATTCAATAAGGCTAGGGCACTTTATGACCTTTTTAGTGAAAGAAAAAGGGTCAAAAACGAGTAAAATCCGTAAATTAACAAGGAAATTTACTTAACCCCCATTTTGACCTTTTTAAAAATTCTAAAATAAACCATGGATGTCGTAGATATGCTTGTTAGATTTCATAGGAACTATTACATGCTTCGATTTGATAAGGCTGGGCCACTTTATGACCTTTTTAGTGAAAGAAAAAGGGTCAAAAACGAGTAAAGTCCGTAAATTAACAAGGAAATACACTTAACCCTCATTTTGTCCATTTTTGAAAATGATAAAATCAACCTTGTAATTCGAATATATGCTTGTTAGATTTCATAGGAACTATTACATGCTTCGACTCGATAAGGCTAGGCCACTTTATGATCTTTTTAGTGACTTAAAAAGGGTCAAAAACGAGTAAAATCCGTAAATTAACAAGGAAATTCACTTAACCCTCATTTTGTCCGTGTTTGAAAATGATAAAATCAACCTTGGAAGTCGAATATATGCTTGTTAGATTTCATAGGAACTATTACATGCTTTGATTCGACAAGCCTCGACCACTTTAAGCCCTTTTTAGTGAAACAAAAAGGGTCAAAAACGAGTAAAATCCGTAAATTAACAAGGAAATTTACTTTACCCCCATTTTGACCTTTTTAAAAATTCTAAAATAAACCATATGGATGTCGTAGACATGCTTGTTAGATTTCATAGGAACTATTACATGCTTCGATTCGATAAGGCTAGGCCACTTTATGACCTTTTTAGTGAATTAAAAAGGGTCAAAAACGAGTAAAATCCGTAAATTAACAAGGAAATTTACTTAACCCCCATTTTGGCCTTTTTAAAAAATTCTAAACTAAACCATGGATGTCGTAGATATGCTTGTTAGATTTCATAGGAACTATTACATGCTTCGATTCAATAAGGCTAGGCCACTTTATGACCTTTTTAGTGAATTAAAAAGGGTCAAAAACGAGTAAAATCAGTAAATTAACAAGGAAATTCACTTAACCCTCATTTTGTCCATTTTTGAAAATGATAAAATCAACCATGGAATTCGAATATATGCTTGTTATATTTTATAGGAACTATTACATGCTTCGATTCGATAAGGCTAGGCCACTTTATGACCTTTTTAGTGACTTAAAAAGGGTCAAAAACGAGTAAAATCCGTAAATTAACAAGGAAATTCACTTAACCCTCATTTTGTCCGTGTTTGAAAATGATAAAATCAACCTTGGAAGTCGAATATATGCTTGTTAGATTTCATAGGAACTATTACATGCTTTGATTCGACAAGCCTCGACCACTTTAAGCCCTTTTTAGTGAAACAAAAAGGGTCAAAAACGAGTAAAATCCGTAAATTAACAAGGAAATTTACTTTACCCCCATTTTGACCTTTTTAAAAATTCTAAAATAAACCATATGGATGTCGTAGACATGCTTGTTAGATTTCATAGGAACTATTACATGCTTCGATTCGATAAGGCTAGGCCACTTTATGACCTTTTTAGTGAATTAAAAAGGGTCAAAAACGAGTAAAATCCGTAAATTAACAAGGAAATTCACTTAACCCTCATTTTGTCCGTGTTTGAAAATGATAAAATCAACCTTGGAAGTCGAATATATGCTTGTTAGATTTCATAGGAACTATTACATGTTTCGATTCGACAAGCCTCGACCACTTTAAGCCCTTTTTAGTGAAAGAAAAAAGGTCAAAAACGAGTAAAATCCGTAAATTAACAAGGCAATTCACTTAACCCCCATTTTGGCCATTTTAAAAAATTCTAAAATAAACCATGTGGATGTCGTAGATATGCTTGTTAGATTTCCTAGGAACTATGGGCACTTTATGACCTTTTTAGTGAAAGAAAAAGGGTCAAAAATGAGTCAAATCCGTAAATTAACAAGGAAATTTACTTAACCCCCATTTTGACCTTTTTAAAATTTCTAAAATAAACCATGGATGTCGTAGATATGCTTGTTAGATTTCATAGGAACTATTACATGCTTCGATTCGATAAGGCTAGGCCACTTTATGACCTTTTTAGTGAATTAAAAAGGGTCAAAAACGAGTAAAATCCGTAAATTAACAAGGAAATTCACTTAACCCTCATTTTGTCCATTTTTGAAAATGATAAAATCAACCATGGAATTCGAATATATGCTTGTTATATTTTATAGGAACTATTACATGCTTCGATTCGATAAGGCTATGCCACTTTATGACCTTTTTAGTGACTTAAAAAGGGTCAAAAACGAGTAAAATCCGTAAATTAACAAGGAAATTCACTTAACCCTCATTTTGTCCGTGTTTGAAAATGATAAAATCAACCTTGGAAGTCGAATATATGCTTGTTAGATTTCATAGGAACTATTACATGCTTTGATTCGACAAGCCTCGACCACTTTAAGCCCTTTTTAGTGAAAGAAAAAAAGTCAAAAACGAGTAAAATCCGTAACTTAACAAGGAAATTCACTTAACCCCCATTTTGGCCTTTTTAAAAAATTCTAAAATAAACCATGGATGTCGTAGATATGCTTGTTAGATTTCATAGGAACTATTACATTCTTCGATTCGATAAGGCTAGGCCACTTTATGACCTTTTTAGTGAATTAAAAAGGGTCAAAAACGAGTAAAATCTGTATATTAACAAGGAAATTCACTTAACCATCATTTTGTCCGTGTTTGAAAATGATAAAATCAACCTTGGAAGTCGAATAAATGCTTGTTAGATTTCATAGGAACTATTACATGCTTCGATTCGGCAAGCCTCGACCACTTTAAGCCCTTTTTAGTGAAAGAAAAAAGGTCAAAAACGAGTAAAATCTGTAAATTAACAAGGCAATTCACTTAACCCCCATTTTGGCCATTTTAAAAAATTCTAAAATAAACCATATGGATGTCGTAGATATGCTTGTTAGATTTCCTAGGAACTATTACATGCTTCGATTCAATAAGGCTAGGGCACTTTATGACCTTTTTAGTGAAAGAAAAAGGGTCAAAAACGAGTAAAATCCGTAAATTAACAAGGAAATTTACTTAACCCCCATTTTGACCTTTTTAAAAATTCTAAAATAAACCATGGATGTCGTAGATATGCTTGTTAGATTTCATAGGAACTATTACATGCTTCGATTCGATAAGGCTAGGCCACTTTATGACCTTTTTAGTGAATTGAAAAGGGTCAAAAACGAGTAAAATCCGTAAATTAACAAGGAAATTCACTTAACCCTCATCTTGTCCGTGTTTGAAAATGATAAAATCAACCTTGGAAGTCGAATATAATGTTGTTAGATTTCATAGGAACTATTACATGCTTCGATTCGACAACCTCGACCACTTTAAGCCCTTTTTAGTGAAAGAAAAAAGGTTAAAAACGAGTAAAATCCGTAAATTAACAAGGAAATTCACTTAACCCCCATTTTGGCCTTTTTAAAAAATTCTAAACTAAACCATGGATGTCGTAGATATGCTTGTTAGATTTCTTAGGAACTATTACATGATTCGATTCGATAAGGCTAGGCCACTTTATGACCTTTTTAGTGAAAGAAAAAGGGTCAAAAACGAGTAAAGTCCGTAAATTAACAAGGAAATACACTTAACCCTCATTTTGTCCATTTTTGAAAATGATAAAATCAACCTTGGAATTCGAATATATGCTTGTTAGATTTCATAGGAACTATTACATGCTTCGATTCGATAAGGCTAGGCCACTTTATGACCTTTTTAGTGACTTAAAAAGGGTCAAAAACGAGTAAAATCCGTAAATTAACAAGGAAATTCACTTAACCCTCATTTTGTCCGTGTTTGAAAATGATAAAATCAACCTTGGAAGTAGAATATATGCTTGTTAGATTTCATAGGAACTATTACATGCTTTGATTCGACAAGCCTCGACCACTTTAAGCCCTTTTTAGTGAAAGAAAAAGGGTCAAAAACGAGTAAAATCCGTAAATTAACAAGGAAATTTACTTAACCCCCATTTTGACCTTTTTAAAAATTCTAAAATAAACCATGGATGTCGTAGACATGCTTGTTAGATTTCATAGGAACTATTACATGCTTCGATTCGATAAGGCTAGGCCACTTTATGACCTTTTTAGTGAATTAAAAAGGGTCAAAAACGAGTAAAATCCGTAAATTAACAAGGAAATTCACTTAACCCTCATTTTGTCCGTGTTTGAAAATGATAAAATCAACCTTGGAAGTCGAATATATGCTTGTTAGATTTCATAGGAACTATTACATGCTTCGATTCGACAAGCCTCGACCACTTTAAGCCCTTTTTAGTGAAAGAAAAAAGGTCAAAAACGAGTAAAATCCGTAAATTAACAAGGCAATTCACTTAACCCCCATTTTGGCCATTTTAAAAAATTCTAAAATAAACCATGTGGATGTCGTAGATATGCTTGTTAGATTTCCTAGGAACTATGGGCACTTTATGACCTTTTTAGTGAAAGAAAAAGGGTCAAAAATGAGTCAAATCCGTAAATTAACAAGGAAATTTACTTAACCCCCATTTTGACCTTTTTAAAATTTCTAAAATAAACCATGGATGTCGTAGATGTGCTTGTTAGATTTCATAGGAACTATTACATGCTTCGATTCGATAAGGCTAGGCCACTTTATGACCTTTTTAGTGAATTAAAAAGGGTCAAAAACGAGTAAAATCCGTAAATTAACAAGGAAATTCACTTAACCCTCATTTTGTCCATTTTTGGAAATGATAAAATCAACCATGGAATTCGAATATATGCTTGTTATATTTTATAGGAACTATTACATGCTTCGATTCGATAAGGCTATGCCACTTTATGACCTTTTTAGTGACTTAAAAAGGGTCAAAAACGAGTAAAATCCGTAAATTAACAAGGAAATTCACTTAACCCTCATTTTGTCCGTGTTTGAAAATGATAAAATCAACCTTGGAAGTCGAATATATGCTTGTTAGATTTCATAGGAACTATTACATGCTTTGATTCGACAAGCCTCGACCACTTTAAGCCCTTTTTAGTGAAAGAAAAAAAGTCAAAAACGAGTAAAATCCGTAACTTAACAAGGAAATTCACTTAACCCCCATTTTGGCCTTTTTAAAAAATTCTAAAATAAACTATGGATGTCGTAGATATGCTTGTTAGATTTCATAGGAACTATTACATTCTTCGATTCGATGAGGCTAGGCCACTTTATGACCTTTTTAGTGAATTAAAAAGGGTCAAAAACGAGTAAAATCTGTATATTAACAAGGAAATTCACTTAACCCTCATTTTTCCGTGTTTGAAAATGATAAAATCAACCTTGGAAGTCGAATAAATGCTTGTTAGATTTCATAGGAACTATTACATGCTTCGATTCGGCAAGCCTCGACCACTTTAAGCCCTTTTTAGTGAAAGAAAAAAGGTCAAAAACGAGTAAAATCCGTAAATTAACAAGGCAATTCACTTAACCCCCATTTTGGCCATTTTAAAAAATTCTAAAATAAACCATATGGATGTCGTAGATATGCTTGTTAGATTTCCTAGGAACTATTACATGCTTCGATTCGATAAGGGTAGGGCACTTTATGACCTTTTTAGTGAAAGAAAAAGGGTCAAAAACGAGTAAAATCCGTAAATTAACAAGGAAATTTACTTAACCCCCATTTTGACCTTTTTAAAAATTCTAAAATAAACCATGGATGTCGTAGATATGCTTGTTAGATTTCATAGGAACTATTACATGCTTCGATTCGATACGGCTAGGCCACTTTATGACCTTTTTAGTGAATTAAAAAGGGTCAATAACGAGTAAAATCCGTAAATTAACAAGGAAATTCACTTAACCCTCATCTTGTCCGTGTTTGAAAATGATAAAATCAACCTTGGAAGTCGAATATATGCTTGTTAGATTTCATAGGAACTATTACATGCTTCGATTCGACAACCTCGACCACTTTAAGCCCTTTTTAGTGAAAGAAAAAGGGTCAAAAACGAGTAAAATCCGTAAATTAACAAGGAAATTTACTTAACCCCCATTTTGACCTTTTTAAAAATTCTAAAATAAACCATATGGATGTCGTAGACATGCTTGTTAGATTTCATAGGAACTATTACATGCTTCGATTCGATAAGGCTAGGCCACTTTATGACCTTTTTAGTGAATTAAAAAGGGTCAAAAACGAGTAAAATCCGTAAATTAACAAGGAAATTCACTTAACCCTCATTTTGTCCGTGTTTGAAAATGATAAAATCAACCTTGGAAGTCGAATATATGCTTGTTAGATTTCATAGGAACTATTACATGTTTCGATTCGACAAGCCTCGACCACTTTAAGCCCTTTTTAGTGAAAGAAAAAAGGTCAAAAACGAGTAAAATCCGTAAATTAACAAGGCAATTCACTTAACCCCCATTTTGGCCATTTTAAAAAATTCTAAAATAAACCATGTGGATGTCGTAGATATGCTTGTTAGATTTCCTAGGAACTATGGGCACTTTATGACCTTTTTAGTGAAAGAAAAAGGGTCAAAAATGAGTCAAATCCGTAAATTAACAAGGAAATTTACTTAACCCCCATTTTGACCTTTTTAAAATTTCTAAAATAAACCATGGATGTCGTAGATATGCTTGTTAGATTTCATAGGAACTATTACATGCTTCGATTCGATAAGGCTAGGCCACTTTATGACCTTTTTAGTGAATTAAAAAGGGTCAAAAACGAGTAAAATCCGTAAATTAACAAGGAAATTCACTTAACCCTCATTTTGTCCATTTTTGAAAATGATAAAATCAACCATGGAATTCGAATATATGCTTGTTATATTTTATAGGAACTATTACATGCTTCGATTCGATAAGGCTATGCCACTTTATGACCTTTTTAGTGACTTAAAAAGGGTCAAAAACGAGTAAAATCCGTAAATTAACAAGGAAATTCACTTAACCCTCATTTTGTCCGTGTTTGAAAATGATAAAATCAACCTTGGAAGTCGAATATATGCTTGTTAGATTTCATAGGAACTATTACATGCTTTGATTCGACAAGCCTCGACCACTTTAAGCCCTTTTTAGTGAAAGAAAAAAAGTCAAAAACGAGTAAAATCCGTAACTTAACAAGGAAATTCACTTAACCCCCATTTTGGCCTTTTTAAAAAATTCTAAAATAAACCATGGATGTCGTAGATATGCTTGTTAGATTTCATAGGAACTATTACATTCTTCGATTCGATAAGGCTAGGCCACTTTAAGACCTTTTTAGTGAATTAAAAAGGGTCAAAAACGAGTAAAATCTGTATATTAACAAGGAAATTCACTTAACCATCATTTTGTCCGTGTTTGAAAATGATAAAATCAACCTTGGAAGTCGAATAAATGCTTGTTAGATTTCATAGGAACTATTACATGCTTCGATTCGGCAAGCCTCGACCACTTTAAGCCCTTTTTAGTGAAAGAAAAAAGGTCAAAAACGAGTAAAATCCGTAAATTAACAAGGCAATTCACTTAACCCCCATTTTGGCCATTTTAAAAAATTCTAAAATAAACCATATGGATGTCGTAGATATGCTTGTTAGATTTCCTAGGAACTATTACATGCTTCGATTCAATAAGGCTAGGGCACTTTATGACCTTTTTAGTGAAAGAAAAAGGGTCAAAAACGAGTAAAATCCGTAAATTAACAAGGAAATTTACTTAACCCCCATTTTGACCTTTTTAAAAATTCTAAAATAAACCATGGATGTCGTAGATATGCTTGTTAGATTTCATAGGAACTATTACATGCTTCGATTCGATAAGGCTAGGCCACTTTATGACCTTTTTAGTGAATTGAAAAGGGTCAAAAACGAGTAAAATCCGTAAATTAACAAGGAAATTCACTTAACCCTCATCTTGTCCGTGTTTGAAAATGATAAAATCAACCTTGGAAGTCGAATATATGCTTGTTAGATTTCATAGGAACTATTACATGCTTCGATTCGACAACCTCGACCACTTTAAGCCCTTTTTAGTGAAAGAAAAAAGGTTAAAAACGAGTAAAATCCGTAAATGAACAAGGAAATTCACTTAACCCCCATTTTGGCCTTTTTAAAAAATTCTAAACTAAACCATGGATGTCGTAGATATGCTTGTTAGATTTCTTAGGAACTATTACATGATTCGATTCGATAAGGCTAGGCCACTTTATGACCTTTTTAGTGAAAGAAAAAGGGTCAAAAACGAGTAAAGTCCGTAAATTAACAAGGAAATACACTTAACCCTCATTTTGCCCATTTTTGAAAATGATAAAATCAACCTTGGAATTCGAATATATGCTTGTTAGATTTCATAGGAACTATTACATGCTTCGATTCGATAAGGCTAGGCCACTTTATGACCTTTTTAGTGACTTAAAAAGGGTCAAAAACGAGTAAAATCCGTAAATTAACAAGGAAAGTCACTTAACCCTCATTTTGTCCGTGTTTGAAAATGATAAAATCAACCTTGGAAGTCGAATATATGCTTGTTAGATTTCATAGGAACTATTACATGCTTCGATTCGACAACCTCGACCACTTTAAGCCCTTTTTAGTGAAAGAAAAAGGGTCAAAAACGAGTAAAATCCGTAAATTAACAAGGAAATTTACTTAACCCCCATTTTGACCTTTTTAAAAATTCTAAAATAAACCATATGGATGTCGTAGACATGCTTGTTAGATTTCATAGGAACTATTACATGCTTCGATTCGATAAGGCTAGGCCACTTTATGACCTTTTTAGTGAATTAAAAAGGGTCAAAAACGAGTAAAATCCGTAAATTAACAAGGAAATTCACTTAACCCTCATTTTGTCCGTGTTTGAAAATGATAAAATCAACCTTGGAAGTCGAATATATGCTTGTTAGATTTCATAGGAACTATTACATGTTTCGATTCGACAAGCCTCGACCACTTTAAGCCCTTTTTAGTGAAAGAAAAAAGGTCAAAAACGAGTAAAATCCGTAAATTAACAAGGCAATTCACTTAACCCCCATTTTGGCCATTTTAAAAAATTCTAAAATAAACCATGTGGATGTCGTAGATATGCTTGTTAGATTTCCTAGGAACTATGGGCACTTTATGACCTTTTTAGTGAAAGAAAAAGGGTCAAAAATGAGTCAAATCCGTAAATTAACAAGGAAATTTACTTAACCCCCATTTTGACCTTTTTAAAATTTCTAAAATAAACCATGGATGTCGTAGATATGCTTGTTAGATTTCATAGGAACTATTACATGCTTCGATTCGATAAGGCTAGGCCACTTTATGACCTTTTTAGTGAATTAAAAAGGGTCAAAAACGAGTAAAATCCGTAAATTAACAAGGAAATTCACTTAACCCTCATTTTGTCCATTTTTGAAAATGATAAAATCAACCATGGAATTCGAATATATGCTTGTTATATTTTATAGGAACTATTACATGCTTCGATTCGATAAGGCTATGCCACTTTATGACCTTTTTAGTGACTTAAAAAGGGTCAAAAACGAGTAAAATCCGTAAATTAACAAGGAAATTCACTTAACCCTCATTTTGTCCGTGTTTGAAAATGATAAAATCAACCTTGGAAGTCGAATATATGCTTGTTAGATTTCATAGGAACTATTACATGCTTTGATTCGACAAGCCTCGACCACTTTAAGCCCTTTTTAGTGAAAGAAAAAAAGTCAAAAACGAGTAAAATCCGTAACTTAACAAGGAAATTCACTTAACCCCCATTTTGGCCTTTTTAAAAAATTCTAAAATAAACCATGGATGTCGTAGATATGCTTGTTAGATTTCATAGGAACTATTACATTCTTCGATTCGATAAGGCTAGGCCACTTTAAGACCTTTTTAGTGAATTAAAAAGGGTCAAAAACGAGTAAAATCTGTATATTAACAAGGAAATTCACTTAACCATCATTTTGTCCGTGTTTGAAAATGATAAAATCAACCTTGGAAGTCGAATAAATGCTTGTTAGATTTCATAGGAACTATTACATGCTTCGATTCGGCAAGCCTCGACCACTTTAAGCCCTTTTTAGTGAAAGAAAAAAGGTCAAAAACGAGTAAAATCCGTAAATTAACAAGGCAATTCACTTAACCCCCATTTTGGCCATTTTAAAAAATTCTAAAATAAACCATATGGATGTCGTAGATATGCTTGTTAGATTTCCTAGGAACTATTACATGCTTCGATTCAATAAGGCTAGGGCACTTTATGACCTTTTTAGTGAAAGAAAAAGGGTCAAAAACGAGTAAAATCCGTAAATTAACAAGGAAATTTACTTAACCCCCATTTTGACCTTTTTAAAAATTCTAAAATAAACCATGGATGTCGTAGATATGCTTGTTAGATTTCATAGGAACTATTACATGCTTCGATTCGATAAGGCTAGGCCACTTTATGACCTTTTTAGTGAATTGAAAAGGGTCAAAAACGAGTAAAATCCGTAAATTAACAAGGAAATTCACTTAACCCTCATCTTGTCCGTGTTTGAAAATGATAAAATCAACCTTGGAAGTCGAATATATGCTTGTTAGATTTCATAGGAACTATTACATGCTTCGATTCGATAAGGCTAGGCCACTTTATGACCTTTTTAGTGAATTAAAAAGGGTCAAAAACGAGTAAAATCCGTAAATTAACAAGGAAATTCACTTAACCCTCATTTTGTCCATTTTTGAAAATGATAAAATCAACCATGGAATTCGAATATATGCTTGTTATATTTTATAGGAACTATTACATGCTTCGATTCGATAAGGCTATGCCACTTTATGACCTTTTTAGTGACTTAAAAAGGGTCAAAAACTAGTAAAATCCGTAAATTAACAAGGAAATTCACTTAACCCTCATTTTGTCCGTGTTTGAAAATGATAAAATCAACCTTGGAAGTCGAATATATGCTTGTTAGATTTCATAGGAACTATTACATGCTTTGATTCGACAAGCCTCGACCACTTTAAGCCCTTTTTAGTGAAAGAAAAAAAGTCAAAAACGAGTAAAATCCGTAACTTAACAAGGAAATTCACTTAACCCCCATTTTGGCCTTTTTAAAAAATTCTAAAATAAACCATGGATGTCGTAGATATGCTTGTTAGATTTCATAGGAACTATTACATTCTTCGATTCGATAAGGCTAGGCCACTTTAAGACCTTTTTAGTGAATTAAAAAGGGTCAAAAACGAGTAAAATCTGTATATTAACAAGGAAATTCACTTAACCATCATTTTGTCCGTGTTTGAAAATGATAAAATCAACCTTGGAAGTCGAATAAATGCTTGTTAGATTTCATAGGAACTATTACATGCTTCGATTCGGCAAGCCTCGACCACTTTAAGCCCTTTTTAGTGAAAGAAAAAAGGTCAAAAACGAGTAAAATCCGTAAATTAACAAGGCAATTCACTTAACCCCCATTTTGGCCATTTTAAAAAATTCTAAAATAAACCATATGGATGTCGTAGATATGCTTGTTAGATTTCCTAGGAACTATTACATGCTTCGATTCAATAAGGCTAGGGCACTTTATGACCTTTTTAGTGAAAGAAAAAGGGTCAAAAACGAGTAAAATCCGTAAATTAACAAGGAAATTTACTTAACCCCCATTTTGACCTTTTTAAAAATTCTAAAATAAACCATGGATGTCGTAGATATGCTTGTTAGATTTCATAGGAACTATTACATGCTTCGATTCGATAAGGCTAGGCCACTTTATGACCTTTTTAGTGAATTGAAAAGGGTCAAAAACGAGTAAAATCCGTAAATTAACAAGGAAATTCACTTAACCCTCATCTTGTCCGTGTTTGAAAATGATAAAATCAACCTTGGAAGTCGAATATATGCTTGTTAGATTTCATAGGAACTATTACATGCTTCGATTCGACAACCTCGACCACTTTAAGCCCTTTTTAGTGAAAGAAAAAAGGTTAAAAACGAGTAAAATCCGTAAATGAACAACGAAATTCACTTAACCCCCATTTTGGCCTTTTTAAAAAATTCTAAACTAAACCATGGATGTCGTAGATATGCTTGTTAGATTTCTTAGGAACTATTACATGATTCGATTCGATAAGGCTAGGCCACTTTATGACCTTTTTAGTGAAAGAAAAAGTGTCAAAAACGAGTAAAGTCCGTAAATTAACAAGGAAATACACTTAACCCTCATTTTGCCCATTTTTGAAAATGATAAAATCAACCTTGGAATTCGAATATATGCTTGTTAGATTTCATAGGAACTATTACATGCTTCGATTCGATAAGGCTAGGCCACTTTATGACCTTTTTAGTGAATTGAAAAGGGTCAAAAACGAGTAAAATCCGTAAATTAACAAGGAAATTCACTTAACCCTCATCTTGTCCGTGTTTGAAAATGATAAAATCAACCTTGGAAGTCGAATATATGCTTGTTAGATTTCATAGGAACTATTACATGCTTCGATTCGACAACCTCGACCACTTTAAGCCCTTTTTAGTGAAAGAAAAAAGGTTAAAAACGAGTAAAATCCGTAAATGAACAAGGAAATTCACTTAACCCCCATTTTGGCCTTTTTAAAAAATTCTAAACTAAACCATGGATGTCGTAGATATGCTTGTTAGATTTCTTAGGAACTATTACATGATTCGATTCGATAAGGCTAGGCCACTTTATGACCTTTTTAGTGAAAGAAAAAGGGTCAAAAACGAGTAAAGTCCGTAAATTAACAAGGAAATTCACTTAACCCTCATTTTGTCCGTGTTTGAAAATGATAAAATCAACCTTGGAAGTCGAATATATGCTTGTTAGATTTCATAGGAACTATTACATGCTTTGATTCGACAAGCCTCGACCACTTTAACCCCTTTTTAGTGAAAGAAAAAGGGTCAAAAACGAGTAAAATCCGTAAATTAACAAGGAAATTTACTTAACCCCCATTTTGACCTTTTTAAAAATTCTAAAATAAACCATGGATGTCGTAGACATTCTTGTTAGATTTCATAGGAACTATTACATGCTTCGATTCGATAAGGCTAGGCCACTTTATGACCTTTTTAGTGAATTAAAAAGGGTCAAAAACGAGTAAAATCCGTAAATTAACAAGGAAATTCACTTAACCCTCATTTTGTCCGTGTTTGAAAATGATAAAATCAACCTTGGAAGACGAATATATGCTTGTTAGATTTCATAGGAACTATTACATGTTTCGATTCGACAAGCCTCGACCACTTTAAGCCCTTTTTAGTGAAAGAAAAAAGGTCAAAAACGAGTAAAATCCGTAAATTAACAAGGCAATTCACTTAACCCCCATTTTGGCCATTTTAAAAAATTCTAAAATAAACCATGGATGTCGTAGATATGCTTGTTAGATTTCATAGGAACTATTACATGCTTCGATTCGATAAGGCTAGGCCACTTTATGACCTTTTTAGTGAATTAAAAAGGGTCAAAAACGAGTAAAATCCGTAAATTAACAAGGAAATTCACTTAACCCTCATTTTGTCCAATTTTGAAAATGATAAAATCAACCATGGAATTCGAATATATGCTTGTTATATTTTATAGGAACTATTACATGCTTCGATTCGATAAGTCTATGCCACTTTATGACCTTTTTAGTGACTTAAAAAGGGTCAAAAACGAGTAAAATCCGTAAATTAACAAGGAAATTCACTTAACCCTCATTTTGTCCGTGTTTGAAAATGATAAAATCAACCTTGGAAGTCGAATATATGCTTGTTAGATTTCATAGGAACTATTACATGCTTTGATTCGACAAGCCTCGACCACTTTAAGCCCTTTTTAGTGAAAGAAAAAAAGTCAAAAACGAGTAAAATCCGTAACTTAACAAGGAAATTCACTTAACCCCCATTTTGGCCTTTTTAAAAAATTCTAAAATAAACCATGGATGTCGTAGATATGCTTGTTAGATTTCATAGGAACTATTACATTCTTCGATTCGATAAGGCTAGGCCACTTTATGACCTTTTTAGTGAATTAAAAAGGGTCAAAAACGAGTAAAATCTGTATATTAACAAGGAAATTCACTTAACCATCATTTTGTCCGTGTTTGAAAATGATAAAATCAACCTTGGAAGTCGAATAAATGCTTGTTAGATTTCATAGGAACTATTACATGCTTCGATTCGGCAAGCCTCGACCACTTTAAGCCCTTTTTAGTGAAAGAAAAAAGGTCAAAAACGAGTAAAATCCGTAAATTAACAAGGCAATTCACTTAACCCCCATTTTGGCCATTTTAAAAAATTCTAAAATAAACCATATGGATGTCGTAGATATGCTTGTTAGATTTCCTAGGAACTATTACATGCTTCGATTCAATAAGGCTAGGGCACTTTATGACCTTTTTAGTGAAAGAAAAAGGGTCAAAAACGAGTAAAATCCGTAAATTAACAAGGAAATTTACTTAACCCCCATTTTGACCTTTTTAAAAATTCTAAAATAAACCATGGATGTCGTAGATATGCTTGTTAGATTTCATAGGAACTATTACATGCTTCGATTTGATAAGGCTAGGCCACTTTATGACCTTTTTAGTGAATTGAAAAGGGTCAAAAACGAGTAAAATCCGTAAATTAACAAGGAAATTCACTTAACCCTCATCTTGTCCGTGTTTGAAAATGATAAAATCAACCTTGGAAGTCGAATATATGCTTGTTAGATTTCATAGGAACTATTACATGCTTCGATTCGACAACCTCGACCACTTTAAGCCCTTTTTAGTGAAAGAAAAAAGGTTAAAAACGAGTAAAATCCGTAAATTAACAAGGAAATTCACTTAACCCCCATTTTGGCCTTTTTAAAAAATTCTAAACTAAACCATGGATGTCGTAGATATGCTTGTTAGATTTCTTAGGAACTATTACATGATTCGATTCGATAAGGCTAGGCCACTTTATGACCTTTTTAGTGAAAGAAAAAGGGTCAAAAAAGAGTAAAGTCCGTAAATTAACAAGGAAATACACTTAACCCTCATTTTGTCCATTTTTGAAAATGATAAAATCAACCTTGGAATTCGAATATATGCTTGTTAGATTTCATAGGAACTATTACATGCTTCGATTCGATAAGGCTAGGCCACTTTATGACCTTTTTAGTGACTTAAAAAGGGTCAAAAACGAGTAAAATCCGTAAATTAACAAGGAAATTCACTTAACCCTCATTTTGTCCGTGTTTGAAAATGATAAAATCAACCTTGGAAGTCGAATATATGCTTGTTAGATTTCATAGGAACTATTACATGCTTTGATTCGACAAGCCTCGACCACTTTAAGCCCTTTTTAGTGAAAGAAAAAGGGTCAAAAACGAGTAAAATCCGTAAATTAACAAGGAAATTTACTTAACCCCCATTTTGACCTTTTTAAAAATTCTAAAATAAACCATGGATGTCGTAGACATGCTTGTTAGATTTCATAGGAACTATTACATGCTTCGATTCGATAAGGCTAGGCCACTTTATGACCTTTTTAGTGAATTAAAAAGGGTCAAAAACGAGTAAAATCCGTAAATTAACAAGGAAATTCACTTAACCCTCATTTTGTCCGTGTTTGAAAATGATAAAATCAACCTTGGAAGTCGAATATATGCTTGTTAGATTTCATAGGAAATATTACATGCTTCGATTCGACAAGCCTCGACCACTTTAAGCCCTTTTTAGTGAAAGAAAAAAGGTCAAAAACGAGTAAAATCCGTAAATTAACAAGGCAATTCACTTAACCCCCATTTTGGCCATTTTAAAAAATTCTAAAATAAACCATGTGGATGTCGTAGATATGCTTGTTAGATTTCCTAGGAACTATGGGCACTTTATGACCTTTTTAGTGAAAGAAAAAGGGTCAAAAATGAGTCAAATCCGTAAATTAACAAGGAAATTTACTTAACCCCCATTTTGACCTTTTTAAAATTTCTAAAATAAACCATGGATGTCGTAGATGTGCTTGTTAGATTTGATAGGAACTATTACATGCTTCGATTCGATAAGGCTAGGCCACTTTATGACCTTTTTAGTGAATTAAAAAGGGTCAAAAACGAGTAAAATCCGTAAATTAACAAGGAAATTCACTTAACCCTCATTTTGTCCATTTTTGGAAATGATAAAATCAACCATGGAATTCGAATATATGCTTGTTATATTTTATAGGAACTATTACATGCTTCGATTCGATAAGGCTATGCCACTTTATGACCTTTTTAGTGACTTAAAAAGGGTCAAAAACGAGTAAAATCCGTAAATTAACAAGGAAATTCACTTAACCCTCATTTTGTCCGTGTTTGAAAATGATAAAATCAACCTTGGGAGTCGAATATATGCTTGTTAGATTTCATAGGAACTATTACATGCTTTGATTCGACAAGCCTCGACCACTTTAAGCCCTTTTTAGTGAAAGAAAAAAAGTCAAAAACGAGTAAAATCCGTAACTTAACAAGGAAATTCACTTAACCCCCATTTTGGCCTTTTTAAAAAATTCTAAAATAAACTATGGATGTCGTAGATATGCTTGTTAGATTTCATAGGAACTATTACATTCTTCGATTCGATGAGGCTAGGCCACTTTATGACCTTTTTAGTGAATTAAAAAGGGTCAAAAACGAGTAAAATCTGTATATTAACAAGGAAATTCACTTAACCCTCATTTTTCCGTGTTTGAAAATGATAAAATCAACCTTGGAAGTCGAATAAATGCTTGTTAGATTTCATAGGAACTATTACATGCTTCGATTCGGCAAGCCTCGACCACTTTAAGCCCTTTTTAGTGAAAGAAAAAAGGTCAAAAACGTGTAAAATCCGTAAATTAACAAGGCAATTCACTTAACCCCCATTTTGGCCATTTTAAAAAATTCTAAAATAAACCATATGGATGTCGTAGATATGCTTGTTAGATTTCCTAGGAACTATTACATGCTTCGATTCGATAAGGGTAGGGCACTTTATGACCTTTTTAGTGAAAGAAAAAGGGTCAAAAACGAGTAAAATCCGTAAATTAACAAGGAAATTTACTTAACCCCCATTTTGACCTTTTTAAAAATTCTAAAATAAACCATGGATGTCGTAGATATGCTTGTTAGATTTCATAGGAACTATTACATGCTTCGATTCGATACGGCTAGGCCACTTTATGACCTTTTTAGTGAATTAAAAAGGGTCAATAACGAGTAAAATCCGTAAATTAACAAGGAAATTCACTTAACCCTCATCTTGTCCGTGTTTGAAAATGATAAAATCAACCTTGGAAGTCGAATATATGCTTGTTAGATTTCATAGGAACTATTACATGCTTCGATTCGACAACCTCGACCACTTTAAGCCCTTTTTAGTGAAAGAAAAAAGGTTAAAAACGAGTAAAATCCGTAAATTAACAAGGAAATTCACTTAAACCCCATTTTGGCCTTTTTAAAAAATTCTAAACTAAACCGTGGATGTCGTAGATATGCTTGTTAGATTTCTTAGGAACTATTACATGATTCGATTCGATAAGGCTAGGCCACTTTATGACCTTTTTAGTGAAAGAAAAAGGGTCAAAAACGAGTAAAGTCTGTAAATTAACAAGGAAATACACTTAACCCTCATTTTGTCCATTTTTGAAAATGATAAAATCAACCTTGGAATTCGAATATATGCTTGTTAGATTTCATAGGAACTATTACATGCTTCGATTCGATAAGGCTAGGCCACTTTATGACCTTTTTAGTGACTTAAAAAGGGTCAAAAACGAGTAAAATCCGTAAATTAACAAGGAAATTCACTTAACCCTCATTTTGTCCGTGTTTGAAAATGATAAAATCAACCTTGGAAGTCGAATATATGCTTGTTAGATTTCATAGGAACTATTACATGCTTCGATTCGATAAGGGTAGGGCACTTGATGACCTTTTTAGTGAAAGAAAAAGGGTCAAAAACGAGTAAAATCCGTAAATTAACAAGGAAATTTACTTAACCCCCATTTTGACCTTTTTAAAAATTCTAAAATAAACCATGGATGTCGTAGACATGCTTGTTAGATTTCATAGGAACTATTACATGCTTCGATTTGATAAGGCTAGGCCACTTTATGACCTTTTTAGTGAATTAAAAAGGGTCAAAAACGAGTAAAATCCGTAAATTAACAAGGAAATTCACTTAACCCTCATTTTGTCCGTGTTTGAAAATGATAAAATCAACCTTGGAAGTCGAATATATGCTTGTTAGATTTCATTGGAACTATTACATGCTTTGATTCGACAAGCCTCGACCACTTTAAGCCCTTTTTAGTGAAAGAAAAAAGGTCAAAAACGAGTAAAATCCGTAAATTAACAAGGAAATTCACTTAACCCCCATTTTGGCCATTTTAAAAAATTCTAAAATAAACCATGTGGATGTCGTAGATATGCTTGTTAGATTTCCTAGGAACTATGGGCACTTTATGACCTTTTTAGTGAAAGAAAAAGGGTCAAAAATGAGTCAAATCCGTAAATTAACAAGGAAATTTACTTAACCCCCATTTTGACCTTTTTAAAATTTCTAAAATAAACCATGGATGTCGTAGATGTGCTTGTTAGATTTCATAGGAACTATTACATGCTTCGATTCGATACGGCTAGGCCACTTTATGACCTTTTTAGTGAATTAAAAAGGGTCAATAACGAGTAAAATCCGTAAATTAACAAGGAAATTCACTTAACCCTCATCTTGTCCGTGTTTGAAAATGATAAAATCAACCTTGGAAGTCGAATATATGCTTGTTAGATTTCATAGGAACTATTACATGCTTCGATTCGACAACCTCGACCACTTTAAGCCCTTTTTAGTGAAAGAAAAAAGGTTAAAAACGAGTAAAATCCGTAAATTAACAAGGAAATTCACTTAAACCCCATTTTGGCCTTTTTAAAAAATTCTAAACTAAACCGTGGATGTCGTAGATATGCTTGTTAGATTTCTTAGGAACTATTACATGATTCGATTCGATAAGGCTAGGCCACTTTATGACCTTTTTAGTGAAAGAAAAAGGGTCAAAAACGAGTAAAGTCTGTAAATTAACAAGGAAATACACTTAACCCTCATTTTGTCCATTTTTGAAAATGATAAAATCAACCTTGGAATTCGAATATATGCTTGTTAGATTTCATAGGAACTATTACATGCTTCGATTCGATAAGGCTAGGCCACTTTATGACCTTTTTAGTGACTTAAAAAGGGTCAAAAACGAGTAAAATCCGTAAATTAACAAGGAAATTCACTTAACCCTCATTTTGTCCGTGTTTGAAAATGATAAAATCAACCTTGGAAGTCGAATATATGCTTGTTAGATTTCATAGGAACTATTACATGCTTCGATTCGATAAGGGTAGGGCACTTGATGACCTTTTTAGTGAAAGAAAAAGGGTCAAAAACGAGTAAAATCCGTAAATTAACAAGGAAATTTACTTAACCCCCATTTTGACCTTTTTAAAAATTCTAAAATAAACCATGGATGTCGTAGACATGCTTGTTAGATTTCATAGGAACTATTACATGCTTCGATTTGATAAGGCTAGGCCACTTTATGACCTTTTTAGTGAATTAAAAAGGGTCAAAAACGAGTAAAATCCGTAAATTAACAAGGAAATTCACTTAACCCTCATTTTGTCCGTGTTTGAAAATGATAAAATCAACCTTGGAAGTCGAATATATGCTTGTTAGATTTCATTGGAACTATTACATGCTTTGATTCGACAAGCCTCGACCACTTTAAGCCCTTTTTAGTGAAAGAAAAAAGGTCAAAAACGAGTAAAATCCGTAAATTAACAAGGAAATTCACTTAACCCCCATTTTGGCCATTTTAAAAAATTCTAAAATAAACCATGTGGATGTCGTAGATATGCTTGTTAGATTTCCTAGGAACTATGGGCACTTTATGACCTTTTTAGTGAAAGAAAAAGGGTCAAAAATGAGTCAAATCCGTAAATTAACAAGGAAATTTACTTAACCCCCATTTTGACCTTTTTAAAATTTCTAAAATAAACCATGGATGTCGTAGATGTGCTTGTTAGATTTCATAGGAACTATTACATGCTTCGATTCGTTAAGGCTATGCCACTTTATGACCTTTTTAGTGACTTAAAAAGGGTCAAAAACGAGTAAAATCCGTAAATTAACAAGGAAATTCACTTAACCCTCATTTTGTCCGTGTTTGAAAATGATAATATCAACCTTGGAAGTCGAATATATGCTTGTTAGATTTCATAGGAACTATTACATGCTTTCATTCGACAAGCCTCGACCACTTTAAGCCCTTTTTAGTGAAAGAAAAAAAGTCAAAAACGAGTAAAATCCGTAACTTAACAAGGAAATTCACTTAACCCCCATTTTGGCCTTTTTAAAAAATTCTAAAATAAACTATGGATGTCGTAGATATGCTTGTTAGATTTCATAGGAACTATTACATTCTTCGATTCGATGAGGCTAGGCCACTTTATGACCTTTTTAGTGAATTAAAAAGGGTCAAAAACGAGTAAAATCTGTATATTAACAAGGAAATTCACTTAACCCTCATTTTTCCGTGTTTGAAAATGATAAAATCAACCTTGGAAGTCGAATAAATGCTTGTTAGATTTCATAGGAACTATTACATGCTTCGATTCGGCAAGCCTCGACCACTTTAAGCCCTTTTTAGTGAAAGAAAAAAGGTCAAAAACGAGTAAAATCCGTAAATTAACAAGGCAATTCACTTAACCCCCATTTTGGCCATTTTAAAAAATTCTAAAATAAACCATATGGATGTCGTAGATATGCTTGTTAGATTTCCTAGGAACTATTACATGCTTCGATTCGATAAGGGTAGGGCACTTTATGACCTTTTTAGTGAAAGAAAAAGGGTCAAAAACGAGTAAAATCCGTAAATTAACAAGGAAATTTACTTAACCCCCATTTTGACCTTTTTAAAAATTCTAAAATAAACCATGGATGTCGTAGATATGCTTGTTAGATTTCATAGGAACTATTACATGCTTCGATTCGATACGGCTAGGCCACTTTATGACCTTTTTAGTGAATTAAAAAGGGTCAATAACGAGTAAAATCCGTAAATTAACAAGGAAATTCACTTAACCCTCATCTTGTCCGTGTTTGAAAATGATAAAATCAACCTTGGAAGTCGAATATATGCTTGTTAGATTTCATAGGAACTATTACATGCTTCGATTCGACAACCTCGACCACTTTAAGCCCTTTTTAGTGAAAGAAAAAAGGTTAAAAACGAGTAAAATCCGTAAATTAACAAGGAAATTCACTTAAACCCCATTTTGGCCTTTTTAAAAAATTATAAACTAAACCGTGGATGTCGTAGATATGCTTGTTAGATTTCTTAGGAACTATTACATGATTCGATTCGATAAGGCTAGGCCACTTTATGACCTTTTTAGTGAAAGAAAAAGGGTCAAAAACGAGTAAAGTCTGTAAATTAACAAGGAAATACACTTAACCCTCATTTTGTCCATTTTTGAAAATGATAAAATCAACCTTGGAATTCGAATATATGCTTGTTAGATTTCATAGGAACTATTACATGCTTCGATTCGATAAGGCTAGGCCACTTTATGACCTTTTTAGTGACTTAAAAAGGGTCAAAAACGAGTAAAATCCGTAAATTAACAAGGAAATTCACTTAACCCTCATTTTGTCCGTGTTTGAAAATGATAAAATCAACCTTGGAAGTCGAATATATGCTTGTTAGATTTCATAGGAACTATTACATGCTTCGATTCGATAAGGGTAGGGCACTTGATGACCTTTTTAGTGAAAGAAAAAGGGTCAAAAACGAGTAAAATCCGTAAATTAACAAGGAAATTTACTTAACCCCCATTTTGACCTTTTTAAAAATTCTAAAATAAACCATGGATGTCGTAGACATGCTTGTTAGATTTCATAGGAACTATTACATGCTTCGATTCGATAAGGCTAGGCCACTTTATGACCTTTTTAGTGAATTAAAAAGGGTCAAAAACGAGTAAAATCCGTAAATTAACAAGGAAATTCACTTAACCCTCATTTTGTCCGTGTTTGAAAATGATAAAATCAACCTTGGAAGTCGAATATATGCTTGTTAGATTTCATAGGAACTATTACATGCTTCGATTCGACAAGCCTCGACCACTTTAAGACCTTTTTAGTGAAAGAAAAAACGTCAAAAACGAGTAAAATCCGTAAATTAACAAGGCAATTCACTTAACCCCCATTTTGGCCATTTTAAAAAATTCTAAAATAAACCATGTGGATGTCGTAGATATGCTTGTTAGATTTCCTAGGAACTATGGGCACTTTATGTCCTTTTTAGTGAAAGAAAAAGGGTCAAAAATGAGTCAAATCCGTAAATTAACAAGGAAATTTACTTAACCCCCATTTTGACCTTTTTAAAATTTCTAAAATAAACCATGGATGTCGTAGATGTGCTTGTTAGATTTCATAGGAACTATTACATGCTTCGATTCGATAAGGCTAGGCCACTTTATGACCTTTTTAGTGAATTAAAAAGGGTCAAAAACGAGTAAAATCCGTAAATTAACAAGGAAATTCACTTAACCCTCATTTTGTCCATTTTTGAAAATGATAAAATCAACCATGGAATTCGAATATATGCTTGTTATATTTTATAGGAACTATTACATGCTTCGATTCGATAAGGCTATGCCACTTTATGACCTTTTTAATGACTTAAAAAGGGTCAAAAACGAGTAAAATCCGTAAATTAACAAGGAAATTCACTTAACCCTCATTTTGTCCGTGTTTGAAAATGATAAAATCAACCTTGGAAGTCGAATATATGCTTGTTAGATTTCATAGGAACTATTACATGCTTTGATTCGACAAGCCTCGACCACTTTAAGCCCTTTTTAGTGAAAGAAAAAAAGTCAAAAACGAGTAAAATCCGTAACTTAACAAGGAAATTCACTTAACCCCCATTTTGGCCTTTTTAAAAAATTCTAAAATAAACTATGGATGTCGTAGATATGCTTGTTAGATTTCATAGGAACTATTACATTCTTCGATTCGATAAGGCTAGGCCACTTTATGACCTTTTTAGTGAATTAAAAAGGGTCAAAAACGAGTAAAATCTGTATATTAACAAGGAAATTCATTTAACCATCATTTTGTCCGTGTTTGAAAATGATAAAATCAACCTTGGAAGTCGAATAAATGCTTGTTAGATTTCATAGGAACTATTACATGCTTCGATTCGGCAAGCCTCGACCACTTTAAGCCCTTTTTAGTGAAAGAAAAAAGGTCAAAAACGAGTAAAATCCGTAAATTAACAAGGCAATTCACTTAACCCCCATTTTGGCCATTTTAAAAAATTCTAAAATAAACCATATGGATGTCGTAGATATGCTTGTTAGATTTCCTAGGAACTATTACATGCTTCGATTCGATAAGGGTAGGGCACTTTATGACCTTTTTAGTGAAAGAAAAAGGGTCAAAAACGAGTAAAATCCGTAAATTAACAAGGAAATTTACTTAACCCCCATTTTGACCTTTTTAAAAATTCTAAAATAAACCATGGATGTCGTAGATATGCTTGTTAGATTTCATAGGAACTATTACATGCTTCGATTCGATACGGCTAGGCCACTTTATGACCTTTTTAGTGAATTAAAAAGGGTCAATAACGAGTAAAATCCGTAAATTAACAAGGAAATTCACTTAACCCTCATCTTGTCCGTGTTTGAAAATGATAAAATCAACCTTGGAAGTCGAATATATGCTTGTTAGATTTCATAGGAACTATTACATGCTTCGATTCGACAACCTCGACCACTTTAAGCCCTTTTTAGTGAAAGAAAAAAAGTTAAAAACGAGTAAAATCCGTAAATTAACAAGGAAATTCACTTAACCCCCATTTTGGCCTTTTTAAAAAATTCTAAACTAAACCGTGGATGTCGTAGATATGCTTGTTAGATTTCTTAGGAACTATTACATGATTCGATTCGATAAGGCTAGGCCACTTTATGACCTTTTTAGTGAAAGAAAAAGTGTCAAAAACGAGTAAAGTCTGTAAATTAACAAGGAAATACACTTAACCCTCATTTTGTCCATTTTTTAAAATGATAAAATCAACCTTGGAATTCGAATATATGCTTGTTAGATTTCATAGGAACTATTACATGCTTCGATTCGATAAGGCTAGGCCACTTTATGACCTTTTTGGTGACTTAAAAAGGGTCAAAAACGAGTAAAATCCGTAAATTAACAAGGAAATTCACTTAACCCTCATTTTGTCCGTGTTTGAAAATGATAAAATCAACCTTGGAAGTCGAATATATGCTTGTTAGATTTCATAGGAACTATTACATGCTTTGATTCGACAAGCCTCGACCACTTTAAGCCCTTTTTAGAGAAAGAAAAAGGGTCAAAAACGAGTAAAATCCGTAAATTAACAAGGAAATTTACTTAACCCCCATTTTGACCTTTTTAAAAATTCTAAAATAAACCATGGATGTCGTAGACATGCTTGTTAGATTTCATAGGAACTATTACATGCTTCGATTCGATAAGGCTAGGCCACTTTATGACCTTTTTAGTGAATTAAAAAGGGTCAAAAACGAGTAAAATCCGTAAATTAACAAGGAAATTCACTTAACCCTCATTTTGTCCGTGTTTGAAAATGATAAAATCAACCTTGGAAGTCGAATATATGCTTGTTAGATTTCATAGGAACTATTACATGTTTCGATTCGACAAGCCTCGACCACTTTAAGCCCTTTTTAGTGAAAGAAAAAAGGTCAAAAGCGAGTAAAATCCGTAAATTAACAAGGCAATTCACTTAACCCCCATTTTGGCCATTTTAAAAAATTCTAAAATAAACCATGTGGATGTCGTAGATATGCTTGTTAGATTTCCTAGGAACTATGGGCACTTTATGACCTTTTTAGTGAAAGAAAAAGGGTCAAAAATGAGTCAAATCCGTAAATTAACAAGGAAATTTACTTAACCCCCATTTTGACCTTTTTAAAAATTCTAAAATAAACCATGGATGTCGTAGATATGCTTGTTAGATTTCATAGGAACTATTACATGCTTCGATTCGATAAGGCTAGGCCACTTTATGACCTTTTTGGTGAATTAAAAAGGGTCAAAAACGAGTAAAATCCGTAAATTAACAAGGAAATTCACTTAACCCTCATTTTGTCCATTTTTGAAAATGATAAAGTCAACCATGGAATTCGAATATATGCTTGTTATATTTTATAGGAACTATTACATGCTTCGATTCGATAAGGCTATGCCACTTTATGACCTTTTTAGTGACTTAAAAAGGGTCAAAAACGAGTAAAATCCGTAAATTAACAAGGAAATTCACTTAACCCTCATTTTGTCCGTGTTTGAAAATGATAAAATCAACCTTGGAAGTCGAATATATGCTTGTTAGATTTCATAGGAACTATTACATGCTTTGATTCGACAAGCCTCGACCACTTTAAGCCCTTTTTAGTGAAAGAAAAAAAGTCAAAAACGAGTAAAATCCGTAACTTAACAAGGAAATTCACTTAACCCCCATTTTTGCCATTTTAAAAAATTCTAAAATAAACCATATGGATGTCGTAGATATGCTTGTTAGATTTCATAGGAACTATTACATTCTTCGATTCGATAAGGCTAGGCCACTTTATGACCTTTTTAGTGAATTAAAAAGGGTCAAAAATGAGTAAAATCTGTATATTAACAAGGAAATTCACTTAACCATCATTTTGACCGTGTTTGAAAATGATAAAATCAACCTTGGAAGTCGAATAAATGCTTGTTAGATTTCATAGGAACTATTACATGCTTCGATTCTGCAAGCCTCGACCACTTTAAGCCCTTTTTAGTGAAAGAAAAAAGGTCAAAAACGAGTAAAATCCGTAAATTAACAAGGCAATTCACTTAACCCCCATTTTGGCCATTTTAAAAAATTCTAAAATAAACCATATGGATGTCGTAGATATGCTTGTTAGATTTCCTAGGAACTATTACATGCTTCGATTCGATAAGGCTAGGGCACTTTATGACCTTTTTAGTGAAAGAAAAAGGGTCAAAAACGAGTAAAATCCGTAAATTAACAAGGAAATTTACTTAACCCCCATTTTGACCTTTTTAAAAATTCTAAAATAAACCATGGATGTCGTAGATATGCTTGTTAGATTTCATAGGAACTATTACATGCTTCGATTCGATAAGGCTAGGCCACTTTATGACCTTTTTAGTGAATTAAAAAGGGTCAAAAACGAGTAAAATCCGTAAATTAACAAGGAAATACACTTAACCCTCATTTTGTCCATTTTTTAAAATGATAAAATCAACCTTGGAATTCGAATATATGCTTGTTAGATTTCATAGGAACTATTACATGCTTCGATTCGATAAGGCTAGGCCACTTTATGACCTTTTTGGTGACTTAAAAAGGGTCAAAAACGAGTAAAATCCGTAAATTAACAAGGAAATTCACTTAACCCTCATTTTGTCCGTGTTTGAAAATGATAAAATCAACCTTGGAAGTCGAATATATGCTTGTTAGATTTCATAGGAACTATTACATGCTTTGATTCGACAAGCCTCGACCACTTTAAGCCCTTTTTAGAGAAAGAAAAAGGGTCAAAAACGAGTAAAATCCGTAAATTAACAAGGAAATTTACTTAACCCCCATTTTGACCTTTTTAAAAATTCTAAAATAAACCATGGATGTCGTAGACATGCTTGTTAGATTTCATAGGAACTATTACATGCTTCAATTCGATAAGGCTATGCCACTTTATGACCTTTTTAATGACTTAAAAAGGGTCAAAAACGAGTAAAATCCGTAAATTAACAAGGAAATTCACTTAACCCTCATTTTGTCCGTGTTTGAAAATGATAAAATCAACCTTGGAAGTCGAATATATGCTTGTTAGATTTCATAGGAACTATTACATGCTTTGATTCGACAAGCCTCGACCACTTTAAGCCCTTTTTAGTGAAAGAAAAAAAGTCAAAAACGAGTAAAATCCGTAACTTAACAAGGAAATTCACTTAACCCCCATTTTGGCCTTTTTAAAAAATTCTAAAATAAACTATGGATGTCGTAGATATGCTTGTTAGATTTCATAGGAACTATTACATTCTTCGATTCGATAAGGCTAGGCCACTTTATGACCTTTTTAGTGAATTAAAAAGGGTCAAAAACGAGTAAAATCTGTATATTAACAAGGAAATTCACTTAACCATCATTTTGACCGTGTTTGAAAATGATAAAATCAACCTTGGAAGTCGAATAAATGCTTGTTAGATTTCATAGGAACTATTACATGCTTCGATTCTGCAAGCCTCGACCACTTTAAGCCCTTTTTAGTGAAAGAAAAAAGGTCAAAAACGAGTAAAATCCGTAAATTAACAAGGCAATTCACTTAACCCCCATTTTGGCCATTTTAAAAAATTCTAAAATAAACCATATGGATGTCGTAGATATGCTTGTTAGATTTCCTAGGAACTATTACATGCTTCGATTCGATAAGGCTAGGGCACTTTATGACCTTTTTAGTGAAAGAAAAAGGGTCAAAAACGAGTAAAATCCGTAAATTAACAAGGAAATTTACTTAACCCCCATTTTGACCTTTTTAAAAATTCTAAAATAAACCATGGATGTCGTAGATATGCTTGTTAGATTTCATAGGAACTATTACATGCTTCGATTCGATAAGGCTAGGCCACTTTATGACCTTTTTAGTGAATTAAAAAGGGTCAAAAACGAGTAAAATCCGTAAATTAACAAGGAAATACACTTAACCCTCATTTTGTCCATTTTTTAAAATGATAAAATCAACCTTGGAATTCGAATATATGCTTGTTAGATTTCATAGGAACTATTACATGCTTCGATTCGATAAGGCTAGGCCACTTTATGACCTTTTTGGTGACTTAAAAAGGGTCAAAAACGAGTAAAATCCGTAAATTAACAAGGAAATTCACTTAACCCTCATTTTGTCCGTGTTTGAAAATGATAAAATCAACCTTGGAAGTCGAATATATGCTTGTTAGATTTCATAGGAACTATTACATGCTTTGATTCGACAAGCCTCGACCACTTTAAGCCCTTTTTAGAGAAAGAAAAAGGGTCAAAAACGAGTAAAATCCGTAAATTAACAAGGAAATTTACTTAACCCCCATTTTGACCTTTTTAAAAATTCTAAAATAAACCATGGATGTCGTAGACATGCTTGTTAGATTTCATAGGAACTATTACATGCTTCAATTCGATAAGGCTATGCCACTTTATGACCTTTTTAATGACTTAAAAAGGGTCAAAAACGAGTAAAATCCGTAAATTAACAAGGAAATTCACTTAACCCTCATTTTGTCCGTGTTTGAAAATGATAAAATCAACCTTGGAAGTCGAATATATGCTTGTTAGATTTCATAGGAACTATTACATGCTTTGATTCGACAAGCCTCGACCACTTTAAGCCCTTTTTAGTGAAAGAAAAAAAGTCAAAAACGAGTAAAATCCGTAACTTAACAAGGAAATTCACTTAACCCCCATTTTGGCCTTTTTAAAAAATTCTAAAATAAACTATGGATGTCGTAGATATGCTTGTTAGATTTCATAGGAACTATTACATTCTTCGATTCGATAAGGCTAGGCCACTTTATGACCTTTTTAGTGAATTAAAAAGGGTCAAAAACGAGTAAAATCTGTATATTAACAAGGAAATTCACTTAACCATCATTTTGACCGTGTTTGAAAATGATAAAATCAACCTTGGAAGTCGAATAAATGCTTGTTAGATTTCATAGGAACTATTACATGCTTCGATTCTGCAAGCCTCGACCACTTTAAGCCCTTTTTAGTGAAAGAAAAAAGGTCAAAAACGAGTAAAATCCGTAAATTAACAAGGCAATTCACTTAACCCCCATTTTGGCCATTTTAAAAAATTCTAAAATAAACCATATGGATGTCGTAGATATGCTTGTTAGATTTCCTAGGAACTATTACATGCTTCGATTCGATAAGGCTAGGGCACTTTATGACCTTTTTAGTGAAAGAAAAAGGGTCAAAAACGAGTAAAATCCGTAAATTAACAAGGAAATTTACTTAACCCCCATTTTCACCTTTTTAAAAATTCTAAAATAAACCATGGATGTCGTAGATATGCTTGTTAGATTTCATAGGAACTATTACATGCTTCGATTCGATAAGGCTAGGCCACTTTATGACCTTTTTAGTGAATTAAAAAGGGTCAAAAACGAGTAAAATCCGTAAATTAACAAGGAAATACACTTAACCCTCATTTTGTCCATTTTTTAAAATGATAAAATCAACCTTGGAATTCGAATATATGCTTGTTAGATTTCATAGGAACTATTACATGCTTCGATTCGATAAGGCTAGGCCACTTTATGACCTTTTTGGTGACTTAAAAAGGGTCAAAAACGAGTAAAATCCGTAAATTAACAAGGAAATTCACTTAACCCTCATTTTGTCCGTGTTTGAAAATGATAAAATCAACCTTGGAAGTCGAATATATGCTTGTTAGATTTCATAGGAACTATTACATGCTTTGATTCGACAAGCCTCGACCACTTTAAGCCCTTTTTAGAGAAAGAAAAAGGGTCAAAAACGAGTAAAATCCGTAAATTAACAAGGAAATTTACTTAACCCCCATTTTGACCTTTTTAAAAATTCTAAAATAAACCATGGATGTCGTAGACATGCTTGTTAGATTTCATAGGAACTATTACATGCTTCAATTCGATAAGGCTATGCCACTTTATGACCTTTTTAATGACTTAAAAAGGGTCAAAAACGAGTAAAATTCGTAAATTAACAAGGAAATTCACTTAACCCTCATTTTGTCCGTGTTTGAAAATGATAAAATCAACCTTGGAAGTCGAATATATGCTTGTTAGATTTCATAGGAACTATTACATGCTTTGATTCGACAAGCCTCGACCACTTTAAGCCCTTTTTAGTGAAAGAAAAAAAGTCAAAAACGAGTAAAATCCGTAACTTAACAAGGAAATTCACTTAACCCCCATTTTGGCCTTTTTAAAAAATTCTAAAATAAACTATGGATGTCGTAGATATGCTTGTTAGATTTCATAGGAACTATTACATTCTTCGATTCGATAAGGCTAGGCCACTTTATGACCTTTTTAGTGAATTAAAAAGGGTCAAAAACGAGTAAAATCTGTATATTAACAAGGAAATTCACTTAACCATCATTTTGTCCGTGTTTGAAAATGATAAAATCAACCTTGGAAGTCGAATAAATGCTTGTTAGATTTCATAGGAACTATTACATGCTTCGATTCGGCAAGCCTCGACCACTTTAAGCCCTTTTTAGTGAAAGAAAAAAGGTCAAAAACGAGTAAAATCCGTAAATTAACAAGGCAATTCACTTAACCCCCATTTTGGCCATTTTAAAAAATTCTAAAATAAACCATATGGATGTCGTAGATATGCTTGTTAGATTTCCTAGGAACTATTACATGCTTCGATTCGATAAGGGTAGGGCACTTTATGACCTTTTTAGTGAAAGAAAAAGGGTCAAAAACGAGTAAAATCCGTAAATTAACAAGGAAATTTACTTAACCCCCATTTTGACCTTTTTAAAAATTCTAAAATAAACCATGGATGTCGTAGATATGCTTGTTAGATTTCATAGGAACTATTACATGCTTCGATTCGATACGGCTAGGCCACTTTATGACCTTTTTAGTGAATTAAAAAGGGTCAATAACGAGTAAAATCCGTAAATTAACAAGGAAATTCACTTAACCCTCATCTTGTCCGTGTTTGAAAATGATAAAATCAACCTTGGAAGTCGAATATATGCTTGTTAGATTTCATAGGAATTATTACATGCTTCGATTCGACAACCTCGACCACTTTAAGCCCTTTTTAGTGAAAGAAAAAAAGTTAAAAACGAGTAAAATCCGTAAATTAACAAGGAAATTCACTTAACCCCCATTTTGGCCTTTTTAAAAAATTCTAAACTAAACCGTGGATGTCGTAGATATGCTTGTTAGATTTCTTAGGAACTATTACATGATTCGATTCGATAAGGCTAGGCCACTTTATGACCTTTTTAGTGAAAGAAAAAGTGTCAAAAACGAGTAAAGTCTGTAAATTAACAAGGAAATACACTTAACCCTCATTTTGTCCATTTTTTAAAATGATAAAATCAACCTTGGAATTCGAATATATGCTTGTTAGATTTCATAGGAACTATTACATGCTTCGATTCGATAAGGCTAGGCCACTTTATGACCTTTTTGGTGACTTAAAAAGGGTCAAAAACGAGTAAAATCCGTAAATTAACAAGGAAATTCACTTAACCCTCATTTTGTCCGTGTTTGAAAATGATAAAATCAACCTTGGAAGTCGAATATATGCTTGTTAGATTTCATAGGAACTATTACATGCTTTGATTCGACAAGCCTCGACCACTTTAAGCCCTTTTTAGAGAAAGAAAAAGGGTCAAAAACGAGTAAAATCCGTAAATTAACAAGGAAATTTACTTAACCCCCATTTTGACCTTTTTAAAAATTCTAAAATAAACCATGGATGTCGTAGACATGCTTGTTAGATTTCATAGGAACTATTACATGCTTCGATTCGATAAGGCTAGGCCACTTTATGACCTTTTTAGTGAATTAAAAAGGGTCAAAAACGAGTAAAATCCGTAAATTAACAAGGAAATTCACTTAACCCTCATTTTGTCCGTGTTTGAAAATGATAAAATCAACCTTGGAAGTCGAATATATGCTTGTTAGATTTCATAGGAACTATTACATGTTTCGATTCGACAAGCCTCGACCACTTTAAGCCCTTTTTAGTGAAAGAAAAAAGGTCAAAAACGAGTAAAATCCGTAAATTAACAAGGCAATTCACTTAACCCCCATTTTGGCCATTTTAAAAAATTCTAAAATAAACCATGTGGATGTCGTAGATATGCTTGTTAGATTTCCTAGGAACTATGGGCACTTTATGACCTTTTTAGTGAAAGAAAAAGGGTCAAAAATGAGTCAAATCCGTAAATTAACAAGGAAATTTACTTAACCCCCATTTTGACCTTTTTAAAAATTCTAAAATAAACCATGGATGTCGTAGATATGCTTGTTAGATTTCATAGGAACTATTACATGCTTCGATTCGATAAGGCTAGGCCACTTTATGACCTTTTTGGTGAATTAAAAAGGGTCAAAAACGAGTAAAATCCGTAAATTAACAAGGAAATTCACTTAACCCTCATTTTGTCCATTTTTGAAAATGATAAAGTCAACCATGGAATTCGAATATATGCTTGTTATATTTTATAGGAACTATTACATGCTTCGATTCGATAAGGCTATGCCACTTTATGAACTTTTTAGTGACTTAAAAAGGGTCAAAAACGAGTAAAATCCGTAAATTAACAAGGAAATTCACTTAACCCTCATTTTGTCCGTGTTTGAAAATGATAAAATCAACCTTGGAAGTCGAATATATGCTTGTTAGATTTCATAGGAACTATTACATGCTTTGATTCGACAAGCCTCGACCACTTTAAGCCCTTTTTAGTGAAAGAAAAAAAGTCAAAAACGAGTAAAATCCGTAACTTAACAAGGAAATTCACTTAACCCCCATTTTTGCCATTTTAAAAAATTCTAAAATAAACCATATGGATGTCGTAGATATGCTTGTTAGATTTCATAGGAACTATTACATTCTTCGATTCGATAAGGCTAGGCCACTTTATGACCTTTTTAGTGAATTAAAAAGGGTCAAAAATGAGTAAAATCTGTATATTAACAAGGAAATTCACTTAACCATCATTTTGACCGTGTTTGAAAATGATAAAATCAACCTTGGAAGTCGAATAAATGCTTGTTAGATTTCATAGGAACTATTACATGCTTCGATTCTGCAAGCCTCGACCACTTTAAGCCCTTTTTAGTGAAAGAAAAAAGGTCAAAAACGAGTAAAATCCGTAAATTAACAAGGCAATTCACTTAACCCCCATTTTGGCCATTTTAAAAAATTCTAAAATAAACCATATGGATGTCGTAGATATGCTTGTTAGATTTCCTAGGAACTATTACATGCTTCGATTCGATAAGGCTAGGGCACTTTATGACCTTTTTAGTGAAAGAAAAAGGGTCAAAAACGAGTAAAATCCGTAAATTAACAAGGAAATTTACTTAACCCCCATTTTGACCTTTTTAAAAATTCTAAAATAAACCATGGATGTCGTAGATATGCTTGTTAGATTTCATAGGAACTATTACATGCTTCGATTCGATAAGGCTAGGCCACTTTATGACCTTTTTAGTGAATTAAAAAGGGTCAAAAACGAGTAAAATCCGTAAATTAACAAGGAAATACACTTAACCCTCATTTTGTCCATTTTTTAAAATGATAAAATCAACCTTGGAATTCGAATATATGCTTGTTAGATTTCATAGGAACTATTACATGCTTCGATTCGATAAGGCTAGGCCACTTTATGACCTTTTTGGTGACTTAAAAAGGGTCAAAAACGAGTAAAATCCGTAAATTAACAAGGAAATTCACTTAACCCTCATTTTGTCCGTGTTTGAAAATGATAAAATCAACCTTGGAAGTCGAATATATGCTTGTTAGATTTCATAGGAACTATTACATGCTTTGATTCGACAAGCCTCGACCACTTTAAGCCCTTTTTAGTGAAAGAAAAAGGGTCAAAAACGAGTAAAATCCGTAAATTAACAAGGAAATTTACTTAACCCCCATTTTGACCTTTTTAAAAATTCTAAAATAAACCATGGATGTCGTAGACATGCTTGTTAGATTTCATATGAACTATTACATGCTTCGATTCGATAAGGCTAGGCCACTTTATGACCTTTTTAGTGAATTAAAAAGGGTCAAAAACGAGTAAAATCCGTAAATTAACAAGGAAATTCACTTAACCCTCATTTTGTCCGTGTTTGAAAATGATAAAATCAACCTTGGAAGTCGAATATATGCTTGTTAGATTTCATAGGAACTATTACATGTTTTGATTCGACAAGCCTCGACCACTTTAAGCCCTTTTTAGTGAAAGAAAAAAGGTCAAAAACGAGTAAAATCCGTAAATTAACAAGGCAATTCACTTAACCCCCATTTTGGCCATTTTAAAAAATTCTAAAATAAACCATGTGGATGTCGTAGATATGCTTGTTAGATTTCCTAGGAACTATGGGCACTTTATGACCTTTTTAGTGAAAGAAAAAGGGTCAAAAATGAGTCAAATCCGTAAATTAACAAGGAAATTTACTTAACCCCCATTTTGACCTTTTTAAAAATTCTAAAATAAACCATGGATGTCGTAGATATGCTTGTTAGATTTCATAGGAACTATTACATGCTTCGATTCGATAAGGCTAGGCCACTTTATGACCTTTTTGGTGAATTAAAAAGGGTCAAAAACGAGTAAAATCCGTAAATTAACAAGGAAATTCACTTAACCCTCATTTTGTCCATTTTTGAAAATGATAAAGTCAACCATGGAATTCGAATATATGCTTGTTATATTTTATAGGAACTATTACATGCTTCGATTCGATAAGGCTATGCCACTTTATGAACTTTTTAGTGACTTAAAAAGGGTCAAAAACGAGTAAAATCCGTAAATTAACAAGGAAATTCACTTAACCCTCATTTTGTCCGTGTTTGAAAATGATAAAATCAACCTTGGAAGTCGAATATATGCTTGTTAGATTTCATAGGAACTATTACATGCTTTGATTCGACAAGCCTCGACCACTTTAAGCCCTTTTTAGTGAAAGAAAAAAAGTCAAAAACGAGTAAAATCCGTAACTTAACAAGGAAATTCACTTAACCCCCATTTTTGCCATTTTAAAAAATTCTAAAATAAACCATATGGATGTCGTAGATATGCTTGTTAGATTTCATAGGAACTATTACATTCTTCGATTCGATAAGGCTAGGCCACTTTATGACCTTTTTAGTGAATTAAAAAGGGTCAAAAACGAGTAAAATCTGTATATTAACAAGGAAATTCACTTAACCATCATTTTGTCCGTGTTTGAAAATGATAAAATCAACCTTGGAAGTCGAATAAATGCTTGTTAGATTTCATAGGAACTATTACATGCTTCGATTCGGCAAGCCTCGACCACTTTAAGCCCTTTTTAGTGAAAGAAAAAAGGTCAAAAACGAGTAAAATCCGTAAATTAACAAGGCAATTCACTTAACCCCCATTTTGGCCATTTTAAAAAATTCTAAAATAAACCATATGGATGTCGTAGATATGCTTGTTAGATTTCCTAGGAACTATTACATGCTTCGATTCGATAAGGGTAGGGCACTTTATGACCTTTTTAGTGAAAGAAAAAGGGTCAAAAACGAGTAAAATCCGTAAATTAACAAGGAAATTTACTTAACCCCCATTTTGACCTTTTTAAAAATTCTAAAATAAACCATGGATGTCGTAGATATGCTTGTTAGATTTCATAGGAACTATTACATGCTTCGATTCGATACGGCTAGGCCACTTTATGACCTTTTTAGTGAATTAAAAAGGGTCAATAACGAGTAAAATCCGTAAATTAACAAGGAAATTCACTTAACCCTCATCTTGTCCGTGTTTGAAAATGATAAAATCAACCTTGGAAGTCGAATATATGCTTGTTAGATTTCATAGGAATTATTACATGCTTCGATTCGACAACCTCGACCACTTTAAGCCCTTTTTAGTGAAAGAAAAAAAGTTAAAAACGAGTAAAATCCGTAAATTAACAAGGAAATTCACTTAACCCCCATTTTGGCCTTTTTAAAAAATTCTAAACTAAACCGTGGATGTCGTAGATATGCTTGTTAGATTTCTTAGGAACTATTACATGATTCGATTCGATAAGGCTAGGCCACTTTATGACCTTTTTAGTGAAAGAAAAAGTGTCAAAAACGAGTAAAGTCTGTAAATTAACAAGGAAATACACTTAACCCTCATTTTGTCCATTTTTTAAAATGATAAAATCAACCTTGGAATTCGAATATATGCTTGTTAGATTTCATAGGAACTATTACATGCTTCGATTCGATAAGGCTAGGCCACTTTATGACCTTTTTGGTGACTTAAAAAGGGTCAAAAACGAGTAAAATCCGTAAATTAACAAGGAAATTCACTTAACCCTCATTTTGTCCGTGTTTGAAAATGATAAAATCAACCTTGGAAGTCGAATATATGCTTGTTAGATTTCATAGGAACTATTACATGCTTTGATTCGACAAGCCTCGACCACTTTAAGCCCTTTTTAGAGAAAGAAAAAGGGTCAAAAACGAGTAAAATCCGTAAATTAACAAGGAAATTTACTTAACCCCCATTTTGACCTTTTTAAAAATTCTAAAATAAACCATGGATGTCGTAGACATGCTTGTTAGATTTCATAGGAACTATTACATGCTTCGATTCGATAAGGCTAGGCCACTTTATGACCTTTTTAGTGAATTAAAAAGGGTCAAAAACGAGTAAAATCCGTAAATTAACAAGGAAATTCACTTAACCCTCATTTTGTCCGTGTTTGAAAATGATAAAATCAACCTTGGAAGTCGAATATATGCTTGTTAGATTTCATAGGAACTATTACATGTTTCGATTCGACAAGCCTCGACCACTTTAAGCCCTTTTTAGTGAAAGAAAAAAGGTCAAAAACGAGTAAAATCCGTAAATTAACAAGGCAATTCACTTAACCCCCATTTTGGCCATTTTAAAAAATTCTAAAATAAACCATGTGGATGTCGTAGATATGCTTGTTAGATTTCCTAGGAACTATGGGCACTTTATGACCTTTTTAGTGAAAGAAAAAGGGTCAAAAATGAGTCAAATCCGTAAATTAACAAGGAAATTTACTTAACCCCCATTTTGACCTTTTTAAAAATTCTAAAATAAACCATGGATGTCGTAGATATGCTTGTTAGATTTCATAGGAACTATTACATGCTTCGATTCGATAAGGCTAGGCCACTTTATGACCTTTTTGGTGAATTAAAAAGGGTCAAAAACGAGTAAAATCCGTAAATTAACAAGGAAATTCACTTAACCCTCATTTTGTCCATTTTTGAAAATGATAAAGTCAACCATGGAATTCGAATATATGCTTGTTATATTTTATAGGAACTATTACATGCTTCGATTCGATAAGGCTATGCCACTTTATGAACTTTTTAGTGACTTAAAAAGGGTCAAAAACGAGTAAAATCCGTAAATTAACAAGGAAATTCACTTAACCCTCATTTTGTCCGTGTTTGAAAATGATAAAATCAACCTTGGAAGTCGAATATATGCTTGTTAGATTTCATAGGAACTATTACATGCTTTGATTCGACAAGCCTCGACCACTTTAAGCCCTTTTTAGTGAAAGAAAAAAAGTCAAAAACGAGTAAAATCCGTAACTTAACAAGGAAATTCACTTAACCCCCATTTTTGCCATTTTAAAAAATTCTAAAATAAACCATATGGATGTCGTAGATATGCTTGTTAGATTTCATAGGAACTATTACATTCTTCGATTCGATAAGGCTAGGCCACTTTATGACCTTTTTAGTGAATTAAAAAGGGTCAAAAATGAGTAAAATCTGTATATTAACAAGGAAATTCACTTAACCATCATTTTGACCGTGTTTGAAAATGATAAAATCAACCTTGGAAGTCGAATAAATGCTTGTTAGATTTCATAGGAACTATTACATGCTTCGATTCTGCAAGCCTCGACCACTTTAAGCCCTTTTTAGTGAAAGAAAAAAGGTCAAAAACGAGTAAAATCCGTAAATTAACAAGGCAATTCACTTAACCCCCATTTTGGCCATTTTAAAAAATTCTAAAATAAACCATATGGATGTCGTAGATATGCTTGTTAGATTTCCTAGGAACTATTACATGCTTCGATTCGATAAGGCTAGGGCACTTTATGACCTTTTTAGTGAAAGAAAAAGGGTCAAAAACGAGTAAAATCCGTAAATTAACAAGGAAATTTACTTAACCCCCATTTTGACCTTTTTAAAAATTCTAAAATAAACCATGGATGTCGTAGATATGCTTGTTAGATTTCATAGGAACTATTACATGCTTCGATTCGATAAGGCTAGGCCACTTTATGACCTTTTTAGTGAATTAAAAAGGGTCAAAAACGAGTAAAATCCGTAAATTAACAAGGAAATACACTTAACCCTCATTTTGTCCATTTTTTAAAATGATAAAATCAACCTTGGAATTCGAATATATGCTTGTTAGATTTCATAGGAACTATTACATGCTTCGATTCGATAAGGCTAGGCCACTTTATGACCTTTTTGGTGACTTAAAAAGGGTCAAAAACGAGTAAAATCCGTAAATTAACAAGGAAATTCACTTAACCCTCATTTTGTCCGTGTTTGAAAATGATAAAATCAACCTTGGAAGTCGAATATATGCTTGTTAGATTTCATAGGAACTATTACATGCTTTGATTCGACAAGCCTCGACCACTTTAAGCCCTTTTTAGTGAAAGAAAAAGGGTCAAAAACGAGTAAAATCCGTAAATTAACAAGGAAATTTACTTAACCCCCATTTTGACCTTTTTAAAAATTCTAAAATAAACCATGGATGTCGTAGACATGCTTGTTAGATTTCATATGAACTATTACATGCTTCGATTCGATAAGGCTAGGCCACTTTATGACCTTTTTAGTGAATTAAAAAGGGTCAAAAACGAGTAAAATCCGTAAATTAACAAGGAAATTCACTTAACCCTCATTTTGTCCGTGTTTGAAAATGATAAAATCAACCTTGGAAGTCGAATATATGCTTGTTAGATTTCATAGGAACTATTACATGTTTTGATTCGACAAGCCTCGACCACTTTAAGCCCTTTTTAGTGAAAGAAAAAAGGTCAAAAACGAGTAAAATCCGTAAATTAACAAGGCAATTCACTTAACCCCCATTTTGGCCATTTTAAAAAATTCTAAAATAAACCATGTGGATGTCGTAGATATGCTTGTTAGATTTCCTAGGAACTATGGGCACTTTATGACCTTTTTAGTGAAAGAAAAAGGGTCAAAAATGAGTCAAATCCGTAAATTAACAAGGAAATTTACTTAACCCCCATTTTGACCTTTTTAAAAATTCTAAAATAAACCATGGATGTCGTAGATATGCTTGTTAGATTTCATAGGAACTATTACATGCTTCGATTCGATAAGGCTAGGCCACTTTATGACCTTTTTGGTGAATTAAAAAGGGTCAAAAACGAGTAAAATCCGTAAATTAACAAGGAAATTCACTTAACCCTCATTTTGTCCATTTTTGAAAATGATAAAGTCAACCATGGAATTCGAATATATGCTTGTTATATTTTATAGGAACTATTACATGCTTCGATTCGATAAGGCTATGCCACTTTATGAACTTTTTAGTGACTTAAAAAGGGTCAAAAACGAGTAAAATCCGTAAATTAACAAGGAAATTCACTTAACCCTCATTTTGTCCGTGTTTGAAAATGATAAAATCAACCTTGGAAGTCGAATATATGCTTGTTAGATTTCATAGGAACTATTACATGCTTTGATTCGACAAGCCTCGACCACTTTAAGCCCTTTTTAGTGAAAGAAAAAAAGTCAAAAACGAGTAAAATCCGTAACTTAACAAGGAAATTCACTTAACCCCCATTTTTGCCATTTTAAAAAATTCTAAAATAAACCATATGGATGTCGTAGATATGCTTGTTAGATTTCATAGGAACTATTACATTCTTCGATTCGATAAGGCTAGGCCACTTTATGACCTTTTTAGTGAATTAAAAAGGGTCAAAAATGAGTAAAATCTGTATATTAACAAGGAAATTCACTTAACCATCATTTTGACCGTGTTTGAAAATGATAAAATCAACCTTGGAAGTCGAATAAATGCTTGTTAGATTTCATAGGAACTATTACATGCTTCGATTCTGCAAGCCTCGACCACTTTAAGCCCTTTTTAGTGAAAGAAAAAAGGTCAAAAACGAGTAAAATCCGTAAATTAACAAGGCAATTCACTTAACCCCCATTTTGGCCATTTTAAAAAATTCTAAAATAAACCATATGGATGTCGTAGATATGCTTGTTAGATTTCCTAGGAACTATTACATGCTTCGATTCGATAAGGCTAGGGCACTTTATGACCTTTTTAGTGAAAGAAAAAGGGTCAAAAACGAGTAAAATCCGTAAATTAACAAGGAAATTTACTTAACCCCCATTTTGACCTTTTTAAAAATTCTAAAATAAACCATGGATGTCGTAGATATGCTTGTTAGATTTCATAGGAACTATTACATGCTTCGATTCGATAAGGCTAGGCCACTTTATGACCTTTTTAGTGAATTAAAAAGGGTCAAAAACGAGTAAAATCCGTAAATTAACAAGGAAATACACTTAACCCTCATTTTGTCCATTTTTTAAAATGATAAAATCAACCTTGGAATTCGAATATATGCTTGTTAGATTTCATAGGAACTATTACATGCTTCGATTCGATAAGGCTAGGCCACTTTATGACCTTTTTGGTGACTTAAAAAGGGTCAAAAACGAGTAAAATCCGTAAATTAACAAGGAAATTCACTTAACCCTCATTTTGTCCGTGTTTGAAAATGATAAAATCAACCTTGGAAGTCGAATATATGCTTGTTAGATTTCATAGGAACTATTACATGCTTTGATTCGACAAGCCTCGACCACTTTAAGCCCTTTTTAGTGAAAGAAAAAGGGTCAAAAACGAGTAAAATCCGTAAATTAACAAGGAAATTTACTTAACCCCCATTTTGACCTTTTTAAAAATTCTAAAATAAACCATGGATGTCGTAGACATGCTTGTTAGATTTCATATGAACTATTACATGCTTCGATTCGATAAGGCTAGGCCACTTTATGACCTTTTTAGTGAATTAAAAAGGGTCAAAAACGAGTAAAATCCGTAAATTAACAAGGAAATTCACTTAACCCTCATTTTGTCCGTGTTTGAAAATGATAAAATCAACCTTGGAAGTCGAATATATGCTTGTTAGATTTCATAGGAACTATTACATGTTTTGATTCGACAAGCCTCGACCACTTTAAGCCCTTTTTAGTGAAAGAAAAAAGGTCAAAAACGAGTAAAATCCGTAAATTAACAAGGCAATTCACTTAACCCCCATTTTGGCCATTTTAAAAAATTCTAAAATAAACCATGTGGATGTCGTAGATATGCTTGTTAGATTTCCTAGGAACTATGGGCACTTTATGACCTTTTTAGTGAAAGAAAAAGGGTCAAAAATGAGTCAAATCCGTAAATTAACAAGGAAATTTACTTAACCCCCATTTTGACCTTTTTAAAAATTCTAAAATAAACCATGGATGTCGTAGATATGCTTGTTAGATTTCATAGGAACTATTACATGCTTCGATTCGATAAGGCTAGGCCACTTTATGACCTTTTTAGTGAATTAAAAAGGGTCAAAAACGAGTAAAATCCGTAAATTAACAAGGAAATTCACTTAACCCTCATTTTGTCCATTTTTGAAAATGATAAAGTCAACCATGGAATTCGAATATATGCTTGTTATATTTTATAGGAACTATTACATGCTTCGATTCGATAAGGCTATGCCACTTTATGACCTTTTTAGTGACTTAAAAAGGGTCAAAAACGAGTAAAATCCGTAAATTAACAAGGAAATTCACTTAACCCTCATTTTGTCCGTGTTTGAAAATGATAAAATCAACCTTGGAAGTCGAATATATGCTTGTTAGATTTCATAGGAACTATTACATGCTTTGATTCGACAAGCCTCGACCACTTTAAGCCCTTTTTAGTGAAAGAAAAAAAGTCAAAAACGAGTAAAATCCGTAACTTAACAAGGAAATTCACTTAACCCCCATTTTTGCCATTTTAAAAAATTCTAAAATAAACCATATGGATGTCGTAGATATGCTTGTTAGATTTCATAGGAACTATTACATTCTTCGATTCGATAAGGCTAGGCCACTTTATGACCTTTTTAGTGAATTAAAAAGGGTCAAAAATGAGTAAAATCTGTATATTAACAAGGAAATTCACTTAACCATCATTTTGACCGTGTTTGAAAATGATAAAATCAACCTTGGAAGTCGAATAAATGCTTGTTAGATTTCATAGGAACTATTACATGCTTCGATTCTGCAAGCCTCGACCACTTTAAGCCCTTTTTAGTGAAAGAAAAAAGGTCAAAAACGAGTAAAATCCGTAAATTAACAAGGCAATTCACTTAACCCCCATTTTGGCCATTTTAAAAAATTCTAAAATAAACCATATGGATGTCGTAGATATGCTTGTTAGATTTCCTAGGAACTATTACATGCTTCGATTCGATAAGGCTAGGGCACTTTATGACCTTTTTAGTGAAAGAAAAAGGGTCAAAAACGAGTAAAATCCGTAAATTAACAAGGAAATTTACTTAACCCCCATTTTGACCTTTTTAAAAATTCTAAAATAAACCATGGATGTCGTAGATATGCTTGTTAGATTTCATAGGAACTATTACATGCTTCGATTCGATAAGGCTAGGCCACTTTATGACCTTTTTAGTGAATTAAAAAGGGTCAAAAACGAGTAAAATCCGTAAATTAACAAGGAAATACACTTAACCCTCATTTTGTCCATTTTTTAAAATGATAAAATCAACCTTGGAATTCGAATATATGCTTGTTAGATTTCATAGGAACTATTACATGCTTCGATTCGATAAGGCTAGGCCACTTTATGACCTTTTTGGTGACTTAAAAAGGGTCAAAAACGAGTAAAATCCGTAAATTAACAAGGAAATTCACTTAACCCTCATTTTGTCCGTGTTTGAAAATGATAAAATCAACCTTGGAAGTCGAATATATGCTTGTTAGATTTCATAGGAACTATTACATGCTTTGATTCGACAAGCCTCGACCACTTTAAGCCCTTTTTAGAGAAAGAAAAAGGGTCAAAAACGAGTAAAATCCGTAAATTAACAAGGAAATTTACTTAACCCCCATTTTGACCTTTTTAAAAATTCTAAAATAAACCATGGATGTCGTAGACATGCTCGTTAGATTTCATAGGAACTATTACATGCTTCAATTCGATAAGGCTAGGCCACTTTATGACCTTTTTAGTGAATTAAAAAGGGTCAAAAACGAGTAAAATCCGTAAATTAACAAGGAAATTCACTTAACCCTCATTTTGTCCGTGTTTGAAAATGATAAAATCAACCTTGGAAGTCGAATATATGCTTGTTAGATTTCATAGGAACTATTACATGTTTCGATTCGACAAGCCTCGACCACTTTAAGCCCTTTTTAGTGAAAGAAAAAAGGTCAAAAACGAGTAAAATCCGTAAATTAACAAGGCAATTCACTTAACCCCCATTTTGGCCATTTTAAAAAATTCTAAAATAAACCATGTGGATGTCGTAGATATGCTTGTTAGATTTCCTAGGAACTATGGGCACTTTATGACCTTTTTAGTGAAAGAAAAAGGGTCAAAAATGAGTCAAATCCGTAAATTAACAAGGAAATTTACTTAACCCCCATTTTGACCTTTTTAAAAATTCTAAAATAAACCATGGATGTCGTAGATATGCTTGTTAGATTTCATAGGAACTATTACATGCTTCGATTCGATAAGGCTAGGCCACTTTATGACCTTTTTAGTGAATTAAAAAGGGTCAAAAACGAGTAAAATCCGTAAATTAACAAGGAAATTCACTTAACCCTCATTTTGTCCATTTTTGAAAATGATAAAGTCAACCATGGAATTCGAATATATGCTTGTTATATTTTATAGGAACTATTACATGCTTCGATTCGATAAGGCTATGCCACTTTATGACCTTTTTAGTGACTTAAAAAGGGTCAAAAACGAGTAAAATCCGTAAATTAACAAGGAAATTCACTTAACCCTCATTTTGTCCGTGTTTGAAAATGATAAAATCAACCTTGGAAGTCGAATATATGCTTGTTAGATTTCATAGGAACTATTACATGCTTTGATTCGACAAGCCTCGACCACTTTAAGCCCTTTTTAGTGAAAGAAAAAAAGTCAAAAACGAGTAAAATCCGTAACTTAACAAGGAAATTCACTTAACCCCCATTTTTGCCATTTTAAAAAATTCTAAAATAAACCATATGGATGTCGTAGATATGCTTGTTAGATTTCATAGGAACTATTACATTCTTCGATTCGATAAGGCTAGGCCACTTTATGACCTTTTTAGTGAATTAAAAAGGGTCAAAAATGAGTAAAATCTGTATATTAACAAGGAAACTCACTTAACCATCATTTTGACCGTGTTTGAAAATGATAAAATCAACCTTGGAAGTCGAATAAATGCTTGTTAGATTTCACAGGAACTATTACATGCTTCGATTCTGCAAGCCTCGACCACTTTAAGCCCTTTTTAGTGAAAGAAAAAAGGTCAAAAACGAGTAAAATCCGTAAATTAACAAGGCAATTCACTTAACCCCCATTTTGGCCATTTTAAAAAATTCTAAAATAAACCATATGGATGTCGTAGATATGCTTGTTAGATTTCCTAGGAACTATTACATGCTTCGATTCGATAAGGCTAGGGCACTTTATGACCATTTTAGTGAAAGAAAAAGGGTCAAAAACGAGTAAAATCCGTAAATTAACAAGGAAATTTACTTAACCCCCATTTTGACCTTTTTAAAAATTCTAAAATAAACCATGGATGTCGTAGATATGCTTGTTAGATTTCATAGGAACTATTACATGCTTCGATTCGATAAGGCTAGGCCACTTTATGACCTTTTTAGTGAATTAAAAAGGGTCAAAACGAGTAAAATCCGTAAATTAACAAGGAAATTCACTTAACCCTCATTTTGCCCGTGTTTGAAAATGATAAAAACAACCTTGGATGTCGAATATATGCTTGTTAGATTTCATAGGAACTATTACATGCTTCGATTCGACAACCTCGACCACTTTAAGCCCTTTTTAGTGAAAGAAAAAAGGTTAAAAACGAGTAAAATCCGTAAATTAACAAGGAAATTCACTTAACCCCCATTTTGGCCTTTTTAAAAAATTCTAAACTAAACCGTGGATGTCGTAGATATGCTTGTTAGATTTCTTAGGAACTATTACATGATTCGATTCGATAAGGCTAGGCCACTTTATGACCTTTTTAGTGAAAGAAAAAGGGTCAAAAACGAGTAAAATCCGTAAATTAACAAGGAAATTTACTTAACCCCCATTTTGACCTTTTTAAAAATTCTAAAATAAACCATGGATGTCGTAGATATGCTTGTTAGATTTCATAGGAACTATTACATGCTTCGATTCGATAAGGCTAGGCCACTTTATGACCTTTTTAGTGAATTAAAAAGGGTCAAAAACGAGTAAAATCCGTAAATTAACAAGGAAATTCACTTAACCCTCATTTTGTCCGTGTTTGAAAATGATAAAATCAACCTTGGAAGTCGAATATATGCTTGTTAGATTTCATAGGAACTATTACATGCTTCGATTCGACAAGCCTCGACCACTTTAATCCCTTTTTAGTGAAAGAAAAAAGGTCAAAAACGAGTAAAATCCGTAAATTAACAAGGCAATTCACTTAACCCCCATTTTGGCCATTTTAAAAAATTCTAAAATAAACCATGTGGATGTCGTAGATATGCTTGTTAGATTTCCTAGGAACTATGGGCACTTTATGACCTTTTTAGTGAAAGAAAAAGGGTCAAAAATGAGTCAAATCCGTAAATTAACAAGGAAATTTACTTAACCCCCATTTTGACCTTTTTAAAAATTCTAAAATAAACCATGGATGTCGTAGATATGCTTGTTAGATTTCATAGGAACTATTACATGCTTCGATTCGATAAGGCTAGGCCACTTTATGACCTTTTTAGTGAATTAAAAAGGGTCAAAAACGAGTAAAATCCGTAAATTAACAAGGAAATTCACTTAACCCTCATTTTGTCCATTTTTGAAAATGATAAAGTCAACCATGGAATTCGAATATATGCTTGTTATATTTTATAGGAACTATTACATGCTTCGATTCGATAAGGCTATGCCACTTTATGACCTTTTTAGTGACTTAAAAAGGGTCAAAAACGAGTAAAATCCGTAAATTAACAAGGAAATTCACTTAACCCTCATTTTGTCCGTGTTTGAAAATGATAAAATCAACCTTGGAAGTCGAATATATGCTTGTTAGATTTCATAGGAACTATTACATGCTTTGATTCGACAAGCCTCGACCACTTTAAGCCCTTTTTAGTGAAAGAAAAAAAGTCAAAAACGAGTAAAATCCGTAACTTAACAAGGAAATTCACTTAACCCCCATTTTGGCCTTTTTAAAAAATTCTAAAATAAACTATGGATGTCGTAGATATGCTTGTTAGATTTCATAGGAACTATTACATTCTTCGATTCGATAAGGCTAGGCCACTTTATGACCTTTTTAGTGAATTAAAAAGGGTCAAAAACGAGTAAAATTTGTATATTAACAAGGAAATTCACTTAACCATCATTTTGTCCGTGTTTGAAAATGATAAAATCAACCTTGGAAGTCGAATAAATGCTTGTTAGATTTCATAGGAACTATTACATGCTTCGATTCGGCAAGCCTCGACCACTTTAAGCCCTTTTTAGTGAAAGAAAAAAGGTCAAAAACGAGTAAAATCCGTAAATTAACAAGGCAATTCACTTAACCCCCATTTTGGCCATTTTAAAAAATTCTAAAATAAACCATATGGATGTCGTAGATATGCTTGTTAGATTTCCTAGGAACTATTACATGCTTCGATTCGATAAGGGTAGGGCACTTTATGACCTTTTTAGTGAAAGAAAAAGGGTCAAAAACGAGTAAAATCCGTAAATTAACAAGGAAATTTACTTAACCCCCATTTTGACCTTTTTAAAAATTCTAAAATAAACCATGGATGTCGTAGACATGCTTGTTAGATTTCATAGGAACTATTACATGCTTCGATTTGATAAGGCTAGGCCACTTTATGACCTTTTTAGTGACTTAAAAAGGGTCAAAAACGAGTAAAATCCGTAAATTAACAAGGAAATTCACTTAACCCTCATTTTGTCCGTGTTTGAAAATGATAAAATCAACCTTGAAAGTCGAATATATGCTTGTTAGATTTCATAGGAACTATTACACGCTTTGATTCGACAAGCCTCGACCACTTTAAGCCCTTTTTAGTGAAAGAAAAAGGGTCAAAAACGAGTAAAATCCGTAAATTAACAAGGAAATTTACTTAACCCCCATTTTGACCTTTTTAAAAATTCTAAAATAAACCATGGATGTCGTAGACATGCTTGTTAGATTTCATAGGAACTATTACATGCTTCGATTTGATAAGGCTAGGCCACTTTATGACCTTTTTAGTGAATTAAAAAGGATCAAAAACGAGTAAAATCCGTAAATTAACAAGGAAATTCACTTAACCCTCATTTTGTCTGTGTTTGAAAATGATAAAATCAACCTTGGAAGTCGAATATATGCTTGTTAGATTTCATAGGAACTATTACATGCTTCGATTCGACAACCTCGACCACTTTAAGCCCTTTTTAGTGAAAGAAAAAAGGTTAAAAACGAGTAAAATCCGTAAATTAACAAGGAAATTCACTTAACCCCCATTTTGGCCTTTTTAAAAAATTCTAAACTAAACCGTGGATGTCGTAGATATGCTTGTTAGATTTCTTAGGAACTATTACATGATTCGATTCGATAAGGCTAGGCCACTTTATGACCTTTTTAGTGAAAGAAAAAGGGTCAAAAACGAGTAAAGTCTGTAAATTAACAAGGAAATACACTTAACCCTCATTTTGTCCATTTTTGAAAATGATAAAATCAACCTTGGAATTCGAATATATGCTTGTTAGATTTCATAGGAACTATTACATGCTTCGATTCGATAAGGCTAGGCCACTTTATGACCTTTTTAGTGACTTAAAAAGGGTCAAAAACGAGTAAAATCCGTAAATTAACAAGGAAATTCACTTAACCCTCATTTTGTCCGTGTTTGAAAATGATAAAATCAACCTTGGAAGTCGAATATATGCTTGTTAGATTTCATAGGAACTATTACATGCTTCGATTCGATAAGGGTAGGGCACTTGATGACCTTTTTAGTGAAAGAAAAAGGGTCAAAAACGAGTAAAATCCGTAAATTAACAAGGAAATTTACTTAACCCCCATTTTGACCTTTTTAAAAATTCTAAAATAAACCATGGATGTCGTAGACATGCTTGTTAGATTTCATAGGAACTATTACATGCTTCGATTTGATAAGGCTAGGCCACTTTATGACCTTTTTAGTGAATTAAAAAGGATCAAAAACGAGTAAAATCCGTAAATTAACAAGGAAATTCACTTAACCCTCATTTTGTCTGTGTTTGAAAATGATAAAATCAACCTTGGAAGTCGAATATATGCTTGTTAGATTTCATAGGAACTATTACATGCTTCGATTCGACAAGCCTCGACCACTTTAAGCCCTTTTTAGTGAAAGAAAAAAGGTCAAAAACGAGTAATATCCGTAAATTAACAAGGCAATTCACTTAACCCCCATTTTGGCCTTTTTAAAAAATTCTAAAATAAACCATGTGGATGTCGTAGATATGCTTGTTAGATTTCCTAGGAACTATGGGCACTTTATGACCTTTTTAGTGAAAGAAAAAGGGTCAAAAATGAGTCAAATCCGTAAATTAACAAGGAAATTTACTTAACCCCCATTTTGACCTTTTTAAAAATTCTAAAATAAACCATGGATGTCGTAGATATGCTTGTTAGATTTCATAGGAACTATTACATGCTTCGATTCGATAAGGCTTGGCCACTTTATGACCTTTTTAGTGAATTAAAAAGGGTCAAAAACGAGTAAAATCCGTAAATTAACAAGGAAATTCACTTAACCCTCATTTTGTCCATTTTTGAAAATGATAAAATCAACCATGGAATTCGAATATATGCTTGTTATATTTTATAGGAACTATTACATGCTTCGATTCGATAAGGCTATGCCACTTTATGACCTTTTTAGTGACTTAAAAAGGGTAAAAAACGAGTAAAATCCGTAAATTAACAAGGAAATTCACTTAACCCTCATTTTGTCCGTGTTTGAAAATGATAAAATCAACCTTGGAAGTCGAATATATGCTTGTTAGATTTCATAGGAACTATTACATGCTTTGATTCGACAAGCCTCGACCACTTTAAGCCCTTTTTAGTGAAAGAAAAAGGGTCAAAAACGAGTAAAATCCGTAAATTAACAAGGAAATTTACTTAACCCCCATTTTGACCTTTTTAAAAATTCTAAAATAAACCATGGATGTCGTAGACATGCTTGTTAGATTTCATAGGAACTATTACATGCTTCGATTTGATAAGGCTAGGCCACTTTATGACCTTTTTAGTGAATTAAAAAGGATCAAAAACGAGTAAAATCCGTAAATTAACAAGGAAATTCACTTAACCCTCATTTTGTCTGTGTTTGAAAATGATAAAATCAACCTTGGAAGTCGAATATATGCTTGTTAGATTTCATAGGAACTATTACATGCTTCGATTCGACAAGCCTCGACCACTTTAAGCCCTTTTTAGTGAAAGAAAAAAGGTCAAAAACGAGTAATATCCGTAAATTAACAAGGCAATTCACTTAACCCCCATTTTGGCCTTTTTAAAAAATTCTAAAATAAACCATGTGGATGTCGTAGATATGCTTGTTAGATTTCCTAGGAACTATGGGCACTTTATGACCTTTTTAGTGAAAGAAAAAGGGTCAAAAATGAGTCAAATCCGTAAATTAACAAGGAAATTTACTTAACCCCCATTTTGACCTTTTTAAAAATTCTAAAATAAACCATGGATGTCGTAGATATGCTTGTTAGATTTCATAGGAACTATTACATGCTTCGATTCGATAAGGCTTGGCCACTTTATGACCTTTTTAGTGAATTAAAAAGGGTCAAAAACGAGTAAAATCCGTAAATTAACAAGGAAATTCACTTAACCCTCATTTTGTCCATTTTTGAAAATGATAAAATCAACCATGGAATTCGAATATATGCTTGTTATATTTTATAGGAACTATTACATGCTTCGATTCGATAAGGCTATGCCACTTTATGACCTTTTTAGTGACTTAAAAAGGGTAAAAAACGAGTAAAATCCGTAAATTAACAAGGAAATTCACTTAACCCTCATTTTGTCCGTGTTTGAAAATGATAAAATCAACCTTGGAAGTCGAATATATGCTTGTTAGATTTCATAGGAACTATTACATGCTTTGATTCGACAAGCCTCGACCACTTTAAGCCCTTTTTAGTGAAAGAAAAAGGGTCAAAAACGAGTAAAATCCGTAAATTAACAAGGAAATTTACTTAACCCCCATTTTGACCTTTTTAAAAATTCTAAAATAAACCATGGATGTCGTAGACATGCTTGTTAGATTTCATAGGAACTATTACATGCTTCGATTTGATAAGGCTAGGCCACTTTATGACCTTTTTAGTGAATTAAAAAGGATCAAAAACGAGTAAAATCCGTAAATTAACAAGGAAATTCACTTAACCCTCATTTTGTCTGTGTTTGAAAATGATAAAATCAACCTTGGAAGTCGAATATATGCTTGTTAGATTTCATAGGAACTATTACATGCTTCGATTCGACAAGCCTCGACCACTTTAAGCCCTTTTTAGTCAAAGAAAAAAGGTCAAAAACGAGTAAAATCCGTAAATTAACAAGGCAATTCACTTAACCCCCATTTTGGCCTTTTTAAAAAATTCTAAAATAAACCATGTGGATGTCGTAGATATGCTTGTTAGATTTCCTAGGAACTATGGGCACTTTATGACCTTTTTAGTGAAAGAAAAAGGGTCAAAAATGAGTCAAATCCGTAAATTAACAAGGAAATTTACTTAACCCCCATTTTGACCTTTTTAAAAATTCTAAAATAAACCATGGATGTCGTAGATATGCTTGTTAGATTTCATAGGAACTATTACATGCTTCGATTCGATAAGGCTTGGCCACTTTATGACCTTTTTAGTGAATTAAAAAGGGTCAAAAACGAGTAAAATCCGTAAATTAACAAGGAAATTCACTTAACCCTCATTTTGTCCATTTTTGAAAATGATAAAATCAACCATGGAATTCGAATATATGCTTGTTATATTTTATAGGAACTATTACATGCTTCGATTCGATAAGGCTATGCCACTTTATGACCTTTTTAGTGACTTAAAAAGGGTCAAAAACGAGTAAAATCCGTAAATTAACAAGGAAATTCACTTAACCCTCATTTTGTCCGTGTTTGAAAATGATAAAATCAACCTTGGAAGTCGAATATATGCTTGTTAGATTTCATAGGAACTATTACATGCTTTGATTCGACAAGCCTCGACCACTTTAAGCCCTTTTTAGTGAAAGAAAAAGGGTCAAAAACGAGTAAAATCCGTAAATTAACAAGGAAATTTACTTAACCCCCATTTTGACCTTTTTAAAAATTCTAAAATAAACCATGGATGTCGTAGACATGCTTGTTAGATTTCATAGGAACTATTACATGCTTCGATTTGATAAGGCTAGGCCACTTTATGACCTTTTTAGTGAATTAAAAAGGATCAAAAACGAGTAAAATCCGTAAATTAACAAGGAAATTCACTTAACCCTCATTTTGTCTGTGTTTGAAAATGATAAAATCAACCTTGGAAGTCGAATATATGCTTGTTAGATTTCATAGGAACTATTACATGCTTCGATTCGACAACCTCGACCACTTTAAGCCCTTTTTAGTGAAAGAAAAAAGGTTAAAAACGAGTAAAATCCGTAAATTAACAAGGAAATTCACTTAACCCCCATTTTGGCCTTTTTAAAAAATTCTAAACTAAACCGTGGATGTCGTAGATATGCTTGTTAGATTTCTTAGGAACTATTACATGATTCGATTCGATAAGGCTAGGCCACTTTATGACCTTTTTAGTGAAAGAAAAAGGGTCAAAAACGAGTAAAGTCTGTAAATTAACAAGGAAATACACTTAACCCTCATTTTGTCCATTTTTGAAAATGATAAAATCAACCTTGGAATTCGAATATATGCTTGTTAGATTTCATAGGAACTATTACATGCTTCGATTCGATAAGGCTAGGCCACTTTATGACCTTTTTAGTGACTTAAAAAGGGTTAAAAACGAGTAAAATCCGTAAATTAACAAGGAAATTCACTTAACCCTCATTTTGTCCGTGTTTGAAAATGATAAAATCAACCTTGGAAGTCGAATATATGCTTGTTAGATTTCATAGGAACTATTACATGCTTTGATTCGACAAGCCTCGACCACTTTAAGCCCTTTTTAGTGAAAGAAAAAGGGTCAAAAACGAGTAAAATCCGTAAATTAACAAGGAAATTTACTTAACCCCCATTTTGACCTTTTTAAAAATTCTAAAATAAACCATGGATGTCGTAGACATGCTTGTTAGATTTCATAGGAACTATTACATGCTTCGATTTGATAAGGCTAGGCCACTTTATGACCTTTTTAGTGAATTAAAAAGGATCAAAAACGAGTAAAATCCGTAAATTAACAAGGAAATTCACTTAACCCTCATTTTGTCTGTGTTTGAAAATGATAAAATCAACCTTGGAAGTCGAATATATGCTTGTTAGATTTCATAGGAACTATTACATGCTTCGATTCGACAAGCCTCGACCACTTTAAGCCCTTTTTAGTGAAAGAAAAAAGGTCAAAAACGAGTAAAATCCGTAAATTAACAAGGCAATTCACTTAACCCCCATTTTGGCCTTTTTAAAAAATTCTAAAATAAACCATGTGGATGTCGTAGATATGCTTGTTAGATTTCCTAGGAACTATGGGCACTTTATGACCTTTTTAGTGAAAGAAAAAGGGTCAAAAATGAGTCAAATCCGTAAATTAACAAGGAAATTTACTTAACCCCCATTTTGACCTTTTTAAAAATTCTAAAATAAACCATGGATGTCGTAGATATGCTTGTTAGATTTCATAGGAACTATTACATGCTTCGATTCGATAAGGCTTGGCCACTTTATGACCTTTTTAGTGAATTAAAAAGGGTCAAAAACGAGTAAAATCCGTAAATTAACAAGGAAATTCACTTAACCCTCATTTTGTCCATTTTTGAAAATGATAAAATCAACCATGGAATTCGAATATATGCTTGTTATATTTTATAGGAACTATTACATGCTTCGATTCGATAAGGCTATGCCACTTTATGACCTTTTTAGTGACTTAAAAAGGGTCAAAAACGAGTAAAATCCGTAAATTAACAAGGAAATTCACTTAACCCTCATTTTGTCCGTGTTTGAAAATGATAAAATCAACCTTGGAAGTCGAATATATGCTTGTTAGATTTCATAGGAACTATTACATGCTTTGATTCGACAAGCCTCGACCACTTTAAGCCCTTTTTAGTGAAAGAAAAAAAGTCAAAAACGAGTAAAATCCGTAACTTAACAAGGAAATTCACTTAACCCCCATTTTGGCCTTTTTAAAAAATTCTAAAATAAACTATGGATGTCGTAGATATGCTTGTTAGATTTCATAGGAACTATTACATTCTTCGATTTGATAAGGCTAGGCCACTTTATGACCTTTTTAGTGAATTAAAAAGGGTCAAAAACGAGTAAAATTTGATATTAACAAGGAAATTCACTTAACCATCATTTTGTCCGTGTTTGAAAATGATAAAATCAACCTTGGAAGTCGAATAAATGCTTGTTAGATTTCATAGGAACTATTACATGCTTCGATTCGGCAAGCCTCGTCCACTTTAAGCCCTTTTTAGTGAAAGAAAAAAGGTCAAAAACGAGTAAAATCCGTAAATTAACAAGGCTATTCACTTAACCCCCATTTTGGCCATTTTAAAAAATTCTAAAATAAACCATATGGATGTCGTAGATATGCTTGTTAGATTTCCTAGGAACTATTACATGCTTCGATTCGATAAGGGTAGGGCACTTTATGACCTTTTTAGTGAAAGAAAAAGGGTCAAAAACGAGTAAAATCCGTAAATTAACAAGGAAATTTACTTAACCCCCATTTTGACCTTTTTAAAAATTCTAAAATAAACCATGGATGTCGTAGATATGCTTGTTAGATTTCATAGGAACTATTACATGCTTCGATTCGATACGGCTAGGCCACTTTATGACCTTTTTAGTGAATTAAAAAGGGTCAATAACGAGTAAAATCCGTAAATTAACAAGGAAATTCACATTACCCTCATCTTGTCCGTGTTTGAAAATGATAAAATCAACCTTGGAAGTCGAATATATGCTTGTTAGATTTCATAGGAACTATTACATGCTTCGATTCGACAACCTCGACCGCTTTAAGCCCTTTTTAGTGAAAGAAAAAAGGTTAAAAACGAGTAAAATCCGTAAATTAACAAGGAAATTCACTTAACCCCCATTTTGGCCTTTTTAAAAAATTCTAAACTAAACCGTGGATGTCGTAGATATGCTTGTTAGATTTCTTAGGAACTATTACATGATTCGATTCGATAAGGCTAGGCCACTTTATGACCTTTTTAGTGAAAGAAAAAGGGTCAAAAACGAGTAAAGTCTGTAAATTAACAAGGAAATACACTTAACCCTCATTTTGTCCATTTTTGAAAATGATAAAATCAACCTTGGAATTCGAATATATGCTTGTTAGATTTCATAGGAACTATTACATGCTTCGATTCGATAAGGCTAGGCCACTTTATGACCTTTTTAGTGACTTAAAAAGGGTCAAAAACGAGTAAAATCCGTAAATTAACAAGGAAATTCACTTAACGCTCATTTTGTCCGTGTTTGAAAATGATAAAATCAACCTTGGAAGTCGAATATATGCTTGTTAGATTTCATAGGAACTATTACATGCTTTGATTCGACAAGCCTCGACCACTTTAAGCCCTTTTTAGTGAAATTCACTTAACCCTCATTTTGTCCGTGTTTGAAAATGATAAAATCAACCTTGGAAGTCGAATATATGCTTGTTAGATTTCATAGGAACTATTACATGCTTTGATTCGACAAGCCTCGACCACTTTAAGCCCTTTTTAGTGAAAGAAAAAGGGTCAAAAACGAGTAAAATCCGTAAATTAACAAGGAAATTTACTTAACCCCCATTTTGACCTTTTTAAAAATTCTAAAATAAACCATGGATGTCGTAGACATGCTTGTTAGATTTCATAGGAATTATTACATGCTTCGATTTGATAAGGCTAGGCCACTTTATGACCTTTTTAGTGAATTTAAAAGGGTCAAAAACGAGTAAAATCCGTAAATTAACAAGGAAATTCACTTAACCCTCATTTTGTCCATTTTTGAAAATGATAAAATCAACCATGGAATTCGAATATATGCTTGTTATATTTTATAGGAACTATTACATGCTTCGATTCGATAAGGCTATGCCACTTTATGACCTTTTTAGTGACTTAAAAAGGGTCAAAAACGAGTAAAATCCGTAAATTAACAAGGAAATTCACTTAACCCTCATTTTGTCCGTGTTTGAAAATGATAAAATCAACCTTGGAAGTCGAATATATGCTTGTTAGATTTCATAGGAACTATTACATGCTTTGATTCGACAAGCCTCGACCACTTTAAGCCCTTTTTAGTGAAAGAAAAAAAGTCAAAAACGAGTAAAATCCGTAACTTAACAAGGAAATTCACTTAACCCCCATTTTGGCCTTTTTAAAAAATTCTAAAATAAACTATGGATGTCGTAGATATGCTTGTTAGATTTCATAGGAACTATTACATTCTTCGATTTGATAAGGCTAGGCCACTTTATGACCTTTTTAGTGAATTAAAAAGGGTCAAAAACGAGTAAAATTTGATATTAACAAGGAAATTCACTTAACCATCATTTTGTCCGTGTTTGAAAATGATAAAATCAACCTTGGAAGTCGAATAAATGCTTGTTAGATTTCATAGGAACTATTACATGCTTCGATTCGGCAAGCCTCGTCCACTTTAAGCCCTTTTTAGTGAAAGAAAAAAGGTCAAAAACGAGTAAAATCCGTAAATTAACAAGGCTATTCACTTAACCCCCATTTTGGCCATTTTAAAAAATTCTAAAATAAACCATATGGATGTCGTAGATATGCTTGTTAGATTTCCTAGGAACTATTACATGCTTCGATTCGATAAGGGTAGGGCACTTTATGACCTTTTTAGTGAAAGAAAAAGGGTCAAAAACGAGTAAAATCCGTAAATTAACAAGGAAATTTACTTAACCCCCATTTTGACCTTTTTAAAAATTCTAAAATAAACCATGGATGTCGTAGATATGCTTGTTAGATTTCATAGGAACTATTACATGCTTCGATTCGATACGGCTAGGCCACTTTATGACCTTTTTAGTGAATTAAAAAGGGTCAATAACGAGTAAAATCCGTAAATTAACAAGGAAATTCACATTACCCTCATCTTGTCCGTGTTTGAAAATGATAAAATCAACCTTGGAAGTCGAATATATGCTTGTTAGATTTCATAGGAACTATTACATGCTTCGATTCGACAACCTCGACCACTTTAAGCCCTTTTTAGTGAAAGAAAAAAGGTTAAAAACGAGTAAAATCCGTAAATTAACAAGGAAATTCACTTAACCCCCATTTTGGCCTTTTTAAAAAATTCTAAACTAAACCGTGGATGTCGTAGATATGCTTGTTAGATTTCTTAGGAACTATTACATGATTCGATTCGATAAGGCTAGGCCACTTTATGACCTTTTTAGTGAAAGAAAAAGGGTCAAAAACGAGTAAAGTCTGTAAATTAACAAGGAAATACACTTAACCCTCATTTTGTCCATTTTTGAAAATGATAAAATCAACCTTGGAATTCGAATATATGCTTGTTAGATTTCATAGGAACTATTACATGCTTCGATTCGATAAGGCTAGGCCACTTTATGACCTTTTTAGTGACTTAAAAAGGGTCAAAAACGAGTAAAATCCGTAAATTAACAAGGAAATTCACTTAACCCTCATTTTGTCCGTGTTTGAAAATGATAAAATCAACCTTGGAAGTCGAATATATGCTTGTTAGATTTCATAGGAACTATTACATGCTTTGATTCGACAAGCCTCGACCACTTTAAGCCCTTTTTAGTGAAATTCACTTAACCCTCATTTTGTCCGTGTTTGAAAATGATAAAATCAACCTTGGAAGTCGAATATATGCTTGTTAGATTTCATAGGAACTATTACATGCTTTGATTCGACAAGCCTCGACCACTTTAAGCCCTTTTTAGTGAAAGAAAAAGGGTCAAAAACGAGTAAAATCCGTAAATTAACAAGGAAATTTACTTAACCCCCATTTTGACCTTTTTAAAAATTCTAAAATAAACCATGGATGTCGTAGACATGCTTGTTAGATTTCATAGGAATTATTACATGCTTCGATTTGATAAGGCTAGGCCACTTTATGACCTTTTTAGTGAATTAAAAAGGGTCAAAAACGAGTAAAATCCGTAAATTAACAAGGAAATTCACTTAACCCTCATTTTGTCTGTGTTTGAAAATGATAAAATCAACCTTGGAAGTCGAATATATGCTTGTTAGATTTCATAGAAACTATTACATGCTTCGATTCGACAAGCCTCGACCACTTTAAGCCCTTTTTAGTGAAAGAAAAAAGGTCAAAAACGAGTAAAATCCGTAAATTAACAAGGCAATTCACTTAACCCCCATTTTGGCCATTTTAAAAAATTCTAAAATAAACCATGTGGATGTCGTAGATATGCTTGTTAGATTTCCTAGGAACTATGGGCACTTTATGACCTTTTTAGTGAAAGAAAAAGGGTCAAAAATGAGTCAAATCCGTAAATTAACAAGGAAATTTACTTAACCCCCATTTTGACCTTTTTAAAAATTCTAAAATAAACCATGGATGTCGTAGATATGCTTGTTAGATTTCATAGGAACTATTACATGCTTCGATTCGATAAGGCTAGGCCACTTTATGACCTTTTTAGTGAATTAAAAAGGGTCAAAAACGAGTAAAATCCGTAAATTAACAAGGAAATTCACTTAACCCTCATTTTGTCCATTTTTGAAAATGATAAAATCAACCATGGAATTCGAATATATGCTTGTTATATTATATAGGAACTATTACATGCTTCGATTCGATAAGGCTATGCCACTTTATGACCTTTTTAGTGACTTAAAAAGGGTCAAAAACGAGTAAAATCCGTAAATTAACAAGGAAATTCACTTAACCCTCATTTTGTCCGTGTTTGAAAATGATAAAATCAACCTTGGAAGTCGAATATATGCTTGTTAGATTTCATAGGAACTATTACATGCTTCGATTCGACAAGCCTCGACCACTTTAAGCCCTTTTTAGTGAAAGAAAAAAGGTCAAAAACGAGTAAAATCCGTAAATTAACAAGGCAATTCACTTAACCCCCATTTTGGCCATTTTAAAAAATTCTAAAATAAACCATGTGGATGTCGTAGATATGCTTGTTAGATTTCCTAGGAACTATGGGCACTCTATGACCTTTTTAGTGAAAGAAAAAGGGTCAAAAATGAGTCAAATCCGTAAATTAACAAGGAAATTTACTTAACCCCCATTTTGACCTTTTTAAAAATTCTAAAATAAACCATGGATGTCGTAGATATGCTTGTTAGATTTCATAGGAACTATTACATGCTTCGATTCGATAAGGCTAGGCCACTTTATGACCTTTTTAGTGAATTAAAAAGGGTCAAAAACGAGTAAAATCCGTAAATTAACAAGGAAATTCACTTAACCCCCATTTTGGCCTTTTTAAAAAATTCTAAACTAAACCGTGGATGTCGTAGATATGCTTGTTAGATTTCTTAGGAACTATTACATGATTCGATTCGATAAGGCTAGGCCACTTTATGACCTTTTTAGTGAAAGAAAAAGGGTCAAAAACGAGTAAAGTCTGTAAATTAACAAGGAAATACACTTAACCCTCATTTTGTCCATTTTTGAAAATGATAAAATCAACCTTGGAATTCGAATATATGCTTGTTAGATTTCATAGGAACTATTACATGCTTCGATTCGATAAGGCTAGGCCACTTTATGACCTTTTTAGTGACTTAAAAAGGGTCAAAAACGAGTAAAATCCGTAAATTAACAAGGAAATTCACTTAACCCTCATTTTGTCCGTGTTTGAAAATGATAAAATCAACCTTGGAAGTCGAATATATGCTTGTTAGATTTCATAGGAACTATTACATGCTTTGATTCGACAAGCCTCGACCACTTTAAGCCCTTTTTAGTGAAAGAAAAAGGGTCAAAAACGAGTAAAATCCGTAAATTAACAAGGAAATTTACTTAACCCCCATTTTGACCTTTTTAAAAATTCTAAAATAAACCATGGATGTCGTAGACATGCTTGTTAGATTTCATAGGAACTATTACATGCTTCGATTTGATAAGGCTAGGCCACTTTATGACCTTTTTAGTGAATTAAAAAGGATCAAAAACGAGTAAAATCCGTAAATTAACAAGGAAATTCACTTAACCCTCATTTTGTCTGTGTTTGAAAATGATAAAATCAACCTTGGAAGTCGAATATATGCTTGTTAGATTTCATAGGAACTATTACATGCTTCGATTCGACAAGCCTCGACCACTTTAAGCCCTTTTTAGTGAAAGAAAAAAGGTCAAAAACGAGTAAAATCCGTAAATTAACAAGGCAATTCACTTAACCCCCATTTTGGCCTTTTTAAAAAATTCTAAAATAAACCATGTGGATGTCGTAGATATGCTTGTTAGATTTCCTAGGAACTATGGGCCCTTTATGACCTTTTTAGTGAAAGAAAAAGGGTCAAAAATGAGTCAAATCCGTAAATTAACAAGGAAATTTACTTAACCCCCATTTTGACCTTTTTAAAAATTCTAAAATAAACCATGGATGTCGTAGATATGCTTGTTAGATTTCATAGGAACTATTACATGCTTCGATTCGATAAGGCTTGGCCACTTTATGACCTTTTTAGTGAATTAAAAAGGGTCAAAAACGAGTAAAATCCGTAAATTAACAAGGAAATTCACTTAACCCTCATTTTGTCCATTTTTGAAAATGATAAAATCAACCATGGAATTCGAATATATGCTTGTTATATTTTATAGGAACTATTACATGCTTCGATTCGATAAGGCTATGCCACTTTATGACCTTTTTAGTGACTTAAAAAGGGTCAAAAACGAGTAAAATCCGTAAATTAACAAGGAAATTCACTTAACCCTCATTTTGTCCGTGTTTGAAAATGATAAAATCAACCTTGGAAGTCGAATATATGCTTGTTAGATTTCATAGGAACTATTACATGCTTTCATTCGACAAGCCTCGACCACTTTAAGCCCTTTTTAGTGAAAGAAAAAAAGTCAAAAACGAGTAAAATCCGTAACTTAACAAGGAAATTCACTTAACCCCCATTTTGGCCTTTTTAAAAAATTCTAAAATAAACTATGGATGTCGTAGATATGCTTGTTAGATTTCATAGGAACTATTACATTCTTCGATTCGATAAGGCTAGGCCACTTTATGACCTTTTTAGTGAATTAAAAAGGGTCAAAAACGAGTAAAATTTGATATTAACAAGGAAATTCACTTAACCATCATTTTGTCCGTGTTTGAAAATGATAAAATCAACCTTGGAAGTCGAATAAATGCTTGTTAGATATCATAGGAACTATTACATGCTTCGATTCGGCAAGCCTCGTCCACTTTAAGCCCTTTTTAGTGAAAGAAAAAAGGTCAAAAACGAGTAAAATCCGTAAATTAACAAGGCTATTCACTTAACCCCCATTTTGGCCATTTTAAAAAATTCTAAAATAAACCATATGGATGTCGTAGATATGCTTGTTAGATTTCCTAGGAACTATTACATGCTTCGATTCGATAAGGGTAGGGCACTTTATGACCTTTTTAGTGAAAGAAAAAGGGTCAAAAACGAGTAAAATCCGTAAATTAACAAGGAAATTTACTTAACCCCCATTTTGACCTTTTTAAAAATTCTAAAATAAACCATGGATGTCGTAGATATGCTTGTTAGATTTCATAGGAACTATTACATGCTTCGATTCGATACGGCTAGGCCACTTTATGACCTTTTTAGTGAATTAAAAAGGGTCAATAACGAGTAAAATCCGTAAATTAACAAGGAAATTCACATTACCCTCATCTTGTCCGTGTTTGAAAATGATAAAATCAACCTTGGAAGTCTAATATATGCTTGTTAGATTTCATAGGAACTATTACATGCTTCGATTCGACAACCTCGACCACTTTAAGCCCTTTTTAGTGAAAGAAAAAAGGTTAAAAACGAGTAAAATCCGTAAATTAACAAGGAAATTCACTTAACCCCCATTTTGGCCTTTTTAAAAAATTCTAAACTAAACCGTGGATGTCGTAGATATGCTTGTTGGATTTCTTAGGAACTATTACATGATTCGATTCGATAAGGCTAGGCCACTTTATGACCTTTTTAGTGAAAGAAAAAGGGTCAAAAACGAGTAAAGTCTGTAAATTAACAAGGAAATACACTTAACCCTCATTTTGTCCATTTTTGAAAATGATAAAATCAACCTTGGAATTCGAATATATGCTTGTTAGATTTCATAGGAACTATTACATGCTTCGATTCGATAAGGCTAGGCCACTTTATGACCTTTTTAGTGACTTAAAAAGGGTCAAAAACGAGTAAAATCCGTAAATTAACAAGGAAATTCACTTAACCCTCATTTTGTCCGTGTTTGAAAATGATAAAATCAACCTTGGAAGTCGAATATATGCTTGTTAGATTTCATAGGAACTATTACATGCTTTGATTCGACAAGCCTCGACCACTTTAAGCCCTTTTTAGTGAAATTCACTTAACCCTCATTTTGTCCGTGTTTGAAAATGATAAAATCAACCTTGGAAGTCGAATATATGCTTGTTAGATTTCATAGGAACTATTACATGCTTTGATTCGACAAGCCTCGACCACTTTAAGCCCTTTTTAGTGAAAGAAAAAGGGTCAAAAACGAGTAAAATCCGTAAATTAACAAGGAAATTTACTTAACCCCCATTTTGACCTTTTTAAAAATTCTAAAATAAACCATGGATGTCGTAGACATGCTTGTTAGATTTCATAGGAATTATTACATGCTTCGATTTGATAAGGCTAGGCCACTTTATGACCTTTTTAGTGAATTAAAAAGGGTCAAAAACGAGTAAAATCCGTAAATTAACAAGGAAATTCACTTAACCCTCATTTTGTCTGTGTTTGAAAATGATAAAATCAACCTTGGAAGTCGAATATATGCTTGTTAGATTTCATAGAAACTATTACATGCTTCGATTCGACAAGCCTCGACCACTTTAAGCCCTTTTTAGTGAAAGAAAAAAGGTCAAAAACGAGTAAAATCCGTAAATTAACAAGGCAATTCACTTAACCCCCATTTTGGCCATTTTAAAAAATTCTAAAATAAACCATGTGGATGTCGTAGATATGCTTGTTAGATTTCCTAGGAACTATGGGCACTTTATGACCTTTTTAGTGAAAGAAAAAGGGTCAAAAATGAGTCAAATCCGTAAATTAACAAGGAAATTTACTTAACCCCCATTTTGACCTTTTTAAAAATTCTAAAATAAACCATGGATGTCGTAGATATGCTTGTTAGATTTCATAGGAACTATTACATGCTTCGATTCGATAAGGCTAGGCCACTTTATGACCTTTTTAGTGAATTAAAAAGGGTCAAAAACGAGTAAAATCCGTAAATTAACAAGGAAATTCACTTAACCCTCATTTTGTCCATTTTTGAAAATGATAAAATCAACCATGGAATTCGAATATATGCTTGTTATATTTTATAGGAACTATTACATGCTTCGATTCGATAAGGCTATGCCACTTTATGACCTTTTTAGTGACTTAAAAAGGGTCAAAAACGAGTAAAATCCGTAAATTAACAAGGAAATTCACTTAACCCTCATTTTGTCCGTGTTTGAAAATGATAAAATCAACCTTGGAAGTCGAATATATGCTTGTTAGATTTCATAGGAACTATTACATGCTTCGATTCGACAAGCCTCGACCACTTTAAGCCCTTTTTAGTGAAAGATAAAAGGTCAAAAACGAGTAAAATCCGTAAATTAACAAGGCAATTCACTTAACCCCCATTTTGGCCATTTTAAAAAATTCTAAAATAAACCATGTGGATGTCGTAGATATGCTTGTTAGATTTCCTAGGAACTATGGGCACTTTATGACCATTTTAGTGAAAGAAAAAGGGTCAAAAATGAGTCAAATCCGTAAATTAACAAGGAAATTTACTTAACCCCCATTTTGACCTTTTTAAAAATTCTAAAATAAACCATGGATGTCGTAGATATGCTTGTTAGATTTCATAGGAACTATTACATGCTTCGATTCGATAAGGCTTGGCCACTTTATGACCTTTTTAGTGAATTAAAAAGGGTCAAAAACGAGTAAAATCCGTAAATTAACAAGGAAATTCACTTAACCCTCATTTTGTCCATTTTTGAAAATGATAAAATCAACCATGGAATTCGAATATATGCTTGTTATATTTTATAGGAACTATTACATGCTTTGATTCGACAAGCCTCGACCACTTTAAGCCCTTTTTGGTGAAAGAAAAAAGGTTAAAAACGAGTAAAATCCGTAAATTAACAAGGAAATTCACTTAACCATCATTTTGACCGTGTTTGAAAATGATAAAATCAACCTTGGAAGTCGAATAAATGCTTGTTAGATTTCATAGGAACAATTACATGCTTCGATTCTGCAAGCCTCGACCACTTTAAGCCCTTTTTAGTGAAAGAAAAAAGGTCAAAAACGAGTAAAATCCGTAAATTAACAAGGCAATTCACTTAACCCCCATTTTGGCCATTTTAAAAAATTCTAAAATAAACCATATGGATGTCGTAGATATGCTTGTTAGATTTCCTAGGAACTATTACATGCTTCGATTCGATAAGGCTAGGGCACTTTATGACCTTTTTAGTGAAAGAAAAAGGGTCAAAAACGAGTAAAATCCGTAAATTAACAAGGAAATTTACTTAACCCCCATTTTGACCTTTTTAAAAATTCTAAAATAAACCATGGATGTCGTAGATATGCTTGTTAGATTTCATAGGAACTATTACATGCTTCGATTCGATAAGGCTAGGCCACTTTATGACCTTTTTAGTGAATTAAAAAGGGTCAAAAACGAGTAAAATCCGTAAATTAACAAGGAAATTCACTTAAACCTCATTTTGCCCGTGTTTGAAAATGATAAAATCAACCTTGGAAGTCGAATATATGCTTGTTAGATTTCATAGGAACTATTACATGCTTCGATTCGACAACCTCGACCACTTTAAGCCCTTTTTGGTGAAAGAAAAAAGGTTAAAAACGAGTAAAATCCGTAAATTAACAAGGAAATTCACTTAACCCCCATTTTGGCCTTTTTAAAAAATTCTAAACTAAACCGTGGATGTCGTAGATATGCTTGTTAGATTTCTTAGGAACTATTACATGATTCGATTCGATAAGGCTAGGCCACTTTATGACCTTTTTAGTGAAAGAAAAAGGGTCAAAAACGAGTAAAGTCCGTAAATTAACAAGGAAATACACTTAACCCTCATTTTGTCCATTTTTGAAAATGATAAAATCAACCTTGGAATTCGAATATATGCTTGTTAGATTTCATAGGAACTATTACATACTTCGATTCGATAAGGCTAGGCCACTTTATGACCTTTTTAGTGACTTAAAAAGGGTCAAAAACGAGTAAAATCCGTAAATTAACAAGGAAATTCACTTAACCCTCATTTTGTCCGTGTTTGAAAATGATAAAATCAACCTTGGAAGTCGAATATATGCTTGTTAGATTTCATAGGAACAATTACATGCTTTGATTCGACAAGCCTCGACCACTTTAAGCCCTTTTTAGTGAAAGAAAAAGGGTCAAAAACGAGTAAAATCCGTAAATTAACAAGGAAATTTACTTAACCCCCATTTTGACCTTTTTAAAAATTCTAAAATAAACCATGGATGTCGTAGACATTCTTGTTAGATTTCATAGGAACTATTACATGCTTCGATTCGATAAGCCTAGGCCACTTTATGACCTTTTTAGTGAATTAAAAAGGGTCAAAAACGAGTAAAATCCGTAAATTAACAAGGAAATTCACTTAACCCTCATTTTGTCCGTGTTTGAAAATGATAAAATCAACCTTGGAAGTCGAATATATGCTTGTTAGATTTCATAGGAACTATTACATGCTTCGATTCGACAAGCCTCGACCACTTTAAGCCCTTTTTAGTGAAAGAAAAAAGGTCAAAAACGAGTAAAATCCGTAAATTAACAAGGAAATTTACTTAACCCCCATTTTGACCTTTTTAAAAATTCTAAAATAAACCATGGATGTCGTAGACATGCTTGTTAGATTTCATAGGAACTATTACATGCTTCGATTCGATAAGGCTATGCCACTTTATGACCTTTTTAGTGACTTAAAAAGGGTCAAAAACGAGTAAAATCCGTAAATTAACAAGGAAATTCACTTAACCCTCATTTTGTCCGTGTTTGAAAATGATAAAATCAACCTTGGAAGTCGAATATATGCTTGTTAGATTTCATAGGAACTATTACATGCTTTGATTCGACAAGCCTCGACCACTTTAAGCCCTTTTTAGTGAAAGAAAAAAAGTCAAAAACGAGTAAAATCCGTAACTTAACAAGGAAATTCACTTAACCCCCATTTTGGCCATTTTAAAAAATTCTAAAATAAACCATATGGATGTCGTAGATATGCTTGTTAGATTTCATAGGAACTATTACATTCTTCGATTCGATAAGGCTATGCCACTTTATGACCTTTTTAGTGACTTAAAAAGGGTCAAAAACGAGTAAAATCCGTAAATTAACAAGGAAATTCACTTAACCATCATTTTGACCGTGTTTGAAAATGATAAAATCAACCTTGGAAGTCGAATAAATGCTTGTTAGATTTCATAGGAACTATTACATGCTTTGATTCGACAAGCCTCGACCACTTTAAGCCCTTTTTAGTGAAAGAAAAAAAGTCAAAAACGAGTAAAATCCGTAACTTAACAAGGAAATTCACTTAACCCCCATTTTGGCCATTTTAAAAAATTCTAAAATAAACCATATGGATGTCGTAGATATGCTTGTTAGATTTCCTAGGAACTATTACATGCTTCGATTCGATAAGGCTAGGGCACTTTATGACCTTTTTAGTGAAAGAAAAAGGGTCAAAAACGAGTAAAATCCGTAAATTAACAAGGAAATTTACTTAACCCCCATTTTGACCTTTTTAAAAATTCTAAAATAAACCATGGATGTCGTAGATATGCTTGTTAGATTTCATAGGAACTATTACATGCTTCGATTCGATAAGGCTAGGCCACTTTATGACCTTTTTAGTGAATTAAAAAGGGTCAAAAACGAGTAAAATCCGTAAATTAACAAGGAAATTCACTTAAACCTCATTTTGCCCGTGTTTGAAAATGATAAAATCAACCTTGAAAGTCGAATATATGCTTGTTAGATTTCATAGGAACTATTACATGCTTCGATTCGACAACCTCGACCACTTTAAGCCCTTTTTAGTGAAAGAAAAAAGGTTAAAAACGAGTAAAATCCGTAAATTAACAAGGAAATTCACTTAACCCCCATTTTGGCCTTTTTAAAAAATTCTAAACTAAACCGTGGATGTCGTAGATATGCTTGTTAGATTTCTTAGGAACTATTACATGATTCGATTCGATAAGGCTAGGCCACTTTATGACCTTTTTAGTGAAAGAAAAAGGGTCAAAAACGAGTAAAGTCCGTAAATTAACAAGGAAATACACTTAACCCTCATTTTGTCCATTTTTGAAAATGATAAAATCAACCTTGGAATTCGAATATATGCTTGTTAGATTTCATAGGAACTATTACATGCTTCGATTCGATAAGGCTAGGCCACTTTATGACCTTTTTAGTGACTTAAAAAGGGTCAAAAACGAGTAAAATCCGTAAATTAACAAGGAAATTCACTTAACCCTCATTTTGTCCGTGTTTGAAAATGATAAAATCAACCTTGGAAGTCGAATATATGCTTGTTAGATTTCATAGGAACAATTACATGCTTTGATTCGACAAGCCTCGACCACTTTAAGCCCTTTTTAGTGAAAGAAAAAGGGTCAAAAACGAGTAAAATCCGTAAATTAACAAGGAAATTTACTTAACCCCCATTTTGACCTTTTTAAAAATTCTAAAATAAACCATGGATGTCGTAGATATGCTTGTTAGATTTCATAGGAACTATTACATGCTTCGATTCGATAAGGCTAGGCCACTTTATGACCTTTTTAGTGAATTAAAAAGGGTCAAAAACGAGTAAAATCCGTAAATTAACAAGGAAATTCACTTAAACCTCATTTTGCCCGTGTTTGAAAATGATAAAATCAACCTTGGAAGTCGAATATATGCTTGTTAGATTTCATAGGAACTATTACATGCTTCGATTCGACAACCTCGACCACTTTAAGCCCTTTTTGGTGAAAGAAAAAAGGTTAAAAACGAGTAAAATCCGTAAATTAACAAGGAAATTCACTTAACCCCCATTTTGGCCTTTTTAAAAAATTCTAAACTAAACCGTGGATGTCGTAGATATGCTTGTTAGATTTCTTAGGAACTATTACATGATTCGATTCGATAAGGCTAGGCCACTTTATGACCTTTTTAGTGAAAGAAAAAGGGTCAAAAACGAGTAAAGTCCGTAAATTAACAAGGAAATACACTTAACCCTCATTTTGTCCATTTTTGAAAATGATAAAATCAACCTTGGAATTCGAATATATGCTTGTTAGATTTCATAGGAACTATTACATACTTCGATTCGATAAGGCTAGGCCACTTTATGACCTTTTTAGTGACTTAAAAAGGGTCAAAAACGAGTAAAATCCGTAAATTAACAAGGAAATTCACTTAACCCTCATTTTGTCCGTGTTTGAAAATGATAAAATCAACCTTGGAAGTCGAATATATGCTTGTTAGATTTCATAGGAACAATTACATGCTTTGATTCGACAAGCCTCGACCACTTTAAGCCCTTTTTAGTGAAAGAAAAAGGGTCAAAAACGAGTAAAATCCGTAAATTAACAAGGAAATTTACTTAACCCCCATTTTGACCTTTTTAAAAATTCTAAAATAAACCATGGATGTCGTAGACATTCTTGTTAGATTTCATAGGAACTATTACATGCTTCGATTCGATAAGGCTAGGCCACTTTATGACCTTTTTAGTGAATTAAAAAGGGTCAAAAACGAGTAAAATCCGTAAATTAACAAGGAAATTCACTTAACCCTCATTTTGTCCGTGTTTGAAAATGATAAAATCAACCTTGGAAGTCGAATATATGCTTGTTAGATTTCATAGGAACTATTACATGCTTCGATTCGACAAGCCTCGACCACTTTAAGCCCTTTTTAGTGAAAGAAAAAAGGTCAAAAACGAGTAAAATCCGTAAATTAACAAGGAAATTTACTTAACCCCCATTTTGACCTTTTTAAAAATTCTAAAATAAACCATGGATGTCGTAGACATGCTTGTTAGATTTCATAGGAACTATTACATGCTTCGATTCGATAAGGCTATGCCACTTTATGACCTTTTTAGTGACTTAAAAAGGGTCAAAAACGAGTAAAATCCGTAAATTAACAAGGAAATTCACTTAACCCTCATTTTGTCCGTGTTTGAAAATGATAAAATCAACCTTGGAAGTCGAATATATGCTTGTTAGATTTCATAGGAACTATTACATGCTTTGATTCGACAAGCCTCGACCACTTTAAGCCCTTTTTAGTGAAAGAAAAAAAGTCAAAAACGAGTAAAATCCGTAACTTAACAAGGAAATTCACTTAACCCCCATTTTGGCCATTTTAAAAAATTCTAAAATAAACCATATGGATGTCGTAGATATGCTTGTTAGATTTCATAGGAACTATTACATTCTTCGATTCGATAAGGCTATGCCACTTTATGACCTTTTTAGTGACTTAAAAAGGGTCAAAAACGAGTAAAATCCGTAAATTAACAAGGAAATTCACTTAACCATCATTTTGACCGTGTTTGAAAATGATAAAATCAACCTTGGAAGTCGAATAAATGCTTGTTAGATTTCATAGGAACTATTACATGCTTTGATTCGACAAGCCTCGACCACTTTAAGCCCTTTTTAGTGAAAGAAAAAAAGTCAAAAACGAGTAAAATCCGTAACTTAACAAGGAAATTCACTTAACCCCCATTTTGGCCATTTTAAAAAATTCTAAAATAAACCATATGGATGTCGTAGATATGCTTGTTAGATTTCCTAGGAACTATTACATGCTTCGATTCGATAAGGCTAGGGCACTTTATGACCTTTTTAGTGAAAGAAAAAGGGTCAAAAACGAGTAAAATCCGTAAATTAACAAGGAAATTTACTTAACCCCCATTTTGACCTTTTTAAAAATTCTAAAATAAACCATGGATGTCGTAGTTATGCTTGTTAGATTTCATAGGAACTATTACATGCTTCGATTCGATAAGGCTAGGCCACTTTATGACCTTTTTAGTGAATTAAAAAGGGTCAAAAACGAGTAAAATCCGTAAATTAACAAGGAAATTCACTTAAACCTCATTTTGCCCGTGTTTGAAAATGATAAAATCAACCTTGAAAGTCGAATATATGCTTGTTAGATTTCATAGGAACTATTACATGCTTCGATTCGACAACCTCGACCACTTTAAGCCCTTTTTAGTGAAAGAAAAAAGGTTAAAAACGAGTAAAATCCGTAAATTAACAAGGAAATTCACTTAACCCCCATTTTGGCCTTTTTAAAAAATTCTAAACTAAACCGTGGATGTCGTAGATATGCTTGTTAGATTTCTTAGGAACTATTACATGATTCGATTCGATAAGGCTAGGCCACTTTATGACCTTTTTAGTGAAAGAAAAAGGGTCAAAAACGAGTAAAGTCCGTAAATTAACAAGGAAATACACTTAACCCTCATTTTGTCCATTTTTGAAAATGATAAAATCAACCTTGGAATTCGAATATATGCTTGTTAGATTTCATAGGAACTATTACATGCTTCGATTCGATAAGGCTAGGCCACTTTATGACCTTTTTAGTGACTTAAAAAGGGTCAAAAACGAGTAAAATCCGTAAATTAACAAGGAAATTCACTTAACCCTCATTTTGTCCGTGTTTGAAAATGATAAAATCAACCTTGGAAGTCGAATATATGCTTGTTAGATTTCATAGGAACAATTACATGCTTTGATTCGACAAGCCTCGACCACTTTAAGCCCTTTTTAGTGAAAGAAAAAGGGTCAAAAACGAGTAAAATCCGTAAATTAACAAGGAAATTTACTTAACCCCCATTTTGACCTTTTTAAAAATTCTAAAATAAACCATGGATGTCGTAGACATTCTTGTTAGATTTCATAGGAACTATTACATGCTTCGATTCGATAAGGCTAGGCCACTTTATGACCTTTTTAGTGAATTAAAAAGGGTCAAAAACGAGTAAAATCCGTAAATTAACAAGGAAATTCACTTAACCCTCATTTTGTCCGTGTTTGAAAATGATAAAATCAACCTTGGAAGACGAATATATGCTTGTTAGATTTCATAGGAACTATTACATGCTTCGATTCGACAAGCCTCGACCACTTTAAGCCCTTTTTAGTGAAAGAAAAAAGGTCAAAAACGAGTAAAATCCGTAAATTAACAAGGAAATTTACTTAACCCCCATTTTGACCTTTTTAAAAATTCTAAAATAAACCATGGATGTCGTAGACATGCTTGTTAGATTTCATAGGAACTATTACATGCTTCGATTCGATAAGGCTATGCCACTTTATGACCTTTTTAGTGACTTAAAAAGGGTCAAAAACGAGTAAAATCCGTAAATTAACAAGGAAATTCACTTAACCCTCATTTTGTCCGTGTTTGAAAATGATAAAATCAACCTTGGAAGTCGAATATATGCTTGTTAGATTTCATAGGAACTATTACATGCTTTGATTCGACAAGCCTCGACCACTTTAAGCCCTTTTTAGTGAAAGAAAAAAAGTCAAAAACGAGTAAAATCCGTAACTTAACAAGGAAATTCACTTAACCCCCATTTTGGCCATTTTAAAAAATTCTAAAATAAACCATATGGATGTCGTAGATATGCTTGTTAGATTTCATAGGAACTATTACATTCTTCGATTCGATAAGGCTATGCCACTTTATGACCTTTTTAGTGACTTAAAAAGGGTCAAAAACGAGTAAAATCCGTAAATTAACAAGGAAATTCACTTAACCATCATTTTGACCGTGTTTGAAAATGATAAAATCAACCTTGGAAGTCGAATAAATGCTTGTTAGATTTCATAGGAACTATTACATGCTTTGATTCGACAAGCCTCGACCACTTTAAGCCCTTTTTAGTGAAAGAAAAAAAGTCAAAAACGAGTAAAATCCGTAACTTAACAAGGAAATTCACTTAACCCCCATTTTGGCCATTTTAAAAAATTCTAAAATAAACCATATGGATGTCGTAGATATGCTTGTTAGATTTCCTAGGAACTATTACATGCTTCGATTCGATAAGGCTAGGGCACTTTATGACCTTTTTAGTGAAAGAAAAAGGGTCAAAAACGAGTAAAATCCGTAAATTAACAAGGAAATTTACTTAACCCCCATTTTGACCTTTTTAAAAATTCTAAAATAAACCATGGATGTCGTAGATATGCTTGTTAGATTTCATAGGAACTATTACATGCTTCGATTCGATAAGGCTAGGCCACTTTATGACCTTTTTAGTGAATTAAAAAGGGTCAAAAACGAGTAAAATCCGTAAATTAACAAGGAAATTCACTTAAACCTCATTTTGCCCGTGTTTGAAAATGATAAAATCAACCTTGGAAGTCGAATATATGCTTGTTAGATTTCATAGGAACTATTACATGCTTCGATTCGACAACCTCGACCACTTTAAGCCCTTTTTAGTGAAAGAAAAAAGGTTAAAAACGAGTAAAATCCGTAAATTAACAAGGAAATTCACTTAACCCCCATTTTGGCCTTTTTAAAAAATTCTAAACTAAACCGTGGATGTCGTAGATATGCTTGTTAGATTTCTTAGGAACTATTACATGATTCGATTCGATAAGGCTAGGCCACTTTATGACCTTTTTAGTGAAAGAAAAAGGGTCAAAAACGAGTAAAGTCCGTAAATTAACAAGGAAATACACTTAACCCTCATTTTGTCCATTTTTGAAAATGATAAAATCAACCTTGGAATTCGAATATATGCTTGTTAGATTTCATAGGAACTATTACATGCTTCGATTCGATAAGGCTAGGCCACTTTATGACATTTTTAGTGAAAGAAAAAGGGTCAAAAACGAGTAAAGTCCGTAAATTAACAAGGAAATACACTTAACCCTCATTTTGTCCATTTTTGAAAATGATAACATCAACCTTGGAATTCGAATATATGCTTGTTAGATTTCATAGGAACTATTACATGCTTCGATTCGATAAGGCTAGGCCACTTTAAGCCCTTTTTAGTGAAAGAAAAAGGGTCAAAAACGAGTAAAATCCGTAAATTAACAAGGAAATTTACTTAACCCCCATTTTGACCTTTTTAAAAATTCTAAAATAAACCATGGATGTCGTAGACATTCTTGTTAGATTTCATAGGAACTATTACATGCTTCGATTCGATAAGGCTAGGCCACTTTATGACCTTTTTAGTGAATTAAAAAGGGTCAAAAACGAGTAAAATCCGTAAATTAACAAGGAAATTCACTTAACCCTCATTTTGTCCGTGTTTGAAAATGATAAAATCAACCTTGGAAGTCGAATATATGCTTGTTAGATTTCATAGGAACTATTACATGCTTCGATTCGACAAGCCTCGACCACTTTAAGCCCTTTTTAGTGAAAGAAAAAAGGTCAAAAACGAGTAAAATCCGTAAATTAACAAGGCAATTCACTTAACCCCCATTTTGGCCATTTTAAAAAACTCTAAAATAAACCATGTGGATGTCGTAGATATGCTTGTTAGATTTCCTTGGAACTATGGGCACTTTATGACCTTTTTAGTGAAAGAAAAAGGGTCAAAAATGAGTAAAATCCGTAAATTAACAAGGAAATTTACTTAACCCCCATTTTGACCTTTTTAAAAATTCTAAAATAAACCATGGATGTCGTAGATATGCTTGTTAGATTTCATAGGAACTATTACATGCTTCGATTCGATAAGGCTAGGCCACTTTATGATCTTTTTAGTGAATTAAAAAGGGTCAAAAACGAGTAAAATCCGTAAATTAACAAGGAAATTCACTTAACCCTCATTTTGTCCATTTTTGAAAATGATAAAATCAACCATGGAATTCGAATATATGCTTGTTATATTTTATAGGAACTATTACATGCTTCGATTCGATAAGGCTATGCCACTTTATGACCTTTTTAGTGACTTAAAAAGGGTCAAAAACAAGTAAAATCCGTAAATTAACAAGGAAATTCACTTAACCCTCATTTTGTCCGTGTTTGAAAATGATAAAATCAACCTTGGAAGTCGAATATATGCTTGTTAGATTTCATAGGAACTATTACATGCTTTGATTCGACAAGCCTCGACCACTTTAAGCCCTTTTTAGTGATAGAAAAAAAGTCAAAAACGAGTAAAATCCGTAACTTAACAAGGAAATTCACTTAACCCCCATTTTGGCCTTTTTAAAAAATTCTAAAATAAATCATGGATGTCGTAGATATGCTTGTTAGATTTCATAGGAACTATTACATTCTTCGATTCGATAAGGCTAGGCCACTTTATGACCTTTTTAGTGAATTAAAAAGGGTCAAAAATGAGTAAAATCTGTATATTAACAAGGAAATTCACTTAACCATCATTTTGTCCGTGTTTGAAAATGATAAAATCAACCTTGGAAGTCGAATAAATGCTTGTTAGATTTCATAGGAACTATTACATGCTTCGATTCGGCAAGCCTCGACCCCTTTAAGCCCTTTTTAGTGAAAGAAAAAAGGTCAAAAACGAGTAAAATCCGTAAATTAACAAGGCAATTCACTTAACCCCCATTTTGGCCATTTTAAAAAATTCTAAAATAAACCATATGGATGTCGTAGATATGCTTGTTAGATTTCCTAGGAACTATTACATGCTTCGATTCGATAAGGCTAGGGCACTTTATGACCTTTTTAGTGAAAGAAAAAGGGTCAAAAACGAGTAAAATCCGTAAATTAACACGGAAATTTACTTAACCCCCATTTTGACCTTTTTAAAAATTCTAAAATAAACCATGGATGTCGTAGATATGCTTGTTAGATTTCATAGGAACTATTACATGCTTCGATTCGATAAGGCTAGGCCACTTTATGACCTTTTTAGTGAATTAAAAAGGGTCAAAAACGAGTAAAATCCGTAAATTAACAAGGAAATTCACTTAACCCTCATTTTGTCCGTGTTTGAAAATGATAAAATCAACCTTGGAAGTCGAATATATGCTTGTTAGATTTCATAGGAACAATTACATGTTTTGATTCGACAAGCCTCGACCACTTTAAGCCCTTTTTAGTGAAAGAAAAAGGGTCAAAAACGAGTAAAATCCGTAAATTAACAAGGAAATTTACTTAACCCCCATTTTGACCTTTTTAAAAATTCTAAAATAAACCATGGATGTCGTAGACATGCTTGTTAGATTTCATAGGAACTATTACAGGCTTCGATTCGATAAGGCTAGGCCACTTTATGACCTTTTTAGTGAATTAAAAAGGGTCAAAAACGAGTAAAATCCGTAAATTAACAAGGAAATTCACTTAACCCTCATTTTGTCCGTGTTTGAAAATGATAAAATCAACCTTGGAAGTCGAATATATGCTTGTTAGATTTCATAGGAACTATTACATGCTTCGATTCGACAAGCCTCGACCACTTTAAGCCCTTTTTAGTGAAAGAAAAAAGGTCAAAAACGAGTAAAATCCGTAAATTAACAAGGCAATTCACTTAACCCCCATTTTGGCCATTTTAAAAAATTCTAAAATAAACCATGTGGATGTCGTAGATATGCTTGTTAGATTTCCTTGGAACTATGGGCACTTTATGACCTTTTTAGTGAAAGAAAAAGGGTCAAAAATGAGTAAAATCCGTAAATTAACAAGGAAATTTACTTAACCCCCATTTTGACCTTTTTAAAAATTCTAAAATAAACCATGAATGTCGTAGATATGCTTGTTAGATTTCATAGGAACTATTACATGCTTCGATTCGATAAGGCTAGGCCACTTTATGACCTTTTTAGTGAATTAAAAAGGGTCAAAAACGAGTAAAATCCGTAAATTAACAAGGAAATTCACTTAACCCTCATTTTGTCCATTTTTGAAAATGATAAAATCAACCATGGAATTCGAATATATGCTTGTTATATTTTATAGGAACTATTACATGCTTCGATTCGATAAGGCTATGCCACTTTATGACCTTTTTAGTGACTTAAAAAGGGTCAAAAACAAGTAAAATCCGTAAATTAACAAGGAAATTCACTTAACCCTCATTTTGTCCGTGTTTGAAAATGATAAAATCAACCTTGGAAGTCGGATATATGCTTGTTAGATTTCATAGGAACTATTACATGCTTTGATTCGACAAGCCTCGACCACTTTAAGCCCTTTTTAGTGATAGAAAAAAAGTCAAAAACGAGTAAAATCCGTAACTTAACAAGGAAATTCACTTAACCCCCATTTTGGCCTTTTTAAAAAATTCTAAAATAAACCATGGATGTCGTAGATATGCTTGTTAGATTTCATAGGAACTATTACATTCTTCGGTTCGATAAGGCTAGGCCACTTTATGACCTTTTTAGTGAATTAAAAAGGGTCAAAAATGAGTAAAATCTGTATATTAACAAGGAAATTCACTTAACCATCATTTGTCCGTGTTTGAAAATGATAAAATCAACCTTGGAAGTCGAATAAATGCTTGTTAGATTTCATAGGAACTATTACATGCTTCGATTCAGCAAGCCTCGACCCCTTTAAGCCCTTTTTAGTGAAAGAAAAAAGGTCAAAAACGAGTAAAATCCGTAAATTAACAAGGCAATTCACTTAACCCCCATTTTGGCCATTTTAAAAAATTCTAAAATAAACCATATGGATGTCGTAGATATGCTTGTTAGATTTCCTAGGAACTATTACATGCTTCGATTCGATAAGGCTAGGGCACTTTATGACCTTTTTAGTGAAAGAAAAAGGGTCAAAAACTAGTAAAATCCGTAAATTAACAAGGAAATTTACTTAACCCCCATTTTGACCTTTTTAAAAATTCTAAAATAAACCATGGATGTCGTAGATATGCTTGTTAGATTTCATAGGAACTATTACATGCTTCGATTCGATAAGGCTAGGCCACTTTATGACCTTTTTAGTGAATTAAAAAGGGTCAAAAACGAGTAAAATCCGTAAATTAACAAGGAAATTCACTTAACCCTCATTTTGTCCGTGCTGGAAAATGATAAAATCAACCTTGGAAGTCGAATATATGCTTGTTAGATTTCATAGGAATTATTACATGCTTCGATTCGACAAGCCTCGACCACTTTAAGCCCTTTTTAGTGAAAGAAAAAAGGTTAAAAACGAGTAAAATCCGTAAATTAACAAGGAAATTCACTTAATCCCCATTTTGGCCTTTTTAAAAAATTCTAAACTAAACCGTGAATGTCGTAGATATGCTTGTTAGATTTCTTAGGAACTATTACATGATTCGGTTCGATAAGGCTATGCCACTTTATGACCTTTTTAGTGAAAGAAAAATGGTCAAAAACGAGTAAAATCCGTAAATTAACAAGAAAATTCACTTAACCATCATTTTGTCCATTTTTGAAAATGATAAAATCAACCTTGGAATTCGAATATATGCTTGTTAGATTTCATAGGAACTATTACATGCTTCGTTTCGATAAGGCTAGGCCACTTTATAACCTTTTTAGTGACTTAAAAAGGGTCAAAAACGAGTAAAATCCGTAAATTAACAAGGAAATTCACTTAACCCTCATTTTGTCCGTGTTTGAAAATGATAAAATCAACCATGGAATTCGAATATATGCTTGTTATATTTTATAGGAACTATTACATGCTTCGATTCGATAAGGCTATGCCACTTTATGACCTTTTTAGTGACTTAAAAAGGGTCAAAAACAAGTAAAATCCGTAAATTAACAAGGAAATTCACTTAACCCTCATTTTGTCCGTGTTTGAAAATGATAAAATCAACCTTGGAAGTCGAATATATGCTTGTTAGATTTCATAGGAACTATTACATGCTTTGATTCGACAAGCCTCGACCACTTTAAGCCCTTTTTAGTGATAGAAAAAAAGTCAAAAACGAGTAAAATCCGTAACTTAACAAGGAAATTCACTTAACCCCCATTTTGGCCTTTTTAAAAAATTCTAAAATAAACCATGGATGTCGTAGATATGCTTGTTAGATTTCATAGGAACTATTACATTCTTCGATTCGATAAGGCTAGGCCACTTTATGACCTTTTTAGTGAATTAAAAAGGGTCCAAAATGAGTAAAATCTGTATATTAACAAGGAAATTCACTTAACCATCATTTTGTCCGTGTTTGAAAATGATAAAATCAACCTTGGAAGTCGAATAAATGCTTGTTAGATTTCATAGGAACTATTACATGCTTCGATTCGGCAAGCCTCGACCCCTTTAAGCCCTTTTTAGTGAAAGAAAAAAGGTCAAAAACGAGTAAAATCCGTAAATTAACAAGGCAATTCACTTAACCCCCATTTTGGCCATTTTAAAAAATTCTAAAATAAACCATATGGATGTCGTAGATATGTTTGTTAGATTTCCTAGGAACTATTACATGCTTTGATTCGATAAGGCTAGGGCACTTTATGACCTTTTTAGTGAAAGAAAAAGGGTCAAAAACGAGTAAAATCCGTAAATTAACAAGGAAATTTACTTAACCCCCATTTTGACCTTTTTAAAAATTCTAAAATAAACCATGGATGTCGTAGATATGCTTGTTAGATTTCATAGGAACTATTACATGCTTCGATTCGATAAGGCTAGGCCACTTTATGACCTTTTTAGTGAATTAAAAAGGGTCAAAAACGAGTAAAATCCGTAAATTAACAAGGAAATTCACTTAACCCTCATTTTGTCCGTGTTTGAAAATGATAAAATCAACCTTGGAAGTCGAATATATGCTTGTTAGATTTCATAGGAACAATTACATGTTTTGATTCGACAAGCCTCGACCACTTTAAGCCCTTTTTAGTGAAAGAAAAAGGGTCAAAAACGAGTAAAATCCGTAAATTAACAAGGAAATTTACTTAACCCCCATTTTGACCTTTTTAAAAATTCTAAAATAAACCATGGATGTCGTAGACATGCTTGTTAGATTTCATAGGAACTATTACATGCTTCGATTCGATAAGGCTAGGCCACTTTATGACCTTTTTAGTGAATTAAAAAGGGTCAAAAACGAGTAAAATCCGTAAATTAACAAGGAAATTCACTTAACCCTCATTTTGTCCGTGTTTGAAAATGATAAAATCAACCTTGGAAGTCGAATATATGCTTGTTAGATTTCATAGGAACTATTACATGCTTCGATTCGACAAGCCTCGACCACTTTAAGCCCTTTTTAGTGAAAGAAAAAAGGTCAAAAACGAGTAAAATCCGTAAATTAACAAGGCAATTCACTTAACCCCCATTTTGGCCTTTTTAAAAAATTCTAAACTAAACCGTGGATGTCGTAGATATGCTTGTTAGATTTCCTTGGAACTATGGGCACTTTATGACCTTTTTAGTGAAAGAAAAAGGGTCAAAAATGAGTAAAATCCGTAAATTAACAAGGAAATTTACTTAACCCCCATTTTGACCTTTTTAAAAATTCTAAAATAAACCATGGATGTCGTAGATATGCTTGTTAGATTTCATAGGAACTATTACATGCTTCGATTCGATAAGGCTAGGCCACTTTATGACCTTTTTAGTGAATAAAAAAGGGTCAAAAACGAGTAAAATCCGTAAATTAACAAGGAAATTCACTTAACCCTCATTTTGTCCATTTTTGAAAATGATAAAATCAACCATGGAATTCGAATATATGCTTGTTATACTTTATAGGAACTATTACATGCTTCGATTCGATAAGGCTATGCCACTTTATGACCTTTTTAGTGACTTAAAAAGCGTCAAAAACAAGTAAAATCCGTAAATTAACAAGGAAATTCACTTAACCCTCATTTTGTCCGTGTTTGAAAATGATAAAATCAACCTTGGAAGTCGAATATATGCTTGTTAGATTTCATAGGAACTATTACATGCTTTGATTCGACAAGCCTCGACCACTTTAAGCCCTTTTTAGTGATAGAAAAAAAGTCAAAAACGAGTAAAATCCGTAACTTAACAAGGAAATTCACTTAACCCCCATTTTGGCCTTTTTAAAAAATTCTAAAATAAACCATGGATGTCGTAGATATGCTTGTTAGATTTCATAGGAACTATTACATTCTTCGGTTCGATAAGGCTAGGCCACTTTATGACCTTTTTAGTGAATTAAAAAGGGTCAAAAATGAGTAAAATCTGTATATTAACAAGGAAATTCACTTAACCATCATTTGTCCGTGTTTGAAAATGATAAAATCAACCTTGGAAGTCGAATAAATGCTTGTTAGATTTCATAGGAACTATTACATGCTTCGATTCGGCAAGCCTCGACCCCTTTAAGCCCTTTTTAGTGAAAGAAAAAAGGTCAAAAACGAGTAAAATCCGTAAATTAACAAGGCAATTCACTTAACCCCCATTTTGGCCATTTTAAAAAATTCTAAAATAAACCATATGGATGTCGTAGATATGCTTGTTAGATTTCCTAGGAACTATTACATGCTTCGATTCGATAAGGCTAGGGCACTTTATGACCTTTTTAGTGAAAGAAAAAGGGTCAAAAACGAGTAAAATCCGTAAATTAACAAGGAAATTTACTTAACCCCCATTTTGACCTTTTTAAAAATTCTAAAATAAACCATGGATGTCGTAGATATGCTTGTTAGATTTCATAGGAACTATTACATGCTTCGATTCGATAAGGCTAGGCCACTTTATGACCTTTTTAGTGAATTAAAAAGGGTCAAAAACGAGTAAAATCCGTAAATTAACAAGGAAATTCACTTAACCCTCATTTTGTCCGTGTTTGAAAATGATAAAATCAACCTTGGAAGTCGAATATATGCTTGTTAGATTTCATAGGAATTATTACATGCTTCGATTCGACAAGCCTCGACCACTTTAAGCCCTTTTTAGTGAAAGAAAAAAGGTTAAAAACGAGTAAAATCCGTAAATTAACAAGGAAATTCACTTAATCCCCATTTTGGCCTTTTTAAAAAATTCTAAACTAAACCGTGAATGTCGTAGATATGCTTGTTAGATTTCTTAGGAACTATTACATGATTCGGTTCGATAAGGCTATGCCACTTTATGACCTTTTTAGTGAAAGAAAAATGGTCAAAAACGAGTAAAATCCGTAAATTAACAAGAAAATTCACTTAACCATCATTTTGTCCATTTTTGAAAATGATAAAATCAACCTTGGAATTCGAATATATGCTTGTTAGATTTCATAGGAACTATTACATGCTTCGTTTCGATAAGGCTAGGCCACTTTATAACCTTTTTAGTGACTTAAAAAGGGTCAAAAACGAGTAAAATCCGTAAATTAACAAGGAAATTCACTTAACCCTCATTTTGTCCGTGTTTGAAAATGATAAAATCAACCTTGGAAGTCGAATATATGCTTGTTAGATTTCATAGGAACTATTACATGCTTCGATTCGACAAGCCTCGACCACTTTAAACCCTTTTTAGTGAAAGAAAAAAATGTCAAAAACGAGTAAAATCCGTAACTTAACAAGGAAATTCACTTAACCCCCATTTTGGCCTTTTTAAAAAATTATAAAATAAACCATGGATGTCGTAGATATGCATTTTAGATTTCAAAGGAACTATTACATGCTTCGATTTGATAAGGCTAGGCCACTTTATGACCTTTTTAGTGAATTAAAAAGGGTCAAAAACGAGTAAAATCCGTAAATTAACAAGAAAATTCACTTAACCCTCATTTTGTCCATTTTTGAAAATAATAAAACCAACCTTGGAATTCGAATATATGCTTGTTAGATTTCATAGGAACTATTACATGCTTCGATTCGATAAGGCTAGGCCACTTTATGACCTTTTTAGTGAATTAAAAAGGGTCAAAAACGAGTAAAATCCGTAAATTAACTAGGAAATTCACTTAACCCTCATTTTGTCCATTTTTGAAAATGATAAAATCAATCTTGGAATTCGAATATATGCTTGTTAGATTTCATAGGAACTATTACATGCTTCGATTCGATAAGGCTAGGCCACTTTATGACCTTTTTAGTGAATTAAAAAGGGTCAAAAACGAGTAAAATCCGTAAATTAACAAGGAAATTCACTTAACCCTCATTTTGTCCGTGTTTGAAAATGATAAAATCAACCTTGGAAGTCGAATATATGCTTGTTAGATGTCATAGGAACTATTACATGCTTCGATTCGACAAGCCTCGACCACTTTAAGTCCTTTTTAGTGAAAGAAAAAGGGTCAAAAACGAGTAAAATCCGTATATTAACAAGGAAATTCACTTAACCCCCATTTTGGCCTTTTTAAAAAATTCTAAACTAAACCGTGGATGTCGTAGATATGCTTGTTAGATTTCTTAGGAACTATTACATGATTCGATTCGATAAGGCTAGGCCACTTTATGACCTTTTTAGTGAAAGAAAAAGGGTCAAAAACGAGTAAAGTCCGTAAATTAACAAGGAAATACACTTAACCCTCATTTTGTCCATTTTTGAAAATGATAAAATCAACCTTGGAATTCGAATATATGCTTGTTAGATTTCATAGGAACTATTACATGCTTCGATTCGATAAGGCTAGGCCACTTTATGACCTTTTTAGTGACTTAAAAAGGGTCAAAAACGAGTAAAATCCGTAAATTAACAAGGAAATTCACTTAACCCTCATTTTGTCCGTGTTTGAAAATGATAAAATCAACCTTGGAAGTCGAATATATGCTTGTTAGATTTCATAGGAACTATTACATGCTTTGATTCGACAAGCCTCGACCACTTTAAGCCCTTTTTAGTGAAAGAAAAAGGGTCAAAAACGAGTAAAATCCGTAAATTAACAAGGAAATTTACTTAACCCCCATTTTGACCTTTTTAAAAATTCTAAAATAAACCATGGATGTCGTAGACATGCTTGTTAGATTTCGTATGAACTATTACATGCTTCGATTCGATAAGGCTAGGCCACTTTATGACCTTTTTAGTGAATTAAAAAGGGTCAAAAACGAGTAAAATCCGTAAATTAACAAGGAAATTCACTTAACCCTCATTTTGTCCGTGTTTGAAAATGATAAAATCAACCTTGGAAGTCGAATATATGCTTGTTAGATTTCATAGGAACTATTACATGCTTCGATTCGACAAGCCTCGACCACTTTAAGCCCTTTTTAGTGAAAGAAAAAAGGTCAAAAACGAGTAAAATCCGTAAATTAACAAGGCAATTCACTTAACCCCCATTTTGGCCATTTTAAAAAATTCTAAAATAAACCATGTGGATGTCGTAGATATGCTTGTTAGATTTCCTAGGAACTATGGGCACTTTATGACCTTTTTAGTGAAAGAAAAAGGGTCAAAAATGAGTAAAATCCGTAAATTAACAAGGAAATTTACTTAACCCCCATTTTGACCTTTTTAAAAATTCTAAAATAAACCTTGGATGTCGTAGATATGCTTGTTATATTTCATAGGAACTATTACATGCTTCGATTCGATAAGGCTATGCCACTTTATGACCTTTTTAGTGAATTAAAAAGGGTCAAAAACGAGTAAAATCCGTAAATTAACAAGGAAATTCACTTAACCCTCATTTTGTCCATTTTTGAAAATGATAAAATCAACCATGGAATTCGAATATATGCTTGTTATACTTTATAGGAACTATTACATGCTTCGATTCGATAAGGCTATGCCACTTTATGACCTTTTTAGTGAATTAAAAAGGGTCAAAAACGAGTAAAATCCGTAAATTAACAAGGAAATTCACTTAACCCTCATTTTGTCCATTTTTGAAAATGATAAAATCAACCATGGAATTCGAATATATGCTTGTTATACTTTATAGGAACTATTACATGCTTCGATTCGATAAGGCTATGCCACTTTATGACCTTTTTAGTGACTTAAAAAGCGTCAAAAACAAGTAAAATCCGTAAATTAACAAGGAAATTCACTTAACCCTCATTTTGTCCGTGTTTGAAAATGATAAAATCAACCTTGGAAGTCGAATATATGCTTGTTAGATTTCATAGGAACTATTACATGCTTTGATTCGACAAGCCTCGACCACTTTAAGCCCTTTTTAGTGATAGAAAAAAAGTCAAAAACGAGTAAAATCCGTAACTTAACAAGGAAATTCACTTAACCCCCATTTTGGCCTTTTTAAAAAATTCTAAAATAAACCATGGATGTCGTAGATATGCTTGTTAGATTTCATAGGAACTATTACATTCTTCGGTTCGATAAGGCTAGGCCACTTTATGACCTTTTTAGTGAATTAAAAAGGGTCAAAAATGAGTAAAATCTGTATATTAACAAGGAAATTCACTTAACCATCATTTGTCCGTGTTTGAAAATGATAAAATCAACCTTGGAAGTCGAATAAATGCTTGTTAGATTTCATAGGAACTATTACATGCTTCGATTCGGCAAGCCTCGACCCCTTTAAGCCCTTTTTAGTGAAAGAAAAAAGGTCAAAAACGAGTAAAATCCGTAAATTAACAAGGCAATTCACTTAACCCCCATTTTGGCCATTTTAAAAAATTCTAAAATAAACCATATGGATGTCGTAGATATGCTTGTTAGATTTCCTAGGAACTATTACATGCTTCGATTCGATAAGGCTAGGGCACTTTATGACCTTTTTAGTGAAAGAAAAAGGGTCAAAAACGAGTAAAATCCGTAAATTAACAAGGAAATTTACTTAACCCCCATTTTGACCTTTTTAAAAATTCTAAAATAAACCATGGATGTCGTAGATATGCTTGTTAGATTTCATAGGAACTATTACATGCTTCGATTCGATAAGGCTAGGCCACTTTATGACCTTTTTAGTGAATTAAAAAGGGTCAAAAACGAGTAAAATCCGTAAATTAACAAGGAAATTCACTTAACCCTCATTTTGTCCGTGTTTGAAAATGATAAAATCAACCTTGGAAGTCGAATATATGCTTGTTAGATTTCATAGGAATTATTACATGCTTCGATTCGACAAGCCTCGACCACTTTAAGCCCTTTTTAGTGAAAGAAAAAAGGTTAAAAACGAGTAAAATCCGTAAATTAACAAGGAAATTCACTTAATCCCCATTTTGGCCTTTTTAAAAAATTCTAAACTAAACCGTGAATGTCGTAGATATGCTTGTTAGATTTCTTAGGAACTATTACATGATTCGGTTCGATAAGGCTATGCCACTTTATGACCTTTTTAGTGAAAGAAAAATGGTCAAAAACGAGTAAAATCCGTAAATTAACAAGAAAATTCACTTAACCATCATTTTGTCCATTTTTGAAAATGATAAAATCAACCTTGGAATTCGAATATATGCTTGTTAGATTTCATAGGAACTATTACATGCTTCGTTTCGATAAGGCTAGGCCACTTTATAACCTTTTTAGTGACTTAAAAAGGGTCAAAAACGAGTAAAATCCGTAAATTAACAAGGAAATTCACTTAACCCTCATTTTGTCCGTGTTTGAAAATGATAAAATCAACCTTGGAAGTCGAATATATGCTTGTTAGATTTCATAGGAACTATTACATGCTTCGATTCGACAAGCCTCGACCACTTTAAACCCTTTTTAGTGAAAGAAAAAAATGTCAAAAACGAGTAAAATCCGTAACTTAACAAGGAAATTCACTTAACCCCCATTTTGGCCTTTTTAAAAAATTATAAAATAAACCATGGATGTCGTAGATATGCATTTTAGATTTCAAAGGAACTATTACATGCTTCGATTTGATAAGGCTAGGCCACTTTATGACCTTTTTAGTGAATTAAAAAGGGTCAAAAACGAGTAAAATCCGTAAATTAACAAGAAAATTCACTTAACCCTCATTTTGTCCATTTTTGAAAATAATAAAACCAACCTTGGAATTCGAATATATGCTTGTTAGATTTCATAGGAACTATTACATGCTTCGATTCGATAAGGCTAGGCCACTTTATGACCTTTTTAGTGAATTAAAAAGGGTCAAAAACGAGTAAAATCCGTAAATTAACTAGGAAATTCACTTAACCCTCATTTTGTCCATTTTTGAAAATGATAAAATCAATCTTGGAATTCGAATATATGCTTGTTAGATTTCATAGGAACTATTACATGCTTCGATTCGATAAGGCTAGGCCACTTTATGACCTTTTTAGTGAATTAAAAAGGGTCAAAAACGAGTAAAATCCGTAAATTAACAAGGAAATTCACTTAACCCTCATTTTGTCCGTGTTTGAAAATGATAAAATCAACCTTGGAAGTCGAATATATGCTTGTTAGATGTCATAGGAACTATTACATGCTTCGATTCGACAAGCCTCGACCACTTTAAGTCCTTTTTAGTGAAAGAAAAAGGGTCAAAAACGAGTAAAATCCGTATATTAACAAGGAAATTCACTTAACCCCCATTTTGGCCTTTTTAAAAAATTCTAAACTAAACCGTGGATGTCGTAGATATGCTTGTTAGATTTCTTAGGAACTATTACATGATTCGATTCGATAAGGCTAGGCCACTTTATGACCTTTTTAGTGAAAGAAAAAGGGTCAAAAACGAGTAAAGTCCGTAAATTAACAAGGAAATACACTTAACCCTCATTTTGTCCATTTTTGAAAATGATAAAATCAACCTTGGAATTCGAATATATGCTTGTTAGATTTCATAGGAACTATTACATGCTTCGATTCGATAAGGCTAGGCCACTTTATGACCTTTTTAGTGACTTAAAAAGGGTCAAAAACGAGTAAAATCCGTAAATTAACAAGGAAATTCACTTAACCCTCATTTTGTCCGTGTTTGAAAATGATAAAATCAACCTTGGAAGTCGAATATATGCTTGTTAGATTTCATAGGAACTATTACATGCTTTGATTCGACAAGCCTCGACCACTTTAAGCCCTTTTTAGTGAAAGAAAAAGGGTCAAAAACGAGTAAAATCCGTAAATTAACAAGGAAATTTACTTAACCCCCATTTTGACCTTTTTAAAAATTCTAAAATAAACCATGGATGTCGTAGACATGCTTGTTAGATTTCGTATGAACTATTACATGCTTCGATTCGATAAGGCTAGGCCACTTTATGACCTTTTTAGTGAATTAAAAAGGGTCAAAAACGAGTAAAATCCGTAAATTAACAAGGAAATTCACTTAACCCTCATTTTGTCCGTGTTTGAAAATGATAAAATCAACCTTGGAAGTCGAATATATGCTTGTTAGATTTCATAGGAACTATTACATGCTTCGATTCGACAAGCCTCGACCACTTTAAGCCCTTTTTAGTGAAAGAAAAAAGGTCAAAAACGAGTAAAATCCGTAAATTAACAAGGCAATTCACTTAACCCCCATTTTGGCCATTTTAAAAAATTCTAAAATAAACCATGTGGATGTCGTAGATATGCTTGTTAGATTTCCTAGGAACTATGGGCACTTTATGACCTTTTTAGTGAAAGAAAAAGGGTCAAAAATGAGTAAAATCCGTAAATTAACAAGGAAATTTACTTAACCCCCATTTTGACCTTTTTAAAAATTCTAAAATAAACCTTGGATGTCGTAGATATGCTTGTTATATTTCATAGGAACTATTACATGCTTCGATTCGATAAGGCTATGCCACTTTATGACCTTTTTAGTGAATTAAAAAGGGTCAAAAACGAGTAAAATCCGTAAATTAACAAGGAAATTCACTTAACCCTCATTTTGTCCATTTTTGAAAATGATAAAATCTACCATGGAATTCGAATATAAGCTTGTTATATTTTATAGGAACTATTACATGCTTCGATTCGATAAGGCTATGCCACTTTATGACCTTTTTAGTGAATTAAAAAGGGTCAAAAACGAGTAAAATCCGTAAATTAACAAGGAAATTCACTTAACCCTCATTTTGTCCATTTTTGAAAATGATAAAATCAACCATGGAATTCGAATATATGCTTGTTATATTTTATAGGAACTATTACATGCTTCGATTCGATAAGGCTATGCCACTTTATGACCTTTTTAGTGACTTAAAAAGGGTCAAAAACAAGGAAAATCAGTAAATTAACAAGGAAATTCACTTAACCCTCATTTTGTCCGTGTTTGAAAATGATAAAATCAACCTTGGAAGTCGAATATATGCTTGTTAGATTTCATAGGAACTATTACATGCTTTGATTCGACAAGCCTCGACCACTTTAAGCCCTTTTTAGTGAAAGAAAAAAAGTCAAAAACGAGTAAAATCCGTAACTTAACAAGGAAATTCACTTAACCCCCATTTTGGCCTTTTTAAAAAATTCTAAAATAAACCATGGATGTCGTAGATATGCTTGTTAGATTTCATAAGAACTATTACATTCTTCGATTCGATAAGGCTAGGCCACTTTATGACCTTTTTAGTGAATTAAAAAGGGTCAAAAATGAGTAAAATCTGTATATTAACAAGGAAATTCACTTAACCATCATTTTGTCCGTGTTTGAAAATGATAAAATCAACCTTGGAAGTCGAATAAATGCTTGTTAGATTTCATAGGAACTATTACATGCTTCGATTCGGCAAGCCTCGACCACTTTAAGCCCTTTTTAGTGAAAGAAAAAAGGTCAAAAACGAGTAAAATCCGTAAATTAACAAGGCAATTCACTTAACCCCCATTTTGGCCATTTTAAAAAATTCTAAAATAAACCATATGGATGTCGTAGATATGCTTGTTAGATTTCCTAGGAACTATTACATGCTTCGATTCGATAAGGCTAGGGCACTTTATGACCTTTTTAGTGAAAGAAAAAGGGTCAAAAACGAGTAAAATCCGTAAATTAACAAGGAAATTTACTTAACCCCCATTTTGACCTTTTTAAAAATTCTAAAATAAACCATGGATGTCGTAGATATGCTTGTTAGATTTCATAGGAACTATTACATGCTTCGATTCGATAAGGCTAGGCCACTTTATGACCTTTTTAGTGAATTAAAAAGGGTCAAAAACGAGTAAAATCCGTAAATTAACAAGGAAATTCACTTAACCCTCATTTTGTCCGTGTTTGAAAATGATAAAATCAACCTTGGAAGTCGAATATATGCTTGTTAGATTTCATAGGAACTATTACATGCTTCGATTCGACAAGCCTCGACCACTTTAAGTCCTTTTTAGTGAAAGAAAAAGGGTCAAAAACGAGTAAAATCCGTATATTAACAAGGAAATTCACTTAACCCCCATTTTGGCCTTTTTAAAAAATTCTAAACTAAACCGTGGATGTCGTAGATATGCTTGTTAGATTTCTTAGGAACTATTACATGATTCGATTCGATAAGGCTAGGCCACTTTATGACCTTTTTAGTGAAAGAAAAAGGGTCAAAAACGAGTAAAGTCCGTAAATTAACAAGGAAATACACTTAACCCTCATTTTGTCCATTTTTGAAAATGATAAAATCAACCTTGGAATTCGAATATATGCTTGTTAGATTTCATAGGAACTATTACATGCTTCGATTCGATAAGGCTAGGCCACTTTATGACCTTTTTAGTGACTTAAAAAGGGTCAAAAACGAGTAAAATCCGTAAATTAACAAGGAAATTCACTTAACCCTCATTTTGTCCGTGTTTGAAAATGATAAAATCAACCTTGGAAGTCGAATATATGCTTGTTAGATTTCATAGGAACTATTACATGCTTTGATTCGACAAGCCTCGACCACTTTAAGCCCTTTTTAGTGAAAGAAAAAGGGTCAAAAACGAGTAAAATCCGTAAATTAACAAGGAAATTTACTTAACCCCCATTTTGACCTTTTTAAAAATTCTAAAATAAACCATGGATGTCGTAGACATGCTTGTTAGATTTCATATGAACTATTACATGCTTCGATTCGATAAGGCTAGGCCACTTTATGACCTTTTTAGTGAATTAAAAAGGGTCAAAAACGAGTAAAATCCGTAAATTAACAAGGAAATTCACTTAACCCTCATTTTGTCCGTGTTTGAAAATGATAAAATCAACCTTGGAAGTCGAATATATGCTTGTTAGATTTCATAGGAACTATTACATGCTTTGATTCGACAAGCCTCGACCACTTTAAGTCCTTTTTAGTGAAAGAAAAAGGGTCAAAAACGAGTAAAATCCGTATATTAACAAGGAAATTCACTTAACCCCCATTTTGGCCTTTTTAAAAAATTCTAAACTAAACCGTGGATGTCGTAGATATGCTTGTTAGATTTCTTAGGAACTATTACATGATTCGATTCGATAAGGCTAGGCCACTTTATGACCTTTTTAGTGAAAGAAAAAGGGTCAAAAACGAGTAAAGTCCGTAAATTAACAAGGAAATACACTTAACCCTCATTTTGTCCATTTTTGAAAATGATAAAATCAACCTTGGAATTCGAATATATGCTTGTTAGATTTCATAGGAACTATTACATGCTTCGATTCGATAAGGCTAGGCCACTTTATGACCTTTTTAGTGACTTAAAAAGGGTCAAAAACGAGTAAAATCCGTAAATTAACAAGGAAATTCACTTAACCCTCATTTTGTCCGTGTTTGAAAATGATAAAATCAACCTTGGAAGTCGAATATATGCTTGTTAGATTTCATAGGAACTATTACATGCTTTGATTCGACAAGCCTCGACCACTTTAAGCCCTTTTTAGTGAAAGAAAAAGGGTCAAAAACGAGTAAAATCCGTAAATTAACAAGGAAATTTACTTAACCCCCATTTTGACCTTTTTAAAAATTCTAAAATAAACCATGGATGTCGTAGACATGCTTGTTAGATTTCGTATGAACTATTACATGCTTCGATTCGATAAGGCTAGGCCACTTTATGACCTTTTTAGTGAATTAAAAAGGGTCAAAAACGAGTAAAATCCGTAAATTAACAAGGAAATTCACTTAACCCTCATTTTGTCCGTGTTTGAAAATGATAAAATCAACCTTGGAAGTCGAATATATGCTTGTTAGATTTCATAGGAACTATTACATGCTTCGATTCGACAAGCCTCGACCACTTTAAGCCCTTTTTAGTGAAAGAAAAAAGGTCAAAAACGAGTAAAATCCGTAAATTAACAAGGCAATTCACTTAACCCCCATTTTGGCCATTTTAAAAAATTCTAAAATAAACCATGTGGATGTCGTAGATATGCTTGTTAGATTTCCTAGGAACTATGGGCACTTTATGACCTTTTTAGTGAAAGAAAAAGGGTCAAAAATGAGTAAAATCCGTAAATTAACAAGGAAATTTACTTAACCCCCATTTTGACCTTTTTAAAAATTCTAAAATAAACCTTGGATGTCGTAGATATGCTTGTTATATTTCATAGGAACTATTACATGCTTCGATTCGATAAGGCTATGCCACTTTATGACCTTTTTAGTGAATTAAAAAGGGTCAAAAACGAGTAAAATCCGTAAATTAACAAGGAAATTCACTTAACCCTCATTTTGTCCATTTTTGAAAATGATAAAATCTACCATGGAATTCGAATATAAGCTTGTTATATTTTATAGGAACTATTACATGCTTCGATTCGATAAGGCTATGCCACTTTATGACCTTTTTAGTGAATTAAAAAGGGTCAAAAACGAGTAAAATCCGTAAATTAACAAGGAAATTCACTTAACCCTCATTTTGTCCATTTTTGAAAATGATAAAATCAACCATGGAATTCGAATATATGCTTGTTATATTTTATAGGAACTATTACATGCTTCGATTCGATAAGGCTATGCCACTTTATGACCTTTTTAGTGACTTAAAAAGGGTCAAAAACAAGGAAAATCAGTAAATTAACAAGGAAATTCACTTAACCCTCATTTTGTCCGTGTTTGAAAATGATAAAATCAACCTTGGAAGTCGAATATATGCTTGTTAGATTTCATAGGAACTATTACATGCTTTGATTCGACAAGCCTCGACCACTTTAAGCCCTTTTTAGTGAAAGAAAAAAAGTCAAAAACGAGTAAAATCCGTAACTTAACAAGGAAATTCACTTAACCCCCATTTTGGCCTTTTTAAAAAATTCTAAAATAAACCATGGATGTCGTAGATATGCTTGTTAGATTTCATAAGAACTATTACATTCTTCGATTCGATAAGGCTAGGCCACTTTATGACCTTTTTAGTGAATTAAAAAGGGTCAAAAATGAGTAAAATCTGTATATTAACAAGGAAATTCACTTAACCATCATTTTGTCCGTGTTTGAAAATGATAAAATCAACCTTGGAAGTCGAATAAATGCTTGTTAGATTTCATAGGAACTATTACATGCTTCGATTCGGCAAGCCTCGACCACTTTAAGCCCTTTTTAGTGAAAGAAAAAAGGTCAAAAACGAGTAAAATCCGTAAATTAACAAGGCAATTCACTTAACCCCCATTTTGGCCATTTTAAAAAATTCTAAAATAAACCATATGGATGTCGTAGATATGCTTGTTAGATTTCCTAGGAACTATTACATGCTTCGATTCGATAAGGCTAGGGCACTTTATGACCTTTTTAGTGAAAGAAAAAGGGTCAAAAACGAGTAAAATCCGTAAATTAACAAGGAAATTTACTTAACCCCCATTTTGACCTTTTTAAAAATTCTAAAATAAACCATGGATGTCGTAGATATGCTTGTTAGATTTCATAGGAACTATTACATGCTTCGATTCGATAAGGCTAGGCCACTTTATGACCTTTTTAGTGAATTAAAAAGGGTCAAAAACGAGTAAAATCCGTAAATTAACAAGGAAATTCACTTAACCCTCATTTTGTCCGTGTTTGAAAATGATAAAATCAACCTTGGAAGTCGAATATATGCTTGTTAGATTTCATAGGAACTATTACATGCTTCGATTCGACAAGCCTCGACCACTTTAAGTCCTTTTTAGTGAAAGAAAAAGGGTCAAAAACGAGTAAAATCCGTATATTAACAAGGAAATTCACTTAACCCCCATTTTGGCCTTTTTAAAAAATTCTAAACTAAACCGTGGATGTCGTAGATATGCTTGTTAGATTTCTTAGGAACTATTACATGATTCGATTCGATAAGGCTAGGCCACTTTATGACCTTTTTAGTGAAAGAAAAAGGGTCAAAAACGAGTAAAGTCCGTAAATTAACAAGGAAATACACTTAACCCTCATTTTGTCCATTTTTGAAAATGATAAAATCAACCTTGGAATTCGAATATATGCTTGTTAGATTTCATAGGAACTATTACATGCTTCGATTCGATAAGGCTAGGCCACTTTATGACCTTTTTAGTGACTTAAAAAGGGTCAAAAACGAGTAAAATCCGTAAATTAACAAGGAAATTCACTTAACCCTCATTTTGTCCGTGTTTGAAAATGATAAAATCAACCTTGGAAGTCGAATATATGCTTGTTAGATTTCATAGGAACTATTACATGCTTTGATTCGACAAGCCTCGACCACTTTAAGCCCTTTTTAGTGAAAGAAAAAGGGTCAAAAACGAGTAAAATCCGTAAATTAACAAGGAAATTTACTTAACCCCCATTTTGACCTTTTTAAAAATTCTAAAATAAACCATGGATGTCGTAGACATGCTTGTTAGATTTCATATGAACTATTACATGCTTCGATTCGATAAGGCTAGGCCACTTTATGACCTTTTTAGTGAATTAAAAAGGGTCAAAAACGAGTAAAATCCGTAAATTAACAAGGAAATTCACTTAACCCTCATTTTGTCCGTGTTTGAAAATGATAAAATCAACCTTGGAAGTCGAATATATGCTTGTTAGATTTCATAGGAACTATTACATGCTTCGATTCGACAAGCCTCGACCACTTTAAGCCCTTTTTAGTGAAAGAAAAAAGGTCAAAAACGAGTAAAATCCGTAAATTAACAAGGCAATTCACTTAACCCCCATTTTGGCCATTTTAAAAAATTCTAAAATAAACCATGTGGATGTCGTAGATATGCTTGTTAGATTTCCTAGGAACTATGGGCACTTTATGACCTTTTTAGTGAAAGAAAAAGGGTCAAAAATGAGTAAAATCCGTAAATTAACAAGGAAATTTACTTAACCCCCATTTTGACCTTTTTAAAAATTCTAAAATAAACCATGGATGTCGTAGATATGCTTGTTATATTTCATAGGAACTATTACATGCTTCGATTCGATAAGGCTAGGCCACTTTATGACCTTTTTAGTGAATTAAAAAGGGTCAAAAACGAGTAAAATCCGTAAATTAACAAGGAAATTCACTTAACCCTCATTTTGTCCATTTTTGAAAATGATAAAATCTACCATGGAATTCGAATATATGCTTGTTATATTTTATAGGAACTATTACATGCTTCGATTCGATAAGGCTATGCCACTTTATGACCTTTTTAGTGAATTAAAAAGGGTCAAAAACGAGTAAAATCCGTAAATTAACAAGGAAATTCACTTAACCCTCATTTTGTCCATTTTTGAAAATGATAAAATTAACCATGGAATTCGAATATATGCTTGTTATATTTTATAGGAACTATTACATGCTTCGATTCGATAAGGCTATGCCACTTTATGACCTTTTTAGTGACTTAAAAAGGGTCAAAAACAAGTAAAATCAGTAAATTAACAAGGAAATTCACTTAACCCTCATTTTGTCCGTGTTTGAAAATGATAAAATCAACCTTGGAAGTCGAATATATGCTTGTTAGATTTCATAGGAACTATTACATGCTTTGATTCGACAAGCCTCGACCACTTTAAGCCCTTTTTAGTGAAAGAAAAAAAGTCAAAAACGAGTAAAATCCGTAACTTAACAAGGAAATTCACTTAACCCCCATTTTGGCCTTTTTAAAAAATTCTAAAATAAACCATGGATGTCGTAGATATGCTTGTTAGATTTCATAGGAACTATTACATTCTTCGATTCGATAAGGCTAGGCCACTTTATGACCTTTTTAGTGAATTAAAAAGGGTCAAAAATGAGTAAAATCTGTATATTAACAAGGAAATTCACTTAACCATCATTTTGTCCGTGTTTGAAAATGATAAAATCAACCTTGGAAGTCGAATAAATGCTTGTTAGATTTCATAGGAACTATTACATGCTTCGATTCGGCAAGCCTCGACCACTTTAAGCCCTTTTTAGTGAAAGAAAAAAGGTCAAAAACGAGTAAAATCCGTAAATTAACAAGGCAATTCACTTAACCCCCATTTTGGCCATTTTAAAAAATTCTAAAATAAACCATATGGATGTCGTAGATATGCTTGTTAGATTTCCTAGGAACTATTACATGCTTCGATTCGATAAGGCTAGGGCACTTTATGACCTTTTTAGTGAAAGAAAAAGGGTCAAAAACGAGTAAAATCCGTAAATTAACAAGGAAATTTACTTAACCCCCATTTTGACCTTTTTAAAAATTCTAAAATAAACCATGGATGTCGTAGATATGCTTGTTAGATTTCATAGGAACTATTACATGCTTCGATTCGATAAGGCTAGGCCACTTTATGACCTTTTTAGTGAATTAAAAAGGGTCAAAAACGAGTAAAATCCGTAAATTAACAAGGAAATTCACTTAACCCTCATTTTGTCCGTGTTTGAAAATGATAAAATCAACCTTGGAAGTCGAATATATGCTTGTTAGATTTCATATGAACTATTACATGCTTCGATTCGACAAGCCTCGACCACTTTAAACCCTTTTTAGTGAAAGAAAAAAATGTCAAAAACGAGTAAAATCCGTAACTTAACAAGGAAATTCACTTAACCCCCATTTTGGCCTTTTTAAAAAATTCTAAAATAAACCATGGATGTCGTAGATATGCATGTTAGATTTCATAGGAACTATTACATGCTTCGATTTGATAAGGCTAGGCCACTTTATGACCTTTTTAGTGAATTAAAAAGGGTCAAAAACGAGTAAAATCCGTAAATTAACAAGAAAATTCACTTAACCCTCATTTTGTCCATTTTTGAAAATAATAAAACCAACCTTGGAATTCGAATATATGCTTGTTAGATTTGATAGGAACTATTACATGCTTCGATTCGATAAGGCTAGGCCACTTCATGACCTTTTTAGTGAATTAAAAAGGGTCAAAAACGAGTAAAATCCGTAAATTAACAAGGAAATTCACTTAACCCTCATTTTGTCCATTTTTGAAAATGATAAAATCAATCTTGGAATTCGAATATATGCTTGTTAGATTTCATAGGAACTATTACATGCTTCGATTCGATAAGGCTAGGCCACTTTATGACCTTTTTAGTGAATTAAAAAGGGTCAAAAACGAGTAAAATCCGTAAATTAACAAGGAAATTCACTTAACCCTCATTTTGTCCGTGTTTGAAAATGATAAAATCAACCTTGGAAGTCGAATATATGCTTGTTAGATTTCATAGGAACTATTACATGCTTCGATTCGACAAGCCTCGACCACTTTAAGTCCTTTTTAGTGAAAGAAAAAGGGTCAAAAACGAGTAAAATCCGTATATTAACAAGGAAATTCACTTAACCCCCATTTTGGCCTTTTTAAAAAATTCTAAAATAAACCATGGATGTCGTAGATATGCTTGTTAGATTTCATAGGAACTATTACATGCTTCGATTCGATAAGGCTAGGCCACTTTATGACCTTTTTAGTGAATTAAAAAGGGTCAAAAATGAGTAAAATCCGTAAATTAACAAGGAAATTCACTTAACCCTCATTTTGTCCGTGTTTGAAAATGATAAAATCAACCTTGGAAGTCGAATATATGCTTGTTAGATTTCATAGGAATTATTACATGCTTCGATTCGACAAGCCTCGACCACTTTAAGCCCTTTTTAGTGAAAGAAAAAAGGTTAAAAACGAGTAAAATCCGTAAATTAACAAGGAAATTCACTTAATCCCCATTTTGGCCTTTTTAAAAAATTCTAAACTAAACCGTGAATGTCGTAGATATGCTTGTTAGATTTCTTAGGAACTATTACATGATTCGGTTCGATAAGGCTATGCCACTTTATGACCTTTTTAGTGAAAGAAAAATGGTCAAAAACGAGTAAAATCCGTAAATTAACAAGAAAATTCACTTAACCATCATTTTGTCCATTTTTGAAAATGATAAAATCAACCTTGGAATTCGAATATATGCTTGTTAGATTTCATAGGAACTATTACATGCTTCGTTTCGATAAGGCTAGGCCACTTTATAACCTTTTTAGTGACTTAAAAAGGGTCAAAAACGAGTAAAATCCGTAAATTAACAAGGAAATTCACTTAACCCTCATTTTGTCCATTTTTGAAAATGATAAAATCAATCTTGGAATTCGAATATATGCTTGTTAGATTTCATAGGAACTATTACATGCTTCGATTCGATAAGGCTAGGCCACTTTATGACCTTTTGTAGTGAATTAAAAAGGGTCAAAAACGAGTAAAATCCGTAAATTAACAAGGAAATTCACTTAACCCTCATTTTGTCCGTGTTTGAAAATGATAAAATCAACCTTGGAAGTCGAATATATGCTTGTTAGATTTCATAGGAACTATTACATGCTTCGATTCGACAAGCCTCGACCACTTTAAGTCCTTTTTAGTGAAAGAAAAAGGGTCAAAAACGAGTAAAATCCGTATATTAACAAGGAAATTCACTTAACCCCCATTTTGGCCTTTTTAAAAAATTCTAAAATAAACCATGGATGTCGTAGATATGCTTGTTAGATTTCCTAGGAACTATTACATGCTTCGATTCGATAAGGCTAGGCCACTTTATGACCTTTTTAGTGAATTAAAAAGGGTCAAAAACGAGTAAAATCCGTAAATTAACAAGGAAATTCACTTAACCCTCATTTTGTCCGTGTTTGAAAATGATAAAATCAACCTTGGAAGTCGAATATATGCTTGTTAGATTTCATAGGAACTATTACATGCTTCGATTCGACAAGCCTCGACCACTTTAAGCCCTTTTTAGTGAAAGAAAAAAGGTCAAAAACGAGTAAAATCCGTAAATTAACAAGGCAATTCACTTAACCCCCATTTTGGCCATTTTAAAAAATTCTAAAATAAACCATATGGATGTCGTAGATATGCTTGTTAGATTTCCTAGGAACTATTACATGCTTCGATTCGATAAGGCTAGGGCACTTTATGACCTTTTTAGTGAAAGAAAAAGGGTCAAAAACGAGTAAAATCCGTAAATTAACAAGGAAATTTACTTAACCCCCATTTTGACCTTTTTAAAAATTCTAAAATAAACCATGGATGTCGTAGATATGCTTGTTAGATTTCATAGGAACTATTACATGCTTCGATTCGATAAGGCTAGGCCACTTTATGACCTTTTTAGTGAATTAAAAAGGGTCAAAAACGAGTAAAATCCGTAAATTAACAAGGAAATTCACTTAACCCTCATTTTGTCCATTTTTGAAAATGATAAAATCAATCTTGGAATTCGAATATATGCTTGTTAGATTTCATAGGAACTATTACATGCTTCGATTCGATAAGGCTAGGCCACTTTATGACCTTTTTAGTGAATTAAAAAGGGTCAAAAACGAGTAAAATCCGTAAATTAACAAGGAAATTCACTTAACCCTCATTTTGTCCGTGTTTGAAAATGATAAAATCAACCTTGGAAGTCGAATATATGCTTGTTAGATTTCATAGGAACTATTACATGCTTCGATTCGACAAGCCTCGACCACTTTAAGTCCTTTTTAGTGAAAGAAAAAGGGTCAAAAACGAGTAAAATCCGTATATTAACAAGGAAATTCACTTAACCCCCATTTTGGCCTTTTTAAAAAATTCTAAAATAAACCATGGATGTCGTAGATATGCTTGTTAGATTTCCTAGGAACTATTACATGCTTCGATTCGATAAGGCTAGGCCACTTTATGACCTTTTTAGTGAATTAAAAAGGGTCAAAAACGAGTAAAATCCGTAAATTAACAAGGAAATTTACTTAACCCCCATTTTGACCTTTTTAAAAATTCTAAAATAAACCATGGATGTCGTAGATATGCTTGTTAGATTTCATAGGAACTATTACATGCTTCGATTCGATAAGGCTAGGCCACTTTATGACCTTTTTAGTGAATTAAAAAGGGTCAAAAACGAGTAAAATCCGTAAATTAACAAGGAAATTCACTTAACCCTCATTTTGTCCATTTTTGAAAATGATAAAATCAATCTTGGAATTCGAATATATGCTTGTTAGATTTCATAGGAACTATTACATGCTTCGATTCGATAAGGCTAGGCCACTTTCTGACCTTTTTAGTGAATTAAAAAGGGTCAAAAACGAGTAAAATCCGTAAATTAACAAGGAAATTCACTTAACCCTCATTTTGTCCGTGTTTGAAAATGATAAAATCAACCTTGGAAGTCGAATATATGCTTGTTAGATTTCATAGGAACTATTACATGCTTCGATTAGACAAGCCTCGACCACTTTAAGTCCTTTTTAGTGAAAGAAAAAGGGTCAAAAACGAGTAAAATCCGTATATTAACAAGGAAATTCACTTAACCCCCATTTTGGCCTTTTTAAAAAATTCTAAAATAAACCATGGATGTCGTAGATATGCTTGTTAGATTTCCTAGGAACTATTACATGCTTCGATTCGATAAGGCTAGGCCACTTTATGACCTTTTTAGTGAATTAAAAAGGGTCAAAAACGAGTAAAATCCGTAAATTAACAAGGAAATTCACTTAACCCTCATTTTGTCCGTGTTTGAAAATGATAAAATCAACCTTGGAAGTCGAATATATGCTTGTTAGATTTCATAGGAACTATTACATGCTTCAATTCGACAAGCCTCGACCACTTTAAGCCCTTTTTAGTGAAAGAAAAAAGGTCAAAAACGAGTAAAATCCGTATATTAACAAGGAAATTCACTTAACCCCCATTTTGGCCTTTTTAAAAAATTCTAAAATAAACCATGGATGTCGTAGATATGCTTGTTAGATTTCCTAGGAACTATTACATGCTTCGATTCGATAAGGCTAGGCCACTTTATGACCTTTTTAGTGAATTAAAAAGGGTCAAAAACGAGTAAAATCCGTAAATTAACAAGGAAATTCACTTAACCCTCATTTTGTCCGTGTTTGAAAATGATGAAATCAACCTTGGAAGTCGAATATATGCTTGTTAGATTTCATAGGAACTATTACATGCTTCGATTCGACAAGCCTCGACCACTTTAAGCCCTTTTTAGTGAAAGAAAAAAGGTCAAAAACTAGTAAAATCCGTAAATTAACAAGGCAATTCACTTAACCCCCATTTTGGCCATTTTAAAAAATTCTAAAATAAACCATATGGATGTCGTAGATATGCTTGTTAGATTTCCTAGGAACTATTACATGCTTCGATTCGATAAGGCTAGGGCACTTTATGACCTTTTTAGTGAAAGAAAAAGGGTCAAAAACGAGTAAAATCCGTAAATTAACAAGGAAATTTACTTAACCCCCATTTTGACCTTTTTAAAAATTCTAAAATAAACCATGGATGTCGTAGATATGCTTGTTAGATTTCATAGGAACTATTACATGCTTCGATTCGATAAGGCTAGGCCACTTTATGACCTTTTTAGTGAATTAAAAAGGGTCAAAAACGAGTAAAATCCGTAAATTAACAAGGAAATTCACTTAACCCTCATTTTGTCCATTTTTGAAAATGATAAAATCAATCTTGGAATTCGAATATATGCTTGTTAGATTTCATAGGAACTATTACATGCTTCGATTCGATAAGGCTAGGCCACTTTATGACCTTTTTAGTGAATTAAAAAGGGTCAAAAACGAGTAAAATCCGTAAATTAACAAGGAAATTCACTTAACCCTCATTTTGTCCGTGTTTGAAAATGATAAAATCAACCTTGGAAGTCGAATATATGCTTGTTAGATTTCATAGGAACTATTACATGCTTCGATTAGACAAGCCTCGACCACTTTAAGTCCTTTTTAGTGAAAGAAAAAGGGTCAAAAACGAGTAAAATTCGTATATTAACAAGGAAATTCACTTAACCCCCATTTTGGCCTTTTTAAAAAATTCTAAAATAAACCATGGATGTCGTAGATATGCTTGTTAGATTTCCTAGGAACTATTACATGCTTCGATTCGATAAGGCTAGGCCACTTTATGACCTTTTTAGTGAATTAAAAAGGGTCAAAAACGAGTAAAATCCGTAAATTAACAAGGAAATTCACTTAACCCTCATTTTGTCCGTGTTTGAAAATGATAAAATCAACCTTGGAAGTCGAATATATGCTTGTTAGATTTCATAGGAACTATTACATGCTTCAATTCGACAAGCCTCGACCACTTTAAGCCCTTTTTAGTGAAAGAAAAAAGGTCAAAAACGAGTAAAATCCGTAAATTAACAAGGCAATTCACTTAACCCCCATTTTGGCCATTTTAAAAAATTCTAAAATAAACCATATGGATGTCGTAGATATGCTTGTTAGATTTCCTAGGAACTATTACATGCTTCGATTCGATAAGGCTAGGCCACTTTATGACCTTTTTAGTGAATTAAAAAGGGTCAAAAACGAGTAAAATCCGTAAATTAACAAGGAAATTCACTTAACCCTCATTTTGTCCGTGTTTGAAAATGATAAAATCAACCTTGGAAGTCGAATATATGCTTGTTAGATTTCATAGGAACTATTACATGCTTCGATTCGACAAGCCTCGACCACTTTAAGACCTTTTTAGTGAAAGAAAAAGGGTCAAAAACGAGTAAAATCCGTATATTAACAAGGAAATTCACTTAACCCCCATTTTGGCCTTTTTAAAAAATTCTAAAATAAACCATGGATGTCGTAGATATGCTTGTTAGATTTCCTATGAACTATTACATGCTTCGATTCGATAAGGCTAGGCCACTTTATGACCTTTTTAGTGAATTAAAAAGGGTCAAAAACGAGTAAAATCCGTAAATTAACAAGGAAATTCACTTAACCCTCATTTTGTCCGTGTTTGAAAATGATAAAATCAACCTTGGAAGTCGAATATATGCTTGTTAGATTTCATAGGAACTATTACATGCTTCGATTCGACAAGCCTCGACCACTTTAAGCCCTTTTTAGTGAAAGAAAAAAGGTCAAAAACGAGTAAAATCCGTAAATTAACAAGGCAATTCACTTAACCCCCATTTTGGCCATTTTAAAAAATTCTAAAATAAACCATATGGATGTCGTAGATATGCTTGTTAGATTTCCTAGGAACTATTACATGCTTCGATTCGATAAGGCTAGGGCACTTTATGACCTTTTTAGTGAAAGAAAAAGGGTCAAAAACGAGTAAAATCCGTAAATTAACAAGGAAATTTACTTAACCCCCATTTTGACCTTTTTAAAAATTCTAAAATAAACCATGGATGTCGTAGATATGCTTGTTAGATTTCCTATGAACTATTACATGCTTCGATTCGATAAGGCTAGGCCACTTTATGACCTTTTTAGTGAATTAAAAAGGGTCAAAAACGAGTAAAATCCGTAAATTAACAAGGAAATTCACTTAACCCTCATTTTGTCCGTGTTTGAAAATGATAAAATCAACCTTGGAAGTCGAATATATGCTTGTTAGATTTCATAGGAACTATTACATGCTTCGATTCGACAAGCCTCGACCACTTTAAGCCCTTTTTAGTGAAAGAAAAAAGGTCAAAAACGAGTAAAATCCGTAAATTAACAAGGCAATTCACTTAACCCCCATTTTGGCCATTTTAAAAAATTCTAAAATAAACCATATGGATGTCGTAGATATGCTTGTTAGATTTCCTAGGAACTATTACATGCTTCGATTCGATAAGGCTAGGGCACTTTATGACCTTTTTAGTGAAAGAAAAAGGGTCAAAAACGAGTAAAATCCGTAAATTAACAAGGAAATTTACTTAACCCCCATTTTGACCTTTTTAAAAATTCTAAAATAAACCATGGATGTCGTAGATATGCTTGTTAGATTTCATAGGAACTATTACATGCTTCGATTCGATAAGGCTAGGCCACTTTATGACCTTTTTAGTGAATTAAAAAGGGTCAAAAACGAGTAAAATCCGTAAATTAACAAGGAAATTCACTTAACCCGCATTTTGTCCATTTTGGAAAATGATAAAATCAATCTTGGAATTCGAATATATGCTTGTTAGATTTCATAGGAACTATTACATGCTTCGATTCAATAAGGCTAGGCCACTTTATGACCTTTTTAGTGAATTAAAAAGGGTCAAAAACGAGTAAAATCCGTAAATTAACAAGGAAATTCACTTAACCCTCATTTTGTCCGTGTTTGAAAATGATAAAATCAACCTTGGAAGTCGAATATATGCTTGTTAGATTTCATAGGAACTATTACATGCTTCGATTAGACAAGCCTCGACCACTTTAAGTCCTTTTTAGTGAAAGAAAAAGGGTCAAAAACGAGTAAAATCCGTATATTAACAAGGAAATTCACTTAACCCCCATTTTGGCCTTTTTAAAAAATTCTAAAATAAACCATGGATGTCGTAGATATGCTTGTTAGATTTCCTAGGAACTATTACATGCTTCGATTCGATAAGGCTAGGCCACTTTATGACCTTTTTAGTGAATTAAAAAGGGTCAAAAACGAGTAAAATCCGTAAATTAACAAGGAAATTCACTTAACCCTCATTTTGTCCGTGTTTGAAAATGATGAAATCAACCTTGGAAGTCGAATATATGCTTGTTAGATTTCATAGGAACTATTACATGCTTCGATTCGACAAGCCTCGACCACTTTAAGCCCTTTTTAGTGAAAGAAAAAAGGTCAAAAACTAGTAAAATCCGTAAATTAACAAGGCAATTCACTTAACCCCCATTTTGGCCATTTTAAAAAATTCTAAAATAAACCATATGGATGTCGTAGATATGCTTGTTAGATTTCCTAGGAACTATTACATGCTTCGATTCGATAAGGCTAGGGCACTTTATGACCTTTTTAGTGAAAGAAAAAGGGTCAAAAACGAGTAAAATCCGTAAATTAACAAGGAAATTTACTTAACCCCCATTTTGACCTTTTTAAAAATTCTAAAATAAACCATGGATGTCGTAGATATGCTTGTTAGATTTCATAGGAACTATTACATGCTTCGATTCGATAAGGCTAGGCCACTTTATGACCTTTTTAGTGAATTAAAAAGGGTCAAAAACGAGTAAAATCCGTAAATTAACAAGGAAATTCACTTAACCCTCATTTTGTCCATTTTTGAAAATGATAAAATCAATCTTGGAATTCGAATATATGCTTGTTAGATTTCATAGGAACTATTACATGCTTCGATTCGATAAGGCTAGGCCACTTTATGACCTTTTTAGTGAATTAAAAAGGGTCAAAAACGAGTAAAATCCGTAAATTAACAAGGAAATTCACTTAACCCTCATTTTGTCCGTGTTTGAAAATGATAAAATCAACCTTGGAAGTCGAATATATGCTTGTTAGATTTCATAGGAACTATTACATGCTTCGATTAGACAAGCCTCGACCACTTTAAGTCCTTTTTAGTGAAAGAAAAAGGGTCAAAAACGAGTAAAATCCGTATATTAACAAGGAAATTCACTTAACCCCCATTTTGGCCTTTTTAAAAAATTCTAAAATAAACCATGGATGTCGTAGATATGCTTGTTAGATTTCCTAGGAACTATTACATGCTTCGATTCGATAAGGCTAGGCCACTTTATGACCTTTTTAGTGAATTAAAAAGGGTCAAAAACGAGTAAAATCCGTAAATTAACAAGGAAATTCACTTAACCCTCATTTTGTCCGTGTTTGAAAATGATAAAATCAACCTTGGAAGTCGAATATATGCTTGTTAGATTTCATAGGAACTATTACATGCTTCAATTCGACAAGCCTCGACCACTTTAAGCCCTTTTTAGTGAAAGAAAAAAGGTCAAAAACGAGTAAAATCCGTAAATTAACAAGGCAATTCACTTAACCCCCATTTTGGCCATTTTAAAAAATTCTAAAATAAACCATATGGATGTCGTAGATATGCTTGTTAGATTTCCTAGGAACTATTACATGCTTCGATTCGATAAGGCTAGGCCACTTTATGACCTTTTTAGTGAATTAAAAAGGGTCAAAAACGAGTAAAATCCGTAAATTAACAAGGAAATTCACTTAACCCTCATTTTGTCCGTGTTTGAAAATGATAAAATCAACCTTGGAAGTCGAATATATGCTTGTTAGATTTCATAGGAACTATTACATGCTTCGATTCGACAAGCCTCGACCACTTTAAGACCTTTTTAGTGAAAGAAAAAGGGTCAAAAACGAGTAAAATCCGTATATTAACAAGGAAATTCACTTAACCCCCATTTTGGCCTTTTTAAAAAATTCTAAAATAAACCATGGATGTCGTAGATATGCTTGTTAGATTTCCTATGAACTATTACATGCTTCGATTCGATAAGGCTAGGCCACTTTATGACCTTTTTAGTGAATTAAAAAGGGTCAAAAACGAGTAAAATCCGTAAATTAACAAGGAAATTCACTTAACCCTCATTTTGTCCGTGTTTGAAAATGATAAAATCAACCTTGGAAGTCGAATATATGCTTGTTAGATTTCATAGGAACTATTACATGCTTCGATTCGACAAGCCTCGACCACTTTAAGCCCTTTTTAGTGAAAGAAAAAAGGTCAAAAACGAGTAAAATCCGTAAATTAACAAGGCAATTCACTTAACCCCCATTTTGGCCATTTTAAAAAATTCTAAAATAAACCATATGGATGTCGTAGATATGCTTGTTAGATTTCCTAGGAACTATTACATGCTTCGATTCGATAAGGCTAGGGCACTTTATGACCTTTTTAGTGAAAGAAAAAGGGTCAAAAACGAGTAAAATCCGTAAATTAACAAGGAAATTTACTTAACCCCCATTTTGACCTTTTTAAAAATTCTAAAATAAACCATGGATGTCGTAGATATGCTTGTTAGATTTCATAGGAACTATTACATGCTTCGATTCGATAAGGCTAGGCCACTTTATGACCTTTTTAGTGAATTAAAAAGGGTCAAAAACGAGTAAAATCCGTAAATTAACAAGGAAATTCACTTAACCCGCATTTTGTCCATTTTTGAAAATGATAAAATCAATCTTGGAATTCGAATATATGCTTGTTAGATTTCATAGGAACTATTACATGCTTCGATTCAATAAGGCTAGGCCACTTTATGACCTTTTTAGTGAATTAAAAAGGGTCAAAAACGAGTAAAATCCGTAAATTAACAAGGAAATTCACTTAACCCTCATTTTGTCCGTGTTTGAAAATGATAAAATCAACCTTGGAAGTCGAATATATGCTTGTTAGATTTCATAGGAACTATTACATGCTTCGATTAGACAAGCCTCGACCACTTTAAGTCCTTTTTAGTGAAAGAAAAAGGGTCAAAAACGAGTAAAATCCGTATATTAACAAGGAAATTCACTTAACCCCCATTTTGGCCTTTTTAAAAAATTCTAAAATAAACCATGGATGTCGTAGATATGCTTGTTAGATTTCCTAGGAACTATTACATGCTTCGATTCGATAAGGCTAGGCCACTTTATGACCTTTTTAGTGAATTAAAAAGGGTCAAAAACGAGTAAAATCCGTAAATTAACAAGGAAATTCACTTAACCCTCATTTTGTCCGTGTTTGAAAATGATAAAATCAACCTTGGAAGTCGAATATATGCTTGTTAGATTTCATAGGAACTATTACATGCTTCAATTCGACAAGCCTCGACCACTTTAAGCCCTTTTTAGTGAAAGAAAAAAGGTCAAAAACGAGTAAAATCCGTAAATTAACAAGGCAATTCACTTAACCCCCATTTTGGCCATTTTAAAAAATTCTAAAATAAACCATATGGATGTCGTAGATATGCTTGTTAGATTTCCTAGGAACTATTACATGCTTCGATTCGATAAGGCTAGGGCACTTTATGACCTTTTTAGTGAAAGAAAAAGGGTCAAAAACGAGTAAAATCCGTAAATTAACAAGGAAATTTACTTAACCCCCATTTTGACCTTTTTAAAAATTCTAAAATAAACCATGGATGTCGTAGATATGCTTGTTAGATTTCATAGGAACTATTACATGCTTCGATTCGATAAGGCTAGGCCACTTTATGACCTTTTTAGTGAATTAAAAAGGGTCAAAAACGAGTAAAATCCGTAAATTAACAAGGAAATTCACTTAACCCTCATTTTGTCCGTGTTTGAAAATGATAAAATCAACCTTGGAAGTCGAATATATGCTTGTTAGATTTCATAGGAACTATTACATGCTTCGATTCGACAAGCCTCGACCACTTTAAGTCCTTTTTAGTGAAAGAAAAAGGGTCAAAAACGAGTAAAATCCGTATATTAACAAGGAAATTCACTTAACCCCCATTTTGGCCTTTTTAAAAAATTCTAAAATAAACCATGGATGTCGTAGATATGCTTGTTAGATTTCCTAGGAACTATTACATGCTTCGATTCGATAAGGCTAGGCCACTTTATGACCTTTTTAGTGAATTAAAAAGGGTCAAAAACGAGTAAAATCCGTAAATTAACAAGGAAATTCACTTAACCCTCATTTTGTCCGTGTTTGAAAATGATAAAATCAACCTTGGAAGTCGAATATATCCTTGTTAGATTTCATAGGAACTATTACATGCTTCGATTCGACAAGCCTCGACCACTTTAAGCCCTTTTTAGTGAAAGAAAAAAGGTCAAAAACGAGTAAAATCCGTAAATTAACAAGGCAATTCACTTAACCCCCATTTTGGCCATTTTAAAAAATTCTAAAATAAACCATATGGATGTCGTAGATATGCTTGTTAGATTTCCTAGGAACTATTACATGCTTCGATTCGATAAGGCTAGGGCACTTTATGACCTTTTTAGTGAAAGAAAAAGGGTCAAAAACGAGTAAAATCCGTAAATTAACAAGGAAATTTACTTAACCCCCATTTTGACCTTTTTAAAAATTCTAAAATAAACCATGGATGTCGTAGATATGCTTGTTAGATTTCATAGGAACTATTACATGCTTCGATTCGATAAGGCTAGGCCACTTTATGACCTTTTTAGTGAATTAAAAAGGGTCAAAAACGAGTAAAATCCGTAAATTAACAAGGAAATTCACTTAACCCTCATTTTGTCCATTTTTGAAAATGATAAAATCAATCTTGGAATTCGAATATATGCTTGTTAGATTTCATAGGAACTATTACATGCTTCGATTCGATAAGGCTAGGCCACTTTATGACCTTTTTAGTGAATTAAAAAGGGTCAAAAACGAGTAAAATCCGTAAATTAACAAGGAAATTCACTTAACCCTCATTTTGTCCGTGTTTGAAAATGATAAAATCAACCTTGGAAGTCGAATATATGCTTGTTAGATTTCATAGGAACTATTACATGCTTCGATTAGACAAGCCTCGACCACTTTAAGTCCTTTTTAGTGAAAGAAAAAGGGTCAAAAACGAGTAAAATCCGTATATTAACAAGGAAATTCACTTAACCCCCATTTTGGCCTTTTTAAAAAATTCTAAAATAAACCATGGATGTCGTAGTTATGCTTGTTAGATTTCCTAGGAACTATTACATGCTTCGATTCGATAAGGCTAGGCCACTTTATGACCTTTTTAGTGAATTAAAAAGGGTCAAAAACGAGTAAAATCCGTAAATTAAGAAGGAAATTCACTTAACCCTGATTTTGTCCGTGTTTGAAAATGATAAAATCAACCTTGGAAGTCGAATATATGCTTGTTAGATTTCATAGGAACTATTACATGCTTCAATTCGACAAGCCTCGACCACTTTAAGCCCTTTTTAGTGAAAGAAAAAAGGTCAAAAACGAGTAAAATCCGTAAATTAACAAGGCAATTCACTTAACCCCCATTTTGGCCAATTTAAAAAATTCTAAAATAAACCATATGGATGTCGTAGATATGCTTGTTAGATTTCCTAGGAACTATTACATGCTTCGATTCGATAAGGCTAGGGCACTTTATGACCTTTTTAGTGAAAGAAAAAGGGTCAAAAACGAGTAAAATCCGTAAATTAACAAGGAAATTTACTTAACCCCCATTTTGACCTTTTTAAAAATTCTAAAATAAACCATGGATGTCGTAGATATGCTTGTTAGATTTCATAGGAACTATTACATGTTTCGATTCGATAAGGCTAGGCCACTTTATGACCTTTTTAGTGAAAGAAAAAGGGTCAAAAACGAGTAAAATCCGTAAATTAACAAGGAAATTTACTTAACCCCCATTTTGACCTTTTTAAAAATTCTAAAATAAACCATGGATGTCGTAGATATGCTTGTTAGATTTCATAGGAACTATTACATGTTTCGATTCGATAAGGCTAGGCCACTTTATGACCTTTTTAGTGAATTAAAAAGGGTCAAAAACGAGTAAAATCCGTAAATTAACAAGGAAATTCACTTAACCCTCATTTTGTCCATTTTTGAAAATGATAAAATCAATCTTGGAATTCGAATATATGCTTGTTAGATTTCATAGGAACTATTACATGCTTCGATTCGATAAGGCTAGGCCACTTTATGACCTTTTTAGTGAATTAAAAAGGGTCAAAAACGAGTAAAATCCGTAAATTAACAAGAAAATTCACTTAACCATCATTTTGTCCATTTTTGAAAATGATAAAATCAACCTTGGAATTCGAATATATGCTTGTTAGATTTCATAGGAACTATTACATGCTTCGATTCGATAAGGCTAGGGCACTTTATGACCTTTTTAGTGAAAGAAAAAGGGTCAAAAACGAGTAAAATCCGTAAATTAACAAGGAAATTTACTTAACCCCCATTTTGACCTTTTTAAAAATTCTAAAATAAACCATGGATGTCGTAGATATGCTTGTTAGATTTCATAGGAACTATTACATGCTTCGATTCGATAAGGCTAGGCCACTTTATGACCTTTTTAGTGAATTAAAAAGGGTCAAAAACGAGTAAAATCCGTAAATTAACAAGGAAATTCACTTAACCCTCATTTTGTCCGTGTTTGAAAATGATAAAATCAACCTTGGAAGTCGAATATATGCTTGTTAGATTTCATAGGAACTATTACATGCTTCGATTCGACAAGCCTCGACCACTTTAAGTCCTTTTTAGTGAAAGAAAAAGGGTCAAAAACGAGTAAAATCCGTATATTAACAAGGAAATTCACTTAACCCCCATTTTGGCCTTTTTAAAAAATTCTAAAATAAACCATGGATGTCGTAGATATGCTTGTTAGATTTCCTAGGAACTATTACATGCTTCGATTCGATAAGGCTAGGCCACTTTATGACCTTTTTTGTGAATTAAAAAGGGTCAAAAACGAGTAAAATCCGTAAATTAACAAGGAAATTCACTTAACCCTCATTTTGTCCGTGTTTGAAAATGATAAAATCAACCTTGGAAGTCGAATATATCCTTGTTAGATTTCATAGGAACTATTACATGCTTCGATTCGACAAGCCTCGACCACTTTAAGCCCTTTTTAGTGAAAGAAAAAAGGTCAAAAACGAGTAAAATCCGTAAATTAACAAGGCAATTCACTTAACCCCCATTTTGGCCATTTTAAAAAATTCTAAAATAAACCATATGGATGTCGTAGATATGCTTGTTAGATTTCCTAGGAACTATTACATGCTTCGATTCGATAAGGCTAGGGCACTTTATGACCTTTTTAGTGAAAGAAAAAGGGTCAAAAACGAGTAAAATCCGTAAATTAACAAGGAAATTTACTTAACCCCCATTTTGACCTTTTTAAAAATTCTAAAATAAACCATGGATGTCGTAGATATGCTTGTTAGATTTCATAGGAACTATTACATGCTTCGATTCGATAAGGCTAGGCCACTTTATGACCTTTTTAGTGAATTAAAAAGGGTCAAAAACGAGTAAAATCCGTAAATTAACAAGGAAATTCACTTAACCCTCATTTTGTCCATTTTTGAAAATGATAAAATCAATCTTGGAATTCGAATATATGCTTGTTAGATTTCATAGGAACTATTACATGCTTCGATTCGATAAGGCTAGGCCACTTTATGACCTTTTTAGTGAATTAAAAAGGGTCAAAAACGAGTAAAATCCGTAAATTAACAAGGAAATTCACTTAACCCTCATTTTGTCCGTGTTTGAAAATGATAAAATCAACCTTGGAAGTCGAATATATGCTTGTTAGATTTCATAGGAACTATTACATGCTTCGATTAGACAAGCCTCGACCACTTTAAGTCCTTTTTAGTGAAAGAAAAAGGGTCAAAAACGAGTAAAATCCGTATATTAACAAGGAAATTCACTTAACCCCCATTTTGGCCTTTTTAAAAAATTCTAAAATAAACCATGGATGTCGTAGTTATGCTTGTTAGATTTCCTAGGAACTATTACATGCTTCGATTCGATAAGGCTAGGCCACTTTATGACCTTTTTAGTGAATTAAAAAGGGTCAAAAACGAGTAAAATCCGTAAATTAACAAGGAAATTCACTTAACCCTCATTTTGTCCGTGTTTGAAAATGATAAAATCAACCTTGGAAGTCGAATATATGCTTGTTAGATTTCATAGGAACTATTACATGCTTCAATTCGACAAGCCTCGACCACTTTAAGCCCTTTTTAGTGAAAGAAAAAAGGTCAAAAACGAGTAAAATCCGTAAATTAACAAGGCAATTCACTTAACCCCCATTTTGGCCATTTTAAAAAATTCTAAAATAAACCATATGGATGTCGTAGATATGCTTGTTAGATTTCCTAGGAACTATTACATGCTTCGATTCGATAAGGCTAGGGCACTTTATGACCTTTTTAGTGAAAGAAAAAGGGTCAAAAACGAGTAAAATCCGTAAATTAACAAGGAAATTTACTTAACCCCCATTTTGACCTTTTTAAAAATTCTAAAATAAACCATGGATGTCGTAGATATGCTTGTTAGATTTCATAGGAACTATTACATGCTTCGATTCGATAAGGCTAGGCCACTTTATGACCTTTTTAGTGAATTAAAAAGGGTCAAAAACGAGTAAAATCCGTAAATTAACAAGGAAATTCACTTAACCCTCATTTTGTCCGTGTTTGAAAATGATAAAATCAACCTTGGAAGTCGAATATATGCTTGTTAGATTTCATAGGAACTATTACATGCTTCGATTCGACAAGCCTCGACCACTTTAAGTCCTTTTTAGTGAAAGAAAAAGGGTCAAAAACGAGTAAAATCCGTATATTAACAAGGAAATTCACTTAACCCCCATTTTGGCCTTTTTAAAAAATTCTAAAATAAACCATGGATGTCGTAGATATGCTTGTTAGATTTCCTAGGAACTATTACATGCTTCGATTCGATAAGGCTAGGCCACTTTATGACCTTTTTAGTGAATTAAAAAGGGTCAAAAACGAGTAAAATCCGTAAATTAACAAGGAAATTCACTTAACCCTCATTTTGTCCGTGTTTGAAAATGATAAAATCAACCTTGGAAGTCGAATATATGCTTGTTAGATTTCATAGGAACTATTACATGCTTCGATTCGACAAGCCTCGACCACTTTAAGCCCTTTTTAGTGAAAGAAAAAAGGTCAAAAACGAGTAAAATCCGTAAATTAACAAGGCAATTCACTTAACCCCCATTTTGGCCAATTTAAAAAATTCTAAAATAAACCATATGGATGTCGTAGATATGCTTGTTAGATTTCCTAGGAACTATTACATGCTTCGATTCGATAAGGCTAGGGCACTTTATGACCTTTTTAGTGAAAGAAAAAGGGTCAAAAACGAGTAAAATCCGTAAATTAACAAGGAAATTTACTTAACCCCCATTTTGACCTTTTTAAAAATTCTAAAATAAACCATGGATGTCGTAGATATGCTTGTTAGATTTCATAGGAACTATTACATGTTTCGATTCGATAAGGCTAGGCCACTTTATGACCTTTTTAGTGAAAGAAAAAGGGTCAAAAACGAGTAAAATCCGTAAATTAACAAGGAAATTTACTTAACCCCCATTTTGACCTTTTTAAAAATTCTAAAATAAACCATGGATGTCGTAGATATGCTTGTTAGATTTCATAGGAACTATTACATGTTTCGATTCGATAAGGCTAGGCCACTTTATGACCTTTTTAGTGAATTAAAAAGGGTCAAAAACGAGTAAAATCCGTAAATTAACAAGGAAATTCACTTAACCCTCATTTTGTCCATTTTTGAAAATGATAAAATCAATCTTGGAATTCGAATATATGCTTGTTAGATTTCATAGGAACTATTACATGCTTCGATTCGATAAGGCTAGGCCACTTTATGACCTTTTTAGTGAATTAAAAAGGGTCAAAAACGAGTAAAATCCGTAAATTAACAAGAAAATTCACTTAACCATCATTTTGTCCATTTTTGAAAATGATAAAATCAACCTTGGAATTCGAATATATGCTTGTTAGATTTCATAGGAACTATTACATGCTTCGATTCGATAAGGCTAGGCCACTTTATGACCTTTTTAGTGAATTAAAAAGGGTCAAAAACGAGTAAAATCCGTAAATTAACAAGGAAATTCACTTAACCCTCATTTTGTCCGTGTTTGAAAATGATAAAATCAACCTTGGAAGTCGAATATATGCTTGTTAGATTTCATAGGAACTATTACATGCTTCGATTCGACAAGCCTCGACCACTTTAAGTCCTTTTTAGTGAAAGAAAAAGGGTCAAAAACGAGTAAAATCCGTATATTAACAAGGAAATTCACTTAACCCCCATTTTGGCCTTTTTAAAAAATTCTAAAATAAACCATGGATGTCGTAGATATGCTTGTTAGATTTCCTAGGAACTATTACATGCTTCGATTCGATAAGGCTAGGCCACTTTATGACCTTTTTAGTGAATTAAAAAGGGTCAAAAACGAGTAAAATCCGTAAATTAACAAGGAAATTCACTTAACCCTCATTTTGTCCGTGTTTGAAAATGATAAAATCAACCTTGGAAGTCGAATATATGCTTGTTAGATTTCATAGGAACTATTACATGCTTCGATTAGACAAGCCTCGACCACTTTAAGTCCTTTTTAGTGAAAGAAAAAGGGTCAAAAACGAGTAAAATCCGTATATTAACAAGGAAATTCACTTAACCCCCATTTTGGCCTTTTTAAAAAATTCTAAAATAAACCATGGATGTCGTAGATATGCTTGTTAGATTTCCTAGGAACTATTACATGCTTCGATTCGATAAGGCTAGGCCACTTTATGACCTTTTTAGTGAATTAAAAAGGGTCAAAAACGAGTAAAATCTGTAAATTAACAAGGAAATTCACTTAACCCTCATTTTGTCCGTGTTTGAAAATGATAAAATCAACCTTGGAAGTCGAATATATGCTTGTTAGATTTCATAGGAACTATTACATGCTTCAATTCGACAAGCCTCGACCACTTTAAGCCCTTTTTAGTGAAAGAAAAAAGGTCAAAAACGAGTAAAATCCGTAAATTAACAAGGCAATTCACTTAACCCCCATTTTGGCCATTTTAAAAAATTCTAAAATAAACCATATGGATGTCGTAGATATGCTTGTTAGATTTCCTAGGAACTATTACATGCTTCGATTCGATAAGGCTAGGGCACTTTATGACCTTTTTAGTGAAAGAAAAAGGGTCAAAAACGAGTAAAATCCGTAAATTAACAAGGAAATTTACTTAACCCCCATTTTGACCTTTTTAAAAATTCTAAAATAAACCATGGATGTCGTAGATATGCTTGTTAGATTTCATAGGAACTATTACATGCTTCGATTCGATAAGGCTAGGCCACTTTATGACCTTTTTAGTGAATTAAAAAGGGTCAAAAACGAGTAAAATCCGTAAATTAACAAGGAAATTCACTTAACCCTCATTTTGTCCGTGTTTGAAAATGATAAAATCAACCTTGGAAGTCGAATATATGCTTGTTAGATTTCATAGGAACTATTACATGCTTCGATTCGACAAGCCTCGACCACTTTAAGTCCTTTTTAGTGAAAGAAAAAGGGTCAAAAACGAGTAAAATCCGTATATTAACAAGGAAATTCACTTAACCCCCATTTTGGCCTTTTTAAAAAATTCTAAAATAAACCATGGATGTCGTAGATATGCTTGTTAGATTTCCTAGGAACTATTACATGCTTCGATTCGATAAGGCTAGGCCACTTTATGACCTTTTTAGTGAATTAAAAAGGGTCAAAAACGAGTAAAATCCGTAAATTAACAAGGAAATTCACTTAACCCTCATTTTGTCCGTGTTTGAAAATGATAAAATCAACCTTGGAAGTCGAATATATGCTTGTTAGATTTCATAGGAACTATTACATGCTTCGATTCGACAAGCCTCGACCACTTTAAGCCCTTTTTAGTGAAAGAAAAAAGGTCAAAAACGAGTAAAATCCGTAAATTAACAAGGCAATTCACTTAACCCCCATTTTGGCCAATTTAAAAAATTCTAAAATAAACCATATGGATGTCGTAGATATGCTTGTTAGATTTCCTAGGAACTATTACATGCTTCGATTCGATAAGGCTAGGGCACTTTATGACCTTTTTAGTGAAAGAAAAAGGGTCAAAAACGAGTAAAATCCGTAAATTAACAAGGAAATTTACTTAACCCCCATTTTGACCTTTTTAAAAATTCTAAAATAAACCATGGATGTCGTAGATATGCTTGTTAGATTTCATAGGAACTATTACATGTTTCGATTCGATAAGGCTAGGGCACTTTATGACCTTTTTAGTGAATTAAAAAGGGTCAAAAACGAGTAAAATCCGTAAATTAACAAGGAAATTCACTTAACCCTCATTTTGACCTTTTTAAAAATTCTAAAATAAACCATGGATGTCGTAGATATGCTTGTTAGATTTCATAGGAACTATTACATGTTTCGATTCGATAAGGCTAGGCCACTTTATGACCTTTTTAGTGAATTAAAAAGGGTCAAAAACGAGTAAAATCCGTAAATTAACAAGGAAATTCACTTAACCCTCATTTTGTCCATTTTTGAAAATGATAAAATCAATCTTGGAATTCGAATATATGCTTGTTAGATTTCATAGGAACTATTACATGCTTCGATTCGATAAGGCTAGGCCACTTTATGACCTTTTTAGTGAATTAAAAAGGGTCAAAAACGAGTAAAATCCGTAAATTAACAAGGAAATTCACTTAACCCTCATTTTGTCCGTGTTTGAAAATGATAAAATCAACCTTGGAAGTCGAATATATGCTTGTTAGATTTCATAGGAACTATTACATGCTTCGATTAGACAAGCCTCGACCACTTTAAGTCCTTTTTAGTGAAAGAAAAAGGGTCAAAAACGATTAAAATCCGTATATTAACAAGGAAATTCACTTAACCCCCATTTTGGCCTTTTTAAAAAATTCTAAAATAAACCGTGGATGTCGTAGATATGCTTGTTAGATTTCCTAGGAACTATTACATGCTTCGATTCGATAAGGCTAGGCCACTTTATGACCTTTTTAGTGAATTAAAAAGGGTCAAAAACGAGTAAAATCCGTAAATTAACAAGGAAATTCACTTAACCCTCATTTTGTCCGTGTTTGAAAATGATAAAATCAACCTTGGAAGTCGAATATATGCTTGTTAGATTTCATAGGAACTATTACATGCTTCAATTCGACAAGCCTCGACCACTTTAAGCCCTTTTTAGTGAAAGAAAAAAGGTCAAAAACGAGTAAAATCCGTAAATTAACAAGGCAATTCACTTAACCCCCATTTTGGCCATTTTAAAAAATTCTAAAATAAACCATATGGATGTCGTAGATATGCTTGTTAGATTTCCTAGGAACTATTACATGCTTCGATTCGATAAGGCTAGGGCACTTTATGACCTTTTTAGTGAAAGAAAAAGGGTCAAAAACGAGGAAAATCCGTAAATTAACAAGGAAATTTACTTAACCCCCATTTTGACCTTTTTAAAAATTCTAAAATAAACCATGGATGTCGTAGATATGCTTGTTAGATTTCATAGGAACTATTACATGCTTCGATTCGATAAGGCTAGGCCACTTTATGACCTTTTTAGTGAATTAAAAAGGGTCAAAAACGAGTAAAATCCGTAAATTAACAAGGAAATTCACTTAACCCTCATTTTGTCCGTGTTTGAAAATGATAAAATCAACCTTGGAAGTCGAATATATGCTTGTTAGATTTCATAGGAACTATTACATGCTTCGATTCGACAAGCCTCGACCACTTTAAGTCCTTTTTAGTGAAAGAAAAAGGGTCAAAAACGAGTAAAATCCGTATATTAACAAGGAAATTCACTTAACCCCCATTTTGGCCTTTTTAAAAAATTCTAAAATAAACCATGGATGTCGTAGATATGCTTGTTAGATTTCCTAGGAACTATTACATGCTTCGATTCGATAAGGCTAGGCCACTTTATGACCTTTTTAGTGAATTAAAAAGGGTCAAAAACGAGTAAAATCCGTAAATTAACAAGGAAATTCACTTAACCCTCATTTTGTCCGTGTTTGAAAATGATAAAATCAACCTTGGAAGTCGAATATATGCTTGTTAGATTTCATAGGAACTATTACATGCTTCGATTCGACAAGCCTCGACCACTTTAAGCCCTTTTTAGTGAAATAAAAAAGGTCAAAAACGAGTAAAATCCGTAAATTAACAAGGCAATTCACTTAACCCCCATTTTGGCCAATTTAAAAAATTCTAAAATAAACCATATGGATGTCGTAGATATGCTTGTTAGATTTCCTAGGAACTATTACATGCTTCGATTCGATAAGGCTAGGGCACTTTATGACCTTTTTAGTGAAAGAAAAAGGGTCAAAAACGAGTAAAATCCGTAAATTAACAAGGAAATTTACTTAACCCCCATTTTGACCTTTTTAAAAATTCTAAAATAAACCATGGATGTCGTAGATATGCTTGTTAGATTTCATAGGAACTATTACATGTTTCGATTCGATAAGGCTAGGCCACTTTATGACCTTTTTAGTGAATTAAAAAGGGTCAAAAACGAGTAAAATCCGTAAATTAACAAGGAAATTCACTTAACCCTCATTTTGTCCATTTTTGAAAATGATAAAATCAATCTTGGAATTCGAATATATGCTTGTTAGATTTCATAGGAACTATTACATGCTTCGATTCGATAAGGCTAGGCCACTTTATGACCTCTTTAGTGAATTAAAAAGGGTCAAAAACGAGTAAAATCCGTAAATTAACAAGGAAATTCACTTAACCCTCATTTTGTCCGTGTTTGAAAATGATAAAATCAACCTTGGAAGTCGAATATATGCTTGTTAGATTTCATAGGAACTATTACATGCTTCGATTAGACAAGCCTCGACCACTTTAAGTCCTTTTTAGTGAAAGAAAAAGGGTCAAAAACGAGTAAAATCCGTATATTAACAAGGAAATTCACTTAACCCCCATTTTGGCCTTTTTAAAAAATTCTAAAATAAACCATGGATGTCGTAGATATGCTTGTTAGATTTCCTAGGAACTATTACATGCTTCGATTCGATAAGGCTAGGCCACTTTATGACCTTTTTAGTGAATTAAAAAGGGTCAAAAACGAGTAAAATCCGTAAATTAACAAGGAAATTCACTTAACCCTCATTTTGTTCGTGTTTGAAAATGATAAAATCAACCTTGGAAGTCGAATATATGCTTGTTAGATTTCATAGGAACTATTACATGCTTCAATTCGACAAGCCTCGACCACTTTAAGCCCTTTTTAGTGAAAGAAAAAAGGTCAAAAACGAGTAAAATCCGTAAATTAACAAGGCAATTCACTTAACCCCCATTTTGGCCATTTTAAAAAATTCTAAAATAAACCATATGGATGTCGTAGATATGCTTGTTAGATTTCCTAGGAACTATTACATGCTTCGATTCGATAAGGCTAGGGCACTTTATGACCTTTTTAGTGAAAGAAAAAGGGTCAAAAACGAGTAAAATCCGTAAATTAACAAGGAAATTTACTTAACCCCCATTTTGACCTTTTTAAAAATTCTAAAATAAACCATGGATGTCGTAGATATGCTTGTTAGATTTCATAGGAACTATTACATGCTTCGATTCGATAAGGCTAGGCCACTTTATGACCTTTTTAGTGAATTAAAAGGGTCAAAAACGAGTAAAATCCGTAAATTAACAAGGAAATTCACTTAACCCTCATTTTGTCCGTGTTTGAAAATGATAAAATCAACCTTGGAAGTCGAATATATGCTTGTTGGATTTCATAGGAACTATTACATGCTTCGATTCGACAAGCCTCGACCACTTTAAGTCCTTTTTAGTGAAAGAAAAAGGGTCAAAAACGAGTAAAATCCGTATATTAACAAGGAAATTCACTTAACCCCCATTTTGGCCTTTTTAAAAAATTCTAAAATAAACCATCGATGTCGTAGATATGCTTGTTAGATTTCCTAGGAACTATTACATGCTTCGATTCGATAAGGCTAGGCCACTTTATGACCTTTTTAGTGAATTAAAAAGGGTCAAAAACGAGTAAAATCCGTAAATTAACAAGGAAATTCACTTAACCCTCATTTTGTCCGTGTTTGAAAATGATAAAATCAACCTTGGAAGTCGAATATATGCTTGTTAGATTTCATAGGAACTATTACATGCTTCGATTCGACAAGCCTCGACCACTTTAAGCCCTTTTTAGTGAAAGAAAAAAGGTTAAAAACGAGTAAAATCCGTAAATTAACAAGGAAATTCACTTAATCCCCATTTTGGCCTTTTTAAAAAATTCTAAACTAAACCGTGAATGTCGTAGATATGCTTGTTAGATTTCTTAGGAACTATTACATGATTCGGTTCGATAAGGCTATGCCACTTTATGACCTTTTTAGTGAAAGAAAAATGGTCAAAAACGAGTAAAATCCGTAAATTAACAAGAAAATTCACTTAACCATCATTTTGTCCATTTTTGAAAATGATAAAATCAACCTTGGAATTCGAATATATGCTTGTTAGATTTCATAGGAACTATTACATGCTTCGTTTCGATAAGGCTAGGCCACTTTATAACCTTTTTAGTGACTTAAAAAGGGTCAAAAACGAGTAAAATCCGTAAATTAACAAGGAAATTCACTTAACCCTCATTTTGTCTGTGTTTGAAAATGATAAAATCAACCTTGGAAGTCGAATATATGCTTGTTAGATTTCATAGGAACTATTACATGCTTCGATTCGACAAGCCTCGACCACTTTAAACCCTTTTTAGTGAAAGAAAAAAATGTCAAAAACGAGTAAAATCCGTAACTTAACAAGGAAATTCACTTAACCCCCATTTTGGCCTTTTTAAAAAATTCTAAAATAAACCATGGATGTCGTAGATATGCATGTTAGATTTCATAGGAACTATTACATGCTTCGATTTGATAAGGCTAGGCCACTTTATGACCTTTTTAGTGAATTAAAAAGGGTCAAAAACGAGTAAAATCCGTAAATTAACAAGAAAATTCACTTAACCCTCATTTTGTCCATTTTTGAAAATGATAAAATCAATCTTGGAATTCGAATATATGCTTGTTAGATTTCATAGGAACTATTACATGCTTCGATTCGATAAGGCTAGGCCACTTTATGACCTTTTTAGTGAATTAAAAAGGGTCAAAAACGAGTAAAATCCGTAAATTAACAAGGAAATTCACTTAACCCTCATTTTGTCCGTGTTTGAAAATGATAAAATCAACCTTGGAAGTCGAATATATGCTTGTTAGATTTCATAGGAACTATTACATGCTTCGATTCGACAAGCCTCGACCACTTTAAGTCCTTTTTAGTGAAAGAAAAAGGGTCAAAAACGAGTAAAATCCGTATATTAACAAGGAAATTCACTTAACCCCCATTTTGGCCTTTTTAAAAAATTCTAAAATAAACCATGGATGTCGTAGATATGCTTGTTTGATTTCCTAGGAACTATTACATGCTTCGATTCGATAAGGCTAGGCCACTTTATGACCTTTTTAGTGAATTAAAAAGGGTCAAAAACGAGTAAAATCCGTAAATTAACAAGGAAATTCACTTAACCCTCATTTTGTCCGTGTTTGAAAATGATAAAATCAACCTTGGAAGTCGAATATATGCTTGTTAGATTTCATAGGAACTATTACATGCTTCGATTCGACAAGCCTCGACCACTTTAAGCCCTTTTTAGTGAAAGAAAAAAGGTTAAAAACGAGTAAAATCCGTAAATTAACAAGGAAATTCACTTAATCCCCATTTTGGCCTTTTTAAAAAATTCTAAACTAAACCGTGAATGTCGTAGATATGCTTGTTAGATTTCTTAGGAACTATTACATGATTCGGTTCGATAAGGCTATGCCACTTTATGACCTTTTTAGTGAAAGAAAAATGGTCAAAAACGAGTAAAATCCGTAAATTAACAAGAAAATTCACTTAACCATCATTTTGTCCATTTTTGAAAATGATAAAATCAACCTTGGAATTCGAATATATGCTTGTTAGATTTCATAGGAACTATTACATGCTTCGTTTCGATAAGGCTAGGCCACTTTATAACCTTTTTAGTGACTTAAAAAGGGTCAAAAACGAGTAAAATCCGTAAATTAACAAGGAAATTCACTTAACCCTCATTTTGTCCGTGTTTGAAAATGATAAAATCAACCTTGGAAGTCGAATATATGCTTGTTAGATTTCATAGGAACTATTACATGCTTCGATTCGACAAGCCTCGACCACTTTAAGTCCTTTTTAGTGAAAGAAAAAGGGTCAAAAACGAGTAAAATCCGTATATTAACAAGGAAATTCACTTAACCCCCATTTTGGCCTTTTTAAAAAATTCTAAAATAAACCATGGATGTCGTAGATATGCTTGTTAGATTTCCTAGGAACTATTACATGCTTCGATTCGATAAGGCTAGGCCACTTTATGACCTTTTTAGTGAATTAAAAAGGGTCAAAAACGAGTAAAATCCGTAAATTAACAAGGAAATTCACTTAACCCTCATTTTGTCCGTGTTTGAAAATGATAAAATCAACCTTGGAAGTCGAATATATGCTTGTTAGATTTCATAGGAACTATTACATGCTTCGATTCGACAAGCCTCGACCACTTTAAGTCCTTTTTAGTGAAAGAAAAAGGGTCAAAAACGAGTAAAATCCGTATATTAACAAGGAAATTCACTTAACCCCCATTTTGGCCTTTTTAAAAAATTCTAAAATAAACCATGGATGTCGTAGATATGCTTGTTAGATTTCCTAGGAACTATTACATGCTTCGATTCGATAAGGCTAGGCCACTTTATGACCTTTTTAGTGAATTAAAAAGGGTCAAAAACGAGTAAAATCCGTAAATTAACAAGGAAATTCACTTAACCCTCATTTTGTCCGTGTTTGAAAATGATAAAATCAACCTTGGAAGTCGAATATATGCTTGTTAGATTTCATAGGAACTATTACATGCTTCGATTCGACAAGCCTCGACCACTTTAAGCCCTTTTTAGTGAAAGAAAAAAGGTTAAAAACGAGTAAAATCCGTAAATTAACAAGGAAATTCACTTAATCCCCATTTTGGCCTTTTTAAAAAATTCTAAACTAAACCGTGAATGTCGTAGATATGCTTGTTAGATTTCTTAGGAACTATTACATGATTCGGTTCGATAAGGCTATGCCACTTTATGACCTTTTTAGTGAAAGAAAAATGGTCAAAAACGAGTAAAATCCGTAAATTAACAAGAAAATTCACTTAACCATCATTTTGTCCATTTTTGAAAATGATAAAATCAACCTTGGAATTCGAATATATGCTTGTTAGATTTCATAGGAACTATTACATGCTTCGTTTCGATAAGGCTAGGCCACTTTATAACCTTTTTAGTGACTTAAAAAGGGTCAAAAACGAGTAAAATCCGTAAATTAACAAGGAAATTCACTTAACCCTCATTTTGTCCGTGTTTGAAAATGATAAAATCAACCTTGGAAGTCGAATATATGCTTGTTAGATTTCATAGGAACTATTACATGCTTCGATTCGACAAGCCTCGACCACTTTAAGTCCTTTTTAGTGAAAGAAAAAGGGTCAAAAACGAGTAAAATCCGTATATTAACAAGGAAATTCACTTAACCCCCATTTTGGCCTTTTTAAAAAATTCTAAAATAAACCATGGATGTCGTAGATATGCTTGTTAGATTTCCTAGGAACTATTACATGCTTCGATTCGATAAGGCTAGGCCACTTTATGACCTTTTTAGTGAATTAAAAAGGGTCAAAAACGAGTAAAATCCGTAAATTAACAAGGAAATTCACTTAACCCTCATTTTGTCCGTGTTTGAAAATGATAAAATCAACCTTGGAAGTCGAATATATGCTTGTTAGATTTCATAGGAACTATTACATGCTTCGATTCGACAAGCCTCGACCACTTTAAGTCCTTTTTAGTGAAAGAAAAAGGGTCAAAAACGAGTAAAATCCGTATATTAACAAGGAAATTCACTTAACCCCCATTTTGGCCTTTTTAAAAAATTCTAAAATAAACCATGGATGTCGTAGATATGCTTGTTAGATTTCCTAGGAACTATTACATGCTTCGATTCGATAAGGCTAGGCCACTTTATGACCTTTTTAGTGAATTAAAAAGGGTCAAAAACGAGTAAAATCCGTAAATTAACAAGGAAATTCACTTAACCCTCATTTTGTCCGTGTTTGAAAATGATAAAATCAACCTTGGAAGTCGAATATATGCTTGTTAGATTTCATAGGAACTATTACATGCTTCGATTCGACAAGCCTCGACCACTTTAAGCCCTTTTTAGTGAAAGAAAAAAGGTTAAAAACGAGTAAAATCCGTAAATTAACAAGGAAATTCACTTAATCCCCATTTTGGCCTTTTTAAAAAATTCTAAACTAAACCGTGAATGTCGTAGATATGCTTGTTAGATTTCTTAGGAACTATTACATGATTCGGTTCGATAAGGCTATGCCACTTTATGACCTTTTTAGTGAAAGAAAAATGGTCAAAAACGAGTAAAATCCGTAAATTAACAAGAAAATTCACTTAACCATCATTTTGTCCATTTTTGAAAATGATAAAATCAACCTTGGAATTCGAATATATGCTTGTTAGATTTCATAGGAACTATTACATGCTTCGTTTCGATAAGGCTAGGCCACTTTATAACCTTTTTAGTGACTTAAAAAGGGTCAAAAACGAGTAAAACCCGTAAATTAACAAGGAAATTCACTTAACCCTCATTTTGTCTGTGTTTGAAAATGATAAAATCAACCTTGGAAGTCGAATATATGCTTGTTAGATTTCATAGGAACTATTACATGCTTCGATTCGACAAGCCTCGACCACTTTAAACCCTTTTTAGTGAAAGAAAAAAATGTCAAAAACGAGTAAAATCCGTAACTTAACAAGGAAATTCACTTAACCCCCATTTTGGCCTTTTTAAAAAATTCTAAAATAAACCATGGATGTCGTAGATATGCATGTTAGATTTCATAGGAACTATTACATGCTTCGATTTGATAAGGCTAGGCCACTTTATGACCTTTTTAGTGAATTAAAAAGGGTCAAAAACGAGTAAAATCCGTAAATTAACAAGAAAATTCACTTAACCCTCATTTTGTCCATTTTTGAAAATGATAAAATCAATCTTGGAATTCGAATATATGCTTGTTAGATTTCATAGGAACTATTACATGCTTCGATTCGATAAGGCTAGGCCACTTTATGACCTTTTTAGTGAATTAAAAAGGGTCAAAAACGAGTAAAATCCGTAAATTAACAAGGAAATTCACTTAACCCTCATTTTGTCCGTGTTTGAAAATGATAAAATCAACCTTGGAAGTCGAATATATGCTTGTTAGATTTCATAGGAACTATTACATGCTTCGATTCGACAAGCCTCGACCACTTTAAGTCCTTTTTAGTGAAAGAAAAAGGGTCAAAAACGAGTAAAATCCGTATATTAACAAGGAAATTCACTTAACCCCCATTTTGGCCTTTTTAAAAAATTCTAAAATAAACCATGGATGTCGTAGATATGCTTGTTAGATTTCCTAGGAACTATTACATGCTTCGATTCGATAAGGCTAGGCCACTTTATGACCTTTTTAGTGAATTAAAAAGGGTCAAAAACGAGTAAAATCCGTAAATTAACAAGGAAATTCACTTAACCCTCATTTTGTCCGTGTTTGAAAATGATAAAATCAACCTTGGAAGTCGAATATATGCTTGTTAGATTTCATAGGAACTATTACATGCTTCGATTCGACAAGCCTCGACCACTTTAAGCCCTTTTTAGTGAAAGAAAAAAGGTTAAAAACGAGTAAAATCCGTAAATTAACAAGGAAATTCACTTAAGCCCCATTTTGGCCTTTTTAAAAAATTCTAAACTAAACCGTGAATGTCGTAGATATGCTTGTTAGATTTCTTAGGAACTATTACATGATTCGGTTCGATAAGGCTATGCCACTTTATGACCTTTTTAGTGAAAGAAAAATGGTCAAAAACGAGTAAAATCCGTAAATTAACAAGAAAATTCACTTAACCATCATTTTGTCCATTTTTGAAAATGATAAAATCAACCTTGGAATTCGAATATATGCTTGTTAGATTTCATAGGAACTATTACATGCTTCGTTTCGATAAGGCTAGGCCACTTTATAACCTTTTTAGTGACTTAAAAAGGGTCAAAAACGTGTAAAATCCGTAAATTAACAAGGAAATTCACTTAACCCTCATTTTGTCCGTGTTTGAAAATGATAAAATCAACCTTGGAAGTCGAATATATGCTTGTTAGATTTCATAGGAACTATTACATGCTTCGATTCGACAAGCCTCGACCACTTTAAACCCTTTTTAGTGAAAGAAAAAAATGTCAAAAACGAGTAAAATCCGTAACTTAACAAGGAAATTCACTTAACCCCCATTTTGGCCTTTTTAAAAAATTCTAAAATAAACCATGGATGTCGTAGATATGCATGTTAGATTTCATAGGAACTATTACATGCTTCGATTTGATAAGGCTAGGCCACTTTATGACCTTTTTAGTGAATTAAAAAGGGTCAAAAACGAGTAAAATCCGTAAATTAACAAGGAAATTCACTTAACCCTCATTTTGTCCGTGTTTGAAAATGATAAAATCAACCTTGGAAGTCGAATATATGCTTGTTAGATTTCATAGGAACTATTACATGCTTCGATTCGACAAGCCTCGACCACTTTAAGTCCTTTTTAGTGAAAGAAAAAGGGTCAAAAACGAGTAAAATCCGTATATTAACAAGGAAATTCACTTAACCCCCATTTTGGCCTTTTTAAAAAATTCTAAAATAAACCATGGATGTCGTAGATATGCTCGTTAGATTTCCTAGGAACTATTACATGCTTCGATTCGATAAGGCTAGGCCACTTTATGACCTTTTTAGTGAATTAAAAAGGGTCAAAAACGAGTAAAATCCGTAAATTAACAAGGAAATTCACTTAACCCTCATTTTGTCCGTGTTTGAAAATGATAAAATCAACCTTGGAAGTCGAATATATGCTTGTTAGATTTCATAGGAACTATTACATGCTTCGATTCGACAAGCCTCGACCACTTTAAGCCCTTTTTAGTGAAAGAAAAAAGGTCAAAAACGAGTAAAATCCGTAAATTAACAAGGCAATTCACTTAACCCCCATTTTGGCCATTTTAAAAAATTCTAAAATAAACCATATGGATGTCGTAGATATGCTTGTTAGATTTCCTAAGAACTATTACATGCTTCGATTCGTTAAGGCTAGGGCACTTTATGACCTTTTTAGTGAAAGAAAAAGGGTCAAAAACGAGTAAAATCCGTAAATTAACAAGGAAATTTACTTAACCCCCATTTTGACCTTTTTAAAAATTCTAAAATAAACCATGGATGTCGTAGATATGCTTGTCAGATTTCATAGGAACTATTACATGCTTCGATTCGATAAGGCTAGGCCACTTTATGACCTTTTTAGTGAATTAAAAAGGGTCAAAAACGAGTAAAATCCGTAAATTAACAAGGAAATTCACTTAACTCTCATTTTGTCCGTGTTTGAAAATGATAAAATCAACCTTGGAAGTCGAATATATGCTTGTTAGATTTCATAGGAATTATTACATGCTTCGATTCGACAAGCCTCGACCACTTTAAGCCCTTTTTAGTGAAAGAAAAAAGGTTAAAAACGAGTAAAATCCGTAAATTAACAAGGAAAATCACTTAATCCCCATTTTGGCCTTTTTAAAAAATTCTAAACTAAACCGTGAATGTCGTAGATATGCTTGTTAGATTTCTTAGGAACTATTACATGATTCGGTTCGATAAGGCTATGCCACTTTATGACCTTTTTAGTGAAAGAAAAAGGGTCAAAAACGTGTAAAATCCGTAAATTAACAAGAAAATTCACTTAACCATCATTTTGTCCATTTTTGAAAATGATAAAATCAACCTTGGAATTCGAATATATGCTTGTTAGATTTCATAGGAACTATTACATGCTTCGATTCGACAAGCCTCGACCACTTTAAGCCCTTTTTAGTGAAAGAAAAAAGGTTAAAAACGAGTAAAATCCGTAAATTAACAAGGAAATTCACTTAATCCCCATTTTGGCCTTTTTAAAAAATTCTAAACTAAACCGTGAATGTCGTAGATATGCTTGTTAGATTTCTTAGGAACTATTACATGCTTCGTTTCGATAAGGCTAGGCCACTTTATGACCTTTTTAGTGACTTAAAAAGGGTCAAAAACGAGTAAAATCCGTAAATTAACAAGAAAATTCACTTAACCCTCATTTTGTCCATTTTTGAAAATGATAAAACCAACCTTGGAATTCGAATATATGCTTGTTAGATTTCATAGGAACTATTACATGCTTCGATTCGATAAGGCTAGGCCACTTTATGACCTTTTTAGTGAATTAAAAAGGGTCAAAAACGAGTAAAATCCGTAAATTAACAAGGAAATTCACTTAACCCTCATTTTGTCCGTGTTTGAAAATGATAAAATCAACCTTGGAAGTCGAATATATGCTTGTTAGATTTCATAGGAACTATTACATGCTTCGATTCGACAAGCCTCGACCACTTTAAGTCCTTTTTAGTGAAAGAAAAAGGGTCAAAAACGGGTAAAATCCGTATATTAACTAGGAAATTCACTTAACCCCCATTTTGGCCTTTTTAAAAAATTCTAAAATAAACCATGGATGTCGTAGATATGCTTGTTAGATTTACTAGGAACTATTACATGCTTCGATTCGATAAGGCTAGGCCACTTTATGACCTTTTTAGTGAGTTAAAAAGGGTCAAAAACGAGTAAAATCCGTAAATTAACAAGGAAATTCACTTAACCCTCATTTTGTCCGTGTTTGAAAATGATAAAATCAACCTTGGAAGTCGAATATATGCTTGTTAGATTTCATAGGAACTATTACATGCTTCGTTTCGACAAGCCTCGACCATTTTAAGCCCTTTTTAGTGAAAGAAAAAAGGTCAAAAACGAGTAAAATCCGTAAATTAACAAGAAAATTCACTTAACCATCATTTTGTCCATTTTTGAAAATGATAAAATCAACCTTGGAATTCGAATATATGCTTGTTAGATTTCATAGGAACTATTACATGCTTCGTTTCGATAAGGCTAGGCCACTTTATGACCTTTTTAGTGACTTAAAAAGGGTCAAAAACGAGTAAAATCCGTAAATTAACAAGGAAATTCACTTAACCCTCATTTTGTCCGTGTTTGAAAATGATAAAATCAACCTTGGAAGTCGAATATATGCTTGTTAGATTTCATAGGAACTATTACATGCTTCGATTCGACAAGCCTCGACCACTTTAAGCCCTTTTTAGTGAAAGAAAAAAGGTCAAAAACGAGTAAAATCCGTAAATTAACAAGGCAATTCACTTAACCCCCATTTTGGCCATTTTAAAAAATTCTAAAATAAACCATGTGGATGTCGTAGATATGCTTGTTAGATTTCCTAGGAACTATGGGCACTTTATGACCTTTTTAGTGAAAGAAAAAGGGTCAAAAACGAGTAAAATCCGTAAATTAACAAGGAAATTTACTTAACCCCCATTTTGACCTTTTTAAAAATTCTAAAATAAACCATGGATGTCGTAGATATGCTTGTTAGATTTCATAGGAACTATTACATGCTTCGATTCGATAAGGCTATGCCACTTTATGACCTTTTTAGTGAATTAAAAAGGGTCAAAAACGAGTAAAATCCATAAATTAACAAGGAAATTCACTTAACCCTCATTTTGTCCATTTTTGAAAATGATAAAATAAATCTTGGAATTCGAATATATGCTTGTTAGATTTCATTTGAACTATTACATGCTTCGATTCGATAAGGCTAGGCCACTTTATGACCTTTTTAGTGAATTAAAAAGGGTCAAAAACGAGTAAAATCCGTAAATTAACAAGGAAATTCACTTAACCCTCATTTTGTCCGTGTTTGAAAATGATAAAATCAACCTTGGAAGTCGAATATATGCTTGTTAGATTTCGTAGGAACTATTACATGCTTCGATTCGACAAGCCTCGACCACTTTAAGCCCTTTTTAGTGAAAGAAAAAAGGTCAAAAACGAGTAAAATCCGTAAATTAACAAGGCAATTCACTTAACCCCCATTTTGGCCTTTTTAAAAAATTCTAAACTAAACCGTGGATGTCGTAGATATGCTTGTTAGATTTCTTAGGAACTATTACATGATTCGGTTCGATAAGGCTAGGCCACTTTATGACCTTTTTAGTGAAAGAAAAAAGGGTCAAAAACGAGTAAAATCCGTAAATTAACAAGAAAATTCACTTAACCATCATTTTGTCCATTTTTGAAAATGATAAAATCAACCTTGGAATTCGAATATATGCTTGTTAGATTTCATAGGATCTATTACATGCTTCGTTTCGATAAGGCTAGGCCACTTTATGACCTTTTTAGTGACTTAAAAAGGGTCAAAAACGAGTAAAATCCGTAAACTAACAAGGAAATTCACTTAACCCTCATTTTGTCCGTGTTTGAAAATGATAAAATCAACCTTGGAAGTCGAATATATGCTTGTTAGATTTCATAGGAACTATTACATGCTTCGATTCGACAAGCCTCGACCACTTTAAGCCCTTTTTAGTGAAAGAAAAAAGGTCAAAAACGAGTAAAATCCGTAAATTAACAAGGCAATTCACTTAACCCCCATTTTGGCCATTTTAAAAAATTCTAAAATAAACCATGTGGATGTCGTAGATATGCTTGTTAGATTTCCTAGGAACTATGGGCACTTTATGACCTTTTTAGTGAAAGAAAAAGGGTCAAAAACGAGTAAAATCCGTAAATTAACAAGGAAATTTACTTAACCCCCATTTTGACCTTTTTAAAAATTCTAAAATAAACCATGGATGTCGTAGATATGCTTGTTAGATTTCATAGGAACTATTACATGCTTCGATTCGATAAGGCTAGGCCACTTTATGACCTTTTTAGTGAATTAAAAAGGGTCAAAAACGAGTAAAATCCGTAAATTAACAAGGAAATTCACTTAACCCTCATTTTGTCCATTTTTGAAAATGATAAAATCAACCATGGAATTCGAATATATGCTTGTTATATTTTATAGGAACTATTACATGCTTCGATTCGATAAGGCTAGGCCACTTTATGACCTTTTTAGTGACTTAAAAAGGGTCAAAAACGAGTAAAATCCGTAAATTAACAAGGAAATTTACTTAACCCTCATTTTGTCCGTGTTTGAAAATGATAAAATCAACCTTGGAAGTCGAATATATGCTTGTTAGATTTCATAGGAACTATTACATGCTTTGATTCGACAAGCCTCGACCACTTTAAGCCCTTTTTAGTGAAAGAAAAAAAGTCAAAAACGAGTAAAATCCGTAACTTAACAAGGAAATTCACTTAACCCCCATTTTGGCCTTTTTAAAAAATTCTAAAATAAACCATGGATGTCGTAGATATGCTTGTTAGATTTCATAGGAACTATTACATTCTTCGATTCGATAAGGCTAGGCCACTTTATGACCTTTTTAGTGAATTAAAAAGGGTCAAAAACAAGTAAAATCTGTATATTAACAAGGAAATTCACTTAACCATCATTTTGTCCGTGTTTGAAAATGATAAAATCAACCTTGGAAGTCGAATAAATGCTTGTTAGATTTCATAGGAACTATTACATGCTTCGATTCGGCAAGCCTCGACCACTTTAAGCCCTTTTTAGTGAAAGAAAAAAGGTCAAAAACGAGTAAAATCCGTAAATTAACAAGGCAATTCACTTAACCCCCATTTTGGCCATTTTAAAAAATTCTAAAATAAACCATATGGATGTCGTAGATATGCTTGTTAGATTTCCTAGGAACTATTACATGCTTCGATTCGATAAGGCTAGGGCACTTTATGACCTTTTTAGTGAAAGAAAAAGGGTCAAAAACGAGTAAAATCCGTAAATTAACAAGGAAATTTACTTAACCCCCATTTTGACCTTTTTAAAAATTCTAAAATAAACCATGGATGTCGTAGATATGCTTGTTAGATTTCATAGGAACTATTACATGCTTCGATTCGATAAGGCTAGGCCACTTTATGACCTTTTTAGTGAATTAAAAAGGGTCAAAAACGAGTAAAATCCGTAAATTAACAAGGAAATTCACTTAACCCTCATTTTGTCCGTGTTTGAAAATGATAAAATCAACCTTGGAAGTCGAATATATGCTTGTTAGATTTCATAGGAATTATTACATGCTTCGATTCGACAAGCCTCGACCACTTTAAGCCCTTTTTAGTGAAAGAAAAAAGGTTAAAAACGAGTAAAATCCGTAAATTAACAAGGAAATTCACTTAATACCCATTTTGGCCTTTTTAAAAAATTCTAAACTAAACCGTGAATGTCGTAGATATGCTTGTTAGATTTCTTAGGAACTATTACATGATTCGGTTCGATAAGGCTATGCCACTTTATGACCTTTTTAGTGAAAGAAAAAGGGTCAAAAACGAGTAAAATCCGCAAATTAACAAGGAAATTCACTTAACCATCATTTTGTCCGTGTTTGAAAATGATAAAATCAACCTTGGAAGTCGAATAAATGCTTGTTAGATTTCATAGGAACTATTACATGCTTCGATTCGGCAAGCCTCGACCACTTTAAGCCCTTTTTAGTGAAAGAAAAAAGGTCAAAAACGAGTAAAATCCGTAAATTAACAAGGCAATTCACTTAACCCCCATTTTGGCCATTTTAAAAAATTCTAAAATAAACCATATGGATGTCGTAGATATGCTTGTTAGATTTCCTAGGAACTATTACATGCTTCGATTCGATAAGGCTAGGGCACTTTATGACCTTTTTAGTGAAAGAAAAAGGGTCAAAAACGAGTAAAATCCGTAAATTAACAAGGAAATTTACTTAACCCCCATTTTGACCTTTTTAAAAATTCTAAAATAAACCATGGATGTCGTAGATATGCTTGTTAGATTTCAGAGGAACTATTACATGCTTCGTTTCGATAAGGCTAGGCCACTTTATGACCTTTTTAGTGACTTAAAAAAGGTCAAAAACGAGTAAAATCCGTAAATTCACAAGGAAATTCACTTAACCCTCATTTTGTCCGTGTTTGAAAATGATAAAATCAACCTTGGAAGTCGAATATATGCTTGTTAGATTTCATAGGAACTATTACATGCTTCGATTCGACAAGCCTCGACCACTTTAAACCCTTTTTAGTGAAAGAAAAAATGTCAAAAACGAGTAAAATCCGTAACTTAACAAGGAGATTCACTTAACCCCCATTTTGGCCTTTTTAAAAAATTCTAAAATAAATCATGGATGTCGTAGATATGCTTGTTAGATTTCATAGGAACTATTACATGCATCGATTTGATAAGGCTAGGCCACTCTATGACCTTTTTAGTGAATTAAAAAGGGTCAAAAACGAGTAAAATCCGTAAATTAACAAGAAAATTCACTTAACCATCATTTTGTCCATTTTTGAAAATGATAAAATCAACCTTGGAATTCGAATATATGCTTGTTAGATTTCATAGGAACTATTACATCCTTCGATTCGATAAGGCTAGGCCACTTTATGACCTTTTTAGTGAATCAAAAAGGGTCAAAAACGAGTAAAATCCGTAAATTAACAAGGAAATTCACTTAACCCTCATTTTGTCCGTGTTTGAAAATGATAAAATCAACCTTGGAAGTCGAATATATGCTTGTTAGATTTCATAGGAACTATTACATGCTTCGTTTCGACAAGCCTCGACCACTTTAAGCCCTTTTTAGTGAAAGAAAAAAGGTCAAAAACGAGTAAAATCCGTAAATTAACAAGGCAATTCACTTAACCCCCATTTTGGCCTTTTTAAAAAATTCTAAACTAAACCGTGGATGTCGTAGATATGCTTGTTAGATTTCTTAGGAACTATTACATGATTCGGTTCGATAAGGCTATGCCTCTTTATGACCTTTTTAGTGAAAGAAAAAGGGTCAAAAACGAGTAAAATCCGTAAATTAACAAGAAAATTCACTTAACCATCATTTTGTCCATTTTTGAAAATGATAAAATCAACCTTGGAATTCGAATATATGCTTGTTAGATTTCATAGGAACTATTACATGCTTCGTTTCGATAAGGCTAGGCCACTTTATGACCTTTTTAGTGACTTAAAAAGGGTCAAAAACGAGTAAAATCCGTAAATTAACAAGGAAATTCACTTAACCCTCATTTTGTCCGTGTTTGAAAATGATAAAATCAACCTTGGAAGTCGAATATATGCTTGTTAGATTTCATAGGAACTATTACATGCTTCGATTCGACAAGCCTCGACCACTTTAAGCCCTTTTTAGTGAAAGAAAAAAGGTCAAAAACGAGTAAAATCTGTAAATTAACAAGGCAATTCACTTAACCCCCATTTTGGCCATTTTAAAAAATTCTAAAATAAACCATGTGGATGTCGTAGATATGCTTGTTAGATTTCCTAGGAACTATGGGCACTTTATGACCTTTTTAGTGAAAGAAAAAGGGTCAAAAACGAGTAAAATCCGTAAATTAACAAGGAAATTTACTTAACCCCCATTTTGACCTTTTTAAAAATTCTAAAATAAACCATGGATGTCGTAGATATGCTTGTTAGATTTCATAGGAACTATTACATGCTTCGATTCGATAAGGCTAGGCCACTTTATGACCTTTTTAGTGAATTAAAAAGGGTCAAAAACGAGTAAAATCCATAAATTAACAAGGAAATTCACTTAACCCTCATTTTGTCCATTTTTGAAAATGATAAAATCAATCTTGGAATTCGAATATATGCTTGTTAGTTTTCATTTGAACTATTACATGCTTCGATTCGATAAGGCTAGGCCACTTTATGACCTTTTTAGTGAATTAAAAAGGGTCAAAAACGAGTAAAATCCGTAAATTAACAAGGAAATTCACTTAACCCTCATTTTGTCCGTGTTTGAAAATGATAAAATCAACCTTGGAAGTCGAATATATGCTTGTTAGATTTCATAGGAACTATTACATGCTTCGATTCGACAAGCCTCGACCACTTTAAGTCCTTTTTAGTGAAAGAAAAAGGGTCAAAAACGAGTAAAATCCGTATATTAACTAGGAAATTCACTTAACCCCCATTTTGGCCTTTTTAAAAAATTCTAAAATAAACCATGGATGTCGTAGATATGCTTGTTAGATTTCCTAGGAACTATTACATGCTTCGATTCGATAAGGCTAGGCCACTTTATGACCTTTTTAGTGAATTAAAAAGGGTCAAAAACGAGTAAAATCCGTAAATTAACAAGGAAATTCACTTAACCCTCATTTTGTCCGTGTTTGAAAATGATAAAATCAACCTTGGAAGTCGAATATATGCTTGTTAGATTTCGTAGGAACTATTACATGCTTCGATTCGACAAGCCTCGACCACTTTAAGCCCTTTTTAGTGAAAGAAAAAAGGTCAAAAACGAGTAAAATCCGTAAATTAACAAGGCAATTCACTTAACCCCCATTTTGGCCTTTTTAAAAAATTCTAAACTAAACCGTGGATGTCGTAGATATGCTTGTTAGATTTCTTAGGAACTATTACATGATTCGGTTCGATAAGGCTAGGCCACTTTATGACCTTTTTAGTGAAAGAAAAAGGGTCAAAAACGAGTAAAATCCGTAAATTAACAAGAAAATTCACTTAACCATCATTTTGTCCATTTTTGAAAATGATAAAATCAACCTTGGAATTCGAATATATGCTTGTTAGATTTCATAGGAACTATTACATGCTTCGATTCGATAAGGCTAGACCACTTTATGACCTTTTTAGTGAATTAAAAAGGGTCAAAAACGAGTAAAATCCGTAAATTAACAAGGAAATTCACTTAACCCTCATTTTGTCCGTGTTTGAAAATGATAAAATCAACCTTGGAAGTCGAATATATGCTTGTTAGATTTCATAGGAACTATTACATGCTTCGATTCGACAAGCCTCGACCACTTTAAGTCCTTTTTAGTGAAAGAAAAAGGGTCAAAAACGAGTAAAATCCATATATTAACTAGGAAATTCACTTAACCCCCATTTTGGCCTTTTTAAAAAATTCTAAAATAAACCATGGATGTCGTAGATATGCTTGTTAGATTTCCTAGGAACTATTACATGCTTCGATTCGATAAGGCTAGGCCACTTTATGACCTTTTTAGTGAATTAAAAAGGGTCAAAAACGAGTAAAATCCGTAAATTAACAAGGAAATTCACTTAACCCTCATTTTGTCCGTGTTTGAAAATGATAAAATCAACCTTGGAAGTCGAATATATGCTTGTTAGATTTCATAGGAACTATTACATGCTTCGATTCGACAAGCCTCGACCACTTTTAGCCCTTTTTAGTGAAAGAAAAAAGGTCAAAAACGAGTAAAATCCGTAAATTAACAAGGCAATTCACTTAACCCCCATTTTGGCCTTTTTAAAAAATTCTAAACTAAACCGTGGATGTCGTAGATATGCTTGTTAGATTTCTTAGGAACTATTACATGATTCGGTTCGATAAGGCTAGGCCACTTTATGACCTTTTTAATGAAAGAAAAAGGGTCAAAAACGAGTAAAATCCGTAAATTAACAAGAAAATTCACTTAACCATCATTTTGTCCATTTTTGAAAATGATAAAATCAACCTTGGAATTCGAATATATGCTTGTTAGATTTCATAGGAACTATTACATGCTTCGTTTCGATAAGGCTAGGCCACTTTATGACCTTTTTAGTGACTTAAAAAGGGTCAAAAACGAGTAAAATCCGTAAACTAACAAGGAAATTCACTTAACCCTCATTTTGTCCGTGTTTGAAAATGATAAAATCAACCTTGGAAGTCGAATATATGCTTGTTAGATTTCATAGGAACTATTACATGCTTCGATTCGACAAGCCTCGACCACTTTAAGCCCTTTTTAGAGAAAGAAAAAAGGTCAAAAACGAGTAAAATCCGTAAATTAACAAGGCAATTCACTTAACCCCCATTTTGGCCATTTTAAAAAATTCTAAAATAAACCATGTGGATGTCGTAGATATGCTTGTTAGATTTCCTAGGAACTATGGGCACTTTATGACCTTTTTAGTGAAAGAAAAAGGGTCAAAAACGAGTAAAATCCGTAAATTAACAAGGAAATTTACTTAACCCCCATTTTGACCTTTTTAAAAATTCTAAAATAAACCATGGATGTCGTAGATATGCTTGTTAGATTTCATAGGAACTATTACATGCTTCGATTCGATAAGGCTAGGCCACTTTATGACCTTTTTAGTGAATTAAAAAGGGTCAAAAACGAGTAAAATCCGTAAATTAACAAGGAAATTCACTTAACCCTCATTTTGTCCGTGTTTGAAAATGATAAAATCAACCTTGGAAGTCGAATATATGCTTGTTAGATTTCATAGGAACTATTACATGCTTCGATTCGACAAGCCTCGACCACTTTAAGTCCTTTTTAGTGAAAGAAAAAGGGTCAAAAACGAGTAAAATCCGTATATTAACTAGGAAATTCACTTAACCCCCATTTTGGCCTTTTTAAAAAATTCTAAAATAAACCATGGATGTCGTAGATATGCTTGTTAGATTTCCTAGGAACTATTACATGCTTCGATTCGATAAGGCTAGGCCACTTTATGACCTTTTTAGTGAATTAAAAAGGGTCAAAAACGAGTAAAATCCGTAAATTAACAAGGAAATTCACTTAACCCTCATTTTGTCCGTGTTTGAAAATGATAAAATCAACCTTGGAAGTCGAATATATGCTTGTTAGATTTCGTAGGAACTATTACATGCTTCGATTCGACAAGCCTCGACCACTTTAAGCCCTTTTTAGTGAAAGAAAAAAGGTCAAAAACGAGTAAAATCCGTAAATTAACAAGGCAATTCACTTAACCCCCATTTTGGCCTTTTTAAAAAATTCTAAACTAAACCGTGGATGTCGTAGATATGCTTGTTAGATTTCTTAGGAACTATTACATGATTCGGTTCGATAAGGCTAGGCCACTTTATGACCTTTTTAGTGAAAGAAAAAGGGTCAAAAACGAGTAAAATCCGTAAATTAACAAGAAAATTCACTTAACCATCATTTTGTCCATTTTTGAAAATGATAAAATCAACCTTGGAATTCGAATATATGCTTGTTAGATTTCATAGGAACTATTACATGCTTCGATTCGATAAGGCTAGACCACTTTATGACCTTTTTAGTGAATTAAAAAGGGTCAAAAACGAGTAAAATCCGTAAATTAACAAGGAAATTCACTTAACCCTCATTTTGTCCGTGTTTGAAAATGATAAAATCAACCTTGGAAGTCGAATATATGCTTGTTAGATTTCATAGGAACTATTACATGCTTCGATTCGACAAGCCTCGACCACTTTAAGTCCTTTTTAGTGAAAGAAAAAGGGTCAAAAACGAGTAAAATCCGTATATTAACTAGGAAATTCACTTAACCCCCATTTTGGCCTTTTTAAAAAATTCTAAAATAAACCATGGATGTCGTAGATATGCTTGTTAGATTTCCTAGGAACTATTACATGCTTCGATTCGATAAGGCTAGGCCACTTTATGACCTTTTTAGTGAATTAAAAAGGGTCAAAAACGAGTAAAATCCGTAAATTAACAAGGAAATTCACTTAACCCTCATTTTGTCCGTGTTTGAAAATGATAAAATCAACCTTGGAAGTCGAATATATGCTTGTTAGATTTCATAGGAACTATTACATGCTTCGATTCGACAAGCCTCGACCACTTTTAGCCCTTTTTAGTGAAAGAAAAAAGGTCAAAAACGAGTAAAATCCGTAAATTAACAAGGCAATTCACTTAACCCCCATTTTGGCCTTTTTAAAAAATTCTAAACTAAACCGTGGATGTCGTAGATATGCTTGTTAGATTTCTTAGGAACTATTACATGATTCGGTTCGATAAGGCTAGGCCACTTTATAACCTTTTTAATGAAAGAAAAAGGGTCAAAAACGAGTAAAATCCGTAAATTAACAAGAAAATTCACTTAACCATCATTTTGTCCATTTTTGAAAATGATAAAATCAACCTTGGAATTCGAATATATGCTTGTTAGATTCCATAGGAACTATTACATGCTTCGTTTCGATAAGGCTAGGCCACTTTATGACCTTTTTAGTGACTTAAAAAGGGTCAAAAACGAGTAAAATCCGTAAACTAACAAGGAAATTCACTTAACCCTCATTTTGTCCGTGTTTGAAAATGATAAAATCAACCTTGGAAGTCGAATATATGCTTGTTAGATTTCATAGGAACTATTACATGCTTCGATTCGACAAGCCTCGACCACTTTAAGCCCTTTTTAGTGAAAGAAAAAAGGTCAAAAACGAGTAAAATCCGTAAATTAACAAGGCAATTCACTTAACCCCCATTTTGGCCATTTTAAAAAATTCTAAAATAAACCATGTGGATGTCGTAGATATGCTTGTTAGATTTCCTAGGAACTATGGGCACTTTATGACCTTTTTAGTGAAAGAAAAAGGGTCAAAAACGAGTAAAATCCGTAAACTAACAAGGAAATTTACTTAACCCCCATTTTGACCTTTTTAAAAATTCTAAAATAAACCATGGATGTCGTAGATATGCTTGTTAGATTTCATAGGAACTATTACATGCTTCGATTCGATAAGGCTAGGCCACTTTATGACCTTTTTAGTGAATTAAAAAGGGTCAAAAACGAGTAAAATCCGTAAATTAACAAGGAAATTCACTTAACCCTCATTTTGTCCATTTTTGAAAATGATAAAATCAACCATGGAATTCGAATATATGCTTGTTATATTTTATAGGAACTATTGCATGCTTCGATTCGATAAGGCTAGGCCACTTTATGACCTTTTTAGTGACTTAAAAAGGGTCAAAAACGAGTAAAATCCGTAAATTAACAAGGAAATTTACTTAACCCTCATTTTGTCCGTGTTTGAAAATGATAAAATCAACCTTGGAAGTCGAATATATGCTTGTTAGATTTCATAGGAACTATTACATGCTTTGATTCGACAAGCCTCGACCACTTTAAGCCCTTTTTAGTGAAAGAAAAAAAGTCAAAAACGAGTAAAATCCGTAACTTAACAAGGAAATTCACTTAACCCCCATTTTGGCCTTTTTAAAAAATTCTAAAATAAACCATGGATGTCGTAGATATGCTTGTTAGATTTCATAGGAACTATTACATTCTTCGATTCGATAAGGCTAGGCCACTTTATGACCTTTTTAGTGAATTAAAAAGGGTCAAAAACAAGTAAAATCTGTATATTAACAAGGAAATTCACTTAACCATCATTTTGTCCGTGTTTGAAAATGATAAAATCAACCTTGGAAGTCGAATAAATGCTTGTTAGATTTCATAGGAACTATTACATGCTTCGATTCGGCAAGCCTCGACCACTTTAAGCCCTTTTTAGTGAAAGAAAAAAGGTCAAAAACGAGTAAAATCCGTAAATTAACAAGGCAATTCACTTAACCCCCATTTTGGCCATTTTAAAAAATTCTAAAATAAACCATATGGATGTCGTAGATATGCTTGTTAGATTTCCTAGGAACTATTACATGCTTCGATTCGATAAGGCTAGGGCACTTTATGACCTTTTTAGTGAAAGAAAAAGGGTCAAAAACGAGTAAAATCCGTAAATTAACAAGGAAATTTACTTAACCCCCATTTTGACCTTTTTAAAAATTCTAAAATAAACCATGGATGTCGTAGATATGCTTGTTAGATTTCATAGGAATTATTACATGCTTCGATTCGACAAGCCTCGACCACTTTAAGCCCTTTTTAGTGAAAGAAAAAAGGTTAAAAACGAGTAAAATCCGTAAATTAACAAGGAAATTCACTTAATACCCATTTTGGCCTTTTTAAAAAATTCTAAACTAAACCGTGAATGTCGTAGATATGCTTGTTAGATTTCTTAGGAACTATTACATGATTCGGTTCGATAAGGCTATGCCACTTTATGACCTTTTTAGTGAAAGAAAAAGGGTCAAAAACGAGTAAAATCCGCAAATTAACAAGAAAATTCACTTAACCATCATTTTGTCCATTTTTGAAAATGATAAAATCAACCTTGGAATTCGAATATATGCTTGTTAGATTTCAGAGGAACTATTACATGCTTCGTTTCGATAAGGCTAGGCCACTTTATGACCTTTTTAGTGACTTAAAAAAGGTCAAAAACGAGTAAAATCCGTAAATTAACAAGGAAATTCACTTAACCCTCATTTTGTCCGTGTTTGAAAATGATAAAATCAACCTTGGAAGTCGAATATATGCTTGTTAGATTTCATAGGAACTATTACATGCTTCGATTCGACAAGCCTCGACCACTTTAAACCCTTTTTAGTGAAAGAAAAAATGTCAAAAACGAGTAAAATCCGTAACTTAACAAGGAAATTCACTTAACCCCCATTTTGGCCTTTTTAAAAAATTCTAAAATAAATCATGGATGTCGTAGATATGCTTGTTAGATTTCATAGGAACTATTACATGCATCGATTTGATAAGGCTAGGCCACTTTATGACCTTTTTAGTGAATTAAAAAGGGTCAAAAACGAGTAAAATCCGTAAATTAACAAGGAAATTCACTTAACCTCCATTTTGTCCGTTTTTAAAAATTTTAAAATAAACCATGGATGTCGTAGATATGCTTGTTAGATTTCATAGGAACTATTACATGCTTCGATTCGATAAGGCTAGGCCACTTTATGACCTTTTTAGTGAATTAAAAAGGGTCAAAAACGAGTAAAATCCGTAAATTAACAAGGAAATTCACTTAACCCTCATTTTGTCCGTGTTTGAAAATGATAAAATCAACCTTGGAAGTCGAATATATGCTTGTTAGATTTCATAGGAATTATTACATGCTTCGATTCGACAAGCCTCGACCACTTTAAGCCCTTTTTAGTGAAAGAAAAAAGGTTAAAAACGAGTAAAATCCGTAAATTAACAAGGAAATTCACTTAATACCCATTTTGGCCATTTTAAAAAATTCTAAACTAAACCGTGAATGTCGTAGATATGCTTGTTAGATTTCTTAGGAACTATTACATGATTCGGTTCGATAAGGCTATGCCACTTTATGACCTTTTTAGTGAAAGAAAGAGGGTCAAAAACGAGTAAAATCCGCAAATTAACAAGAAAATTCACTTAACCATCATTTTGTCCATTTTTGAAAATGATAAAATCAACCTTGGAATTCGAATATATGCTTGTTAGATTTCAGAGGAACTATTACATGCTTCGTTTCGATAAGGCTAGGCCACTTTATGACCTTTTTAGTGACTTAAAAAAGGTCAAAAACGAGTAAAATCCGTAAATTAACAAGGAAATTCACTTAACCCTCATTTTGTCCGTGTTTGAAAATGATAAAATCAACCTTGGAAGTCGAATATATGCTTGTTAGATTTCATAGGAACTATTACATGCTTCGATTCGACAAGCCTCGACCACTTTAAACCCTTTTTAGTGAAAGAAAAAATGTCAAAAACGAGTAAAATCTGTAACTTAACAAGGAAATTCACTTAACCCCCATTTTGGCCTTTTTAAAAAATTCTAAAATAAATCATGGATGTCGTAGATATGCTTGTTAGATTTCATAGGAACTATTACATGCATCGATTTGATAAGGCTAGGCCACTTTATGACCTTTTTAGTGAATTAAAAAGGGTCAAAAACGAGTAAAATCCGTAAATTAACAAGGAAATTCACTTAACCTCCATTTTGTCCGTTTTTAAAAATTTTAAAATAAACCATGGATGTCGTAGATATGCTTGTTAGATTTCATAGGAACTATTACATGCTTCGATTCGATAAGGCTAGGCCACTTTATGACCTTTTTAGTGAATTAAAAAGGGTCAAAAACGAGTAAAATCCGTAAATTAACAAGGAAATTCACTTAACCCTCATTTTGTCCGTGTTTGAAAATGATAAAATCAACCTTGGAAGTCGAATATATGCTTGTTAGATTTCATAGGAATTATTACATGCTTCGATTCGACAAGCCTCGACCACTTTAAGCCCTTTTTAGTGAAAGAAAAAAGGTTAAAAACGAGTAAAATCCGTAAATTAACAAGGAAATTCACTTAATACCCATTTTGGCCATTTTAAAAAATTCTAAACTAAACCGTGAATGTCGTAGATATGCTTGTTAGATTTCTTAGGAACTATTACATGATTCGGTTCGATAAGGCTATGCCACTTTATGACCTTTTTAGTGAAAGAAAGAGGGTCAAAAACGAGTAAAATCCGCAAATTAACAAGAAAATTCACTTAACCATCATTTTGTCCATTTTTGAAAATGATAAAATCAACCTTGGAATTCGAATATATGCTTGTTAGATTTCATAGGATCTATTACATGCTTCGTTTCGATAAGGCTAGGCCACTTTATGACCTTTTTAGTGACTTAAAAAGGGTCAAAAACGAGTAAAATCCGTAAACTAACAAGGAAATTCACTTAACCCTCATTTTGTCCGTGTTTGAAAATGATAAAATCAACCTTGGAAGTCGAATATATGCTTGTTAGATTTCATAGGAACTATTACATGCTTCGATTCGACAAGCCTCGACCACTTTAAGCCCTTTTTAGTGAAAGAAAAAAGGTCAAAAACGAGTAAAATCCGTAAATTAACAAGGCAATTCACTTAACCCCCATTTTGGCCATTTTAAAAAATTCTAAAATAAACCATGTGGATGTCGTAGATATGCTTGTTAGATTTCCTAGGAACTATGGGCACTTTATGACCTTTTTAGTGAAAGAAAAAGGGTCAAAAACGAGTAAAATCCGTAAACTAACAAGGAAATTTACTTAACCCCCATTTTGACCTTTTTAAAAATTCTAAAATAAACCATGGATGTCGTAGATATGCTTGTTAGATTTCATAGGAACTATTACATGCTTCGATTCGATAAGGCTAGGCCACTTTATGACCTTTTTAGTGAATTAAAAAGGGTCAAAAACGAGTAAAATCCGTAAATTAACAAGGAAATTCACTTAACCCTCATTTTGTCCATTTTTGAAAATGATAAAATCAACCATGGAATTCGAATATATGCTTGTTATATTTTATAGGAACTATTGCATGCTTCGATTCGATAAGGCTAGGCCACTTTATGACCTTTTTAGTGACTTAAAAAGGGTCAAAAACGAGTAAAATCCGTAAATTAACAAGGAAATTTACTTAACCCTCATTTTGTCCGTGTTTGAAAATGATAAAATCAACCTTAGAAGTCGAATATATGCTTGTTAGATTTCATAGGAACTATTACATGCTTTGATTCGACAAGCCTCGACCACTTTAAGCCCTTTTTAGTGAAAGAAAAAAAGTCAAAAACGAGTAAAATCCGTAACTTAACAAGGAAATTCACTTAACCCCCATTTTGGCCTTTTTAAAAAATTCTAAAATAAACCATGGATGTCGTAGATATGCTTGTTAGATTTCATAGGAACTATTACATTCTTCGATTCGATAAGGCTAGGCCACTTTATGACCTTTTTAGTGAATTAAAAAGGGTCAAAAACAAGTAAAATCTGTATATTAACAAGGAAATTCACTTAACCATCATTTTGTCCGTGTTTGAAAATGATAAAATCAACCTTGGAAGTCGAATAAATGCTTGTTAGATTTCATAGGAACTATTACATGCTTCGATTCGGCAAGCCTCGACCACTTTAAGCCCTTTTTAGTGAAAGAAAAAAGGTCAAAAACGAGTAAAATCCGTAAATTAACAAGGCAATTCACTTAACCCCCATTTTGGCCATTTTAAAAAATTCTAAAATAAACCATATGGATGTCGTAGATATGCTTGTTAGATTTCCTAGGAACTATTACATGCTTCGATTCGATAAGGCTAGGGCACTTTATGACCTTTTTAGTGAAAGAAAAAGGGTCAAAAACGAGTAAAATCCGTAAATTAACAAGGAAATTTACTTAACCCCCATTTTGACCTTTTTAAAAATTCTAAAATAAACCATGGATGTCGTAGATATGCTTGTTAGATTTCATAGGAATTATTACATGCTTCGATTCGACAAGCCTCGACCACTTTAAGCCCTTTTTAGTGAAAGAAAAAAGGTTAAAAACGAGTAAAATCCGTAAATTAACAAGGAAATTCACTTAATACCCATTTTGGCCTTTTTAAAAAATTCTAAACTAAACCGTGAATGTCGTAGATATGCTTGTTAGATTTCTTAGGAACTATTACATGATTCGGTTCGATAAGGCTATGCCACTTTATGACCTTTTTAGTGAAAGAAAAAGGGTCAAAAACGAGTAAAATCCGCAAATTAACAAGAAAATTCACTTAACCATCATTTTGTCCATTTTTGAAAATGATAAAATCAACCTTGGAATTCGAATATATGCTTGTTAGATTTCAGAGGAACTATTACATGCTTCGTTTCGATAAGGCTAGGCCACTTTATGACCTTTTTAGTGACTTAAAAAAGGTCAAAAACGAGTAAAATCCGTAAATTAACAAGGAAATTCACTTAACCCTCATTTTGTCCGTGTTTGAAAATGATAAAATCAACCTTGGAAGTCGAATATATGCTTGTTAGATTTCATAGGAACTATTACATGCTTCGATTCGACAAGCCTCGACCACTTTAAACCCTTTTTAGTGAAAGAAAAAATGTCAAAAACGAGTAAAATCCGTAACTTAACAAGGAAATTCACTTAACCCCCATTTTGGCCTTTTTAAAAAATTCTAAAATAAATCATGGATGTCGTAGATATGCTTGTTAGATTTCATAGGAACTATTACATGCATCGATTTGATAAGGCTAGGCCACTTTATGACCTTTTTAGTGAATTAAAAAGGGTCAAAAACGAGTAAAATCCGTAAATTAACAAGGAAATTCACTTAACCTCCATTTTGTCCGTTTTTAAAAATTTTAAAATAAACCATGGATGTCGTAGATATGCTTGTTAGATTTCATAGGAACTATTACATGCTTCGATTCGATAAGGCTAGGCCACTTTATGACCTTTTTAGTGAATTAAAAAGGGTCAAAAACGAGTAAAATCCGTAAATTAACAAGGAAATTCACTTAACCCTCATTTTGTCCGTGTTTGAAAATGATAAAATCAACCTTGGAAGTCGAATATATGCTTGTTAGATTTCATAGGAATTATTACATGCTTCGATTCGACAAGCCTCGACCACTTTAAGCCCTTTTTAGTGAAAGAAAAAAGGTTAAAAACGAGTAAAATCCGTAAATTAACAAGGAAATTCACTTAATACCCATTTTGGCCATTTTAAAAAATTCTAAACTAAACCGTGAATGTCGTAGATATGCTTGTTAGATTTCTTAGGAACTATTACATGATTCGGTTCGATAAGGCTATGCCACTTTATGACCTTTTTAGTGAAAGAAAGAGGGTCAAAAACGAGTAAAATCCGCAAATTAACAAGAAAATTCACTTAACCATCATTTTGTCCATTTTTGAAAATGATAAAATCAACCTTGGAATTCGAATATATGCTTGTTAGATTTCAGAGGAACTATTACATGCTTCGTTTCGATAAGGCTAGGCCACTTTATGACCTTTTTAGTGACTTAAAAAAGGTCAAAAACGAGTAAAATCCGTAAATTAACAAGGAAATTCACTTAACCCTCATTTTGTCCGTGTTTGAAAATGATAAAATCAACCTTGGAAGTCGAATATATGCTTGTTAGATTTCATAGGAACTATTACATGCTTCGATTCGACAAGCCTCGACCACTTTAAACCCTTTTTAGTGAAAGAAAAAATGTCAAAAACGAGTAAAATCTGTAACTTAACAAGGAAATTCACTTAACCCCCATTTTGGCCTTTTTAAAAAATTCTAAAATAAATCATGGATGTCGTAGATATGCTTGTTAGATTTCATAGGAACTATTACATGCATCGATTTGATAAGGCTAGGCCACTTTATGACCTTTTTAGTGAATTAAAAAGGGTCAAAAACGAGTAAAATCCGTAAATTAACAAGGAAATTCACTTAACCTCCATTTTGTCCGTTTTTAAAAATTTTAAAATAAACCATGGATGTCGTAGATATGCTTGTTAGATTTCATAGGAACTATTACATGCTTCGATTCGATAAGGCTAGGCCACTTTATGACCTTTTTAGTGAATTAAAAAGGGTCAAAAACGAGTAAAATCCGTAAATTAACAAGGAAATTCACTTAACCCTCATTTTGTCCGTGTTTGAAAATGATAAAATCAACCTTGGAAGTCGAATATATGCTTGTTAGATTTCATAGGAATTATTACATGCTTCGATTCGACAAGCCTCGACCACTTTAAGCCCTTTTTAGTGAAAGAAAAAAGGTTAAAAACGAGTAAAATCCGTAAATTAACAAGGAAATTCACTTAATACCCATTTTGGCCATTTTAAAAAATTCTAAACTAAACCGTGAATGTCGTAGATATGCTTGTTAGATTTCTTAGGAACTATTACATGATTCGGTTCGATAAGGCTATGCCACTTTATGACCTTTTTAGTGAAAGAAAGAGGGTCAAAAACGAGTAAAATCCGCAAATTAACAAGAAAATTCACTTAACCATCATTTTGTCCATTTTTGAAAATGATAAAATCAACCTTGGAATTCGAATATATGCTTGTTAGATTTCAGAGGAACTATTACATGCTTCGTTTCGATAAGGCTAGGCCACTTTATGACCTTTTTAGTGACTTAAAAAAGGTCAAAAACGAGTAAAATCCGTAAATTAACAAGGAAATTCACTTAACCCTCATTTTGTCCGTGTTTGAAAATGATAAAATCAACCTTGGAAGTCGAATATATGCTTGTTAGATTTCATAGGAACTATTACATGCTTCGATTCGACAAGCCTCGACCACTTTAAACCCTTTTTAGTGAAAGAAAAAATGTCAAAAACGAGTAAAATCCGTAACTTAACAAGGAAATTCACTTAACCCCCATTTTGGCCTTTTTAAAAAATTCTAAAATAAATCATGGATGTCGTAGATATGCTTGTTAGATTTCATAGGAACTATTACATGCATCGATTTGATAAGGCTAGGCCACTTTATGACCTTTTTAGTGAATTAAAAAGGGTCAAAAACGAGTAAAATCCGTAAATTAACAAGAAAATTCACTTAACCCTCATTTTGTCCATTTTTGAAAATGATAAAACCAACCTTGGAATTCGAATATATGCTTGTTAGATTTCATAGGAACTATTACATGCTTCGATTCGATAAGGCTAGGCCACTTTATGACATTTTTAGTGAATTAAAAAGGGTCAAAAACGAGTAAAATCCGTAAATTAAAACGGAAATTCACTTAACCCTCATTTTGTCCATTTTTGAAAATGATAAAATCAATCTTGGAATTCGAATATATGCTTGTTAGATTTCATAGGAACTATTACATGCTTCGATTCGATAAGGCTAGGCCACTTTATGACCTTTTTAGTGAATTAAAAAGGGCCAAAAACGAGTAAAATCCGTAAATTAACAAGGAAATTCACTTAACCCTCATTTTGTCCGTGTTTGAAAATGATAAAATCAACCTTGGAAGTCGAATATATGCTTGTTAGATTTCATAGGAACTATTACATGCTTCGATTCGACAAGCCTCGACCACTTTAAGTCCTTTTTAGTGAAAGAAAAAGGGTCAAAAACGAGTAAAATCCGTATATTAACAAGGAAATTCACTTAACCCCCATTTTGGCCTTTTTAAAAAATTCTAAAATAAACCGTGGATGTCGTAGATATGCTTGTTAGATTTCCTAGGAACTATTACATGCTTCGATTCGATAAGGCTAGGCCACTTTATGACCTTTTTAGTGAAAGAAAAAGGGTCAAAAACGAGTAAAATCCGTAAATTAACAAGGAAATTCACTTAACCTCCATTTTGTCCGTTTTTAAAAATTTTAAAATAAACCATGGATGTCGTAGATATGCTTGTTAGATTTCATAGGAACTATTACATGCTTCGATTCGATAAGGCTAGGCCACTTTATGACCTTTTTAGTGAATTAAAAAGGGTCAAAAACGAGTAAAATCCGTAAATTAACAAGGAAATTCACTTAACCATCATTTTGTCCGTGTTTGAAAATGATAAAATCAACCTTGGAAGTCGAATATATGCTTGTTAGATTTCATAGGAACTATTACATGCTTCGATTCGACAAGCCTCGACCACTTTAAGCCCTTTTTAGTGAAAGAAAAAAGGTTAAAAACGAGTAAAATCCGTAAATTAACAAGGAAATTCACTTAACCCCCATTTTGGCCTTTTTAAAAAATTCTAATCTAAACCGTGGATGTCGTAGATATGCTTGTTAGATTTCATAGGAACTATTACATGCTTCGATTCGATAAGGCTAGGCCACTTTATGACCTTTTTAGTGAATTAAAAAGGGTCAAAAACGAGTAAAATCCGTAAATTAACAAGGAAATTCACTTAACCCTCATTTTGTCCATTTTTGAAAATGATAAAATCAACCATGGAATTCGAATATATGCTTGTTATATTTTATAGGAACTATTACATGCTTCGATTCGATAAGGCTAGGCCACTTTATGACCTTTTTAGTGAATTAAAAAGGGTCAAAAACAAGTAAAATCTGTATATTAACAAGGAAATTCACTTAACCATCATTTTGTCCGTGTTTGAAAATGATAAAATCAACCTTGGAAGTCGAATAAATGCTTGTTAGATTTCATAGGAACTATTACATTCTTCGATTCGGCAAGCCTCGACCACTTTAAGCCCTTTTTAGTGAAAGAAAAAAGGTCAAAAACGAGTAAAATCCGTAAATTAACAAGGCAATTCACTTAACCCCCATTTTGGCCATTTTAAAAAATTCTAAAATAAACCATATGGATGTCGTAGATATGCTTGTTAGATTTCCTAGGAACTATTACATGCTTCGATTCGATAAGGCTAGGGCACTTTATGACCTTTTTAGTGAAAGAAAAAGGGTCAAAAACGAGTAAAATCCGTAAATTAACAAGGAAATTTACTTAACCCCCATTTTGACCTTTTTAAAAATTCTAAAATAAACCATGGATGTCGTAGATATGCTTGTTAGATTTCATAGGAACTATTACATGCTTCGATTCGATAAGGCTAGGCCACTTTATGACCTTTTTAGTGAATTAAAAAGGGTCAAAAACGAGTAAAATCCGTAAATTAACAAGGAAATTCACTTAACCCTCATTTTGTCCGTGTTTGAAAATGATAAAATCAACCTTGGAAGTCGAATATATGCTTGTTAGATTTCATAGGAATTATTACATGCTTCGATTCGACAAGCCTCGACCACTTTAAGCCCTTTTTAGTGAAAGAAAAAAGGTTAAAAACGAGTAAAATCCGTAAATTAACAAGGAAATTCACTTAATACCCATTTTGGCCTTTTTAAAAAATTCTAAACTAAACCGTGAATGTCGTAGATATGCTTGTTAGATTTCTTAGGAACTATTACATGATTCGGTTCGATAAGGCTATGCCACTTTATGACCTTTTTAGTGAAAGAAAAAGGGTCAAAAACGAGTAAAATCCGCAAATTAACAAGAAAATTCACTTAACCATCATTTTGTCCATTTTTGAAAATGATAAAATCAACCTTGGAATTCGAATATATGCTTGTTAGATTTCAGAGGAACTATTACATGCTTCGTTTCGATAAGGCTAGGCCACTTTATGACCTTTTTAGTGACTTAAAAAAGGTCAAAAACGAGTAAAATCCGTAAATTAACAAGGAAATTCACTTAACCCTCATTTTGTCCGTGTTTTAAAATGATAAAATCAACCTTGGAAGTCGAATATATGCTTGTTAGATTTCATAGGAACTATTACATGCTTCGATTCGACAAGCCTCGACCACTTTAAACCCTTTTTAGTGAAAGAAAAAATGTCAAAAACGAGTAAAATCCGTAACTTAACAAGGAAATTCACTTAACCCCCATTTTGGCCTTTTTAAAAAATTCTAAAATAAATCATGGATGTCGTAGATATGCTTGTTAGATTTCATAGGAACTATTACATGCATCGATTTGATAAGGCTAGGCCACTTTATGACCTTTTTAGTGAATTAAAAAGGGTCAAAAACGAGTAAAATCCGTAAATTAACAAGGAAATTCACTTAACCTCCATTTTGTCCGTTTTTAAAAATTTTAAAATAAACCATGGATGTCGTAGATATGCTTGTTAGATTTCATAGGAACTATTACATGCTTCGATTCGATAAGGCTAGGCCACTTTATGACCTTTTTAGTGAATTAAAAAGGGTCAAAAACGAGTAAAATCCGTAAATTAACAAGGAAATTCACTTAACCCTCATTTTGTCCGTGTTTGAAAATGATAAAATCAACCTTGGAAGTCGAATATATGCTTGTTAGATTTCATAGGAATTATTACATGCTTCGATTCGACAAGCCTCGACCACTTTAAGCCCTTTTTAGTGAAAGAAAAAAGGTTAAAAACGAGTAAAATCCGTAAATTAACAAGGAAATTCACTTAATACCCATTTTGGCCTTTTTAAAAAATTCTAAACTAAACCGTGAATGTCGTAGATATGCTTGTTAGATTTCTTAGGAACTATTACATGATTCGGTTCGATAAGGCTATGCCACTTTATGACCTTTTTAGTGAAAGAAAAAGGGTCAAAAACGAGTAAAATCCGCAAATTAACAAGAAAATTCACTTAACCATCATTTTGTCCATTTTTGAAAATGATAAAATCAACCTTGGAATTCGAATATATGCTTGTTAGATTTCAGAGGAACTATTACATGCTTCGTTTCGATAAGGCTAGGCCACTTTATGACCTTTTTAGTGACTTAAAAAAGGTCAAAAACGAGTAAAATCCGTAAATTAACAAGGAAATTCACTTAACCCTCATTTTGTCCGTGTTTGAAAATGATAAAATCAACCTTGGAAGTCGAATATATGCTTGTTAGATTTCATAGGAACTATTACATGCTTCGATTCGACAAGCCTCGACCACTTTAAACCCTTTTTAGTGAAAGAAAAAATGTCAAAAACGAGTAAAATCCGTAACTTAACAAGGAAATTCACTTAACCCCCATTTTGGCCTTTTTAAAAAATTCTAAAATAAATCATGGATGTCGTAGATATGCTTGTTAGATTTCATAGGAACTATTACATGCATCGATTTGATAAGGCTAGGCCACTTTATGACCTTTTTAGTGAATTAAAAAGGGTCAAAAACGAGTAAAATCCGTAAATTAACAAGAAAATTCACTTAACCCTCATTTTGTCCATTTTTGAAAATGATAAAACCAACCTTGGAATTCGAATATATGCTTGTTAGATTTCATAGGAACTATTACATGCTTCGATTCGATAAGGCTAGGCCACTTTATGACATTTTTAGTGAATTAAAAAGGGTCGAAAACGAGTAAAATCCGTAAATTAAAACGGAAATTCACTTAACCCTCATTTTGTCCATTTTTGAAAATGATAAAATCAATCTTGGAATTCGAATATATGCTTGTTAGATTTCATAGGAACTATTACATGCTTCGATTCGATAAGGCTAGGCCACTTTATGACCTTTTTAGTGAATTAAAAAGGGTCAAAAACGAGTAAAATCCGTAAATTAACAAGGAAATTCACTTAACCCTCATTTTGTCCGTGTTTGAAAATGATAAAATCAACCTTGGAAGTCGAATATATGCTTGTTAGATTTCATAGGAACTATTACATGCTTCGATTCGACAAGCCTCGACCACTTTAAGTCCTTTTTAGTGAAAGAAAAAGGGTCAAAAACGAGTAAAATCCGTATATTAACAAGGAAATTCACTTAACCCCCATTTTGGCCTTTTTAAAAAATTCTAAAATAAACCGTGGATGTCGTAGATATGCTTGTTAGATTTCCTAGGAACTATTACATGCTTCGATTCGATAAGGCTAGGCCACTTTATGACCTTTTTAGTGAAAGAAAAAGGGTCAAAAACGAGTAAAATCCGTAAATTAACAAGGAAATTCACTGAACCTCCATTTTGTCCGTTTTTAAAAATTTTAAAATAAACCATGGATGTCGTAGATATGCTTGTTAGATTTCATAGGAACTATTACATGCTTCGATTCGATAAGGCTAGGCCACTTTATGACCTTTTTAGTGAATTAAAAAGGGTCAAAAACGAGTAAAATCCGTAAATTAACAAGGAAATTCACTTAACCATCATTTTGTCCGTGTTTGAAAATGATAAAATCAACCTTGGAAGTCGAATATATGCTTGTTAGATTTCATAGGAACTATTACATGCTTCGATTCGACAAGCCTCGACCACTTTAAGCCCTTTTTAGTGAAAGAAAAAAGGTTAAAAACGAGTAAAATCCGTAAATTAACAAGGAAATTCACTTAACCCCCATTTTGGCCTTTTTAAAAAATTCTAATCTAAACCGTGGATGTCGTAGATATGCTTGTTAGTTTTCTCAGGAACTATTACATGATTCGGTTCGATAAGGCTAGGCCACTTTATGACCTTTTTAGTGAAAGAAAAAGGGTCAAAAACGAGTAAAATCCGTAAATTAACAAGAAAATTCACTTAACCATCATTTTGTCCATTTTTGAAAATGATAAAATCAACCTTGGAATTCCAATATGTGCTAGTTAGATTTCATAGGAACTATTACATGCTTCGATTCGATAAGGCTAGGCCACTTTATGACCTTTTTAGTGAATTAAAAAGGGTCAAAAACAAGTAAAATCCATAAATTAACAAGGAAATTCAATTAACCCTCATTTTGTCCATTTTTGAAAATGATAAAATCAACCTTGGAATTCGAATATATGCTTGTTAGATTTCATAGGAACTATTACATGCTTCGATTCGATAAGGCTAGGCCACTTTATGACCTTTTTAGTGAATTAAAAAGGGTCAACAACGAGTAAAATCCGTAAATTAACAAGGAAATTCACTTAACCCTCATTTTGTCCGTGTTTAAAAATGATAAAATCAACCTTGGAAGTCGAATATATGCTTGTTAGATTTCATAAAAACTATTACATGCTTCGATTCGACAAACCTCGACCACTTTAAGCCCTTTTTAGTGAAAGAAAAAAGGTCAAAAACTAGTAAAATCCGTAACTTAACAAGGAAATTCACTTAACCCCCATTTTGGCCTTTTTAAAAAATTCTAAAATAAACCATGGATGTCGTAGATATGCTTGTTAGATTTCATAGGAACTATTACATGCTTCGATTCGATAAGGCTAGGCCACTTTATGACCTTTTTAGTGAATTAAAAAGGGTCAAAAACGAGTAAAATCCGTAAATTAACAAGAAAATTCACTTAACCCTCATTTTGTCCATTTTTGAAAATGATAAAATCAACCTTGGAATTCGAATATATGCTTGTTAGATTTCATAGGAACTATTACATGCTTCGATTCGATAAGGCTAGGCCACTTTATGACCTTTTTAGTGAATTAAAAAGGGTCAAAAACGAGTAAAATCCGTAAATTAACAAGGAAATTCACTTAACCCTCATTTTGTCCGTGTTTGAAAATGATATAATCAACCTTGGAAGTCGAATATATGCTTGTTAGATTTCATAGGAACTATTACATGCTTCGATTCGACAAGCCTCGACCACTTTAAGTCCTTTTTAGTGAAAGAAAAAAGGTCAAAAACGAGTAAAATCCGTATATTAACAAGGAAATTCACTTAACCTCCATTTTGTCCGTTTTTAAAAATTTTAAAATAAACCATGGATGTCGTAGATATGCTTGTTAGATTTCACAGGAACTATTACATGCTTCGATTCGATAAGGCTAGGCCACTTTATGACCTTTTTGGTGAATTAAAAAGGGTCAAAAACGAGTAAAATCCGTAAATTAACAAGGAAATTCACTTAACCATCATTTTGTCCGTGTTTGAAAATGATAAAATCAACCTTGGAAGTCGAATATATGCTTGTTAGATTTCATAGGAACTATTACATGCTTCGATTCGACAAGCCTCGACCACTTTAAGCCCTTTTTAGTGAAAGAAAAAAGGTTAAAAACGAGTAAAATCCGTAAATTAACAAGGAAATTCACTTAACCCCCATTTTGGCCTTTTTAAAAAATTCTAAACTAAACCATGGATGTCGTAGATATGCTTGTTAGATTTCTTAGGAACTATTGCATGATTCGGTTCGATAAGGCTAGGCCACTTTATGACCTTTTTAGTGAAAGAAAAAGGGTCAAAAACGAGTAAAATCCGTAAATTAACAAGAAAATTCACTTAACCATCATTTTGTCCATTTTTGAAAATGATAAAATCAACCTTAAAATTCGAATATATGCTTGTTAGATTTCATAGGAACTATTACATGCTTCGTTTCGATAAGGCTAGGCCACTTTATGACCTTTTTAGTGACTTAAAAAGGGTCAAAAACGAGTAAAATCCGTAAATTAAAAAGGAAATTCGCTTAACCCTCATTTTGTCCGTGTTTGAAAATGATAAAATCAACCTTGGAAGTCGAATATATGCTTGTTAGATTTCATATGAACTATTACATGCTTCGATTCGACAAGCCTCGACCACTTTAAACCCTTTTTAGTGAAAGAAAAAAGGTCAAAAACGAGTAAAATCCGTAACTTAACAAGGAAATTCACTTAACCCCCATTTTGGCCTTTTTAAAAAATTCTAATCTAAACCGTGGATGTCGTAGATATGCTTGTTAGATTTCTCAGGAACTATTACGTGATTCGGTTCGATAAGGCTAGGCCACTTTATGACCTTTTTAGTGAAAGAAAAAGGGTCAAAAACGAGTAAAATCCGTAAATTAACAAGAAAATTCACTTAACCATCATTTTGTCCATTTTTGAAAATGATAAAATCAACCTTGGAATTCCAATATATGCTAGTTAGATTTCATAGGAACTATTACATGCTTCGATTCGATAAGGCTAGGCCACTTTATGACCTTTTTAGTGAATTAAAAAGGGTCAAAAACGAGTAAAATCCATAAATTAACAAGGAAATTCAATTAACCCTCATTTTGTCCATTTTTGAAAATGATAAAATCAACCTTGGAATTCGAATATATGCTTGTTAGATTTCATAGGAACTATTACATGCTTCGATTCGATAAGGCTAGGCCACTTTATGACCTTTTTAGTGAATTAAAAAGGGTCAAAAACGAGTAAAATCCGTAAATTAACAAGGAAATTCACTTAACCCTCATTTTGTCCGTGTTTGAAAATGATAAAATCAACCTTGGAAGTCGAATATATGCTTGTTAGATTTCATAAAAACTATTACATGCTTCGATTCGACAAACCTCGACCACTTTAAGCCCTTTTTAGTGAAAGAAAAAAGGTCAAAAACTAGTAAAATCCGTAACTTAACAAGGAAATTCACTTAACCCCCATTTTGGCCTTTTTAAAAAATTCTAAAATAAACCATGGATGTCGTAGATATGCTTGTTAGATTTCATAGGAACTATTACATGCTTCGATTCGATAAGGCTAGGCCACTTTATGACCTTTTTAGTGAATTAAAAAGGGTCAAAAACGAGTAAAATCCGTAAATTAACAAGAAAATTCACTTAACCCTCATTTTGTCCATTTTTGAAAATGATAAAATCATCCTAGGAATTCGAATATATGCTTGTTAGATTTCATAGGAACTATTACATGCTTCGATTCGATAAGGCTAGGCCACTTTATGACCTTTTTAGTGAATTAAAAAGGGTCAAAAACGAGTAAAATCCGTAAATTAACAAGGAAATTCACTTAACCCTCATTTTGTCCGTGTTTGAAAATGATATAATCAACCTTGGAAGTCGAATATATGCTTGTTAGATTTCATAGGAACTATTACATGCTTCGATTCGACAAGCCTCGACCACTTTAAGTCCTTTTTAGTGAAAGAAAAAAGGTCAAAAACGAGTAAAATCCGTATATTAACAAGGAAATTCACTTAACCTCCATTTTGTCCGTTTTTAAAAATTTTAAAATAAACCATGGATGTCGTAGATATGCTTGTTAGATTTCACAGGAACTATTACATGCTTCGATTCGATAAGGCTAGGCCACTTTATGACCTTTTTAGTGAATTAAAAAGGGTCAAAAACGAGTAAAATCCGTAAATTAACAAGGAAATTCACTTAACCATCATTTTGTCCGTGTTTGAAAATGATAAAATCAACCTTGGAAGTCGAATATATGCTTGTTAGATTTCATAGGAACTATTACATGCTTCGATTCGACAAGCCTCGACCACTTTAAGCCCTTTTTAGTGAAAGAAAAAAGGTTAAAAACGAGTAAAATCCGTAAATTAAAAAGGAAATTCACTTAACCCCCATTTTGGCCTTTTTAAAAAATTCTAAACTAAACCATGGATGTCGTAGATATGCTTGTTAGATTTCTTAGGAACTATTGCATGATTCGGTTCGATAAGGCTAGGCCACTTCATGACCTTTTTAGTGAAAGAAAAAGGGTCAAAAACGAGTAAAATCCGTAAATTAACAAGAAAATTCACTTAACCATCATTTTGTCCATTTTTGAAAATGATAAAATCAACCTTAAAATTCGAATATATGCTTGTTAGATTTCATAGGAACTATTACATGCTTCGTTTCGATAAGGCTAGGCCACTTTATGACCTTTTTAGTGACTTAAAAAGGGTCAAAAACGAGTAAAATCCGTAAATTAACAAGGAAATTCACTTAACCCTCATTTTGTCCGTGTTTGAAAATGATAAAATCAACCTTGGAAGTCGAATATATGCTTGTTAGATTTCATAAAAACTATTACATGCTTCGATTCGACAAACCTCGACCACTTTAAGCCCTTTTTAGTGAAAGAAAAAAGGTCAAAAACTAGTAAAATCCGTAACTTAACAAGGAAATTCACTTAACCCCCATTTTGGCCTTTTTAAAAAATTCTAAAATAAACCATGGATGTCGTAGATATGCTTGTTAGATTTCATAGGAACTACTACATGCTTCGATTCGATAAGGCTAGGCCACTTTATGACCTTTTTAGTGAATTAAAAAGGGTCAAAAACGAGTAAAATCCGTAAATTAACAAGAAAATTCACTTAACCCTCATTTTGTCCATTTTTGAAAATGATAAAATCAACCTAGGAATTCGAATATATGCTTGTTAGATTTCATAGGAACTATTACATGCTTCGATTCGATAAGGCTAGGCCACTTTATGACCTTTTTAGTGAATTAAAAAGGGTCAAAAACGAGTAAAATCCGTAAATTAACAAGGAAATTCACTTAACCCTCATTTTGTCCGTGTTTGAAAATGATATAATCAACCTTGGAAGTCGAATATATGCTTGTTAGATTTCATAGGAACTATTACATGCTTCGATTCGACAAGCCTCGACCACTTTAAGTCCTTTTTAGTGAAAGAAAAAAGGTCAAAAACGAGTAAAATCCGTATATTAACAAGGAAATTCACTTGACCTCCATTTTGTCCGTTTTTAAAAATTTTAAAATAAACCATGGATGTCGTAGATATGCTTGTTAGATTTCACAGGAACTATTACATGCTTCGATTCGATAAGGCTAGGCCACTTTATGACCTTTTTAGTGAATTAAAAAGGGTCAAAAACGAGTAAAATCCGTAAATTAACAAGGAAATTCACTTAACCATCATTTTGTCCGTGTTTGAAAATGATAAAATCAACCTTGGAAGTCGAATATATGCTTGTTAGATTTCATAGGAACTATTACATGCTTCGATTCGACAAGCCTCGACCACTTTAAGCCCTTTTTAGTGAAAGAAAAAAGGTTAAAAACGAGTAAAATCCGTAAATTAACAAGGAAATTCACTTAACCCCCATTTTGGCCTTTTTAAAAAATTCTAAACAAAACCATGGATGTCGTAGATATGCTTGTTAGATTTCTTAGGAACTATTGCATGATTCGGTTCGATAAGGCTAGGCCACTTCATGACCTTTTTAGTGAAAGAAAAAGGGTCAAAAACGAGTAAAATCCGTAAATTAACAAGAAAATTCACTTAACCATCATTTTGTCCATTTTTGAAAATGATAAAATCAACCTTAAAATTCGAATATATGCTTGTTAGATTTCATAGGAACTATTACATGCTTCGTTTCGATAAGGCTAGGCCACTTTATGACCTTTTTAGTGACTTAAAAAGGGTCAAAAACGAGTAAAATCCGTAAATTAACAAGGAAATTCACTTAACCCTCATTTTGTCCGTGTTTGAAAATGATAAAATCAACCTTGGAAGTCGAATATATGCTTGTTAGATTTCATATGAACTATTACATGCTTCGATTCGACAAGCCTCGACCACTTTAAACCCTTTTTAGTGAAAGAAAAAAGGTCAAAAACGAGTAAAATCCGTAACTTAACAAGGAAATTCACTTAACCCCCATTTTGGCCTTTTTAAAAAATTCTAAAATAAACCATGGATGTCGTAGATATGCTTGTTAGATTTCATAGGAACTATTACATGCTTCGATTCGATAAGGCTAGGCCACTTTATGACCTTTTTAGTGAATTAAAAAGGGTCAAAAACGAGTAAAATCCGTAAATTAACAAGAAAATTCACCTAACCCTCATTTTGTCCATTTTTGAAAATGATAAAATCAACCTTGGAATTCGAATATATGCTTGTTAGATTTCATAGGAACTATTACATGCTTCGATTCGATAAGGCTAGGCCACTTTATGACCTTTTTAGTGAATTAAAAAGGGTCAAAAACGAGTAAAATCCGTAAATTAACAAGGAAATTCAATTAACCCTCATTTTGTCCATTTTTTAAAATGATAAATTCAACCTTGGAATTCGAATATATGCTTGTTAGATTTCATAGGAACTATTACATGCTTCGATTCGATAAGGCTAGGCCACTTTATGACCTTTTTAGTGAATTAAAAAGGGTCAAAAACGAGTAAAATCCGTAAATTAACAAGGAAATTCACTTAACCCTCATTTTGTCCGTGTTTGAAAATGATATAATCAACCTTGGAAGTCGAATATATGCTTGTTAGATTTCATAGGAACTATTACATGCTTCGATTCGACAAGCCTCGACCACTTTAAGTCCTTTTTAGTGAAAGAAAAAAGGTCAAAAACGAGTAAAATCCGTATATTAACAAGGAAATTCACTTAACCTCCATTTTGTCCGTTTTTAAAAATTTTAAAATAAACCATGGATGTCGTAGATATGCTTGTTAGATTTCACAGGAACTATTACATGCTTCGATTCGATAAGGCTAGGCCACTTTATGACCTTTTTAGTGAATTAAAAAGGGTCAAAAACGAGTAAAATCCGTAAATTAACAAGGAAATTCACTTAACCATCATTTTGTCCGTGTTTGAAAATGATAAAATCAACCTTGGAAGTCGAATATATGCTTGTTAGATTTCATAGGAACTATTACATGCTTCGATTCGACAAGCCTCGACCACTTTAAGCCCTTTTTAGTGAAAGAAAAAAGGTTAAAAACGAGTAAAATCCGTAAATTAACAAGGAAATTCACTTAACCCCCATTTTGGCCTTTTTAAAAAATTCTAAACTAAACCATGGATGTCGTAGATATGCTTGTTAGATTTCTTAGGAACTATTGCATGATTCGGTTCGATAAGGCTAGGCCACTTCATGACCTTTTTAGTGAAAGAAAAAGGGTCAAAAACGAGTAAAATCCGTAAATTAACAAGAAAATTCACTTAACCATCATTTTGTCCATTTTTGAAAATGATAAAATCAACCTTAAAATTCGAATATATGCTTGTTAGATTTCATAGGAACTATTACATGCTTCGTTTCGATAAGGCTAGGCCACTTTATGACCTTTTTAGTGACTTAAAAAGGGTCAAAAACGAGTAAAATCCGTAAATTAACAAGGAAATTCACTTAACCCTCATTTTGTCCGTGTTTGAAAATGATAAAATCAACCTTGGAAGTCGAATATATGCTTGTTAGATTTCATAAAAACTATTACATGCTTCGATTCGACAAACCTCGACCACTTTAAGCCCTTTTTAGTGAAAGAAAAAAGGTCAAAAACTAGTAAAATCCGTAACTTAACAAGGAAATTCACTTAACCCCCATTTTGGCCTTTTTAAAAAATTCTAAAATAAACCATGGATGTCGTAGATATGCTTGTTAGATTTCATAGGAACTATTACATGCTTCGATTCGATAAGGCTAGGCCACTTTATGACCTTTTTAGTGAATTAAAAAGGGTCAAAAACGAGTAAAATCCGTAAATTAACAAGAAAATTCACTTAACCCTCATTTTGTCCATTTTTGAAAATGATAAAATCAACCTAGGAATTCGAATATATGCTTGTTAGATTTCATAGGAACTATTACATGCTTCGATTCGATAAGGCTAGGCCACTTTATGACCTTTTTAGTGAATTAAAAAGGGTCAAAAACGAGTAAAATCCGTAAATTAACAAGGAAATTCACTTAACCCTCATTTTGTCCGTGTTTGAAAATGATATAATCAACCTTGGAAGTCGAATATATGCTTGTTAGATTTCATAGGAACTATTACATGCTTCGATTCGACAAGCCTCGACCACTTTAAGTCCTTTTTAGTGAAAGAAAAAAGGTCAAAAACGAGTAAAATCCGTATATTAACAAGGAAATTCACTTAACCTCCATTTTGTCCGTTTTTAAAAATTTTAAAATAAACCATGGATGTCGTAGATATGCTTGTTAGATTTCACAGGAACTATTACATGCTTCGATTCGATAAGGCTAGGCCACTTTATGACCTTTTTAGTGAATTAAAAAGGGTCAAAAACGAGTAAAATCCGTAAATTAACAAGGAAATTCACTTAACCATCATTTTGTCCGTGTTTGAAAATGATAAAATCAACCTTGGAAGTCGAATATATGCTTGTTAGATTTCATAGGAACTATTACATGCTTCGATTCGACAAGCCTCGACCACTTTAAGCCCTTTTTAGTGAAAGAAAAAAGGTTAAAAACGAGTAAAATCCGTAAATTAACAAGGAAATTCACTTAACCCCCATTTTGGCCTTTTTAAAAAATTCTAAACTAAACCATGGATGTCGTAGATATGCTTGTTAGATTTCTTAGGAACTATTGCATGATTCGGTTCGATAAGGCTAGGCCACTTCATGACCTTTTTAGTGAAAGAAAAAGGGTCAAAAACGAGTAAAATCCGTAAATTAACAAGAAAATTCACTTAACCATCATTTTGTCCATTTTTGAAAATGATAAAATCAACCTTAAAATTCGAATATATGCTTGTTAGATTTCATAGGAACTATTACATGCTTCGTTTCGATAAGGCTAGGCCACTTTATGACCTTTTTAGTGACTTAAAAAGGGTCAAAAACGAGTAAAATCCGTAAATTAACAAGGAAATTCACTTAACCCTCATTTTGTCCGTGTTTGAAAATGATAAAATCAACCTTGGAAGTCGAATATATGCTTGTTAGATTTCATAAAAACTATTACATGCTTCGATTCGACAAACCTCGACCACTTTAAGCCCTTTTTAGTGAAAGAAAAAAGGTCAAAAACTAGTAAAATCCGTAACTTAACAAGGAAATTCACTTAACCCCCATTTTGGCCTTTTTAAAAAATTCTAAAATAAACCATGGATGTCGTAGATATGCTTGTTAGATTTCATAGGAACTACTACATGCTTCGATTCGATAAGGCTAGGCCACTTTATGACCTTTTTAGTGAATTAAAAAGGGTCAAAAACGAGTAAAATCCGTAAATTAACAAGAAAATTCACTTAACCCTCATTTTGTCCATTTTTGAAAATGATAAAATCAACCTAGGAATTCGAATATATGCTTGTTAGATTTCATAGGAACTATTACATGCTTCGATTCGATAAGGCTAGGCCACTTTATGACCTTTTTAGTGAATTAAAAAGGGTCAAAAACGAGTAAAATCCGTAAATTAACAAGGAAATTCACTTAACCCTCATTTTGTCCGTGTTTGAAAATGATATAATCAACCTTGGAAGTCGAATATATGCTTGTTAGATTTCATAGGAACTATTACATGCTTCGATTCGACAAGCCTCGACCACTTTAAGTCCTTTTTAGTGAAAGAAAAAAGGTCAAAAACGAGTAAAATCCGTATATTAACAAGGAAATTCACTTGACCTCCATTTTGTCCGTTTTTAAAAATTTTAAAATAAACCATGGATGTCGTAGATATGCTTGTTAGATTTCACAGGAACTATTACATGCTTCGATTCGATAAGGCTAGGCCACTTTATGACCTTTTTAGTGAATTAAAAAGGGTCAAAAACGAGTAAAATCCGTAAATTAACAAGGAAATTCACTTAACCATCATTTTGTCCGTGTTTGAAAATGATAAAATCAACCTTGGAAGTCGAATATATGCTTGTTAGATTTCATAGGAACTATTACATGCTTCGATTCGACAAGCCTCGACCACTTTAAGCCCTTTTTAGTGAAAGAAAAAAGGTTAAAAACGAGTAAAATCCGTAAATTAACAAGGAAATTCACTTAACCCCCATTTTGGCCTTTTTAAAAAATTCTAAACAAAACCATGGATGTCGTAGATATGCTTGTTAGATTTCTTAGGAACTATTGCATGATTCGGTTCGATAAGGCTAGGCCACTTCATGACCTTTTTAGTGAAAGAAAAAGGGTCAAAAACGAGTAAAATCCGTAAATTAACAAGAAAATTCACTTAACCATCATTTTGTCCATTTTTGAAAATGATAAAATCAACCTTAAAATTCGAATATATGCTTGTTAGATTTCATAGGAACTATTACATGCTTCGTTTCGATAAGGCTAGGCCACTTTATGACCTTTTTAGTGACTTAAAAAGGGTCAAAAACGAGTAAAATCCGTAAATTAACAAGGAAATTCACTTAACCCTCATTTTGTCCGTGTTTGAAAATGATAAAATCAACCTTGGAAGTCGAATATATGCTTGTTAGATTTCATATGAACTATTACATGCTTCGATTCGACAAGCCTCGACCACTTTAAACCCTTTTTAGTGAAAGAAAAAAGGTCAAAAACGAGTAAAATCCGTAACTTAACAAGGAAATTCACTTAACCCCCATTTTGGCCTTTTTAAAAAATTCTAAAATAAACCATGGATGTCGTAGATATGCTTGTTAGATTTCATAGGAACTATTACATGCTTCGATTCGATAAGGCTAGGCCACTTTATGACCTTTTTAGTGAATTAAAAAGGGTCAAAAACGAGTAAAATCCGTAAATTAACAAGAAAATTCACCTAACCCTCATTTTGTCCATTTTTGAAAATGATAAAATCAACCTTGGAATTCGAATATATGCTTGTTAGATTTCATAGGAACTATTACATGCTTCGATTCGATAAGGCTAGGCCACTTTATGACCTTTTTAGTGAATTAAAAAGGGTCAAAAACGAGTAAAATCCGTAAATTAACAAGGAAATTCAATTAACCCTCATTTTGTCCATTTTTTAAAATGATAAATTCAACCTTGGAATTCGAATATATGCTTGTTAGATTTCATAGGAACTATTACATGCTTCGATTCGATAAGGCTAGGCCACTTTATGACCTTTTTAGTGAATTAAAAAGGGTCAAAAACGAGTAAAATCCGTAAATTAACAAGGAAATTCACTTAACCCTCATTTTGTCCGTGTTTGAAAATGATATAATCAACCTTGGAAGTCGAATATATGCTTGTTAGATTTCATAGGAACTATTACATGCTTCGATTCGACAAGCCTCGACCACTTTAAGTCCTTTTTAGTGAAAGAAAAAAGGTCAAAAACGAGTAAAATCCGTATATTAACAAGGAAATTCACTTAACCTCCATTTTGTCCGTTTTTAAAAATTTTAAAATAAACCATGGATGTCGTAGATATGCTTGTTAGATTTCACAGGAACTATTACATGCTTCGATTCGATAAGGCTAGGCCACTTTATGACCTTTTTAGTGAATTAAAAAGGGTCAAAAACGAGTAAAATCCGTAAATTAACAAGGAAATTCACTTAACCATCATTTTGTCCGTGTTTGAAAATGATAAAATCAACCTTGGAAGTCGAATATATGCTTGTTAGATTTCATAGGAACTATTACATGCTTCGATTCGACAAGCCTCGACCACTTTAAGCCCTTTTTAGTGAAAGAAAAAAGGTTAAAAACGAGTAAAATCCGTAAATTAACAAGGAAATTCACTTAACCCCCATTTTGGCCTTTTTAAAAAATTCTAAACTAAACCATGGATGTCGTAGATATGCTTGTTAGATTTCTTAGGAACTATTGCATGATTCGGTTCGATAAGGCTAGGCCACTTCATGACCTTTTTAGTGAAAGAAAAAGGGTCAAAAACGAGTAAAATCCGTAAATTAACAAGAAAATTCACTTAACCATCATTTTGTCCATTTTTGAAAATGATAAAATCAACCTTAAAATTCGAATATATGCTTGTTAGATTTCATAGGAACTATTACATGCTTCGTTTCGATAAGGCTAGGCCACTTTATGACCTTTTTAGTGACTTAAAAAGGGTCAAAAACGAGTAAAATCCGTAAATTAACAAGGAAATTCACTTAACCCTCATTTTGTCCGTGTTTGAAAATGATAAAATCAACCTTGGAAGTCGAATATATGCTTGTTAGATTTCATAAAAACTATTACATGCTTCGATTCGACAAACCTCGACCACTTTAAGCCCTTTTTAGTGAAAGAAAAAAGGTCAAAAACTAGTAAAATCCGTAACTTAACAAGGAAATTCACTTAACCCCCATTTTGGCCTTTTTAAAAAATTCTAAAATAAACCATGGATGTCGTAGATATGCTTGTTAGATTTCATAGGAACTATTACATGCTTCGATTCGATAAGGCTAGGCCACTTTATGACCTTTTTAGTGAATTAAAAAGGGTCAAAAACGAGTAAAATCCGTAAATTAACAAGAAAATTCACTTAACCCTCATTTTGTCCATTTTTGAAAATGATAAAATCAACCTAGGAATTCGAATATATGCTTGTTAGATTTCATAGGAACTATTACATGCTTCGATTCGATAAGGCTAGGCCACTTTATGACCTTTTTAGTGAATTAAAAAGGGTCAAAAACGAGTAAAATCCGTAAATTAACAAGGAAATTCACTTAACCCTCATTTTGTCCGTGTTTGAAAATGATATAATCAACCTTGGAAGTCGAATATATGCTTGTTAGATTTCATAGGAACTATTACATGCTTCGATTCGACAAGCCTCGACCACTTTAAGTCCTTTTTAGTGAAAGAAAAAAGGTCAAAAACGAGTAAAATCCGTATATTAACAAGGAAATTCACTTAACCTCCATTTTGTCCGTTTTTAAAAATTTTAAAATAAACCATGGATGTCGTAGATATGCTTGTTAGATTTCACAGGAACTATTACATGCTTCGATTCGATAAGGCTAGGCCACTTTATGACCTTTTTAGTGAATTAAAAAGGGTCAAAAACGAGTAAAATCCGTAAATTAACAAGGAAATTCACTTAACCATCATTTTGTCCGTGTTTGAAAATGATAAAATCAACCTTGGAAGTCGAATATATGCTTGTTAGATTTCATAGGAACTATTACATGCTTCGATTCGACAAGCCTCGACCACTTTAAGCCCTTTTTAGTGAAAGAAAAAAGGTTAAAAACGAGTAAAATCCGTAAATTAACAAGGAAATTCACTTAACCCCCATTTTGGCCTTTTTAAAAAATTCTAAACTAAACCATGGATGTCGTAGATATGCTTGTTAGATTTCTTAGGAACTATTGCATGATTCGGTTCGATAAGGCTAGGCCACTTCATGACCTTTTTAGTGAAAGAAAAAGGGTCAAAAACGAGTAAAATCCGTAAATTAACAAGAAAATTCACTTAACCATCATTTTGTCCATTTTTGAAAATGATAAAATCAACCTTAAAATTCGAATATATGCTTGTTAGATTTCATAGGAACTATTACATGCTTCGTTTCGATAAGGCTAGGCCACTTTATGACCTTTTTAGTGACTTAAAAAGGGTCAAAAACGAGTAAAATCCGTAAATTAACAAGGAAATTCACTTAACCCTCATTTTGTCCGTGTTTGAAAATGATAAAATCAACCTTGGAAGTCGAATATATGCTTGTTAGATTTCATAAAAACTATTACATGCTTCGATTCGACAAACCTCGACCACTTTAAGCCCTTTTTAGTGAAAGAAAAAAGGTCAAAAACTAGTAAAATCCGTAACTTAACAAGGAAATTCACTTAACCCCCATTTTGGCCTTTTTAAAAAATTCTAAAATAAACCATGGATGTCGTAGATATGCTTGTTAGATTTCATAGGAACTATTACATGCTTCGATTCGATAAGGCTAGGCCACTTTATGACCTTTTTAGTGAATTAAAAAGGGTCAAAAACGAGTAAAATCCGTAAATTAACAAGAAAATTCACTTAACCCTCATTTTGTCCGTGTTTGAAAATGATAAAATCAACCTAGGAATTCGAATATATGCTTGTTAGATTTCATAGGAACTATTACATGCTTCGATTCGATAAGGCTAGGCCACTTTATGACCTTTTTAGTGAATTAAAAAGGGTCAAAAACGAGTAAAATCCGTAAATTAACAAGGAAATTCACTTAACCCTCATTTTGTCCGTGTTTGAAAATGATATAATCAACCTTGGAAGTCGAATATATGCTTGTTAGATTTCATAGGAACTATTACATGCTTCGATTCGACAAGCCTCGACCACTTTAAGTCCTTTTTAGTGAAAGAAAAAAGGTCAAAAACGAGTAAAATCCGTATATTAACAAGGAAATTCACTTAACCTCCATTTTGTCCGTTTTTAAAAATTTTAAAATAAACCATGGATGTCGTAGATATGCTTGTTAGATTTCACAGGAACTATTACATGCTTCGATTCGATAAGGCTAGGCCACTTTATGACCTTTTTAGTGAATTAAAAAGGGTCAAAAACGAGTAAAATCCGTAAATTAACAAGGAAATTCACTTAACCATCATTTTGTCCGTGTTTGAAAATGATAAAATCAACCTTGGAAGTCGAATATATGCTTGTTAGATTTCATAGGAACTATTACATGCTTCGATTCGACAAGCCTCGACCACTTTAAGCCCTTTTTAGTGAAAGAAAAAAGGTTAAAAACGAGTAAAATCCGTAAATTAACAAGGAAATTCACTTAACCCCCATTTTGGCCTTTTTAAAAAATTCTAAACTAAACCATGGATGTCGTAGATATGCTTGTTAGATTTCTTAGGAACTATTGCATGATTCGGTTCGATAAGGCTAGGCCACTTCATGACCTTTTTAGTGAAAGAAAAAGGGTCAAAAACGAGTAAAATCCGTAAATTAACAAGAAAATTCACTTAACCATCATTTTGTCCATTTTTGAAAATGATAAAATCAACCTTAAAATTCGAATATATGCTTGTTAGATTTCATAGGAACTATTACATGCTTCGTTTCGATAAGGCTAGGCCACTTTATGACCTTTTTAGTGACTTAAAAAGGGTCAAAAACGAGTAAAATCCGTAAATTAACAAGGAAATTCACTTAACCCTCATTTTGTCCGTGTTTGAAAATGATAAAATCAACCTTGGAAGTCGAATATATGCTTGTTAGATTTCATAAAAACTATTACATGCTTCGATTCGACAAACCTCGACCACTTTAAGCCCTTTTTAGTGAAAGAAAAAAGGTCAAAAACTAGTAAAATCCGTAACTTAACAAGGAAATTCACTTAACCCCCATTTTGGCCTTTTTAAAAAATTCTAAAATAAACCATGGATGTCGTAGATATGCTTGTTAGATTTCATAGGAACTATTACATGCTTCGATTCGATAAGGCTAGGCCACTTTATGACCTTTTTAGTGAATTAAAAAGGGTCAAAAACGAGTAAAATCCGTAAATTAACAAGAAAATTCACTTAACCCTCATTTTGTCCATTTTTGAAAATGATAAAATCAACCTAGGAATTCGAATATATGCTTGTTAGATTTCATAGGAACTATTACATGCTTCGATTCGATAAGGCTAGGCCACTTTATGACCTTTTTAGTGAATTAAAAAGGGTCAAAAACGAGTAAAATCCGTAAATTAACAAGGAAATTCACTTAACCCTCATTTTGTCCGTGTTTGAAAATGATATAATCAACCTTGGAAGTCGAATATATGCTTGTTAGATTTCATAGGAACTATTACATGCTTCGATTCGACAAGCCTCGACCACTTTAAGTCCTTTTTAGTGAAAGAAAAAAGGTCAAAAACGAGTAAAATCCGTATATTAACAAGGAAATTCACTTGACCTCCATTTTGTCCGTTTTTAAAAATTTTAAAATAAACCATGGATGTCGTAGATATGCTTGTTAGATTTCACAGGAACTATTACATGCTTCGATTCGATAAGGCTAGGCCACTTTATGACCTTTTTAGTGAATTAAAAAGGGTCAAAAACGAGTAAAATCCGTAAATTAACAAGGAAATTCACTTAACCATCATTTTGTCCGTGTTTGAAAATGATAAAATCAACCTTGGAAGTCGAATATATGCTTGTTAGATTTCATAGGAACTATTACATGCTTCGATTCGACAAGCCTCGACCACTTTAAGCCCTTTTTAGTGAAAGAAAAAAGGTTAAAAACGAGTAAAATCCGTAAATTAACAAGGAAATTCACTTAACCCCCATTTTGGCCTTTTTAAAAAATTCTAAACAAAACCATGGATGTCGTAGATATGCTTGTTAGATTTCTTAGGAACTATTGCATGATTCGGTTCGATAAGGCTAGGCCACTTCATGACCTTTTTAGTGAAAGAAAAAGGGTCAAAAACGAGTAAAATCCGTAAATTAACAAGAAAATTCACTTAACCATCATTTTGTCCATTTTTGAAAATGATAAAATCAACCTTAAAATTCGAATATATGCTTGTTAGATTTCATAGGAACTATTACATGCTTCGTTTCGATAAGGCTAGGCCACTTTATGACCTTTTTAGTGACTTAAAAAGGGTCAAAAACGAGTAAAATCCGTAAATTAACAAGGAAATTCACTTAACCCTCATTTTGTCCGTGTTTGAAAATGATAAAATCAACCTTGGAAGTCGAATATATGCTTGTTAGATTTCATATGAACTATTACATGCTTCGATTCGACAAGCCTCGACCACTTTAAACCCTTTTTAGTGAAAGAAAAAAGGTCAAAAACGAGTAAAATCCGTAACTTAACAAGGAAATTCACTTAACCCCCATTTTGGCCTTTTTAAAAAATTCTAAAATAAACCATGGATGTCGTAGATATGCTTGTTAGATTTCATAGGAACTATTACATGCTTCGATTCGATAAGGCTAGGCCACTTTATGACCTTTTTAGTGAATTAAAAAGGGTCAAAAACGAGTAAAATCCGTAAATTAACAAGAAAATTCACCTAACCCTCATTTTGTCCATTTTTGAAAATGATAAAATCAACCTTGGAATTCGAATATATGCTTGTTAGATTTCATAGGAACTATTACATGCTTCGATTCGATAAGGCTAGGCCACTTTATGACCTTTTTAGTGAATTAAAAAGGGTCAAAAACGAGTAAAATCCGTAAATTAACAAGGAAATTCAATTAACCCTCATTTTGTCCATTTTTGAAAATGATAAATTCAACCTTGGAATTCGAATATATGCTTGTTAGATTTCATAGGAACTATTACATGCTTCGATTCGATAAGGCTAGGCCACTTTATGACCTTTTTAGTGAATTAAAAAGGGTCAAAAACGAGTAAAATCCGTAAATTAACAAGGAAATTCACTTAACCCTCATTTTGTCCGTGTTTGAAAATGATAAAATCAACCTTGGAAGTCGAATATATGCTTGTTAGATTTCATAGAAACTATTACATGCTTCGATTCGAAAAGCCTCGACCACTTTAAGCCCTTTTTAGTGAAAGAAAAAAGGTCAAAAACTAGTAAAATCCGTAACTTAACAAGGAAATTCACTTAACCCCCATTTTGGCCTTTTTAAAAAATTCTAAAATAAACCATGGATGTCGTAGATATGCTTGTTAGATTTCATAGGAACTATTACATGCTTCGATTCGATAAGGCTAGGCCACTTTATGACCTTTTTAGTGAATTAAAAAGGGTCAAAAACGAGTAAAATCCGTAAATTAACAAGGAAATTCACTTAACCATCATTTTGTCCGTGTTTGAAAATGATAAAATCAACCTTGGAAGTCGAATATATGCTTGTTAGATTTCATAGGAACTATTACATGCTTCGATTCGACAAGCCTCGACCACTTTAAGCCCTTTTTAGTGAAAGAAAAAAGGTTAAAAACGAGTAAAATCCGTAAATTAACAAGGAAATTCACTTAACCCCCATTTTGGCCTTTTTAAAAAATTCTAAACAAAACCATGGATGTCGTAGATATGCTTGTTAGATTTCTTAGGAACTATTGCATGATTCGGTTCGATAAGGCTAGGCCACTTCATGACCTTTTTAGTGAAAGAAAAAGGGTCAAAAACGAGTAAAATCCGTAAATTAACAAGAAAATTCACTTAACCATCATTTTGTCCATTTTTGAAAATGATAAAATCAACCTTAAAATTCGAATATATGCTTGTTAGATTTCATAGGAACTATTACATGCTTCGTTTCGATAAGGCTAGGCCACTTTATGACCTTTTTAGTGACTTAAAAAGGGTCAAAAACGAGTAAAATCCGTAAATTAACAAGGAAATTCACTTAACCCTCATTTTGTCCGTGTTTGAAAATGATAAAATCAACCTTGGAAGTCGAATATATGCTTGTTAGATTTCATATGAACTATTACATGCTTCGATTCGACAAGCCTCGACCACTTTAAACCCTTTTTAGTGAAAGAAAAAAGGTCAAAAACGAGTAAAATCCGTAACTTAACAAGGAAATTCACTTAACCCCCATTTTGGCCTTTTTAAAAAATTCTAAAATAAACCATGGATGTCGTAGATATGCTTGTTAGATTTCATAGGAACTATTACATGCTTCGATTCGATAAGGCTAGGCCACTTTATGACCTTTTTAGTGAATTAAAAAGGGTCAAAAACGAGTAAAATCCGTAAATTAACAAGAAAATTCACCTAACCCTCATTTTGTCCATTTTTGAAAATGATAAAATCAACCTTGGAATTCGAATATATGCTTGTTAGATTTCATAGGAACTATTACATGCTTCGATTCGATAAGGCTAGGCCACTTTATGACCTTTTTAGTGAATTAAAAAGGGTCAAAAACGAGTAAAATCCGTAAATTAACAAGGAAATTCAATTAACCCTCATTTTGTCCATTTTTGAAAATGATAAATTCAACCTTGGAATTCGAATATATGCTTGTTAGATTTCATAGGAACTATTACATGCTTCGATTCGATAAGGCTAGGCCACTTTATGACCTTTTTAGTGAATTAAAAAGGGTCAAAAACGAGTAAAATCCGTAAATTAACAAGGAAATTCACTTAACCCTCATTTTGTCCGTGTTTGAAAATGATAAAATCAACCTTGGAAGTCGAATATATGCTTGTTAGATTTCATAGAAACTATTACATGCTTCGATTCGAAAAGCCTCGACCACTTTAAGCCCTTTTTAGTGAAAGAAAAAAGGTCAAAAACTAGTAAAATCCGTAACTTAACAAGGAAATTCACTTAACCCCCATTTTGGCCTTTTTAAAAAATTCTAAAATAAACCATGGATGTCGTAGATATGCTTGTTAGATTTCATAGGAACTATTACATGCTTCGATTCGATAAGGCTAGGCCACTTTATGACCTTTTTAGTGAATTAAAAAGGGTCAAAAACGACTAAAATCCGTAAATTAACAAGAAAATTCACTTAACCCTCATTTTGTCCATTTTTGAAAATGATAAAACCAACCTTGGAATTCGAATATATGCTTGTTAGATTTCATAGGAACTATTACATGCTTCGATTCGACAAGCCTCGACCACTTTAAGCCCTTTTTAGTGAAAGAAAAAAGGTCAAAAACGAGTAAAATCCGTAAATTAACAAGGAAATTTACTTAACCCCCATTTTGACCTTTTTAAAAATTCTAAAATAAACCATGGATGTCGTAGATATGCTTGTTATATTTCATAGGAACTATTACATGCTTCGATTCGATAAGGCTAGGCCACTTTATGACCTTTTTAGTGAATTAAAAAGGGTCAAAAACGAGTAAAATCCGTAAATTAACAAGGAAATTCACTTAACCCTCATTTTGTCCATTTTTGAAAATGATAAAATCAACCTTGGAATTCGAATATATGCTTATTAGATTTCATAGGAACTATTACATGCTTCGATTCGATAAGGCTAGGCCACTTTATGACCTTTTTAGTGAATTAAAAAGGGTCAAAAACGAGTAAAATCCGTAAATTAACAAGGAAATTCACTTAACCCTCATTTTGTCCGTGTTTGAAAATGATAAAATCAACCTTTGAAGTCGAATATATGCTTGTTAGATTTCATAGGAACTATTACATGCTTCGATTCGACAAGCCTCGACCACTTTAAACCCTTTTTAGTGAAAGAAAAAATGTCAAAAACGAGTAAAATCCGTAACTTAACAAGGAAATTCAGTTAACCCCCATTTTGGCCTTTTTAAAAAATTCTAAAATAAACCATGGATGTCGTAGATATGCTTGTTAGATTTCATAGGAACTATTACATGCTTCGATTTGATAAGGCTAGGCCACTTTATGACCTTTTTAGTGAATTAAAAAGGGTCAAAAACGAGTAAAATCCGTAAATTAACAAGAAAATTCACTTAACCCTCATTTTGTCCATTTTTGAAAATGATAAAACCAACCTTGGAATTCGAATATATGATTGTTAGATTTCATAGGAACTATTACATGCTTCGATTCGATAAGGCTAGGCCACTTTATGACCTTTTTAGTGAATTAAAAAGGGTCAAAAACGAGTAAAATCCGTAAATTAACAAGGAAATTCACTTAACCCTCATTTTGTCCATTTTTGAAAATGTTAAATCAATCTTGGAATTCGAATATATGCTTGTTAGATTTCATAGGAACTATTACATGCTTCGATTCGATAAGGCTAGGCCACTTTATGACCTTTTTAGTGAATTAAAAAGGGTCAAAAACGAGTAAAATCCGTAAATTAACAAGGAAATTCACTTAACCCTCATTTTGTCCGTGTTTGAAAATGATAAAATCAATCTTGGAAGTCGAATATATGCTTGTTAGATTTCATGGGAACTATTACATGCTTCGATTCGACAAGCCTCGACCACTTTAAGTCCTTTTTAGTGAAAGAAAAAGGGTCAAAAACGAGTAAAATCCGTATATTAACAAGGAAATTCACTTAACCCCCATTTTGGCCTTTTTAAAAAATTCTAAAATAAACCGTGGATGTCGTAGATATGCTTGTTAGATTTCCTAGGAACTATTACATGCTTCGATTCGATAAGGCTAGGCCACTTTATGACCTTTTTAGTGAAAGAAAAAGGGTCAAAAACGAGTAAAATCCGTAAATTAACAAGGAAATTCACTTAACCTCCATTTTGTCCGTTTTTAAAAATTTTAAAATAAACCATGGATGTCGTAGATATGCTTGTTAGATTTCATAGGAACTATTACATGCTTCGATTCGATAAGGCTAGGCCACTTTATGACCTTTTTAGTGAATTAAAAAGGGTCAAAAACGACTAAAATCCGTAAATTAACAAGAAAATTCACTTAACCCTCATTTTGCCCATTTTTGAAAATGATAAAACCAACCTTGGAATTCGAATATATGCTTGTTAGATTTCATAGGAACTATTACATGCTTCGATTCGACAAGCCTCGACCACTTTAAGCCCTTTTTAGTGAAAGAAAAAAGGTCAAAAACGAGTAAAATCCGTAAATTAACAAGGAAATTTACTTAACCCCCATTTTGACCTTTTTAAAAATTCTAAAATAAACCATGGATGTCGTAGATATGCTTGTTATATTTCATAGGAACTATTACATGCTTCGATTCGATAAGGCTAGGCCACTTTATGACCTTTTTAGTGAATTAAAAAGGGTCAAAAACGAGTAAAATCCGTAAATTAACAAGGAAATTCACTTAACCCTCATTTTGTCCATTTTTGAAAATGATAAAATCAACCTTGGAATTCGAATATATGCTTATTAGATTTCATAGGAACTATTACATGCTTCGATTCGATAAGGCTAGGCCACTTTATGACCTTTTTAGTGAATTAAAAAGGGTCAAAAACGAGTAAAATCCGTAAATTAACAAGGAAATTCACTTAACCCTCATTTTGTCCGTGTTTGAAAATGATAAAATCAACCTTTGAAGTCGAATATATGCTTGTTAGATTTCATAGGAACTATTACATGCTTCGATTCGACAAGCCTCGACCACTTTAAACCCTTTTTAGTGAAAGAAAAAATGTCAAAAATGAGTAAAATCCGTAACTTAACAAGGAAATTCAGTTAACCCCCATTTTGGCCTTTTTAAAAAATTCTAAAATAAACCATGGATGTCGTAGATATGCTTGTTAGATTTCATAGGAACTATTACATGCTTCGATTTGATAAGGCTAGGCCACTTTATGACCTTTTTAGTGAATTAAAAAGGGTCAAAAACGAGTAAAATCCGTAAATTAACAAGAAAATTCACTTAACCCTCATTTTGTCCATTTTTGAAAATGATAAAACCAACCTTGGAATTCGAATATATGATTGTTAGATTTCATAGGAACTATTACATGCTTCGATTCGATAAGGCTAGGCCACTTTATGACCTTTTTAGTGAATTAAAAAGGGTCAAAAACGAGTAAAATCCGTAAATTAACAAGGAAATTCACTTAACCCTCATTTTGTCCATTTTTGAAAATGTTAAATCAATCTTGGAATTCGAATATATGCTTGTTAGATTTCATAGGAACTATTACATGCTTCGATTCGATAAGGCTAGGCCACTTTATGACCTTTTTAGTGAATTAAAAAGGGTCAAAAACGAGTAAAATCCGTAAATTAACAAGGAAATTCACTTAACCCTCATTTTGTCCGTGTTTGAAAATGATAAAATCAATCTTGGAAGTCGAATATATGCTTGTTAGATTTCATGGGAACTATTACATGCTTCGATTCGACAAGCCTCGACCACTTTAAGTCCTTTTTAGTGAAAGAAAAAGGGTCAAAAACGAGTAAAATCCGTATATTAACAAGGAAATTCACTTAACCCCCATTTTGGCCTTTTTAAAAAATTCTAAAATAAACCGTGGATGTCGTAGATATGCTTGTTAGATTTCCTAGGAACTATTACATGCTTCGATTCGATAAGGCTAGGCCACTTTATGACCTTTTTAGTGAAAGAAAAAGGGTCAAAAACGAGTAAAATCCGTAAATTAACAAGGAAATTCACTTAACCTCCATTTTGTCCGTTTTTAAAAATTTTAAAATAAACCATGGATGTCGTAGATATGCTTGTTAGATTTCATAGGAACTATTACATGCTTCGATTCGATAAGGCTAGGCCACTTTATGACCTTTTTAGTGAATTAAAAAGGGTCAAAAACGAGTAAAATCCGTAAATTAACAAGGAAATTCACTTAACCATCATTTTGTCCGTGTTTGAAAATGATAAAATCAACCTTGGAAGTCGAATATATGCTTGTTAGATTTCATAGGAACTATTACATGCTTCGATTCGAGAAGCCTCGACCACTTTAAGCCCTTTTTAGTGAAAGAAAAAAGGTTAAAAACGAGTAAAATCCGTAAATTAACAAGGAAATTCACTTAACCCCCATTTTGGCCTTTTTAAAAAATTCTAATCTAAACCGTGGATGTCGTAGATATGCTTGTTAGATTTCTTAGGAACTATTACATGATTCGGTTCGATAAGGCTAGGCCACTTTATGACCTTTTTAGTGAAAGAAAAAGGGTCAAAAACGAGTAAAATCCGTAAATTAACAAGAAAATTCACTTAACCCTCATTTTGTCCATTTTTGAAAATGATAAAACCAACCTTGGAATTCGAATATATGATTGTTAGATTTCATAGGAACTATTACATGCTTCGATTCGATAAGGCTAGGCCACTTTATGACCTTTTTAGTGAATTAAAAAGGGTCAAAAACGAGTAAAATCCGTAAATTAACAAGGAAATTCACTTAACCCTCATTTTGTCCATTTTTGAAAATGTTAAATCAATCTTGGAATTCGAATATATGCTTGTTAGATTTCATAGGAACTATTACATGCTTCGATTCGATAAGGCTAGGCCACTTTATGACCTTTTTAGTGAATTAAAAAGGGTCAAAAACGAGTAAAATCCGTAAATTAACAAGGAAATTCACTTAACCCTCATTTTGTCCGTGTTTGAAAATGATAAAATCAATCTTGGAAGTCGAATATATGCTTGTTAGATTTCATGGGAACTATTACATGCTTCGATTCGACAAGCCTCGACCACTTTAAGTCCTTTTTAGTGAAAGAAAAAGGGTCAAAAACGAGTAAAATCCGTATATTAACAAGGAAATTCACTTAACCCCCATTTTGGCCTTTTTAAAAAATTCTAAAATAAACCGTGGATGTCGTAGATATGCTTGTTAGATTTCCTAGGAACTATTATATGCTTCGATTCGATAAGGCTAGGCCACTTTATGATCTTTTTAGTGAAAGAAAAAGGGTCAAAAACGAGTAAAATCCGTAAATTAACAAGGAAATTCACTTAACCTCCATTTTGTCCGTTTTTAAAAATTTTAAAATAAACCATGGATGTCGTAGATATGCTTGTTAGATTTTATAGGAACTATTACATGCTTCGATTCGATAAGGCTAGGCCACTTTATGACCTTTTTAGTGAATTAAAAAGGGTCAAAAACGAGTAAAATCCGTAAATTAACAAGGAAATTCACTTAACCATCATTTTGTCCGTGTTTGAAAATGATAAAATCAACCTTGGAAGTCGAATATATGCTTGTTAGATTTCATAGGAACTATTACATGCTTCGATTCGAGAAGCCTCGACCACTTTAAGCCCTTTTTAGTGAAAGAAAAAAGGTTAAAAACGAGTAAAATCCGTAAATTAACAAGGAAATTCACTTAACCCCCATTTTGGCCTTTTTAAAAAATTCTAATCTAAACCGTGGATGTCGTAGATATGCTTGTTAGATTTCTTAGGAACTATTACATGATTCGGTTCGATAAGGCTAGGCCACTTTATGACCTTTTTAGTGAAAGAAAAAGGGTCAAAAACGAGTAAAATCCGTAAATTAACAAGAAAATTCACTTAACCATCATTTTGTCCATTTTTGAAAATGATAAAATCAACCTTGGAATTCGAATATATGCTTGTTAGATTTCATAGGAACTATTACATGCTTCGATTCGATAAGGCTAGGCCACTTTATGACCTTTTTAGTGAATTAAAAAGGGGTCAAAAACGAGTAAAATCCATAAATTAACAAGGAAATTCAATTAACCCTCATTTTGTCCATTTTTGAAAATGATAAAATCAACCTTGGAATTCGAATATATGCTTGTTAGATTTCATAGGAACTATTACATGCTTCGATTCGATAAGGCTAGGCCACTTTATGACCTTTTTAGTGAATTAAAAAGGGGTCAAAAACGAGTAAAATCCATAAATTAACAAGGAAATTCAATTAACCCTCATTTTGTCCATTTTTGAAAATGATAAAATCAACCTTGGAATTCGAATATATGCTTGTTAGATTTCATAGGAACTATTACATGCTTCGATTCGATAAGGCTAGGCCACTTTATGACCTTTTTAGTGAATTAAAAAGGGTCAAAAACGACTAAAATCCGTAAATTAACAAGAAAATTCACTTAACCCTCATTTTGTCCATTTTTGAAAATGATAAAACCAACCTTGGAATTCGAATATATGCTTGTTAGATTTCATAGGAACTATTACATGCTTCGATTCGACAAGCCTCGACCACTTTAAGCCCTTTTTAGTGAAAGAAAAAAGGTCAAAAACGAGTAAAATCCGTAAATTAACAAGGAAATTTACTTAACCCCCATTTTGACCTTTTTAAAAATTCTAAAATAAACCATGGATGTCGTAGATATGCTTGTTATATTTCATAGGAACTATTACATGCTTCGATTCGATAAGGCTAGGCCACTTTATGACCTTTTTAGTGAATTAAAAAGGGTCAAAAACGAGTAAAATCCGTAAATTAACAAGGAAATTCACTTAACCCTCATTTTGTCCATTTTTGAAAATGATAAAATCAACCTTGGAATTCGAATATATGCTTATTAGATTTCATAGGAACTATTACATGCTTCGATTCGATAAGGCTAGGCCACTTTATGACCTTTTTAGTGAATTAAAAAGGGTCAAAAACGAGTAAAATCCGTAAATTAACAAGGAAATTCACTTAACCCTCATTTTGTCCGTGTTTGAAAATGATAAAATCAACCTTTGAAGTCGAATATATGCTTGTTAGATTTCATAGGAACTATTACATGCTTCGATTCGACAAGCCTCGACCACTTTAAACCCTTTTTAGTGAAAGAAAAAATGTCAAAAACGAGTAAAATCCGTAACTTAACAAGGAAATTCAGTTAACCCCCATTTTGGCCTTTTTAAAAAATTCTAAAATAAACCATGGATGTCGTAGATATGCTTGTTAGATTTCATAGGAACTATTACATGCTTCGATTTGATAAGGCTAGGCCACTTTATGACCTTTTTAGTGAATTAAAAAGGGTCAAAAACGAGTAAAATCCGTAAATTAACAAGAAAATTCACTTAACCCTCATTTTGTCCATTTTTGAAAATGATAAAACCAACCTTGGAATTCGAATATATGATTGTTAGATTTCATAGGAACTATTACATGCTTCGATTCGATAAGGCTAGGCCACTTTATGACCTTTTTAGTGAATTAAAAAGGGTCAAAAACGAGTAAAATCCGTAAATTAACAAGGAAATTCACTTAACCCTCATTTTGTCCATTTTTGAAAATGTTAAATCAATCTTGGAATTCGAATATATGCTTGTTAGATTTCATAGGAACTATTACATGCTTCGATTCGATAAGGCTAGGCCACTTTATGACCTTTTTAGTGAATTAAAAAGGGTCAAAAACGAGTAAAATCCGTAAATTAACAAGGAAATTCACTTAACCCTCATTTTGTCCGTGTTTGAAAATGATAAAATCAATCTTGGAAGTCGAATATATGCTTGTTAGATTTCATGGGAACTATTACATGCTTCGATTCGACAAGCCTCGACCACTTTAAGTCCTTTTTAGTGAAAGAAAAAGGGTCAAAAACGAGTAAAATCCGTATATTAACAAGGAAATTCACTTAACCCCCATTTTGGCCTTTTTAAAAAATTCTAAAATAAACCGTGGATGTCGTAGATATGCTTGTTAGATTTCCTAGGAACTATTACATGCTTCGATTCGATAAGGCTAGGCCACTTTATGACCTTTTTAGTGAAAGAAAAAGGGTCAAAAACGAGTAAAATCCGTAAATTAACAAGGAAATTCACTTAACCTCCATTTTGTCCGTTTTTAAAAATTTTAAAATAAACCATGGATGTCGTAGATATGCTTGTTAGATTTCATAGGAACTATTACATGCTTCGATTCGATAAGGCTAGGCCACTTTATGACCTTTTTAGTGAATTAAAAAGGGTCAAAAACGACTAAAATCCGTAAATTAACAAGAAAATTCACTTAACCCTCATTTTGCCCATTTTTGAAAATGATAAAACCAACCTTGGAATTCGAATATATGCTTGTTAGATTTCATAGGAACTATTACATGCTTCGATTCGACAAGCCTCGACCACTTTAAGCCCTTTTTAGTGAAAGAAAAAAGGTCAAAAACGAGTAAAATCCGTAAATTAACAAGGAAATTTACTTAACCCCCATTTTGACCTTTTTAAAAATTCTAAAATAAACCATGGATGTCGTAGATATGCTTGTTATATTTCATAGGAACTATTACATGCTTCGATTCGATAAGGCTAGGCCACTTTATGACCTTTTTAGTGAATTAAAAAGGGTCAAAAACGAGTAAAATCCGTAAATTAACAAGGAAATTCACTTAACCCTCATTTTGTCCATTTTTGAAAATGATAAAATCAACCTTGGAATTCGAATATATGCTTATTAGATTTCATAGGAACTATTACATGCTTCGATTCGATAAGGCTAGGCCACTTTATGACCTTTTTAGTGAATTAAAAAGGGTCAAAAACGAGTAAAATCCGTAAATTAACAAGGAAATTCACTTAACCCTCATTTTGTCCGTGTTTGAAAATGATAAAATCAACCTTTGAAGTCGAATATATGCTTGTTAGATTTCATAGGAACTATTACATGCTTCGATTCGACAAGCCTCGACCACTTTAAACCCTTTTTAGTGAAAGAAAAAATGTCAAAAACGAGTAAAATCCGTAACTTAACAAGGAAATTCAGTTAACCCCCATTTTGGCCTTTTTAAAAAATTCTAAAATAAACCATGGATGTCGTAGATATGCTTGTTAGATTTCATAGGAACTATTACATGCTTCGATTTGATAAGGCTAGGCCACTTTATGACCTTTTTAGTGAATTAAAAAGGGTCAAAAACGAGTAAAATCCGTAAATTAACAAGAAAATTCACTTAACCCTCATTTTGTCCATTTTTGAAAATGATAAAACCAACCTTGGAATTCGAATATATGATTGTTAGATTTCATAGGAACTATTACATGCTTCGATTCGATAAGGCTAGGCCACTTTATGACCTTTTTAGTGAATTAAAAAGGGTCAAAAACGAGTAAAATCCGTAAATTAACAAGGAAATTCACTTAACCCTCATTTTGTCCATTTTTGAAAATGTTAAATCAATCTTGGAATTCGAATATATGCTTGTTAGATTTCATAGGAACTATTACATGCTTCGATTCGATAAGGCTAGGCCACTTTATGACCTTTTTAGTGAATTAAAAAGGGTCAAAAACGAGTAAAATCCGTAAATTAACAAGGAAATTCACTTAACCCTCATTTTGTCCGTGTTTGAAAATGATAAAATCAATCTTGGAAGTCGAATATATGCTTGTTAGATTTCATGGGAACTATTACATGCTTCGATTCGACAAGCCTCGACCACTTTAAGTCCTTTTTAGTGAAAGAAAAAGGGTCAAAAACGAGTAAAATCCGTATATTAACAAGGAAATTCACTTAACCCCCATTTTGGCCTTTTTAAAAAATTCTAAAATAAACCGTGGATGTCGTAGATATGCTTGTTAGATTTCCTAGGAACTATTACATGCTTCGATTCGATAAGGCTAGGCCACTTTATGACCTTTTTAGTGAAAGAAAAAGGGTCAAAAACGAGTAAAATCCGTAAATTAACAAGGAAATTCACTTAACCTCCATTTTGTCCGTTTTTAAAAATTTTAAAATAAACCATGGATGTCGTAGATATGCTTGTTAGATTTCATAGGAACTATTACATGCTTCGATTCGATAAGGCTAGGCCACTTTATGACCTTTTTAGTGAATTAAAAAGGGTCAAAAACGAGTAAAATCCGTAAATTAACAAGGAAATTCACTTAACCATCATTTTGTCCGTGTTTGAAAATGATAAAATCAACCTTGGAAGTCGAATATATGCTTGTTAGATTTCATAGGAACTATTACATGCTTCGATTCGAGAAGCCTCGACCACTTTAAGCCCTTTTTAGTGAAAGAAAAAAGGTTAAAAACGAGTAAAATCCGTAAATTAACAAGGAAATTCACTTAACCCCCATTTTGGCCTTTTTAAAAAATTCTAATCTAAACCGTGGATGTCGTAGATATGCTTGTTAGATTTCTTAGGAACTATTACATGATTCGGTTCGATAAGGCTAGGCCACTTTATGACCTTTTTAGTGAAAGAAAAAGGGTCAAAAACGAGTAAAATCCGTAAATTAACAAGAAAATTCACTTAACCCTCATTTTGTCCATTTTTGAAAATGATAAAACCAACCTTGGAATTCGAATATATGATTGTTAGATTTCATAGGAACTATTACATGCTTCGATTCGATAAGGCTAGGCCACTTTATGACCTTTTTAGTGAATTAAAAAGGGTCAAAAACGAGTAAAATCCGTAAATTAACAAGGAAATTCACTTAACCCTCATTTTGTCCATTTTTGAAAATGTTAAATCAATCTTGGAATTCGAATATATGCTTGTTAGATTTCATAGGAACTATTACATGCTTCGATTCGATAAGGCTAGGCCACTTTATGACCTTTTTAGTGAATTAAAAAGGGTCAAAAACGAGTAAAATCCGTAAATTAACAAGGAAATTCACTTAACCCTCATTTTGTCCGTGTTTGAAAATGATAAAATCAATCTTGGAAGTCGAATATATGCTTGTTAGATTTCATGGGAACTATTACATGCTTCGATTCGACAAGCCTCGACCACTTTAAGTCCTTTTTAGTGAAAGAAAAAGGGTCAAAAACGAGTAAAATCCGTATATTAACAAGGAAATTCACTTAACCCCCATTTTGGCCTTTTTAAAAAATTCTAAAATAAACCGTGGATGTCGTAGATATGCTTGTTAGATTTCCTAGGAACTATTATATGCTTCGATTCGATAAGGCTAGGCCACTTTATGACCTTTTTAGTGAAAGAAAAAGGGTCAAAAACGAGTAAAATCCGTAAATTAACAAGGAAATTCACTTAACCTCCATTTTGTCCGTTTTTAAAAATTTTAAAATAAACCATGGATGTCGTAGATATGCTTGTTAGATTTTATAGGAACTATTACATGCTTCGATTCGATAAGGCTAGGCCACTTTATGACCTTTTTAGTGAATTAAAAAGGGTCAAAAACGAGTAAAATCCGTAAATTAACAAGGAAATTCACTTAACCATCATTTTGTCCGTGTTTGAAAATGATAAAATCAACCTTGGAAGTCGAATATATGCTTGTTAGATTTCATAGGAACTATTACATGCTTCGATTCGAGAAGCCTCGACCACTTTAAGCCCTTTTTAGTGAAAGAAAAAAGGTTAAAAACGAGTAAAATCCGTAAATTAACAAGGAAATTCACTTAACCCCCATTTTGGCCTTTTTAAAAAATTCTAATCTAAACCGTGGATGTCGTAGATATGCTTGTTAGATTTCTTAGGAACTATTACATGATTCGGTTCGATAAGGCTAGGCCACTTTATGACCTTTTTAGTGAAAGAAAAAGGGTCAAAAACGAGTAAAATCCGTAAATTAACAAGAAAATTCACTTAACCATCATTTTGTCCATTTTTGAAAATGATAAAATCAACCTTGGAATTCGAATATATGCTTGTTAGATTTCATAGGAACTATTACATGCTTCGATTCGATAAGGCTAGGCCACTTTATGACCTTTTTAGTGAATTAAAAAGGGGTCAAAAACGAGTAAAATCCATAAATTAACAAGGAAATTCAATTAACCCTCATTTTGTCCATTTTTGAAAATGATAAAATCAACCTTGGAATTCGAATATATGCTTGTTAGATTTCATAGGAACTATTACATGCTTCGATTCGATAAGGCTAGGCCACTTTATGACCTTTTTAGTGAATTAAAAAGGGTCAAAAACGAGTAAAATCCGTAAATTAACAAGGAAATTCACTTAACCCTCATTTTGTCCGTGTTTGAAAATGATAAAATCAACCTTGGAAGTCGAATATATGCTTGTTAGATTTCATAAAAACTATTACATGCTTCGATTCGACAAGCCTCGGCCACTTTAAGCCCTTTTTAGTGAAAGAAAAAGGTCAAAAACTAGTAAAATCCGTAACTTAACAAGGAAATTCACTTAACCCCCATTTTGGCCTTTTTAAAAAATTCTAAAATAAACCATGGATGTCGTAGATATGCTTGTTAGATTTCATAGGAACTATTACATGCTTCGATTCGATAAGGCTAGGCCACTTTATGACCTTTTTAGTGAATTAAAAAGGGTCAAAAACGAGTAAAATCCGTAAATTAACAAGAAAATTCACTTAACCCTCATTTTGTCCATTTTTGAAAATGATAAAACCAACCTTGGAATTCGAATATATGCTTGTTAGATTTCATAGGAACTATTACATGCTTCGATTCGATAAGGCTAGGCCACTTTATGACCTTTTTAGTGAATTAAAAAGGGTCAAAAACGAGTAAATTCCGTAAATTAACAAGGAAATTCACTTAACCCTCATTTTGTCCATTTTTGAAAATGATAAAATCAACCTTGGAATTCGAATATATGCTTGTTAGATTTCATAGGAACTATTACATGCTTCGATTCGATAAGGCTAGGCCACTTTATGACCTTTTTAGTGAATTAAAAAGGGTCAAAAACGAGTAAAATCCGTAAATTAACAAGGAAATTCACTTAACCCTCATTTTGTCCGTGTTTGAAAATGATAAAATCAACCTTGGAAGTCGAATATATGCTTGTTAGATTTCATAGGAACTATTACATGCTTCGATTCGACAAGCCTCGACCACTTTAAGTCCTTTTTAGTGAAAGAAAAAAGGTCAAAAACGAGTAAAATCCGTATATTAACAAGGAAATTAACTTAACCCCCATTTTGGCCTTTTTAAAAAATTCTAAAATAAACCATGGATGTCGTAGATATGCTTGTTAGATTTCCTAGGAACTATTACATGCTTCGATTCGATAAGGCTAGGCCACTTTATGACCTTTTTAGTGAAAGAAAAAGGGTCAAAAACGAGTAAAATCCGTAAATTAACAAGGAAATTCACTTAACCTCCATTTTGTCCGTTTTTAAAAATTTTAAAATAAACCATGGATGTCGTAGATATGCTTGTTAGATTTCACAGGAACTATTACATGCTTCGATTCGATAAGGCTAGGCCACTTTATGACCTTTTTAGTGAATTAAAAAGGGTCAAAAACGAGTAAATTAAAATCCGTAAATTAACAAGGAAATTCACTTAACCATCATTTTGTCCGTGTTTGAAAATGATAAAATCAACCTTGGAAGTCGAATATATGCTTGTTAGATTTCATAGGAACTATTACATGCTTCGATTCGAGAAGCCTCGACCACTTTAAGCCCTTTTTAGTGAAAGAAAAAAGGTTAAAAACGAGTAAAATCCGTAAATTAACAAGGAAATTCACTTAACCCCCATTTTGGCCTTTTTAAAAAATTCTAATCTAAACCGTGGATGTCGTAGATATGCTTGTTAGATTTCATAGGAACTATTACATGATTCGGTTCGATAAGGCTAGGCCACTTTATGACCTTTTTAGTGAAAGAAAAAGGGTCAAAAACGAGTAAAATCCGTAAATTAACAAGAAAATTCACTTAACCATCATTTTGTCCATTTTTGAAAATGATAAAATCAACCTTGGAATTCGAATATATGCTTGTTAGATTTCATAGGAACTATTACATGCTTCGATTCGATAAGGCTAGGCCACTTTATGACCTTTTTAGTGAATTAAAAAGGGGTCAAAAACGAGTAAAATCCATAAATTAACAAGGAAATTCAATTAACCCTCATTTTGTCCATTTTTGAAAATGATAAAATCAACCTTGGAATTCGAATATATGCTTGTTAGATTTCATAGGAACTATTACATGCTTCGATTCGATAAGGCTAGGCCACTTTATGACCTTTTTAGTGAATTAAAAAGGGTCAAAAACGAGTAAAATCCGTAAATTAACAAGGAAATTCACTTAACCCTCATTTTGTCCGTGTTTGAAAATGATAAAATCAACCTTGGAAGTCGAATATATGCTTGTTAGATTTCATAAAAACTATTACATGCTTCGATTCGACAAGCCTCGGCCACTTTAAGCCCTTTTTAGTGAAAGAAAAAGGTCAAAAACTAGTAAAATCCGTAACTTAACAAGGAAATTCACTTAACCCCCATTTTGGCCTTTTTAAAAAATTCTAAAATAAACCATGGATGTCGTAGATATGCTTGTTAGATTTCATAGGAACTATTACATGCTTCGATTCGATAAGGCTAGGCCACTTTATGACCTTTTTAGTGAATTAAAAAGGGTCAAAAACGAGTAAAATCCGTAAATTAACAAGAAAATTCACTTAACCCTCATTTTGTCCATTTTTGAAAATGATAAAACCAACCTTGGAATTCGAATATATGCTTGTTAGATTTCATAGGAACTATTACATGCTTCGATTCGATAAGGCTAGGCCACTTTATGACCTTTTTAGTGAATTAAAAAGGGTCAAAAACGAGTAAATTCCGTAAATTAACAAGGAAATTCACTTAACCCTCATTTTGTCCATTTTTGAAAATGATAAAATCAACCTTGGAATTCGAATATATGCTTGTTAGATTTCATAGGAACTATTACATGCTTCGATTCGATAAGGCTAGGCCACTTTATGACCTTTTTAGTGAATTAAAAAGGGTCAAAAACGAGTAAAATCCGTAAATTAACAAGGAAATTCACTTAACCCTCATTTTGTCCGTGTTTGAAAATGATAAAATCAACCTTGGAAGTCGAATATATGCTTGTTAGATTTCATAGGAACTATTACATGCTTCGATTCGACAAGCCTCGACCACTTTAAGTCCTTTTTAGTGAAAGAAAAAAGGTCAAAAACGAGTAAAATCCGTATATTAACAAGGAAATTAACTTAACCCCCATTTTGGCCTTTTTAAAAAATTCTAAAATAAACCATGGATGTCGTAGATATGCTTGTTAGATTTCCTAGGAACTATTACATGCTTCGATTCGATAAGGCTAGGCCACTTTATGACCTTTTTAGTGAAAGAAAAAGGGTCAAAAACGAGTAAAATCCGTAAATTAACAAGGAAATTCACTTAACCTCCATTTTGTCCGTTTTTAAAAATTTTAAAATAAACCATGGATGTCGTAGATATGCTTGTTAGATTTCACAGGAACTATTACATGCTTCGATTCGATAAGGCTAGGCCACTTTATGACCTTTTTAGTGAATTAAAAAGGGTCAAAAACGAGTAAATTAAAATCCGTAAATTAACAAGGAAATTCACTTAACCATCATTTTGTCCGTGTTTGAAAATGATAAAATCAACCTTGGAAGTCGAATATATGCTTGTTAGATTTCATAGGAACTATTACATGCTTCGATTCGACAAGCCTCGACCACTTTAAGCCCTTTTTAGTGAAAGAAAAAAGGTTAAAAACGAGTAAAATCCGTAAATTAACAAGGAAATTCACTTAACCCCCATTTTGGCGTTTTTAAAAAATACTAAACTAAACCATGGATGTCGTAGATATGCTTGTTAGATTTCTTAGGAACTATTACATGATTCGGTTCGATAAGGGTAGGCCACTTTATGACCTTTTTAGTGAAAGAAAAAGGGTCAAAAACGAGTAAAATCCGTAAATTAACAAGAAAATTCACTTAACCATCATTTTGTCCATTTTTGAAAATGATAAAATCAACCTTGGAATTCGAATATATGCTTGTTAGATTTCATAGGAACTATTACATGCTTCGTTTCGATAAGGCTAGGCCACTTTATGACCTTTTTAGTGACTTAAAAAGGGTCAAAAACGAGTAAAATCCGTAAATTAACAAGGAAATTCACTTAACCCTCATTTTGTCCGTGTTTGAAAATGATAAAATCAACCTTGGAAGTCGAATATATGCTTGTTAGATTTCATAGGAACTATTACATGCTTCGATTCGATAAGGCTAGGCCACTTTATGACCTTTTTAGTGAATTAAAAAGGGTCAAAAACGAGTAAAATCCGTAAATTAACAAGGAAATTCACTTAACCCTCATTTTGTCCGTGTTTGAAAATGATAAAATCAACCTTGGAAGTCGAATATATGCTTGTTAGATTTCATAAAAACTATTACATGCTTCGATTCGACAAGCCTCGACCACTTTAAGCCCTTTTTAGTGAAAGAAAAAGGTCAAAAACTAGTAAAATCCGTAACTTAACAAGGAAATTCACTTAACCCCCATTTTGGCCTTTTTAAAAAATTCTAAAATAAACCATGGATGTCGTAGATATGCTTGTTAGATTTCATAGGAACTATTACATGCTTCGATTCGATAAGGCTAGGCCACTTTATGACCTTTTTAGTGAATTAAAAAGGGTCAAAAACGAGTAAAATCCGTAAATTAACAAGAAAATTCACTTAACCCTCATTTTGTCCATTTTTGAAAATGATAAAACCAACCTTGGAATTCGAATATATGCTTGTTAGATTTCATAGGAACTATTACATGCTTCGATTCGATAAGGCTAGGCCACTTTATGACCTTTTTAGTGAATTAAAAAGGGTCAAAAACGAGTAAATTCCGTAAATTAACAAGGAAATTCACTTAACCCTCATTTTGTCCATTTTTGAAAATGATAAAATCAACCTTGGAATTCGAATATATGCTTGTTAGATTTCATAGGAACTATTACATGCTTCGATTCGATAAGGCTAGGCCACTTTATGACCTTTTTAGTGAATTAAAAAGGGTCAAAAACGAGTAAAATCCGTAAATTAACAAGGAAATTCACTTAACCCTCATTTTGTCCGTGTTTGAAAATGATAAAATCAACCTTGGAAGTCGAATATATGCTTGTTAGATTTCATAGGAACTATTACATGCTTCGATTCGATAAGGCTAGGCCACTTTATGACCTTTTTAGTGAATTAAAAAGGGTCAAAAACGAGTAAAATCCGTAAATTAACAAGGAAATTCACTTAACCCTCATTTTGTCCGTGTTTGAAAATGATAAAATCAACCTTGGAAGTCGAATATATGCTTGTTAGATTTCATAGGAACTATTACATGCTTCGATTCGACAAGCCTCGACCACTTTAAGCCCTTTTTAGTGAAAGAAAAAAGGTTAAAAACGAGTAAAATCCGTAAATTAACAAGGAAATTCACTTAACCCCCATTTTGGCCTTTTTAAAAAATTCTAATCTAAACCGTGGATGTCGTAGATATGCTTGTTAGATTTCTTAGGAACTATTACATGATTCGGTTCGATAAGGCTAGGCCACTTTATGACCTTTTTAGTGAAAGAAAAAGGGTCAAAAACGAGTAAAATCCGTAAATTAACAAGGAAATTCACTTAACCATCATTTTGTCCATTTTTGAAAATGATAAAATCAACCTTGGAATTCGAATATATGCTTGTTAGATTTCATAGGAACTATTACATGCTTCGATTCGATAAGGCTAGGCCACTTTATGACCTTTTTAGTGAATTAAAAAGGGTCAAAAACGAGTAAAATCCGTAAATTAACAAGGAAATTCACTTAACCCTCATTTTGTCCGTGTTTGAAAATGATAAAATCAACCTTGGAAGTCGAATATATGCTTGTTAGATTTCATAAAAACTATTACATGCTTCGATTCGACAAGCCTCGACCACTTTAAGCCCTTTTTAGTGAAAGAAAAAGGTCAAAAACTAGTAAAATCCGTAACTTAACAAGGAAATTCACTTAACCCCCATTTTGGCCTTTTTAAAAAATTCTAAAATAAACCATGGATGTCGTAGATATGCTTGTTAGATTTCATAGGAACTATTACATGCTTCGATTCGATAAGGCTAGGCCACTTTATGACCTTTTTAGTGAATTAAAAAGGGTCAAAAACGAGTAAAATCCGTAAATTAACAAGAAAATTCACTTAACCCTCATTTTGTCCATTTTTGAAAATGATAAAACCAACCTTGGAATTCGAATATATGATTGTTAGATTTCATAGGAACTATTACATGCTTCGATTCGATAAGGCTAGGCCACTTTATGACCTTTTTAGTGAATTAAAAAGGGTCAAAAACGAGTAAAATCCGTAAATTAACAAGGAAATTCACTTAACCCTCATTTTGTCCATTTTTGAAAATGTTAAATCAATCTTGGAATTCGAATATATGCTTGTTAGATTTCATAGGAACTATTACATGCTTCGATTCGATAAGGCTAGGCCACTTTATGACCTTTTTAGTGAATTAAAAAGGGTCAAAAACGAGTAAAATCCGTAAATTAACAAGGAAATTCACTTAACCCTCATTTTGTCCGTGTTTGAAAATGATAAAATCAATCTTGGAAGTCGAATATATGCTTGTTAGATTTCATGGGAACTATTACATGCTTCGATTCGACAAGCCTCGACCACTTTAAGTCCTTTTTAGTGAAAGAAAAAGGGTCAAAAACGAGTAAAATCCGTATATTAACAAGGAAATTCACTTAACCCCCATTTTGGCCTTTTTAAAAAATTCTAAAATAAACCGTGGATGTCGTAGATATGCTTGTTAGATTTCCTAGGAACTATTATATGCTTCGATTCGATAAGGCTAGGCCACTTTATGATCTTTTTAGTGAAAGAAAAAGGGTCAAAAACGAGTAAAATCCGTAAATTAACAAGGAAATTCACTTAACCTCCATTTTGTCCGTTTTTAAAAATTTTAAAATAAACCATGGATGTCGTAGATATGCTTGTTAGATTTTATAGGAACTATTACATGCTTCGATTCGATAAGGCTAGGCCACTTTATGACCTTTTTAGTGAATTAAAAAGGGTCAAAAACGAGTAAAATCCGTAAATTAACAAGGAAATTCACTTAACCATCATTTTGTCCGTGTTTGAAAATGATAAAATCAACCTTGGAAGTCGAATATATGCTTGTTAGATTTCATAGGAACTATTACATGCTTCGATTCGAGAAGCCTCGACCACTTTAAGCCCTTTTTAGTGAAAGAAAAAAGGTTAAAAACGAGTAAAATCCGTAAATTAACAAGGAAATTCACTTAACCCCCATTTTGGCCTTTTTAAAAAATTCTAATCTAAACCGTGGATGTCGTAGATATGCTTGTTAGATTTCTTAGGAACTATTACATGATTCGGTTCGATAAGGCTAGGCCACTTTATGACCTTTTTAGTGAAAGAAAAAGGGTCAAAAACGAGTAAAATCCGTAAATTAACAAGAAAATTCACTTAACCATCATTTTGTCCATTTTTGAAAATGATAAAATCAACCTTGGAATTCGAATATATGCTTGTTAGATTTCATAGGAACTATTACATGCTTCGATTCGATAAGGCTAGGCCACTTTATGACCTTTTTAGTGAATTAAAAAGGGGTCAAAAACGAGTAAAATCCATAAATTAACAAGGAAATTCAATTAACCCTCATTTTGTCCATTTTTGAAAATGATAAAATCAACCTTGGAATTCGAATATATGCTTGTTAGATTTCATAGGAACTATTACATGCTTCGATTCGATAAGGCTAGGCCACTTTATGACCTTTTTAGTGAATTAAAAAGGGGTCAAAAACGAGTAAAATCCATAAATTAACAAGGAAATTCAATTAACCCTCATTTTGTCCATTTTTGAAAATGATAAAATCAACCTTGGAATTCGAATATATGCTTGTTAGATTTCATAGGAACTATTACATGCTTCGATTCGATAAGGCTAGGCCACTTTATGACCTTTTTAGTGAATTAAAAAGGGTCAAAAACGACTAAAATCCGTAAATTAACAAGAAAATTCACTTAACCCTCATTTTGTCCATTTTTGAAAATGATAAAACCAACCTTGGAATTCGAATATATGCTTGTTAGATTTCATAGGAACTATTACATGCTTCGATTCGACAAGCCTCGACCACTTTAAGCCCTTTTTAGTGAAAGAAAAAAGGTCAAAAACGAGTAAAATCCGTAAATTAACAAGGAAATTTACTTAACCCCCATTTTGACCTTTTTAAAAATTCTAAAATAAACCATGGATGTCGTAGATATGCTTGTTATATTTCATAGGAACTATTACATGCTTCGATTCGATAAGGCTAGGCCACTTTATGACCTTTTTAGTGAATTAAAAAGGGTCAAAAACGAGTAAAATCCGTAAATTAACAAGGAAATTCACTTAACCCTCATTTTGTCCATTTTTGAAAATGATAAAATCAACCTTGGAATTCGAATATATGCTTATTAGATTTCATAGGAACTATTACATGCTTCGATTCGATAAGGCTAGGCCACTTTATGACCTTTTTAGTGAATTAAAAAGGGTCAAAAACGAGTAAAATCCGTAAATTAACAAGGAAATTCACTTAACCCTCATTTTGTCCGTGTTTGAAAATGATAAAATCAACCTTTGAAGTCGAATATATGCTTGTTAGATTTCATAGGAACTATTACATGCTTCGATTCGACAAGCCTCGACCACTTTAAACCCTTTTTAGTGAAAGAAAAAATGTCAAAAACGAGTAAAATCCGTAACTTAACAAGGAAATTCAGTTAACCCCCATTTTGGCCTTTTTAAAAAATTCTAAAATAAACCATGGATGTCGTAGATATGCTTGTTAGATTTCATAGGAACTATTACATGCTTCGATTTGATAAGGCTAGGCCACTTTATGACCTTTTTAGTGAATTAAAAAGGGTCAAAAACGAGTAAAATCCGTAAATTAACAAGAAAATTCACTTAACCCTCATTTTGTCCATTTTTGAAAATGATAAAACCAACCTTGGAATTCGAATATATGATTGTTAGATTTCATAGGAACTATTACATGCTTCGATTCGATAAGGCTAGGCCACTTTATGACCTTTTTAGTGAATTAAAAAGGGTCAAAAACGAGTAAAATCCGTAAATTAACAAGGAAATTCACTTAACCCTCATTTTGTCCATTTTTGAAAATGTTAAATCAATCTTGGAATTCGAATATATGCTTGTTAGATTTCATAGGAACTATTACATGCTTCGATTCGATAAGGCTAGGCCACTTTATGACCTTTTTAGTGAATTAAAAAGGGTCAAAAACGAGTAAAATCCGTAAATTAACAAGGAAATTCACTTAACCCTCATTTTGTCCGTGTTTGAAAATGATAAAATCAATCTTGGAAGTCGAATATATGCTTGTTAGATTTCATGGGAACTATTACATGCTTCGATTCGACAAGCCTCGACCACTTTAAGTCCTTTTTAGTGAAAGAAAAAGGGTCAAAAACGAGTAAAATCCGTATATTAACAAGGAAATTCACTTAACCCCCATTTTGGCCTTTTTAAAAAATTCTAAAATAAACCGTGGATGTCGTAGATATGCTTGTTAGATTTCCTAGGAACTATTACATGCTTCGATTCGATAAGGCTAGGCCACTTTATGACCTTTTTAGTGAAAGAAAAAGGGTCAAAAACGAGTAAAATCCGTAAATTAACAAGGAAATTCACTTAACCTCCATTTTGTCCGTTTTTAAAAATTTTAAAATAAACCATGGATGTCGTAGATATGCTTGTTAGATTTCATAGGAACTATTACATGCTTCGATTCGATAAGGCTAGGCCACTTTATGACCTTTTTAGTGAATTAAAAAGGGTCAAAAACGACTAAAATCCGTAAATTAACAAGAAAATTCACTTAACCCTCATTTTGCCCATTTTTGAAAATGATAAAACCAACCTTGGAATTCGAATATATGCTTGTTAGATTTCATAGGAACTATTACATGCTTCGATTCGACAAGCCTCGACCACTTTAAGCCCTTTTTAGTGAAAGAAAAAAGGTCAAAAACGAGTAAAATCCGTAAATTAACAAGGAAATTTACTTAACCCCCATTTTGACCTTTTTAAAAATTCTAAAATAAACCATGGATGTCGTAGATATGCTTGTTATATTTCATAGGAACTATTACATGCTTCGATTCGATAAGGCTAGGCCACTTTATGACCTTTTTAGTGAATTAAAAAGGGTCAAAAACGAGTAAAATCCGTAAATTAACAAGGAAATTCACTTAACCCTCATTTTGTCCATTTTTGAAAATGATAAAATCAACCTTGGAATTCGAATATATGCTTATTAGATTTCATAGGAACTATTACATGCTTCGATTCGATAAGGCTAGGCCACTTTATGACCTTTTTAGTGAATTAAAAAGGGTCAAAAACGAGTAAAATCCGTAAATTAACAAGGAAATTCACTTAACCCTCATTTTGTCCGTGTTTGAAAATGATAAAATCAACCTTTGAAGTCGAATATATGCTTGTTAGATTTCATAGGAACTATTACATGCTTCGATTCGACAAGCCTCGACCACTTTAAACCCTTTTTAGTGAAAGAAAAAATGTCAAAAACGAGTAAAATCCGTAACTTAACAAGGAAATTCAGTTAACCCCCATTTTGGCCTTTTTAAAAAATTCTAAAATAAACCATGGATGTCGTAGATATGCTTGTTAGATTTCATAGGAACTATTACATGCTTCGATTTGATAAGGCTAGGCCACTTTATGACCTTTTTAGTGAATTAAAAAGGGTCAAAAACGAGTAAAATCCGTAAATTAACAAGAAAATTCACTTAACCCTCATTTTGTCCATTTTTGAAAATGATAAAACCAACCTTGGAATTCGAATATATGATTGTTAGATTTCATAGGAACTATTACATGCTTCGATTCGATAAGGCTAGGCCACTTTATGACCTTTTTAGTGAATTAAAAAGGGTCAAAAACGAGTAAAATCCGTAAATTAACAAGGAAATTCACTTAACCCTCATTTTGTCCATTTTTGAAAATGTTAAATCAATCTTGGAATTCGAATATATGCTTGTTAGATTTCATAGGAACTATTACATGCTTCGATTCGATAAGGCTAGGCCACTTTATGACCTTTTTAGTGAATTAAAAAGGGTCAAAAACGAGTAAAATCCGTAAATTAACAAGGAAATTCACTTAACCCTCATTTTGTCCGTGTTTGAAAATGATAAAATCAATCTTGGAAGTCGAATATATGCTTGTTAGATTTCATGGGAACTATTACATGCTTCGATTCGACAAGCCTCGACCACTTTAAGTCCTTTTTAGTGAAAGAAAAAGGGTCAAAAACGAGTAAAATCCGTATATTAACAAGGAAATTCACTTAACCCCCATTTTGGCCTTTTTAAAAAATTCTAAAATAAACCGTGGATGTCGTAGATATGCTTGTTAGATTTCCTAGGAACTATTACATGCTTCGATTCGATAAGGCTAGGCCACTTTATGACCTTTTTAGTGAAAGAAAAAGGGTCAAAAACGAGTAAAATCCGTAAATTAACAAGGAAATTCACTTAACCTCCATTTTGTCCGTTTTTAAAAATTTTAAAATAAACCATGGATGTCGTAGATATGCTTGTTAGATTTCATAGGAACTATTACATGCTTCGATTCGATAAGGCTAGGCCACTTTATGACCTTTTTAGTGAATTAAAAAGGGTCAAAAACGAGTAAAATCCGTAAATTAACAAGGAAATTCACTTAACCATCATTTTGTCCGTGTTTGAAAATGATAAAATCAACCTTGGAAGTCGAATATATGCTTGTTAGATTTCATAGGAACTATTACATGCTTCGATTCGAGAAGCCTCGACCACTTTAAGCCCTTTTTAGTGAAAGAAAAAAGGTTAAAAACGAGTAAAATCCGTAAATTAACAAGGAAATTCACTTAACCCCCATTTTGGCCTTTTTAAAAAATTCTAATCTAAACCGTGGATGTCGTAGATATGCTTGTTAGATTTCTTAGGAACTATTACATGATTCGGTTCGATAAGGCTAGGCCACTTTATGACCTTTTTAGTGAAAGAAAAAGGGTCAAAAACGAGTAAAATCCGTAAATTAACAAGAAAATTCACTTAACCCTCATTTTGTCCATTTTTGAAAATGATAAAACCAACCTTGGAATTCGAATATATGATTGTTAGATTTCATAGGAACTATTACATGCTTCGATTCGATAAGGCTAGGCCACTTTATGACCTTTTTAGTGAATTAAAAAGGGTCAAAAACGAGTAAAATCCGTAAATTAACAAGGAAATTCACTTAACCCTCATTTTGTCCATTTTTGAAAATGTTAAATCAATCTTGGAATTCGAATATATGCTTGTTAGATTTCATAGGAACTATTACATGCTTCGATTCGATAAGGCTAGGCCACTTTATGACCTTTTTAGTGAATTAAAAAGGGTCAAAAACGAGTAAAATCCGTAAATTAACAAGGAAATTCACTTAACCCTCATTTTGTCCGTGTTTGAAAATGATAAAATCAATCTTGGAAGTCGAATATATGCTTGTTAGATTTCATGGGAACTATTACATGCTTCGATTCGACAAGCCTCGACCACTTTAAGTCCTTTTTAGTGAAAGAAAAAGGGTCAAAAACGAGTAAAATCCGTATATTAACAAGGAAATTCACTTAACCCCCATTTTGGCCTTTTTAAAAAATTCTAAAATAAACCGTGGATGTCGTAGATATGCTTGTTAGATTTCCTAGGAACTATTATATGCTTCGATTCGATAAGGCTAGGCCACTTTATGACCTTTTTAGTGAAAGAAAAAGGGTCAAAAACGAGTAAAATCCGTAAATTAACAAGGAAATTCACTTAACCTCCATTTTGTCCGTTTTTAAAAATTTTAAAATAAACCATGGATGTCGTAGATATGCTTGTTAGATTTTATAGGAACTATTACATGCTTCGATTCGATAAGGCTAGGCCACTTTATGACCTTTTTAGTGAATTAAAAAGGGTCAAAAACGAGTAAAATCCGTAAATTAACAAGGAAATTCACTTAACCATCATTTTGTCCGTGTTTGAAAATGATAAAATCAACCTTGGAAGTCGAATATATGCTTGTTAGATTTCATAGGAACTATTACATGCTTCGATTCGAGAAGCCTCGACCACTTTAAGCCCTTTTTAGTGAAAGAAAAAAGGTTAAAAACGAGTAAAATCCGTAAATTAACAAGGAAATTCACTTAACCCCCATTTTGGCCTTTTTAAAAAATTCTAATCTAAACCGTGGATGTCGTAGATATGCTTGTTAGATTTCTTAGGAACTATTACATGATTCGGTTCGATAAGGCTAGGCCACTTTATGACCTTTTTAGTGAAAGAAAAAGGGTCAAAAACGAGTAAAATCCGTAAATTAACAAGAAAATTCACTTAACCATCATTTTGTCCATTTTTGAAAATGATAAAATCAACCTTGGAATTCGAATATATGCTTGTTAGATTTCATAGGAACTATTACATGCTTCGATTCGATAAGGCTAGGCCACTTTATGACCTTTTTAGTGAATTAAAAAGGGGTCAAAAACGAGTAAAATCCATAAATTAACAAGGAAATTCAATTAACCCTCATTTTGTCCATTTTTGAAAATGATAAAATCAACCTTGGAATTCGAATATATGCTTGTTAGATTTCATAGGAACTATTACATGCTTCGATTCGATAAGGCTAGGCCACTTTATGACCTTTTTAGTGAATTAAAAAGGGTCAAAAACGAGTAAAATCCGTAAATTAACAAGGAAATTCACTTAACCCTCATTTTGTCCGTGTTTGAAAATGATAAAATCAACCTTGGAAGTCGAATATATGCTTGTTAGATTTCATAAAAACTATTACATGCTTCGATTCGACAAGCCTCGGCCACTTTAAGCCCTTTTTAGTGAAAGAAAAAGGTCAAAAACTAGTAAAATCCGTAACTTAACAAGGAAATTCACTTAACCCCCATTTTGGCCTTTTTAAAAAATTCTAAAATAAACCATGGATGTCGTAGATATGCTTGTTAGATTTCATAGGAACTATTACATGCTTCGATTCGATAAGGCTAGGCCACTTTATGACCTTTTTAGTGAATTAAAAAGGGTCAAAAACGAGTAAAATCCGTAAATTAACAAGAAAATTCACTTAACCCTCATTTTGTCCATTTTTGAAAATGATAAAACCAACCTTGGAATTCGAATATATGCTTGTTAGATTTCATAGGAACTATTACATGCTTCGATTCGATAAGGCTAGGCCACTTTATGACCTTTTTAGTGAATTAAAAAGGGTCAAAAACGAGTAAATTCCGTAAATTAACAAGGAAATTCACTTAACCCTCATTTTGTCCATTTTTGAAAATGATAAAATCAACCTTGGAATTCGAATATATGCTTGTTAGATTTCATAGGAACTATTACATGCTTCGATTCGATAAGGCTAGGCCACTTTATGACCTTTTTAGTGAATTAAAAAGGGTCAAAAACGAGTAAAATCCGTAAATTAACAAGGAAATTCACTTAACCCTCATTTTGTCCGTGTTTGAAAATGATAAAATCAACCTTGGAAGTCGAATATATGCTTGTTAGATTTCATAGGAACTATTACATGCTTCGATTCGACAAGCCTCGACCACTTTAAGTCCTTTTTAGTGAAAGAAAAAAGGTCAAAAACGAGTAAAATCCGTATATTAACAAGGAAATTAACTTAACCCCCATTTTGGCCTTTTTAAAAAATTCTAAAATAAACCATGGATGTCGTAGATATGCTTGTTAGATTTCCTAGGAACTATTACATGCTTCGATTCGATAAGGCTAGGCCACTTTATGACCTTTTTAGTGAAAGAAAAAGGGTCAAAAACGAGTAAAATCCGTAAATTAACAAGGAAATTCACTTAACCTCCATTTTGTCCGTTTTTAAAAATTTTAAAATAAACCATGGATGTCGTAGATATGCTTGTTAGATTTCACAGGAACTATTACATGCTTCGATTCGATAAGGCTAGGCCACTTTATGACCTTTTTAGTGAATTAAAAAGGGTCAAAAACGAGTAAATTAAAATCCGTAAATTAACAAGGAAATTCACTTAACCATCATTTTGTCCGTGTTTGAAAATGATAAAATCAACCTTGGAAGTCGAATATATGCTTGTTAGATTTCATAGGAACTATTACATGCTTCGATTCGAGAAGCCTCGACCACTTTAAGCCCTTTTTAGTGAAAGAAAAAAGGTTAAAAACGAGTAAAATCCGTAAATTAACAAGGAAATTCACTTAACCCCCATTTTGGCCTTTTTAAAAAATTCTAATCTAAACCGTGGATGTCGTAGATATGCTTGTTAGATTTCATAGGAACTATTACATGATTCGGTTCGATAAGGCTAGGCCACTTTATGACCTTTTTAGTGAAAGAAAAAGGGTCAAAAACGAGTAAAATCCGTAAATTAACAAGAAAATTCACTTAACCATCATTTTGTCCATTTTTGAAAATGATAAAATCAACCTTGGAATTCGAATATATGCTTGTTAGATTTCATAGGAACTATTACATGCTTCGATTCGATAAGGCTAGGCCACTTTATGACCTTTTTAGTGAATTAAAAAGGGGTCAAAAACGAGTAAAATCCATAAATTAACAAGGAAATTCAATTAACCCTCATTTTGTCCATTTTTGAAAATGATAAAATCAACCTTGGAATTCGAATATATGCTTGTTAGATTTCATAGGAACTATTACATGCTTCGATTCGATAAGGCTAGGCCACTTTATGACCTTTTTAGTGAATTAAAAAGGGTCAAAAACGAGTAAAATCCGTAAATTAACAAGGAAATTCACTTAACCCTCATTTTGTCCGTGTTTGAAAATGATAAAATCAACCTTGGAAGTCGAATATATGCTTGTTAGATTTCATAAAAACTATTACATGCTTCGATTCGACAAGCCTCGGCCACTTTAAGCCCTTTTTAGTGAAAGAAAAAGGTCAAAAACTAGTAAAATCCGTAACTTAACAAGGAAATTCACTTAACCCCCATTTTGGCCTTTTTAAAAAATTCTAAAATAAACCATGGATGTCGTAGATATGCTTGTTAGATTTCATAGGAACTATTACATGCTTCGATTCGATAAGGCTAGGCCACTTTATGACCTTTTTAGTGAATTAAAAAGGGTCAAAAACGAGTAAAATCCGTAAATTAACAAGAAAATTCACTTAACCCTCATTTTGTCCATTTTTGAAAATGATAAAACCAACCTTGGAATTCGAATATATGCTTGTTAGATTTCATAGGAACTATTACATGCTTCGATTCGATAAGGCTAGGCCACTTTATGACCTTTTTAGTGAATTAAAAAGGGTCAAAAACGAGTAAATTCCGTAAATTAACAAGGAAATTCACTTAACCCTCATTTTGTCCATTTTTGAAAATGATAAAATCAACCTTGGAATTCGAATATATGCTTGTTAGATTTCATAGGAACTATTACATGCTTCGATTCGATAAGGCTAGGCCACTTTATGACCTTTTTAGTGAATTAAAAAGGGTCAAAAACGAGTAAAATCCGTAAATTAACAAGGAAATTCACTTAACCCTCATTTTGTCCGTGTTTGAAAATGATAAAATCAACCTTGGAAGTCGAATATATGCTTGTTAGATTTCATAGGAACTATTACATGCTTCGATTCGACAAGCCTCGACCACTTTAAGTCCTTTTTAGTGAAAGAAAAAAGGTCAAAAACGAGTAAAATCCGTATATTAACAAGGAAATTAACTTAACCCCCATTTTGGCCTTTTTAAAAAATTCTAAAATAAACCATGGATGTCGTAGATATGCTTGTTAGATTTCCTAGGAACTATTACATGCTTCGATTCGATAAGGCTAGGCCACTTTATGACCTTTTTAGTGAAAGAAAAAGGGTCAAAAACGAGTAAAATCCGTAAATTAACAAGGAAATTCACTTAACCTCCATTTTGTCCGTTTTTAAAAATTTTAAAATAAACCATGGATGTCCTAGATATGCTTGTTAGATTTCACAGGAACTATTACATGCTTCGATTCGATAAGGCTAGGCCACTTTATGACCTTTTTAGTGAATTAAAAAGGGTCAAAAACGAGTAAATTAAAATCCGTAAATTAACAAGGAAATTCACTTAACCATCATTTTGTCCGTGTTTGAAAATGATAAAATCAACCTTGGAAGTCGAATATATGCTTGTTAGATTTCATAGGAACTATTACATGCTTCGATTCGACAAGCCTCGACCACTTTAAGCCCTTTTTAGTGAAAGAAAAAAGGTTAAAAACGAGTAAAATCCGTAAATTAACAAGGAAATTCACTTAACCCCCATTTTGGCGTTTTTAAAAAATACTAAACTAAACCATGGATGTCGTAGATATGCTTGTTAGATTTCTTAGGAACTATTACATGATTCGGTTCGATAAGGGTAGGCCACTTTATGACCTTTTTAGTGAAAGAAAAAGGGTCAAAAACGAGTAAAATCCGTAAATTAACAAGAAAATTCACTTAACCATCATTTTGTCCATTTTTGAAAATGATAAAATCAACCTTGGAATTCGAATATATGCTTGTTAGATTTCATAGGAACTATTACATGCTTCGTTTCGATAAGGCTAGGCCACTTTATGACCTTTTTAGTGACTTAAAAAGGGTCAAAAACGAGTAAAATCCGTAAATTAACAAGGAAATTCACTTAACCCTCATTTTGTCCGTGTTTGAAAATGATAAAATCAACCTTGGAAGTCGAATATATGCTTGTTAGATTTCATAGGAACTATTACATGCTTCGATTCGATAAGGCTAGGCCACTTTATGACCTTTTTAGTGAATTAAAAAGGGTCAAAAACGAGTAAAATCCGTAAATTAACAAGGAAATTCACTTAACCCTCATTTTGTCCGTGTTTGAAAATGATAAAATCAACCTTGGAAGTCGAATATATGCTTGTTAGATTTCATAAAAACTATTACATGCTTCGATTCGACAAGCCTCGACCACTTTAAGCCCTTTTTAGTGAAAGAAAAAGGTCAAAAACTAGTAAAATCCGTAACTTAACAAGGAAATTCACTTAACCCCCATTTTGGCCTTTTTAAAAAATTCTAAAATAAACCATGGATGTCGTAGATATGCTTGTTAGATTTCATAGGAACTATTACATGCTTCGATTCGATAAGGCTAGGCCACTTTATGACCTTTTTAGTGAATTAAAAAGGGTCAAAAACGAGTAAAATCCGTAAATTAACAAGAAAATTCACTTAACCCTCATTTTGTCCATTTTTGAAAATGATAAAACCAACCTTGGAATTCGAATATATGCTTGTTAGATTTCATAGGAACTATTACATGCTTCGATTCGATAAGGCTAGGCCACTTTATGACCTTTTTAGTGAATTAAAAAGGGTCAAAAACGAGTAAATTCCGTAAATTAACAAGGAAATTCACTTAACCCTCATTTTGTCCATTTTTGAAAATGATAAAATCAACCTTGGAATTCGAATATATGCTTGTTAGATTTCATAGGAACTATTACATGCTTCGATTCGATAAGGCTAGGCCACTTTATGACCTTTTTAGTGAATTAAAAAGGGTCAAAAACGAGTAAAATCCGTAAATTAACAAGGAAATTCACTTAACCCTCATTTTGTCCGTGTTTGAAAATGATAAAATCAACCTTGGAAGTCGAATATATGCTTGTTAGATTTCATAGGAACTATTACATGCTTCGATTCGATAAGGCTAGGCCACTTTATGACCTTTTTAGTGAATTAAAAAGGGTCAAAAACGAGTAAAATCCGTAAATTAACAAGGAAATTCACTTAACCCTCATTTTGTCCGTGTTTGAAAATGATAAAATCAACCTTGGAAGTCGAATATATGCTTGTTAGATTTCATAGGAACTATTACATGCTTCGATTCGACAAGCCTCGACCACTTTAAGCCCTTTTTAGTGAAAGAAAAAAGGTTAAAAACGAGTAAAATCCGTAAATTAACAAGGAAATTCACTTAACCCCCATTTTGGCCTTTTTAAAAAATTCTAATCTAAACCGTGGATGTCGTAGATATGCTTGTTAGATTTCTTAGGAACTATTACATGATTCGGTTCGATAAGGCTAGGCCACTTTATGACCTTTTTAGTGAAAGAAAAAGGGTCAAAAACGAGTAAAATCCGTAAATTAACAAGAAAATTCACTTAACCATCATTTTGTCCATTTTTGAAAATGATAAAATCAACCTTGGAATTCGAATATATGCTTGTTAGATTTCATAGGAACTATTACATGCTTCGATTCGATAAGGCTAGGCCACTTTATGACCTTTTTAGTGAATTAAAAAGGGTCAAAAACGAGTAAAATCCGTAAATTAACAAGGAAATTCACTTAACCCTCATTTTGTCCGTGTTTGAAAATGATAAAATCAACCTTGGAAGTCGAATATATGCTTGTTAGATTTCATAAAAACTATTACATGCTTCGATTCGACAAGCCTCGACCACTTTAAGCCCTTTTTAGTGAAAGAAAAAGGTCAAAAACTAGTAAAATCCGTAACTTAACAAGGAAATTCACTTAACCCCCATTTTGGCCTTTTTAAAAAATTCTAAAATAAACCATGGATGTCGTAGATATGCTTGTTAGATTTCATAGGAACTATTACATGCTTCGATTCGATAAGGCTAGGCCACTTTATGACCTTTTTAGTGAATTAAAAAGGGTCAAAAACGAGTAAAATCCGTAAATTAACAAGAAAATTCACTTAACCCTCATTTTGTCCATTTTTGAAAATGATAAAACCAACCTTGGAATTCGAATATATGCTTGTTAGATTTCATAGGAACTATTACATGCTTCGATTCGATAAGGCTAGGCCACTTTATGACCTTTTTAGTGAATTAAAAAGGGTCAAAAACGAGTAAATTCCGTAAATTAACAAGGAAATTCACTTAACCCTCATTTTGTCCATTTTTGAAAATGATAAAATCAACCTTGGAATTCGAATATATGCTTGTTAGATTTCATAGGAACTATTACATGCTTCGATTCGATAAGGCTAGGCCACTTTATGACCTTTTTAGTGAATTAAAAAGGGTCAAAAACGAGTAAAATCCGTAAATTAACAAGGAAATTCACTTAACCCTCATTTTGTCCGTGTTTGAAAATGATAAAATCAACCTTGGAAGTCGAATATATGCTTGTTAGATTTCATAGGAACTATTACATGCTTCGATTCGACAAGCCTCGACCACTTTAAGTCCTTTTTAGTGAAAGAAAAAAGGTCAAAAACGAGTAAAATCCGTATATTAACAAGGAAATTAACTTAACCCCCATTTTGGCCTTTTTAAAAAATTCTAAAATAAACCATGGATGTCGTAGATATGCTTGTTAGATTTCCTAGGAACTATTACATGCTTCGATTCGATAAGGCTAGGCCACTTTATGACCTTTTTAGTGAAAGAAAAAGGGTCAAAAACGAGTAAAATCCGTAAATTAACAAGGAAATTCACTTAACCTCCATTTTGTCCGTTTTTAAAAATTTTAAAATAAACCATGGATGTCGTAGATATGCTTGTTAGATTTCACAGGAACTATTACATGCTTCGATTCGATAAGGCTAGGCCACTTTATGACCTTTTTAGTGAATTAAAAAGGGTCAAAAACGAGTAAAATCCGTAAATTAACAAGGAAATTCACTTAACCATCATTTTGTCCGTGTTTGAAAATGATAAAATCAACCTTGGAAGTCGAATATATGCTTGTTAGATTTCGTAGGAACTATTACATGCTTCGATTCGACAAGCCTCGACCACTTTAAGCCCTTTTTAGTGAAAGAAAAAAGGTTAAAAACGAGTAAAATCCGTAAATTAACAAGGAAATTCACTTAACCCCCATTTTGGCCTTTTTAAAAAATACTAAACTAAACCATGGATGTCGTAGATATGCTTGTTAGATTTCTTAGGAACTATTACATGATTCGGTTCGATAAGGGTAGGCCACTTTATGACCTTTTTAGTGAAAGAAAAAGGGTCAAAAACGAGTAAAATCCGTAAATTAACAAGAAAAATCACTTAACCATCATTTTGTCCATTTTTGAAAATGATAAAATCAACCTTGGAATTCGAATATATGCTTGTTAGATTTCATAGGAACTATTACATGCTTCGTTTCGATAAGGCTAGGCCACTTTATGACCTTTTTAGTGACTTAAAAAGGGTCAAAAACGAGTAAAATCCGTAAATTAACAAGGAAATTCACTTAACCCTCATTTTGTCCGTGTTTGAAAATGATAAAATCAACCTTGGAAGTCGAATATATGCTTGTTAGATTTCATATGAACTATTACATGCTTCGATTCGACAAGCCTCGACCACTTTAAACCCTTTTTAGTGAAAGAAAAAAGGTCAAAAACGAGTAAAATCCGTAACTTAACAAGGAAATTCATTTAACCCCCATTTTGGCCTTTTTAAAAAATTCTAAAATAAACCATGGATGTCGTAGATATGCTTGTTAGATTTCATAGGAACTATTACATGCTTCGATTCGATAAGGCTAGGCCACTTTATGACCTTTTTAGTGAATTAAAAAGGGTCAAAAACGAGTAAAATCCGTAAATTAACAAGAAAATTCACCTAACCCTCATTTTGTCCATTTTTGAAAATGATAAAATCAACCTTGGAATTCGAATATATGCTTGTTAGATTTCATAGGAACTATTACATGCTTCGATTCGATAAGGCTAGGCCACTTTATGACCTTTTTAGTGAATTAAAAAGGGTCAAAAACGAGTAAAATCCGTAAATTAACAAGGAAATTCACTTAACCCTCATTTTGTCCGTGTTTGAAAATGATAAAATCAACCTTGGAAGTCGAATATATGCTTGTTAGATTTCATAGAAACTATTACATGCTTCGATTCGACAAGCCTCGACCACTTTAAGCCCTTTTTAGTGAAAGAAAAAAGGTCAAAAACTAGTAAAATCCGTAACTTAACAAGGAAATTCACTTAACCCCCATTTTGGCCTTTTTAAAAAATTCTAAAATAAACCATGGATGTCGTAGATATGCTTGTTAGATTTCATAGGAACTATTACATGCTTCGATTCGATAAGGCTAGGCCACTTTATGACCTTTTTAGTGAATTAAAAAGGGTCAAAAACGACTAAAATCCGTAAATTAACAAGAAAATTCACTTAACCCTCATTTTGTCCATTTTTGAAAATGATAAAACCAACCTTGGAATTCGAATATATGCTTGTTAGATTTCATAGGAACTATTACATGCTTCGATTCAATAAGGCTAGGCCACTTTATGACCTTTTTAGTGAATTAAAAAGGGTCAAAAAATCGAGTAAAATCCGTAAATTAACAAGGAAATTCACTTAACCCTCATTTTGTCCGTGTTTGAAAATGATAAAATCAACCTTGGAAGTCGAATATATGCTTGTTAGATTTCATAGGAACTATTACATGCTTCGATTCGACAAGCCTCGACCACTTTAAGCCCTTTTTAGTGAAAGAAAAAAGGTTAAAAACGAGTAAAATCCGTAAATTAACAAGGAAATTCACTTAACCCCCATTTTGGCCTTTTTAAAAAATTCTAATCTAAACCGTGGATGTCGTAGATATGCTTGTTAGATTTCTTAGGAACTATTACATGATTCGGTTCGATAAGGCTAGGCCACTTTATGACCTTTTTAGTGAAAGAAAAAGGGTCAAAAACGAGTAAAATCCGTAAATTAACAAGAAAATTCACTTAACCATCATTTTGTCCATTTTTGAAAATGATAAAATCAACCTTGGAATTCGAATATATGCTTGTTAGATTTCATAGGAACTATTACATGCTTCGATTCGATAAGGCTAGGCCACTTTATGACCTTTTTAGTGAATTAAAAAGGGTCAAAAACGAGTAAAATCCGTAAATTAACAAGGAAATTCACTTAACCCTCATTTTGTCCGTGTTTGAAAATGATAAAATCAACCTTGGAAGTCGAATATATGCTTGTTAGATTTCATAAAAACTATTACATGCTTCGATTCGACAAGCCTCGACCACTTTAAGCCCTTTTTAGTGAAAGAAAAAGGTCAAAAACTAGTAAAATCCGTAACTTAACAAGGAAATTCACTTAACCCCCATTTTGGCCTTTTTAAAAAATTCTAAAATAAACCATGGATGTCGTAGATATGCTTGTTAGATTTCATAGGAACTATTACATGCTTCGATTCGATAAGGCTAGGCCACTTTATGACCTTTTTAGTGAATTAAAAAGGGTCAAAAACGAGTAAAATCCGTAAATTAACAAGAAAATTCACTTAACCCTCATTTTGTCCATTTTTGAAAATGATAAAACCAACCTTGGAATTCGAATATATGCTTGTTAGATTTCATAGGAACTATTACATGCTTCGATTCGATAAGGCTAGGCCACTTTATGACCTTTTTAGTGAATTAAAAAGGGTCAAAAACGAGTAAATTCCGTAAATTAACAAGGAAATTCACTTAACCCTCATTTTGTCCATTTTTGAAAATGATAAAATCAACCTTGGAATTCGAATATATGCTTGTTAGATTTCATAGGAACTATTACATGCTTCGATTCGATAAGGCTAGGCCACTTTATGACCTTTTTAGTGAATTAAAAAGGGTCAAAAACGAGTAAAATCCATAAATTAACAAGGAAATTCAATTAACCCTCATTTTGTCCATTTTTGAAAATGATAAAATCAACCTTGGAATTCGAATATATGCTTGTTAGATTTCATAGGAACTATTACATGCTTCGATTCGATAAGGCTAGGCCACTTTATGACCTTTTTAGTGAATTAAAAAGGGTCAAAAACGAGTAAAATCCGTAAATTAACAAGGAAATTCACTTAACCCTCATTTTGTCTGTGTTTGAAAATGATAAAATCAACCTTGGAAGTCGAATATATGCTTGTTAGATTTCATAAAAACTATTACATGCTTCGATTCGACAAGCCTCGACCACTTTAAGCCCTTTTTAGTGAAAGAAAAAGGTCAAAAACTAGTAAAATCCGTAACTTAACAAGGAAATTCACTTAACCCCCATTTTGGCCTTTTTAAAAAATTCTAAAATAAACCATGGATGTCGTAGATATGCTTGTTAGATTTCATAGGAACTATTACATGCTTCGATTCGATAAGGCTAGGCCACTTTATGACCTTTTTAGTGAATTAAAAAGGGTCAAAAACGAGTAAAATCCGTAAATTAACAAGAAAATTCACTTAACCCTCATTTTGTCCATTTTTGAAAATGATAAAACCAACCTTGGAATTCGAATATATGCTTGTTAGATTTCATAGGAACTATTACATGCTTCGATTCGATAAGGCTAGGCCACTTTATGACCTTTTTAGTGAATTAAAAAGGGTCAAAAACGAGTAAATTCCGTAAATTAACAAGGAAATTCACTTAACCCTCATTTTGTCCATTTTTGAAAATGATAAAATCAACCTTGGAATTCGAATATATGCTTGTTAGATTTCATAGGAACTATTACATGCTTCGATTCGATAAGGCTAGGCCACTTTATGACCTTTTTAGTGAATTAAAAAGGGTCAAAAACGAGTAAAATCCATAAATTAACAAGGAAATTCAATTAACCCTCATTTTGTCCATTTTTGAAAATGATAAAATCAACCTTGGAATTCGAATATATGCTTGTTAGATTTCATAGGAACTATTACATGCTTCGATTCGATAAGGCTAGGCCACTTTATGACCTTTTTAGTGAATTAAAAAGGGTCAAAAACGAGTAAAATCCGTAAATTAACAAGGAAATTCACTTAACCCTCATTTTGTCTGTGTTTGAAAATGATAAAATCAACCTTGGAAGTCGAATATATGCTTGTTAGATTTCATAAAAACTATTACATGCTTCGATTCGACAAGCCTCGACCACTTTAAGCCCTTTTTAGTGAAAGAAAAAGGTCAAAAACTAGTAAAATCCGTAACTTAACAAGGAAATTCACTTAACCCCCATTTTGGCCTTTTTAAAAAATTCTAAAATAAACCATGGATGTCGTAGATATGCTTGTTAGATTTCATAGGAACTATTACATGCTTCGATTCGATAAGGCTAGGCCACTTTATGACCTTTTTAGTGAATTAAAAAGGGTCAAAAACGAGTAAAATCCGTAAATTAACAAGGAAATTCACTTAACCCTCATTTTGTCCGTGTTTGAAAATGATAAAATCAACCTTGGAAGTCGAATATATGCTTGTTAGATTTCATAGAAACTATTACATGCTTCGATTCGACAAGCCTCGACCACTTTAAGCCCTTTTTAGTGAAAGAAAAAAGGTCAAAAACTAGTAAAATCCGTAACTTAACAAGGAAATTCACTTAACCCCCATTTTGGCCTTTTTAAAAAATTCTAAAATAAACCATGGATGTCGTAGATATGCTTGTTAGATTTCATAGGAACTATTACATGCTTCGATTCGATAAGGCTAGGCCACTTTATGACCTTTTTAGTGAATTAAAAAGGGTCAAAAACGACTAAAATCCGTAAATTAACAAGAAAATTCACTTAACCCTCATTTTGTCCATTTTTGAAAATGATAAAACCAACCTTGGAATTCGAATATATGCTTGTTAGATTTCATAGGAACTATTACATGCTTCGATTCAATAAGGCTAGGCCACTTTATGACCTTTTTAGTGAATTAAAAAGGGTCAAAAAATCGAGTAAAATCCGTAAATTAACAAGGAAATTCACTTAACCCTCATTTTGTCCGTGTTTGAAAATGATAAAATCAACCTTGGAAGTCGAATATATGCTTGTTAGATTTCATAGGAACTATTACATGCTTCGATTCGACAAGCCTCGACCACTTTAAGCCCTTTTTAGTGAAAGAAAAAAGGTTAAAAACGAGTAAAATCCGTAAATTAACAAGGAAATTCACTTAACCCCCATTTTGGCCTTTTTAAAAAATTCTAATCTAAACCGTGGATGTCGTAGATATGCTTGTTAGATTTCTTAGGAACTATTACATGATTCGGTTCGATAAGGCTAGGCCACTTTATGACCTTTTTAGTGAAAGAAAAAGGGTCAAAAACGAGTAAAATCCGTAAATTAACAAGAAAATTCACTTAACCATCATTTTGTCCATTTTTGAAAATGATAAAATCAACCTTGGAATTCGAATATATGCTTGTTAGATTTCATAGGAACTATTACATGCTTCGATTCGATAAGGCTAGGCCACTTTATGACCTTTTTAGTGAATTAAAAAGGGTCAAAAACGAGTAAAATCCGTAAATTAACAAGGAAATTCACTTAACCCTCATTTTGTCCGTGTTTGAAAATGATAAAATCAACCTTGGAAGTCGAATATATGCTTGTTAGATTTCATAAAAACTATTACATGCTTCGATTCGACAAGCCTCGACCACTTTAAGCCCTTTTTAGTGAAAGAAAAAGGTCAAAAACTAGTAAAATCCGTAACTTAACAAGGAAATTCACTTAACCCCCATTTTGGCCTTTTTAAAAAATTCTAAAATAAACCATGGATGTCGTAGATATGCTTGTTAGATTTCATAGGAACTATTACATGCTTCGATTCGATAAGGCTAGGCCACTTTATGACCTTTTTAGTGAATTAAAAAGGGTCAAAAACGAGTAAAATCCGTAAATTAACAAGAAAATTCACTTAACCCTCATTTTGTCCATTTTTGAAAATGATAAAACCAACCTTGGAATTCGAATATATGCTTGTTAGATTTCATAGGAACTATTACATGCTTCGATTCGATAAGGCTAGGCCACTTTATGACCTTTTTAGTGAATTAAAAAGGGTCAAAAACGAGTAAATTCCGTAAATTAACAAGGAAATTCACTTAACCCTCATTTTGTCCATTTTTGAAAATGATAAAATCAACCTTGGAATTCGAATATATGCTTGTTAGATTTCATAGGAACTATTACATGCTTCGATTCGATAAGGCTAGGCCACTTTATGACCTTTTTAGTGAATTAAAAAGGGTCAAAAACGAGTAAAATCCATAAATTAACAAGGAAATTCAATTAACCCTCATTTTGTCCATTTTTGAAAATGATAAAATCAACCTTGGAATTCGAATATATGCTTGTTAGATTTCATAGGAACTATTACATGCTTCGATTCGATAAGGCTAGGCCACTTTATGACCTTTTTAGTGAATTAAAAAGGGTCAAAAACGAGTAAAATCCGTAAATTAACAAGGAAATTCACTTAACCCTCATTTTGTCTGTGTTTGAAAATGATAAAATCAACCTTGGAAGTCGAATATATGCTTGTTAGATTTCATAAAAACTATTACATGCTTCGATTCGACAAGCCTCGACCACTTTAAGCCCTTTTTAGTGAAAGAAAAAGGTCAAAAACTAGTAAAATCCGTAACTTAACAAGGAAATTCACTTAACCCCCATTTTGGCCTTTTTAAAAAATTCTAAAATAAACCATGGATGTCGTAGATATGCTTGTTAGATTTCATAGGAACTATTACATGCTTCGATTCGATAAGGCTAGGCCACTTTATGACCTTTTTAGTGAATTAAAAAGGGTCAAAAACGAGTAAAATCCGTAAATTAACAAGAAAATTCACTTAACCCTCATTTTGTCCATTTTTGAAAATGATAAAACCAACCTTGGAATTCGAATATATGCTTGTTAGATTTCATAGGAACTATTACATGCTTCGATTCGATAAGGCTAGGCCACTTTATGACCTTTTTAGTGAATTAAAAAGGGTCAAAAACGAGTAAATTCCGTAAATTAACAAGGAAATTCACTTAACCCTCATTTTGTCCATTTTTGAAAATGATAAAATCAACCTTGGAATTCGAATATATGCTTGTTAGATTTCATAGGAACTATTACATGCTTCGATTCGATAAGGCTAGGCCACTTTATGACCTTTTTAGTGAATTAAAAAGGGTCAAAAACGAGTAAAATCCATAAATTAACAAGGAAATTCAATTAACCCTCATTTTGTCCATTTTTGAAAATGATAAAATCAACCTTGGAATTCGAATATATGCTTGTTAGATTTCATAGGAACTATTACATGCTTCGATTCGATAAGGCTAGGCCACTTTATGACCTTTTTAGTGAATTAAAAAGGGTCAAAAACGAGTAAAATCCGTAAATTAACAAGGAAATTCACTTAACCCTCATTTTGTCCGTGTTTGAAAATGATAAAATCAACCTTGGAAGTCGAATATATGCTTGTTAGATTTCATAAAAACTATTACATGCTTCGATTCGACAAGCCTCGACCACTTTAAGCCCTTTTTAGTGAAAGAAAAAGGTCAAAAACTAGTAAAATCCGTAACTTAACAAGGAAATTCACTTAACCCCCATTTTGGCCTTTTTAAAAAATTCTAAAATAAACCATGGATGTCGTAGATATGCTTGTTAGATTTCATAGGAACTATTACATGCTTCGATTCGATAAGGCTAGGCCACTTTATGACCTTTTTAGTGAATTAAAAAGGGTCAAAAACGAGTAAAATCCGTAAATTAACAAGAAAATTCACTTAACCCTCATTTTGTCCATTTTTGAAAATGATAAAACCAACCTTGGAATTCGAATATATGCTTGTTAGATTTCATAGGAACTATTACATGCTTCGATTCGATAAGGCTAGGCCACTTTATGACCTTTTTAGTGAATTAAAAAGGGTCAAAAACGAGTAAATTCCGTAAATTAACAAGGAAATTCACTTAACCCTCATTTTGTCCATTTTTGAAAATGATAAAATCAACCTTGGAATTCGAATATATGCTTGTTAGATTTCATAAAAACTATTACATGCTTCGATTCGATAAGGCTAGGCCACTTTATGACCTTTTTAGTGAATTAAAAAGGGTCAAAAACGAGTAAAATCCGTAAATTAACAAGGAAATTCACTTAACCCTCATTTTGTCCGTGTTTGAAAATGATAAAATCAACCTTGGAAGTCGAATATATGCTTGTTAGATTTCATAGGAACTATTACATGCTTCGATTCGACAAGCCTCGACCACTTTAAGTCCTTTTTAGTGAAAGAAAAAAGGTCAAAAACGAGTAAAATCCGTATATTAACAAGGAAATTAACTTAACCCCCATTTTGGCCTTTTTAAAAAATTCTAAAATAAACCATGGATGTCGTAGATATGCTTGTTAGATTTCCTAGGAACTATTACATGCTTCGATTCGATAAGGCTAGGCCACTTTATGACCTTTTTAGTGAAAGAAAAAGGGTCAAAAACGAGTAAAATCCGTAAATTAACAAGGAAATTCACTTAACCTCCATTTTGTCCGTTTTTAAAAATTTTAAAATAAACCATGGATGTCGTAGATATGCTTGTTAGATTTCACAGGAACTATTACATGCTTCGATTCGATAAGGCTAGGCCACTTTATGACCTTTTTAGTGAATTAAAAAGGGTCAAAAACGAGTAAATTAAAATCCGTAAATTAACAAGGAAATTCACTTAACCATCATTTTGTCCGTGTTTGAAAATGATAAAATCAACCTTGGAAGTCGAATATATGCTTGTTAGATTTCATAGGAACTATTACATGCTTCGATTCGACAAGCCTCGACCACTTTAAGCCCTTTTTAGTGAAAGAAAAAAGGTTAAAAACGAGTAAAATCCGTAAATTAACAAGGAAATTCACTTAACCCCCATTTTGGCGTTTTTAAAAAATACTAAACTAAACCATGGATGTCGTAGATATGCTTGTTAGATTTCTTAGGAACTATTACATGATTCGGTTCGATAAGGGTAGGCCACTTTATGACCTTTTTAGTGAAAGAAAAAGGGTCAAAAACGAGTAAAATCCGTAAATTAACAAGAAAATTCACTTAACCATCATTTTGTCCATTTTTGAAAATGATAAAATCAACCTTGGAATTCGAATATATGCTTGTTAGATTTCATAGGAACTATTACATGCTTCGTTTCGATAAGGCTAGGCCACTTTATGACCTTTTTAGTGACTTAAAAAGGGTCAAAAACGAGTAAAATCCGTAAATTAACAAGGAAATTCACTTAACCCTCATTTTGTCCGTGTTTGAAAATGATAAAATCAACCTTGGAAGTCGAATATATGCTTGTTAGATTTCATAGGAACTATTACATGCTTCGATTCGATAAGGCTAGGCCACTTTATGACCTTTTTAGTGAATTAAAAAGGGTCAAAAACGAGTAAAATCCGTAAATTAACAAGGAAATTCACTTAACCCTCATTTTGTCCGTGTTTGAAAATGATAAAATCAACCTTGGAAGTCGAATATATGCTTGTTAGATTTCATAAAAACTATTACATGCTTCGATTCGACAAGCCTCGACCACTTTAAGCCCTTTTTAGTGAAAGAAAAAGGTCAAAAACTAGTAAAATCCGTAACTTAACAAGGAAATTCACTTAACCCCCATTTTGGCCTTTTTAAAAAATTCTAAAATAAACCATGGATGTCGTAGATATGCTTGTTAGATTTCATAGGAACTATTACATGCTTCGATTCGATAAGGCTAGGCCACTTTATGACCTTTTTAGTGAATTAAAAAGGGTCAAAAACGAGTAAAATCCGTAAATTAACAAGAAAATTCACTTAACCCTCATTTTGTCCATTTTTGAAAATGATAAAACCAACCTTGGAATTCGAATATATGCTTGTTAGATTTCATAGGAACTATTACATGCTTCGATTCGATAAGGCTAGGCCACTTTATGACCTTTTTAGTGAATTAAAAAGGGTCAAAAACGAGTAAATTCCGTAAATTAACAAGGAAATTCACTTAACCCTCATTTTGTCCATTTTTGAAAATGATAAAATCAACCTTGGAATTCGAATATATGCTTGTTAGATTTCATAGGAACTATTACATGCTTCGATTCGATAAGGCTAGGCCACTTTATGACCTTTTTAGTGAATTAAAAAGGGTCAAAAACGAGTAAAATCCGTAAATTAACAAGGAAATTCACTTAACCCTCATTTTGTCCGTGTTTGAAAATGATAAAATCAACCTTGGAAGTCGAATATATGCTTGTTAGATTTCATAGGAACTATTACATGCTTCGATTCGACAAGCCTCGACCACTTTAAGTCCTTTTTAGTGAAAGAAAAAAGGTCAAAAACGAGTAAAATCCGTATATTAACAAGGAAATTAACTTAACCCCCATTTTGGCCTTTTTAAAAAATTCTAAAATAAACCATGGATGTCGTAGATATGCTTGTTAGATTTCCTAGGAACTATTACATGCTTCGATTCGATAAGGCTAGGCCACTTTATGACCTTTTTAGTGAAAGAAAAAGGGTCAAAAACGAGTAAAATCCGTAAATTAACAAGGAAATTCACTTAACCTCCATTTTGTCCGTTTTTAAAAATTTTAAAATAAACCATGGATGTCGTAGATATGCTTGTTAGATTTCACAGGAACTATTACATGCTTCGATTCGATAAGGCTAGGCCACTTTATGACCTTTTTAGTGAATTAAAAAGGGTCAAAAACGAGTAAAATCCGTAAATTAACAAGGAAATTCACTTAACCATCATTTTGTCCGTGTTTGAAAATGATAAAATCAACCTTGGAAGTCGAATATATGCTTGTTAGATTTCGTAGGAACTATTACATGCTTCGATTCGACAAGCCTCGACCACTTTAAGCCCTTTTTAGTGAAAGAAAAAAGGTTAAAAACGAGTAAAATCCGTAAATTAACAAGGAAATTCACTTAACCCCCATTTTGGCCTTTTTAAAAAATACTAAACTAAACCATGGATGTCGTAGATATGCTTGTTAGATTTCTTAGGAACTATTACATGATTCGGTTCGATAAGGGTAGGCCACTTTATGACCTTTTTAGTGAAAGAAAAAGGGTCAAAAACGAGTAAAATCCGTAAATTAACAAGAAAATTCACTTAACCATCATTTTGTCCATTTTTGAAAATGATAAAATCAACCTTGGAATTCGAATATATGCTTGTTAGATTTCATAGGAACTATTACATGCTTCGTTTCGATAAGGCTAGGCCACTTTATGACCTTTTTAGTGACTTAAAAAGGGTCAAAAACGAGTAAAATCCGTAAATTAACAAGGAAATTCACTTAACCCTCATTTTGTCCGTGTTTGAAAATGATAAAATCAACCTTGGAAGTCGAATATATGCTTGTTAGATTTCATAGGAACTATTACATGCTTCGATTCGATAAGGCTAGGCCACTTTATGACCTTTTTAGTGAATTAAAAAGGGTCAAAAACGAGTAAAATCCGTAAATTAACAAGGAAATTCACTTAACCCTCATTTTGTCCGTGTTTGAAAATGATAAAATCAACCTTGGAAGTCGAATATATGCTTGTTAGATTTCATAAAAACTATTACATGCTTCGATTCGACAAGCCTCGACCACTTTAAGCCCTTTTTAGTGAAAGAAAAAGGTCAAAAACTAGTAAAATCCGTAACTTAACAAGGAAATTCACTTAACCCCCATTTTGGCCTTTTTAAAAAATTCTAAAATAAACCATGGATGTCGTAGATATGCTTGTTAGATTTCATAGGAACTATTACATGCTTCGATTCGATAAGGCTAGGCCACTTTATGACCTTTTTAGTGAATTAAAAAGGGTCAAAAACGAGTAAAATCCGTAAATTAACAAGAAAATTCACTTAACCCTCATTTTGTCCATTTTTGAAAATGATAAAACCAACCTTGGAATTCGAATATATGCTTGTTAGATTTCATAGGAACTATTACATGCTTCGATTCGATAAGGCTAGGCCACTTTATGACCTTTTTAGTGAATTAAAAAGGGTCAAAAACGAGTAAATTCCGTAAATTAACAAGGAAATTCACTTAACCCTCATTTTGTCCATTTTTGAAAATGATAAAATCAACCTTGGAATTCGAATATATGCTTGTTAGATTTCATAGGAACTATTACATGCTTCGATTCGATAAGGCTAGGCCACTTTATGACCTTTTTAGTGAATTAAAAAGGGTCAAAAACGAGTAAAATCCGTAAATTAACAAGGAAATTCACTTAACCCTCATTTTGTCCGTGTTTGAAAATGATAAAATCAACCTTGGAAGTCGAATATATGCTTGTTAGATTTCATAGGAACTATTACATGCTTCGATTCGACAAGCCTCGACCACTTTAAGTCCTTTTTAGTGAAAGAAAAAAGGTCAAAAACGAGTAAAATCCGTATATTAACAAGGAAATTAACTTAACCCCCATTTTGGCCTTTTTAAAAAATTCTAAAATAAACCATGGATGTCGTAGATATGCTTGTTAGATTTCCTAGGAACTATTACATGCTTCGATTCGATAAGGCTAGGCCACTTTATGACCTTTTTAGTGAAAGAAAAAGGGTCAAAAACGAGTAAAATCCGTAAATTAACAAGGAAATTCACTTAACCTCCATTTTGTCCGTTTTTAAAAATTTTAAAATAAACCATGGATGTCGTAGATATGCTTGTTAGATTTCACAGGAACTATTACATGCTTCGATTCGATAAGGCTAGGCCACTTTATGACCTTTTTAGTGAATTAAAAAGGGTCAAAAACGAGTAAAATCCGTAAATTAACAAGGAAATTCACTTAACCATCATTTTGTCCGTGTTTGAAAATGATAAAATCAACCTTGGAAGTCGAATATATGCTTGTTAGATTTCGTAGGAACTATTACATGCTTCGATTCGACAAGCCTCGACCACTTTAAGCCCTTTTTAGTGAAAGAAAAAAGGTTAAAAACGAGTAAAATCCGTAAATTAACAAGGAAATTCACTTAACCCCCATTTTGGCCTTTTTAAAAAATACTAAACTAAACCATGGATGTCGTAGATATGCTTGTTAGATTTCTTAGGAACTATTACATGATTCGGTTCGATAAGGGTAGGCCACTTTATGACCTTTTTAGTGAAAGAAAAAGGGTCAAAAACGAGTAAAATCCGTAAATTAACAAGAAAAATCACTTAACCATCATTTTGTCCATTTTTGAAAATGATAAAATCAACCTTGGAATTCGAATATATGCTTGTTAGATTTCATAGGAACTATTACATGCTTCGTTTCGATAAGGCTAGGCCACTTTATGACCTTTTTAGTGACTTAAAAAGGGTCAAAAACGAGTAAAATCCGTAAATTAACAAGGAAATTCACTTAACCCTCATTTTGTCCGTGTTTGAAAATGATAAAATCAACCTTGGAAGTCGAATATATGCTTGTTAGATTTCATATGAACTATTACATGCTTCGATTCGACAAGCCTCGACCACTTTAAACCCTTTTTAGTGAAAGAAAAAAGGTCAAAAACGAGTAAAATCCGTAACTTAACAAGGAAATTCATTTAACCCCCATTTTGGCCTTTTTAAAAAATTCTAAAATAAACCATGGATGTCGTAGATATGCTTGTTAGATTTCATAGGAACTATTACATGCTTCGATTCGATAAGGCTAGGCCACTTTATGACCTTTTTAGTGAATTAAAAAGGGTCAAAAACGAGTAAAATCCGTAAATTAACAAGAAAATTCACCTAACCCTCATTTTGTCCATTTTTGAAAATGATAAAATCAACCTTGGAATTCGAATATATGCTTGTTAGATTTCATAGGAACTATTACATGCTTCGATTCGATAAGGCTAGGCCACTTTATGACCTTTTTAGTGAATTAAAAAGGGTCAAAAACGAGTAAAATCCGTAAATTAACAAGGAAATTCACTTAACCCTCATTTTGTCCGTGTTTGAAAATGATAAAATCAACCTTGGAAGTCGAATATATGCTTGTTAGATTTCATAGAAACTATTACATGCTTCGATTCGACAAGCCTCGACCACTTTAAGCCCTTTTTAGTGAAAGAAAAAAGGTCAAAAACTAGTAAAATCCGTAACTTAACAAGGAAATTCACTTAACCCCCATTTTGGCCTTTTTAAAAAATTCTAAAATAAACCATGGATGTCGTAGATATGCTTGTTAGATTTCATAGGAACTATTACATGCTTCGATTCGATAAGGCTAGGCCACTTTATGACCTTTTTAGTGAATTAAAAAGGGTCAAAAACGAGTAAATTCCGTAAATTAACAAGGAAATTCACTTAACCCTCATTTTGTCCATTTTTGAAAATGATAAAATCAACCTTGGAATTCGAATATATGCTTGTTAGATTTCATAGGAACTATTACATGCTTCGATTCGATAAGGCTAGGCCACTTTATGACCTTTTTAGTGAATTAAAAAGGGTCAAAAACGAGTAAAATCCGTAAATTAACAAGGAAATTCACTTAACCCTCATTTTGTCCGTGTTTGAAAATGATAAAATCAACCTTGGAAGTCGAATATATGCTTGTTAGATTTCATAGGAACTATTACATGCTTCGATTCGACAAGCCTCGACCACTTTAAGTCCTTTTTAGTGAAAGAAAAAAGGTCAAAAACGAGTAAAATCCGTATATTAACAAGGAAATTAACTTAACCCCCATTTTGGCCTTTTTAAAAAATTCTAAAATAAACCATGGATGTCGTAGATATGCTTGTTAGATTTCCTAGGAACTATTACATGCTTCGATTCGATAAGGCTAGGCCACTTTATGACCTTTTTAGTGAAAGAAAAAGGGTCAAAAACGAGTAAAATCCGTAAATTAACAAGGAAATTCACTTAACCTCCATTTTGTCCGTTTTTAAAAATTTTAAAATAAACCATGGATGTCGTAGATATGCTTGTTAGATTTCACAGGAACTATTACATGCTTCGATTCGATAAGGCTAGGCCACTTTATGACCTTTTTAGTGAATTAAAAAGGGTCAAAAACGAGTAAAATCCGTAAATTAACAAGGAAATTCACTTAACCATCATTTTGTCCGTGTTTGAAAATGATAAAATCAACCTTGGAAGTCGAATATATGCTTGTTAGATTTCGTAGGAACTATTACATGCTTCGATTCGACAAGCCTCGACCACTTTAAGCCCTTTTTAGTGAAAGAAAAAAGGTTAAAAACGAGTAAAATCCGTAAATTAACAAGGAAATTCACTTAACCCCCATTTTGGCCTTTTTAAAAAATACTAAACTAAACCATGGATGTCGTAGATATGCTTGTTAGATTTCTTAGGAACTATTACATGATTCGGTTCGATAAGGGTAGGCCACTTTATGACCTTTTTAGTGAAAGAAAAAGGGTCAAAAACGAGTAAAATCCGTAAATTAACAAGAAAAATCACTTAACCATCATTTTGTCCATTTTTGAAAATGATAAAATCAACCTTGGAATTCGAATATATGCTTGTTAGATTTCATAGGAACTATTACATGCTTCGTTTCGATAAGGCTAGGCCACTTTATGACCTTTTTAGTGACTTAAAAAGGGTCAAAAACGAGTAAAATCCGTAAATTAACAAGGAAATTCACTTAACCCTCATTTTGTCCGTGTTTGAAAATGATAAAATCAACCTTGGAAGTCGAATATATGCTTGTTAGATTTCATATGAACTATTACATGCTTCGATTCGACAAGCCTCGACCACTTTAAACCCTTTTTAGTGAAAGAAAAAAGGTCAAAAACGAGTAAAATCCGTAACTTAACAAGGAAATTCATTTAACCCCCATTTTGGCCTTTTTAAAAAATTCTAAAATAAACCATGGATGTCGTAGATATGCTTGTTAGATTTCATAGGAACTATTACATGCTTCGATTCGATAAGGCTAGGCCACTTTATGACCTTTTTAGTGAATTAAAAAGGGTCAAAAACGAGTAAAATCCGTAAATTAACAAGAAAATTCACCTAACCCTCATTTTGTCCATTTTTGAAAATGATAAAATCAACCTTGGAATTCGAATATATGCTTGTTAGATTTCATAGGAACTATTACATGCTTCGATTCGATAAGGCTAGGCCACTTTATGACCTTTTTAGTGAATTAAAAAGGGTCAAAAACGAGTAAAATCCGTAAATTAACAAGGAAATTCACTTAACCCTCATTTTGTCCGTGTTTGAAAATGATAAAATCAACCTTGGAAGTCGAATATATGCTTGTTAGATTTCATAGAAACTATTACATGCTTCGATTCGACAAGCCTCGACCACTTTAAGCCCTTTTTAGTGAAAGAAAAAAGGTCAAAAACTAGTAAAATCCGTAACTTAACAAGGAAATTCACTTAACCCCCATTTTGGCCTTTTTAAAAAATTCTAAAATAAACCATGGATGTCGTAGATATGCTTGTTAGATTTCATAGGAACTATTACATGCTTCGATTCGATAAGGCTAGGCCACTTTATGACCTTTTTAGTGAATTAAAAAGGGTCAAAAACGACTAAAATCCGTAAATTAACAAGAAAATTCACTTAACCCTCATTTTGTCCATTTTTGAAAATGATAAAACCAACCTTGGAATTCGAATATATGCTTGTTAGATTTCATAGGAACTATTACATGCTTCGATTCGATAAGGCTAGGCCACTTTATGACCTTTTTAGTGAATTAAAAAGGGTCAAAAACGAGTAAAATCCGTAAATTAACAAGGAAATTCACTTAACCCTCATTTTGTCCGTGTTTGAAAATGATAAAATCAACCTTGGAAGTCGAATATATGCTTGTTAGATTTCATAGGAACTATTACATGCTTCGATTCGACAAGCCTCGACCACTTTAAGCCCTTTTTAGTGAAAGAAAAAAGGTTAAAAACGAGTAAAATCCGTAAATTAACAAGGAAATTCACTTAACCCCCATTTTGGCCTTTTTAAAAAATTCTAATCTAAACCGTGGATGTCGTAGATATGCTTGTTAGATTTCTTAGGAACTATTACATGATTCGGTTCGATAAGGCTAGGCCACTTTATGACCTTTTTAGTGAAAGAAAAAGGGTCAAAAACGAGTAAAATCCGTAAATTAACAAGAAAATTCACTTAACCATCATTTTGTCCATTTTTGAAAATGATAAAATCAACCTTGGAATTCGAATATATGCTTGTTAGATTTCATAGGAACTATTACATGCTTCGATTCGATAAGGCTAGGCCACTTTATGACCTTTTTAGTGAATTAAAAAGGGTCAAAAACGAGTAAAATCCGTAAATTAACAAGGAAATTCACTTAACCCTCATTTTGTCCGTGTTTGAAAATGATAAAATCAACCTTGGAAGTCGAATATATGCTTGTTAGATTTCATAAAAACTATTACATGCTTCGATTCGACAAGCCTCGACCACTTTAAGCCCTTTTTAGTGAAAGAAAAAGGTCAAAAACTAGTAAAATCCGTAACTTAACAAGGAAATTCACTTAACCCCCATTTTGGCCTTTTTAAAAAATTCTAAAATAAACCATGGATGTCGTAGATATGCTTGTTAGATTTCATAGGAACTATTACATGCTTCGATTCGATAAGGCTAGGCCACTTTATGACCTTTTTAGTGAATTAAAAAGGGTCAAAAACGAGTAAAATCCGTAAATTAACAAGAAAATTCACTTAACCCTCATTTTGTCCATTTTTGAAAATGATAAAACCAACCTTGGAATTCGAATATATGCTTGTTAGATTTCATAGGAACTATTACATGCTTCGATTCGATAAGGCTAGGCCACTTTATGACCTTTTTAGTGAATTAAAAAGGGTCAAAAACGAGTAAATTCCGTAAATTAACAAGGAAATTCACTTAACCCTCATTTTGTCCATTTTTGAAAATGATAAAATCAACCTTGGAATTCGAATATATGCTTGTTAGATTTCATAGGAACTATTACATGCTTCGATTCGATAAGGCTAGGCCACTTTATGACCTTTTTAGTGAATTAAAAAGGGTCAAAAACGAGTAAAATCCATAAATTAACAAGGAAATTCAATTAACCCTCATTTTGTCCATTTTTGAAAATGATAAAATCAACCTTGGAATTCGAATATATGCTTGTTAGATTTCATAGGAACTATTACATGCTTCGATTCGATAAGGCTAGGCCACTTTATGACCTTTTTAGTGAATTAAAAAGGGTCAAAAACGAGTAAAATCCGTAAATTAACAAGGAAATTCACTTAACCCTCATTTTGTCTGTGTTTGAAAATGATAAAATCAACCTTGGAAGTCGAATATATGCTTGTTAGATTTCATAAAAACTATTACATGCTTCGATTCGACAAGCCTCGACCACTTTAAGCCCTTTTTAGTGAAAGAAAAAGGTCAAAAACTAGTAAAATCCGTAACTTAACAAGGAAATTCACTTAACCCCCATTTTGGCCTTTTTAAAAAATTCTAAAATAAACCATGGATGTCGTAGATATGCTTGTTAGATTTCATAGGAACTATTACATGCTTCGATTCGATAAGGCTAGGCCACTTTATGACCTTTTTAGTGAATTAAAAAGGGTCAAAAACGAGTAAAATCCGTAAATTAACAAGAAAATTCACTTAACCCTCATTTTGTCCATTTTTGAAAATGATAAAACCAACCTTGGAATTCGAATATATGCTTGTTAGATTTCATAGGAACTATTACATGCTTCGATTCGATAAGGCTAGGCCACTTTATGACCTTTTTAGTGAATTAAAAAGGGTCAAAAACGAGTAAATTCCGTAAATTAACAAGGAAATTCACTTAACCCTCATTTTGTCCATTTTTGAAAATGATAAAATCAACCTTGGAATTCGAATATATGCTTGTTAGATTTCATAGGAACTATTACATGCTTCGATTCGATAAGGCTAGGCCACTTTATGACCTTTTTAGTGAATTAAAAAGGGTCAAAAACGAGTAAAATCCATAAATTAACAAGGAAATTCAATTAACCCTCATTTTGTCCATTTTTGAAAATGATAAAATCAACCTTGGAATTCGAATATATGCTTGTTAGATTTCATAGGAACTATTACATGCTTCGATTCGATAAGGCTAGGCCACTTTATGACCTTTTTAGTGAATTAAAAAGGGTCAAAAACGAGTAAAATCCGTAAATTAACAAGGAAATTCACTTAACCCTCATTTTGTCCGTGTTTGAAAATGATAAAATCAACCTTGGAAGTCGAATATATGCTTGTTAGATTTCATAAAAACTATTACATGCTTCGATTCGACAAGCCTCGACCACTTTAAGCCCTTTTTAGTGAAAGAAAAAGGTCAAAAACTAGTAAAATCCGTAACTTAACAAGGAAATTCACTTAACCCCCATTTTGGCCTTTTTAAAAAATTCTAAAATAAACCATGGATGTCGTAGATATGCTTGTTAGATTTCATAGGAACTATTACATGCTTCGATTCGATAAGGCTAGGCCACTTTATGACCTTTTTAGTGAATTAAAAAGGGTCAAAAACGAGTAAAATCCGTAAATTAACAAGAAAATTCACTTAACCCTCATTTTGTCCATTTTTGAAAATGATAAAACCAACCTTGGAATTCGAATATATGCTTGTTAGATTTCATAGGAACTATTACATGCTTCGATTCGATAAGGCTAGGCCACTTTATGACCTTTTTAGTGAATTAAAAAGGGTCAAAAACGAGTAAATTCCGTAAATTAACAAGGAAATTCACTTAACCCTCATTTTGTCCATTTTTGAAAATGATAAAATCAACCTTGGAATTCGAATATATGCTTGTTAGATTTCATAGGAACTATTACATGCTTCGATTCGATAAGGCTAGGCCACTTTATGACCTTTTTAGTGAATTAAAAAGGGTCAAAAACGAGTAAAATCCATAAATTAACAAGGAAATTCAATTAACCCTCATTTTGTCCATTTTTGAAAATGATAAAATCAACCTTGGAATTCGAATATATGCTTGTTAGATTTCATAGGAACTATTACATGCTTCGATTCGATAAGGCTAGGCCACTTTATGACCTTTTTAGTGAATTAAAAAGGGTCAAAAACGAGTAAAATCCGTAAATTAACAAGGAAATTCACTTAACCCTCATTTTGTCTGTGTTTGAAAATGATAAAATCAACCTTGGAAGTCGAATATATGCTTGTTAGATTTCATAAAAACTATTACATGCTTCGATTCGACAAGCCTCGACCACTTTAAGCCCTTTTTAGTGAAAGAAAAAGGTCAAAAACTAGTAAAATCCGTAACTTAACAAGGAAATTCACTTAACCCCCATTTTGGCCTTTTTAAAAAATTCTAAAATAAACCATGGATGTCGTAGATATGCTTGTTAGATTTCATAGGAACTATTACATGCTTCGATTCGATAAGGCTAGGCCACTTTATGACCTTTTTAGTGAATTAAAAAGGGTCAAAAACGAGTAAAATCCGTAAATTAACAAGAAAATTCACTTAACCCTCATTTTGTCCATTTTTGAAAATGATAAAACCAACCTTGGAATTCGAATATATGCTTGTTAGATTTCATAGGAACTATTACATGCTTCGATTCGATAAGGCTAGGCCACTTTATGACCTTTTTAGTGAATTAAAAAGGGTCAAAAACGAGTAAATTCCGTAAATTAACAAGGAAATTCACTTAACCCTCATTTTGTCCATTTTTGAAAATGATAAAATCAACCTTGGAATTCGAATATATGCTTGTTAGATTTCATAGGAACTATTACATGCTTCGATTCGATAAGGCTAGGCCACTTTATGACCTTTTTAGTGAATTAAAAAGGGTCAAAAACGAGTAAAATCCATAAATTAACAAGGAAATTCAATTAACCCTCATTTTGTCCATTTTTGAAAATGATAAAATCAACCTTGGAATTCGAATATATGCTTGTTAGATTTCATAGGAACTATTACATGCTTCGATTCGATAAGGCTAGGCCACTTTATGACCTTTTTAGTGAATTAAAAAGGGTCAAAAACGAGTAAAATCCGTAAATTAACAAGGAAATTCACTTAACCCTCATTTTGTCCGTGTTTGAAAATGATAAAATCAACCTTGGAAGTCGAATATATGCTTGTTAGATTTCATAAAAACTATTACATGCTTCGATTCGACAAGCCTCGACCACTTTAAGCCCTTTTTAGTGAAAGAAAAAGGTCAAAAACTAGTAAAATCCGTAACTTAACAAGGAAATTCACTTAACCCCCATTTTGGCCTTTTTAAAAAATTCTAAAATAAACCATGGATGTCGTAGATATGCTTGTTAGATTTCATAGGAACTATTACATGCTTCGATTCGATAAGGCTAGGCCACTTTATGACCTTTTTAGTGAATTAAAAAGGGTCAAAAACGAGTAAAATCCGTAAATTAACAAGAAAATTCACTTAACCCTCATTTTGTCCATTTTCGAAAATGATAAAACCAACCTTGGAATTCGAATATATGCTTGTTAGATTTCATAGGAACTATTACATGCTTCGATTCGATAAGGCTAGGCCACTTTATGACCTTTTTAGTGAATTAAAAAGGGTCAAAAACGAGTAAATTCCGTAAATTAACAAGGAAATTCACTTAACCCTCATTTTGTCCATTTTTGAAAATGATAAAATCAACCTTGGAATTCGAATATATGCTTGTTAGATTTCATAAAAACTATTACATGCTTCGATTCGATAAGGCTAGGCCACTTTATGACCTTTTTAGTGAATTAAAAAGGGTCAAAAACGAGTAAAATCCGTAAATTAACAAGGAAATTCACTTAACCCTCATTTTGTCCGTGTTTGAAAATGATAAAATCAACCTTGGAAGTCGAATATATGCTTGTTAGATTTCATAGGAACTATTACATGCTTCGATTCGACAAGCCTCGACCACTTTAAGTCCTTTTTAGTGAAAGAAAAAAGGTCAAAAACGAGTAAAATCCGTATATTAACAAGGAAATTCACTTAACCGCCATTTTGGCCTTTTTAAAAAATTCTAAAATAAACCATGGATGTCGTAGGTATGCTTGTTAGATTTCCTAGGAACTATTACATGCTTCGATTAGATAAGGCTAGGCCACTTTATGACCTTTTTAGTGAAAGAAAAAGGGTCAAAAACGAGTAAAATCCGTAAATTAACAAGGAAATTCACTTAACCTCCATTTTGTCCGTTTTTAAAAATTTTAAAATAAACCATGGATGTCGTAGATATGCTTGTTAGATTTCACAGGAACTATTACATGCTTCGATTCGATAAGGCTAGGCCACTTTATGACCTTTTTAGTGAATTAAAAAGGGTCAAAAACGAGTAAAATCCGTAAATTAACAAGGAAATTCACTTAACCATCATTTTGTCCGTGTTTGAAAATGATAAAATCAACCTTGGAAGTCGAATATATGCTTGTTAGATTTCATAGGAACTATTACATGCTTCGATTCGACAAGCCTCGACCACTTTAAGCCCTTTTTAGTGAAAGAAAAAAGGTTAAAAACGAGTAAAATCCGTAAATTAACAAGGAAATTCACTTAACCCCCATTTTGGCCTTTTTAAAAAATACTAAACTAAACCATGGATGTCGTAGATATGCTTGTTAGATTTCTTTGGAACTATTACATGATTCGGTTCGATAAGGGTAGGCCACTTTATGACCTTTTTAGTGAAAGAAAAAGGGTCAAAAACGAGTAAAATCCGTAAATTAACAAGAAAATTCACTTAACCATCATTTTGTCCATTTTTGAAAATGATAAAATCAACCTTGGAATTCGAATATATGCTTGTTAGATTTCATAGGAACTATTACATGCTTCGTTTCGATAAGGCTAGGCCACTTTATGACCTTTTTAGTGACTTAAAAAGGGTCAAAAACGAGTAAAATCCGTAAATTAACAAGGAAATTCACTTAACCCTCATTTTGTCCGTGTTTGAAAATGATAAAACCAACCTTGGAAGTCGAATATATGCTTGTTAGATTTCATATTAACTATTACATGCTTCGATTCGACAAGCCTCGACCACTTTAAACCCTTTTTAGTGAAAGAAAAAAGGTCAAAAACGAGTAAAATCCGTAACTTAACAAGGAAATTCACTTAACCCCCATTTTGGCCTTTTTAAAAAATTCTAAAATAAACCATGGATGTCGTAGATATGCTTGTTAGATTTCATAGGAACTATTACATGCTTCAATTCGATAAGGCTAGGCCACTTTATGACCTTTTTAGTGAATTAAAAAGGGTCAAAAACGAGTAAAATCCGTAAATTAACAAGAAAATTCACCTAACCCTCATTTTGTCCATTTTTGAAAATGATAAAATCAACCTTGGAATTCGAATATATGCTTGTTAGATTTCATAGGAACTATTACATGCTTCGATTCGATAAGGCTAGGCCACTTTATGACCTTTTTAGTGAATTAAAAAGGGTCAAAAACGAGTAAAATCCGTAAATTAACAAGGAAATTCACTTAACCCTCATTTTGTCCGTGTTTGAAAATGATAAAATCAACCTTGGAAGTCGAATATATGCTTGTTAGATTTCATAGAAACTATTACATGCTTCGATTCGACAAGCCTCGACCACTTTAAGCCCTTTTTAGTGAAAGAAAAAGGTCAAAAACTAGTAAAATCCGTAACTTAACAAGGAAATTCACTTAACCCCCATTTTGGCCTTTTTAAAAAATTCTAAAATAAACCATGGATGTCGTAGATATGCTTGTTAGATTTCATAGGAACTATTACATGCTTCGATTCGATAAGGCTAGGCCACTTTATGACCTTTTTAGTGAATTAAAAAGGGTCAAAAACGAGTAAAATCCGTAAATTAACAAGAAAATTCACTTAACCCTCATTTTGTCCATTTTTGAAAATGATAAAACCAACCTTGGAATTCGAATATATGCTTGTTAGATTTCATAGGAACTATTACATGCTTCGATTCGATAAGGCTAGGCCACTTTATGACCTTTTTAGTGAATTAAAAAGGGTCAAAAACGAGTAAATTCCGTAAATTAACAAGGAAATTCACTTAACCCTCATTTTGTCCATTTTTGAAAATGATAAAATCAACCTTGGAATTCGAATATATGCTTGTTAGATTTCATAGGAACTATTACATGCTTCGATTCGATAAGGCTAGGCCACTTTATGACCTTTTTAGTGAATTAAAAAGGGTCAAAAACGAGTAAAATCCATAAATTAACAAGGAAATTCAATTAACCCTCATTTTGTCCATTTTTGAAAATGATAAAATCAACCTTGGAATTCGAATATATGCTTGTTAGATTTCATAGGAACTATTACATGCTTCGATTCGATAAGGCTAGGCCACTTTATGACCTTTTTAGTGAATTAAAAAGGGTCAAAAACGAGTAAAATCCGTAAATTAACAAGGAAATTCACTTAACCCTCATTTTGTCCGTGTTTGAAAATGATAAAATCAACCTTGGAAGTCGAATATATGCTTGTTAGATTTCATAAAAACTATTACATGCTTCGATTCGACAAGCCTCGACCACTTTAAGCCCTTTTTAGTGAAAGAAAAAGGTCAAAAACTAGTAAAATCCGTAACTTAACAAGGAAATTCACTTAACCCCCATTTTGGCCTTTTTAAAAAATTCTAAAATAAACCATGGATGTCGTAGATATGCTTGTTAGATTTCATAGGAACTATTACATGCTTCGATTCGATAAGGCTAGGCCACTTTATGACCTTTTTAGTGAATTAAAAAGGGTCAAAAACGAGTAAAATCCGTAAATTAACAAGAAAATTCACTTAACCCTCATTTTGTCCATTTTTGAAAATGATAAAACCAACCTTGGAATTCGAATATATGCTTGTTAGATTTCATAGGAACTATTACATGCTTCGATTCGATAAGGCTAGGCCACTTTATGACCTTTTTAGTGAATTAAAAAGGGTCAAAAACGAGTAAATTCCGTAAATTAACAAGGAAATTCACTTAACCCTCATTTTGTCCATTTTTGAAAATGATAAAATCAACCTTGGAATTCGAATATATGCTTGTTAGATTTCATAAAAACTATTACATGCTTCGATTCGATAAGGCTAGGCCACTTTATGACCTTTTTAGTGAATTAAAAAGGGTCAAAAACGAGTAAAATCCGTAAATTAACAAGGAAATTCACTTAACCCTCATTTTGTCCGTGTTTGAAAATGATAAAATCAACCTTGGAAGTCGAATATATGCTTGTTAGATTTCATAGGAACTATTACATGCTTCGATTCGACAAGCCTCGACCACTTTAAGTCCTTTTTAGTGAAAGAAAAAAGGTCAAAAACGAGTAAAATCCGTATATTAACAAGGAAATTCACTTAACCGCTATTTTGGCCTTTTTAAAAAATTCTAAAATAAACCATGGATGTCGTAGGTATGCTTGTTAGATTTCCTAGGAACTATTACATGCTTCGATTAGATAAGGCTAGGCCACTTTATGACCTTTTTAGTGAAAGAAAAAGGGTCAAAAACGAGTAAAATCCGTAAATTAACAAGGAAATTCACTTAACCTCCATTTTGTCCGTTTTTAAAAATTTTAAAATAAACCATGGATGTCGTAGATATGCTTGTTAGATTTCACAGGAACTATTACATGCTTCGATTCGATAAGGCTAGGCCACTTTATGACCTTTTTAGTGAATTAAAAAGGGTCAAAAACGAGTAAAATCCGTAAATTAACAAGGAAATTCACTTAACCATCATTTTGTCCGTGTTTGAAAATGATAAAATCAACCTTGGAAGTCGAATATATGCTTGTTAGATTTCATAGGAACTATTACATGCTTCGATTCGACAAGCCTCGACCACTTTAAGCCCTTTTTAGTGAAAGAAAAAAGGTTAAAAACGAGTAAAATCCGTAAATTAACAAGGAAATTCACTTAACCCCCATTTTGGCCTTTTTAAAAAATACTAAACTAAACCATGGATGTCGTAGATATGCTTGTTAGATTTCTTTGGAACTATTACATGATTCGGTTCGATAAGGGTAGGCCACTTTATGACCTTTTTAGTGAAAGAAAAAGGGTCAAAAACGAGTAAAATCCGTAAATTAACAAGAAAATTCACTTAACCATCATTTTGTCCATTTTTGAAAATGATAAAATCAACCTTGGAATTCGAATATATGCTTGTTAGATTTCATAGGAACTATTACATGCTTCGTTTCGATAAGGCTAGGCCACTTTATGACCTTTTTAGTGACTTAAAAAGGGTCAAAAACGAGTAAAATCCGTAAATTAACAAGGAAATTCACTTAACCCTCATTTTGTCCGTGTTTGAAAATGATAAAACCAACCTTGGAAGTCGAATATATGCTTGTTAGATTTCATATTAACTATTACATGCTTCGATTCGACAAGCCTCGACCACTTTAAACCCTTTTTAGTGAAAGAAAAAAGGTCAAAAACGAGTAAAATCCGTAACTTAACAAGGAAATTCACTTAACCCCCATTTTGGCCTTTTTAAAAAATTCTAAAATAAACCATGGATGTCGTAGATATGCTTGTTAGATTTCATAGGAACTATTACATGCTTCAATTCGATAAGGCTAGGCCACTTTATGACCTTTTTAGTGAATTAAAAAGGGTCAAAAACGAGTAAAATCCGTAAATTAACAAGAAAATTCACCTAACCCTCATTTTGTCCATTTTTGAAAATGATAAAATCAACCTTGGAATTCGAATATATGCTTGTTAGATTTCATAGGAACTATTACATGCTTCGATTCGATAAGGCTAGGCCACTTTATGACCTTTTTAGTGAATTAAAAAGGGTCAAAAACGAGTAAAATCCGTAAATTAACAAGGAAATTCACTTAACCCTCATTTTGTCCGTGTTTGAAAATGATAAAATCAACCTTGGAAGTCGAATATATGCTTGTTAGATTTCATAGAAACTATTACATGCTTCGATTCGACAAGCCTCGACCACTTTAAGCCCTTTTTAGTGAAAGAAAAAAGGTCAAAAACTAGTAAAATCCGTAACTTAACAAGGAAATTCACTTAACCCCCATTTTGGCCTTTTTAAAAAATTCTAAAATAAACCATGGATGTCGTAGATATGCTTGTTAGATTTCATAGGAACTATTACATGCTTCGATTCGATAAGGCTAGGCCACTTTATGACCTTTTTAGTGAATTAAAAAGGGTGAAAAACGACTAAAATCCGTAAATTAACAAGAAAATTCACTTAACCCTCATTTTGTCCATTTTTGAAAATGATAAAACCAACCTTGGAATTCGAATATATGCTTGTTAGATTTCATAGGAACTATAACATGCTTCGATTCGATAAGGCTAGGCCACTTTATGACCTTTTTAGTGAATTAAAAAGGGTCAAAAACGAGTAAAATCCGTAAATTAACAAGGAAATTCACTTAACCATCATTTTGTCCATTTTTGAAAATGATAAAATCAACCTTGGAATTCGAATATATGCTTGTTAGATTTCATAGGAACTATTACATGCTTCGTTTCGATAAGGCTAGGCCACTTTATGACCTTTTTAGTGACTTAAAAAGGGTCAAAAACGAGTAAAATCCGTAAATTAACAAGGAAATTCACTTAACCCTCATTTTGTCCATTTTTGAAAATGATAAAATCAACCTTGGAATTCGAATATATGCTTGTTAGATTTCATAGGAACTATTACATGCTTCGATTCGATAAGGCTAGGCCACTTTATGACCTTTTTAGTGAATTAAAAAGGGTCAAAAACGAGTAAATTCCGTAAATTAACAAGGAAATTCACTTAACCCTCATTTTGTCCATTTTTGAAAATGATAAAATCAACCTTGGAATTCGAATATATGCTTGTTAGATTTCATAGGAACTATTACATGCTTCGATTCGATAAGGCTAGGCCACTTTATGACCTTTTTAGTGAATTAAAAAGGGTCAAAAACGAGTAAAATCCATAAATTAACAAGGAAATTCAATTAACCCTCATTTTGTCCATTTTTGAAAATGATAAAATCAACCTTGGAATTCGAATATATGCTTGTTAGATTTCATAGGAACTATTACATGCTTCGATTCGATAAGGCTAGGCCACTTTATGACCTTTTTAGTGAATTAAAATGGGTCAAAAACGAGTAAAATCCGTAAATTAACAAGGAAATTCACTTAACCCTCATTTTGTCCGTGTTTGAAAATGATAAAATCAACCTTGGAAGTCGAATATATGCTTGTTAGATTTCATAAAAACTATTACATGCTTCGATTCGACAAGCCTCGACCACTTTAAGCCCTTTTTAGTGAAAGAAAAAGGTCAAAAACTAGTAAAATCCGTAACTTAACAAGGAAATTCACTTAACCCCCATTTTGGCCTTTTTAAAAAATTCTAAAATAAACCATGGATGTCGTAGATATGCTTGTTAGATTTCATAGGAACTATTACATGCTTCGATTCGATAAGGCTAGGCCACTTTATGACCTTTTTAGTGAATTAAAAAGGGTCAAAAACGAGTAAAATCCGTAAATTAACAAGAAAATTCACTTAACCCTCATTTTGTCCATTTTTGAAAATGATAAAACCAACCTTGGAATTCGAATATACGCTTGTTAGATTTCATAGGAACTATTACATGCTTCGATTCGATAAGGCTAGGCCACTTTATGACCTTTTTAGTGAATTAAAAAGGGTCAAAAACGAGTAAATTCCGTAAATTAACAAGGAAATTCACTTAACCCTCATTTTGTCCATTTTTGAAAATGATAAAATCAACCTTGGAATTCGAATATATGCTTGTTAGATTTCATAGGAACTATTACATGCTTCGATTCGATAAGGCTAGGCCACTTTATGACCTTTTTAGTGAATTAAAAAGGGTCAAAAACGAGTAAAATCCGTAAATTAACAAGAAAATTCACTTAACCCTCATTTTGTCCATTTTTGAAAATGATAAAACCAACCTTGGAATTCGAATATACGCTTGTTAGATTTCATAGGAACTATTACATGCTTCGATTCGATAAGGCTAGGCCACTTTATGACCTTTTTAGTGAATTAAAAAGGGTCAAAAACGAGTAAATTCCGTAAATTAACAAGGAAATTCACTTAACCCTCATTTTGTCCATTTTTGAAAATGATAAAATCAACCTTGGAATTCGAATATATGCTTGTTAGATTTCATAGGAACTATTACATGCTTCGATTCGATAAGGCTAGGCCACTTTATGACCTTTTTAGTGAATTAAAAAGGGTCAAAAACGAGTAAAATCCGTAAATTAACAAGGAAATTCACCTAACCCTCATTTTGTCCGTGTTTGAAAATGATAAAATCAACCTTGGAAGTCGAATATATGCTTGTTAGATTTCATAGGAACTATTACATGCTTCGATTCGACAAGGCTAGGCCACTTTATGACCTTTTTAGTGAATTAAAAAGGGTCAAAAACGAGTAAAATCCGTAAATTAACAAGGAAATTCACTTAACCCACATTTTGTCCGTGTTTGAAAATGATAAAATCAACCTTGGAAGTCGAATATATGCTTGTTAGATTTCATAGAAACTATTACATGCTTCGATTCGACAAGCCTCGACCACTTTAAGCCCTTTTTAGTGAAAGAAAAAAGGTCAAAAACTAGTAAAATCCGTAACTTAACAAGGAAATTCACTTAACCCCCATTTTGGCCTTTTTAAAAAATTCTAAAATAAACCATGGATGTCGTAGATATGCTTGTTAGATTTCATAGGAACTATTACATGCTTCGATTCGATAAGGCTAGGCCACTTTATGACCTTTTTAGTGAATTAAAAAGGGTCAAAAACGAGTAAAATCCGTAAATTAACAAGAAAATTCACTTAACCCTCATTTTGTCCATTTTTGAAAATGATAAAACCAACCTTGGAATTCGAATATATGCTTGTTAGATTTCATAGGAACTATTACATGCTTCGATTCGATAAGGCTAGGCCACTTTATGACCTTTTTAGTGAATTAAAAAGGGTCAAAAACGAGTAAATTCCGTAAATTAACAAGGAAATTCACTTAACCCTCATTTTGTCCATTTTTGAAAATGATAAAATCAACCTTGGAATTCGAATATATGCTTGTTAGATTTCATAGGAACTATTACATGCTTCGATTCGATAAGGCTAGGCCACTTTATGACCTTTTTAGTGAATTAAAAAGGGTCAAAAACGAGTAAAATCCGTAAATTAACAAGGAAATTCACTTAACCCTCATTTTGTCCGTGTTTGAAAATGATAAAATCAACCTTGGAAGTCGAATATATGCTTGTTAGATTTCATAGGAACTATTACATGCTTCGATTCGACAAGCCTCGACCACTTTAAGTCCTTTTTAGTGAAAGAAAAAAGGTCAAAAACGAGTAAAATCCGTATATTAACAAGGAAATTCACTTAACCCCCATTTTGGCCTTTTTAAAAAATTCTAAAATAAACCATGGATGTCGTAGATATGCTTGTTAGATTTCCTAGGAACTATTACATGCTTCGATTAGATAAGGCTAGGCCACTTTATGACCTTTTTAGTGAAAGAAAAAGGGTCAAAAACGAGTAAAATCCGTAAATTAACAAGGAAATTCACTTAACCTCCATTTTGTCCGTTTTTAAAAATTTTAAAATAAACCATGGATGTCGTAGATATGCTTGTTAGATTTCACAGGAACTATTACATGCTTCGATTCGATAAGGCTAGGCCACTTTATGACCTTTTTAGTGAATTAAAAAGGGTCAAAAACGAGTAAAATCCGTAAATTAACAAGGAAATTCACTTAACCATCATTTTGTCCGTGTTTGAAAATGATAAAATCAACCTTGGAAGTCGAATATATGCTTGTTAGATTTCATAGGAACTATTACATGCTTCGATTCGACAAGCCTCGACCACTTTAAGCCCTTTTTAGTGAAAGAAAAAAGGTTAAAAACGAGTAAAATCCGTAAATTAACAAGGAAATTCACTTAACCCCCATTTTGGCCTTTTTAAAAAATACTAAACTAAACCATGGATGTCGTAGATATGCTTGTTAGATTTCTTTGGAACTATTACATGATTCGGTTCGATAAGGGTAGGCCACTTTATGACCTTTTTAGTGAAAGAAAAAGGGTCAAAAACGAGTAAAATCCGTAAATTAACAAGAAAATTCACTTAACCATCATTTTGTCCATTTTTGAAAATGATAAAATCAACCTTGGAATTCGAATATATGCTTGTTAGATTTCATAGGAACTATTACATGCTTCGTATCGATAAGGCTAGGCCACTTTATGAACTTTTTAGTGACTTAAAAAGGGTCAAAAACGAGTAAAATCCGTAAATTAACAAGGAAATTCACTTAACCCTCATTTTGTCCGTGTTTGAAAATGATAAAACCAACCTTGGAAGTCGAATATATGCTTGTTAGATTTCATATGAACTATTACATGCTTCGATTCGACAAGCCTCGACCACTTTAAACCCTTTTTAGTGAAAGAAAAAAGGTCAAAAACGAGTAAAATCCGTAACTTAACAAGGAAATTCACTTAACCCCCATTTTGGCCTTTTTAAAAAATTCTAAAATAAACCATGGATGTCGTAGATATGCTTGTTAGATTTCATAGGAACTATTACATGCTTCGATTCGATAAGGCTAGGCCACTTTATGACCTTTTTAGTGAATTAAAAAGGGTCAAAAACGAGTAAAATCCGTAAATTAACAAGAAAATTCACCTAACCCTCATTTTGTCCATTTTTGAAAATGATAAAATCAACCTTGGAATTCGAATATATGCTTGTTAGATTTCATAGGAACTATTACATGCTTCGATTCGATAAGGCTAGGCCACTTTATGACCTTTTTAGTGAATTAAAAAGGGTCAAAAACGAGTAAAATCCGTAAATTAACAAGGAAATTCACCTAACCCTCATTTTGTCCGTGTTTGAAAATGATAAAATCAACCTTGGAAGTCGAATATATGCTTGTTAGATTTCATAGGAACTATTACATGCTTCGATTCGACAAGGCTAGGCCACTTTATGACCTTTTTAGTGAATTAAAAAGGGTCAAAAACGAGTAAAATCCGTAAATTAACAAGGAAATTCACTTAACCCACATTTTGTCCGTGTTTGAAAATGATAAAATCAACCTTGGAAGTCGAATATATGCTTGTTAGATTTCATAGAAACTATTACATGCTTCGATTCGACAAGCCTCGACCACTTTAAGCCCTTTTTAGTGAAAGAAAAAAGGTCAAAAACTAGTAAAATCCGTAACTTAACAAGGAAATTCACTTAACCCCCATTTTGGCCTTTTTAAAAAATTCTAAAATAAACCATGGATGTCGTAGATATGCTTGTTAGATTTCATAGGAACTATTACATGCTTCGATTCGATAAGGCTAGGCCACTTTATGACCTTTTTAGTGAATTAAAAAGGGTCAAAAACGAGTAAAATCCGTAAATTAACAAGAAAATTCACTTAACCCTCATTTTGTCCATTTTTGAAAATGATAAAACCAACCTTGGAATTCGAATATATGCTTGTTAGATTTCATAGGAACTATTACATGCTTCGATTCGATAAGGCTAGGCCACTTTATGACCTTTTTAGTGAATTAAAAAGGGTCAAAAACGAGTAAATTCCGTAAATTAACAAGGAAATTCACTTAACCCTCATTTTGTCCATTTTTGAAAATGATAAAATCAACCTTGGAATTCGAATATATGCTTGTTAGATTTCATAGGAACTATTACATGCTTCGATTCGATAAGGCTAGGCCACTTTATGACCTTTTTAGTGAATTAAAAAGGGTCAAAAACGAGTAAAATCCGTAAATTAACAAGGAAATTCACTTAACCCTCATTTTGTCCGTGTTTGAAAATGATAAAATCAACCTTGGAAGTCGAATATATGCTTGTTAGATTTCATAGGAACTATTACATGCTTCGATTCGACAAGCCTCGACCACTTTAAGTCCTTTTTAGTGAAAGAAAAAAGGTCAAAAACGAGTAAAATCCGTATATTAACAAGGAAATTCACTTAACCCCCATTTTGGCCTTTTTAAAAAATTCTAAAATAAACCATGGATGTCGTAGATATGCTTGTTAGATTTCCTAGGAACTATTACATGCTTCGATTAGATAAGGCTAGGCCACTTTATGACCTTTTTAGTGAAAGAAAAAGGGTCAAAAACGAGTAAAATCCGTAAATTAACAAGGAAATTCACTTAACCTCCATTTTGTCCGTTTTTAAAAATTTTAAAATAAACCATGGATGTCGTAGATATGCTTGTTAGATTTCACAGGAACTATTACATGCTTCGATTCGATAAGGCTAGGCCACTTTATGACCTTTTTAGTGAATTAAAAAGGGTCAAAAACGAGTAAAATCCGTAAATTAACAAGGAAATTCACTTAACCATCATTTTGTCCGTGTTTGAAAATGATAAAATCAACCTTGGAAGTCGAATATATGCTTGTTAGATTTCATAGGAACTATTACATGCTTCGATTCGACAAGCCTCGACCACTTTAAGCCCTTTTTAGTGAAAGAAAAAAGGTTAAAAACGAGTAAAATCCGTAAATTAACAAGGAAATTCACTTAACCCCCATTTTGGCCTTTTTAAAAAATACTAAACTAAACCATGGATGTCGTAGATATGCTTGTTAGATTTCTTTGGAACTATTACATGATTCGGTTCGATAAGGGTAGGCCACTTTATGACCTTTTTAGTGAAAGAAAAAGGGTCAAAAACGAGTAAAATCCGTAAATTAACAAGAAAATTCACTTAACCATCATTTTGTCCATTTTTGAAAATGATAAAATCAACCTTGGAATTCGAATATATGCTTGTTAGATTTCATAGGAACTATTACATGCTTCGTATCGATAAGGCTAGGCCACTTTATGAACTTTTTAGTGACTTAAAAAGGGTCAAAAACGAGTAAAATCCGTAAATTAACAAGGAAATTCACTTAACCCTCATTTTGTCCGTGTTTGAAAATGATAAAACCAACCTTGGAAGTCGAATATATGCTTGTTAGATTTCATATGAACTATTACATGCTTCGATTCGACAAGCCTCGACCACTTTAAACCCTTTTTAGTGAAAGAAAAAAGGTCAAAAACGAGTAAAATCCGTAACTTAACAAGGAAATTCACTTAACCCCCATTTTGGCCTTTTTAAAAAATTCTAAAATAAACCATGGATGTCGTAGATATGCTTGTTAGATTTCATAGGAACTATTACATGCTTCGATTCGATAAGGCTAGGCCACTTTATGACCTTTTTAGTGAATTAAAAAGGGTCAAAAACGAGTAAAATCCGTAAATTAACAAGAAAATTCACCTAACCCTCATTTTGTCCATTTTTGAAAATGATAAAATCAACCTTGGAATTCGAATATATGCTTGTTAGATTTCATAGGAACTATTACATGCTTCGATTCGATAAGGCTAGGCCACTTTATGACCTTTTTAGTGAATTAAAAAGGGTCAAAAACGAGTAAAATCCGTAAATTAACAAGGAAATTCACTTAACCCTCATTTTGTCCGTGTTTGAAAATGATAAAATCAACCTTGGAAGTCGAATATATGCTTGTTAGATTTCATAGAAACTATTACATGCTTCGATTCGACAAGCCTCGACCACTTTAAGCCCTTTTTAGTGAAAGAAAAAAGGTCAAAAACTAGTAAAATCCGTAACTTAACAAGGAAATTCACTTAACCCCCATTTTGGCCTTTTTAAAAAATTCTAAAATAAACCATGGATGTCGTAGATATGCTTGTTAGATTTCATAGGAACTATTACATGCTTCGATTCGATAAGGCTAGGCCACTTTATGACCTTTTTAGTGAATTAAAAAGGGTGAAAAACGACTAAAATCCGTAAATTAACAAGAAAATTCACTTAACCCTCATTTTGTCCATTTTTGAAAATGATAAAACCAACCTTGGAATTCGAATATATGCTTGTTAGATTTCATAGGAACTATTACATGCTTCGATTCGATAAGGCTAGGCCACTTTATGACCTTTTTAGTGAATTAAAAAGGGTCAAAAACGAGTAAAATCCGTAAATTAACAAGGAAATTCACTTAACCATCATTTTGTCCATTTTTGAAAATGATAAAATCAACCTTGGAATTCGAATATATGCTTGTTAGATTTCATAGGAACTATTACATGCTTCGTTTCGATAAGGCTAGGCCACTTTATGACCTTTTTAGTGACTTAAAAAGGGTCAAAAACGAGTAAAATCCGTAAATTAACAAGGAAATTCACTTAACCCTCATTTTGTCCATTTTTGAAAATGATAAAATCAACCTTGGAATTCGAATATATGCTTGTTAGATTTCATAGGAACTATTACATGCTTCGATTCGATAAGGCTAGGCCACTTTATGACCTTTTTAGTGAATTAAAAAGGGTCAAAAACGAGTAAATTCCGTAAATTAACAAGGAAATTCACTTAACCCTCATTTTGTCCATTTTTGAAAATGATAAAATCAACCTTGGAATTCGAATATATGCTTGTTAGATTTCATAGGAACTATTACATGCTTCGATTCGATAAGGCTAGGCCACTTTATGACCTTTTTAGTGAATTAAAAAGGGTCAAAAACGAGTAAAATCCGTAAATTAACAAGAAAATTCACTTAACCCTCATTTTGTCCATTTTTGAAAATGATAAAACCAACCTTGGAATTCGAATATATGCTTGTTAGATTTCATAGGAACTATTACATGCTTCGATTCGATAAGGCTAGGCCACTTTATGACCTTTTTAGTGAATTAAAAAGGGTCAAAAACGAGTAAATTCCGTAAATTAACAAGGAAATTCACTTAACCCTCATTTTGTCCATTTTTGAAAATGATAAAATCAACCTTGGAATTCGAATATATGCTTGTTAGATTTCATAGGAACTATTACATGCTTCGATTCGATAAGGCTAGGCCACTTTATGACCTTTTTAGTGAATTAAAAAGGGTCAAAAACGAGTAAAATCCGTAAATTAACAAGGAAATTCACTTAACCCTCATTTTGTCCGTGTTTGAAAATGATAAAATCAACCTTGGAAGTCGAATATATGCTTGTTAGATTTCATAGGAACTATTACATGCTTCGATTCGACAAGCCTCGACCACTTTAAGTCCTTTTTAGTGAAAGAAAAAAGGTCAAAAACGAGTAAAATCCGTATATTAACAAGGAAATTCACTTAACCCCCATTTTGGCCTTTTTAAAAAATTCTAAAATAAACCATGGATGTCGTAGATATGCTTGTTAGATTTCCTAGGAACTATTACATGCTTCGATTAGATAAGGCTAGGCCACTTTATGACCTTTTTAGTGAAAAAAAAAGGGTCAAAAACGAGTAAAATCCGTAAATTAACAAGGAAATTCACTTAACCTCCATTTTGTCCGTTTTTAAAAATTTTAAAATAAACCATGGATGTCGTAGATATGCTTGTTAGATTTCACAGGAACTATTACATGCTTCGATTCGATAAGGCTAGGCCACTTTATGACCTTTTTAGTGAATTAAAAAGGGTCAAAAACGAGTAAAATCCGTAAATTAACAAGGAAATTCACTTAACCATCATTTTGTCCGTGTTTGAAAATGATAAAATCAACCTTGGAAGTCGAATATATGCTTGTTAGATTTCATAGGAACTATTACATGCTTCGATTCGACAAGCCTCGACCACTTTAAGCCCTTTTTAGTGAAAGAAAAAAGGTTAAAAACGAGTAAAATCCGTAAATTAACAAGGAAATTCACTTAACCCCCATTTTGGCCTTTTTAAAAAATACTAAACTAAACCATGGATGTCGTAGATATGCTTGTTAGATTTCTTTGGAACTATTACATGATTCGGTTCGATAAGGGTAGGCCACTTTATGACCTTTTTAGTGAAAGAAAAAGGGTCAAAAACGAGTAAAATCCGTAAATTAACAAGAAAATTCACTTAACCATCATTTTGTCCATTTTTGAAAATGATAAAATCAACCTTGGAATTCGAATATATGCTTGTTAGATTTCATAGGAACTATTACATGCTTCGTTTCGATAAGGCTAGGCCACTTTATGAACTTTTTAGTGACTTAAAAAGGGTCAAAAACGAGTAAAATCCGTAAATTAACAAGGAAATTCACTTAACCCTCATTTTGTCCGTGTTTGAAAATGATAAAACCAACCTTGGAAGTCGAATATATGCTTGTTAGATTTCATATGAACTATTACATGCTTCGATTCGACAAGCCTCGACCACTTTAAACCCTTTTTAGTGAAAGAAAAAAGGTCAAAAACGAGTAAAATCCGTAACTTAACAAGGAAATTCACTTAACCCCCATTTTGGCCTTTTTAAAAAATTCTAAAATAAACCATGGATGTCGTAGATATGCTTGTTAGATTTCATAGGAACTATTACATGCTTCGATTCGATAAGGCTAGGCCACTTTATGACCTTTTTAGTGAATTAAAAAGGGTCAAAAACGAGTAAAATCCGTAAATTAACAAGAAAATTCACCTAACCCTCATTTTGTCCATTTTTGAAAATGATAAAATCAACCTTGGAATTCGAATATATGCTTGTTAGATTTCATAGGAACTATTACATGCTTCGATTCGATAAGGCTAGGCCACTTTATGACCTTTTTAGTGAATTAAAAAGGGTCAAAAACGAGTAAAATCCGTAAATTAACAAGGAAATTCACTTAACCCTCATTTTGTCCGTGTTTGAAAATGATAAAATCAACCTTGGAAGTCGAATATATGCTTGTTAGATTTCATAGAAACTATTACATGCTTCGATTCGACAAGCCTCGACCACTTTAAGCCCTTTTTAGTGAAAGAAAAAAGGTCAAAAACTAGTAAAATCCGTAACTTAACAAGGAAATTCACTTAACCCCCATTTTGGCCTTTTTAAAAAATTCTAAAATAAACCATGGATGTCGTAGATATGCTTGTTAGATTTCATAGGAACTATTACATGCTTCGATTCGATAAGGCTAGGCCACTTTATGACCTTTTTAGTGAATTAAAAAGGGTGAAAAACGACTAAAATCCGTAAATTAACAAGAAAATTCACTTAACCCTCATTTTGTCCATTTTTGAAAATGATAAAACCAACCTTGGAATTCGAATATATGCTTGTTAGATTTCATAGGAACTATTACATGCTTCGATTCAATAAGGCTAGGCCACTTTATGACCTTTTTAGTGAATTAAAAAGGGTCAAAAACGAGTAAAATCCGTAAATTAACAAGGAAATTCACTTAACCATCATTTTGTCCATTTTTGAAAATGATAAAATCAACCTTGGAATTCGAATATATGCTTGTTAGATTTCATAGGAACTATTACATGCTTCGTTTCGATAAGGCTAGGCCACTTTATGACCTTTTTAGTGACTTAAAAAGGGTCAAAAACGAGTAAAATCCGTAAATTAACAAGGAAATTCACTTAACCCTCATTTTGTCCATTTTTGAAAATGATAAAATCAACCTTGGAATTCGAATATATGCTTGTTAGATTTCATAGGAACTATTACATGCTTCGATTCGATAAGGCTAGGCCACTTTATGACCTTTTTAGTGAATTAAAAAGGGTCAAAAACGAGTAAATTCCGTAAATTAACAAGGAAATTCACTTAACCCTCATTTTGTCCATTTTTGAAAATGATAAAATCAACCTTGGAATTCGAATATATGCTTGTTAGATTTCATAGGAACTATTACATGCTTCGATTCGATAAGGCTAGGCCACTTTATGACCTTTTTAGTGAATTAAAAAGGGTCAAAAACGAGTAAAATCCGTAAATTAACAAGAAAATTCACTTAACCCTCATTTTGTCCATTTTTGAAAATGATAAAACCAACCTTGGAATTCGAATATATGCTTGTTAGATTTCATAGGAACTATTACATGCTTCGATTCGATAAGGCTAGGCCACTTTATGACCTTTTTAGTGAATTAAAAAGGGTCAAAAACGAGTAAATTCCGTAAATTAACAAGGAAATTCACTTAACCCTCATTTTGTCCATTTTTGAAAATGATAAAATCAACCTTGGAATTCGAATATATGCTTGTTAGATTTCATAGGAACTATTACATGCTTCGATTCGATAAGGCTAGGCCACTTTATGACCTTTTTAGTGAATTAAAAAGGGTCAAAAACGAGTAAAATCCGTAAATTAACAAGGAAATTCACTTAACCCTCATTTTGTCCGTGTTTGAAAATGATAAAATCAACCTTGGAAGTCGAATATATGCTTGTTAGATTTCATAGGAACTATTACATGCTTCGATTCGACAAGCCTCGACTACTTTAAGTCCTTTTTAGTGAAAGAAAAAAGGTCAAAAACGAGTAAAATCCGTATATTAACAAGGAAATTCACTTAACCCCCATTTTGGCCTTTTTAAAAAATTCTAAAATAAACCATGGATGTCGTAGATATGCTTGTTAGATTTCCTAGGAACTATTACATGCTTCGATTCGATAAGGCTAGGCCACTTTATGACTTTTTTAGTGAAAGAAAAAGGGTCAAAAACGAGTAAAATCCGTAAATTAACAAGGAAATTCACTTAACCTCCATTTTGTCCGTTTTTAAAAATTTTAAAATAAACCATGGATGTCGTAGATATGCTTGTTAGATTTCACAGGAACTATTACATGCTTCGATTCGATAAGGCTAGGCCACTTTATGACCTTTTTAGTGAATTAAAAAGGGTCAAAAACGAGTAAAATCCGTAAATTAACAAGGAAATTCACTTAACCATCATTTTGTCCGTGTTTGAAAATGATAAAATCAACCTTGGAAGTCGAATATATGCTTGTTAGATTTCATAGGAACTATTACATGCTTCGATTCGACAAGCCTCGACCACTTTAAGCCCTTTTTAGTGAAAGAAAAAAGGTTAAAAACGAGTAAAATCCGTAAATTAACAAGGAAATTCACTTAACCCCCATTTTGGCCTTTTTAAAAAATACTAAACTAAACCATGGATGTCGTAGATATGCTTGTTAGATTTCTTAGGAACTATTACATGATTCGGTTCGATAAGGGTAGGCCACTTTATGACCTTTTTAGTGAAAGAAAAAGGGTCAAAAACGAGTAAAATCCGTAAATTAACAAGAAAATTCACCTAACCCTCATTTTGTCCATTTTTGAAAATGATAAAATCAACCTTGGAATTCGAATATATGCTTGTTAGATTTCATAGGAACTATTACATGCTTCGATTCGATAAGGCTAGGCCACTTTATGACCTTTTTAGTGAATTAAAAAGGGTCAAAAACGAGTAAAATCCGTAAATTAACAAGGAAATTCACTTAACCCTCATTTTGTCCGTGTTTGAAAATGATAAAATCAACCTTGGAAGTCGAATATATGCTTGTTAGATTTCATAGAAACTATTACATGCTTCGATTCGACAAGCCTCGACCACTTTAAGCCCTTTTTAGTGAAAGAAAAAAGGTCAAAAACTAGTAAAATCCGTAACTTAACAAGGAAATTCACTTAACCCCCATTTTGGCCTTTTTAAAAAATTCTAAAATAAACCATGGATGTCGTAGATATGCTTGTTAGATTTCATAGGAACTATTACATGCTTCGATTCGATAAGGCTAGGCCACTTTATGACCTTTTTAGTGAATTAAAAAGGGTGAAAAACGACTAAAATCCGTAAATTAACAAGAAAATTCACTTAACCCTCATTTTGTCCATTTTTGAAAATGATAAAACCAACCTTGGAATTCGAATATATGACTTTATGACCTTTTTAGTGAATTAAAAAGGGTCAAAAACGAGTAAAATCCGTAAATTAACAAGGAAATTCACTTAACCATCATTTTGTCCATTTTTGAAAATGATAAAATCAACCTTGGAATTCGAATATATGCTTGTTAGATTTCATAGGAACTATTACATGCTTCGTTTCGATAAGGCTAGGCCACTTTATGACCTTTTTAGTGACTTAAAAAGGGTCAAAAACGAGTAAAATCCGTAAATTAACAAGGAAATTCACTTAACCCTCATTTTGTCCATTTTTGAAAATGATAAAATCAACCTTGGAATTCGAATATATGCTTGTTAGATTTCATAGGAACTATTACATGCTTCGATTCGATAAGGCTAGGCCACTTTATGACCTTTTTAGTGAATTAAAAAGGGTCAAAAACGAGTAAAATCCGTAAATTAACAAGGAAATTCACTTAACCATCATTTTGTCCATTTTTGAAAATGATAAAATCAACCTTGGAATTCGAATATATGCTTGTTAGATTTCATAGGAACTATTACATGCTTCGTTTCGATAAGGCTAGGCCACTTTATGACCTTTTTAGTGACTTAAAAAGGGTCAAAAACGAGTAAAATCCGTAAATTAACAAGGAAATTCACTTAACCCTCATTTTGTCCATTTTTGAAAATGATAAAATCAACCTTGGAATTCGAATATATGCTTGTTAGATTTCATAGGAACTATTACATGCTTCGATTCGATAAGGCTAGGCCACTTTATGACCTTTTTAGTGAATTAAAAAGGGTCAAAAACGAGTAAATTCCGTAAATTAACAAGGAAATTCACTTAACCCTCATTTTGTCCATTTTTGAAAATGATAAAATCAACCTTGGAATTCGAATATATGCTTGTTAGATTTCATAGGAACTATTACATGCTTCGATTCGATAAGGCTAGGCCACTTTATGACCTTTTTAGTGAATTAAAAAGGGTCAAAAACGAGTAAAATCCGTAAATTAACAAGAAAATTCACTTAACCCTCATTTTGTCCATTTTTGAAAATGATAAAACCAACCTTGGAATTCGAATATATGCTTGTTAGATTTCATAGGAACTATTACATGCTTCGATTCGATAAGGCTAGGCCACTTTATGACCTTTTTAGTGAATTAAAAAGGGTCAAAAACGAGTAAATTCCGTAAATTAACAAGGAAATTCACTTAACCCTCATTTTGTCCATTTTTGAAAATGATAAAATCAACCTTGGAATTCGAATATATGCTTGTTAGATTTCATAGGAACTATTACATGCTTCGATTCGATAAGGCTAGGCCACTTTATGACCTTTTTAGTGAATTAAAAAGGGTCAAAAACGAGTAAAATCCGTAAATTAACAAGGAAATTCACTTAACCCTCATTTTGTCCGTGTTTGAAAATGATAAAATCAACCTTGGAAGTCGAATATATGCTTGTTAGATTTCATAGAAACTATTACATGCTTCGATTCGACAAGCCTCGACCACTTTAAGCCCTTTTTAGTGAAAGAAAAAAGGTCAAAAACTAGTAAAATCCGTAACTTAACAAGGAAATTCACTTAACCCCCATATTGGCCTTTTTAAAAAATTCTAAAATAAACCATGGATGTCGTAGATATGCTTGTTAGATTTCATAGGAACTATTACATGCTTCGATTCGATAAGGCTAGGCCACTTTATGACCTTTTTAGTGAATTAAAAAGGGTCAAAAACGAGTAAAATCCGTAAATTAACAAGAAAATTCACCTAACCCTCATTTTGTCCATTTTTGAAAATGATAAAATCAACCTTGGAATTCGAATATATGCTTGTTAGATTTCATAGGAACTATTACATGCTTCGATTCGATAAGGCTAGGCCACTTTATGACCTTTTTAGTGAATTAAAAAGGGTCAAAAACGAGTAAAATCCGTAAATTAACAAGGAAATTCAGTTAACCCTCATTTTGTCCGTGTTTGAAAATGATAAAATCAACCTTGGAAGTCGAATATATGCTTGTTAGATTTCATAGAAACTATTACATGCTTCGATTCGACAAGCCTCGACCACTTTAAGCCCTTTTTAGTGAAAGAAAAAAGGTCAAAAACTAGTAAAATCCGTAACTTAACAAGGAAATTCACTTAACCCCCATTTTGGCCTTTTTAAAAAATTCTAAAATAAACCGTGGATGTCGTAGATATGCTTGTTAGATTTCATAGGAACTATTACATGCTTCGATTCGACAAGCCTCGACCACTTTAAGTCCTTTTTAGTGAAAGAAAAAAGGTCAAAAACGAGTAAAATCCGTATATTAACAAGGAAATTCACTTAACCCCCATTTTGGCCTTTTTAAAAAATTCTAAAATAAACCATGGATGTCGTAGATATGCTTGTTAGATTTCCTAGGAACTATTACATGCTTCGATTCGATAAGGCTAGGCCACTTTATGACTTTTTTAGTGAAAGAAAAAGGGTCAAAAACGAGTAAAATCCGTAAATTAACAAGGAAATTCACTTAACCTCCATTTTGTCCGTTTTTAAAAATTTTAAAATAAACCATGGATGTCGTAGATATGCTTGTTAGATTTCACAGGAACTATTACATGCTTCGATTCGATAAGGCTAGGCCACTTTATGACCTTTTTAGTGAATTAAAAAGGGTCAAAAACGAGTAAAATCCGTAAATTAACAAGGAAATTCACTTAACCATCATTTTGTCCGTGTTTGAAAATGATAAAATCAACCTTGGAAGTCGAATATATGCTTGTTAGATTTCATAGGAACTATTACATGCTTCGATTCGACAAGCCTCGACCACTTTAAGCCCTTTTTAGTGAAAGAAAAAAGGTTAAAAACGAGTAAAATCCGTAAATTAACAAGGAAATTCACTTAACCCCCATTTTGGCCTTTTTAAAAAATACTAAACTAAACCATGGATGTCGTAGATATGCTTGTTAGATTTCTTAGGAACTATTACATGATTCGGTTCGATAAGGGTAGGCCACTTTATGACCTTTTTAGTGAAAGAAAAAGGGTCAAAAACGAGTAAAATCCGTAAATTAACAAGAAAATTCACTTAACCATCATTTTGTCCATTTTTGAAAATGATAAAATCAACCTTGGAATTCGAATATATGCTTGTTAGATTTCATAGGAACTATTACATGCTTCGTTTCGATAAGGCTAGGCCACTTTATGACCTTTTTAGTGACTTAAAAAGGGTCAAAAACGAGTAAAATCCGTAAATTAACAAGGAAATTCACTTAACCCTCATTTTGTCCGTGTTTGAAAATGATAAAATCAACCTTGGAAGTCGAATATATGCTTGTTAGATTTCATATGAACTATTACATGCTTCGATTCGACAAGCCTCGACCACTTTAAACCCTTTTTAGTGAAAGAAAAAAGGTCAAAAACGAGTAAAATCCGTAACTTAACAAGGAAATTCACTTAACCCCCATTTTGGCCTTTTTAAAAAATTCTAAAATAAACCATGGATGTCGTAGATATGCTTGTTAGATTTCATAGGAACTATTACATGCTTCGATTCGATAAGGCTAGGCCACTTTATGACCTTTTTAGTGAATTAAAAAGGGTCAAAAACGAGTAAAATCCGTAAATTAACAAGAAAATTCACCTAACCCTCATTTTGTCCATTTTTGAAAATGATAAAATCAACCTTGGAATTCGAATATATGCTTGTTAGATTTCATAGGAACTATTACATGCTTCGATTCGATAAGGCTAGGCCACTTTATGACCTTTTTAGTGAATTAAAAAGGGTCAAAAACGAGTAAAATCCGTAAATTAACAAGGAAATTCACTTAACCCTCATTTTGTCCGTGTTTGAAAATGATAAAATCAACCTTGGAAGTCGAATATATGCTTGTTAGATTTCATAGAAACTATTACATGCTTCGATTCGACAAGCCTCGACCACTTTAAGCCCTTTTTAGTGAAAGAAAAAAGGTCAAAAACTAGTAAAATCCGTAACTTAACAAGGAAATTCACTTAACCCCCATTTTGGCCTTTTTAAAAAATTCTAAAATAAACCGTGGATGTCGTAGATATGCTTGTTAGATTTCATAGGAACTATTACATGCTTCGATTCGATAAGGCTAGGCCACTTTATGACCTTTTTAATGAATTAAAAAGGGTCAAAAACGACTAAAATCCGTAAATTAACAAGAAAATTCACTTAACCCTCATTTTGTCCATTTTTGAAAATGATAAAACCAACCTTGGAATTCGAATATATGCTTGTTAGATTTCATTGGAACTATTACATGCTTCGATTCGATAAGGCTAGGCCACTTTATGACCTTTTTAGTGAATTAAAAAGGGTCAAAAACGAGTAAAATCCGTAAATTAACAAGGAAATTCACTTAACCCTCATTTTGTCCATTTTTGAAAATGATAAAATCAACCTTGGAATTCGAATATATGCTTATTAGATTTCATAGGAACTATTACATGCTACGATTCGATAAGGCTAGGCCACTTTATGACCTTTTTAGTGAATTAAAAAGGGTCAAAAACGAGTAAAATCCGTAAATTAACAAGGAAATTCACTTAACCCTCATTTTGTCCGTGTTTGAAAATGATAAAATCAACCTTTGAAGTCGAATATATGCTTGTTAGATTTCATAGGAACTATTACATGCTTCGATTCGACAAGCCTCGACCACTTTAAGTCCTTTTTAGTGAAAGAAAAAAGGTCAAAAACAAGTAAAATCCGTATATTAACAAGGAAATTCACTTAACCCCCATTTTGGCCTTTTTAAAAGATTCTAAAATAAACCATGGATGTCGTAGATATGCTTGTTAGATTTCCTATGAACTATTACATGCTTCGATTCGATAAGGCTAGGCCACTTTATGACCTTTTTAGTGAAAGAAAAAGGGTCAAAAATGAGTAAAATCCGTAAATTAACAAGGAAATTCACTTAACCTCCATTTTGTCCGTTTTTAAAAATTTTAAAATAAACCATGGATGTCGTAGATATGATTGTTAGATTTCACAGGAACTATTACATGCTTCGATTCGATAAGGCTAGGCCACTTTATGACCTTTTTAGTGAATTAAAAAGGGTCAAAAACGAGTAAAATCCGTAAATTAACAAGGAAATTCACTTAACCATCATTTTGTCCGTGTTTGAAAATGATAAAATCAACCTTGGAAGTCGAATATATGCTTGTTAGATTTCATAGGAACTATTACATGCTTCGATTCGATAAGGCTAGGCCACTTTATGACCTTTTTAGTGAATTAAAAAGGGTCAAAAACGAGTAAAATCCGTAAATTAACAAGGAAATTCAGTTAACCCTCATTTTGTCCGTGTTTGAAAATGATAAAATCAACCTTGGAAGTCGAATATATGCTTGTTAGATTTCATAGAAACTATTACATGCTTCGATTCGACAAGCCTCGACCACTTTAAGCCCTTTTTAGTGAAAGAAAAAAGGTCAAAAACTAGTAAAATCCGTAACTTAACAAGGAAATTCACTTAACCCCCATTTTGGCCTTTTTAAAAAATTCTAAAATAAACCGTGGATGTCGTAGATATGCTTGTTAGATTTCATAGGAACTATTACATGCTTCGATTCGATAAGGCTAGGCCACTTTATGACCTTTTTAGTGAATTAAAAAGGGTCAAAAACGACTAAAATCCGTAAATTAACAAGAAAATTCACTTAACCCTCATTTTGTCCATTTTTGAAAATGATAAAACCAACCTTGGAATTCGAATATATGCTTGTTAGATTTCATAGGAACTATTACATGCTTCGATTCGATAAGGCTAGGCCACTTTATGACCTTTTTAGTGAATTAAAAAGGGTCAAAAACGAGTAAAATCCGTAAATTAACAAGGAAATTCACTTAACCCTCATTTTGTCCATTTTTGAAAATGATAAAATCAACCTTGGAATTCGAATATATGCTTATTAGATTTCATAGGAACTATTACATGCTACGATTCGATAAGGCTAGGCCACTTTATGACCTTTTTAGTGAATTAAAAAGGGTCAAAAACGAGTAAAATCCGTAAATTAACAAGGAAATTCACTTAACCCTCATTTTGTCCGTGTTTGAAAATGATAAAATCAACCTTTGAAGTCGAATATATGCTTGTTAGATTTCATAGGAACTATTACATGCTTCGATTCGACAAGCCTCGACCACTTTAAGTCCTTTTTAGTGAAAGAAAAAAGGTCAAAAACAAGTAAAATCCGTATATTAACAAGGAAATTCACTTAACCCCCATTTTGGCCTTTTTAAAAGATTCTAAAATAAACCATGGATGTCGTAGATATGCTTGTTAGATTTCCTATGAACTATTACATGCTTCGATTCGATAAGGCTAGGCCACTTTATGACCTTTTTAGTGAAAGAAAAAGGGTCAAAAATGAGTAAAATCCGTAAATTAACAAGGAAATTCACTTAACCTCCATTTTGTCCGTTTTTAAAAATTTTAAAATAAACCATGGATGTCGTAGATATGATTGTTAGATTTCACAGGAACTATTACATGCTTCGATTCGATAAGGCTAGGCCACTTTATGACCTTTTTAGTGAATTAAAAAGGGTCAAAAACGAGTAAAATCCGTAAATTAACAAGGAAATTCACTTAACCATCATTTTGTCCGTGTTTGAAAATGATAAAATCAACCTTGGAAGTCGAATATATGCTTGTTAGATTTCATAGGAACTATTACATGCTTCGATTCGATAAGGCTAGGCCACTTTATGACCTTTTTAGTGAATTAAAAAGGGTCAAAAACGAGTAAAATCCGTAAATTAACAAGGAAATTCAGTTAACCCTCATTTTGTCCGTGTTTGAAAATGATAAAATCAACCTTGGAAGTCGAATATATGCTTGTTAGATTTCATAGAAACTATTACATGCTTCGATTCGACAAGCCTCGACCACTTTAAGCCCTTTTTAGTGAAAGAAAAAAGGTCAAAAACTAGTAAAATCCGTAACTTAACAAGGAAATTCACTTAACCCCCATTTTGGCCTTTTTAAAAAATTCTAAAATAAACCGTGGATGTCGTAGATATGCTTGTTAGATTTCATAGGAACTATTACATGCTTCGATTCGATAAGGCTAGGCCACTTTATGACCTTTTTAGTGAATTAAAAAGGGTCAAAAACGACTAAAATCCGTAAATTAACAAGAAAATTCACTTAACCCTCATTTTGTCCATTTTTGAAAATGATAAAACCAACCTTGGAATTCGAATATATGCTTGTTAGATTTCATAGGAACTATTACATGCTACGATTCGATAAGGCTAGGCCACTTTATGACCTTTTTAGTGAATTAAAAAGGGTCAAAAACGAGTAAAATCCGTAAATTAACAAGGAAATTCACTTAACCCTCATTTTGTCCATTTTTGAAAATGATAAAATCAACCTTGGAATTCGAATATATGCTTATTAGATTTCATAGGAACTATTACATGCTACGATTCGATAAGGCTAGGCCACTTTATGACCTTTTTAGTGAATTAAAAAGGGTCAAAAACGAGTAAAATCCGTAAATTAACAAGGAAATTCACTTAACCCTCATTTTGTCCGTGTTTGAAAATGATAAAATCAACCTTTGAAGTCGAATATATGCTTGTTAGATTTCATAGGAACTATTACATGCTTCGATTCGACAAGCCTCGACCACTTTAAGTCCTTTTTAGTGAAAGAAAAAAGGTCAAAAACAAGTAAAATCCGTATATTAACAAGGAAATTCACTTAACCCCCATTTTGGCCTTTTTAAAAGATTCTAAAATAAACCATGGATGTCGTAGATATGCTTGTTAGATTTCCTATGAACTATTACATGCTTCGATTCGATAAGGCTAGGCCACTTTATGACCTTTTTAGTGAAAGAAAAAGGGTCAAAAATGAGTAAAATCCGTAAATTAACAAGGAAATTCACTTAACCTCCATTTTGTCCGTTTTTCAAAATTTTAAAATAAACCATGGATGTCGTAGATATGATTGTTAGATTTCACAGGAACTATTACATGCTTCGATTCGATAAGGCTAGGCCACTTTATGACCTTTTTAGTGAATTAAAAAGGGTCAAAAACGAGTAAAATCCGTAAATTAACAAGGAAATTCACTTAACCATCATTTTGTCCGTGTTTGAAAATGATAAAATCAACCTTGGAAGTCGAATATATGCTTGTTAGATTTCATAGGAACTATTACATGCTTCGATTCGACAAGCCTCGACCACTTTAAGCCCTTTTTAGTGAAAGAAAAAAGGTTAAAAACGAGTAAAATCCGTAAATTAACAAGGAAATTCACTTAACCCCCATTTTGGCCTTTTTAAAAAATTCTAAACTAAACCGTGGATGTCGTAGATATGCTTGTTAGATTTCTTAGGAACTATTACATGATTCGGTTCGATAAGGCTAGGCCACTTTATGACCTTTTTAGTGAAAGAAAAAGGGTCAAAAACGAGTAAAATCCGTAAATTAACAAGAAAATTCACTTAACCATCATTTTGTCCATTTTTGAAAATGATAAAATCAACCTTGGAATTCGAATATATGCTTGTTAGATTTCATAGGAACTATTACATGCTTCGTTTCGATAAGGCTAGGCCACTTTATGACCTTTTTAGTGAATTAAAAAGGGTCAAAAACGAGTAAAATCCGTAAATTAACAAGGAAATTCACTTAACCCTCATTTTGTCCGTGTTTGAAAATGATAAAATCAACCTTTGAAGTCGAATATATGCTTGTTAGATTTCATAGGAACTATTACATGCTTCGATTCGACAAGCCTCGACAACTTTAAGTCCTTTTTAGTGAAAGAAAAAAGGTCAAAAACAAGTAAAATCCGTATATTAACAAGGAAATTCACTTAACCCCCATTTTGGCCTTTTTAAAAGATTCTAAAATAAACCATGGATGTCGTAGATATGCTTGTTAGATTTCCTATGAACTATTACATGCTTCGATTCGATAAGGCTAGGCCACTTTATGACCTTTTTAGTGAAAGAAAAAGGGTCAAAAATGAGTAAAATCCGTAAATTAACAAGGAAATTCACTTAACCTCCATTTTGTCCGTTTTTCAAAATTTTAAAATAAACCATGGATGTCGTAGATATGATTGTTAGATTTCACAGGAACTATTACATGCTTCGATTCGATAAGGCTAGGCCACTTTATGACCTTTTTAGTGAATTAAAAAGGGTCAAAAACGAGTAAAATCTGTAAATTAACAAGGAAATTCACTTAACCATCATTTTGTCCGTGTTTGAAAATGATAAAATCAACCTTGGAAGTCGAATATATGCTTGTTAGATTTCATAGGAACTATTACATGCTTCGATTCGACAAGCCTCGACCACTTTAAGCCCTTTTTAGTGAAAGAAAAAAGGTTAAAAACGAGTAAAATCCGTAAATTAACAAGGAAATTCACTTAACCCCCATTTTGGCCTTTTTAAAAAATTCTAAACTAAACCGTGGATGTCGTAGATATGCTTGTTAGATTTCTTAGGAACTATTACATGATTCGGTTCGATAAGGCTAGGCCACTTTATGACCTTTTTAGTGAAAGAAAAAGGGTCAAAAACGAGTAAAATCCGTAAATTAACAAGAAAATTCACTTAACCATCATTTTGTCCATTTTTGAAAATGATAAAATCAACCTTGGAATTCGAATATATGCTTGTTAGATTTCATAGGAACTATTACATGCTTCGTTTCGATAAGGCTAGGCCACTTTATGACCTTTTTAGTGACTTAAAAAGGGTCAAAAACGAGTAAAATCCGTAAATTAACAAGGAAATTCACTTAACCCTCATTTTGTCCATTTTTGAAAATGATAAAATCAACCTTGGAATTCGAATATATGCTTGTTAGATTTCATAGGAACTATTACATGCTTCGATTCGATAAGGCTAGGCCACTTTATGACCTTTTTAGTGAATTAAAAAGGGTCAAAAACGAGTAAAATCCGTAAATTAACAAGGAAATTCACTTAACCCTCATTTTGTCCATTTTTGAAAATGATAAAATCAACCTTGGAATTCGAATATATGCTTGTTAGATTTCATAGGAACTATTACATGCTTCGATTCGATAAGGCTAGGCCACTTTATGACCTTTTTAGTGAATTAAAAAGGGTCAAAAACGAGTAAAATCCGTAAATTAACAAGGAAATTCACTTAACCCTCATTTTGTCCGTGTTTGAAAATGATAAAATCAACCTTGGAAGTCGAATATATGCTTGTTAGATTTCATAGGAACTATTACATGCTTCGATTCGACAAGCCTCGACCACTTTAAGTCCTTTTTAGTGAAAGAAAAAAGGTCAAAAACGAGTAAAATCCGTATATTAACAAGGAAATTCACTTAACCCCCATTTTGGCCTTTTTAAAAAATTCTAAAATAAACCATGGATGTCGTAGATATGCTTGTTAGATTTCCTAGGAACTATTACATGCTTCGATTCGATAAGGCTAGGCCACTTTATGACCTTTTTAGTGAATTAAAAAGGGTCAAAAACGAGTAAAATCCGTAAATTAACAAGGAAAGTCACTTAACCCTCATTTTGTCCGTGTTTGAAAATGATAAAATCAACCTTGGAAGTCGAATATATGCTTGTTAGATTTCATAGGAACTATTACATGCTTCGATTCGACAAGCCTCGACCACTTTAAGTCCTTTTTAGTGAAAGAAAAAAGGTCAAAAACAAGTAAAATCCGTATATTAACAAGGAAATTCACTTAACCCCCATTTTGGCCTTTTTAAAAGATTCTAAAATAAACCATGGATGTCGTAGATATGCTTGTTAGATTTCCTAGGAACTATTACATGCTTCGATTCGATAAGGCTAGGCCACTTTATGACCTTTTTAGTGAAAGAAAAAGGGTCAAAAATGAGTAAAATCCGTAAATTAACAAGGAAATTCACTTAACCTCCATTTTGTCCGTTTTTAAAAATTTTAAAATAAACCATGGATGTCGTAGATATGATTGTTAGATTTCACAGGAACTATTACATGCTTCGATTCGATAAGGCTAGGCCACTTTATGACCTTTTTAGTGAATTAAAAAGGGTCAAAAACGAGTAAAATCCGTAAATTAACAAGGAAATTCACTTAACCATCATTTTGTCCGTGTTTGAAAATGATAAAATCAACCTTGGAAGTCGAATATATGCTTGTTAGATTTCATAGGAACTATTACATGCTTCGATTCGACAAGCCTCGACCACTTTAAGCCCTTTTTAGTGAAAGAAAAAAGGTTAAAAACGAGTAAAATCCGTAAATTAACAAGGAAATTCACTTAACCCCCATTTTGGCCTTTTTAAAAAATTCTAAACTAAACCGTGGATGTCGTAGATATGCTTGTTAGATTTCTTAGGAACTATTACATGATTCGGTTCGATAAGGCTAGGCCACTTTATGACCTTTTTAGTGAAAGAAAAAGGGTCAAAAACGAGTAAAATCCGTAAATTAACAAGAAAATTCACTTAACCATCATTTTGTCCATTTTTGAAAATGATAAAATCAACCTTGGAATTCGAATATATGCTTGTTAGATTTCATATGAACTATTACATGCTTCGATTCGATAAGGCTAGGCCACTTTATGACCTTTTTAGTGAATTAAAAAGGGTCAAAAACGAGTAAAATCCGTAAATTAACAAGGAAATTCACTTAACCCTCATTTTGTCCGTGTTTGAAAATGATAAAATCAACCTTGGAAGTCGAATATATGCTTGTTAGATTTCATAGGAACTATTACATGCTTCGATTCGACAAGCCTCGACCACTTTAAGTCCTTTTTAGTGAAAGAAAAAAGGTCAAAAACGAGTAAAATCCGTATATTAACAAGGAAATTCACTTAACCCCCATTTTGGCCTTTTTAAAAAATTCTAAAATAAACCATGGATGTCGTAGATATGCTTGTTAGATTTCCTAGGAACTATTACATGCTTCGATTCGATAAGGCTAGGCCACTTTATGACCTTTTTAGTGAATTAAAAAGGGTCAAAAACGAGTAAAATCCGTAAATTAACAAGGAAATTCACTTAACCCTCATTTTGTCCGTGTTTGAAAATGATAAAATCAACCTTGGAAGTCGAATATATGCTTGTTAGATTTCATAGGAACTATTACATGCTTCGATTCGACAAGCCTCGACCACTTTAAGTCCTTTTTAGTGAAAGAAAAAAGGTCAAAAACGAGTAAAATCCGTATATTAACAAGGAAATTCACTTAACCCCCATTTTGGCCTTTTTAAAAAATTCTAAAATAAACCATGGATGTCGTAGATATGCTTGTTAGATTTCCTAGGAACTATTACATGCTTCGATTCGATAAGGCTAGGCCACTTTATGACCTTTTTAGTGAATTAAAAAGGGTCAAAAACGAGTAAAATCCGTAAATTAACAAGGAAATTCACTTAACCCTCATTTTGTCCGTGTTTGAAAATGATAAAATCAACCTTGGAAGTCGAATATATGCTTGTTAGATTTCATAGGAACTATTACATGCTTCGATTCGACAAGCCTCGACCACTTTAAGTCCTTTTTAGTGAAAGAAAAAAGGTCAAAAACGAGTAAAATCCGTATATTAACAAGGAAATTCACTTAACCCCCATTTTGGCCTTTTTAAAAGATTCTAAAATAAACCATGGATGTCGTAGATATGCTTGTTAGATTTCCTAGGAACTATTACATGCTTCGATTCGATAAGGCTAGGCCACTTTATGACCTTTTTAGTGAAAGAAAAAGGGTCAAAAATGAGTAAAATCCGTAAATTAACAAGGAAATTCACTTAACCTCCATTTTGTCCGTTTTTAAAAATTTTAAAATAAACCATGGATGTTGTAGATATGATTGTTAGATTTCACAGGAACTATTACATGCTTCGATTCGATAAGGCTAGGCCACTTTATGACCTTTTTAGTGAATTAAAAAGGGTCAAAAACGAGTAAAATCCGTAAATTAACAAGGAAATTCACTTAACCATCATTTTGTCCGTGTTTGAAAATGATAAAATCAACCTTGGAAGTCGAATATATGCTTGTTAGATTTCATAGGAACTATTACATGCTTCCATTCGACAAGCCTCGACCACTTTAAGCCCTTTTTAGTGAAAGAAAAAAGGTTAAAAACGAGTAAAATCCGTAAATTAACAAGGAAATTCACTTAACCCCCATTTTGGCCTTTTTAAAAAATTCTAAACTAAACCGTGGATGTCGTAGATATGCTTGTTAGATTTCTTAGGAACTATTACATGATTCGGTTCGATAAGGCTAGGCCACTTTATGACCTTTTTAGTGAAAGAAAAAGGGTCAAAAACGAGTAAAATCCGTAAATTAACAAGAAAATTCACTTAACCATCATTTTGTCCATTTTTGAAAATGATAAAATCAACCTTGGAATTCGAATATATGCTTGTTAGATTTCATAGGAACTATTACATGCTTCGTTTCGATAAGGCTAGGCCACTTTATGACCTTTTTAGTGACTTAAAACGGGTCAAAAACGAGTAAAATCCGTAAATTAACAAGGAAATTCACTTAACCCTCATTTTGTCCATTTTTGAAAATGATAAAATCAACCTTGGAATTCGAATATATGCTTGTTAGATTTCATAGGAACTATTACATGCTTCGATTCGATAAGGCTAGGCCACTTTATGACCTTTTTAGTGAATTAAAAAGGGTCAAAAACGAGTAAAATCCGTAAATTAACAAGGAAATTCACTTAACCCTCATTTTGTCCATTTTTGAAAATGATAAAATCAACCTTGGAATTCGAATATATGCTTGTTAGATTTCATAGGAACTATTACATGCTTCGATTCGATAAGGCTAGGCCACTTTATGACCTTTTTAGTGAATTAAAAAGGGTCAAAAACGAGTAAAATCCGTAAATTAACAAGGAAATTCACTTAACCCTCATTTTGTCCGTGTTTGAAAATGATAAAATCAACCTTGGAAGTCGAATATATGCTTGTTAGATTTCATAGGAACTATTACATGCTTCGATTCGACAAGCCTCGACCACTTTAAGTCCTTTTTAGTGAAAGAAAAAAGGTCAAAAACGAGTAAAATCCGTATATTAACAAGGAAATTCACTTAACCCCCATTTTGGCCTTTTTAAAAAATTCTAAAATAAACCATGGATGTCGTAGATATGCTTGTTAGATTTCCTAGGAACTATTACATGCTTCGATTCGATAAGGCTAGGCCACTTTATGACCTTTTTAGTGAATTAAAAAGGGTCAAAAACGAGTAAAATCCGTAAATTAACAAGGAAAGTCACTTAACCCTCATTTTGTCCGTGTTTGAAAATGATAAAATCAACCTTTGAAGTCGAATATATGCTTGTTAGATTTCATAGGAACTATTACATGCTTCGATTCGACAAGCCTCGACCATTTTAAGTCCTTTTTAGTGAAAGAAAAAAGGTCAAAAACAAGTAAAATCCGTATATTAACAAGGAAATTCACTTAACCCCCATTTTGGCCTTTTTAAAAGATTCTAAAATAAACCATGGATGTCGTAGATATGCTTGTTAGATTTCCTAGGAACTATTACATGCTTCGATTCGATAAGGCTAGGCCACTTTATGACCTTTTTAGTGAAAGAAAAAGGGTCAAAAATGAGTAAAATCCGTAAATTAACAAGGAAATTCACTTAACCTCCATTTTGTCCGTTTTTAAAAATTTTAAAATAAACCATGGATGTCGTAGATATGATTGTTAGATTTCACAGGAACTATTACATGCTTCGATTCGATAAGGCTAGGCCACTTTATGACCTTTTTAGTGAATTAAAAAGGGTCAAAAACGAGTAAAATCCGTAAATTAACAAGGAAATTCACTTAACCATCATTTTGTCCGTGTTTGAAAATGATAAAATCAACCTTGGAAGTCGAATATATGCTTGTTAGATTTCATAGGAACTATTACATGCTTCGATTCGACAAGCCTCGACCACTTTAAGCCCTTTTTAGTGAAAGAAAAAAGGTTAAAAACGAGTAAAATCCGTAAATTAACAAGGAAATTCACTTAACCCCCATTTTGGCCTTTTTAAAAAATTCTAAACTAAACCGTGGATGTCGTAGATATGCTTGTTAGATTTCTTAGGAACTATTACATGATTCGGTTCGATAAGGCTAGGCCACTTTATGACCTTTTTAGTGAAAGAAAAAGGGTCAAAAACGAGTAAAATCCGTAAATTAACAAGAAAATTCACTTAACCATCATTTTGTCCATTTTTGAAAATGATAAAATCAACCTTGGAATTCGAATATATGCTTGTTAGATTTCATAGGAACTATTACATGCTTCGTTTCGATAAGGCTAGGCCACTTTATGACCTTTTTAGTGACTTAAAAAGGGTCAAAAACGAGTAAAATCCGTAAATTAACAAGGAAATTCACTTAACCCTCATTTTGTCCATTTTTGAAAATGATAAAATCAACCTTGGAATTCGAATATATGCTTGTTAGATTTCATAGGAACTATTACATGCTTCGATTCGATAAGGCTAGGCCACTTTATGACCTTTTTAGTGAATTAAAAAGGGTCAAAAACGAGTAAAATCCGTAAATTAACAAGGAAATTCACTTAACCCTCATTTTGTCCATTTTTGAAAATGATAAAATCAACCTTGGAATTCGAATATATGCTTGTTAGATTTCATAGGAACTATTACATGCTTCGATTCGATAAGGCTAGGCCACTTTATGACCTTTTTAGTGAATTAAAAAGGGTCAAAAACGAGTAAAATCCGTAAATTAACAAGGAAATTCACTTAACCCTCATTTTGTCCGTGTTTGAAAATGATAAAATCAACCTTGGAAGTCGAATATATGCTTGTTAGATTTCATAGGAACTATTACATGCTTCGATTCGATAAGCCTCGACCACTTTAAGTCCTTTTTAGTGAAAGAAAAAAGGTCAAAAACGAGTAAAATCCGTATATTAACAAGGAAATTCACTTAACCCCCATTTTGGCCTTTTTAAAAAATTCTAAAATAAACCATGGATGTCGTAGATATGCTTGTTAGATTTCCTAGGAACTATTACATGCTTCGATTCGATAAGGCCAGGCCACTTTATGACCTTTTTAGTGAATTAAAAAGGGTCAAAAACGAGTAAAATCCATAAATTAATAAGGAAATTCACTTAACCATCATTTTGTCCGTGTTTGAAAATGATAAAATCAACCTTGGAAGTCGAATATATGCTTGTTAGATTTCATAGGAACTATTACATGCTTCGATTCGACAAGCCTCGACCACTTTAAGCCCTTTTTAGTGAAAGAAAAAAGGTTAAAAACGAGTAAAATCCGTAAATTAACAAGGAAATTCACTTAACCCCCATTTTGGCCTTTTTAAAAAATTCTAAACTAAACCGTGGATGTCGTAGATATGCTTGTTAGATTTCTTAGGAACTATTACATGATTCGGTTCGATAAGGCTAGGCCACTTTATGACCTTTTTAGTGAAAGAAAAAGGGTCAAAAACGAGTAAAATCCGTAAATTAACAAGGAAATTCACTTAACCTCCATTTTGTCCGCTTTTCAAAATTTTAAAATAAACCATGGATGTCGTAGATATGATTGTTAGATTTCACAGGAACTATTACATGCTTCGATTCGATAAGGCTAGGCCACTTTATGACCTTTTTAGTGAATTAAAAAGGGTCAAAAACGAGTAAAATCCGTAAATTAACAAGGAAATTCACTTAACCATCATTTTGTCCGTGTTTGAAAATGATAAAATCAACCTTGGAAGTCGAATATATGCTTGTTAGATTTCATAGGAACTATTACATGCTTCGATTCGACAAGCCTCGACCACTTTAAGCCCTTTTTAGTGAAAGAAAAAAGGTTAAAAACGAGTAAAATCCGTAAATTAACAAGGAAATTCACTTAACCCCCATTTTGGCCTTTTTAAAAAATTCTAAACTAAACCGTGGATGTCGTAGATATGCTTGTTAGATTTCTTAGGAACTATTACATGATTCGGTTCGATAAGGCTAGGCCACTTTATGACCTTTTTAGTGAAAGAAAAAGGGTCAAAAACGAGTAAAATCCGTAAATTAACAAGAAAATTCACTTAACCATCATTTTGTCCATTTTTGAAAATGATAAAATCAACCTTGGAATTCGAATATATGCTTGTTAGATTTCATAGGAACTATTACATGCTTCGTTTCGATAAGGCTAGGCCACTTTATGACCTTTTTAGTGACTTAAAAAGGGTCAAAAACGAGTAAAATCCGTAAATTAACAAGGAAATTCACTTAACCCTCATTTTGTCCATTTTTGAAAATGATAAAATCAACCTTGGAATTCGAATATATGCTTGTTAGATTTCATAGGAACTATTACATGCTTCGATTCGATAAGGCTAGGCCACTTTATGACCTTTTTAGTGAATTAAAAAGGGTCAAAAACGAGTAAAATCCGTAAATTAACAAGGAAATTCACTTAACCCTCATTTTGTCCATTTTTGAAAATGATAAAATCAACCTTGGAATTCGAATATATGCTTGTTAGATTTCATATGAACTATTACATGCTTCGATTCGATAAGGCTAGGCCACTTTATGACCTTTTTAGTGAATTAAAAAGGGTCAAAAACGAGTAAAATCCGTAAATTAACAAGGAAATTCACTTAACCCTCATTTTGTCCGTGTTTGAAAATGATAAAATCAACCTTGGAAGTCGAATATATGCTTGTTAGATTTCATAGGAACTATTACATGCTTCGATTCGATAAGCCTCGACCACTTTAAGTCCTTTTTAGTGAAAGAAAAAAGGTCAAAAACGAGTAAAATCCGTATATTAACAAGGAAATTCACTTAACCCCCATTTTGGCCTTTTTAAAAAATTCTAAAATAAACCATGGATGTCGTAGATATGCTTGTTAGATTTCCTAGGAACTATTACATGCTTCGATTCGATAAGGCCAGGCCACTTTATGACCTTTTTAGTGAATTAAAAAGGGTCAAAAACGAGTAAAATCCATAAATTAATAAGGAAATTCACTTAACCATCATTTTGTCCGTGTTTGAAAATGATAAAATCAACCTTGGAAGTCGAATATATGCTTGTTAGATTTCATAGGAACTATTACATGCTTCGATTCGACAAGCCTCGACCACTTTAAGCCCTTTTTAGTGAAAGAAAAAAGGTTAAAAACGAGTAAAATCCGTAAATTAACAAGGAAATTCACTTAACCCCCATTTTGGCCTTTTTAAAAAATTCTAAACTAAACCGTGGATGTCGTAGATATGCTTGTTAGATTTCTTAGGAACTATTACATGATTCGGTTCGATAAGGCTAGGCCACTTTATGACCTTTTTAGTGAAAGAAAAAGGGTCAAAAACGAGTAAAATCCGTAAATTAACAAGGAAATTCACTTAACCTCCATTTTGTCCGCTTTTCAAAATTTTAAAATAAACCATGGATGTCGTAGATATGATTGTTAGATTTCACAGGAACTATTACATGCTTCGATTCGATAAGGCTAGGCCACTTTATGACCTTTTTAGTGAATTAAAAAGGGTCAAAAACGAGTAAAATCCGTAAATTAACAAGGAAATTCACTTAACCATCATTTTGTCCGTGTTTGAAAATGATAAAATCAACCTTGGAAGTCGAATATATGCTTGTTAGATTTCATAGGAACTATTACATGCTTCGATTCGACAAGCCTCGACCACTTTAAGCCCTTTTTAGTGAAAGAAAAAAGGTTAAAAACGAGTAAAATCCGTAAATTAACAAGGAAATTCACTTAACCCCCATTTTGGCCTTTTTAAAAAATTCTAAACTAAACCGTGGATGTCGTAGATATGCTTGTTAGATTTCTTAGGAACTATTACATGATTCGGTTCGATAAGGCTAGGCCACTTTATGACCTTTTTAGTGAAAGAAAAAGGGTCAAAAACGAGTAAAATCCGTAAATTAACAAGAAAATTCACTTAACCATCATTTTGTCCATTTTTGAAAATGATAAAATCAACCTTGGAATTCGAATATATGCTTGTTAGATTTCATAGGAACTATTACATGCTTCGTTTCGATAAGGCTAGGCCACTTTATGACCTTTTTAGTGACTTAAAAAGGGTCAAAAACGAGTAAAATCCGTAAATTAACAAGGAAATTCACTTAACCCTCATTTTGTCCGTGTTTGAAAATGATAAAATCAACCTTGGAAGTCGAATATATGCTTGTTAGATTTCATAGGAACTATTACATGCTTTGATTCGACAAGACTCGACCACTTTAAACCCTTTTTAGTGAAAGAAAAAGGGTCAAAAACGAGTAAAATCCGTAACTTAACAAGGAAATTCACTTAACCCCCATTTTGGCCTTTTTAAAAAATTCTAAATTAAACCATGGATGTCGTAGATATGCTTGTTAGATTTCATAGGAACTATTACATGCTTCGATTCGATAAGGCTAGGCCACTTTATGACCTTTTTAGTGAATTAAAAAGGGTCAAAAACGAGTAAAATCCGTAAATTAATAAGGAAATTCACTTAACCATCATTTTGTCCGTGTTTGAAAAATGATAAAATCAACCTTGGAAGTCGAATATATGCTTGTTAGATTTCATAGGAACTATTACATGCTTCGATTCGACAAGCCTCGACCACTTTAAGCCCTTTTTAGTGAAAGAAAAAAGGTTAAAAACGAGTAAAATCCGTAAATTAACAAGGAAATTCACTTAACCCCCATTTTGGCCTTTTTAAAAAATTCTAAACTAAACCGTGGATGTCGTAGATATGCTTGTTAGATTTCTTAGGAACTATTACATGATTCGGTTCGATAAGGCTAGGCCACTTTATGACCTTTTTAGTGAAAGAAAAAGGGTCAAAAACGAGTAAAATCCGTAAATTAACAAGAAAATTCACTTAACCATCATTTTGTCCATTTTTGAAAATGATAAAATCAACCTTGGAATTCGAATATATGCTTGTTAGATTTCATAGGAACTATTACATGCTTCGTTTCGATAAGGCTAGGCCACTTTATGACCTTTTTAGTGACTTAAAAAGGGTCAAAAACGAGTAAAATCCGTAAATTAACAAGGAAATTCACTTAACCCTCATTTTGTCCGTGTTTGAAAATGATAAAATCAACCTTGGAAGTCGAATATATGCTTGTTAGATTTCATAGGAACTATTACATGCTTTGATTCGACAAGACTCGACCACTTTAAACCCTTTTTAGTGAAAGAAAAAGGGTCAAAAACGAGTAAAATCCGTAACTTAACAAGGAAATTCACTTAACCCCCATTTTGGCCTTTTTAAAAAATTCTAAAATAAACCATGGATGTCGTAGATATGCTTGTTAGATTTCATAGGAACTATTACATGCTTCGATTCGATAAGGCTAGGCCACTTTATGACCTTTTTAGTGAATTAAAAAGGGTCAAAAACGAGTAAAATCCGTAAATTAACAAGGAAATTCACTTAACCCTCATTTTGTCCGTGTTTGAAAATGATAAAATCAACCTTGGAAGTCGAATATATGCTTGTTAGATTTCATAGTAACTATTACATGCTTCGATTCGACAAGCCTCGACCACTTTAAGCCCTTTTTAGTGAAAGAAAAAAGGTTAAAAACGAGTAAAATCCGTAAATTAACAAGGAAATTCACTTAACCCCCATTTTGGCCTTTTTAAAAAATTCTAAACTAAACCATGGATGTCGTAGATATGCTTGTTAGATTTCCTAGGAACTATTACATGCTTCGATTCGATAAGGCTAGGCCACTTTATGACCTTTTTAGTGAATTAAAAAGGGTCAAAAACGAGTAAAATCCGTAAATTAATAAGGAAATTCACTTAACCATCATTTTGTCCGTGTTTGAAAAATGATAAAATCAACCTTGGAAGTCGAATATATGCTTGTTAGATTTCATAGGAACTATTACATGCTTCGATTCGACAAGCCTCGACCACTTTAAGCCCTTTTTAGTGAAAGAAAAAAGGTTAAAAACGAGTAAAATCCGTAAATTAACAAGGAAATTCACTTAACCCCCATTTTGGCCTTTTTAAAAAATTCTAAACTAAACCGTGGATGTCGTAGATATGCTTGTTAGATTTCTTAGGAACTATTACATGATTCGGTTCGATAAGGCTAGGCCACTTTATGACCTTTTTAGTGAAAGAAAAAGGGTCAAAAACGAGTAAAATCCGTAAATTAACAAGAAAATTCACTTAACCATCATTTTGTCCATTTTTGAAAATGATAAAATCAACCTTGGAATTCGAATATATGCTTGTTAGATTTCATAGGAACTATTACATGCTTCGTTTCGATAAGGCTAGGCCACTTTATTACATGCTTCGTTTCGATTTGAACATTATTTTAGTCAGGTTACTTGAATATATAACCAATGAACAAGTAACCTGACTAAAATATTGTTTATATAGAGTTTTTATTCTGGAAGACGAAAGGTCACAATGAACAAGTAACGTGACTAAAATATTGTTTAAATACAGTTTTTATCCCGTAAGACGAAAGGTCACAAGGTGTGACCTTTCGTCTTCCAGGATGATAACTCGATTTGAACATTATTTTAGTCAGGTTACTTGAATAGATAACCAATGAACAAGTAACTTGACAAAGATATTGTTTAAATAGAGTTTTTTATCCTGGAAGATGAAATGTCACAAGGTGTGACCTTTCGTCTTCCAGGATGATAACTCGATTTGAACATTATTTTAGTCAGGTTACTTGAATATATAACCAATGAACAAGCAACTTGACTAAAATATTGTTTAAATAGAGTGTTTATCCTGGAAGACGAAAGATCACAAGGTGTGACCTTTCGTCTTCCAGGATGATAACTCGATTTGAACATTATTTTAGTCAGGTTACGTGAATATATAACCAATGAACAAGGAACTTGACTAAAATATTGTTTAAATAGAGTGTTTATCCTGGAAGAGGAAAGATCACAAGGTGTGACCTTTCGTCTTCCAGGATGATAACTCGATTTGAACATTATTTTAGTCAGGTTACTTGAATATATAACCAATGAACAAGTAACTTATTTAAAATATTGTTTAAATAGAGTTTTTATTCTGGAAGACGAAAGGTCACAATGAACAAGGTGTGACCTTTCGTCTTCCAAAATGATAACTCGATTTGAACATTATTTTAGTCAGGTTACTTGAATAGATAACCAATGAACAAGTAACTTGACAAAGATATTGTTTAAATAGAGCTTTTATCCTGGAAGATGAAATGTCACAAGGTGTGACCTTTCGTCTTCCAGGATGATAACTCGATTTGAACATTATTTTAGTCAGGTTACTTGAATATATAACCAATGAACAAGCAACTTGACTAAAATATTGTTTAAATAGAGTGTTTATCCTGGAAGACGAAAGATCACAAGGTGTGATTTTTCGTCTTCCAGGATGATAACTCGATTTGAACATTATTTTAGTCAGGTTACGTGAATATATAACCAATGAACAAGGAACTTGACTAAAATATTGTTTAAATAGAGTGTTTATCCTGGAAGACGAAAGATCACAAGGTGTGACCTTTCGTCTTCCAGGATGATAACTCGATTTGAACATTATTTTAGTCAGGTTACTTGAATATATAACCAATGAACAAGTAACTTATTTAAAATATTGTTTAAATAGAGTTTTTATTCTGGAAGACGAAAGGTCACAATGAACAAGGTGTGACCTTTCGTCTTCCAAAATGATAACTCGATTTGAACATTATTTTAGTCAGGTTACTTGAATAGATAACCAATGAACAAGTAACTTGACAAAGATATTGTTTAAATAGAGCTTTTATCCTGGAAGATGAAATGTCACAAGGTGTGACCTTTCGTCTTCCAGGATGATAACTCGATTTGAACATTATTTTAGTCAGGTTACTTGAATATATAACCAATGAACAAGCAACTTGACTAAAATATTGTTTAAATAGAGTGTTTATCCTGGAAGACGAAAGATCACAAGGTGTGACCTTTCGTCTTCCAGGATGATAACTCGATTTAAACATTATTTTAGTCAGGTTACTTGAATATATAACCAATGAACAAGTAACCTGACTAAAATATTGTTTATATAGAGTTTTTATTCTGGAAGACGAAAGGTCACAATGAACAAGTAACGTGACTAAAATATTGTTTAAATACAGTTTTTATCCCGTAAGACGAAAGGTCACAAGGTGTGACCTTTCGTCTTCCAGGATGATAACTCGATTTGAACATTATTTTAGTCAGGTTACTTGAATAGATAACCAATGAACAAGTAACTTGACAAAGATATTGTTTAAATAGAGTTTTTTATCCTGGAAGATGAAATGTCACAAGGTGTGACCTTTCGTCTTCCAGGATGATAACTCGATTTGAACATTATTTTAGTCAGGTTACTTGAATATATAACCAATGAACAAGCAACTTGACTAAAATATTGTTTAAATAGAGTGTTTATCCTGGAAGACGAAAGATCACAAGGTGTGACCTTTCGTCTTCCAGGATGATAACTCGATTTGAACATTATTTTAGTCAGGTTACGTGAATATATAACCAATGAACAAGGAACTTGACTAAAATATTGTTTAAATAGAGTGTTTATCCTGGAAGACGAAAGATCACAAGGTGTGACCTTTCGTCTTCCAGGATGATAACTCGATTTGAACATTATTTTAGTCAGGTTACTTGAATATATAACCAATGAACAAGTAACTTATTTAAAATATTGTTTAAATAGAGTTTTTATTCTGGAAGACGAAAGGTCACAATGAACAAGGTGTGACCTTTCGTCTTCCAAAATGATAACTCGATTTGAACATTATTTTAGTCAGGTTACTTGAATAGATAACCAATGAACAAGTAACTTGACAAAGATATTGTTTAAATAGAGCTTTTATCCTGGAAGATGAAATGTCACAAGGTGTGACCTTTCGTCTTCCAGGATGATAACTCGATTTGAACATTATTTTAGTCAGGTTACTTGAATATATAACCAATGAACAAGCAACTTGACTAAAATATTGTTTAAATAGAGTGTTTATCCTGGAAGACGAAAGATCACAAGGTGTGACCTTTCGTCTTCCAGGATGATAACTCGATTTGAACATTATTTTAGTCAGGTTACGTGAATATATAACCAATGAACAAGGAACTTGACTAAAATATTGTTTAAATAGAGTGTTTATCCTGGAAGACGAAAGATCACAAGGTGTGACCTTTCGTCTTCCAGGATGATAACTCGATTTGAACATTATTTTAGTCAGGTTACTTGAATATATAACCAATGAACAAGTAACTTATTTAAAATATTGTTTAAATAGAGTTTTTATTCTGGAAGACGAAAGGTCACAATGAACAAGGTGTGACCTTTCGTCTTCCAAAATGATAACTCGATTTGAACATTATTTTAGTCAGGTTACTTGAATAGATAACCAATGAACAAGTAACTTGACAAAGATATTGTTTAAATAGAGCTTTTATCCTGGAAGATGAAATGTCACAAGGTGTGACCTTTCGTCTTCCAGGATGATAACTCGATTTGAACATTATTTTAGTCAGGTTACTTGAATATATAACCAATGAACAAGCAACTTGACTAAAATATTGTTTAAATAGAGTGTTTATCCTGGAAGACGAAAGATCACAAGGTGTGACCTTTCGTCTTCCAGGATGATAACTCGATTTGAACATTATTTTAGTCAGGTTACTTGAATATATAACCAATGAACAAGTAACTTATTTAAAATATTTTTAAATAGAGTTTTTATTCTGGAAGACGAAAGGTCACAATGAACAAGGTGTGACCTTTCGTCTTCCAGGATGATAACTCGATTTAAACATTATTTTAGTCAGGTTACTTGAATATATAACCAATGAACAAGTAACCTGACTAAAATATTGTTTATATAGAGTTTTTATTCTGGAAGACGAAAGGTCACAATGAACAAGTAACTTGACTAAAATATTGTTTAAATAGAGTTTTTATCCGGAAAGATGAATGGTCACAAGGTGTGACCTTTCGTCTTCCAGGATGATAATTCAATTTAAACATTATTTTAGTTAGGTTACTTAAATATATACCCAATGAACAAGTAACCTGACTAAAATATTATTTAAATATAGTTTTTATCCTGGAAGACGAAAGGTCACAAGGTGTGACCTTTCGTATTCCATGATGATAACTCAATTTGATCATTATTTTAGTCAGATTACTTGAATATATAACCAATGAACAAGTAACTTGACAAAGATATTGTTTAAATAGAGTTTTTATCCTGGAAGACGAAAGGTCACAAGGTGTGACCTTTCGTCTTCTAGGATGATAACTCGATTTGATCATTATTTTAGTCAGTTTACCTGAATATATAACCAATAAACAAGTGACCTTTCGTCTTTCAGGATGACAACTCGATTTGAACATTATTTTAGTCAGGTTACCTGAATATATAACCAATGAACAAGTAACTTGACTAAAATATTGTTTAAATATAGTTTTTATCCTGGAAGACGAAAGGTCACGAGGTGTGACCTTTCGTCTTCCAGGATGATAACTCGATTTGATCATTATTTTAGTCAGCTTACTTGAATATATAACCAATGAACAAGTAACTTGACAAAGATATTGTTTAAATAGAGTTTTCATCCTGGAAGACGAAAGGTCACAAGGTGTGACCTTTCGTCTTCCAGGATGATAACTCGATTTGAACATTATTTTAGTCAGGTTACTTGAATATATAACCAATGAACAAGTAACTTGACTAAAATATTGTTTAAATAGAGTGTTTATCCTGGAAGACGAAAGATCACAAGGTGTGACCTTTCATCTTCCAGGATGATAACTCGATTTGAACATTATTTTAGTCAGGTTACTAGAATATATAACCAATGAACAAGTAACTTATTTAAAATATTGTTTAAATAGAGTTTTTATTCTGGAAGACGAAAGGTCACAATGAACAAGGTGTGACCTTTCGTCTTCCAGGATGATAACTCGATTTAAACATTATTTTAGTCAGGTTACTTGAATATATAACCAATGAACAAGTAACCTGACTAAAATATTGTTTATATAGAGTTTTTATTCTGGAAGACGAAAGGTCACAATGAACAAGTAACGTGACTAAAATATTGTTTAAATACAGTTTTTATCCCGTAAGACGAAAGGTCACAAGGTGTGACCTTTCGTCTTCCAGGATGATAACTCGATTTGAACATTATTTTAGTCAGGTTACTTGAATAGATAACCAATGAACAAGTAACTTGACAAAGATATTGTTTAAATAGAGTTTTTTATCCTGGAAGATGAAATGTCACAAGGTGTGACCTTTCGTCTTCCAGGATGATAACTCGATTTGAACATTATTTTAGTCAGGTTACTTGAATATATAACCAATGAACAAGCAACTTGACTAAAATATTGTTTAAATAGAGTGTTTAGCCTGGAAGACGAAAGATCACAAGGTGTGACCTTTCGTCTTCCAGGATGATAACTCGATTTGAACATTATTTTAGTCAGGTTACCTGAATATATAACCAATGAACAAGTAACTTATTTAAAATATTTTTAAATAGTGTTTTTATTCTGGAAGAGGACAGGTCACAATGAACTAGGTGTGACCTTTCGTCTTCCAGGATGATAACTCGATTTAAACATTATTTTAGTCAGGTTACTTGAATATATAACCAATGAACAAGTAACCTGACTAAAATATAGTTTATATAGAGTTTTTATTCTGGAAGACGAAAGGTCACAATGAACAAGTAACGTGACTAAAATATTGTTTAAATACAGTTTTTATCCCGGAAGACGAAAGGTCACAAGGTGTGACCTTTCGTCTTCCAGGATGATAACTCGATTTGAACATTATTTTAGTCAGGTTACTTGAGTATATAACCAATGAACAAGTAACTTGACTAAGAAATTGTTTAAACAGAGTTTTTATCCTGGAAGACGAAAGGTCACAAGGTGTCACCTTTCGTCTTACATAATGATAACTCGATTTGAACATTATTTTAGTCAGGTTACTTGAATATATAACCAATGAACAAGTAACTTGACTAAGATATTGTTTAAATAGAGTTTTTATCCTGGAAGACAAAAGGTCACAAGATGTGACCTTTCGTCTTCCAGGATGATAACTCGATTTGAACATTATTTTAGTCAGCTTACTTGAATAAATAACCAATGAACAAGTAACTTGACTAAAATATAGTTTAAAAAGAGTTTTTATCCTGGAAGACGAAAGGTCACAAGGTGTGACCTTTCGTCTTCCAGGATGATAACTCGATTTGAACATTATTTTAGTCAGGTTACCTGAATATATAACCAATGAACAAGTAACTTGACTAAAATATTGTTTAAATAGAGTTTTTATCCTGGGAGAGGAAAGGTCAAAAGGTGTGACCTTTCGTCTTCCAGGATGATAACTCGATTAGAACATTATTTTAGTCAGGTTACTTGAATACATAACCAATGAACAAGTAACTTGACTTAAATGTTGTTTAAATAGAGTGTTTATCCTGGAAGACGAAAGATCACAAGGTGTGACCTTTCGTCTTCCAGGATGATAACTCGATTTGATCATTATTTTAGTCAGGTTACTTGAATATATCACCAATGAACAAGTAACTTGACTAAGATATTGTTTAAATAGAGTTTTTATCCTGGAAGACGAAAGGTCACAAGGTGTGACCTTTCGTCTTCCAGGATGATAACTCGATTTGAACATTATTCTAGTCAGCTTACTTGAATATATAACCAATGAACAAGTAACTTGACTAAAATATTGTTGAAATAGAGTTTTTATTCTGGAAGACGAAAGGTCACAATGAACAAGGTGTGACCTTTCGTCTTCCAGGATGATAACTCGATTTAAACATTATTTTAGTCAGGTTACCTGAATATATAACCAATGAACAAGTAACTTGACTAAAATATTGTTTAAATAGAGTTTTTATCCTCAAAGACGAAAGGTCACAAGGTGTGACCTTTCGTCTTCCAGGATGATAACTCGATTTAAACATTATTTTAGTCAGGTTACTTGAATATATAACCAATGAACAAGTAACTTGACTAAAATATTGTTTAAATAGAGTTTTTATTCTCGAAGACGAAAGGTCACAATGAACAAGTAGCTTGACTAAAATATTGTTTAAATAGAGTTTTTATCCTGGAAGACGAAAGGTCACAAGGTGTGACCTTTCGTCTTCCGGGATGATAACTCGATTTAAACATTATTTTAGTCAGGTTACGTGAATATATAACCAATGAACAAGTAACTTGACTAAAATATTGATTAAATATAGTTTTGATCCTGGAAGACGAAAGTTCACAAGGTGTGACCTTTCGTCATCCAGGATGATAACTCGATTTGAACATTATTTTAGTCAGGTTACTTGAATATATAACCAATGAACAAGTAACATGACTAAAATATTGTTTAAATAGAGTTTTTATCCTGAAAGATGAATGGTCACAAGGTGTGACCTTTCGTCTTCCAGGATGATAATTCAATTTAAACATTATTTTAGTTAGGTTACTTAAATATATACCCAATGAACAAGTAACCTGACTAAAATATTGTTTAAATATAGTTTTTATCCTGGAAGACGAAAGGTCACAAGGTGTGACCTTTCGTCTTCCATGATGATAACTCAATTTGATAATTATTTTAGTCAGATTACTTGAATATATAACCAATGAACAAGTAACATGACTAAAATATTGTTTAAATAGAGTTTTTATTCTGGAAGACGAAAGGTCACAAAGAACAAGTAACGTGACTAAAATATTGTTTAAATACAGTTTTTATCCCGGAAGACGAAAGGTCACAAGGTGTGACCTTTCGTCTTCCAGGATGATAACTCGATTTGAACATTATCTTAGTCAGGTTACTTGAATACATAACCAATGAACAAGTAACTTGACTTAAATGTTGTTTAAATAGAGTGTTTATCCTGGAAGACGAAAGATCACAAGGTGTGACCTTTCGTCTTCCAGGATGATAACTCGATTTGATCATTATTTTAGTCAGGTTACTTGAATATATCACCAATGAACAAGTAACTTGACTAAGATATTGTTTAAATAGAGTTTTTATCCTGGAAGACGAAAGGTCACAAGGTGTGACCTTTCGTCTTCCAGGATGATAACTCGATTTGAACATTATTCTAGTCAGCTTACTTGAATATATAACCAATGAACAAGTAACTTGACTAAAATATTGTTGAAATAGAGTTTTTATTCTGGAAGACGAAAGGTCACAATGAACAAGGTGTGACCTTTCGTCTTCCAGGATGATAACTCGATTTAAACATTATTTTAGTCAGGTTACCTGAATATATAACCAATGAACAAGTAACTTGACTAAAATATTGTTTAAATAGAGTTTTTATCCTCAAAGACGAAAGGTCACAAGGTGTGACCTTTCGTCTTCCAGGATGATAACTCGATTTAAACATTATTTTAGTCAGGTTACTTGAATATATAACCAATGAACAAGTAACTTGACTAAAATATTGTTTAAATAGAGTTTTTATTCTCGAAGACGAAAGGTCACAATGAACAAGTAGCTTGACTAAAATATTGTTTAAATAGAGTTTTTATCCTGGAAGACGAAAGGTCACAAGGTGTGACCTTTCGTCTTCCAGGATGATAACTCGATTTAAACATTATTTTAGTCAGGTTACTTGAATATATAACCAATGAACAAGTAACTTGACTAAAATATTGTTTAAATAGAGTTTTTATCCTCAAAGACGAAAGGTCACAAGGTGTGACCTTTCGTCTTCCAGGATGATAACTCGATTTAAACATTATTTTAGTCAGGTTACTTGAATATATAACCAATGAACAAGTAACTTGACTAAAATATTGTTTAAATAGAGTTTTTATTCTCGAAGACGAAAGGTCACAATGAACAAGTAGCTTGACTAAAATATTGTTTAAATAGAGTTTTTATCCTGGAAGACGAAAGGTCACAAGGTGTGACCTTTCGTCTTCCAGGATGATAACTCGATTTAAACATTATTTTAGTCAGGTTACCTGAATATATAACCAATGAACAAGTAACTTGACTAAAATATTGTTTAAATAGAGTTTTTATCCTCAAAGACGAAAGGTCACAAGGTGTGACCTTTCGTCTTCCAGGATGATAACTCGATTTAAACATTATTTTAGTTAGGTTACTTGAATATATAACCAATGAACAAGTAACTTGACTAAAATATTGTTTAAATAGAGTTTTTATTCTCGAAGACGAAAGGTCACAATGAACAAGTAGCTTGACTAAAATATTGTTTAAATAAAGTTTTTATCCTGGAAGACGAAAGGTCACAAGGTGTGACCTTTCGTCTTCCAGGATGATAACTCGATTTAAACATTATTTTAGTCAGGTTACTTGAATATATAACCAATGAACAAGTAACTTGACTAAAATATTGATTAAATATAGTTTTGATCCTGGAAGACGAAAGTTCACAAGGTGTGACCTTTCGTCATCCAGGATGATAACTCGATTTGAACATTATTTTAGTCAGGTTACTTGAATAAATAACCAATGAACAAGTAACATGACTAAAATATTGTTTAAATAGAGTTTTTATCCTGAAAGATGAATGGTCACAAGGTGTGACCTTTCGTCTTCCAGGATGATAATTCAATTTAAACATTATTTTAGTTAGGTTACTTAAATATATACCCAATGAACAAGTAACCTGACTAAAATATTGTTTAAATATAGTTTTTATCCTGGAAGACGAAAGGTCACAAGGTGTGACCTTTCGTCCTCCATGATGATAACTCAATTTGATAATTATTTTAGTCAGATTACTTGAATATATAACCAATGAACAAGTAACATGACTAAAATATTGTTTAAATAGAGTTTTTATTCTGGAAGACGAAAGGTCACAAAGAACAAGTAACGTGACTAAAATATTGTTTAAATACAGTTTTTATCCCGGAAGACGAAAGGTCACAAGGTGTGACCTTTCGTCTTCCAGGATGATAACTCGATTTGAACATTATCTTAGTCAGGTTACTTGAATACATAACCAATGAACAAGTAACTTGACTTAAATGTTGTTTAAATAGAGTGTTTATCCTGGAAGACGAAAGATCACAAGGTGTGACCTTTCGTCTTCCAGGATGATAACTCGATTTGATCATTATTTTAGTCAGGTTACTTGAATATATCACCAATGAACAAGTAACTTGACTAAGATATTGTTTAAATAGAGTTTTTATCCTGGAAGACGAAAGGTCACAAGGTGTGACCTTTCGTCTTCCAGGATGATAACTCGATTTGAACATTATTCTAGTCAGCTTACTTGAATATATAACCAATGAACAAGTAACTTGACTAAAATATTGTTGAAATAGAGTTTTTATTCTGGAAGACGAAAGGTCACAATGAACAAGGTGTGACCTTTCGTCTTCCAGGATGATAACTCGATTTAAACATTATTTTAGTCAGGTTACCTGAATATATAACCAATGAACAAGTAACTTGACTAAAATATTGTTTAAATAGAGTTTTTATCCTCAAAGACGAAAGGTCACAAGGTGTGACCTTTCGTCTTCCAGGATGATAACTCGATTTAAACATTATTTTAGTCAGGTTACTTGAATATATAACCAATGAACAAGTAACTTGACTAAAATATTGTTTAAATAGAGTTTTTATTCTCGAAGACGAAAGGTCACAATGAACAAGTAGCTTGACTAAAATATTGTTTAAATAGAGTTTTTATCCTGGAAGACGAAAGGTCACAAGGTGTGACCTTTCGTCTTCCAGGATGATAACTCGATTTAAACATTATTTTAGTCAGGTTACTTGAATATATAACCAATGAACAAGTAACTTGACTAAAATATTGATTAAATATAGTTTTGATCCTGGAAGACGAAAGTTCACAAGGTGTGACCTTTCGTCATCCAGGATGATAACTCGATTTGAACATTATTTTAGTCAGGTTACTTGAATATATAACCAATGAACAAGTAACATGACTAAAATATTGTTTAAATAGAGTTTTTATCCTGAAAGATGAATGGTCACAAGGTGTGACCTTTCGTCTTCCAGGATGATAATTCAATTTAAACATTATTTTAGTTAGGTTACTTAAATATATACCCAATGAACAAGTAACCTGACTAAAATATTGTTTAAATATAGTTTTTATCCTGGAAGACGAAAGGTCACAAGGTGTGACCTTTCGTCTTCCATGATGATAACTCAATTTGATAATTATTTTAGTCAGATTACTTGAATATATAACCAATGAACAAGTAACATGACTAAAATATTGTTTAAATAGAGTTTTTATTCTGGAAGACGAAAGGTCACAAAGAACAAGTAACGTGACTAAAATATTGTTTAAATACAGTTTTTATCCCGGAAGACGAAAGGTCACAAGGTGTGACCTTTCGTCTTCCAGGATGATAACTCGATTTGAACATTATCTTAGTCAGGTTACTTGAATACATAACCAATGAACAAGTAACTTGACTTAAATGTTGTTTAAATAGAGTGTTTATCCTGGAAGACGAAAGATCACAAGGTGTGACTTTTCGTCTTCCAGGATGATAACTCGATTTGATCATTATTTTAGTCAGGTTACTTGAATATATCACCAATGAACAAGTAACTTGACTAAGATATTGTTTAAATTGAGTTTTTATCCTGGAAGACGAAAGGTCACAAGGTGTGACCTTTCGTCTTCCAGGATGATAACTCGATTTGAACATTATTCTAGTCAGCTTACTTGAATATATAACCAATGAACAAGTAACTTGACTAAAATATTGTTGAAATAGAGTTTTTATTCTGGAAGACGAAAGGTCACAATGAACAAGGTGTGACCTTTCGTCTTCCAGGATGATAACTCGATTTAAACATTATTTTAGTCAGGTTACCTGAATATATAACCAATGAACAAGTAACTTGACTAAAATATTGTTTAAATAGAGTTTTTATCCTCAAAGACGAAAGGTCACAAGGTGTGACCTTTCGTCTTCCAGGATGATAACTCGATTTAAACATTATTTTAGTCAGGTTACTTGAATATATAACCAATGAACAAGTAACTTGACTAAAATATTGTTTAAATAGAGTTTTTATTCTCGAAGACGAAAGGTCACAATGAACAAGTAGCTTGACTAAAATATTGTTTAAATAGAGTTTTTATCCTGGAAGACGAAAGGTCACAAGGTGTGACCTTTCGTCTTCCAGGATGATAACTCGATTTGAACATTATTTTAGTCAGGTTACTTGAATATATAACCAATGAACAAGTAACATGACTAAAATATTGTTTAAATAGAGTTTTTATCCTGAAAGATGAATGGTCACAAGGTGTGACCTTTCGTCTTCCAGGATGATAATTCAATTTAAACATTATTTTAGTTAGGTTACTTAAATATATACCCAATGAACAAGTAACCTGACTAAAATATTGTTTAAATATAGTTTTTATCCTGGAAGACGAAAGGTCACAAGGTGTGACCTTTCGTCTTCCATGATGATAACTCAATTTGATAATTATTTTAGTCAGATTACTTGAATATATAACCAATGAACAAGTAACATGACTAAAATATTGTTTAAATAGAGTTTTTATTCTGGAAGACGAAAGGTCACAAAGAACAAGTAACGTGACTAAAATATTGTTTAAATACAGTTTTTATCCCGGAAGACGAAAGGTCACAAGGTGTGACCTTTCGTCTTCCAGGATGATAACTCGATTTAAACATTATTTTAGTCAGGTTACTTGAATATATAACCAATGAACAAGTAACTTGACTAAAATATTGTTTAAATAGAGTTTTTATTCTCGAAGACGAAAGGTCACAATGAACAAGTAGCTTGACTAAAATATTGTTTAAATAGAGTTTTTATCCTGGAAGACGAAAGGTCACAAGGTGTGACCTTTCGTCTTCCAGGATGATAACTCGATTTAAACATTATTTTAGTCAGGTTACTTGAATATATAACCAATGAACAAGTAACTTGACTAAAATATTGATTAAATATAGTTTTGATCCTGGAAGACGAAAGTTCACAAGGTGTGACCTTTCGTCATCCAGGATGATAACTCGATTTGAACATTATTTTAGTCAGGTTACTTGAATATATAACCAATGAACAAGTAACATGACTAAAATATTGTTTAAATAGAGTTTTTATCCTGAAAGATGAATGGTCACAAGGTGTGACCTTTCGTCTTCCAGGATGATAATTCAATTTAAACATTATTTTAGTTAGGTTACTTAAATATATACCCAATGAACAAGTAACCTGACTAAAATATTGTTTAAATATAGTTTTTATCCTGGAAGACGAAAGGTCACAAGGTGTGACCTTTCGTCTTCCATGATGATAACTCAATTTGATAATTATTTTAGTCAGATTACTTGAATATATAACCAATGAACAAGTAACTTGACAAAGATATTGTTTAAATAGAGTTTTTATCCTGGAAGACGAAAGGTCACAAGGTGTGACCTTTCGTCTTCTAGGATGATAACTCCATTTGATCATTATTTTAGTCAGTTTACCTGAATATATAACCAATAAACAAGTGACCTTTCGTCTTTCAGGATGACAACTCGATTTGAACATTATTTTAGTCAGGTTACCTAAATATATAACCAATGAACAAGGAACTTGACTAAAATATTGTTTAAATAGAGTGTTTATCCTGGAAGACGAAAGATCACAAGGTGTGACCTTTCGTCTTCCAGGATGATAACTCGATTTGAACATTATTTTAGTCAGGTTACTTGAATATATAACCAATGAACAAGTAACTTATTTAAAATATTGTTTAAATAGAGTTTTTATTCTGGAAGACGAAAGGTCACAATGAACAAGGTGTGACCTTTCGTCTTCCAAAATGATAACTCGATTTGAACATTATTTTAGTCAGGTTACTTGAATAGATAACCAATGAACAAGTAACTTGACAAAGATATTGTTTAAATAGAGTTTTTATCCTGGAAGATGAAATGTCACAAGGTGTGACCTTTCGTCTTCCAGGATGATAACTCGATTTGAACATTATTTTAGTCAGGTTACTTGAATATATAACCAATGAACAAGCAACTTGACTAAAATATTGTTTAAATAGAGTGTTTATCATGGAAGACGAAAGATCACAAGGTGTGACCTTTCGTCTTCCAAGATGATAACTCGATTTGAACATTATTTTAGTCAGGTTACGTGAATATATAACCAATGAACAAGGAACTTGACTAAAATATTGTTTAAATAGAGTGTTTATCCTGGAAGACGAAAGATCACAAGGTGTGACCTTTCGTCTTCCAGGATGATAACTCGATTTGAACATTATTTTAGTCAGGTTACTTGAATATATAACCAATGAACAAGTAACTTATTTAAAATATTGTTTAAATAGAGTTTTTATTCTGGAAGACGAAAGGTCACAATGAACAAGGTGTGACCTTTCGTCTTCCAAAATGATAACTCGATTTGAACATTATTTTAGTCAGGTTACTTGAATAGATAACCAATGAACAAGTAACTTGACAAAGATATTGTTTAAATAGAGCTTTTATCCTGGAAGATGAAATGTCACAAGGTGTGACCTTTCGTCTTCCAGGATGATAACTCGATTTGAACATTATTTTAGTCAGGTTACTTGAATATATAACCAATGAACAAGCAACTTGACTAAAATATTGTTTAAATAGAGTGTTTATCCTGGAAGACGAAAGATCACAAGGTGTGACCTTTCGTCTTCCAGGATGATAACTCGATTTGAACATTATTTTAGTCAGGTTACTTGAATATATAACCAATGAACAAGTAACTTATTTAAAATATTTTTAAATAGAGTTTTTATTCTGGAAGACGAAAGGTCACAATGAACAAGGTGTGACCTTTCGTCTTCCAGGATGATAACTCGATTTAAACATTATTTTAGTCAGGTTACTTGAATATATAACCAATGAACAAGTAACCTGACTAAAATATTGTTTATATAGAGTTTTTATTCTGGAAGACGAAAGGTCACAATGAACAAGTAACTTGACTAAAATATTGTTTAAATAGAGTTTTTATCCTGAAAGATGAATGGTCACAAGGTGTGACCTTTCGTCTTCCAGGATGATAATTCAATTTAAACATTATTTTAGTTAGGTTACTTAAATATATACCCAATGAACAAGTAACCTGACTAAAATATTGTTTAAATATAGTTTTTATCCTGGAAGACGAAAGGTCACAAGGTGTGACCTTTCGTCTTCCATGATGATAACTCAATTTGATCATTATTTTAGTCAGATTACTTGAATATATAACCAATGAACAAGTAACTTGACAAAGATATTGTTTAAATAGAGTTTTTATCCTGGAAGACGAAAGGTCACAAGGTGTGACCTTTCGTCTTCTAGGATGATAACTCCATTTGATCATTATTTTAGTCAGTTTACCTGAATATATAACCAATAAACAAGTGACCTTTCGTCTTTCAGGATGACAACTCGATTTGAACATTATTTTAGTCAGGTTACCTAAATATATAACCAATGAACAAGGAACTTGACTAAAATATTGTTTAAATAGAGTGTTTATCCTGGAAGACGAAAGATCACAAGGTGTGACCTTTCGTCTTCCAGGATGATAACTCGATTTGAACATTATTTTAGTCAGGTTACTTGAATATATAACCAATGAACAAGTAACTTATTTAAAATATTGTTTAAATAGAGTTTTTATTCTGGAAGACGAAAGGTCACAATGAACAAGGTGTGACCTTTCGTCTTCCAAAATGATAACTCGATTTGAACATTATTTTAGTCAGGTTACTTGAATAGATAACCAATGAACAAGTAACTTGACAAAGATATTGTTTAAATAGAGTTTTTATCCTGGAAGATGAAATGTCACAAGGTGTGACCTTTCGTCTTCCAGGATGATAACTCGATTTGAACATTATTTTAGTCAGGTTACTTGAATATATAACCAATGAACAAGCAACTTGACTAAAATATTGTTTAAATAGAGTGTTTATCATGGAAGACGAAAGATCACAAGGTGTGACCTTTCGTCTTCCAGGATGATAACTCGATTTGAACATTATTTTAGTCAGGTTACGTGAATATATAACCAATGAACAAGGAACTTGACTAAAATATTGTTTAAATAGAGTGTTTATCCTGGAAGACGAAAGATCACAAGGTGTGACCTTTCGTCTTCCAGGATGATAACTCGATTTGAACATTATTTTAGTCAGGTTACTTGAATATATAACCAATGAACAAGTAACTTATTTAAAATATTGTTTAAATAGAGTTTTTATTCTGGAAGACGAAAGGTCACAATGAACAAGGTGTGACCTTTCGTCTTCCAAAATGATAACTCGATTTGAACATTATTTTAGTCAGGTTACTTGAATAGATAACCAATGAACAAGTAACTTGACAAAGATATTGTTTAAATAGAGCTTTTATCCTGGAAGATGAAATGTCACAAGGTGTGACCTTTCGTCTTCCAGGATGATAACTCGATTTGAACATTATTTTAGTCAGGTTACTTGAATATATAACCAATGAACAAGCAACTTGACTAAAATATTGTTTAAATAGAGTGTTTATCCTGGAAGACGAAAGATCACAAGGTGTGACCTTTCGTCTTCCAGGATGATAACTCGATTTGAACATTATTTTAGTCAGGTTACTTGAATATATAACCAATGAACAAGTAACTTATTTAAAATATTTTTAAATAGAGTTTTTATTCTGGAAGACGAAAGGTCACAATGAACAAGGTGTGACCTTTCGTCTTCCAGGATGATAACTCGATTTAAACATTATTTTAGTCAGGTTACTTGAATATATACCCAATGAACAAGTAACCTGACTAAAATATTGTTTATATAGAGTTTTTATTCTGGAAGACGAAAGGTCACAATGAACAAGTAACTTGACTAAAATATTGTTTAAATAGAGTTTTTATCCTGAAAGATGAATGGTCACAAGGTGTGACCTTTCGTCTTCCAGGATGATAATTCAATTTAAACATTATTTTAGTTAGGTTACTTAAATATATACCCAATGAACAAGTAACCTGACTAAAATATTGTTTAAATATAGTTTTTATCCTGGAAGACGAAAGGTCACAAGGTGTGACCTTTCGTCTTCCATGATGATAACTCAATTTGATCATTATTTTAGTCAGATTACTTGAATATATAACCAATGAACAAGTAACTTGACAAAGATATTGTTTAAATAGAGTTTTTATCCTGGAAGACGAAAGGTCACAAGGTGTGACCTTTCGTCTTCTAGGATGATAACTCGATTTGATCATTATTTTAGTCAGTTTACCTGAATATATAACCAATAAACAAGTGACCTTTCGTCTTTCAGGATGACAAATCGATTTGAACATTATTTTAGTCAGGTTACCTGAATATATAACCAATGAACAAGTAACTTGACTAAAATATTGTTTAAATAGAGTGTTTATCCTGGAAGACGAAAGATCACAAGGTGTGACCTTTCGTCTTCCAGGATGATAACTCGATTTGAACATTATTTTAGTCAGGTTACTAGAATATATAACCAATGAACAAGTAACTTATTTAAAATATTGTTTAAATAGAGTTTTTATTCTGGAAGACGAAAGGTCACAATGAACAAGGTGTGACCTTTCGTCTTCCAGGATGATAACTCAATTTAAACATTATTTTAGTCAGGTTACTTGAATATATAACCAATGAACAAGTAACCTGACTAAAATATTGTTTATATAGAGTTTTTATTCTGGAAGACGAAAGGTCACAATGAACAAGTAACGTGACTAAAATATTGTTTAAATACAGTTTTTATCCCGTAAGACGAAAGGTCACAAGGTGTGACCTTTCGTCTTCCAGGATGATAACTCGATTTGAACATTATTTTAGTCAGGTTACTTGAATAGATAACCAATGAACAAGTAACTGGACAAAGATATTGTTTAAATAGAGTTTTTATCCTGGAAGATGAAATGTCACAAGGTGTGACCTTTCGTCTTCCAGGATGATAACTCGATTTGAACATTATTTTAGTCAGGTTACTTGAATATATAACCAATGAACAAGCAACTTGACTAAAATATTGTTTAAATAGAGTGTTTATCCTGGAAGACGAAAGATCACAAGGTGTGACCTTTCGTCTTCCAGGATGATAACTCGATTTGAACATTATTTTAGTCAGGTTACCTTAATATATAACCAATGAACAAGTAACTTATTTAAAATATTTTTAAATAGAGTTTTTATTCTGGAAGACGAAAGGTCACAATGAACTAGGTGTGACCTTTCGTCTTCCAGGATGATAACTCGATTTAAACATTATTTTAGTCAGGTTACTTGAATATATAACCAATGAACAAGTAACCTGACTAAAATATAGTTTATATAGAGTTTTTATTCTGGAAGACGAAAGGTCACAATGAACAAGTAACGTGACTAAAATATTGTTTAAATACAGTTTTTATCCCGGAAGACGAAAGGTCACAAGGTGTGACCTTTCGTCTTCCAGGATGATAACTCGATTTGAACATTATTTTAGTCAGGTTACTTGAGTATATAACCAATGAACAAGTAACTTGACTAAGAAATTGTTTAAACAGAGTTTTTATCCTGGAAGACGAAAGGTCACAAGGTGTCACCTTTCGTCTTCCATAATGATAACTCGATTTGAACATTATTTTAGTCAGGTTACTTGAATATATAACCAATGAACAAGTAACTTGACTAAGATATTGTTTAAATAGAGTTTTTATCCTGGAAGACAAAAGGTCACAAGATGTGACCTTTCGTCTTCCAGGATGATAACTCGATTTGAACATTATTTTAGTCAGCTTACTTGAATAAATAACCAATGAACAAGTAACTTGACTAAAATATAGTTTAAATAGAGTTTTTATCCTGGAAGACGAAAGGTCACAAGGTGTGACCTTTCGTCTTCCAGGATGATAACTCGATTTGAACATTATTTTAGTCAGGTTACCTGAATATATAACCAATGAACAAGTAACTTGACTAAAATATTGTTTAAATAGAGTTTTTATCCTGGGAGAGGAAAGGTCAAAAGGTGTGACCTTTCGTCTTCCAGGATGATAACTCGATTAGAACATTATTTTAGTCAGGTTACTTGAATATATAACCAATGAACAAGTAACTTGACTAAGATATTGTTTAAATAGAGTTTTTATCCTGGAAGACAAAAGGTCACAAGATGTGACCTTTCGTCTTCCAGGATGATAACTCGATTTGAACATTATTTTAGTCAGCTTACTTGAATAAATAACCAATGAACAAGTAACTTGACTAAAATATAGTTTAAATAGAGTTTTTATCCTGGAAGACGAAAGGTCACAAGGTGTGACCTTTCGTCTTCCAGGATGATAACTCGATTTGAACATTATTTTAGTCAGGTTACCTGAATATATAACCAATGAACAAGTAACTTGACTAAAATATTGTTTAAATAGAGTTTTTATCCTGGGAGAGGAAAGGTCAAAAGGTGTGACCTTTCGTCTTCCAGGATGATAACTCGATTAGAACATTATTTTAGTCAGGTTACTTGAATATATAACCAATGAACAAGTAACTTGACTAAAATATTGTTTAAATAGAGTTTTTATCCCGGAAGACGAAAGGTCACAAGGTGTGACCTTTCGTCTTCCAGGATGATAACTCGATTTGAACATTATTTTAGTCAGGTTACCTGAATATATAACCAATGAACAAGTAACTTGACTAAGATATTGTTTAAATAGAGTTTTGTGTGACCTTTCGTCTTCCAGGATGATAACTCGATTTGAACATTATTTTAGTCAGCTTACTTGAATAAATAACCAATGAACAAGTAACTTGACTAAAATATAGTTTAAATAGAGTTTTTATCCTGGAAGACGAAAGGTCACAAGGTGTGACCTTTCGTCTTCCAGGATGATAACTCGATTTGAACATTATTTTAGTCAGGTTACCTGAATATATAACCAATGAACAAGTAACTTGACTAAAATATTGTTTAAATAGAGTTTTTATCCTGGGAGAGGAAAGGTCAAAAGGTGTGACCTTTCGTCTTCCAGGATGATAACTCAATTTAAACATTATTTTAGTCAGGTTACTTGAATATATTACCAATGAACAAGTAACTTGACTAAAATATTGTTTAAATAGAGTTTTTATTCTCGAAGACGAAAGGTCACAATGAACAAGTAGCTTGACTAAAATATTGTTTAAATAGAGTTTTTATCCTGGAAGACGAAAGGTCACAAGGTGTGACCTTTCGTCTTCCAGGATGATAACTCGATTCGAACATTATTTTAGTCAGGTTACCTGAATATATAACCAATGAACAAGTAACTTGACTAAAATATTGTTTAAATAGAGTTTTTGTCCTGGGAGAGGAAAGGTCACAAGGTGTGACCTTTCGTCTTCCAGGATGATAACTCGATTAGAACATTATTTTAGTCAGGTTACTTGAATATATACCCAATGAACAAGTAACTTGACTAAAATATTGTTTAAATAGAGTTTTTATCCTCAAAGACGAAAGGTCACAAGGTGTGACCTTTCGTCTTCCAGGATGATAACTCGATTTAAACATTATTTTAGTCAGGTTACTTGAATATATAACCAATGAACAAGTAACTTGACTAAAATATTGTTTAAATAGAGTTTTTATTCTCGAAGACGAAAGGTCACAATGAACAAGTAGTTTGACTAAAATATTGTTTAAATAGAGTTTTTATCCTAGAAGACGAAAGGTCACAAGGTGTGACCTTTCGTCTTCCAGGATGATAACTCGATTTAAACATTATTTTAGTCAGGTTACTTGAATATATATCCAATGAACAAGTAACTTGACTAAAATATTGATTAAATAGAGTTTTGATCCTGGAAGACGAAAGTTCACAAGGTGTGACCTTTCGTCATCCAGGATGATAACTCGATTTGAACATTATTTTAGTCAGGTTACTTGAATATATAACCAATGAACAAGTAACGTGACTAAAATATTGTTTAAATAGAGTTTTTATCCTGAAACATGAATGGTCACAAGGTGTGACCTTTCGTCTTCCAGGATGATAATTCAATTTAAACATTATTTTAGTTAGGTTACTTAAATATATACCCAATGAACAAGTAACCTGACTAAAATATTGTTTAAATATAGTTTTTATCCTGGAAGACGAAAGGTCACAAGGTGTGACCTTTCGTCTTCCAGGATGATAACTCGATTTGATCCTTATTTTAGTCAGATTACTTGAATATATAACCAATGAACAAGTAACTTGACAAAGATATTGTTTAAATAGAGTTTTTATCCTGGAAGACGAAAGGTCACAGGGTGTGACCTTTCGTCTTCTAGGATGATAACTCGATTTGATCATTATTTTAGTCAGTTTACCTGAATATATAACCAATAAACAAGTGACCTTTCGTCTTTCAGGATGACAACTCGATTTGAACATTATTTTAGTCAGGTTACCTGAATATATAACCAATGAACAAGTAACTTGACTAAAATATTGCTTAAATATAGTTTTTATCCTGGAAGACGAAAGGTCACAAGGTGTGACCTTTCGTCTTCCAGGATGATAACCCGATTTGATCATTATTTTATTCAGATTACTTGAATATATAACCAATGAACAAGTAACTTGACAAAGATATTGTTTAAATAGAGTTTTTATCCTGGAAGACGAAAGGTCACAAGGTGTGATCTTTCGTCTTCCAGGATGATAACTCGATTTGAACATTATTTTAGTCAGGTTACTTGAATATATAACCAATGAACAAGTAACTTGACTAAAATATTGTTTAAATAGAGTGTTTATCCTGGAAGACGAAAGGTCACAAGGTGTGACCTTTCGTCTTCCAGGATGATAACCCGATTTGATCATTATTTTAGTCAGATTACTTGAATATATAACCAATGAACAAGTAACTTGACAAAGATATTGTTTAAATAGAGTTTTTATCCTGGAAGACGAAAGGTCACAAGGTGTGATCTTTCGTCTTCCAGGATGATAACTCGATTTAAACATTATTTTAGTCTGGTTACTTGAATATATAACCAATGAACAAGTAACTTATTTAAAATATTGTTTAAATAGAGTTTTTATTCTGGAAGACGAAAGGTCACAATGAACAAGGTGTGACCTTTCGTCTTCCAGGATGATAACTCGATTTAAACATTATTTTAGTCAGGTTACTTGAATATATAACCAATGAACAAGTAACCTGACTAAAATATTTATTATATAGAGTTTTTATTCTGGAAGACGAAAGGTCATAATGAACAAGTAACGTGACTAAAATATTGTTTAAATACAGTTTTTATCCCGAAAGATGAAATGTCACAAGGTGTGACCTTTCGTCTTCCAGGATGATAACTCGATTTGAACATTATTTTAGTCAGGTTACTTGAATATATAACCAATGAACAAGCAACTTGACTAAAATATTGTTTAAATAGAGTGTTTATCCTGGAAGACGAAAGATCACAAGGTGTGACCTTTCGTCTTCCAGGATGATAACTCGATTTGAACATTATTTTAGTCAGGTTACCTGAATATATAACCAATGAACATGTAACTTATTTAAAATATTTTTAAATAGAGTTTTTATTCTGGAAGACAAAGGTCACAATGAACAAGGTGTGACCTTTCGTCTTCCAGGATGATAACTCGATTTAAACATTATTTTAGTCAGGTTACTTGAATATATAACCAATGAACAAGTAACCTGACTAAAATATTGTTTATATAGAGTTTTTATTCTGGAAGACGAAAGGTCACAATGAACAAGTAACGTGTCTAAAATATTGTTTAAATACAGTTTTTATCCCGGAAGACGAAAGGTCACAAGGTGTGACCTTTCGTCTTCCAGGATGATAACTCGATTTGAACATTATTTTAGTCAGGTTACTTGAATATATAACCAATGAACAAGCAACTTGACTAAAATATTGTTTAAATAGAGTGTTTATCCTGGAAGACGAAAGATCACAAGGTGTGACCTTTCGTCTTCCAGGATGATAACTCGATTTGAACATTATTTTAGTCAGGTTACTTGAATATATAACCAATGAACAAGTAACTTATTTAAAATATTGTTTAAATAGAGTTTTTATTCTGGAAGACGAAAGGTCACAATGAACAAGGTATGACCTTTCATCTTCCAGGATGATAACTCGATTTAAACATTATTTTAGTCAGGTTACTTGAATATATAACCAATGAACAAGTAACCTGACTAAAATATAGTTTATATAGAGTTTTTATTCTGGAAGACGAAAGGTCACAATGAACAAGTAACGTGACTAAAATATTGTTTAAATACAGTTTTTATCCCGGAAGACGAAAGGTCACAAGGTGTGACCTTTCGTCTTCCAGGATGATAACTCGATTTGAACATTATTTTAGTCAGGTTACTTGAGTATATAACCAATGAACAAGTAACTTGACTAAGAAATTGTTTAAACAGAGTTTTTATCCTGGAAGACGAAAGGTCACAAGGTGTCACCTTTCGTCTTCCATAATGATAACTCGATTTGAACATTATTTTAGTCAGGTTACTTGACTATATAACCAATGAACAAGTAACTTGACTAAGATATTGTTTAAATAGAGTTTTTATCCTGGAAGACGAAAGGTCACAAGGTGTGACCTTTCGTCTTCCAGGATGATAACTCGATTTGAACATTATTTTAGTCAGCTTACTTGAATAAATAACCAATGAACAAGTAACTTGACTAAAATATAGTTTAAATAGAGTTTTTATCCTGGAAGACGAAAGGTCACAAGGTGTGACCTTTCGTCTTCCAGGATGATAACTCGATTTGAACATTATTTTAGTCAGGTTACCTGAATATATAACCAATGAACAAGTAACTTGACTAAAATATTGTTTAAATAGAGTTTTTATCCTGGGAGAGGAAAGGTCAAAAGGTGTGACCTTTCGTCTTCCAGGATGATAACTCGATTAGAACATTATTTTAGTCAGGTTACTTGAATATATAACCAATGAACAAGTAACTTGACTAAAATATTGTTTAAATAGAGTTTTTATCCTCAAAGACGAAAGGTCACAGGGTGTGACCTTTCGTCTTCCAGGATGATAACTCAATTTAAACATTATTTTAGTCAGGTTACTTGAATATATAACCAATGAACAAGTAACTTGACTAAAATATTGTTTAAATAGAGTTTTTATTCTCGAAGACGAAAGGTCACAATGAACAAGTAGCTTGACTAAAATATTGTTTAAATAGAGTTTTTATCCTGGAAGACGAAAGGTCGCAAGGTGTGACCTTTCGTCTTCCAGGATGATAACTCGATTTGAACATTATTTTAGTCAGGTTACCTGAATATATAACCAATGAACAAGCAACTTGACTAAAATATTGTTTAAATAGAGTGTTTATCCTGGAAGACGAAAGATCACAAGGTGTGACCTTTCGTCTTCCAGGATGATAACTCGATTTGAACATTATTTTAGTCAGGTTACTTGAATATATAACCAATGAACAAGTAACTTATTTAAAATATTGTTTAAATAGAGTTTTTATTCTGGAAGACGAAAGGTCACAATGAACAAGGTATGACCTTTCATCTTCCAGGATGATAACTCGATTTAAACATTATTTTAGTCAGGTTACTTGAATATATAACCAATGAACAAGTAACCTGACTAAAATATAGTTTATATAGAGTTTTTATTCTGGAAGACGAAAGGTCACAATGAACAAGTAACGTGACTAAAATATTGTTTAAATACAGTTTTTATCCCGGAAGACGAAAGGTCACAAGGTGTGACCTTTCGTCTTCCAGGATGATAACTCGATTTGAACATTATTTTAGTCAGGTTACTTGAGTATATAACCAATGAACAAGTAACTTGACTAAGAAATTGTTTAAACAGAGTTTTTATCCTGGAAGACGAAAGGTCACAAGGTGTCACCTTTCGTCTTCCATAATGATAACTCGATTTGAACATTATTTTAGTCAGGTTACTTGACTATATAACCAATGAACAAGTAACTTGACTAAGATATTGTTTAAATAGAGTTTTTATCCTGGAAGACGAAAGGTCACAAGGTGTGACCTTTCGTCTTCCAGGATGATAACTCGATTTGAACATTATTTTAGTCAGCTTACTTGAATAAATAACCAATGAACAAGTAACTTGACTAAAATATAGTTTAAATAGAGTTTTTATCCTGGAAGACGAAAGGTCACAAGGTGTGACCTTTCGTCTTCCAGGATGATAACTCGATTTGAACATTATTTTAGTCAGGTTACCTGAATATATAACCAATGAACAAGTAACTTGACTAAAATATTGTTTAAATAGAGTTTTTATCCTGGGAGAGGAAAGGTCAAAAGGTGTGACCTTTCGTCTTCCAGGATGATAACTCGATTAGAACATTATTTTAGTCAGGTTACTTGAATATATAACCAATGAACAAGTAACTTGACTAAAATATTGTTTAAATAGAGTTTTTATCCTCAAAGACGAAAGGTCACAGGGTGTGACCTTTCGTCTTCCAGGATGATAACTCAATTTAAACATTATTTTAGTCAGGTTACTTGAATATATAACCAATGAACAAGTAACTTGACTAAAATATTGTTTAAATAGAGTTTTTATTCTCGAAGACGAAAGGTCACAATGAACAAGTAGCTTGACTAAAATATTGTTTAAATAGAGTTTTTATCCTGGAAGACGAAAGGTCGCAAGGTGTGACCTTTCGTCTTCCAGGATGATAACTCGATTTGAACATTATTTTAGTCAGGTTACCTGAATATATAACCAATGAACAAGTAACTTGACTAAAATATTGTTTAAATAGAGTTTTTATCCTGGGAGAGGAAAGGTCACAAGGTGTGACCTTTCGTCTTCCAGGATGATAACTCGATTAGAACATTATTTTAGTCAGGTTACTTGAATATATACCCAATGAACAAGTAACTTGACTAAAATATTGTTTAAATAGAGTTTTTATCCTCAAAGACGAAAGGTCACAAGGTGTGACCTTTCGTCTTCCAGGATGATAACTCGATTTAAACATTATTTTAGTCAGGTTACTTGAATATATAACCAATGAACAAGTAACTTGACTAAAATATTGTTTAAATAGAGTTTTTATTCTCGAAGACGAAAGGTCACAATGAACAAGTAGCTTGGCTAAAATATTGTTTAAATAGAGTTTTTATCCTAGAAGACGAAAGGTCACAAGGTGTGACCTTTCGTCTTCCAGGATGATAACTCGATTTAAACATTATTTTAGTCAGGTTACTTGAATATATAACCAATGAACAAGTAACTTGACTAAAATATTGATTAAATAGAGTTTTGATACTGGAAGACGAAAGTTCACAAGGTGTGACCTTTCGTCATCCAGGATGATAACTCGATTTGAACATTATTTTAGTCAGGTTACTTGAATATAAAACCAATGAACAAGTAACGTGACTAAAATATTGTTTAAATAGAGTTTTTATCCTGAAAGATGAATGGTCACAAGGTGTGACCTTTCGTCTTCCAGGATGATAATTCAATTTAAACATTATTTTAGTTAGGTTACTTAAATATATACCCAATGAACAAGTAACCTGACTAAAATATTGTTTAAATATAGTTTTTATCCTGGAAGACGAAAGGTCACAAGATGTGACCTTTCGTCTTCCAGGATGATAACTCGATTTGATCCTTATTTTAGTCAGATTACTTGAATATATAACCAATGAACAAGTAACTTGACAAAGATATTGTTTAAATAGAGTTTTTATCCTGGAAGACGAAAGGTCACAGGGTGTGACCTTTCGTCTTCCAGGATGATAACTCGATTTGAACATTATTTTAGTCAGGTTACTTGAATATATAACCAATGAACAAGTAACTTGACTAAAATATTGTTTAAATAGAGTGTTTATCCTAGAAGACGAAAGATCACAAGGTGTGACCTTCCTTCTTCCAGGATGATAACTCGATTTAAACATTATTTTAGTCTGGTTACTTGAATATATAACCAATGAACAAGTAACTTATTTAAAATATTGTTTAAATAGAGTTTTTATTCTGGAAGACGAAAGGTCACAATGAACAAGGTGTGACCTTTCGTCTTCCAGGATGATAACTCGATTTAAACATTATTTTAGTCAGGTTACTTGAATATATAACCAATGAACAAGTAACCTGACTGAAATATTTATTATATAGAGTTTTTATTCTGGAATACGAAAGGTCATAATGAACAAGTAACGTGACTAAAATATTGTTTAAATACAGTTTTTATCCCGAAAGACGAAATGTCACAAGGTGTGACCTTTCGTCTTCCGGGATGATAACTCGATTTGAACATTATTTTAGTCAGGTTACTTGAATATATAACCAATGAACAAGCAACTTGACTAAAATATTGTTTAAATAGAGTGTTTATCCTGGAAGACGAAAGATCACAAGGTGTGACCTTTCGTCTTCCAGGATGATAACTCGATTTGAACATTATTTTAGTCAGGTTACCTGAATATATAACCAATGAACAAGTAACTTATTTAAAATATTTTTAAATAGAGTTTTTATTCTGGAAGACGAAAGGTCACAATGAGCAAGGTGTGACCTTTCGTCTTCCAGGATGATAACTCGATTTAAACATTATTTTAGTCAGGTTACTTGAATATATAACCAATGAACAAGTAACCTGACTAAAATATTGTTTATATAGAGTTTTTATTCTGGAAGACGAAAGGTCACAATGAACAAGTAACGTGTCTAAAATATTGTTTAAATACAGTTTTTATCCTGGAAGACGAAAGGTCACAAGGTGTGACCTTTCGTCTTCCAGGATGATAACTCGATTTGAACATTATTTTAGTCAGGTTACTTGAATATATAACCAATGAACAAGCAACTTGACTAAAATATTATTTAAATAGAGTGTTTATCCTGGAAGACGAAAGATCACAAGGTGTGACCTTTCGTCTTCCAGGATGATAACTCGATTTGAACATTATTTTAGTCAGGTTACTTGAATATATAACCAATGAACAAGTAACTTATTTAAAATATTGTTTAAATAGAGTTTTTATCCTGGGAGAGGAAAGGTCACAAGGTGTGACCTTTCGTCTTCCAGGATGATAACTCGATTAGAACATTATTTTAGTCAGGTTACTTGAATATATACCCAATGAACAAGTAACTTGACTAAAATATTGTTTAAATAGAGTTTTTATCCTCAAAGACGAAAGGTCACAAGGTGTGACCTTTCGTCTTCCAGGATGATAACTCGATTTAAACATTATTTTAGTCAGGTTACTTGAATATATAACCAATGAACAAGTAACTTGACTAAAATATTGTTTAAATAGAGTTTTTATTCTCGAAGACGAAAGGTCACAATGAACAAGTAGCTTGGCTAAAATATTGTTTAAATAGAGTTTTTATCCTAGAAGACGAAAGGTCACAAGGTGTGACCTTTCGTCTTCCAGGATGATAACTCGATTTAAACATTATTTTAGTCAGGTTACTTGAATATATAACCAATGAACAAGTAACTTGACTAAAATATTGATTAAATAGAGTTTTGATACTGGAAGACGAAAGTTCACAAGGTGTGACCTTTCGTCATCCAGGATGATAACTCGATTTGAACATTATTTTAGTCAGGTTACTTGAATATAAAACCAATGAACAAGTAACGTGACTAAAATATTGTTTAAATAGAGTTTTTATCCTGAAAGATGAATGGTCACAAGGTGTGACCTTTCGTCTTCCAGGATGATAATTCAATTTAAACATTATTTTAGTTAGGTTACTTAAATATATACCCAATGAACAAGTAACCTGACTAAAATATTGTTTAAATATAGTTTTTATCCTGGAAGACGAAAGGTCACAAGATGTGACCTTTCGTCTTCCAGGATGATAACTCGATTTGATCCTTATTTTAGTCAGATTACTTGAATATATAACCAATGAACAAGTAACTTGACAAAGATATTGTTTAAATAGAGTTTTTATCCTGGAAGACGAAAGGTCACAGGGTGTGACCTTTCGTCTTCTAGGATGATAACTCGATTTGATCATTATTTTAGTCAGTTTACCTGAATATATAACCAATAAACAAGTGACCTTTCGTCTTTCAGGATGACAACTCGATTTGAACATTATTTTAGTCAGGTTACCTGAATATATAACCAATGAACAAGTAACTTGACTAAAATATTGCTTAAATATAGTTTTTATCCTGGAAGACGAAAGGTCACAAGGTGTGACCTTTCGTCTTCCAGGATGATAACCCGATTTGATCATTATTTTAGTCAGATTACTTGAATATATAACCAATGAACAAGTAACTTGACAAAGATATTGTTTAAATAGAGTTTTTATCCTGGAAGACGAAAGGTCACAGGGTGTGATCTTTCGTCTTCCAGGATGATAACTCGATTTGAACATTATTTTAGTCAGGTTACTTGAATATATAACCAATGAACAAGTAACTTGACTAAAATATTGTTTAAATAGAGTGTTTATCCTAGAAGACGAAAGATCACAAGGTGTGACCTTCCTTCTTCCAGGATGATAACTCGATTTAAACATTATTTTAGTCTGGTTACTTGAATATATAACCAATGAACAAGTAACTTATTTAAAATATTGTTTAAATAGAGTTTTTATTCTGGAAGACGAAAGGTCACAATGAACAAGGTGTGACCTTTCGTCTTCCAGGATGATAACTCGATTTAAACATTATTTTAGTCAGGTTACTTGAATATATAACCAATGAACAAGTAACCTGACTAAAATATTTATTATATAGAGTTTTTATTCTGGAATACGAAAGGTCATAATGAACAAGTAACGTGACTAAAATATTGTTTAAATACAGTTTTTATCCCGAAAGACGAAATGTCACAAGGTGTGACCTTTCGTCTTCCAGGATGATAACTCGATTTGAACATTATTTTAGTCAGGTTACTTGAATATATAACCAATGAACAAGCAACTTGACTAAAATATTGTTTAAATAGAGTGTTTATCCTGGAAGACGAAAGATCACAAGGTGTGACCTTTCGTCTTCCAGGATGATAACTCGATTTGAACATTATTTTAGTCAGGTTACCTGAATATATAACCAATGAACAAGTAACTTATTTAAAATATTTTTAAATAGAGTTTTTATTCTGGAAGACGAAAGGTCACAATGAACAAGGTGTGACCTTTCGTCTTCCAGGATGATAACTCGATTTAAACATTATTTTAGTCAGGTTACTTGAATATATAACCAATGAACAAGTAACCTGACTAAAATATTGTTTATATAGAGTTTTTATTCTGGAAGACGAAAGGTCACAATGAACAAGTAACGTGTCTAAAATATTGTTTAAATACAGTTTTTATCCTGGAAGACGAAAGGTCACAAGGTGTGACCTTTCGTCTTCCAGGATGATAACTCGATTTGAACATTATTTTAGTCAGGTTACTTGAATATATAACCAATGAACAAGCAACTTGACTAAAATATTGTTTAAATAGAGTGTTTATCCTGGAAGACGAAAGATCACAAGGTGTGACCTTTCGTCTTCCAGGATGATAACTCGATTTGAACATTATTTTAGTCAGGTTACCTGAATATATAACCAATGAACAAGTAACTTATTTAAAATATTTTTAAATAGAGTTTTTATTCTGGAAGACGAAAGGTCACAATGAACAAGGTGTGACCTTTCGTCTTCCAGGATGATAACTCGATTTAAACATTATTTTAGTCAGGTTACTTGAATATATAACCAATGAACAAGTAACCTGACTAAAATATTGTTTATATAGAGTTTTTATTCTGGAAGACGAAAGGTCACAATGAACAAGTAACGTGTCTAAAATATTGTTTAAATACAGTTTTTATCCTGGAAGACGAAAGGTCACAAGGTGTGACCTTTCGTCTTCCAGGATGATAACTCGATTTGAACATTATTTTAGTCAGGTTACTTGAATATATAACCAATGAACAAGCAACTTGACTAAAATATTGTTTAAATAGAGTGTTTATCCTGGAAGACGAAAGATCACAAGGTGTGACCTTTCGTCTTCCAGGATGATAACTCGATTTGAACATTATTTTAGTCAGGTTACCTGAATATATAACCAATGAACAAGTAACTTGACTAAAATATTGTTTAAATAGAGTTTTTATCCTGGGAGAGGAAAGGTCAAAAGGTGTGACCTTTCGTCTTCCAGGATGATAACTCGATTAGAACATTATTTTAGTCAGGTTACTTGAATATATAACCAATGAACAAGTAACTTGACTAAAATATTGTTTAAATAGAGTTTTTATCCTCAAAGACGAAAGGTCACAGGGTGTGACCTTTCGTCTTCCAGGATGATAACTCAATTTAAACATTATTTTAGTCAGGTTACTTGAATATATAACCAATGAACAAGTAACTTGACTAAAATATTGTTTAAATAGAGTTTTTATTCTCGAAGACGAAAGGTCACAATGAACAAGTAGCTTGACTAAAATATTGTTTAAATAGAGTTTTTATCCTGGAAGACGAAAGGTCGCAAGGTGTGACCTTTCGTCTTCCAGGATGATAACTCGATTTGAACATTATTTTAGTCAGGTTACCTGAATATATAACCAATGAACAAGTAACTTGACTAAAATATTGTTTAAATAGAGTTTTTATCCTGGGAGAGGAAAGGTCACAAGGTGTGACCTTTCGTCTTCCAGGATGATAACTCGATTAGAACATTATTTTAGTCAGGTTACTTGAATATATACCCAATGAACAAGTAACTTGACTAAAATATTGTTTAAATAGAGTTTTTATCCTCAAAGACGAAAGGTCACAAGGTGTGACCTTTCGTCTTCCAGGATGATAACTCGATTTAAACATTATTTTAGTCAGGTTACTTGAATATATAACCAATGAACAAGTAACTTGACTAAAATATTGTTTAAATAGAGTTTTTATTCTCGAAGACGAAAGGTCACAATGAACAAGTAGCTTGACTAAAATATTGTTTAAATAGAGTTTTTATCCTAGAAGACGAAAGGTCACAAGGTGTGACCTTTCGTCTTCCAGGATGATAACTCGGTTTAAACATTATTTTAGTTAGGTTACTTGAATATATAACCAATGAACAAGTAACTTGACTAAAATATTGATTAAATAGAGTTTTGATCCTGGAAGACGAAAGTTCACAAGGTGTGACCTTTCGTCATCCAGGATGATAACTCGATTTGAACATTATTTTAGTCAGGTTACTTGAATATATAACCAATGAACAAGTAACGTGACTAAAATATTGTTTAAATAGAGTTTTTATCCTGAAAGATGAATGGTCACAAGGTGTGACCTTTCGTCTTCCAGGATGATAATTCAATTTAAACATTATTTTAGTTTGGTTACTTAAATATATACCCAATGAACAAGTAACCTGACTAAAATATTGTTTAAATATAGTTTTTATCCTGGAAGACGAAAGGTCACAAGGTGTGACCTTTCGTCTTCCAGGATGATAACTCGATTTGATCCTTATTTTAGTCAGATTACTTGAATATATAACCAATGAACAAGTAACTTGACAAAGATATTGTTTAAATAGAGTTTTTATCTTGGAAGACGAAAGGTCACAGGGTGTGACCTTTCGTCTTCTAGGATGATAACTCGATTTGATCATTATTTTAGTCAGTTTACCTGAATATATAACCAATAAACAAGTGACCTTTCGTCTTTCAGGATGACAACTCGATTTGAACATTATTTGAGTCAGGTTACCTGAATATATAACCAATGAACAAGTAACTTGACTAAAATGTTGTTTAAATAGAGTTTTTATTCTCGAGGACGAAAGGTCACAATGAACAAGTAGCTTGACTAAAATATTGTTTAAATAGAGTTTTTATCCTAGAAGACGAAAGGTCACAAGGTGTGACCTTTCGTCTTCCAGGATGATAACTCGATTTAAACATTATTTTAGTCAGGTTACTTGAATATATAACCAATGAACAAGTAACTTGACTAAAATTTTGATTAAATAGAGTTTTGATACTGGAAGACGAAAGTTCACAAGGTGTGACCTTTCGTCATCCAGGATGATAACTCGATTTGAACATTATTTTAGTCAGGTTACTTGAATATATAACCAATGAACAAGCAACTTGACTAAAATATTGTTTAAATAGAGTGTTTATCCTGGAAGACGAAAGATCACAAGGTGTGACCTTTCGTCTTCCAGGATGATAACTCTATTTAAACATTATTTTAGTCAGGTTACTTGAATATATAACCAATGAACAAGTAACCTGACTAAAATATTGTTTATATAGAGTTTTTATTCTGGAAGACGAAAGGTCACAATGAACAAGTAACGTGTCTAAAATATTGTTTAAATACAGTTTTTATCCTGGAAGACGAAAGGTCACAAGGTGTGACCTTTCGTCTTCCAGGATGATAACTCGATTTGAACATTATTTTAGTCAGGTTACTTGAATATATAACCAATGAACAAGCAACTTGACTAAAATATTGTTTAAATAGAGTGTTTATCCTGGAAGACGAAAGATCACAAGGTGTGACCTTTCGTCTTCCAGGATGATAACTCGATTTGAACATTATTTTAGTCAGGTTACCTGAATATATAACCAATGAACAAGTAACTTGACTAAAATATTGTTTAAATAGAGTTTTTATCCTGGGAGAGGAAAGGTCAAAAGGTGTGACCTTTCATCTTCCAGGATGATAACTCGATTAGAACATTATTTTAGTCAGGTTACTTGAATATATAACCAATGAACAAGTAACTTGACTAAAATATTGTTTAAATAGAGTTTTTATCCTCAAAGACGAAAGGTCACAGGGTGTGACCTTTCGTCTTCCAGGATGATAACTCAATTTAAACATTATTTTAGTCAGGTTACTTGAATATATAACCAATGAACAAGTAACTTGACTAAAATATTGTTTAAATAGAGTTTTTATTCTCGAAGACGAAAGGTCACAATGAACAAGTAGCTTGACTAATATATTGTTTAAATAGAGTTTTTATCCTGGAAGACGAAAGGTCGCAAGGTGTGACCTTTCGTCTTCCAGGATGATAACTCGATTTGAACATTATTTGAGTCAGGTTACCTGAATATATAACCAATGAACAAGTAACTTGACTAAAATGTTGTTTAAATAGAGTTTTTATTCTCGAGGACGAAAGGTCACAATGAACAAGTAGCTTGACTAAAATATTGTTTAAATAGAGTTTTTATCCTAGAAGACGAAAGGTCACAAGGTGTGACCTTTCGTCTTCCAGGATGATAACTCGATTTAAACATTATTTTAGTCAGGTTACTTGAATATATAACCAATGAACAAGTAACTTGACTAAAATTTTGATTAAATAGAGTTTTGATACTGGAAGACGAAAGTTCACAAGGTGTGACCTTTCGTCATCCAGGATGATAACTCGATTTGAACATTATTTTAGTCAGGTTACTTGAATATATAACCAATGAACAAGCAACTTGACTAAAATATTGTTTAAATAGAGTGTTTATCCTGGAAGACGAAAGATCACAAGGTGTGACCTTTCGTCTTCCAGGATGATAACTCTATTTAAACATTATTTTAGTCAGGTTACTTGAATATATAACCAATGAACAAGTAACCTGACTAAAATATTGTTTATATAGAGTTTTTATTCTGGAAGACGAAAGGTCACAATGAACAAGTAACGTGTCTAAAATATTGTTTAAATACAGTTTTTATCCTGGAAGACGAAAGGTCACAAGGTGTGACCTTTCGTCTTCCAGGATGATAACTCGATTTGAACATTATTTTAGTCAGGTTACTTGAATATATAACCAATGAACAAGCAACTTGACTAAAATATTGTTTAAATAGAGTGTTTATCCTGGAAGACGAAAGATCACAAGGTGTGACCTTTCGTCTTCCAGGATGATAACTCGATTTGAACATTATTTTAGTCAGGTTACCTGAATATATAACCAATGAACAAGTAACTTGACTAAAATATTGTTTAAATAGAGTTTTTATCCTGGGAGAGGAAAGGTCAAAAGGTGTGACCTTTCGTCTTCCAGGATGATAACTCGATTAGAACATTATTTTAGTCAGGTTACTTGAATATATAACCAATGAACAAGTAACTTGACTAAAATATTGTTTAAATAGAGTTTTTATCCTCAAAGACGAAAGGTCACAGGGTGTGACCTTTCGTCTTCCAGGATGATAACTCAATTTAAACATTATTTTAGTCAGGTTACTTGAATATATAACCAATGAACAAGTAACTTGACTAAAATATTGTTTAAATAGAGTTTTTATTCTCGAAGACGAAAGGTCACAATGAACAAGTAGCTTGACTAATATATTGTTTAAATAGAGTTTTTATCCTGGAAGACGAAAGGTCGCAAGGTGTGACCTTTCGTCTTCCAGGATGATAACTCGATTTGAACATTATTTTAGTCAGGTTACCTGAATATATAACCAATGAACAAGTAACTTGACTAAAATATTGTTTAAATAGAGTTTTTATCCTGGGAGAGGAAAGGTCACAAGGTGTGACCTTTCGTCTTCCAGGATGATAACTCGATTAGAACATTATTTTAGTCAGGTTACTTGAATATATACCCAATGAACAAGTAACTTGACTAAAATATTGTTTAAATAGAGTTTTTATCCTCAAAGACGAAAGGTCACAAGGTGTGACCTTTCGTCTTCCAGGATGATAACTCGATTTAAACATTATTTTAGTCAGGTTACTTGAATATATAACCAATGAACAAGTAACTTGACTAAAATATTGTTTAAATAGAGTTTTTATTCTCGAAGACGAAAGGTCACAATGAACAAGTAGCTTGACTAAAATATTGTTTAAATAGAGTTTTTATCCTAGAAGACGAAAGGTCACAAGGTGTGACCTTTCGTCTTCCAGGATGATAACTCGATTTAAACATTATTTTAGTTAGGTTACTTGAATATATAACCAATGAACAAGTAACTTGACTAAAATATTGATTAAATAGAGTTTTGATCCTGGAACACGAAAGTTCACAAGGTGTGACCTTTCGTCATCCAGGATGATAACTCGATTTGAACATTATTTTAGTCAGGTTACTTGAATATATAACCAATGAACAAGTAACGTGACTAAAATATTGTTTAAATAGAGTTTTTATCCTGAAAGATGAATGGTCACAAGGTGTGACCTTTCGTCTTCCAGGATGATAATTCAATTTAAACATTATTTTAGTTTGGTTACTTAAATATATACCCAATGAACAAGTAACCTGACTAAAATATTGTTTAAATATAGTTTTTATCCTGGAAGACGAAAGGTCACAAGGTGTGACCTTTCGTCTTCCAGGATGATAACTCGATTTGATCCTTATTTTAGTCAGATTACTTGAATATATAACCAATGAACAAGTAACTTGACAAAGATATTGTTTAAATAGAGTTTTTATCTTGGAAGACGAAAGGTCACAGGGTGTGACCTTTCGTCTTCTAGGATGATAACTCGATTTGATCATTATTTTAGTCAGTTTACCTGAATATATAACCAATAAACAAGTGACCTTTCGTCTTTCAGGATGACAACTCGATTTGAACATTATTTGAGTCAGGTTACCTGAATATATAACCAATGAACAAGTAACTTGACTAAAATGTTGTTTAAATAGAGTTTTTATTCTCGAGGACGAAAGGTCACAATGAACAAGTAGCTTGACTAAAATATTGTTTAAATAGAGTTTTTATCCTAGAAGACGAAAGGTCACAAGGTGTGACCTTTCGTCTTCCAGGATCATAACTCGATTTAAACATTATTTTAGTCAGGTTACTTGAATATATAACCAATGAACAAGTAACTTGACTAAAATTTTGATTAAATAGAGTTTTGATACTGGAAGACGAAAGTTCACAAGGTGTGACCTTTCGTCATCCAGGATGATAACTCGATTTGAACATTATTTTAGTCAGGTTACTTGAATATATAACCAATGAACAAGTAACGTGACTAAAATATTGTTTAAATAGAGTTTTTATCCTGAAAGATGAATGGTCACAAGGTGTGACCTTTCGTCTTCCAGGATGATAATTCAATTTAAACATTATTTTAGTTAGGTTACTTAAATATATACCCAATGAACAAGTAACCTGACTAAAATATTGTTTAAATATAGTTTTTATCCTGGAAGACGAAAGGTCACAAGGTGTGACCTTTCGTCTTCCAGGACGATAACTCGATTTGATCCTTATTTTAGTCAGATTACTTGAATATATAACCAATGAACAAGTAACTTGACAAAGATATTGTTTAAATAGAGTTTTTATCCTAGAAGACGAAAGGTCACAGGGTGTGACCTTTCGTCTTCTAGGATGATAACTCGATTTGATCATTATTTTAGTCAGTTTACCTGAATATATAACCAATAAACAAGTGACCTTTCGTCTTTCAGGATGACAACTCGATTTGAACATTATTTTAGTCAGGTTACCTGAATATATAACCAATGAACAAGTAACTTGACTAAAATATTGTTTAAATAGAGTTTTTATTCTCGAAGACGAAAGGTCACACTGAACAAGTAGCTTGACTAAAATATTGTTTAAATAGAGTTTTTATCCTAGAAGACGAAAGGTCACAAGGTGTGACCTTTCGTCTTCCAGGATGATAACTCGATTTAAACATTATTTTAGTCAGGTTACTTGAATATATAACCAATGAACAAGTAACTTGACTAAAATATTGATTAAATAGAGTTTTGATACTGGAAGACAAAAGTTCACAAGGTGTGACCTTTCGTCATCCAGGATGATAACTCGATTTGAACATTATTTTAGTCAGGTTACTTGAATATATAACCAATGAACAAGTAACGTGACTAAAATATTGTTTAAATAGAGTTTTTATCCTGAAAGATGAATGGTCACAAGGTGTGGCCTTTCGTCTTCCAGGATGATAATTCAATTTAAACATTATTTTAGTTAGGTTACTTAAATATATACCCAATGAACAAGTAACCTGACTAAAATATTGTTTAAATATAGTTTTTATCCTGGAAGACGAAAGGTCACAAGATGTGACCTTTTGGCTTCCATGATGATAACTCGATTTGATCCTTATTTTAGTCAGATTACTTGAATATATAACCAATGAACAAGTAACTTGACAAAGATATTGTTTAAATAGAGTTTTTATCCTGGAAGACGAAAGGTCACAGGGTGTGACCTTTCGTCTTCTAGGATGATAACTCGATTTGATCATTTTTTTAGTCAGTTTACCTGAATATATAACCAATAAACAAGTGACCTTTCGTCTTTCAGGATGACAACTCGATTTGAACATTATTTTAGTCAGGTTACCTGAATATATAACCAATGAACAAGTAACTTGACTAAAATATTGCTTAAATATAGTTTTTATCCTGGAAGACGAAAGGTCACAAGGTGTGACCTTTCGTCTTCCAGGATGATAACCCGATTTGATCATTATTTTAGTCAGATTACTTGAATATATAACCAATGAACAAGTAACTTGACAAAGATATTGTTTAAATAGAGTTTTTATCCTGGAAGACGAAAGGTCACAAGGTGTGATCTTTCGTCTTCCAGGATGATAACTCGATTTGAACATTATTTTAGTCAGGTTACTTGAATATATAACCAATGAACAAGTAACTTGACTAAAATATTGTTTAAATAGAGTGTTTATCCTGGAAGACGAAAGATCACAAGGTGTGACCTTCCTTCTTCCAGGATGATAACTCGATTTAAACATTATTTTAGTCAGGTTACTTGAATATATAACCAATGAACAAGTAACTTATTTAAAATATTGTTTAAATAGAGTTTTTATTCTAGAAGACGAAAGGTCACAATGAATAAGGTGTGACCTTTCGTCTTCCAGGATGATAACTCGATTTAAACATTATTTTAGTCAGGTTACTTGAATATATAACCAATGAACAAGTAACCTGACTAAAATATTTATTATATAGAGTTTTTATTCTGGAAGACGAAAGGTCATAATGAACAAGTAACGTGACTAAAATATTGTTTAAATACAGTTTTTATCCCAGAAGACGAAAGGTCACAAGGTGTGACCTTTCGTCTTCCAGGATGATAACTCGATTTGAACATTATTTTAGTCAAGTTACTTGAATATATAACCAATGAACAAGTAACTTGACTAAGAAATTGTTTAAACAGAGTTTTTATCCTGGAAGACGAGAGGTCACAAGGTGTCACCTTTCGTCTTCCAGGATGATAACTCGATTTGAACATTATTTTAGTCAGGTTACTTGAATATATAACCAATGAACAAGTAACCTAACTAAGATATTGTTTAAATAGAGTTTTTATCCTGGAAGACGAAAGGTCACAAGGTGTGACATTTCGTCTTCCAGGATGATAACTCAATTTAAACATTATTTTAGTCAGGTTACTTGAATATATAACCAATGAACAAGTAACTTGACTAAAATATTGTTTAAATAGAGTTTTTATTCTCGAAGACGAAAGGTCACAATGAACAAGTAGCTTGACTAAAATATTGTATAAATAGAGTTTTTATCCTGAAGACGAAAGGTCACAAGGTGTGATCTTTCGTCTTCCAGGATGATAACTCGATTTGAACATTATTTTAGTCAAGTTACTTGAATATATAACCAATGAACAAGTAACTTGACTAAGAAATTGTTTAAACAGAGTTTTTATCCTGGAAGACGAAAGGTCACAAGGCGTCACCTTTCGTCTTCCAGGATGATAACTCGATTAGAACATTATTTGAGTCAAGTTACTTGAATATATAAACAATGAACAAGTAACTTGACTAAAATATTGTTTAAATAGAGTTTTTATCCTGGAAGACGAAAGGTCACAAGGTGTGACCTTTCGTCTTCCAGGATGATAACTCGATTTGAACATTATTTTAGTCAGGTTACCTGAATATATAACCAATGAACAAGCAACTTGACTAAAATATTGTTTAAATAGAGTTTTTATCCTGGGAAGAGGAAAGGTCACAACGTGTGACCTTTCGTCTTCCAGGATGATAACTCGATTAGAACATTATTTTAGTCAAGTTACTTGAATATATAAACAATGAACAAGTAACTTGACTAAAATATTGTTTAAATAGAGTGTTTATCCTGGAAGACGAAAGGTCACAAGGTGTGACCTTTCGTCTTCCAAGATGATAACTCGATTTACACATTATTTTAGTCAGGTTACTTGAATATATAACCAATGAACAAGTAACTTGACTAAAATATTGTTTAAATAGAGTTTTTATCCTGGGAAGAGGAAAGGTCACAACGTGTGACCTTTCGTCTTCCAGGATGATAACTCGATTAGAACATTATTTTAGTCAAGTTACTTGAATATATAAACAATGAACAAGTAACTTGACTAAAATATTGTTTAAATAGAGTGTTTATCCTGGAAGACGAAAGGTCACAAGGTGTGACCTTTCGTCTTCCAAGATGATAACTCGATTTACACATTATTTTAGTCAGCTTACTTGAATATATAACCAATGAACAAGTAACTTGACTAAAATATTGTTTAAATAGAGTTTTTATCCAGGAAGACGAATGGTCACAAGGTGTGACCTTTCGTCTTCCAGGATGATAACCCGATTTGATCATTATTTTAGTCAGTTTACTTGAATATATAACCAATGAACAAGTAACTTGACAAAGATATTGTTTAAATAGAGTTTTTATCCTGGAAGACGAAAGGTCACAAGGTGTGATCTTTCGTCTTCCAGGATGATAACTCGATTTGAACATTATTTTAGTCAGGTTACTTGAATATATAACCAATGAACAAGTAACTTGACTAAAATATTGTTTAAATAGAGTGTTTATCCTGGAAGACGAAAGATCACAAGGTGTGACCTTCCTTCTTCCAGGATGATAACTCGATTTAAACATTATTTTAGTCAGGTTACTTGAATATATAACCAATGAACAAGTAACTTATTTAAAATATTGTTTAAATAGAGTTTTTATTATTGTTAAAAAAAAATAGAGTTTTTATTCTGGAAGACGAAAGGTCACAACGAACAAGGTGTGACCTTTCGTCTTCCAGGATGATAACTCGATTTAAACATTATTTTAGTCAGGTTACTTGAATATATAACCAATGAACAAGTAACCTGACTAAAATATTTATTATATAGAGTTTTTATTCTGGAAGACGAAAGGTCATAATGAACAAGTAACGTGACTAAAATATTGTTTAAATACAGTTTTTATCCCGGAAGACGAAAGGTCACAAGGTGTGACCTTTCGTCTTCCAGGATGATAACTTGATTTGAACATTATTTTAGTCAAGTTACTTGAATATATAACCAATGAACAAGTAACTTGACTAAGAAATTGTTTAAACAGAGTTTTTATCCTGGAAGACGAAAGGTCACAAGGTGTCACCTTTCGTCTTCCAGGATGATAACTCGATTTGAACATTATTTTAGTCAGGTTACTTGAATATATAACCAATGAACAAGTAACTTGACTAAGATATTGTTTAAATAGATTTTTTATCCTGGAAGACGAAAGGTCACAAGGTGTGACCTTTCGTCTTCCAGGATGATAACTCAATTTAAACATTATTTTAGTCAGGTTACTTGAATATATAACCAATGAACAAGTAACTTGACTAAAATATTGTTTAAATAGAGTTTTTATTCTCGAAGACGAAAGGTCACAATGAACAAGTAGCTTGACTAAAATATTGTTTAAATAGAGTTTTTATCCTGGGAAGAGGAAAGGTCACAACGTGTGACCTTTCGTCTTCCAGGATGATAACTCGATTAGAACATTATTTTAGTCAAGTTACTTGAATATATAAACAATGAACAAGTAACTTGACTAAAATATTGTTTAAATAGAGTGTTTATCCTGGAAGACGAAAGGTCACAAGGTGTGACCTTTCGTCTTCCAAGATGATAACTCGATTTACACATTATTTTAGTCAGGTTACTTGAATATATAACCAAAGAACAAGTAACTTGACTAAAATATATTTTAGTCAGCTTACTTGAATATATAACCAATGAACAAGTAACGTGACTAAAATATTGTTTAAATAGAGTTTTTATCTTGGAAGACGAAAGGTCAAAAGGTGTCACCTTTCGTCTTCCAAGATGATAACTCGATTTACACATTATTTTAGCCAGGTTACTTGAATATATAACCAAAGAACAAGTAACTTGACTAAAATATATTTTAGTCAGCTTACTTGAATATATAACCAATGAACAAGTAACGTGACTAAAATATTGTTTAAATAGAGTTTTCATCTTGGAAGACGAAAGGTCACATGGTGTGACCTTTCATCTTCCAGGATGATAACTCGATTTGAACATTATTTTAGTCAGGTTACTTGAATATATAACCAATGAACAAGTAACTTGAATAAAATATTGTTTAAATAGAGTGTTTATCCTGGAAGACGAAAGGTCACAAGGTGTGACCTTTCGTCTGCCAGGATGATAACTCGATTTAAACATTATTTTATTCAGGTTACTTGAATATATAACCAATGAACAAGTAACATGACTAAAATATTGTTTAAATAGAGTTTTTATTCTGGAAGACGAAAGGTCACAATGAACAAGTAACGTGACTAAAATATTGTTTAAATACAGTTTTTATCCTGGAAGACAAAAGGTCACAAGGTGTGACCTTTCGTCTTCCAGGATGATAACTCGATTTGAACATTATTTTAGTCAGGTTACTTGAATATATAACCAATGAACAAGTAACTTGACTAAAATATTGTTTAAATAGAGTGTTTATCCTGGAAGACGAAAGATCACAAGGTGTGACCTTTCGTCTTCCAGGATGATAACTCGATTTGAACATTATTTTAGTCAGGTTACTTGAATATATAACCAATGAACAAGTAACTTGACTAAGATATTGTTTAAATAGAGTTTTTATCTTGGAAGACGAAAGGTCACAAGGTGTGACCTTTCGTCTTCCAGGATGATAACTCGATTTGAACATTATTCTAGTCAGCTTACTTGAATATATAACCAATGAACAAGTAACTTGACTAAGATATTGTTTAAATAGATTTTTTATCCTGGAAGACGAAAGGTCACAAGGTGTGACCTTTTGTCTTCCAGGATGATAACTCAATTTAAACATTTTAGTCAGGTTACTTGAATATATAACCAATGAACAAGTAACTTGACTAAAATATTGTTTAAATAGAGTTTTTATTCTCGAAGACGAAAGGTCACAATGAACAAGTAGCTTGACTAAAATATTGTTTAAATAGAGTTTTTATCCTGGAAGACGAAAGGTCACAAGGTGTGACCTTTCGTCTTCCAGGATGATAACTCGATTTGAACATTATTTTAGTCAAGTTACTTGAATATATAACCAATGAACAAGTAACTTGACTAAGAAATTGTTTAAACAGAGTTTTTATCCTGGAAGACGAAAGGTCACAAGGTGTCACCTTTCGTCTTCCAGGATGATAACTCGATTAGAACATTATTTTAGTCAAGTTACTTGAATATATAAACAATGAACAAGTAACTTGACTAAAATATTGTTTAAATAGAGTTTTTATCCTAGAAGACGAAAGGTCACAAGGTGTGACCTTTCGTCTTCCAGGATGATAACTCGATTTGAACATTATTTTAGTCAGGTTACCTGAATATATAACCAATGAACAAGTAACTTGACTAAAATATTGTTTAAATAGAGTTTTTATCCTGGGAAGAGGAAAGGTCACAACGTGTGACCTTTCGTCTTCCAGGATGATAACTCGATTAGAACATTATTTTAGTCAAGTTACTTGAATATATAAACAATGAACAAGTAACTTGACTAAAATATTGTTTAAATAGAGTGTTTATCCTGGAAGACGAAAGGTCACAAGGTGTGACCTTTCGTCTTCCAAGATGATAACTCGATTTACACATTATTTTAGTCAGCTTACTTGAATATATAACCAATGAACAAGTAACTTGACTAAAATATTGTTTAAATAGAGTGTTTATCCTGGAAGACGAAAGGTCACAAGGTGTGACCTTTCGTCTTCCAAGATGATAACTCGATTTACACATTATTTTAGTCAGGTTACTTGAATATATAACCAAAGAACAAGTAACTTGACTAAAATATATTTTAGTCAGCTTACTTGAATATATAACCAATGAACAAGTAACGTGACTAAAATATTGTTTAAATAGAGTTTTTATCTTGGAAGACGAAAGGTCAAAAGGTGTCACCTTTCGTCTTCCAAGATGATAACTCGATTTACACATTATTTTAGCCAGGTTACTTGAATATATAACCAAAGAACAAGTAACTTGACTAAAATATATTTTAGTCAGCTTACTTGAATATATAACCAATGAACAAGTAACGTGACTAAAATATTGTTTAAATAGAGTTTTCATCTTGGAAGACGAAAGGTCACATGGTGTGACCTTTCCTCTTCCAGGATGATAACTCGATTTGAACATTATTTTAGTCAGGTTACTTGAATATATAACCAATGAACAAGTAACTTGAATAAAATATTGTTTAAATAGAGTGTTTATCCTGGAAGACGAAAGGTCACAAGGTGTGACCTTTCGTCTGCCAGGATGATAACTCGATTTAAACATTATTTTATTCAGGTTACTTGAATATATAACCAATGAACAAGTAACATGACTAAAATATTGTTTAAATAGAGTTTTTATTCTGGAAGACGAAAGGTCACAATGAACAAGTAACGTGACTAAAATTTTGTTTAAATACAGTTTTTATCCCGGAAGACCAAAGGTCACAAGGTGTGACCTTTCGTCTTCCAGGATGATAACTCGATTTGAACATTATTTTAGTCAGGTTACTTGAATATATAACCAATGAACAAGTAACTTGACTAAGATATTGTTTAAATAGAGTTTTTATCCTGGAAGACGAAAGGTCACAAGGTGTGACCTTTCGTCTTCCAGGATGATAACTCGATTTGAACATTATTCTAGTCAGCTTACTTGAATATATAACCAATGAACAAGTAACTTGACTAAGATATTGTTTAAATAGATTTTTTATCCTGGAAGACGAAAGGTCACAAGGTGTGACCTTTCGTCTTCCAGGATGATAACTCAATTTAAACATTTTAGTCAGGTTACTTGAATATATAACCAATGAACAAGTAACTTGACTAAAATATTGTTTAAATAGAGTTTTTATTCTCGAAGACGAAAGGTCACAATGAACAAGTAGCTTGACTAAAATATTGTTTAAATAGAGTTTTTATCCTGGAAGACGAAAGGTCACAAGGTGTGACCTTTCGTCTTCCAGGATGATAACTCGATTTGAACATTATTTTAGTCAAGTTACTTGAATATATAACCAATGAACAAGTAACTTGACTAAGAAATTGTTTAAACAGAGTTTTTATCCTGGAAGACGAAAGGTCACAAGGTGTCACCTTTCGTCTTCCAGGATGATAACTCGATTAGAACATTATTTTAGTCAAGTTACTTGAATATATAAACAATGAACAAGTAACTTGACTAAAATATTGTTTAAATAGAGTTTTTATCCTAGAAGACGAAAGGTCACAAGGTGTGACCTTTCGTCTTCCAGGATGATAACTCGATTTGAACATTATTTTAGTCAGGTTACCTGAATATATAACCAATGAACAAGTAACTTGACTAAAATATTGTTTAAATAGAGTTTTTATCCTGGGAAGAGGAAAGGTCACAACGTGTGACCTTTCGTCTTCCAGGATGATAACTCGATTAGAACATTATTTTAGTCAAGTTACTTGAATATATAAACAATGAACAAGTAACTTGACTAAAATATTGTTTAAATAGAGTGTTTATCCTGGAAGACGAAAGGTCACAAGGTGTGACCTTTCGTCTTCCAAGATGATAACTCGATTTACACATTATTTTAGTCAGCTTACTTGAATATATAACCAATGAACAAGTAACTTGACTAAAATATTGTTTAAATAGAGTGTTTATCCTGGAAGACGAAAGGTCACAAGGTGTGACCTTTCGTCTTCCAAGATGATAACTCGATTTACACATTATTTTAGTCAGGTTACTTGAATATATAACCAAAGAACAAGTAACTTGACTAAAATATATTTTAGTCAGCTTACTTGAATATATAACCAATGAACAAGTAACGTGACTAAAATATTGTTTAAATAGAGTTTTTATCTTGGAAGACGAAAGGTCAAAAGGTGTCACCTTTCGTCTTCCAAGATGATAACTCGATTTACACATTATTTTAGCCAGGTTACTTGAATATATAACCAAAGAACAAGTAACTTGACTAAAATATATTTTAGTCAGCTTACTTGAATATATAACCAATGAACACGTAACGTGACTAAAATATTGTTTAAATAGAGTTTTCATCTTGGAAGACGAAAGGTCACATGGTGTGACCTTTCCTCTTCCAGGATGATAACTCGATTTGAACATTATTTTAGTCAGGTTACTTGAATATATAACCAATGAACAAGTAACTTGAATAAAATATTGTTTAAATAGAGTGTTTATCCTGGAAGACGAAAGGTCACAAGGTGTGACCTTTCGTCTGCCAGGATGATAACTCGATTTAAACATTATTTTATTCAGGTTACTTGAATATATAACCAATGAACAAGTAACATGACTAAAATATTGTTTAAATAGAGTTTTTATTCTGGAAGACGAAAGGTCACAATGAACAAGTAACGTGACTAAAATATTGTTTAAATACAGTTTTTATCCCGGAAGACCAAAGGTCACAAGGTGTGACCTTTCGTCTTCCAGGATGATAACTCGATTTGAACATTATTTTAGTCAGGTTACTTGAATATATAACCAATGAACAAGTAACTTGACTAAAATATTGTTTAAATAGAGTGTTTATCCTGGAAGACGAAAGATCACAAGGTGTGACCTTTCGTCTTCCAGGATGATAACTCGATTTGAACATTATTTTAGTCAGGTTACTTGAATATATAACCAATGAACAAGTAACTTGACTAAGATATTGTTTAAATAGAGTTTTTATCCTGGAAGACGAAAGGTCACAAGGTGTGACCTTTCGTCTTCCAGGATGATAACTCGATTTGAACATTATTCTAGTCAGCTTACTTGAATATATAACCAATGAACAAGTAACTTGACTAAGATATTGTTTAAATAGATTTTTTATCCTGGAAGACGAAAGGTCACAAGGTGTGACCTTTCGTCTTCCAGGATGATAACTCAATTTAAACATTTTAGTCAGGTTACTTGAATATATAACCAATGAACAAGTAACTTGACTAAAATATTGTTTAAATAGAGTTTTTATTCTCGAAGACGAAAGGTCACAATGAACAAGTAGCTTGACTAAAATATTGTTTAAATAGAGTTTTTATCCTGGAAGACGAAAGGTCACAAGGTGTGACCTTTCGTCTTCCAGGATGATAACTCGATTTGAACATTATTTTAGTCAAGTTACTTGAATATATAACCAATGAACAAGTAACTTGACTAAGAAATTGTTTAAACAGAGTTTTTATCCTGGAAGACGAAAGGTCACAAGGTGTCACCTTTCGTCTTCCAGGATGATAACTCGATTAGAACATTATTTTAGTCAAGTTACTTGAATATATAAACAATGAACAAGTAACTTGACTAAAATATTGTTTAAATAGAGTTTTTATCCTAGAAGACGAAAGGTCACAAGGTGTGACCTTTCGTCTTCCAGGATGATAACTCGATTTGAACATTATTTTAGTCAGGTTACCTGAATATATAACCAATGAACAAGTAACTTGACTAAAATATTGTTTAAATAGAGTTTTTATCCTGGGAAGAGGAAAGGTCACAACGTGTGACCTTTCGTCTTCCAGGATGATAACTCGATTAGAACATTATTTTAGTCAAGTTACTTGAATATATAAACAATGAACAAGTAACTTGACTAAAATATTGTTTAAATAGAGTGTTTATCCTGGAAGACGAAAGGTCACAAGGTGTGACCTTTCGTCTTCCAAGATGATAACTCGATTTACACATTATTTTAGTCAGCTTACTTGAATATATAACCAATGAACAAGTAACTTGACTAAAATATTGTTTAAATAGAGTGTTTATCCTGGAAGACGAAAGGTCACAAGGTGTGACCTTTCGTCTTCCAAGATGATAACTCGATTTACACATTATTTTAGTCAGGTTACTTGAATATATAACCAAAGAACAAGTAACTTGACTAAAATATATTTTAGTCAGCTTACTTGAATATATAACCAATGAACAAGTAACGTGACTAAAATATTGTTTAAATAGAGTTTTTATCTTGGAAGACGAAAGGTCAAAAGGTGTCACCTTTCGTCTTCCAAGATGATAACTCGATTTACACATTATTTTAGCCAGGTTACTTGAATATATAACCAAAGAACAAGTAACTTGACTAAAATATATTTTAGTCAGCTTACTTGAATATATAACCAATGAACAAGTAACGTGACTAAAATATTGTTTAAATAGAGTTTTCATCTTGGAAGACGAAAGGTCACATGGTGTGACCTTTCCTCTTCCAGGATGATAACTCGATTTGAACATTATTTTAGTCAGGTTACTTGAATATATAACCAATGAACAAGTAACTTGAATAAAATATTGTTTAAATAGAGTGTTTATCCTGGAAGACGAAAGGTCACAAGGTGTGACCTTTCGTCTGCCAGGATGATAACTCGATTTAAACATTATTTTATTCAGGTTACTTGAATATATAACCAATGAACAAGTAACATGACTAAAATATTGTTTAAATAGAGTTTTTATTCTGGAAGACGAAAGGTCACAATGAACAAGTAACGTGACTAAAATATTGTTTAAATACAGTTTTTATCCCGGAAGACCAAAGGTCACAAGGTGTGACCTTTCGTCTTCCAGGATGATAACTCGATTTGAACATTATTTTAGTCAGGTTACTTGAATATATAACCAATGAACAAGTAACTTGACTAAAATATTGTTTAAATAGAGTGTTTATCCTGGAAGACGAAAGATCACAAGGTGTGACCTTTCGTCTTCCAGGATGATAACTCGATTTGAACATTATTTTAGTCAGGTTACTTGAATATATAACCAATGAACAACTAACATGACTAAAATATTGTTTAAATAGAGTTTTTATTCTGGAAGACGAAAGGTCACAATGAAGAAGTAACGTGACTAAAATATTGTTTAAATACAGTTTTTATCCCGGAAGACGAAAGGTCACAAGGTGTGACCTTTCGTCTTCCAGGATGATAACTCGATTTGAACATTATTTTAGTCAGGTTACTTAAATATATAACCAATGAACAAGTAACTTGACTAAAATATTGTTTAAATAGAGTGTTTATCCTGGAAGACGAAAGATCACAAGGTGTGACCTTTCGTCTTCCAGGATGATAACTCGATTTGAACATTATTCTAGTCAGCTTACTTGAATATATAACCAATGAACAAGTAACTTGACTAAAATATTGTTGAAATAGAGTTTTTATTCTGGAAGACGAAAGGTCACAATGAACAAGGTGTGACCTTTCGTCTTCCAGGATGATAACTCGATTTACACATTATTTTAGTCAGGTTACTTGAATATATAACCAATGAACAAGTAACATGACTAAAATTTTGTTTAAATAGAGTTTTTATCCTGGAAGACGAAAGGTCACAAGGTGTGACCTTTCGTTTTCCAGGATGATAACTCGATTTGAACATTATTTTAGTCAGGTTACTTGAATATATAACCAATGAACAAGTAACTTGACTAAAATATTGTTTAAATAGAGTTTTTATCCTCGAAGACGAAAGGTCACAAGGTGTGACCTTTCGTCTTCCAGGATGATAACTCGATTTAAACATTATTTTAGTCAGGTTCCTTGAATATATAACCAATGAACAAGTAACTTGACTAAAATATTTTTTAATAGAGTTTCTGGAAGACGAAAGGTCACAATGAACAAGTAACGTGACTAAAATATTGTTTAAATACAGTTTTTATCCCGGAAGACAAAAGGTCACAAGGTGTGACCTTTCGTCTTCCAGGATGATAACTCGATTTGAACATTATTTTAGTCAGGTTACTTGAATATATAACCAATGAACAAGTAACTTGACTATAATATTGTTTAAATAGAGTGTTTATCCTGGAAGACGAAAGATCACAAGGTGTGACCTTTCGTCTTCCAGGATGATAACTCGATTTGAACATTATTTTAGTCAGGTTACTTGAATATATAACCAATGAACAAGTAACTTGACTAAGATATTGATTAAATAGAGTTTTTATCCTGGAAGACGAAAGGTCACAAGGTGTGACCTTTCGTCTTCCAGGATGATAACTCGATTTGAACATTATTTTAGTCAGGTTACTTGAATATATAACCAATGAACAAGTAACTTGACTAAGATATTGTTTAAATAGAGTTTTTATCCTGGAAGACGAAAGGTCACAAGGTGTGACCTTTCGTCTTCCAGGATGATAACTCGATTTGAACATTATTCTAGTCAGCTTACTTGAATATATAACCAATGAACAAGTAACTTGACTAAAATATTGTTGAAATAGAGTTTTTATTCTGGAAGACGAAAGGTCACAACGAACAAGGTGTGTCCTTTCGTCTTCCAGGATGATAACTCGATTTAAACATTATTTTAGTCAGGTTACTTGAATATATAACCAATGAACAAGTAACTTGACTAAAATATTGTTTAAATAGAGTTTTTATCCTGGGAGAGGAAAGGTCACAGTGTGACCTTTCGTCTTCCAGGATGATAACTCGATTAGAACATTATTTTAGTCAGGTTACTTGAATATATAACCAATGAAAAAGTAACTTGACTAAAATATTTTTTAAATAGAGTTTTTATTCTCGAAGACGAAAGGTCACAATGAACAAGTAGCTTGACTAAAATATTGTTTAAATAGAATATTTATTTTGGAAGACGAAAGGTCACAAGGTGTGACCTTTCGTCTTCCAGGATGATAACTCAATTTAAACATTATTTTAGTCAGGTTACTTGAATATATAACCAATGAACAAGTAACTTGACTAAAATATTGATTAAATAGAGTTTTGATCCTAGAAGACGAAAGTTCACAAGGTGTGACCTTTCGTCATCTAGGATGATAACTCGATTTGAACATTATTTTAGTCAGGTTACTTGAATATATAACCAATGAACAACTAACATGACTAAAATATTGTTTAAATAGAGTTTTTATTCTGGAAGACGAAAGGTCACAATGAACAAGTAACGTGACTAAAATATTGTTTAAATACAGTTTTTATCCCGGAAGACGAATGGTCACAAGGTGTGACCTTTCGTCTTCCAGGATGATAACTCGATTTGAACATTATTTTAGTCAGGTTACTTAAATATATAACCAATGAACAAGTAACTTGACTAAAATATTGTTTAAATAGAGTGTTTATCCTGGAAGACGAAAGATCACAAGGTGTGACCTTTCGTCTTCCAGGATGATAACTCGATTTGAACATTATTCTAGTCAGCTTACTTGAATATATAACCAATGAACAAGTAACTTGACTAAAATATTGTTGAAATAGAGTTTTTATTCTGGAAGACGAAAGGTCACAATGAACAAGGTGTGACCTTTCGTCTTCCAGGATGATAACTCGATTTACACATTATTTTAGTCAGGTTACTTGAATATATAACCAATGAACAAGTAACATGACTAAAATTTTGTTTAAATAGAGTTTTTATCCTGGAAGACGAAAGGTCACAAGGTGTGACCTTTCGTTTTCCAGGATGATAACTCGATTTGAACATTATTTTAGTCAGGTTACTTGAATATATAACCAATGAACAAGTAACTTGACTAAAATAATGTTTAAATAGAGTTTTTATCCTCGAAGACGAAAGGTCACAAGGTGTGACCTTTCGTCTTCCAGGATGATAACTCGATTTAAACATTATTTTAGTCAGGTTCCTTGAATATATAACCAATGAACAAGTAACTTGACTAAAATATTTTTTAATAGAGTTTTTATTCTGGAAGACGAAAGGTCACAATGAACAAGTAACGTGACTAAAATATTGTTTAAATACAGTTTTTATCCCGGAAGACAAAAGGTCACAAGGTGTGACCTTTCGTCTTCCAGGATGATAACTCGATTTGAACATTATTTTAGTCAGGTTACTTGAATATATAACCAATGAACAAGTAACTTGACTATAATATTGTTTAAATAGAGTGTTTATCCTGGAAGACGAAAGATCACAAGGTGTGACCTTTCGTCTTCCAGGATGATAACTCGATTTGAACATTATTTTAGTCAGGTTACTTGAATATATAACCAATGAACAAGTAACTTGACTAAGATATTGTTTAAATAGAGTTTTTATCCTGGAAGACGAAAGGTCACAAGGTGTGACCTTTCGTCTTCCAGGATGATAACTCGATTTGAACATTATTCTAGTCAGCTTACTTGAATATATAACCAATGAACAAGTAACTTGACTAAAATATTGTTGAAATAGAGTTTTTATTCTGGAAGACGAAAGGTCACAACGAACAAGGTGTGTCCTTTCGTCTTCCAGGATGATAACTCGATTTAAACATTATTTTAGTCAGGTTACTTGAATATATAACCAATGAACAAGTAACTTGACTAAAATATTGTTTAAATAGAGTTTTTATCCTGGGAGAGGAAAGGTCACAGTGTGACCTTTCGTCTTCCAGGATGATAACTCGATTAGAACATTATTTTAGTCAGGTTACTTAAATATATAACCAATGAATAAGTAACTTGACTAAAATATTGTTTAAATAGAGTTTTTATTCTCGAAGACGAAAGGTCACAATGAACAAGTAGCTTGACTAAAATATTGTTTAAATAGAATATTTATTTTGGAAGACGAAAGGTCACAAGGTGTGACCTTTCGTCTTCCAGGATGATAACTCAATTTAAACATTATTTTAGTCAGGTTACTTGAATATATAACCAATGAACAAGTAACTTGACTAAAATATTGATTAAATAGAGTTTTGATCCTAGAAGACGAAAGTTCACAAGATGTGACCTTTCGTCATCCAGGATGATAACTCGATTTGAACATTATTTTAGTCAGGTTACTTGAATATATAACCAATGAACAACTAACATGACTAAAATATTGTTTAAATAGAGTTTTTATTCTGGAAGACGAAAGGTCACAATGAACAAGTAACGTGACTAAAATATTGTTTAAATACAGTTTTTATCCCGGAAGACGAAAGGTCACAAGGTGTGACCTTTCGTCTTCCAGGATGATAACTCGATTTGAACATTATTTTAGTCAGGTTACTTAAATATATAACCAATGAACAAGTAACTTGACTAAAATATTGTTTAAATAGAGTGTTTATCCTGGAAGACGAAAGATCACAAGGTGTGACCTTTCGTCTTCCAGGATGATAACTCGATTTGAACATTATTCTAGTCAGCTTACTTGAATATATAACCAATGAACAAGTAACTTGACTAAAATATTGTTGAAATAGAGTTTTTATTCTGGAAGACGAAAGGTCACAATGAACAAGGTGTGACCTTTCGTCTTCCAGGATGATAACTCGATTTGAACATTATTTTAGTCAGGTTACTTAAATATATAACCAATGAACAAGTAACTTGACTAAAATATTGTTTAAATAGAGTGTTTATCCTCGAAGACGAAAGATCACAAGGTGTGACCTTTCGTCTTCCAGGATGATAACTCGATTTGAACATTATTCTAGTCAGCTTACTTGAATATATAACCAATGAACAAGTAACTTGACTAAAATATTGTTGAAATAGAGTTTTTATTCTGGAAGACGAAAGGTCACAATGAACAAGGTGTGACCTTTCGTCTTCCAGGATGATAACTCGATTTAAACATTATTTTAGTCAGGTTCCTTGAATATATAACCAATGAACAAGTAACTTGACTAAAATATTTTTTAATAGAGTTTTTATTCTCGAAGACGAAAGGTCACAATGAACAAGTAGCTTGACTAAAATATTGTTTAAATAGAGTATTTATCCTGGAAGACGAAAGGTCACAAGGTGTGACCTTTCGTCTTCCAGGATGATAACTCAATTTAAACATTATTTTAGTTAGGTTACTTAAATATATACCCAATGAACAAGTAACCTGACTAAAATATTGTTTAAATATAGTATTTATCCTGGAAGACGAAAGGTCACAAGGTGTGACCTTTCGTCTTCCAGGATGATAACTCGATTTGATCATTATTTTAGTCCGATTACATGAATATATAACCAATGAACAAGTAACTTGACAAAGATATTGTTTTAATAGAGTTTTTATCCTGGAAGACGAAAGGCCACAAGGTGTGACCTTTCGTCTTCTAGGATGATAACTCGATTTGATCATTATTTTAGTCAGTTTACCTGAATATATAACCAATGAACAAGTGACCTTTCGTCTTTCAGGATGACAACTCGATTTGAACATTTTAGTCAGGTTACCTGAATATATAACCAATGAACAAGTAACTTGACTAAAATATTGTTTAAATATAGTTTTTATCCTGGAAGACGAAAGGTCACAAGGTGTGACCTTTCGTCTTCCAGGATGATAACTCGATTTGATCATTATTTTAGTCAGATTACTTGAATATATAACCAATGAACAAGTAACTTGACAAAGATATTGTTTAAATAGAGTTTTTATCCTGGAAGACGAAAGGTCACAAGGTGTGACCTTTCGTCTTCCAGGATGATAACTCGATTTGAACATTATTCTAGTCAGCTTACTTGAATATATAACCAATGAACAAGTAACTTGACTAAAATATTGTTGAAATAGAGTTTTTATTCTGGAAGACGAAAGGTCACAATGAACAAGGTGTGACCTTTCGTCTTCCAGGATGATAACTCGATTTGAACATTATTTTAGTCAGGTTACTTAAATATATAACCAATGAACAAGTAACTTGACTAAAATATTGTTTAAATAGAGTGTTTATCCTGGAAGACGAAAGATCACAAGGTGTGACCTTTCGTCTTCCAGGATGATAACTCGATTTGAACATTATTCTAGTCAGCTTACTTGAATATATAACCAATGAACAAGTAACTTGACTAAAATATTGTTGAAATAGAGTTTTTATTCTGGAAGACGAAAGGTCACAATGAACAAGGTGTGACCTTTCGTCTTCCAGGATGATAACTCGATTTAAACATTATTTTAGTCAGGTTCCTTGAATATATAACCAATGAACAAGTAACTTGACTAAAATATTTTTTAATAGAGTTTTTATTCTCGAAGACGAAAGGTCACAATGAACAAGTAGCTTGACTAAAATATTGTTTAAATAGAGTATTTATCCTGGAAGACGAAAGGTCACAAGGTGTGACCTTTCGTCTTCCAGGATGATAACTCAATTTAAACATTATTTTAGTTAGGTTACTTAAATATATACCCAATGAACAAGTAACCTGACTAAAATATTGTTTAAATATAGTATTTATCCTGGAAGACGAAAGGTCACAAGGTGTGACCTTTCGTCTTCCAGGATGATAACTCGATTTGATCATTATTTTAGTCCGATTACATGAATATATAACCAATGAACAAGTAACTTGACAAAGATATTGTTTTAATAGAGTTTTTATCCTGGAAGACGAAAGGCCACAAGGTGTGACCTTTCGTCTTCTAGGATGATAACTCGATTTGATCATTATTTTAGTCAGTTTACCTGAATATATAACCAATGAACAAGTGACCTTTCGTCTTTCAGGATGACAACTCGATTTGAACATTTTAGTCAGGTTACCTGAATATATAACCAATGAACAAGTAACTTGACTAAAATATTGTTTAAATATAGTTTTTATCCTGGAAGACGAAAGGTCACAAGGTGTGACCTTTCGTCTTCCAGGATGATAACTCGATTTGATCATTATTTTAGTCAGATTACTTGAATATATAACCAATGAACAAGTAACTTGACAAAGATATTGTTTAAATAGAGTTTTTATCCTGGAAGACGAAAGGTCACAAGGTGTGACCTTTCGTCTTCCAGGATGATAACTCGATTTGAACATTATTTTAGTCAGGTTACTTGAATATATAAACAATGAACAAGTAACTTGACTAAAATATTGTTTAAATAGAGTGTTTATCCTGGAAGACGAAAGATCACAAGGTGTGACCTTTCGTCTCCCAGGATGATAACTCGATTTGAACATTATTTTAGTCAGGTTACTTGAATATATAACCAATGAACAAGTAACTTATTTAAAATATTGTTTAAATAGAGTTTTTATTCTGGAAGACGAAAGGTCACAATGAACAAGGTGTGACCTTTCGTCTTCCAGGATGATAACTCGATTTAAACATTATTTTAGTCAGGTTACTTGAATATATAACCAATGAACAAGTAACTTGACTAAAATATTGTTTAAATAGAGTTTTTATTCTGGAAGACGAAAGGTCACAATGAACAAGTAACTTGACTAAAATATTGTTTAAATAGAGTTTTTACCTTGGAAGACGAAAGGTCACAAGGTGTGACCTTTCATCTTCCAGGATGATAACTCGAAGATTAAGAATGTTTTTGAAGTGACGAAAGATTAAGAATGTTTTGTTCCAAATTGAATTTACAGCACACATCTCCAATCCACTGCCAACAAACTCCCCTGCAAAACCCTGCACCACCGCAACAACCACCAAACATTCTTCTCCAACACATCATAAATCTGACATCACCACCAAAGAAGTCGGAGCTAATCCCAATCCTAAAGATGCTGATATCAAATCCTCACGCTACTTCTTCCGCAAAATTGATTATGATGATCTTGATTTTGATCTAAAATAGAATAGTTGGAGCAACAAAGTTCAACACCGTAAATAGTGGCATGCCATTCAAGTAAACAACCACCAAATACTGCAACCTTTGAATTGGAAGTTTTTTTTTTTTTTACTCATGCGATTTTCTGTTACCAGGGTGAGAACAAGTTTGATATGGACATATCAATTAACCACCGTTTTATAGAAAACGATTTGGGTATATGTTTTGAGATTTACTTTTCCCACCCTATGGCCTTCTCGCGCGCCCTGTGATTTTGACCAAAATAACCTTTGTCCGGATCATATAATTCGGACAGAATTCGGATCGTATAATCCGAAAAGGTTAGCAAATCACCCTGCTCCATGTGACTTGTGAAGCTTGGGCTTGGTCAGGGTGAAAGACTATCCGGAATACTAAATCCGGACACAATGGTTACATTCCGGAATACAAATTCCGCACACCCTGTATTTAAACTGAGAGGGAAAAATAGTCGTTTTTTTTTGGAAAATAAAATTCGGATAGCTTGGTTATATATAGTACTCTAGAACCTAGCTGAAGCACACCACCTTTATCATAAACACTCCCTACACCTCTAAAAAAACACTCCATAATATGGTTTGGAGCAGCAATCTTGACATCAAGGGGGGTTAACATCATCATTTTCGTCTGAATGCAAAGGTAATGCTTACCAAATGAAAGTGAATCGATTTATATACACATTATCATACGATCGTCATATGATCTGTACGATACATATGCAAAGGTAATGCTTTCAGAGTGAATCGATTTTTAGGTGATTCACTTTTGATCACGTCGTATGATCTGTACTGTACTAATCTGAAATATAAAATCAAGACTGCATTCATGCGTTCCGAATTTAGTAATCCGAACAGCAACAGTGTAGAAATTGTGTTCATTTTATGACTCTGCTTCGCACTGTTTTCAGTCATGATTATTCCTGTTGATGCCCCAAATGATGATTCACCTCAGAATGAACCTCCTATTGTGTTGCTGCTTCTTTTACTTGAAGATGCGCATGATTCCGGAAATACCAAATATGAGAATCCCCCACCACCACCACCGAAAATTGAAATTTGATTAGGGGGTTTGAAAGTAGAGGATGCTCCTCATCCTATTCCTCCTGTTGTACAACCTCCAATTGTTGTTGTTTGTATTGACCAGCGAGAACATTTTACCACTAAACAAAAGTTTGCAACACATAATGATTTGTTGGGGTGGGTTTGAGAGAAAGCTAGGAAGCTTGGATTTTCCACTGTTATTGGTAAATCCGATAAAGGTGGCAATGGAAGAAGAGCATTTGTTACTTTGTTATGTGAAAGGGGAGGTTCATACACCGAGTACAAGAGAAAGAGTCGGCGCGAGATAGTTGGTTCGGTTAAATGCGAGTGTCCGTTTCGGCTGAGAGGTTACTTGTTGACTGGTGGTGATTGGAGCCTCAAAGTTGGTGATGGTAAACACAACCATGACATGACTGATATGTTGAGAGGTCATAAACCCAAATGAAAGTGTTCACCTTGAAGAGATGGTGGATTCAAACATTCCTCCGAGGCTAATGCAACATCTCTTGAAGTCTTTGGTTGATAATGGTTACGTTTATCATTGTAGGAAGTATCATGATTCTGATGATGTCAATGATGTTTTTGGGGCACATCCAAATTCTATCAAGTTGTTTAACATGTTCTCCACGGTGCTTGTGTTGGATTCCACATACAAGACAAACAAGTATCGTCTTCCATTGCTTGAGTTTGTCGGTAACACCTCTACCATGAAAACATTCTCTATTGCTTTTACATATATAATGTCTGAGAGGCAAGACAATGTTTATTGGGCTCTTGAGAGGTGTCGTGAGATGTTGCATTCCAAAGATCTCTATCCCAAAGTCGTTGTCATTGATCGGGACAATGCCTTGATCAATGTTGTAGAAAAGGTTTTCACTATTGCTAATACTCTGCTGTGCTCTTATCACATTGGACAAAATGTGAGAGCAAAGTGTAAATTGGATTGCAAAGTGAAGGATCTTAAAGGCAAGAATGGGGAAGCGATCAAGCCTGCTTCGGTGGTGAAGATTGTGATGGCTGCATGGTTGGATATTGTGGACTCCGAAATGGAGGAAGCATATATTGATAATTGGACCCGGTTCAAAGATGTATGCGCAAAATTTCCTAAGTTTTTAGATTATGTTGAAAAGACAATTTTGGATCTGGTTAAGGAGAAGTTTGTGAGGTTTTGGGTTGACAAAAACCTTCAAAATGAGGTTGTTTGAGTTTGATCACTTACGGATTACCGTGTGCGTGTATGATTGCTTTGAAGATCAAGAACGGCACCGCCCTCCATTTGGATGAAATTCACACTCACTAGAAGAGGTTGAGGTTCGAGTACGAGGTTGACCCGAAGCTTTATAAAGCAGACATCTCCCTATTGTCAGAATGGGATATCCTTCAGGTATATTTTTAAAAAACTGTGTTACTTTATCTTCTGCCCAGGATTTATGTTTTAATTTCCTGTACTGGTGCAATCCATATTATATAATCCGGACCATATTGTTGAATTCCGGATTATATATTCCGAAAGGTAGCATTTACGCCCCATGCAAGTGCATTTAAGGCTCATGCAAAGAGTGTGTCGGGAAGTTTCGGATATTATATTCCGGATTCGCATATGCGTTCCGGAATTTGAAATCCAGAAGGTATCAGTGCACAGACCAAAATGCATGTTTCTGCCTATTTTTCAGCAACAACCAAAATGACAGTTTTTTTACACATTGCAGGCTCGGTTCAAGGACGCCGATTACAACATGAAGTTGCATATGAAGGAACAATTCCGGTAATTTGTTTTACCGAAGACCACCTCTATGCGTCCACCGCCAAATAAGGTCACCACCAAAGGAGCTCCTAAGAAAGATAAGCAAAGCATTCGATCGACAAGGCGATCCCCTTCGCTATGGGAGATTGTTGACTCCCAAGAGCAAGAGACACAGGGATCACAGACAAAATCAAGCAGGACGAGTAGGAAGAGTGCACGGAAAAGCAACATGTCACCTACTCCTCTTAAGCCAACTCAAAAAAACCCGAACAAGCCAACACCGGTTAAAGTTAACATACCACACAAAGACCAAATCCCAATTTGGATGCTTAAATTTATTAAAAAGGTTACAGATGTAACTGGTGATGGCCATTGTGGGTTCCGAGCAGTTGCGGTCTTACGTCACTTGACTATTGATGATCACCAACTGATCCGTTACAACCTTTACAAAGAGCTTGTCGGTGTAGAAAATGCACGCTATCGGAGGATGATTAATGATGATAAGAGGTATAAAGAGGTCTACAACGCTCTATCCTATAGCGGTATTGGGAATGCACCACGGGATAAATGGATGACCATGCTGGATATGGGTTTACTCATCGCACAGAAATTCAACCAAGCGGTTGTTGTGTTGTCCATTGGGTTAAGGCGCTCGGCAACCTATTTCCCTCTATGTGGTCCACCGCCGACATGTATCGGTCGGTTAATGTGTCTCGCATATGTGAATGACAACCATTTTATGGCATTGGATTTGAAGGATGATTGTTCGATTCCTCCGACTTGCAATCTATGGAGACGACACCATCGAGAGGATGCACAAAGCTGGCCTGATAGATATGTCACCCGGATGGCAAATTATAATGAGCTAAGTTGGGCGGCGGGTCAAGAGGTGGTAGAAGATGATGAAGAATTGTACATTATTGAAAATCTTGATCGCGATGAGAGGGTTGGTCCTATTGGTCCCGGTCCTGGTGTGAAAGTTGAAGTGGATGATAGTCACATTGATCTTTCAGCGCCAATGATTAGATATATATCATTAGTTTAGTTGAAATGTATATCAATAGGTGAAATGTGTAATGATATAAATTCAACTCTTTTTTGGTATAATGATATATATATATATATATATATATATATATATATATATATATATATAAGGGAAATTACACTTACCTCCCCTGAGGTTTTCCTAAACAACAAACAGACCCCCTCTAGTTTTTGAAAATCATTCACCTCCCTTAAAAGTTAACAGCGTTTGCTGTCCTTCGAGAAAGTCAAAAACATTGCATCTTTCCTTCATATGACTTGTGCAGTTGTGCTCTCCACCTCTTTCTCTCTAACCATCACCCATCCATTTTTGTCATGTGTTTCTCCTAATTCCTCCAACTTGCCTTGGTTAACTCAAAAGTGTTATTCTTTTCTTTCACCAGTTCTCGCATGAACACAGTTTTGACCTTGGTTGGTGGTGATGATTTCACCAAATCTAATTTGGGATAATAACAACACATTTTTGAATTTATTTCACTGTAATTTTTGATTTGGTGTTGTTTAATTTTGATGTAAATCTCATTTTTCTAGAGCAATTAGAATATAGTATTTTCTTGGATTTATTTTCTAATCAATAGAGGATATCTTTTTCATCTAAACAAATTGACTTGGCTTTGGTTCCTTCCAGAAAAATTTGGTGGTCGCAATTGATGACGGGTCTTACAAGGGTGATAGACCGATGGTCATTTAGGGCCAAACAAACCCTAGGTGGTGGTACGTTGTGTATTAAGGAGGAGAAAGAGAAGTTGCTGACGAGGTAAAGGATGAGAAAAAAATTCATCATGTTCCATAGGATCTTTGGCTCGTTATTCTTAGTTTAGTACATAAATGGACATCAACTCTAATCTTCAACATTTGTCTTTTAACACAGCAAAAACGACGTGAAGTTGAAAAGGGTGTCTGTGGCACTTGGAGAAAAAATTAAGGGAGGTGAATGTTCATTTTAAAACTAGAGGGGGTATAATTGTTATTTAGAGAAACCTTAAGGGATGTGAGTGTAATTTTCCCTATATATAATCATTTTTTGATATAATATTGAAGTTAATTGTCTTTTATACATACATATATAATGATTGAAAAACAATGGTAAAAACCACATGCAAATCTGTTTCAGTTCCGTGTACTGGTGCAGTCCGGATTATATATTCCGGACGTGTTCGGATTATATAATCCGGAATGCACCGAAAGTAATTTTGAAAAAAATTAGGGCGCCCGAGGAAAGACATAGGGTGGGAAAAGTAAATCTCATATGTTTTATAGAAAATTCCAGGTTCACGATAATATAACATAACATAACATAACATTCACACAAGTATAAATAACAACGTTTTTGGGTTTCCATTACATTGTAACTATAAAATAAGAATTTTGCTCTCCGCCCTGCACTTTTCTCTCGCGCCCTGCAGCCATTCCGAAAATACCCCTGCGCTAGATAACTAGCGCAAGTGTAAAAAAACGGGACTTAATTTTTACACAATCGTGACTTAAGTCACGCAGCGTGAGTTAACTCACGCAGAAATTAGCACATGCGTGAGTTAACTCACGCTAGTTTTAAAACATGTGAGCTGTTTTGGCTGTGACATTAATAGTATTATGTATGTATGTATGGGTCAATGAGAGAGAGGATCATCATGTAAAGTAAGTAACAGTGAATGCGTGAATGCATGTGGTTTCTGTATGCATGGTGTGGTGGTTAATTCGTGTGGTGGTTAATTCTTTGAAGATCCAGTCAAATTGGTCTTTGCTTTTCATGCATTGGCCCACTATGCATTTTCTCATTTTAGATACTACTGAACCTAGAAATTCATTTCATGTGATAAAGCTCCAGTCAAATCAGCGTGAGTGATATGATCAGAAGTTTTGAAAACTAGCGTGAGTTAACTCACGCATGTGTTAATTTCTGCGTGAGTTAACTAACGCTGCGTGACTTAAGTCACGCATGTGTAAAAATTAAGTCCCGTTTTTTTACACTTGCGCTAGTTAAACTAGCGCAGTGGTATTTTCGGAATGGCTGCAGAGCACGAGCGAAAAGTGTAAGGCGGAGAGCAAAATTCGTAACATAAAATGCAATATACATACATATACACCCACCTTTCTAACCAAATGAAAGAAAAACCACGTATTTAAAATACAAACTTACAATCAAAGAATTTTGACCCGTCCAGTTTCTAGTGTCTTCATTGCCACAATATGTAAACCAATGTTGCCAAATAATTTTCAGTAGCAAGTGAGGCTTAAAGTAAATTTTTATATATGGGGCTTTTTCTTTATACATTTGAGACCTTTTTGTTTATAAAATCTAATAAAAAATAATTTAATGTTGGTAGGCCTAAAGCAAGGGCTTTAGCAGCCTTACCTTGGGTCGGCTGTGATGTAAATATTCCAAGAAGTAGCAGCAATTAAAAGGAGAAACTAAAATCACTCTCCATGCAGCATCACTGTTCATATGAATCCACGCGGTTTATCGATAAAACACACTATCCAATAGGTAAGTGCATTTCAAGATTACCGAGGAAAGGTAATCAATAAGCTAAAGATACTGATTTGTTACTCAATATGTCAAGTCTAGAACAATTCATATTTCTTTTTCAGCAGGTCTCGCTTCCATCTTGGCAACTTATAAAATGCTTCTTTTACCATTCCAAACACAGTTTCAAAATCTTCGTCTGAAAGATAGGCCTGACCAACAGGAAGTGGAGATTATGCAAAAGTGTTACACGATACTGACATAAAACCAGACAAGAAATCATATGCATTCCATGACAATTTGAAAGATTGCAAATTACAGAAAGCCCACAGAGTTAAAAAGATTTAATAAAGTCAGGGGCAGGAAAATTCATGGGAGGCGCTTGTAAGTAATAATTCAAAACAAGACTAACCTCTCTCCGTTTAAGATCAATCCTAGACACATTTTTTCCTGATGTAGTCTTTAATTGATCATAACTGAATGTCCTCTGACTACTTTGGTCATTATCTCCATCCTCCACATATTCTTGTTCAGATTCCAGACCCCCATTGCTATCGGAATCAGGAGAAACTTCTTCCACTTCCTTGGCTTCTGTAGCTTCATCAACTTCAGAATATTCACTTTCACTTTTAGCTTCTGCAGCAAAAACACCAACTGGTAAAATAAGCCGAAACACCCAGAAATGGTTGTGTAAACACGAGTCAGGCATTTTTTAATGCAGCACAGCCTATTGCCTATGAAGATTCCTCTAGGTGGAAGTAAAAGCCTATAGTTTATTCGATTATTACATGATGCTTCTTCTCTTCAAATTCAAAAGGCACTCAATAGGCCAGGGTTTTTAAAGGTATCCACAAAAATTAGCGCGTTATAGCACAAGATCTCCACTCTGATGTAATTTATTTGACCATGGACAAAATACTAGCCATTGAAATAATTAAACAATTGTAATTATGATTAAGCATGTTGAATGAGAGAGAAAAGAGAGACATATGCTTAAATAACCGTGTGACTGAATAGCACTACGAAATGTCTATTATATAGAGTTAAGTAGCTTGGAGACTAAGCTATGTATATTTACAGAATAAATATTCTACATAATATTCTATCCTAATTTACTTAGAGAATAAGGAAAATATATTTACAATGTAAATATAATATTTACTATTTATTTAATCAATAAATATCAACAAAGCACTTAACATATATAATATTCCACAAAAAAGATTTACACAGACTGTTAGAAAGAGAGACATAAGAAACCCATTGTATTTTTTTTTTTTTTTTTGCAACAAATAGAATATGGACCAGTGGTTGAAATTTGAGTATGCAGTATTAGAACTGAAAATATGTTTATTATATCATATTATGTGGTGAGAATGTACATTTATATAGGTAGGAGTCTCCTAGTTAACCCCTAATTAATAAGGAAGATTAATCAATACAATCAATACAATGACTAGTGGAGTTAAAACTAAATAGTCACAACTTTCCAATATCTCCACTAAGTACTTGATTAATTATTCTAACATCCCCCCTTCAAACCGAGGGTGTCACAAACCCTCAGTTTGTCTCTAAGATAAAGGAATCTGGCAGTGGACAGAGGCTTAGTCAAGACATCTGCCCACTGGTCTTGAGCAGGCACATGTGAGACATTCAGTTCCTTCCCTATAACCTTTTCTCTCACAAAGAAAATATCCAATTCCATGTGCTTGGTTCTTGAGTGCAGGACTGGGTTGTGAGCAAGTGAAACTGCACTGAGATTATCACAATAGACATGAGGAATTTTACTCTTAATTTGCAATTCATTGAGAAGAGACTGGATCCAAATAATCTCAGCAGAAGCTTGTGCAAGGCTTCTATATTCAGCCTCTGCACTAGATCTAGCTACAAGGGTCTGTTTCCTTGCCCACCAGGAAACTAGATTGGGACCCAGAAATATGCAGGCTCCCGATGTGCTTCTGTCATCAGGATCTGAAGCCCAGTCAGCATCACAAAAGCCAGTGATTGCAATAGGTTCAGTGGAGCTGGCAGGTGTAAGCATTAACCCATGGTTTAAAGTACCCTGCAGATATCTAAGTATCCTCTTGACTGCCTTCCAGTGATCTTCAAGGGGATTTGATAAGAACTGGCAAACTTTGTTCACAGAGTAGGATATTTCAGGTCTTGTTATGGTTGCATACTGCAATGCACCAACAATTGACCTGAAAAATGTAGGATCTGAGACCGTACTTGAACCAAATTTAGACAATTTTGTACTAGATGCCATTGGTGAGGGCATGCTATTAGCATTAATCATGTTAGCTTTCTGAAGAAGGTCCTTGATATATTTGGTTTGAGAGAGAAGTAAAGAGCCAGATGGTGAGTGATGCACCTCTATGCCAAGAAAATAATCTAGTATACCCAAATCTTTAAGGGAGAACTCAGAATTGAGCTGATGAACTAGATTCTGAATAGCCAGTTTTGAGTTTCCAGTGATGATAATATCATCAACATAAACCAATATAAAAATGCAGTGAGCTTGAGTGTGCAAAGTAAACAAAGAAGGATCACATCTGCTTGACTTGAAACCAAAGCTAAGTAAAGATGATTTCAATCTCTCAAACCATGCTCTGGGAGCTTGTTTTAACCCATAGAGAGCCTTGTGTAGTTTGCATACAAGGCTCTTGTCAGAAGATTCAAAGCCAGGAGGCTGCACCATGTAGACTTCTTCAATTAGCACTCCATTTAGGAAGGCATTGTTCACATCCAACTGCTGAAGAGTCCAATTATAAGTAACTGCAAGTGTCAGAACTGTCCTCACTGTAACGGGTTTGACTACCAGGGGAAAAAGTCTCATTGTAGTCAAAACCTGCTTGTTGATGAAAACCCTTAGCCACTAAACGTGCCTTGTACTTGTTTACAGTGCCATCTGGATTTTCTTTTACCCTGAATACCCATTTACATCCAATGGCATGTCTGTTTGCAGGAAGAGGTACTAAAGACCATGTCTGATTATGAAGCAAAGCATTATATTCTTCTTGCATTGCTAAATGCCACTTAGGATCCTGAAGAGCTGTTTTGTAAGTAGTGGGCTCAACATGAGTCAAAAGGAGTGTAGGATTAATTCTAGGCTGCACAATTCCATGTTTACCTCTCGTTCTCATTGAGTGAAGGTTTTGAGGATGAATTCTGTGAGGAACAGGAGGAGGAGACTCAGAACTTGTAGACTGAGAGCTAGTAACACTAGCAGATGACTCAGGTGAGGAATTTTGAGATGGAGAGGGAGATAGAATGGTGATGGGTGTGGGATTTAGGACAACATTATTTCTGTGTGAGGACTCAGAGTGATGAGAACTAATAGATGGAGTCTGAGGGGTGTTTGATATGGGAGTAGTAGGAACAGACTCAGAATGAGAATTTTGGGGAGTAGGTGAGTTTACAGTAAAGGTTGTTGAGACAGGAGTGGGAAGAAAAGTGGATAAAGTGGGACCATCTGGTAAAACAGAACACACTTTCTGAGATTTAAACAAGTCAAGATAAGGGAATTTTACCTCATTAAACACAACATCTTTGGATATAAAAATTCTACCTGAAGCATCTAAACATTTATATCCTTTGTGATTGTTGGAATATCCCAAGAAAACACACTCCTTTGAATGAAAATCAAACTTATGAGAGTTATAGGGTCTCAAAAAGGGAAAACATGCACAACCAAAGCTTTTAAGGAATTTATAGTCTGGAAATTGAAGGTTAAGTAAGAAAAAGGGTGATTCATTTGCTAAAACGGGTGTAGGTAACCTGTTGATAAGGTAAGTTGCAGTTAAAAAGGCATATGGTCGCAAAACTTTAATGGCATTTGTGCATGAGATAAAAGAGTGAGACCAGTTTCAACAATATGTCTATGTTTCCTTTCAACTGAGCCATTTTGATGGTGAGTGTGTGGACAAGTGAATCTGTGAGTGATGCCAAGGCTATTGAGATATTTTGTGAAAGGTAAAAACTCACCACCTCCATCAGTTTGGACAGAAATAGTTTTGTGATTTAACTGCAATTCAATCATGGTTTTAAAATTCTGAAATGTAGAAAGTGTGTGAGATTTGAGTTTCAGAGGATATATCCATGTGTATCTAGAATAAGCATCCACACAAGTAAGGAAATAGGTATATCCACAGGAGGATTCAACTGGTGCAGGTCCCCAAAGATCACAGAAAATTAGTTCAAGAGGTTTAGTATATGTCATTTGAGATGCAAAAGATGGCAGTCTATGAACCTTACCAAGACAACAAGCAGTACAAAAATCTGACAAGCTTTTATTTGGTAATTGTATATTACAAAGTTTGATAATACTTTGGAGCACCTCATGATGAGGATGTCCAAGTCTGCTATGCCAGATACCATACATGGAAGGAAAAGACTGAGTAGAACTAGATGTTGAACTACTAGGTAAATGTTCAACATTATTACATTGAAAATTATTGAAATTGAAACCAGTTGAGGGACCTAAATGAAAAGAGGCAGAGTTGTCAGTTTGTGCTGGAACTTTATTGCAAACAGTGTTGACACTAGAATTTTGAGAGACAGGAGCAGTGGTCTTGAATGAGTTGGTGTGCTCAAACTGATAGAGACCATCATGTCCTAGAATACCTCTTAAAAGCACCTTAGAAGAATCCTGAGATTTGACAAAACAGTGATTAGGATGAAACTCAAAGTAAACATTGTTATCTTTAGCAAACTGACTCACACTAACAAGATTTTTGGTTATAGAGGGAACAAGAAGGAGATTATTCAATTTAAAAGTAGTTTGAGGATGTAAAGGAGAAGTAAATTGTAAGGAACCAATAGAGGTAATAGCCAAACCTTGTCCATTTCCAATATGGACCTGATCAGAACCTGAAAGAGACGTGGAATCCATGAGGTTGGATGCATCAGGGGTGACATGATGAGTAGCACCTGAGTCAGGGTACCAGGCATTGTTGAATGAATTGTGTGGATCTGAGCCAGTTAAGAAGGCCTGGGGAGCTTGACCTCTCTGATTCCCAGCCTGTGTAGGAGGCCTAAGAAACTGTCCAGAATGCTGAGGACGTGACATGTTCTGCATCCATACATTTGGAGGTGCACCGTAGCCTCCTGGTGAGCCATAGGGACTGTAGTAATCATACTGTGGGGCAGAGAAACGGTAGTGACAATAGCTTGCATCATGACCTGTTTTTGAACAGATTTGGCATTGAACATTGGATCTTCCACCAAAACGGCCACCACGTCCTCTGAATCTTCCACCAAAACGGCCACCACGTCCTCTGAACTGGCCATTTCTTCCTCCAAAATTAGGGTTAGAGTTAGGAAACTGATTGTTTCCAGTACCATCAGTATAATTGTGGTTTTGAGAATTAGGACCATGAGATTGGGATTCTGAATTTGCAGTTTCAATGAGATTAACTGAAACAGGTTCAGTGATAGCAGCTTTCTTGAACTTCTCATTTCTAGATTCTTGTGTGAGAAGCTGAGATTCAAGTTCATCTAAAGAAACAACCTCAGATTTCGCATTCACACTAGCAACAATAGGGTCAAACTCTTCAGGAAGTGCTTCAAGAACAACTTCAATCAGGTCCCTGTGAGAGACTGGATCTCCAATTGAAGCAAGAGACTCTGAAATTGCGCGAATTCGAGCAATGAATTCAGCAACAGTGCGTGAACCTTTCGTAATGGATCTAAGTTCAGATCGAAGTTGACGCGAACGCGTCTTCATTTGCGTGAAGCAATAACTATGAATCTCATCCCAAACCTGCCACGAGTGGCGAAGGAGAACGAATCGCGAAAGTAGCGAAGGCGAAATCGTTGAAAGAATCCAGGTGCAGAGCAATGAATCTTGTTCTTCCCATTCAGTGTAAGCAGGATTCTCTGTTCCTGCTTCGCGCGCTGCATCTGTGAGATAAACCGGTGGAATCTCAGGTGAAATCACAAATTTCACCATCTTCGTTCCGCGAAGAACACCTTCGACTTGTTGCTTCCATTGAAGGTAGTTCGTATCATCAAGCTTAACAGAAACTACTTGTTTGAAGGTTTTGGATGCTGCAGCAGTTATGCGTTGCGCATCAGAGGGAGTAGGAGAAGACGTAGCAGTAGACATGGCTCTGGATCAAGAAGCTCTAGATACCATATTAGAACTGAAAATATGTTTATTATATCATATTATGTGGTGAGAATGTACATTTATATAGGTAGGAGTCTCCTAGTTAACCCCTAATTAATAAGGAAGATTAATCAATACAATCAATACAATGACTAGTGGAGTTAAAACTAAATAGTCACAACTTTCCAATATCTCCACTAAGTACTTGATTAATTATTCTAACATGCAGCATTCAACTTCGATAAAAAAAACTGCAGTTATTACCTGAAATGCTACTCTCTGGAACAGGACTGTCACTGGCCACAGGAGAGGTATCAGGTGATTGTTTCTTCCTCTCAGCAGTAAGAACTGACGAAAGAGCAGCTACAGCTGCTGCTCTTTGTGATCCTTGACCTTTTACAGATGGCCTAGGAGTAACTTTCTTTGTTGTTGATGAAGAACTAAATGCGGAGTTTAAGGCAGCTAAAGCTTCCGCTCTTTGTCTTGGTCCTCCATGGTTTAAGCCATTCAATCTCTCTTGTGACTGCAAGAGTGGAAAGAAATAATTGAATCATGAGTTAAAATAGATAAACCAGCTACCAAAAAAACAAAATGAAAAAAATAAATAAAAAATAAGCAATTAAGAATACAGCACATAATAGGATTTGGATCCTCTTTTCATTCAACCATTTCTCTTTTTCCGAATCCAACGATTGATTGATCCACAAAGAGGAGAGGTTGTGAATGGCTTAGAAGGCAGAATGGGCATGAGAGGATCCAAATCCCACAGATAGAACCAGCAACAATAATATTCTTAAATAAAACGTCAGTTGAGTATGAACTCTTTGTTCTCTTTGATCCATTCACATACAAAAAGGAATGTTAAAACTTCAGTGTTAAAACAGAAGAGACCATACCATACTCGTTGTTTTCTCAAGCGATGATTTAAAAGCAGAAGTTAAAGCAGCCAAAGCTTCTGCCCTTTGTCTTGGCCCCCCTCCACTTGACCCGTTTGATTTTTCCTGTCACCAGAATCAATTGAGCCTTGTTTAGCAGGTCGAGACATAGACAACATTTCAATTATTCTAATATAAATTCAGAAATCATACTGATACTGATAGTATTGCATCTGCACAAGCGTATACGACTCAATATGTAATATCGAGAAAGAAAATAAATATTGGAAGATTGACATTTAGAAATACTGTTGGCTGAACTTAAAAAGTGTAAACTAATTAAGTAAAAACTTTAGAATATTATAAAGGATGAATAGTGCATACAGTGTATCTGTCAAATTAGCATTTTTGTATATATTTGAAGGGCTATGAAGGTAAGAGTTATATTTAAACTAGATAACATCAGTTAAAGACATTAAAGAAATTGCACGTAACATACACAACTACTGGTTTATTTAGAATTAATTACCTAAAATTCAAAGCTAAATAAACAGAAAAAGGAAGGTTTCTACAAGTAATTTAAAATTATGATATTCTGAAACTTTTCTGCTTAGCCATATCAATTGCAGTGCTTAAACGAGACAGAAATTTACACTGGATATCTGATCATGTTTACTTCATTTTTGGCATTACCATAACCTGAAGAAATAAAGGTGTTATATTAAAGGAGAGAATTTGAAACAAAAGTTTGTGTTGGACTATCTCGGGGTAATTTGGAATACTTAGTACATGACATAATATAATATGTATCGTCTTAGAATATCTTTAGAATATGTTTTTGGAATCAATACTCTCTTCCCCATTTTATTGCATGAGAGAATTGCTCTTGCTGTTTCCAGGCACTGCAAGTATCAGATACATGTCCATCACCACGATCCTCAATAGTGAGAAATTGTGGCGGGTTCTACTTGTCTCTACCGTAGCAGGCTCTTATCTAGCTACTCCGCGATTGAATGTGAAGTGACAGGAGCAATGTGCTGACATCCTCACAAAAGAGCTTATTTTGCCCTAATTTTGATGTTTTCAGATCTAAGCTCATAGTATGTGACCCATTACTTCTGTGGTTCACACACACACACACACACACACACACACACACACACACACACACTCTCGAGGTTAAAAAGCGTATCAGAGTATAGTGATACTTGCAGCTTTAGTCTGATTTGAGACTTTTCTAGTTCAGTAACTAACTGAAATTCAGTTAGTTACGGTTATTTAGTAACATTAGCTGGCAGATCAATAGATCTCAAAATATAAGTTTTGGCTTTCAGTTGTTGTGGCTTGTAACAGGTAGAATTGATTCTTGATCAATGCAATCAGTTTATCTTCTCTCGTAATTCTAACAAAAAAAATGAATGGATCTAAAGCAACTTGGCATGAAGTAGAAACAGTTGTTGGATCAAGCAAATAAAGACGTTGCTCATGATAGAATTTACATTTCAACTGCTGATTTTGTTGGAAATATAAAACTATATTCTCTGTTAACTGAATTACTTAGCATGTTTCAGGTTTTTTAACAGCTTCTGTTTTCCCAAAAATAAAAATCAGGACTGTACCTCCACAGCATGGCCAATCCCAAAGAGTAGAGACACCTGTTTCTGGAATGAGTTCCCGTGAACCTGAAGTAATAAGAAAAATAAACCATGTAAAGTCAACAAATTAAAGTACCTGTTCCAAAAGCATGAACCTCACAATCACATCATTTTACCACTAGCAATCTTTTTAGACCAACATTTAAAACATTTAGAATAAGAATTTGTGAAACCTATATGTGATGACAAAATTCTAGTGGGATTTTGAACAGCCATGGTAATTATGTTCTGCTCACAACCAACCAGCACAGAAATGCAAAATATTGTGACATACAGTTGAAGACAAGGAAAAGTACGAGAAGATTTATTATTATATTTTTAAACAACGAACAAACCAAAAGGGCCATTTTAATTCCTTTGGACATACCTTAGCTCTTGTATAATCCCAATCCCATGAAAAGTATGTAGTGAAAAAGAAAGGTTCGTTCCCTTCTGTTACTTTATATAAGGGTACACGTGCAGATAGTCCTTCCAAAGATGCAGCCATATCTATGTATTTCTGAAGTAAAGTTTCAAGGATAAATCAAGTACCCCAAGTAGGAGAGGAATATGAGAATTAAAAGAATTGAATTTTACTTACCTGGCCAATTTCAAAAGCATTTTGCTTTTCTTTAGGGTCAACACACTGACCAATCCAAACAAACACTTCTGCGTGTGTGTCGAGTACGAGGATATCCTCTGTTAACAAATCATCTTGGGAGAAGTTGTAAACCTCCTCTACCTGCAGAATAAAATATAAAAAAAGATTTAGAAGACATAAAGAAGCCCTAAATGTTTCTACTGACAAAATTCCTAAAAAAGGAGGAAATGTTATATAAAAAAGTTGTACCAACAAACTCACATGTAACTTTCCTGATAGATTCACAGAGCAAAAGAATAAACAAAAAAAATGGTCAGTATACTTAAATATAAAGTAAACAAGCATGCTATAGCATAACATTTAATTTTTTTTTATATAGAAGTAACACGATAAGAAATTATAACCTTTATAAAATGATAAGGTGAACAGATGTGGATCTCTAACAACCTCATTAGTAACTTTCTTGCTGGTGTAGTTTTGTTTTCCTCCTAATGCAAGCCAGAAAGCTGAGCTTTCTGTACCTTCTTTAGCATGCTTTAAAGCAACTCCTGGCTGAACATGGAAAAATATCACATCATCAAACAATGCATACAGCAATACTAAAACTATTTTATCTTGTTAAAAAAATATACTCAGAGGTTACAAGTTCAAAAAAGCAGTCTCAGGAAACCACGAGTTAGGCACTTGAGCTTAACCAAAAGGATATAGTCATATCAATTCAGTTTGAACAAATCAATCTTGTGGTAACCAATGTGGCACAAATAGAAGTTCAAACAACAACAACAACAACCAAGCCTTATCCCACTAAGTAGGGTCGGCTACATGGATCAAATGACGCCATAGTGTTCTAACATCAACCAAATTTGGATCCAACTCATTGACCTCTAAATCCTTTCTAATGGTTTCTCTAATAGTTTTCCTAGGTCTTCCTCTACCTCTTCTAACATGACTCTCCTCCATTTGATCTACTCTTCTTACGACGGCATCTACGGGTCTCCTCTCTACATGCCCAAACCATCTAAGCCTATTTTCTATCAACTTTTCTACTATAGGTGCTACCCCCACTCTCTCTAATGGTGTCATTCCTAATCCTATCATGTCTAGTCTTACCACTCATCCAACGCAACATCCTCATCTCTGCTACACTTACTTGATTCTCGTGTTGACTCTTCCAACATTTTGTACCATACAACATCGCCGACTTGACTGCTGTCCGATAGAACTTTCCTTTCAACTTAACTGGTACATTCTTATAGCACAAAACACCTGAAGCTCTTCTCCATTTCAACCACCCAGCTTGAATACGATGGCTTACATCTGCTTCTATTTCTCCGTCATTTTGTACTATGGACCCAAGATATTTAAACCGCGTAACTTGGGGTATGATACGATCTCCAACTTTCACCTCCAGGGTAGACCTACTTCTCCGTTTGCTGAAGTTACATTCCATATACTCCGTCTTGCTTCTACTCAAGCGGAAACCATACGCTTCTAGGGCTTGCCTCCAGGTGTCTAGCCTCCCGTTCAATTCCTCCCTCGGCTCACCAAGCAAGACTACATCATCTGCAAAAAGCATACATCTCGGTGCTAACTCTTGAATGTGTTTCGTCAGTACATATACATATCCTTGATAGCTCTAATATAGGCAATCCTAACCCCTTTCTTCTCCAGGGCTTTCCACAAAATCTCTCTAGGCACTCTATCATACGCTTTCTCCAAATCAATGAAAACTAAGTGTAAGTCTTTTTTATCCATCCGATAGCTCTCCATCACGCGTCGAAGTAAGTAGATCGCTTCCATAGTCGACTTCCCAGGCATAAAACAAAATTGGTTATCCGTAACTCGAGTCTCCTTTCTTAGTCTTCGTTCAATCACCCTTTCCCATAACTTCATGCTATGACTCATTAGCTTAATCCCCCTATAATTCGCGCAATTTTGTATATCCCCCTTGTTCTTATAGATTGAAATTAAAGTGCTTCTTCTCCACTCGTCCGGCATTTTCTTCGTCCTCATAAAAGTACATAAAATAACATATTACCAAAAGTACATTTCTGTGTTGGAAATTGAGGTAGAAAATAATAAAATTAATGTACCAATAAAAATAAATACAATTTAAATAATATGATAATTAATAAGGATGCTCTTTTCGGTTAACACTCAAGAGTTTGAATTAGTAAAATTGAGGCTTGGTTTTGCATTAAATTCCTAATGCAGTGCTCAAATAATTTGGCAGAATGTCCACAACATGGAGGGAACAGAACTTACCCTTAGAAATTCTGCGACCTTTGCTGCTAGCTGCTGCTGTTCGATGGAACATTTATTCCCATGCCAAGTGAAAACTGTAGAGCCCGATTGCAAGACAAAACAGTCGGAAGAATTCAATGACGTTGGCACCTAAATAAGAATAACATAATTATGGTGGATTGCAGATAAGATAAAGCCCTAGAAACATGCTAATGGGATCAAAAATGAATAATTTCATGGTACTTACTGCATCAACTTGTGCTGCCTTATTGTTATGGATGGAAGTTCCAGTGATTCGGATAAGCGCAACGGATTCTTCTGTGTATGTCTCATCTGATAAACCTTTGTCAGCTATGAACTTTTTGTATCCAGTGCTCAAACCTCCCTAAAATGGGGACAAGTAATGTGTCTTCACTGAGTTATACTAGATATGTAACTGAAAACACACAAATTTGCTCCATGATACCTTAAGAACTACCATGGGGTGGAAAAGAGCAACAAATTGTGGTGACTCTTTACCCTCGTATATGCGACCCTGAAAACAACAACAATAGTTATACACAATTTGCTAGCATGATCCCCAGCTCAAAGTTCAGATTACAATACCTGAACAGGTCTACCCTTCAAAGAGTTGGACATTGTATTAGCCAACCGAATAGCCATTGTTTGGTCCTCCTAAAAAAGAAACTTAACCGAGGTCAAAAGCTTTCAAAACTAAAATATTCTACTCCATAAAAAAAAATTATTCTACTCCATAAAGAAATATGAATAGAAAAATACAATTTGAAAATAATAACCACTGAGAAACAATTAAAAAAAAAAATAGTGATGAAAAAGAAAAAATTAATTGAACTGTAAGTAATAATTATCATAAATCGCATTTTAAAAGGTGAAATCTAGCCGGTAAATAATTACGTTGCGGGAAATTACCCAAATTATTTTTGGTAAAAATATTTTAAATTTAGGAATAATTAAATGGTTACACCCATTAACCACTTCTTCAACTGTGTAAATCAGTATGTGACCAAATATTCTTGATGCAACGGTGCTTATAATATAATACTGTGTAAATCAGTATGTGACCAAATATTCTTGATGCAACGGTGGTTATAATATAATTGAAGTTGAGTTTATAATAAAAGGAGGAGAGAGAAAAATAAGATCTAGATGATAATAAAACGATAGTAGCTTGATACAATAGACTAAATACTAACATCTATTTATAGGGATATATATAGACTCCATCCTAAAATTAGTAAAAAGAAGTCGCAGTTGTAATAAGTAATATGGAAACTAATCCTAGAAGATGATCTAATATTGCCAAGACTATTTATTAAATAATCTTCCATTAGAGACCGATATGGGACAAGGTAGAAAGCACACTAAATAAGAGTGACTTGGACATATGATCAACCAAAACAGCAATCATTGAAAAAGAAGATGCCAGCGAACAACCTGGAGCATAAGTATGCACAAAACCAAACCAGAAATCGTATTCATAGCAGTTGCGTTGATGGTGGCAGAAAAACTGTATTGACGGTGAACATTGACAGTGGTTTAACTGTGTAGATGGTGAACAGCGATAGATTAGAGCAACAGAATGGTGACAAGACAGGTCACAGAGGATAGAGCCAGGATCTAAATACTGTGTTGAAGTTACGGATTTTAGATAAAAGGAGAGAATAAGTGCTTGAACATTATTGATAGTAACTTGATAATTGTGTGATTCAAAATACTAGGCACTAATCCTATTTATCGGGATACAGACTCGTAATCCTAAATAAATAGGGAAATCATGAAACAAATAATAATAATAATAATAATAATAATAATAATAATAATAATAATAATAATAATAATAAAAAAAATATATATATATAATATGAAAACTAATCCTAATATATATTCAAGAAACTCTAAGAGTGTGTTTGGATGAGGTAATTTGGAAATTTTAAAGAATTTAAAATTCTAGGCAATTTACCTCAAAGTATTTGAATTCCCTCATAACATTACATTACATTCCCTCATCCAAACAATGGAATTCACCTCAAAGTATTTGAATTCCCTCATAACATTACATTCCCTCAAAACATTTCCCCATCCAAACACACTCTAAGATTATAAACTAATCCTAGGAGATAAGCTACGATACTCTAATATAATATAAGTATAGTATATAAGATATTTTATGATATTCTAGCAAATAGTGGAATAGTTACAGAACAGGTCACAGAAGATTGAACCTGTCATTAATACCATCTTGAAGTTATGAGTTTTATTATAAGATAAAATGAAAAGTTAAATAAATAATAGTTTGAATATTATTAATAATAATTTGATAGTAGCTTGATACAAAAGGCCAAACATTAACCCCGATTTATAGAGATACATTGATAGTAGCTCAAAATACTATACTTATTATATTATATTAGAGTATTTTAGTTTATCTTCTAGGATTAGTTTATAATAGTTTCTTGAATAATCTTAGAGTTTCTAGGATTAGTATAATCTGTGAGTGGTTTATGTGTGGTAAGAGACTAACAATTTATTTTTAGCTCAAATCAGCAGGAAACATATTACCTCAATACTATCTTTGCCAAACCAGCAGCACAAGAAGTAGTCTTCTTTCCTCTCACCAGAATGGTATGTGTACAGTACAATGTAACAATCTCCACTATGAAATTTACCAATGTCCTCGTTCAGTAATGAGGTCTTGTCACTTCCATCGATTCTCCATGCCTTTAATTGTTAAATTATATACATGTTCACTGGTGACAATTTAGTTAAAAATGGGAATGTTTATGACGTAAATTATAAAGGTACCTCCATCTTTCCACCTTCTTCAAGCAAATGTGGAATTTCCTCATTTACAGGGGTACTTTTTGTCATTCCTTTTACACCCATCCCTTGTTGCTTCAGCAATGCTGACAGTAGCACAGTTATCAGTACAAATTGTTAGACACAGGCAAATCAAAGTACAGTTGAGAATAAACAATGTCCACCTGTAACTTTCCCTTTTCCATCCTCGGCAACAGTACTAGCAGATCCTGATGGCCAAGAATCAAAGTTAGACTTAAATGAACGTGTCTCATAACCTTGAGTAATCCTTGTTATCCTTGTAGATTTTGGCCTATTTTGGCCAGAAACAAACTCCTGGAGATATTATATTAGTTAAGTCAATAAATCATCTTTTAACAATACATGAAGAACTAGATTTTACAATTACTTACCTCAGCAGCTTGGCAAGCTGCTTTCCGTTCTTCCACTTGTGTTCCCCGGCCAAACCAGATAAATACCTCAGCACCACAGTCCAGCAAATAGCATTTGTTGTTCTCCAACAGTGACTTAGAAAGTTCACCTTCCTCAGACTTGACTTCACCATCAATGATACTGCAAGGAATGTCACATGAAGTTATTTTTAGTTTTAATTATCAACATGATATCGCCAACGACCATTTAGAAACTGTTATGTTTCTAATCTGTGACTAAAACATGCACACTCATATCATATCTAATTATAATAGCATATAGAATAAACATAATAAATCCTAATTGATATGATTTTCTAACTCTAATCCTAACAATAAATATTAAAATTCAATTCTTCAATTCTAACACTCCTCTCTAACACTCCCAACATGTGGATGTAATGTAGAGAAAATAGAGACAACAGGTCGAAAATAATAGCGTGGCCAGAGATGATTGTAGCAAAGGCAATTTGGCTAGCCAGAGGATTTCAAAGATGGCTGCGGTGGTTGTCGGGCATAGATCTCACAGGAGAAGGAACAGTGGTTGAATAACAGCTGGATGGATGTGAAAAGAAACATACTGGCGAGAAAGAGAAGTACCTAAAGCAGCACAATGTATACGAACACCAGGACGGAAACATCTAACTAAGAGCTATTAAGAGATCACAACAGAACCAAACGAGAAGATCCATGAAGAGGATACCTCCGCGCCAGAAATGTCTGTTTGCACAGTAAACTATATCAACCAATTCAGAAACTCCAAAGCACAGTTGTATGCAGAACCGGTAGGGGGAGGCAACCTTATCTCAGGAAAACTGTCCATAGAAGTCCCCTGTTGCAGATCCAGGCGCGACTGACTGCAGTGGTGGCAATTGAAAATCAGCAACTTGGCAGGGCGAGTGTGACCACATCACAGGTCTGATGAAGCTGAAACTTTCGGGTTGGAAAAATCGGGAGATTCCTCTACTGGTGTTGGTGGTTTGGCATAGGCCACTGTATAATTCTCTAGCAGCAGCTACGCTTCTGGTGATGGAGGTTGCGATCACCAAATCAAGGCACACTTGTTTGTGGTGGTGGCTGGTTGTGGGTCTCCTCCCCAGAAAGTAGCGCAGCTGGGTGGCGGTATCTTGTATCTCTGAACCAAAACCTGATGAAAACTTTTCGGATGATGACTGGCGGTGGCACCTCGCAGACAACAACGGCTGCATAGATTCCATCGGTCACATAATCAGAACTTGCTCTGATATTATGTTATGTTTGTAATTTATGTGTCCAATACAGACCACACTCACCACTATTCATAATAATATCTATAATTAATATAAGAAAGACTACTTGATGGGAGCCCCTAATATAGACCTCTAAAAAAGAGGTCCCTAATTTGGACCCCTGATATGATTTGCTGATTCTAATCCTATTAATAAATATTAGGATTTAATTCTTTGTGTGAAAACTTAATAATATATTTCAAATTATATATATTGTACAAGCACAAATTTGTTTATATAAGCTATTCTAACCTAGTGGGCCTAAGTAATGGACTAATGGCCCGAATACAAATTACAACAACTTATAACAACACTTCCTCTCAAGTTGGTTGAAGAAAATGAATATATATCATTACATTTGGAAACAATCATTTCAAAGTTATTGTTGTTCAACCCCTTAGTTAGAAGATCTGCATGGTTGCCTTGGGCAGAGACAAAGAGAATGTAGATTAGACCACTATCTAACTTTTCTTTGACTAAGTTCCTGTCAACTTTAACATGTTTCCTTCGACCTTGGTACACAACATGTTTCCTTCTACCTTGGTACACTAGATTACGGACTATGCTAAGAGCAGATTTATCATCACAAGGTTGCCTTGGGAAGAGATAAAGAGAATGTAGAATAGACCACTATCTAACTTTTCTTTGGCGAAGTTCCTGTCAACTTTAACATGTTTCCTTCTACCTTGGTACACTAAATTATGGACTATGCTAAGAGCAGATTTATCATCACAATAGCCTCATTGGTTCATCTCACTTTATCCTCAATTCTTCCATGATGATATTCAACCATAGTAGTTCACTTATCCCTTGTGACATTTCCTGGAACTCAGCTTCAGCTCTAGATCTAGATAACACATTTTGTGTTTTTACGTTGTTTTAAACACTATACAAGTCATATCTCTAGGCAATGTGGGACTAAATACACACCCAATAATATATTTCAGGTTATGAATAGTGTAAAAGCACTAATTTGTTTATATAAGCTATTCAAACCTAGTGGGCCTGACTAATGGACTAATAGACCGAATACAAATTATTATTATTATTATTATTATTATTATTATTATTATTATTATTATTATTATTATAATAATAATAATAATAATAATAATAATAATAATAATAATAATAATAAATACATTATTCAAACCACTTTGAATCTAACAAAAACCATTTTTCATGCTAATCAACACATGATGGCAAGATCAAATCGTGAATAAACCTAAATGCCTAGGGAACCCATCCAAAAATTATGAAACGTAAACTACTAATGAGTTCATTTAGGTAAACCAGTAAAATAGAAAGAATATTAGAATGCGGTGGGAATATGATTTGAAGAAGAAAATACCGTGTCCCAATTCTATGTTAGCAAAGATAAGACGTCATGCTTCAGACAAAATTACAAAAACACAAAAGCCCATAATTATAAAATCTCCTCATATCACATTCTTAGAATTTAAGGTTAGGCCAGCACAGCCCCATAAAACCGGTTTGGAAGGTGACAATTGCCCCCACTTATAACTATATGTTCAAGTCATCTCTCATCCAATGTGGGACTCTTAACACACACCCCTCGCACCTTAGACTGGACATCTGGACCGTGGCCTGATAGCAGAAACCTGATAGCATCTTAGAATATGTGTTTGGGCGTAACACGACCCCACAAAATAGGCTTGTAAGGCACAAAATATACCAATGTATATTTCAAACCACAAACATTAGCTAAGAGCTACTCCAAATTACATATTGTAAAAAGATTTTCATACAAATGATATAAAGAAAGGGAATAATAGAACAACAACCACTCCACTCTTATCCCAAAAGTTGGGGTCACAATATGGGTCAAACAAAAGGCAAAACTCGAAGAAATATAATTAGATCAACCTCTTTAATAATTGAACTATCTTCCATCGGCTTTATTCTTTTCAGTGGATCACAATTGGTCTTCTCCTCGCATTGACCTAATAAAAGTTGATTGTATCTTTCATTAAAAGTAAGACAATTCTAGGGAACCACCTTAGTGTGTTTGTTAGTTAGTGTGTGAGATAATAAGATATAAATAAGTGGACTTCAAGAAAAAAAAGATATAAATAAGTAGAAAATAAGATTATTGAGGGATATCTTTGCTTTGGAAAACAACTTAGAATGGGTTGGAGACAACAAGGTATCTCAAAAAATCAGGAATGCAACTGATATAATCAATAAACACAATTTTGTTATATATCATAATCAGTTCTTATCAACCGATAAAAATTCCTTCTTGAAAGCATTTCAAGATTAGAACGAGGATCGAGGTTCACATGAGGTAGTCAAGTAGTATAGAGAAACTTGTAGGAACTAAGCCAACAATGTGAAGAGGAAGCGGAACAACAATTATTGGTGGATGCTTATTTCAGAAACATAGAAGCAATAGTGATAAAGATATTTAATAAGACAGATAAGTTTGTGAACGAAGAACTATGTTGACTAAAACGCATCAAATTTGGAGGGAACGATAGGCACAAGGTTCAACTTTCCATGTCTACAAGTGAGGATGCATGTGCTTGAATTATTAAGATGGAGATGTATTTTCTACTGTAAGGAATGCTAGAGGGGGACTGAATGTCAGCCAATGGTCTCCAAGGAAGGTCCGGCACTACTGGTTGGAATCTTAAACTCCAAACTCAAACTGTAGGATGTTTAGGAATGTTGTCATTCACGGATTCCAGTGTTCCATGATACATGATCCTTACAAAATCTTGTTTGTGTATGAAACAATAGGGCACTACATGCAAATAAATGGACTCAAGGACCTCTGTGTATGCAAGAGGCTAGAACAAGATTATCTTGAAGGGAATCAAGGAATTAATAAGGGTGGAACTGAAGTTACATTTGGATGGGCCATTATCGAAGGTGATAAATCAGCACAACTTACAGATGAGAAGAAAACTGATGTTGGTGGTTTGGAGAAGGGCCAAAAAGAGAATTCAAGAACAAAAAATGGAAACGAAAGAAAAGGATATAGAATCAAATGAAATGTCCATGGTGGAAGAGAAATATGATTGCAGTACAAATATTGATGGGTGGTGCCGTCAACAAAAGAGTTTCTTGTTTGACGGGTGTCGGCAGGAAGGACTGGAGTTTCTTATTTGATCCTAGATGAACATACATGATAGTGATGGTTTCTTGTCAAGTCAATACTGAGAGTGGGACCCCAATATAACTTTTCATCAAGCAACTATAAGACCCATTAACAACAAGATAGAAGCTTAAGGCTGAGGAAAAGTGGAAAACAAAATCAACATACCTATACAATTGAGCAGGAATTGCCTCTGGAATGATATCATCCTCACTGATTACCTTCTTAGCAATGGGAGCAAAACCACCAAAGAGTAGCCAAAATTCACCTGAATCTGACTCAGTGTCTAACTTTCCATCATCTGCAATATGGGGTAGTTTTCTTCAAGTAACAAACAAACAAACTCACCTCTGAAAGAAGATAACAAAATCATATAATAGCTAAAGTGCCCTCACCAACAATTGCAACGTCACATTTCCCTTCATGATGTTCTTCTTTCAGAAACTGTACCACTTCCAAAGCCTTGGCTCTTTCCTGAATATTGGAATTTGCACCATTGAATTGATAAATCTTATTGTGGGTGTCAAGAATGAACACATCATCATGGTTCAATGAAGACCTTGCAAACGGGACCTGCCAAAGCATAATTTTAAATTACATGCAAGCAGAATCAAAAAAGTTCACGAATAGACAACACATTACCTGTTTCAATCTGACAACTCTTTTCCCTCTGCATACATACAAGCGTGTTTCAAACTCCTCCTCTTCAGGTTTTCTAAGTCCAGATGCAACACCCCTCTCTAATGGTATAATACATGGCTTAAAATATGACAAAAAATTGTCAGATTCATGTCCTTGAATCTCTCTGTGCTGCACCGCCCGTCCTCCAAGAGCAGCATCAAGTTCAACAGCTTTAATGGCTGCTGTTCCTGCCTCATCCTACAAGAATGCTCAATAGGTCAGCCAAGACTATTCTTTTTGCCAAAAAGGGATTAAAGCGAATATTTCCAATCATTAAGGAACCATAAAACCCTTTGAAAATAAAAAGGTGGACTAACGTATCAAAGTTTTTCTTTGACAAAAAAAGAACAGTTTTTCAAGCATATGATTACAAGGGTGAAAGTGAAGTCCAAGCTTACCTGACTCGTATCCTTTCCAATCCAGAAGTGTAAATCATAAAAATAAGCAGCTCCTTTGCCTTGTGTTGTCTGCAAGAATGAACACCAAAATTTTTATAAAATAAGGTGAAAGACATATTCATTCTGAAAATAAGGTGAAATTATGTTCATTCTGAATATATTTATATTCTTACAAAAGAGGGAATTGTATAAAAGCTTTCCCCATGCCAACTGAAACTATCCCCCAGAATTATAAATTGAAATCAGTCAAATATTTTGGACCATAGTGAATAGACTATATGAAATTTCTATAAGACCAAGAAATGCCTGTAAGTAACCCTAAGAGTCGAATGGCCTGGCCTCTGTGAGTGAGTCCGTGGTAGGAAAAGGGGTTAGAGAAGTAATAAGAGTTTGCTAGCACTCCAACTACTGTAGCAGAGGTAAAATGTAAATAGAAGAAGAGAGTGTAAGAGAATTCAGTTGGTTAGTATGTTTAGATGGGCAGGGCTAGACTCTGGATTTCTTGAGGGAAGACACTGTCGTATCTTCCTCTTCCTGACCTACAAACATTTGATCCGGTTTTGGAGGGGGATATTCAATAAAGACACCTTTTTTTCCCTGTTGAACCTCAATTCTCTGATCCAGTAACAGAAAAAGACTACTAATTCCAGAAAAAAAAATTATAATTAATATAAGAACATTTAAAGTCTAGGATTTGCGTACTACAGGGTAATATTGGATGTAGGTCATACCTGCAAGATGATATATGAATCCCCCATGTAGAATTTCCCATATTCAGATTTGGGCAATGGAACCGGTTGAAAATTCTCGATTCTCCATATTTCAGATCCTCTACAACAAGTTAAGTTTAAAACCTCTCAAAGTATATAGCATATTCAATATATCAGAAATGTGAATGTCAAATATTTAACCATTCATGTTCATTCACCCAACAACTTTTCTTCTGGGTTATTTGGCTCGTGAAATGTTATTAGAGCATCTATGATTATTTGGTCTAAATTTGATCATGTCTCCCATTAATCCAAATAAAAGTTAAATTTCAACAAAAGTAAGGTGGATCTATGAACTCTCTACATTTCAAGCCCAAATGGTTCTTGCATAATGGGTGAGTTAGATACAAAACCATTTACGTTATGTCATTATGCTTATACATAATGACATTACTTAAAGGATACAATCTCTGACCCACTCCCTGGAATGCAGGATCCAAAACCTTCAGAGTGTTAGACATAGCTAAATGCTCCTTTTTCAACGAACACTGTCTGCAAACACCAAATCCATTTCTTAAGAAATACAAATTTAAGAACAAACAAATCATGAGATAATCATACAACATCATGCAGATAAAGGTAGTAGTAGGAAACTCTCCAATAATGTAATATCATGCAATGCACGGCTACATGATTTAAGTTATCAAATTAGGTGTAGAGAACAGCCCCGGCAGCAGCAAGTATTTCCCAAAACATAAAATATTTTCTATATCTATCATTATCATGTTAAGGATGAGAAGACCAGGAGCCGGGTTAACTGTTTTTCTTGTCTCATTTTTTAGAGAATACAATCGCTTAAAAGCTAGCTTTCCACCTACAGGTACTAACAATTTAGATTGGTTTCCAGTAGTTTGTATATTGTTCTAGGTGCAAGCCGCAAACATATGACCTATTTATGAATTTGGAAAATGAATTGATAAAGGAGCACAGAACAGCTTAAGTTCAGTATGAGGACCATATATTAAAACAGGAGTAAACTATTAATTTGACACTCCAACGATTAGGGTGTCGTGTCGCCACATTAATCCTCTAAAAGTTTTTGACACAAAAATTGAAGTTTCATCATATTATTACTTCCAAGAAATTTTCATCAAATTGATCCCTCAAAGATGCACATTCATTACCAAAGATTCGCTCATTCAGAGGACTAAATAGGTGACACAAAATTTGGTGAGACTTCTGTATATTGGAAGAATAAATTGCAGATAATGTCTTTGAAGGACTAATATGGCGATACTTAGATCTTTTAGGAGATAATTTGGAAGGAAGGAAAATAGCCTTAAATCTGGAATCTGGCGGTAGTCAAGCCGTCAACAACAAGGATAAGCACCAGAGATTGGCACATTAGATGGATGTCAGTTTATTATGTGGGGTCTTATACAAATCCTTCTTGCTACCACAAACAGAAAAGGGAACTTATATGGAGACATTTATTGATGATTCACACTGGATTTTGAAAGTATATCATGGGAAAGGCTAGCTTAAGAATCTAAACACAGGTTCAAACCATGTTGTTTTAATATAATATGTCAAAACTAAGAAGTTATCCACAAGTTTTCATCACCATATATTAAACAGAAATAAACCAAGAAATGCAGGCAAGGAAGCAATAAAACTAGAAAAAGTCAAAAGGAAATAAACAGATATATTAATTCAGAAAATTAGGGTAAGGATGGAAACAGCCTCTTGTGTAAAAAACAGGGTAAGGCTGCGTACAATACACCAAATGGTGGGACCCCTTCCCGGACCCTGCGTATGCGGGAGCTTTAGTGCACCGGGTTGCCCTTTTATTAATTCAGAAAATTAGTTTTTCTGACATGATAGGATGAGTTAAAAACTTGAATTGCACCAACTTCAAATAAGACATGAATTAGTCCTCTATTCCTTCCATTTTCTTTTTCTAAAAACCATCCCCTCCTAAACTCCCAAACAGGCCCTTATGTACTAATCATATTCAATGAATATTTCAATCTCCCAACTAGACATAACCAACTAACAAAGTTTTTCAATCCAATGTATCTTTCATTATAAGGTATGGCCTGTCATTTTATTCACTAACACGAGTTGTCTTGTGTAAATTAATTAAAATCATTTTCAGTAGTCTTTGTCAGATAATATATATATATATATATATATATATATATATATATATATATATATATATATAGACACACACACACACACACACACACACGGTACCAAGAGACTAGAGGATGCCACACTTGAAATTCAATCCCCCAGCCAAATGTATGAATCTACAATAACCGTTTTCTTTCATTCAAATATTTTGCGCGGAAATGGATAATGTAGCTTGAAATAACAAAATCTGAAAACCATCATATGACAATAAATGCAGAAAAGCGCGAAAATGAAAACGGATCCCATACCAAAAAGCAAAAGCATAAAAAACACATCAGTTACAACAACATTATTACAAATCATCATCATATGACAAAAATGAAACGAAATCGAATTGAATTGCATTGCATTGCATTGACGAAAGTAATAATTGAATTGACGAAAGTGTACCTGAGATCTCAGAGAAGATGATGATAATGAGATTGTGATAGAGAGAAGACGAAGAAAGAAGGTTTGAATTGGTTGTGGTCCCTTTCTCTTCTCTCGATATATATTCGAGATGCAACAAATTCAGAGAGAAAGAGAACGAGTTGCAGCCAGAGAATGAATCAAAATGGTCATGATGAGATGAGAAACAGAGAGAAGAAATCAAAAATATGAAACCGATAACAGAGAGAGAGAGAGAGAGAGAGAGAGAGAGAGAGAGAAGGTTGTAATTGCAATTGTATTGTTTCTGTTGTAAATTAAGGGGGTGTATTGGATTAGGATTTTAAAAGACTATTTTAATAAAAAAAGTCTTTAAGATTTTAAAAGACTGTGTGAGATTGTATTGATTCTGTAAGATTTTAAAAGACTTTTTATGTAAAAGACTTTATACACTCAAGATTTTAATGGATTTATCACACTGACTTTTAAGGATTTCAAAGGATTTTATGGGATTTTAAAATTTTAAAGGATTCAATGAATTTTAGGGGAAAAAAGAACAAACTTACAAGCGTGAATGATAAAAATAATGAACAAATAAATTCTAGCGTTTGAATAAAGAAAAATAAAACCAATATAAAATTCTTTTACTATTGATTTTAAAATTTTAAGGATTTTATGGATTTTATAAGATTTTAAGGGACTAAAAAACACTCTTAACACATTATTCTCCATACACATTTTTTATTTGTTAAAAATGTTATTCCCACAAAATTCAATTGTACATATTTAAAATTATGGCAGCCCTTACAAATCTTTCAAAAAAAAAATATTGTGTCAGCCCTCATTTTGTGTTTGAAATTAGAGAAGTTGTAACGCCCATACCAGACGTATCTAGAAAGTCTGGCATGTGCGTTAATATTAGTACTGGATACAAAAAAATATACAACAATTAGAAACTTCAAATGAATAATATTTACATCAAGTTATGTTCGTATATATAAAAATACAACACAACTCATCCATACATAAAAATACATCCTTGATGTCCATAACGTCCTGCAGCTTTACGAACGAACCCTTGAAGTAATATCCATCCGGCTCCAAACATGCATAAACATCCTGCTTATCTGAAACAAATAAGGATTGGGATGAGACATAATGTCTCAGTGAGTTCCCCTAAATCCTAGGCTATAGGCAACCTCAAGGGGAAACCTACGGTCACCACGTGTCTATATTACAACCTGACGGTTGATTATACGTGTGTGGGGACTTGCATACTTAGACGGTAGTGCATACTAGAGCCGTCATAATCTTATCTCACTTGTTATAAGCTTCACTTCCTATACGTGTCATGGCGGTCGAGGGGAACCTAAAACCGCATTGCCAAAGATACGCTTTACGTATCAAGGCCTAAACATAACATAATCATGGCACGATTCTAAAACCGGACGATTAGGGGAAACCTAGGATCGTCGTCGGTATCATATTCATAACTTGCTCTATACATAACTTGTACTTATCTTCTAGCACCTAGTGCACTTGTTCTTAATCATAAACGTGCATGGAAATCATACTTGCATTTCATAACATGGGCATAATCATGAGAAACATAATCGTAGCTAAGTTCATTCATTAGGTTAGCGTGTAACAAACAATTATTATCTTGATTCATTTTACGGATAGTCCCGGGTGGAGTAACCCCGAGATCAATCCCATACATGACCGATGTACGTACATCGGACTCCCTCGGTGTCGTGTGGATCCCTTGCGGCTTAAACCGCTCCCCTTAGGTCGAGAACCTCCCGTATCCCCCTGGCGTGGATAACAAGAGACACGAGCACCTACGTCTTGTTACTCAGTGACATGCGGGTCCCTTACGGCTTGAATCGTTCTCATAATGAGAACCCCTTGTATCCCCCTGACGTGGATAACAAGAGACATGCCACCTACACTTATTAAATCATAGTCTTGTCGTACACATAAGTTAATCATATACATACTTGCTTATTTATCTCGGAACCTTGATCGATCCGATTAGCGGTAACTTATACTTATTCATACTTAACCTGGTGGAGGGGTCTAACCTAACAATCCACAACTTACATATTTGCTAAGTCATTCTAGCTCATGTGCGAAGAGATTATCCTTCGCGTCTTACTTACATATGCTTTCATATTCCTATACTTGACATACTTAGGGATTCATGCTATCTTGCTAGTTCTCAACAACTATGTCGAGGCTCTACATTCATGCCCTTTCTTAAATCATAGCTACCCGAGCATATTGCATAACATATCACTCTTGCGTATCATTTATCAACAAGCATTGTTAACGATTTACCATGCCCTTCCTTTGTTTAAAACCTTGTTTGGAATTGTACATTAGGCACTTGGAATTGAGGGGTTTCATAGTTTAAAAAGATACTGCAAGATCAAGCCTCGGATAGCCCTTGCTGGCCACGAAACGAATTGACAACACATGTTGTGCAGTCAATTTCGCCAGGCCAAATATCTCTCCGCCAGGCGAAATTTTTCGCCAGGCGAAGTCATGGCGAGCTCAATGGCGAGCTACTCCAGAGAGCACTGATCCTCAGCTCGCCATGGCGAGCTAAATTCCGCCAGGCGAACTGTAGCAGTCCAGAATTCTGCAGAAAACGTGATTTTGCACAAAAACCTCAATTCAAGTGTTCTAATTCATTCTAATCATCCATAACATCATAAAAACAACTTATATCATGTGCATGGCATCAATTAACAATATTTGATCATAAATGATACAAAGGGGTACCAAAACCCTAGTTTTATAAACTAACATAATTCATGTTTTATTCACAAGATTATACAAACCCAAAGGTAGGTAATCTATCTATGGAACTCACCTCAAAGCAACAACAAGCTTAAGCTTCCATTTCCACCTTTCTTCCAACCAAAACCCTAGACTTGAATCTCTTCTATAGAGAAGAAGAATTGGGAACAAGCTCAATCCCAAGATACCAATCTCTTGAGAGGTGGTAGAGAAACCAAAGCTTAACCTTGATTCTTTGAGGAAGAAGCTTTGAGGAGTTGGTGTGATGAGAAAAGAAGGAGAGGGCCGATGGAGAGGAGAGAGGGGAGAGCAAAATTGTTGGTCAAACAAAAGAGAGAAAGAATAAGGGAAAATGAGATATTTTGGGACAAATATCAAATAAATATCCTTTTGTGTGAAAATACCAAATTGCCCTTGCCTCAAACGTGCTACATCCGTCTCTGATACTTAACTCGTATTAAGCTGACATATCATAAAATATTTCCATAAACTTACTTTCCATGAACATCATTCCTCTGATACATTTAGCAGGTAAAATTTCCATTAGCTGACGAGCGGGATGTTACACTCTACCCCCCTTAAAGAAATTTCGTCCTTGAAATTTAGAGATCGACTACCAATCATCATGACAAATCTTACCATCTATGGTCTAAACCATACATATTCTATTCATACTTATTCATAGAGTTCTTCGTATCATGTCCTCATCTTGTTTCTTAGCCCACATGCAACTGAACATAACCTTCTTGATCCTAATATCAGTCAAACTTAGAGTTTTCTTAGTATATCATGATTCAGAACTTACCTTGCCACACATAGACGTATTGTCTCGGACTCGTATCTTACCCGCTTAACATAATCCATTCGTAACGGTGTCTTATCATAAACATGAACACTCAGGATTTGCCTTTTAACTGGAATCCTATTGGATACCAGGTTTGCCCCGCAGTGCTTACTTGTAACTTTAAAACATCTCTTCATGCCTATATAATCTTTCTTACCGCGCGTTGCGACTTATGCCTCTTACATACATTACTCATATAAACGATTCCACGAACCTCTTTCCGAGTCTTAAGAAATCTTCGATCTCATTGCAATCTTATTGCATCTTATCACACGTACTAAGGGATAACTCATATTGCCTGACATGAAAAAGTGAAATCAACTCACCACTTCATATGATAATTAATCACCATCGTCGTGGTTCACATGCTCTTGAAACTTTCTAGCAAATCTACTTGCACATACACCAAACATTCTTAACACATTTCCGTGTATCCCGTAGGATATTGGCTTCATACGAACATTATCGTTCCAATAACATGTGCATACTTTCAAGTGACGTCTCTTGTTAAATGATAACGATACGTGTTCTAAAATCTTTCTTGAAGAATTTTTTTTTTTTTCTTAAACTTTGGTATTCGGGTCCTTGGTACGGACTTGTACATGACTAAAAAGATTTTATCATTTTCAAAACTGATTGTGTAATGGTATCACAGAACCACCAGACGAGTTTCCATATTTTTGAAAAAGTTTTTTTTTTTTTTTTTTAAACAACTCGCCCCAAACTTGTCCACGACAAGTTGGTCCTGAAGCTTGTACGTCTTAAGTGAGTTTACTTACGACGTATCTCATCAGTTTCGAAAATGTATAATTCCATCAGTTTTAAAATAAACATCGTTCCCAAGTTCCTTAATACCAATCTTAACTTTTAAAAGTTATAAAACCATGGCTTGACATGTCTTAACAAGTATCGTTTTCACTCAACAAGTTTTGCATACAAGAGTATGAATCTCATAACACATCACTCAAAAGTTGCTTCTCTATCATGATAACATGCTTGACTTCGAAGATAAATTCCTCCCTTGTCTAACCAATATACATACTCGCAATTACGCTTACATATCCGTAGGAAAATTTTTGGACCTCACATGTTTTCCAACATCCTTATTCATGCATCCTGACTAATTCATAAATGGCAATTCTTGTCCTTTCATTTTACTTATCACATCGAGAACTCCTCGCTTGTCTTATGATGCTTCTATCAAACTTGCATTACCAACCGAACATTCTTCACGAAAATTCATACATACCAAATTTTCCATGTTTCGTGATTAACAATTAACTTCCATGGCGCTACTCTGATTCCCACCGGTTGGTTCAAACTAATACTCTAACCTGTTAGAGCAATTGAGACTTCAATTCATGCCTGTCACTTGATCACTTACTTCTTGAACTATTCTCAAGATCTTCCATGTTGCAAACAACGTCACAACCTCACACTTGTCTTTACCACTGCCTTGTAAGAACAAAACTCATGATAACCTATCTTATGCTCATAATACTTGACTTGGGGGTAAACCTTACGTTCTTATTAGTTGGATTTACCTGCTAGGTTAAACATAACATACTTGAACTTGTTTCTGAGTAAACTCAAATTCCTTTAACAACCCATCTAGCACTTGAACATAACTTTCTTGAACATCTAATCCTTGTACCTTCGCATTCTCGCATACTATATTTTGCTTAATCACACCAATGCTTGCTCGTTGCTTTTTCATTTAAAGAAAACTTCGTAACTAACGCACGAGTAATTGACGTTGATGATTTTCTGCTTTATAAATATATTGAGTTTAGGCCCCGGTCATTGCTTTGGAAATCATAGAACGAGTTGATATCACATACTTGTCATCAATTCTAGATTCTAACGAGTCTAGCTCGCTCTACGAGTGTCATAGCAAACCGGTTCCTAGAAAAAAAATCTAGTGAATTTCCAAAATGTCAACTTCAATCACCCATACGCGTAAATCTTTCTAAAATTATTTAAACTTAATGATCCAACATCATATCGAGCCCTAGCATGTCCGTTAAGCAAAACATAGGTTCGAGAGATACGCCATAATTCCATATAATCCGAGAACCTTGTGATTTCTTATAACTTTACACCACTTTAAATTCTTACTTCATACCTCACGCATAAACATTGGTGACTTTCCTTCTAAATACCGGAACTTCTATACTCTTGATCTTGGCTTGTTCTTGACTCTTGACACATTAGCTTCCAAAACTACCTTAAACCGGATTGATTCCGTTAATACTTGCCCATGCACTTTCTTCCTTAGAAATCATAGAATGTGATGTGCATTCGATACTTGAAGTTCTAGAGAGTATTTGTTACATAAAAGATTGTGAAAACAACCCCCAATAGCTACTAAAGCCCTAGAGACGAAATGACAGTTTTTGGAAAGACTGAAAATTTTCGCTCCAGGTTTGCTATTAGCGAAATCCTCTGAAGTAATTTCGCTATTAGCGAAATTTTCGCTATTGGCGTGGTTTCTTCAACTCAGTTTTTTTTTTCAAAAATCATATTTTACATAAAAATCTTATTTCCTCAAGTATCCCAATGCATATCATCCCTTCCAAACATCTTAAAACAATTCTATAACCTTTGCATGGCAAGCATCAACATCATTCGGTTCAATTCAAGGCACGTTAGAAACTAATGTCTTGTTCATCATGTCTCTTAACATAAAATTTCCACATAAACCTTAACTTCATCCGCTAAGTACAGCTTAACTCCTTACGTTGCCACTTACGAAACTTTCCGAACGTACGTGTCCTTAACTTCGTTCACATATTGCTATTCCTGAGAGCCTGCTAACTCCGTCAACATATGCTGACCTTTTACTGCCTTGTAGCCTTGTTCTGACATTTCAGAATATCATGAACCCGTTCCAACAACAACTCTTACCAAATCTTTCGGTCATGATTATATATATATATATATATATATATATATATATATATATCCAACTTCTTCACTTACGAGTACACGAAGTATCTCTAGCATCTTGCCTGACATTGTTGGAACGTCCCTTCTTAACATACCTTACATTCCCGGAGGATTCACACTTCTACTTGATTAGTTCACCGGCCACCTTTTGGCACGATCAAACTTCTTCATCACAAACTTCGTTCCTCCTGGGTCCTATTCAGCTCTCAGGCATCCATTCTAATCATCGAATATTAAATTGAGTTGATCAGGCTCAACTAACATCAACAACTAGAACTTTTACCCGGAACCCAATGGTCCCACTACCTTTGTTGTAACTTAATGACCCAAGGCACGGTCTGAATCGACCTGCTCTGATACCAATTGTAACGCCCATACCAGACGTATCTAGAAAGTCTGGCATGTGCGTTAATATTAGTACTGGATACATAAAAATATACAACAATTAGAAACTTCAAATGAATAATATTTACATCAAGTTATGTTCGTATATATAAAAATACAACACAACTCATCCATACATAAAAATACATCCTTGATGTCCATAACGTCCTGCAGCTTTACGAACGAACCCTTGAAGTAATATCCATCCGGCTCCAAACATGCATAAACATCCTGCTTATCTGAAACAAATAAGGATTGGGATGAGACATAATGTCTCAGTGAGTTCCCCTAATTCCTAGGCTATAGGCAGCCTCAAGGGGAAACCTACGGTCACCACGTGTCTATATTACAACCTGACGGTTGATTATACGTGTGTGGGGACTTGCATACTTAGACGGTAGTGCATACTAGAGCCGTCATAATCTTATCTCACTTGTTATAAGCTTCACTTCCTATACGTGTCATGGCGGTCGAGGGGAACCTAAAACCGCATTGCCAAAGATACGCTTTACGTATCAAGGCCTAAACATAACATAATCATGGCACGATTCTAAAACCGGACGATTAGGGGAAACCTAGGATCGTCGTCGGTATCATATTCATAACTTGCTCTATACATAACTTGTACTTATCTTCTAGCACCTAGTGCACTTGTTCTTAATCATAAACGTGCATGGAAATCATACTTGCATTTCATAACATGGGCATAATCATGAGAAACATAATCGTAGCTAAGTTCATTCATTAGGTTAGCGTGTAACAAACAATTATTATCTTGATTCATTTTACGGATAGTCCCGGGTGGAGTAACCCCGAGATCAATCCCATACATGACCGATGTACGTACATCGGACTCCCTCGGTGTCGTGTGGGTCCCTTGCGGCTTAAACCGTTCCCCTTAGGTCGAGAACCTCCCGTATCCCCCTGGCGTGGATAACAAGAGACACGAGCACCTACGTCTTGTTACTCAGTGACATGCGGGTCCCTTACGGCTTGAATCGTTCTCATAATGAGAACCCCTTGTATCCCCCTGACGTGGATAACAAGAGACATGCCACCTACACTTATTAAATCATAGTCTTGTCGTACACATAAGTTAATCATATACATACTTGCTTATTTATCTCGGAACCTTGATCGATCCGATTAGCGGTAACTTATACTTATTCATACTTAACCTGGTGGAGGGGTCTAACCTAACAATCCACAACTTACATATTTGCTAAGTCATTCTAGCTCATGTGCGAAGAGATTATCCTTCGCGTCTTACTTACATATGCTTTCATATTCCTATACTTGACATACTTAGGGATTCATGCTATCTTGCTAGTTCTCAACAACTATGTCGAGGCTCTACATTCATGCCCTTTCTTAAATCATAGCTACCCGAGCATATTGCATAACATATCACTCTTGCGTATCATTTATCAACAAGCATTGTTAACGATTTACCATGCCCTTCCTTTGTTTAAAACCTTGTTTGGAATTGTACATTAGGCACTTGGAATTGAGGGGTTTCATAGTTTAAAAAGATACTGCAAGATCAAGCCTCGGATAGCCCTTGCTGGCCACGAAACGAATTGACAACACATGTTGTGCAGTCAATTTCGCCAGGCCAAATATCTCTCCGCCAGGCGAAATTTTTCGCCAGGCGAAGTCATGGCGAGCTCAATGGCGAGCTACTCCAGAGAGCACTGATCCTCAGCTCGCCATGGCGAGCTAAATTCCGCCAGGCGAACTGTAGCAGTCCAGAATTCTGCAGAAAACGTGATTTTGCACAAAAACCTCAATTCAAGTGTTCTAATTCATTCTAATCATCCATAACATCATAAAAACAACTTATATCATGTGCATGGCATCAATTAACAATATTTGATCATAAATGATACAAAGGGGTACCAAAACCCTAGTTTTATAAACTAACATAATTCATGTTTTATTCACAAGATTATACAAACCCAAAGGTAGGTAATCTATCTATGGAACTCACCTCAAAGCAACAACAAGCTTAAGCTTCCATTTCCACCTTTCTTCCAACCAAAACCCTAGACTTGAATCTCTTCTATAGAGAAGAAGAATTGGGAACAAGCTCAATCCCAAGATACGAATCTCTTGAGGGGTGGTAGAGAAACCAAAGCTTAACCTTGATTCTTTGAGGAAGAAGCTTTGAGGAGTTGGTGTGATGAGAAAAGAAGGAGAGGGCCGATGGAGAGGAGAGAGGGGAGAGCAAAATTGTTGGTCAAACAAAAGAGAGAAAGAATAAGGGAAAATGAGATATTGAGATATTCTGGGACAAATATCAAATAAATATCCTTTTGTGTGAAAATACCAAATTGCCCTTGCCTCAAACGTGCTACATCCGTCTCTGATACTTAACTCGTATTAAGCTGACATATCATAAAATATTTCCATAAACTTACTTTCCATGAACATCATTCCTCTGATACATTTAGCAGGTAAAATTTCCATTAGCTGACGAGCGGGATGTTACAGAAGTCGTTTGAGTTTTTCTAAGAGAGGTGAGAGAGAGAGAAGAGAGGAGGGAGAGGGAGAGAGAGAGAGAGAGAGAGGGATAAAATGGAGTGATAGAGAGACGAAGAGAGAAAGGAGAGAGGGGGGAGGGGAGAGAGGGGAGAGGGAGAAGAAAGAGATAGTAACTTTTAAATGAAAAACAATCCCAAGAAATCTCATCTTTTCATGAAAGACTTTTTCTTGTTAAAATTACACTACAAAATCCCACAAAATCCATCAAAATCCAATTTATTAAACAATCCTTCGAAATTTGAATGATTTTGAATACCATGAGACTTTTTTTAAGTGATGAAAAGTCTTGATTGAATGCCTCAAGACTTTTTTAAAATGACAAAGAGTCTTGATTGAATACAACAAGACTTTTTTTAAGTTGCAAAAAGTCTTGATTGAATACCACAATATTTTTTCATAATTAAAAAGTCTTTTAAAATCTCATAGAATCCTAATCCAATACATCCCCCTAAGTCAAAAAGTAAATTACGTTAGATAATGCCACCGCCCTTATGTTTCTTCCTTTTCTTTTTTTAAATTATTTCACTCAACAATAAAAATAATAGACTCTTTTGTTTGGGAATTTTGAAGAAATACAGGATAAGGAGAGAGGGCTTTCCGGTTAATATTTGGGTCTTGTTAATAAGTGTTTTAAGAGTATTGTTTTAAGAACCTAAAAAATAATTTTATCTTAAAAATATAAGTCAAAACACTTGTAAAAGTTATAAACTACACAAATTTTAATGTAAATATTATTTTTTTCCGTCTCGCAATAGATGACATATTTGACAATGCGTGTAACAGCCCGATTTCTCCTAGATTTGTTTTATTATTTATTTATGTGTGTTTATATGTGCTCTTATGAGATTAATTGCCTCTGTGTGTATTTTTGGTCGGGAATTGTAGAATTCGGTGTTAGAAGGGTATTTTAGTCATTTTGGACTCGGTGGTATTTTGGTCATTTTGTGAGTAGGGGGTAATTTAGTAATTTGATGAGGATTATTTTTAGTGTTTAGTGAGAGCCGTTATTTTACTAAGCATTAGAGAGTTGTAGTGAATTATTTTATAACTGGTAAGTGACCGTTATTATTATATTTTACCGTCAAGTGGGTAGAAACATTTGAAAATTGCTTTTTTGACAAAGAATACTTCCAATTGACACATGAAAATGACCTTAATGCCCCTGGCGGTAGTTAACAACTGCTGGAAAACACGCCGGTAGTTAACTACCGCTGAGTGCCAGCGGTTGTTAACTACCGCTGATATCTGTATGTTAAGAACGCACACAGCTTCCAGTTTCTGGTTCAAGTTCAAAACCAACACAAAACCAACTTGGCCCCAACTTCAATTGCACGGATTTGAGGCAAATTTCTTCAAGTAATTAATAAGTAAGTACCTTTCTTCCTATTTACATGTAATGTAGGCTGTTTAGGTTGTTAGTTTTCATAATTTTAGCAAAATGTTTAGAGTTTAGGTTAGGTTTAGGTTAGGTATAAAAATTGCAAATTATGATAGAATTAGATGTTGTTTAGGCTTGGTTATGCTGACATTGTTGTTTAGAGTAGGTTTATGTTCAATGTAGTTGAATTTGATGTTGAATTAACACTAATTGTGCTAGTATTTTAAAATGCACTTAAGGTGTTTGATGAAATGCCTAAGTGAAATAATCTTGCTTTTTTTGTGATTTTTTTTCCAAATATGTTAAATTTAAGGGTTTTTCTATCATGTGCAAATTTGCACATGTTAAGAAGTTTAATGTGGTAACTTTGACTTGGAACTTGTACATTTTATATTAAATATGTAGTTTTTTAATAAATAATTATTGTTTTCAATGAAAAATTACTACTTTTAGATATCTTAACATGTGCAATATTGCACATGTTAGACAAACCCTAAATTTAATAATGTATATATGTTATGTTGGATTTTGAATATGTGAATATGTGAAATTTGTTGTGTTATGTTATGTTGGATTTTGAATATGTTATATGTTATGTTGGATTTTGAATATGTTATGTTAAAATGCACTTAAGGTGTTGGATTTTTTGGCAACTTATTTATGTTTTTTAAAATTTGTTTTGTACAGATATGGCTAGGGATACGGATGAGCAGCAGCGGGTTATTAGAGAGGATAGGATGCGGAGAGGTAAAGAGGCGAGTACCGCTAGTGCTCGGAGAGAAAAGAGGGTTGAAGACCCTTATGTCCCTAAGACTCGGAGGCGCAGGGACCCGATGATACATGGAGAGGGCTCACAGGCACATGTGGATGACTCCTCCTAGGTGGTTGATCCGACACCAGCGCATGATTATGTTGGGTATGCGGATGATGATTTTGTTGGCTATGATCGAATGGAGGAGGAGAGGATGTATTTTCAGCCGGAGGCCGAGGCACAGGATAAGGAGGTGGGAGATGATGAGGGGGTGCCAGAGGATGTTGTGGCAGATTATATGGAGGCACAACATGTTATTCCCGAGGGTGAGCCTGAGCGTGAGCCTCAGCCACGACGAGGTTGTCGTGTTCCGCGGATATCGCCCTATCCTGCTGGAGAGGCTCCCTTTCCTGGAGGACCTCAAACCACGTCATTGTTGTCCAACTACGCGAGACACGTGGCGAACCCTCTTTGGGTGAACCATAATAATGTAAGTGTTTAAATTGTTTAAAATTCTTTAAATGTTTTAAAGTGATTATTTAAAATATTATGTAGCGTAAGTGTTTGAATTATTAAATATAATGTAGCGTAAGTGTTTTATTTATTTAAAATAATGTAGTGTAAATGTTTTAGTTATTTAAAATAATGTAGCGTAAGTGATTTAATTTATTAAATATAATATTAAATATAATGTAGCGTAAGTGTAGTTATTTAAAATAATGTAGCGTAAGTGTTTTAGTTATTTAAAATAATGTAGCGTAAGTGTTTTATTTATTTAAAATAATGTAGCGTAAGTGTTTTAGTTATTTAAAATAATGTAGCGTAAGTGTTTTATTTATTTAAAATAATGTAGCGTAAGTGTTTTAGTTATTTAAAATAATGTAGCGTAAGTGTTTTAGTTATTTAAAATAATGTAGCGTAAGTGTTTTATTTATTTAAAATAATGTAGCGTAAGTGTTTTAGTTATTTAAATTAATGTAGCGTAAGTGTTTTATTTATTTAAAATAATGTAGCGTAAGTGTTTTATTTATTTAAAATAGTGACAATGTCTTATTTAACTTGAATTTCAGATGTGGCATGATGCAGCGGGTTATAAGTGCGTAAACGCAGGGAAAAGGTTGAAGGAGCTTGATAAGCTAGAGGCGGCTTTGAGGTGGTTTTGGGAGCCTGTGGAGGGGTCTGGCCTCCATTGGTTTGATAAACGTTGGGTATTCGACTTTGACCCATGCCATGATACGTGCTCTATGCGAGAGGTGGCACACAGAGACGAGTAGTTTTCATCTACCTGTGGGGGAGATGACGATCACTCTGGACGATGTGCATAATCTTCTGCACATTCCTATTTACGGCCGCATGTTGGAGCACGATGAGTCGATGGATCGGGACCGATCGATTGATATGATGACCAGGTTGTTGGGCATGTCAGATGCTGATGCCAGAGCTCAGGTTAGGGATGAATCTCCTGGTCATATCAGTTATCCCGCATTGAAGCGGGTTTATGAGGAGCACCTGACTGAGGCTAGACGACTTGAGCATCCACAGTCGAGGGAGGAGATGCAGGAGAGAGCCAGGAGGAGGGCGTGTTGTGTGAGGAGTTTCCTTCTATATCTCGTCGATTGTGCGCTGTTCACTAACAAAACGAACAGACACATCGACTTGATATATCTTGATTGCATGGCGGACTTGGGGGCGATTGGGAAGTGGTCATGGGGAGGGATGACCTTAGCCTACCTCTACGATTATCTGGATGATTCTGTTATCTTGAATAACATAACGATGGCTGGCTCTGCGACTCTTTTGATGGTAGTATTTAACTTAATTTCTTTATGAATTTATTTTATAAATTTTATTATCATGTTAGACTATTTTATAATGTTTTAGATTTATTGAATATTTAACTCGATTATTTTTGTGTATTATTTATTTTGTTGCATGGATGAATTTTGGAGCATTTGCCAGGTCCTTACCCAAGGAAGCGTAACCCGGAGTGGGACCCGCGGACACCATGTGCTGGGAGATGGCTCACTAGCAAAGGCCATAAGAGTGTGCACCATTACCGGTCAAGCCTGGATCGCTTGGAGGTGGATGACGTCAGGTTTTCTACCTATGGTGATCACAGAGACGTGCACCCATTTCAGATGTTGTGCACTTACTCGGGATGGCTCATGTGCGGGAACGAGAGGGTGTACCGTCATTTGCCTGAGCGGGTGAAGAGGCGGTTCTCCTTTGTCCAGGACGTTCCCAGACATACGTCAGATGTCCCTCTGGTGCATACACAGATGTGGACCACTTTGTTGATGGACGCTCGGGCATGGTTAGTATCTGATTGGGGAGCTGGGTGTGAGACACCATGGCAGCATGTTCCTGGCTACATGGCTTGGTATGCCAGAGTCTCTCACCCTCGCATTCTCCCACCTGATGAGGGATCACAGGTCGGCGAACGTGGAGCAGCTGATTGAGGAGGAGCATGCCAGGGAGATACCTGACACACTGATCGTCCGGGATGTGGCGTTCATAGCCCGAGATACTGTGGCCAGGAATGGCGAGATGACCAAAGAGGAGGTTGTCCAGGAGGTCATGCGGATAGTTAGTGCTACTGAGCCTGCCCTTACTTATCAGATTTCCAGGCGGTGCAAGGGGCAGCAGAGGCAGGGTAGGCAGGGCTGATTAGTATTAGGATTTTTTTATGTATTTTTTGAGTATGATGATCATGATGTATTATTATCACATGTTCCATACATATTCCTATTTCTATGACATATACGTACGTTCGTCTTATATTATTTCTTGCGTTTTAATTTTACCATGTTCCTGTTAAATATTTGATGAATATGTTTAGGTATTATTAGATGAAAATTTTAGAAGAATTTTCAATTGGTTATTTGATAAAATTTTTAGATGAAAATGAAAGTTAAAATTGGTTAGGAAAGACACAAAATAAGGAAGATGGAAGTGAGCTTCTGGAAAATGTTAAGCACGTAGCGGCAGTTAACAACCGCTACATTCAGCTTCGGCGGTAGTTAACAACCGCTGGCACTCAACGGTAGTTAACTACCGGCGTGTTTCCCAGCGGCAGTTAACAACCGTTGGGGGTAATTTGGTCATTTCCATGTGTCAATAGGAAGTATTCTATGTCAGAAAAGCAATTTTCGAAACATTTTGAATTAGATTAGTAAATGGATTAGGCCCATTAAGGCATTGTGAGTTGAGCCCAATTATGTAGAGCCTATATAAACTCTAGTCTTTAGAGAAAATAGGGTTTCATAATCATTTTACACATTTTTGAGAAGAGATAGAGAGAAAGAGCAAGAGAAGATAAGGGTTTGAAGAGGAAAGCTAGAGAGAGCTAGAGGAAGGTAGAGGATTCAAGGATTGGAGGTAAAGTGAAGTCTTAGCTTGAGTTTGTGAAGAATTAAGGTAAGGGGGTTAGAATTCAATCTTAATCTTTAGTTGTAGCTTCTTCCCTAATCTTTTGCTTATGTGCTTAATTGAATAAGTGGTTGATTTGAATTTGGTTGTAGAAATTCGTGCTTAATTAAGGTGATATGATTATGTACATGAATTGAATGATAATTGTGTTGTTGTTGTTGAATTTGCATGTCAAAATAGGTATATATGAATATGATATGTTTTTGAGTGAAATTGATGAAGAATGAAGTTGTGGTTGTTTAATTATGGATGATTTCATGATTAGATGTTGTTGTTGATGATTGAAACCTTGGGTAATCATAATCTTTGAGCTTGCTATGAATTTGTGTTGTTCTTGAAGGTTTTCATGAAAATGGGTCAAATGGTGATTTTTGTTTAAAGGATGTTTTGGTTCAAGTTTTATATGGATTTGAGTGTCTTTTCATGTTTAGAAACATTTAAACAAACCTTGGGATCAAATTTGGGCATTGGGAAGTCAAAATTGGGATTTTGGGGTGAAAAATGGGTTTTTCCCGAAGCAGAACTGTCATAACTCGCCACAGCAAGTTGGAGGCGAGTTGGAGGCGAGCGGGAGGTGCTCCCTGTGTGTTTACTCGCCATGGCGAGTGATTCACTCGCTGGGGCGAGCTGCACATGTGTACCCTACTGCACTTATATGTGGTCTAGATGTATACATAGTGGAGGCATTGGGTCTTATTTACTTGGTCTTGACTTCCTTGTTTCAAATATTTTAAAGTGGTAAAATGAGAGACGAACTTTGTCGAAAATAATCTTGAAGTCCAATTACTTGGCAAATCTTTGGTGGATAGTTTGATATGATTATATGAAGATATGTGAATGGTTGTTAGGTGTTGAAAATGATGTTTATCATAAGGCATTGTATTTTCCACTTTACTTGGTTTATGAGAAAGTGTATGGAATTGTTGGACTAAGTTGTGTAGTTGTTGTGGATTAATGTTTATGTGGCGGTTGATGTTGATGATTGTTGATAAAATTGTGATGACTCTTACTTGAATTTTGATTTGTTGAATGTGTGGACACGAATACTTGATAATGCAATTGTTGTTGATTTAGTCAATGTAACTGGAGATGTACTTTTACATTGTCGTTGGTGATCGTTTATGTTGTAAGTTGCATTATTGGGTCGTTGTTGTATGTCCATGCATCATAAACATATTGAGTCATATGAGAAGTGTAAAAGGAGGTGTACTTTTACATAGTTGGTTGTAAGAGGAGGTGTACTCTTACTTAAGATGTTCTGTTGGCACCTAATGGTTGTTGATATGGTACCACATGCATATATGTGTCGAGTAGGTGCATTGAATATTGGCATGATGTCGTAGTTGTAACATGTGAATGATGATTGTTGGTGATAAGTGTGTTTGATGAGCACATGCTTGATATATTTGTAATGGTTGTATGGGCATATGGAAGTTAACTGCTCTTGTGAATGATTTGAGACTTGATTTAATTATTTCATGTCTTACTGTTTATATTGATTATGATTGATGTAAAGCTAACCTCTAGTGGTTTTGACCGCTTACCTGTCTGTATGGATGGGTAGACGCTGTGCAGGAGTAGTTCACTTTGGTGAGTGCTTGGATAGCGGAAGCTAATCTCCGTTATCGTTTTGGAGTCGTAGGTTTAGGCTCTGATTAGGTTGTCAGTGTCTTTATGCTTTTGTTGGATTTACTTTATTATTGAGGTTTACCCACTTGTCGGGATTTGGAGGACTTATATGATGATGTATCTTGACATCATGGCATGTATATTTTGGAGATGTATGATTTGTATCCGCTGCGACTGTTGAGATTTTATACATGCATGCTGTTATTTTGGATTTTGTTGAGACGTAGCGTCTATTTATTGAATATATGCTTTATTCGCGTGTTTTATTGCTTTAATAGAAATAGGGCATTACAAGTTGGTATCAGAGCTGTGGTCAGTCTTGTCCGGACTAGCATCCGTTGAATTTTCCTGTTAGTATACGAATGGTAATGAGTTACCTTCGATACTTGTCTGGTTGTGCTTTTGTTCTTATCTGTTGGTTGGTGTTGTGTAGTCGTGAGATGGCTGGTGGTAGAGATGATGTGGCGATTGCATAGGCTTTGGCTTCAATGGCCCAGGTGTTGGCTCAGGCTAACGAGCAGGCGGTGGTTGGTCATCGTGATCCTGGAGAAGCTGAGGAACGGAGGATTGATCGTTTCTTGCGAAACAGTCCGCCAACGTTCAAGGGTAGGTATGACCCGGAGGGAGCTCAGACATGGGTGCAAGGCATGGAGAGGATCTTCCGTGCTATGGTGACTAGTGAAGATCAAAAGGTCAGATTGGCTACTCATATGCTTGCTGAGGAGGCTGAGTATTGGTGGACGAATGCTAAGGGGAGGCTTGAGACTAGTGAAGAGGTTGTGACTTGGGCTAGATTCAAGAGTGAGTTTTTGAGGAAGTATTTTCCCGAGGACTTGAGGACCAAGAAGGAAGTGGAATTCTTGAACTTGAAACAAGAGAATCGTTCAGTGGCTGAGTATGCAGCTAAGTTCAAGGAGCTTTCGAGGTTTTGTCTGTACATCAATGCTGAGGATGCGATGGTTTCGAAGTGTGTAAAGTTCGAGAGCGGTTTGAGGCCCGATATCTACCAGTATATGTGTGTTCAGGAGATCCAAGACTTTGACACTTTGGTGCATAAGTGTCGTATGTTTGATGACGCCGGAAGGGCTAGGGCTAATCATTACAAGGCTCGACATGATAGGAAAGGAAAGAGTCATGGATTTGGGAAACCGTACAACAAGGACAATGGAAAGAAGAAAGAAAGTGGTGGAGGCTCTAAGTCGAATGTTGTCGAGGTCAGGTGCTTTAAGTGTGGCATGTAACAGCCCGATTTTACGTTAGATTTATTTTTAATTATTTATTTATGTGTGTTATATATGTTTATTTGTGATTAATTGCTCTTGTGTGTATTTTGGTTGGGATTCATAGAATTCGGAGTTAGAAGGGTATTTTAGTCATTTTGGACTTAGGGGCATTTTGGTCATTTTGAGAGTAGGGATAATTTTGTAAATTAGTTGAGGACTATTTTTAGTACTTAGTGAGAGTTATTATTTCACCAATTTACTAGAGAGCGTAGTAATTATTTTATTTACCAGTAAGTGACCGTTAGTGATGTATTTTACCGTTAGTGATGTATTTTACCGTTAAGAGAGTAATAACATTTTTGAGGTTGGAATAGAAATGGGTTAGGCCCATTAAGGTTTGTGAGATAAGCCCAATTAAGTGAACCTATATAAACTAATGTTAGTAGAGAAATAGGGTTTTTCCACAACATTTTTCATTTGAGAAGAAAAGAGATAGAGGCTAGAAGGAAGAACAAGAACAAGGGTTAGAGGCAAGAGAGGATTCATCATCTAGGAGCTAAATTGAAGCTTGGGTTAGAGAGTCTTGGTGCTAGAGGTAAGAGGGTTAGAATTCAACCATAATTCATAACTTTTTCTTTCTTACCCATTTTTATGAAATTGATGAATTGAATCTAATTGTTGTAAATTCGTGCATGATTGTTGTTGTTATGTTTGAGAACATGATTTATATGATAATTGCAAGCTAGTATGTGAATTAACATGTTGAAATACATAATTGTGGGTAAATTGTGTTCTTGAGCAAAAATTGATGAAGAATGAAGTTGTGGTTGTTGAATTGTTGATGAATTCATGTTCAAATGTTGTTGTTGTTGTTTTAACATGTGTTGCTGATGAATTGATGCAATGGGTATCATTGAAATGATGAATTATGATGAGATTTGTTGTTGTTGTTCAAATTGGTGAAGTTTGTGTTAAGTTGTTCATGTGAAGGACCCAAATGAAATTTTGATATATGAGGTTGTTGACTGAGTCTTTGATGTTTTTGGATGAATTGGAATTGGTAGAATTTCTGTTTTCATATTGTGATTGTGTTAGTCGAGTTGTTTGGGAGAAAACGGGTTTTTCGTGTGAAATGTCGGTGTTTAAGCGTTTTTGCAAAAGAAATGATTATGTGAGGTTTGAGAGAAATGATTTTGGGATGGTTGAAACTTCAATTCTTCTGTAGATTATGATAGAGCTAAGTGTCAGGAGCGTATAGGCGAAAACGGCGTCGAAAACGGATTAACAGTTTGATTTTTATGCGCGAAAACGTGAAGGTTGAAAATCTGCTACTGTTCAGAAGCGCTACTGTTCAGAAGCAGTTCAGAAGCGCTACTGTTCAGAAGCAGTTCAGAAGCTGAACCAGTTCAGAAGCAGTTCAGAAGCTGAACCAGTTCAGAAGCTGAACCAGTTCAGAAGCTGATCCAGTTCAGGAGCTGCTGTTCAGACAACACGTCTATTCTGTGTTCTCGCGTCTTTTTCTCACATTTCTGTTTTGATTTGGCTTTTGACTTAAACATGAAAGTTGTAGATAATTTTGTTAGCTTTCCAGAGGCTTTGGGTTGACTTGCAAATGATTTTTGGTTTGTGAGTTATGAGGAAAATACTCCAAGGTGGTCTTAGGGAAATTTTACGAAAATTCCGATTTCTAAGTCAACCCAAACTCTGTGGAATGTTTCTTAACTTCAAACTTATGTTCTCTAAGTTCAATTAAGGTGTTTTAGAGTATTCAACTGATGGTGTGATGGATCTAACTTGTTTTGATTCGAAAATGGAAATTTCTTGAAAAGTGATAAAGTGAGACGAACTTTGTGATTTTTATGAATTCGTCGTATTTGGCCGATGAAATGCTTACGTAACCTCTACTGCACACACATGTGGACTGTGAGAATACAAGGCATAGGCTATTGAGCTTGTTTACTTGGTTTTGAATTAATTGTTCAATTAATTTTAAGTTATGACTTGGAGAGACGAACTTGATTAAAGATGACTTTTGAAAATCAATTGATTATGAATCATTTATGGGGAATTGTTATATGATATGTGAAGATGATTGGTGGTGCAATTATGTGACAACTTTATGTTGTGTGATTTTGATGTTGTTGGTGATTGTATATGTGTTAATTGGTGATGAATTGTTGATGATTGCATATATACATGTACTGGTGATGGTGAGGTGATTATTGTTTGTGTGAACATATGCATTTGTAGTTGAGTCATATGTTCATGCATTCATGACTGATGGTGGCGGATTTTATATCCAATTGAGGTGGGTACGATGTTTTTGTTGCATCGAAGGTGACGACTGTAACAGTCCGATTTTCGCTAGTTTTATTTTATTATTTATTTATGTGTGTTATATGTGCTCTTATGTGATTATTTGCCTCTGTGTGTATTTTTGGTTGGGAATTGTAGAATTCGGTGTAGAAGGGTATTTTAGTCATTGTGAACTTAGGGGCGTTTTGGTCATTTGAGGGCAGTGGCAATTTTGTAATTTTGCAAAAAGTTATTATTTTTTTAGTGCTTAGTAAGAGTATTATTTTACCAAGTTACTAGAGAGGGTGTAGTAATTATTTTAATTACCATTAAGTGACCGTTAGTGTTATAAATTACCATTAAGTGAGTAGTGACATTTTGGGTGTTAGAATAGAAATGGGTTAGGCCCATTAAGGTTTGAGAGATAAGCCCAATTGAGTAGAGCATATATATAAACTCTAGTTGTTGGTAAAACTAGGTTTTACAAACATTTCACATTTCATTTCATTTGAGAAAGAGATAGAGATAGAGACTACAGGCAACAACAACAACAAGGGTTAGAAGGCAAAGAGGGGATTCAACATCTAGGAGCAAAATTGAAGCTTGGGTTAGAGAATCTTGGTGTTAGAGGTAAGAGGGTTAGATTTCAACCATAATTCACATCTTTTCTCTTTACCCATTTTTGTGAAATTGTTGAATTGAACCTAATTGTTTTCAAATTCGTGTTCATGTTTTGATGCAATGTTTGAGTATGTAATTTGAATGATAATTGAGTTGTTAGTGATGAAATTACATGCTTAAGTGGTGGTTATATGTATACTTTGCATTTTTGTCCAAAAATAGTGATATGAGATGTTGTTGTGATGAATTGTTGGTAAATTCATGAGATATAGGGCCCGTTTGTTACGGATTAAAATAAAAGTGATTTTGATATAAAATAATTTAGAGATTATATTTTAGAGATTATATGAAAAATCAGAATCTATTTTGCGTTTGTTTACTGTAATAAAAATCACTTTTTTTAAACAAATAATCTAGTTTGTTTGGATACAACTATATAAAAGGAATTTTTTTGTTACAAAATTAGTTCAATCTTTTAAATTATATTTTCTCTCTCCTCTAAAAAAAATCTATTTTATTTTAAGCTGCTCCTAACAGCTTCTCATTTGAAGCTGTTTTTAGATTATTTTTAGATTCTGATTTTTTTTAAAATCTGTAACAAACGGATACAATACTCTTAAAAGTGATTATTTTTTAAAAATAAGTGATTTTTTTCTTAAAAAAGTTATAACAAACGGGCTCATAGCTACTGTTGTTGCTGATATATGTTGTTGTTGATGAATAAAACATTGGGTAATCATAATTGGATGATTTTGTGTTGTTTTTGAATATTTGATGAAAAATGGGTCAAATGATGATTTTTGTTTAGAGAATGTTTTGGGGCAAATTTTATATGGAATTGAGTGTCTTTTCATGTTTAGAAATGTTTAAACAAACTTTGGGATCAAATTTGAGCTTTGGGAAGTCAAAATTGGGGTTTTGGGGTGAAAAAGTGAGTTTTTCTCGTAACAGGACTGTCCCAACTCGCCACAGCGAGTGGGAGGCGAGTTGGAGGCGATCAGGAGGTGCTTCCGGTGAGCTTACTCGCCTCGCGAGTAGATTTACTCGCCACGGCGAGCTGCACAGTGGCAGCATCCCCTGTTTCGCGTTCTTGCGTCTTTTTCCCTCGTTTCTGTTTTGAATTGGCTTTCGGTGTAAACATGAAAGTTGTAGATAATTTTGTTAGCTTTCCAATGGCTTTGGTTTGACTTGAAAATGATTCTTGGTTTTTGAGTTATGAGGCAAATACTCCGAGGAGGTCTTAGAGAAAATTTTACGAAAAATCCGCATAACTATTTCTAAATCGACCCAAACCCTTTGGATTGTTTCCAAACTTCCAACTTATGTTTTACGAGTTCAATTAAGGTGTTTAGTAGTATTTAAACTATGAGGTGAGGGATTTAACTTGTTTTGCTTAGAAAATGGAAAATTTCTTGAAAAGTGTTTCGGTGAGACGAACTTTGTGATTTTTATGAATTCATCGTATTTGGCCGATGAAATGCTTATGTAACCTCTACTACGCATATGTGTGACTTGTGAGGATACATGACATAGGCAATTGATGAACACTATTTTGTGAACATTGTTCATATTTGACTTTTAGCTATAAATTGATAAAAGTTGCTTGCTGAAAGATTAAATATAGACAAAGAAACACAAGAAATAGACTGAAAATATTGTGAATGAAAAGATGTGCAAAAGGAATACGAAAATTATGTAATTGGGGTTAATTTTGACAAGTGTTTGAATTGAAAACGTGAATTTTGGGTTTCAATTGGTGTTTAGGCAGATTTGTGGATTCAAACAAGAAATGGAATGGAGAGTTTAGGGACGCCACACTTTCTAATCCTAGAAAATGATAAGTCTATGGAAATGATAATCACCACAAGAAAGGATTCTTGATATGATCAACACAAGGTCCAATCCAGAACCTAAAGAGCAATTACTCACTTTTTTTAACAAAATTCAACTTGATTTTTATTCAATTTTCGTGTCCTATATATAGGTAGGAGGGACACTTGCTGAATTACAAAGAAAAAGGCAAATAACTCTTAAGATTCCTTCAGCCAAATTAATCTATCATTATTTCCTATGGCTGAAGTAAATTAACATGAATACAAGAAATGGTTACAAAACAAATCAATGAATGAGGGTGGCTGGACGTGATTTTGATGATGATGATGGCTTCCTATGCTGAAATGAAGTGCCTTCATTGTCTCATTGATATCTTGTCTGGTTCCTTTTCAATTCTTGCACCATTCCTCCTTCAGATTAAATGATCTTTAATGCCTTGTCTTTCTTTTGTCTTCAGCACTTCTTTGCATAAAATAAACACACAAAACGTTCCATTTAAAGCTTTGGAAGTTTTAAAATGGATTAAACACACAAAATAAGCAACTTAGTGTTTTTGGGTCAAAATTGATCCCTTACACCTTTTTATTACAACATAATAAAAACAACTATATAAAATGGGCAGCAAGAGATGCGCCCCACCCCTCCTCCAATGGTTTGATGCACATGACCATTCTACCCTCCATGCTTCCTAGTGTAGGTTTGAACTCCAAGACTTTTGCCACCAATTGATTTAGCGCCTCCTTAGCTTTCTTGGCCCTTGCCCTTGTCATTGGTCCTCCTAGCCCTTGAATTGAAGCACTTGTGTCATGGACAATTATGCCCTCATCAGCAATTGAGCTCGTTTACTTGGTTTTGGCTTAGGTGCTCAATTATTTTCAACGTTGTGTTTTTGGAGACGAACTTGGTATAAAATGATTTTTGAGAGCCAATTGCTTATGAACCCTTTATGAATAGATTAATATGACTATGAAATAGTGTATGAATGGTTGTTGAGGGATGAATATGATGTTTGTGATCATATGTTATAATTGTTCCTTTATTTGGATTGTAGGAATTATGTGGAAATGTGGCAACTATATGTTGATTTATGTGGAGATGATTGATGATGTATATATGTGACAATTATATGTTGATTGAATTGTGGATGTTGTTGGTGATTTTATAAATGTCAAGTGGTGGTGAATTGTTGTCGATGCATATATACTAATTGAATGGTGATGAACATGTTTATGTTATGTTGTTTGTTGAACATGTTAAATGTTGATTGTTGGTGGTGTAATTATGTGACAACTTCATGTGGTGTGATTTTTGATGTTGTTGGTGATTGTATATATGTTAAATTGGTGGTGAATTGTTGATGATTGCATATATACAAGTATTGGTGATGGTGAGGTGATTATTGTTTGTGTGAACATATGCATTTGTAGTTGAGTCATATGTTCATGCATTCATGACTAATGGTGGAGGATTTTATATCCAAGACTGATGGTGGCGGATTTTATATCCAATTGAGGTGAGTACGATGTTTTTGTTGCATCGAAGGTGACGACCTTGAGGTGTTTTGGTACCACATGCATCTAGAGAAGAGTCTAGAACATTGCATGCATTTGAATAGTTGATGAGTTGTGTCATAATTGAATATATGACTTGGTGAATTGTGTGTTGGTGAAATTTGGTGAATGTTGTGATTGTGTGGATTGACGTATAAGTACATTGGTGGATTTTGTGGATGGTTGTGAATATTTGATTTATGCTCTAATTGCATGTCTTATTTGTTTGTACTTATACACTTGGTGAATCTATTTAATGATAATTGATTGGATGATAATGATGAGGTGAGAATTGTATATGTATATACATAAGATGTGGTGATTTCTTTGATGATGATGATTGATTGCTTGTAACTTGAAATGATGAATTGTACTTGTTGAATTAAGCATGCTGAATTGAGTAATGAGGTAAGTGATGTGATCATTGATTGATGTTGATAAATGATGAGCTTTTGTTGATGACTTGATTAGAGGTTGAATATGCATGCTATGCTATGATAATAATGTGATAACTTGAAATGTAAGTGATGGGGATAATAATGATCATGTGATTCTAGTGTTCTAGGTGGGAGGGTTATGTATATGTGATACGTGTATGATACACTTGTTGATATGAACTTGGAATATGATATGGAATGGTTTTGAATGGTATGAGAATCATGAATACTTGTGAATACATGTATGATTTGTTATTCTGTATTCTTGAATATATCTTTCATTTCCAATGATCTTGTTTAAATCTTTTATGGATTATGATGATGTAATGCTAACCCTCAGTGGTCTGTGGTGGACCGCCTACCTCTCTGTATGGATGGGTAGACGGCGTGCAGGTGTAGTTTAGTTGTTGCTTGATGATGCCGAGGAGTGGAGTTCCTCTTTTTCATGCAAGTGTCTAGATTAGGGCTCTGATCTAGGGTAGTCCTTGCATGTTGTTGCTTTATTGACCATGTATTTTGGAGTTGAGATATTGTTACATTTGAGATATGGAGGATATATTTTTATTATATTGAGATTGGGAGTTGTTTATGGATTATATGTATATGTTCCGCTGCTATGTAATGTGACATGATCTTTATGCATGTATGTATTGTGGTTTATTCGAAGACATAGCATCTATTTCTAGATTATGTCTGATGTATTCGCGCGTTTTACCGCTTATTAGAAATAGGGTGTTACAAGTTGGTATCAGAGCCGTGGTCGGTCTTGTCCAGACCAAAACCCGTTGAACTTCCTGTTTGTATGCGACATGTACGGAAGTACTGTCGGTACTTGTTTTGCTGTTCCGTTCTGTTAGGTGGGTTTGAGCGTAGTGGGGGGTAGCAGGTTGTTTCAGGTTTGTTGGGTCTGGCAAGGGAAGGTATCTTTGGCTGCGGAGGCTCAGTTGGTTCTGGTTTGTGTTGAGGTTCATGTTGATTTTGAGTTGGATCTTGTGTGTCTTCCGTTGAAGCATATGGACGTAATTTTTGGTATGGATTGGATGTTGACTTTTGGTGTTAACATTAATTGTTTAACCAAGAGTATAACGTTTTCTAAGCCGGTAGCTGAGGAAGGTGGTAAGTTCTTGACCGCGGAGCAAGTGAAGAAATCCTTGGATGGTGAAGCTAGTGTGTTCATGATGTTTGCTTCCTTGAAGGAAAGTAGTGAGAAAGGTGTGGGTGATTTGCCGGTAGTGCAAGAGTTTCCAGAAGTTTTTCCGGACGACATTACCGAGTTACCGCCGGAGAGGGAAGTTGAGTTTGCAATTGATTTGGTTCCTGGAACGAGTCCTATTTCGATTGCGCCTTATCGGAAGTCTGCATCAGAGTTGGGTGAGTTGAAGAAGCAGTTGGAAGAGTTGCTCGAGAAGCAGTTTATTAGGCCAAGTGTTTCTCCGTGGGGTGCTCCTGTGTTGTTGGTTAAGAAGAAAGAAGGAAGCATGAGGTTGTGTGTGGATTATCGGCAGTTGAACAAGATGACAATCAAGAATCGGTATCCGCTTCCGAGGATTGATGATTTGATGGATCAGTTGGTTGCTGCAGAAGTGTTCAACAAGATTGATTTGAGGTCAGGATATCATCAGATTAGAGTAAAGGCGGAAGATATATCCAAAACTGCGTTCAGAATGAGGTATGGACACTATGAGTATTCTGTGATGCCATTTGGAGTGTCTAATGCGCCAGGTGTTTTCATGGAATACATGAATAGAATATTTCATCCTTTTCTGGATCGTTTTGTGGTGGTGTTTATCGATGATATTTTGGTGTATTTGAAGTCTGAAGAAGAGCATGCCGAGCATCTGAGGATTGTGTTTGGGAGTTTTGAAAGAGAAGAAGTTGTTTGCTAAGTTGTCGAAGTGTGAGTTTTGGTTGCGGGAAGTGAGTTTCCTTGGTCATGTGATTTCTAAAGGTGGTATTGCCGTAGATCCGTCGAAGGTTGATGCAGTGTTGCAGTGGGAATCACCTAAGTCTGTTTTTGAAGTTAGAAGTTTTCTTGGATTGGCAGGTTACTATCGGAGGTTCATTGAGGGATTCTCTAAGTTGGCGTTGCCATTGACGCAGTTGACTCGGAAAGGACAAGCTTATGTTTGGGATGCTAAGTGTGAGAAGAGTTTCCAAGAGTTGAAGAAGAGGTTGACTTCAGCTCCAGTGTTGATTTTGCCGAATCCGAAGGAATCTTTTGTTGTGTATTGTGATGCTTTTAAGATGGGTCTTGGTGGTGTGCTTATGCAGAATCGTCAGGTTGTGGCTTATGCTTCGAGGCAGTTGAAAGTGCATGAGAAGAACTATCCAACTCATGATTTGGAATTAGCGGCCGTTGTGTATGTGTTGAAGATTTGGAGGCATTATCTGTATGGTTCTAAGTTTAAAGTGTTTAGTGATCATAAGAGTTTGAAGTACTTGTTCGACCAGAAGGAGTTGAATATGAGGCAGAGAAGATGGTTGGAGTATCTTAAGGATTTTGATTTCCAGTTGAGCTATCATCCTGGAAAGGCCAATGTTGTTGCTGATGCTTTGAGTAGGAAGTCGTTGCATATGTCTGCTTTGATGGTAAAAGAGTTGGAGTTGATCGAACAGTTTAGAGACTTGAGTTTGGTTAGTGAACTGACGCCGGATGGTGTGAGGTTGGGAATGTTGAAACTGACGAGTAATATTCTGGAGGAGATCAAGAATGGTCAGAAGGGAGATTTGGAACTTGTAGATCGTGTGGTGTTGGTTAACCAAGGTAAAGGTGGAGATTTCAGGTTGGATGAGAACGGTGTTTTGATGTTTCGTGATCGTGTTTGTGTACCAAGTGTTCTTGAGCTTAAGAGGCAGATTTTGGAAGAAGGTCACAGAAGTAGTTTGAGTATTCATCCCGGAGCGACTAAGATGTATCAGGATTTGAAGAAGTTGTTTTGGTGGCCTGGAATGAAGAAGGATATTGCAGAGTTTGTGTATGCTTGTTTGGTGTGTCAGAAGTCTAAGATTGAACATCAGAAGCCGTCAGGTTTGATGCAACCGTTGTTTGTGCCAGAGTGGAAGTGGGATAGTATATCAATGGACTTTGTTGGAGCTTTGCCGAAGACTGTTAAGGGTTTTGATTCTATTTGGGTGATTGTTGATCGGTTGACGAAGTCGGCACATTTTGTTCCTATTAAGACTGGTATGTCTGTGGCGAAGTTGGCTGAGATCTACATTGAGCAGATTGTTAGATTGCACGGTGTTCCTTCTAGTATTGTATCGGATCGGGATCCGAGGTTTACTTCTAAGTTTTGGGAGAGTTTGCAAGATGCTTTGGGAACTAAGTTGAGGTTGAGTTCTGCGTATCATCCCCAGACTGATGGTCAGACGGAGAGGACTATTCAGAGTTTGGAAGATTTGTTGAGAGCTTGTGTTTTAGAGCAAGGTGTCAGTTGGGTTGAATGTTTACCGTTGATTGAGTTTACTTACAACAACAGTTTTCATTCTAGTATCGGGATGGCACCGTTTGAGGCTTTGTATGGTCGGAGGTGTAGAACTCCTTTGTGTTGGTATGAGTCAGGAGAGAGTGCTTTGTTAGGCCCGGAAGTTGTGAAAGAGACGACCGAGAAGGTTAAGATGATTCAAGAGAAGATGAAAGCGTCTCAGAGTAGGCAGAAGAGTTATCATGATAAGAGGAGGAAAGACCTTGAGTTTCAGGTTGGTGATCATGTGTTTTTGAGAGTGAATCCTGTAACTGGTGTTGGACGTGCTTTGAGGTGTCGGAAGTTGACTCCTCGTTTTGTTGGACCGTTTGAGATTGTTGAAAAGGTTGGGGTTGTGGCGTATCGGATTGCGTTACCGCCATCTTTGTCGAATCTTCATGATGTGTTTCATGTGTCTCAGTTGAGGAAGTATTTGTATGATGCGTTTCATGTGATTCAAGTGGATGATTTGGAAGTAAGGGATAATTTGACCGTTGAGACTTGGCCAGTTAGGATTGAGGATCGTGAAGTGAAGCGTTTGCGTGGCAAGGAGGTCGTTTTGGTTAAAGTGATTTGGGTTGGACCGACTGGCGAGAGTGCCACTTGGGAATCGGAGAGTAGGATGAGAGTTGCGTATCCAGAGTTGTTTCCTTCAGGTAATTTTCGAGGGCGAAAATTCTTTTTAGTGGGGGAGAGTTGTAACAGCCCGATTTTCGCTAGTTTTATTTTATTATTTATTTATGTGTGTTATATGTGCTCTTATGTGATTATTTGCCTCTGTGTGTATTTTTGGTTGGGAATTGTAGAATTCGGTGTAGAAGGGTATTTTAGTCATTGTGAACTTAGGGGCGTTTTGGTCATTTGAGGGCAGTGGCAATTTTGTAATTTTGCAAAAAGTTATTATTTTTTTAGTGCTTAGTAAGAGTATTATTTTACCAAGTTACTAGAGAGGGTGTAGTAATTATTTTAATTACCATTAAGTGACCGTTAGTGTTATAAATTACCATTAAGTGAGTAGTGACATTTTGGGTGTTAGAATAGAAATGGGTTAGGCCCATTAAGGTTTGAGAGATAAGCCCAATTGAGTAGAGCATATATATAAACTCTAGTTGTTGGTAAAACTAGGTTTTACAAACATTTCACATTTCATTTCATTTCATTTGAGAAAGAGATAGAGATAGAGACTAGAGGCAACAACAACAACAAGGGTTAGAAGGCAAAGAGGGGATTCAACATCTAGGAGCAAAATTGAAGCTTGGGTTAGAGAATCATGGTGTTAGAGGTAAGAGGGTTAGATTTCAACCATAATTCACATCTTTTCTCTTTACCCATTTTTGTGAAATTGTTGAATTGACCTAATTGTTTTCAAATTCGTGTTCATGTTTTGATGCAATGTTTGAGTATGTAATTTGAATGATAATTGAGTTGTTAGTGATGAAATTACATGCTTAAGTGGTGGTTATATGTATACTTTGCATTTTTATCCAAAAATGGTGATATGAGATGTTGTTGTGATGAATTGTTGGTAAATTCATGAGATATATCTACTGTTGTTGCAGATATATGTTGTTGTTGATGAATAAAACATTGGGTAATCATAATTGGATGATTTTGTGTTGTTTTTGAATATTTGATGAAAAATGGGTCAAATGATGATTTTTGTTTAGAGAATGTTTTGGGGCAAATTTTATATGGAATTGAGTGTCTTTTCATGTTTAGAAATGTTTAAACAAACTTTGGGATCAAATTTGAGCTTTGGGAAGTCAAAATTGGGGTTTTGGGGTGAAAAAGTGAGTTTTTCTCGTAACAGGACTGTCCCAACTCGCCACAGCGAGTGGGAGGCGAGTTGGAGACGATCAGGAGGTGCTTCCGGTGAGCTTACTCGCCTCGCGAGTAGATTTACTCGCCACGGCGAGCTGCACAGTGGCAGCATCCCCTGTTTCGCGTTCTTGCGTCTTTTTCCCTCGTTTCTGTTTTGAATTGGCTTTCGGTGTAAACATGAAAGTTGTAGATAATTTTGTTAGCTTTCCAATGGCTTTGGTTTGACTTGAAAATGATTCTTGGTTTTTGAGTTATGAGGCAAATACTCCGAGGAGGTCTTAGAGAAAATTTTACGAAAAATCCGCATAACTATTTCTAAATCGACCCAAACCCTTTGGATTGTTTCCAAACTTCAAACTTATGTTTTATGAGTTCAATTAAGGTGTTTAGTAGTATTTAAACTATGAGGTGAGGGATTTAACTTGTTTTGCTTAGAAAATGGAAAATTTCTTGAAAAGTGTTTCGGTGAGACGAACTTTGTGATTTTTATGAATTCATCGTATTTGGCCGATGAAATGCTTATTTAACCTCTACTACGCATATGTGTGACTTGTGAGGATACATGGCATAGGCAATTGAGCTCGTTTACTTGGTTTTGGCTTAGGTGCTCAATTATTTTCAACGTTGTGTTTTTGGAGACGAACTTGGTATAAAATGATTTTTGAGAGCCAATTGCTTATGAACCCTTTATGAATAGATTAATATGACTATGAAATAGTGTATGAATGGTTGTTGAGGGATGAATATGATGTTTGTGATCATATGTTATAATTGTTCCTTTATTTGGATTGTAGGAATTATGTGGAAATGTGGCAACTATATGTTGATTTATGTGGAGATGATTGATGATGTATATATGTGACAATTATATGTTGATTGAATTGTGGATGTTGTTGGTGATTTTATAAATGTCAAGTGGTGGTGAATTGTTGTCGATGCATATATACTAATTGAATGGTGATGAACATGTTTATGTTATGTTGTTTGTTGAACATGTTAAATGTTGATTGTTGGTGGTGTAATTATGTGACAACTTCATGTGGTGTGATTTTTGATGTTGTTGGTGCTTGTATATATGTTAAATTGGTGGTGAATTGTTGATGATTGCATATATACAAGTATTGGTGATGGTGAGGTGATTATTGTTTGTGTGAACATATGCATTTGTAGTTGAGTCATATGTTCATGCATTCATGACTGATGGTGGTGGATTTTATATCCAAGACTGATGGTGGCGGATTTTATATCCAATTGAGGTGAGTACGATGTTTTTGTTGCATCGAAGGTGACGACCTTGAGGTGTTTTGGTACCACGTGCATCTAGAGAAGAGTCTAGAACATTGCATGCATTTGAATAGTTGATGAGTTGTGTCATAATTGAATATATGACTTGGTGAATTGTGTGTTGGTGAAATTTGGTGAATGTTGTGATTGTGTGGATTGACGTATAAGTACATTGGTGGATTTTGTGGATGGTTGTGAATAATTGATTTATGCTCTAATTGCATGTCTTATTTGTTTGTACTTATACACTTGGTGAATCTATTTAATGATAATTGATTGGATGATAATGATGAGGTGAGAATTGTATATGTATATACATAAGATGTGGTGATTTCTTTGATGATGATGATTGATTGCTTGTAACTTGAAATGATGAATTGTACTTGTTGAATTAAGCATGCTGAATTGAGTAATGAGGTAAGTGATGTGATCATTGATTGATGTTGATAAATGATGAGCTTTTGTTGATGACTTGATTAGAGGTTGAATATGCATGCTATGCTATGATAATAATGTGATAGCTTGAAATGTAAGTGATGGGGATAATAATGATCATGTGATGCTAGTGTTCTAGGTGGGAGGGTTATGTATATGTGATACGTGTATGATACACTTGTTGATATGAACTTGGAATAATGATATGAAATGGTTTTGAATGGTATGAGAATCATGAATACTTGTGAATACATGTATGATTTGTTATTCTGTATTCTTGAATATATCTTTCATTTCCAATGATCTTGTTTAAATATTTTATGGATTATGATGATGTAATGCTAACCCTCAGTGGTCTGTGGTGGACCGCCTACCTCTCTGTATGGATGGGTAGACGGCGTGCAGGTGTAGTTTAGTTGTTGCTTGATGATGCCGAGGAGTGGAGTTCCTCTTTTTCATGCAAGTGTCTAGATTAGGGCTCTGATCTAGGGTAGTCCTTGCATGTTGTTGCTTTATTGACCATGTATTTTGGAGTTGAGATATTGTTACATTTGAGATATGGAGGATATATTTTTATTATATTGAGATTGGGAGTTGTTTATGGATTATATGTATATGTTCCGCTGCTATGTGATGTGACATGATCTTTATGCATGTATGTATTGTGGTTTATTCGAAGACGTAGCATCTATTTCTAGATTATGTCTGATCTATTCGCGCGTTTTACCGCTTATTAGAAATAGGGTGTTATAACGACCTTGAGATGATTTGGTACCACATGCATCTAGATGAGTCTAGAATCATTGCATAAACTGTTGGTGGATTGAATTGCATTTGCAATGTGTGTGATGATTGTTTTGCTAACTGTAATTGTGGATTGGATTATTGATTGTTAATTGTTGATTGACAAGGTGAGTTGGATATATGTGTATGATACACTTGTGGAGATGAACTTGGAATGATAGTATGTATATGTTGAGATTACTTATGAATAATATGTATGAATTGTTATTCTTGAATATATTTTTTCATTTCCAATGTTCATGATAAATGTTTTTTGTGGATTATGATGATGTAATGCTAACCCTCAGTGGTTTACCACCTACCTTTCTGTATGGACGGGTAGATGGAGTGCAGGATGCTTAGTTGTTGCTTGTTGATGCCGAGGAGTGGAGTTCCTCTTTTTCATGCAAGTGTCTAGATTAGGGCTCTGATCTAGGATAGTCTTTGCATGTTGTTTATTTGACTTTGTATTTTGGAGTTGTTGAGATATTCTGTTATTTGAGATTTGGAGGATACATTTGTATTTAGTTTGGAGATCCAGAGATGTTTATGAATTATATGTTGTTCCGCTGCTATGTTGTGTAACATGATCTTTATGCATGTATTTTTGTAGTTTGATTCGAAGACGTAGCATCTATTTCTAGAATATGTTATATATATTCGCGCGTTTTACCGCTTATTAGAAATAGGGTGTTACATGGCACGTTTGGTCATTTTGCTAATGATTGCAAGAAGGGTGATAGTTGCTACAAGTGTGGAAAAGCGGGTCACAAGGCATTTGAGTGTACTAATGTTGAGAAGGAGATTACTTGCTACAATTGTGGTGAGAAGGGTCATATCAGTACTAAGTGTACCAAGCCGAAGAAGGCGGCAGGAAAGGTGTTTGCACTGAATGCGGAAGAGGTGGAGCATCCGGATAATCTCATCTGAGGTATGTGTTTTATCAATAGTACTCCTTTGATTGCAATTATTGATATTGGTGCTATTCATTCTTTTATCTCGGTAAGTTGTGTTGAGCGTTTGAGTTTGGTTGTGACTCCGTTGCCGCGAGGGATGGTCATTGACACCCCGGCTAGTGGTTCGATGACTACTTCCTTAGTGTGTGCTAAAGTGTCCTGTTAGTTTTGGTAACGTTGATTTTGAGTTGGATCTTGTGTGTCTTCTGTTGAAGCATATGGAGGTGATTTTTGGTATGGACTGGATGTTGACTTTTGGTGTTAACATTAATTGTTTGACTAAGAGTATAACGTTTTCTAAGCCAGTAGCTGAGGTAGGTCGGAAGTTCTTAACTGTGGAGCAAGTGAAGAAGTCTTTGGACGGTGAAGTTAGTGTATTCATGATGTTTGCTTCGTTGAATGAGAGTAGTGATAAAGGAGTTGGTGATGTGCCGGTAGTGCAAGAGTTTCCAGAAGTTTTTTCGGACGACATTACTGAGTTACCGCCTGAGAGGGAAGTTGAGTTTGCAATTGATTTGGTACCAGGAACGAGTCCTATTTCGATTGCGCCGTATCGGATGTCTGCATCAGAGTTGGGTGAATTGAAGAATCAGTTGGAAGAGTTGCTCGAGAAGCAGTTTATCAGGCCGAGTGTTTCTTTGGTGTGCTCATGTGTTGTTAGTTAAGAAGAAGGATGGAAGCATGAGGTTATGCGTGGATTATCGGAAGTTGAACAAGGTGACGATCGAGAATCGGTATACGCTTCCGAGGATCGATGATTTGATGGATCAGCTAGTTGGTGCGGAAGTGTTCAGCAAGATTGATTTGAGGTCAGGATATCATCAGATTAGAGTAAAGGCAGAAGATATATCCAAAAATGTGCTCCGAACAAGGTATGGACACTATGAGTATTCTGTGATGCCATTTGGAGTATCTAATGCGCCAGGTGTCTTCATGGAATGTATGTATAGGATATTTCATCTAAAGAGTGTGTTTACTTCGCAAGGAGAGGCTGAGAAAGGAAAGTGTTTGTTGTGAAGTGAGTAGTGTGTGAATTTATCTAAGTGTTTTTAGTAAAACGTTTGCAATTCAGTAAAGGGAACAAACAAACACAACATTAATGACATAGGGGGCGCGTGATAGTACATTCAAAGCTTAAATCATCATTGCCCTCTTACGTTATACAACCGTACACATAAGCCACGTCAAAAGTTCTCAGAGTAACTGCCAAGTTAGTGGGCCAGGTGTCACAAAAAGTAACTTCCAACGTTTCCACTAACTCTGCTATTCAGAAGCACAAAACCCAGCTTCTGGACTTCAGATGCTGACTGTTGGAGTAAGCCCTAATAGCCAATCTATGTTGATTGGGTTTGGCTTTGTATCATGATATTGATATAAGTATATATTGTGAATATATAATAATAAGACATTTCTTTATTGATTTTGTTTCAAAATAATAAAGTCTCTAGAATAGTTAGTCCGTTTGATGGAACATTAAGTATAACTTAATTGTGAGACCCCGTTAAACATAAGGAAACTATTCTTAAAGTATCCGTAGTCGAACTTTATTGAGAAGTGGGATATCATTAAAGCATAGAGACTATTATGTGGGTAGACTGATGATCACATCTCACAGATCATGGATAAAAGAGTTATCAAGTCTTCACATAGATATAAATATTAGGAGTAATATTTATATTGGATTGACCCGCCGTGAGAATACTACATAGTAAGTTATGGAATTGTCATAAGATATTCTCACAATGATAATAATGTATATCGCTCTTAGACCTGAAACCACTATGATCCCTAGAGGTGGACTCAAGTGCTTTGTTGCCATTCTAACGTTGTCTGTAAAAGGATAACCATAACGTTGGTTGATGGGTACTTGATGAATCATGCTGAGGGACATGAGTGTCCTAGATGGGATTTGTCCCTCCTCATAAACAGGAGATATATCTTTAGGCCTCTTGATGAAATATGACTGTAAAATTGCATGGCCATGCCGAACTAAGTCAATATAAGATATTGGACTTATTCGTTATTCAGTATATTTCGGAATCAAGGAATATAAACATTGATCTATACAAGGGTGACAATATATATGCCTTGGGATCAATAAAGATATCGAGACAAAGGAGTAAGTGTACACATGAGTATTATCATGGAAAGGTTTCGTCAGATCACTTGACATTCTTGTCACTTGGGTAGCAATGATGTGTTGCTAGATACCGCTCATTGTTTATAATATTAAATATTAGATTTAATATTATTGCCAACGTGACTAGAACCTATAGGGTCACACACAAAGAACAGTCAAAAGAGAAATATATAAGTATGACTTATATAAGGGGTGCGTTTAGTAAATAACGCTAATTAGTTAGCAAAATTACTAAACTCGTTGTTGGGCTTACTGAAGCCCAATAGTGACTTATGACTTGCAGAGCACACTAGAAGTTCTATAAATAGAACTCTGGTGCTGAAGTTTTTGGTTACACGGTTTTGAAGCAACCCCTTTCTTCTCTGCACTTCTAATTCATTGGCTAGCACCGAGTTTTGGAGGAGCACTGTTCGTGTGGACTTACTAGAGGCTTTGCTGCTTTGCTTAGCTGTTATCGTGATTCAGAACAGAAACTATCGAGGTAACAATCGTATCACTGATTCATGTCAAATTCGTAAGGATCCAAGGAAAGAAAATCGAAATTCTTCTTCTTCTTCTTCTTCTTCCGCTGTGTATGATATCTTTCGATTTTCCTTCACTGACTGTAACGCCCTATTTCTATTTAAGCAATAAAACACGCGAATAAAGCAATTATTCAAGAAATAGATGCTACGTCTCAACAAAATCCAAATCATCATGCATATATAAAATATCTCAACAGTCGCAACGGATACAAATCATACATCTCCAAAATATACATGCCAAGATCAATACACATAATCATATAATTCCTCCAAATCCCGACAAATGGGTAAATCTCCAGCATGAATAAATCCAAGATAGATAATTTAAAGTAATCATAAACAGACACCTAGATCAGAGCTTATCCTAGACTCTACAGACACGATAGCGGAGATAGCTCCCACTATACAAGCAACCACCAAGCAACTCACCATAGCGACTAATCCTGCACAACGTCTACCCATCCATACAGACAGGTAGGCGGTCGAAACCACTGGGGGTAAGCTTTATATTAATCATAATCAACAAATAATAATAATAATTGACATAAACAATTCAATTCAATTCTCAAATAGTTTGAATGAACAATTAACTTCCATAATTACATTCATACAATAAATTCAAGCATCACAACTAGCACTCATCAAACACGTTCATCATCAACAGACATCGTTCACATGCCACATCAAGACATCATTTCAATATGCAATGCGCCTAGACTCGACACATATATGTATGTGGTACCAAATCTCCTCAAGGTCGTCACCCATGATGCAACAAAAACATCATATGTAAGAGTCCATCTCCTTTTACAATTCACCTATGTAAAATTTCATCTCCTTTTACATTTCAACATATGACTCGATATGATCATGATGCATGGACATACAACAACGACCCGATAATGCACAACTTGAACACAACAACTATCAATGACAATGTAAAAGTACACCTCCAATTACATTGACTAGCTCAACAACTTTTGCATTATAAAGTATACATGTCCACACATTCAACAATCACAATTCACATAAGAGTCATCATGACACACATCAACATTAACTTACCAAATATCATAACAATTCCATATACTCTTCATAAACCAAGTAAAATGGATCAACACATCATTTCATGATAAACATCATATTCAATCGTCCACAATCATCCACATATCATCAATTAATCATATAAAACCATTCATGAAAGATTTATAAGGTAATCGGTTCAAAAGAACCATTTTCAACAAGGTTCGTCTTTCAAATCACAACATTAAAAATAATTGAAACGATTGAACCAAAATCAAGTAAACAAGATCCAATGCCTCAACTAAGTATACCTCTAGGTCACATATAAGTGCAGTAGAGCATACGGTTACGTTTCACCGGCTAAATACGACGAAATCATGAAAATCACGAAGTTCGTCTCTCTTTATTATTTTTCAAGAAATTCCCCTTCTCAAAGCAAAACAAGTTAGGTTCATCACATCACAGTTTAAATATCATTAAACACCTTAATTGAACTCATAAACATAAGTTTGAAGTTAGAAAACAATCCATAAGGTTTGGGTCGACTTAGAAATAGTTATGCGGATTTTTCGTAAAATTTCTCTAAGACCTCCTTAGAGTATTTTCATCATAACTCATAAACCAAAAATCATTTTTCAAGTCAAACCAAATCCTCTGGAAAGCTAACAAAATTATCTACAATTCATGTTTACACCGAAAGCCAATTCAAAACAGAAACGTGTGAAAAAGACTCAAGAACGCGAAAGCGAGTAAACTTACTCGCGAGGCGAGTAAGCTCACAGGGTGCCCCTCCTGCTCGCCTCCAACTCGCCTCCAACTCGCTGTGGCGAGTTGGGACAGTCCTGTTATGGGAAAAACCCATTTTTTTCACCCCAAAACCCCAATTTTGACTTGCCAAAGCTCAAATTTGATCCCAAGGTTTGTTTAAACATTTCTAAACATGAAAAGACACTCAAAATCATGTAAAACTTGTCCCAAAACATCCTCTTAACAGAAATCATCATTTGACCCATTTTCATGAAAACCTTCAAGAACAACACAAATTCACAGCCAACTCAAAGATTATGATTACCCAAGGTTTCAATCATCAACAACAACACCTCACAACCACAACAACAACCAATCATGAATTCATCTCAATTCATCAACAACATCTCATATCATCAATTTTGGGCAAAAACACAAAGCACACATATAAACATAATTTGAGCATGTAATTTCATCATCAACAACTTAATTAACATTCAATTTACATACCCAAACATTGCATCACAACATAAGCACGAATTTCACCAATTAATTCCATAATAATCAATTATTCAAATAAATGTAAAGAATTAGGGTAGAAGCTACAACTAAGTGATTCTGATTAAAGTCTAACCCCCTTACCTTAATTCTTCACAATCACCAACTATAAGGCTTCACTTTAGCTCCCAAAACTTGAATCTCTAGCCTCCTCTAGCTCTCTCTAGATCTTCCTCTTCAAACCCTAATCTCCTCTCTTGTTCTTTCTCTTTCTACCTCTTCTCTCAATTGTGAAAAATGATGGTGTAAACCCTATTTCTCTACAAACTAGAGTTTATATAGGTTCTATCTAATTGGACTCAACTCACAATGCCTTAATGGGCCTAACCCATTACTAATCTAACTCCAAAATGTTATTACTCACTTAACGGTAAAATGTAATAATAACGATCACCTACCGGTAACAAAACAATTCACTACAGCTTTCTAGCACTTAGTAAAATAATACTAGCTCTCACTAAGCACTAAAAATAATCCTCATCAAAATTACTAAATTACCCTTACTCACATATGAGCACACACAAACACACATAAATAAATAATAAAATAAATCTAGAGAAAAATCGAGCTGTTACAACTCTCTCCCACTAAAAAAAATTTCGCCCTCGAAAATTACCTGAAGGAAACAACTCCGGATACGAAACCTTCATCCTACTCTCTGATTCCCAAGTGGCACTCTCACCAGTCGGTCCAACCCAAATCACTTTAACCAAAATGATCTCCTTGCCACGCAAACGCTTCACTTCCCAATCCTCAATCCTAACTGGTCAAGTCTCAACGGTCAAATTATCTCTTACTTCCAAATCATCCACTTGAATCACATGAGACGCATCATACACATACTTCCGCAACTGAGACACATGAAACACATCATGAAGATTCGACAAAGATGGTGGTAACGCAATCTGATACGCTACGACCCCAACCTTCTCAATAATCTCAAACGGTCCAACAAAACGAGGAGTCAACTTCCGACACTTCAAAGCACGACCAACACCGATTACAGGATTCACTCTCAAAAACACATGATCACCAACCTGAAACTCAATGTCCTTCCTCCTCTTATCATGATAACTCTTCTGCCTACTCTAAGACGCTCTCATCTTCTCTTGAATCATCTTAACTTTTTTCGTAGTCTCTTGCACAACCTCCGGCCTTAACAAAGCACTTTCACCTGACTCATACCAACACAACGGCGTCCTACACCTCCGACCATACAAAGCCTCAAATGGTGCCATTCCGATGCTAGAATGAAAACTGTTGTTGTAAGTAAACTCAATCAACTGTAAACATTCGACCCAACTGAAACCTTGTTCCAACACACAAGCTCTCAACTATAACAGCCGATTTTTCGCTAGATTTATTTTATTATTTATTTAATTGCTTTTGTGTGTGCTTGTATGTGATTAATTGCCTCTATGTGTATTTTTGGTTGGGAATCATAGAATTCGGTGTTAGAAGGGTATTTTAATCATTTTGGACTCAGGGTTTTTGGTCATTTTATGAGTAGGGGTAATTTAGTAATTTTTTTGAAGAGTGTTTTTAGTGTTAATGAGGGATGTTATTTTACTAAGTTACCGGAGAGTGTAGTGATTTATTTTATTACCGGTAAGTGACGGTTAGTATTACATTTTACCGTTAAGTGAGTAGTAACATTTTGGTTAGAATAGAAATGGGTTAGGCCCATTAAGGTGTTGTGAGTTAAGCCCAAATTAGGTGAACCTATATAAACTCTTGTTAGTAGAGAAATAGGGTTTTACCAACATTTACAATTGAGAAGAGATAGAGATAGAGATAGAGAGAAAGAAAGGGTTTGAAGAGAAGAATCTAGAGAAAGCTAGAGGGAGGTCAAGCTTCAAGGATTGGAGCTAAAGTGAAGCCTTAGTGTTGATTTTGAAGAATTAAGGTAAGGGGGTTAGTCTTTGGTCATAATCACTTAGTTGTAGCTTCTACCCTAATTTCCTACATAAGTACTTATTGAATAGTTGATTATTTGTGAAATTAATTGTGAAATTCGTGCTTATGTTGTGATGCAATGTTTGGGTATGTAAATTGAATGTTAATTGAGTTGTTGATGATGAATTTGCAAGCTTAAATCATGTACATATGTATGCTTTGTGTTTTACCCAAGAATTGATGATATGAGATGTTGTTGTTTATGAATTGTGATGAATTCATGAGTGGTTGTTGTTGTTGATGTTGTGAGGTGTTGTTGTTGATGTTAGAAACCTTGGGTAATCATAATCTTTGATGTTGTTATGAATTTGTGTTGTTCTTGAAGTTTTCATAAAAATGGGTCAAATGATGATTTTTGTTGTAAGGATGTTTTGGTGCAAGTTTTACATGATTTTGAGTGTCTTTTCATGTTTGGAAATGTTTAAACAAACTTTGGGATCAAATTTGAGCTTTGGGAAGTCAAAATTGGGGTTTTGGGTGAAAAAGTGAGTTTTTCTCGTAACAGGACTGTCCCAACTCGCCACGGCGAGCTGGAGGCGAGTTGGAGGCGAGCAGGAGGTGCTCCCTGTGAGCTTACTCGCCTCGCGAGTAGATTCACTCCCCACGGCGAGCTGCACAATGGCAGCATCCCCTGTTTCACGTTCCCGCGTCGTTTTCCCTCGTTTCTGTTTTGAATTGGCCTTCGGTGTAAACATGAAAGTTGTAGATAATTTTGTTAGCTTTCCATAGGCTTTGGTTTGACTTGAAAATGATTTTTAGTTTTTGAGTTATGAGAAAAATACTCCAAGGAGGTCTTAGGGAAATTTTACGAAAAATCTGCATAACTATTTCTAAGTCCACCCAAACCTTATGGATTGTTTCCAAGCTTCGAAACTTGAGTTTTATGAGTTCAATTAAGGTTGTATAATGTTTATATGATTTCTAAAATTGGTTGTGATTGGTTTACCAAGTCTTAATATGTTTTGTTTTGAAAATGGGATTTCTTTTGTAAAAACGATAAAATGAGACGAACTTTGTGGATTTTATGATTTCGTCGTGTTTAGCCGGTGAAATGCCAAGGTATATTCTACTGCACTTAAATGTAGCTTGAAGGTATATTTAGTTGAGGCATTGAATCTTGTTTACTTGGTTTTGGCTCAATAGCTTAATTATTTCTAATGTTAGGATTTTTGAGAGACGAACTTGTTGAAAATGGGCCTTTTGAGCCGATGACTTTATAAATCTTTCTTGGATGATTTTATATGATTAATTGATGATATGTGGATGATTGTGGACGATTGAATATGATGTTTATCATGAAATGATATGTTGTTCCATTTTACTTGGTTTATGAAAAGTAGATGGAATTGTTGTGATATTTGGTAGGTTGATGTTGATGTGTGTGATGATGACTCTTAGGTGGATTGTGATTGTTGAATGTGTGGACATGTATACTTGATAATGCAATTGTTGTTGAGATAGTCAATGTAATTGGAGGTGTACTTTTACATTGGTGATTTGTAAGAGAGGAGGTGTACTCTTGCATTTGTTATGTTGAAGTTGTGCATTGTCGGGTTCTTGTTGTATGTCCATGCATCATGATCATATTGAGTCGTATGTGAAATGTAAGAGAGGAGGTGTTCTCCTACATAGGTGATTGGTAAGAGAGGAGGTGTTCTGTTACTTAGATGTTTGGTTGGCATCTATTGTTGTTGTTATGGTACCACATGCATATATGTGTCGAGTATAGGCGCATTGCATATTGAAATGGTGTTTTGTTGTGGTAAATGAACGATGTTTGTTCGTGATGAACATGTTGATGAATTGCGATGTTTGAATTTGTTGTATGAATGTATTTATTATTGTTAACTGTTCATACAAGCTATTTGAGAAATGAATTGGATTATTGATGTCAATTATTAAATGTTGATTATGATTAATGTAATGCTTACTCCCAGTGGTTTTGCCGCCTACCTGTCTGTATGGATGGGTAGACGCTGTGCAGGATCTTGGTGAGTGCTTGGTGGATGTTTGGATGGCGGGAGCTTTCTCCGCTGTCGTGTCTTAGAGTCTAGGACATGCTCTGATTAGGCTTTAGTGTCTTATGTCTGATGTTGATCTGTTTTATAGTCCATGTGTTTAGGACTTGGAGGATTTATATGCTGATGTATTTTGACCATGGCATGTATTTGAGGAGTTATATGTTTTGTTCCGCTGCGACTGTTGATATATTATATATACATGTATGATTGGATTTTGGATTTTGTGTTAGACGTAGCGTCTATTTCTTAAATATTTGTTATATTCGCGTGTTTTATCGCTTTAATAGAAATAGGTCGTTACATCAACAAATCTTCCAAACTCTGAATAGTCCTCTCCGTCTGACCATCAGTCTGGGGATGATAAGCAGCACTCAACCTCAACTTAGTTCCCAAAGCAACTTGCAAGCTCTCCCAAAACTTAGAAGTAAACCTCGGATCCCGATCCGACACAATACTAGAAGGAATACTATGCAATCTAACAATTTGCTCAATGTAGATCTCAGCCAACTTCGCCACAGACATACTGGTCTTGATAGGAACAAAATGTGCCGACTTCGTCAACCGATCAACAATCACCCAAATCGAATCAAAACCCTTAATAGTCTTCGGCAACGCTCCGACAAAATCCATAGAGATACTATCCCACTTCCACTCTGACACAAACAACGGTTGCATCAAACCTGACGGTTTCTGATGTTCAATCTTAGACTTCTGACAAACCAGACAAGCATACACAAATTTCACAATCTCCTTCATCATTCCAGGCCACCAAAACAACCTCTTCAAATCCTGATATATCTTAGTCTCTCCTGGATGAATACTCAAACTACTTTTGTGACCTTCTTCCAAAATCCGTCTCTTAAGCTCAAGAACATCTGGTACACAAACACGATCACGAAACATCAAAACACTATTCCCGTCCAATCTAAAATCTCCACCTTTACCTTGATTAACCAACACCACTCGATCTACAAGTTCCAAATCTTCCTTCTGACCATTCTTAATCTCTTCCAAAATATTACTCGTCAGCTTCAACATTCCCAACCTCACACCCTCCGGTATCAACTCACTAACCAAACTCAAATCTCAGAACTGCTCAATCAACTCCAATTCTTTAACCATAAAAGCAGACATATGCAACGACTTCCTACTCAAATCATCAGCAACAACATTCGCCTTCCTAGGATGATAACTCAACTGAAAATCGAAATCCTTAAGATACTCCAACCATCTTCTTTGCCTCATATTCAACTTCTTCTGATCAAACAAGTACTTCAAACTCTTGTGGTCACTGAACACTTCAAACTTAGAACCATACAGATAATGCCTCCAAATCTTCAACACATACACAACGGCCGCTAATTCCAAATCATGAGTCGGATAATTCTTCTCATGCACTTTCAACTGCCTCGAAGCATAAGCCACAACCTGACGATTCTGCATAAGCACACCACCAAGACCCATCTTAGAAGCATCACAATACACGACAAACGATTCCTTCGGATTCGACAAAATCAACACTGGAGCTGAAGTCAACCTCTTCTTCAACTCTTGGAAACTCTTCTCGCACTCAGCATCCCAAACATAAGTTTGTCCTTTCTGAGTCAACTGCGTCAATGGCAACGTCAACTTAGAGAATCCCTCAATGAACCTCCGATAATAACCTGCTAAACCAAGAAAGCTTCTAACTTCAAAAACAGACTTAGGTGATTCCCACTGCAACACTGCATCAACCTTCGACTGGTCCACGACAATACCACCTTTAGAAATCACATGACCAAGAAAACTCACTTCCCGCAACCAAAACCCACACTTTAACAACTTAGCAAACAACTTCTTCTCCTTCAAGACTCCCAACACAATTCTCAAATGTTCGGCTTGCTCCTCTTCCGACTTCGAATACACCAAAATATCATCTATAAACACCACCACAAAACGGTCCAAAAAAGGATGAAATATTCTATTCATATATTCCATGAAGACACTTGGCGCATTAGATACTCTAAATGGCATCACAGAATACTCATAGTGTCCATACCTCGTTCGGAACGGATTTTTGGATATATCTTCCGCCTTTACTCTAATCTGATGATATCCCGATCTCAAATCAATCTTGCTAAACACTTGCGCACCAACTAGTTGATCCATCAAATCATCAATCCTCGGAAGCGGATACCGATTCTTAATCGTCACCTTATTCAACTGCCGATAATCCACACACAACCTCATGCTTCCATCCTTCTTCTTAACCAACAACATAGGAGCACCCCACGGAGAAACACTTGGCCTGATAAACCGCTTCTTCCAACTGCTTCTTCAATTCACCCAACTCTGATGCAGACATCCAATACGGTAAAATCGAAATAGGACTCGTTCCTGGTACCAAATCAATTGCAAACTCAACTTCCCTCTCTGGCGGTAACTCGGTAATGTCATCCGAAAAAACTTCTGGAAACTCTTGCACTACCGGCAAATCACCAACTCCTTTCTCACTACTTTCCTTCAAGGAAGCAAACATCATAAACACAATAGCCTCACCGTCCAAAGACTTCTTCACTTGCTCCGCGGTCAAGAACTTCCCACCTTCCTCAGCTTCATCAAACTTGCGACACTTGTGCACCAAGGTATCAAAGTCTCGGATCTCCTGAATACACATATACTGGTAGATATCGGGCCTCAAACTGCTCTCAAACTTCACACACTTAGAAACCATCGCATCCTCCACATTGATGTACGGGCAAATCCTCGAAAGCTCTTCAAACTTTGCAGCATACTCAGCCACTGAACGTTTCTCTTGCTTCAAGTTCAAGAATTTCACTTCCTTCTTGGTCCTCAAATCCTCAGGAAAGTACTTCCTCAAAAACTCAGTCTTGAACCAAGCCCAAGTCACAACTTCTCCTCCAGCCTCAAGCCTTCCCTTAGCATTGGTCCACCAATACTCAACCTCCTCAGCAAGCATATGAGTAGCCATCCTGACCTTCTGATCCTCACTAGTCACCATAGCACGAAAGATCCTCTCCATGGCTTGCATCCATGTCTGAGCTCCATCCAGGTCATACCTACCCTTGAACGTCGTCGGACTGTTTCGCAAGAAACGATCAAGCCTCCGCTCCTCAGCCTCTCCAGGATCGCGATGACCAAGCGCCGCCTGCTCGTTAGCCTGAGCCAACACAAGTGCCAATACAGTCAAAGCCTCTGCAATCGCTCCATCATCTCTACCACCAGCCATCTCACTTCTTCACAAAACCAACCAACAGATAAGAACAACAGCACAACAAACAAGTACCGAAGGTAACTCATTACCATTCGCACACAAACAGGAAAATTCAACGGATGCTAGTCCGGACAAAACTAACCAGACTCTGATACCAACTTGTAACGCCTATTTCTATTTAAGCGATAAAACACGCGAATAAAGCAATTATTCAAGAAATAGACGCTACGTCTCAACAAAATCCAAATCATCGTGCATATATAAAGTATCTCAACAGTCGCAGCGGATACAAATCATACATCTCCAAAATATACATGCCAAGATCAATACACATAATCATATAAATCCTCCAAATCCCGACAAATGGGTAAATCTCCAACATGAATAAATCCAAGACAGATAATCTAAAGTAATCATAAACAGACACCTAGATCAGAGCCTATCCTAGACTCTACAGACACGATAGCGGAGATAGCTCCCACTATACAAGCAACCACCAAGCAACTCACCATAACGACTAATCCTGCACAACGTCTACCCATCCAAACAGACAGGTAGACGGTCGAAACCACTGGGGGTAAGCTTTACATTAATCATAATCAACAAATAATAATAATAATTGACATAAACAGTTCAATTCAATTCTCAAATAGTTTGCATGAACAATTAACTTCCATAATTACATTCATCAAATAAATTCAAGCATCACAGCTAGCACTCATCAAACACGTTCATCATCAACAGACATCGTTCACATGCCACATCAAGACATCATTTCAATATGCAATGCGCCTAGACTCGACACATATATGCATGTGGTGCCAAATCTCCTCAAGGTCGTCACCCATGATGTAACAAAAACAACATATGTAAGAGTCCATCTCCTCTTACAATTCACCTATGTAAAAGTTCATCTCCTTTTACATTTCAACATATGACTCGATATGATCATGATTCATGGACGTACAACAACGACCCGATAATGCACAACTTCAACACAACAACTATCAATGACAATGTAAAAGTACACCTCCAATTACATTGACTAGCTCAACAACTTTTGCATTATCAAGTATACATGTCCACACATTCAACAATCACAATTCACATAAGAGTCATCATGACACACATCAACATTAACTTACCAAATATCATAACAATTCCATATACTCTTCATAAACCAAGTAAAATGGATCAACACATCATTTCATGATAAACATCATATTCAATCGTCCACAATCATCCACATATCATCAATTAATCATATAAAACCATTCATGAAAGATTTATACGGTAATCGGTTCAAAAGAACCATTTTTAACAAGGTTCGTCTTTCAAATCATAACATTCAAAATAATTGAAATGATTGAACCAAAATCAAGTAAACAAGATCCAATGCCTCAACTAAGTATACCTCTAGGTCACATATAAGTGCAGTAGAGCATACGGTTACGTTTCACCGGCTAAATACGACGAAATCATGAAAATCACGAAGTTCGTCTCTCTTTATCATTTTTCAAGAAATTCCCCTTTTCAAAGCAAAACACGTTAGGTTCATCACATCACAGTTTAAATATCATTAAACACCTTAATTGAACTCATAAACATAAGTTTGAAGTTAGGAAACAATCCATAAGGTTTGGGTCGACTTAGAAATAGATATGCAGATTTTTCGTAAAATTTCTCTAAGACCTCCATGGAGTATTTTCATCTTAACTCATAAACCAAAAATCATTTTCAAGTCAAACCAAAGCCTCTGGAAAGCTAACAAAATTATCTACAACTTTCATGTTTACACTGAAAGCCAATTCAAAACAGAAACATGTGAAAAAGACTCAAGAACGCGAAACAGGGGATGCTGCCACTGTGCAGCTCGCCCCAGCGAGTAAGCTCACAAGGAGCCCCTCCTGCTCGCCTCCAGCTCGCTGTGGCGAGTTGGGACAGTCCTGTTACGGGAAAAACCCATTTTTTCACCCAAAAACCCCAATTTTGACTTCCCAAAGCTCAAATTTGCTCCCAAGGTTTGTTTAAACATTTCTAAACATGAAAAGACACTCAAAATCATGTAAAACTTGTCCCAAAACATCCTCTTAACAAAAATCATCATTTGACCCATTTTCATGAAAACCTTCAAGAACAACACAAATTCATAGCCAACTCAAAGATTATGATTACCCAAGGTTTCAATCATCAACAACAACACCTCACAACAACAACAACAACAACCAATCATGAATTCATCTCAATTCATCAACAACAACATCTCATATCATCAATTTACATACCCAAACATTGCATCACAACATAAGCACGAATTTCACCAATTAATTCCATAATAATCAATTATTCAAATAAGCACTTATGTAAAGAATTAGGGTAGAAGCTACAACTAAGTGATTATGATTAAAGTCTAACCTCTTACTTTAATTCTTCATAATCACCAACCAAGGCTTCACTTTAGCTCCCAAAGCTTGAATCTCTAGCCTCCTCTAGCTCTCTCTAGATCTTCCTCTTCAAACCCTAATCTCATCTCTTGTTCTTTCTCTTTCTACCTCTTCTCTCAATTGTGAAAAATGATGGTGTAAACCCTATTTCTCTACAAACTAGAGTTTATATAGGTTCTATCTAATTGAGCTCAACTCACAATGCCTTAATTGTAACGCCCTCCTTTTATTTAATTATTTTTATTAAGTTAGAATCTATTTATGTGATTTATTTATAAATATGAGGTGTTAGTATTTTATTATGTGGCATTATTCTATTATTTATTAGAATATGAGAATTATTAGTGTAAGTAGAATTGGAGGTTAGAATAGAAAGAAGAATAAGTTATTGGGCCTAAATAGATTTAGGAAGAGTGATTAGTATTATAAATAAGGAAGCTTAGATTAGAAAGAGTTTTTACGTTAAACCGCTTTTTGGAGAAAGAGGAGAACTCAAAGAGAGAGAGAGAGAGAACCCTAAGAACGAAGAACGCAGCCGTTGGAATTCAGAAAAATAATCTAAGGTGAGGGTGAGACTATCTTGCATTAATATTAAGTTGTTAAATCATTAGATTACATCTAACAAGTTTGGGAGAGTTTGTGAGATTAAGAGGATTAGGGTTTATGAGCGATTTTGATGATTAGATGTTAAAGAACCGTAGAATTGATGAGAGAATCATGAACAGACCTTAGATATCCTATAGGAATGTTATTAGAAGTAGTTTGATGGTTAGAAACATGAGAATGGATGAAAAGTTGAGATTCTGAGAAAAAGTGATTTTAAGTGTTTTTGAGAAATAAGTGATTCTATGATAAGCTGTTTTGGAGATTTAAAAATATAATTTTTCTGTAAAATATGACAGGATTTGTCGAATAGAACGCGTAGGCAAAATCGGAATTGGAATCGGGGTAACGGTTAGGTTTTTACGGACGAAACGGTGAAACCGAAAAAAATGGGACTGCACAGAGCTGCAGCGCAGGTGGCTACTGCCTTCCCACGCCTGGGCGCAGTTTTCCACGCCTGAGCGCAGCAAGGCAGCCCCTCATGGGTGACTGCTTGTTGTGCTTTCGTTGCGTGCTGTTAGAACTTCGATTGTTGCGTTCTTGTGCCTTTTTCACCCGTTTCCGTGTTGAATTAGCTCTCGGTGTAAACATGAAAGTTGTAGATAATTGAGTTAGCTTTCTAATGGCTTTGAAGTGACTAGAAAATTATGTGTAGATTTTGAGTTTTGATGAAAATAGTCCAAGTGGGTCTTCAGAAAACTTTAAGAAAACTTAGCATAACTAATCCTAAGTTAGTCCAAAAACTTATGGTTGGTTTCCCAACTTCAACTTGAGTATTAGGGATTTAGTTGAGGTGTTTTATGAGTATTTGGCCTATGTCTTATTGATCAAACTTGATTTGCTTTTGAAGAATGTTTTGGACTTTGATATGAATGTAATTGATTAATGTATATGTGGTTATTGTTGTTGATATGTTGGAATGCATTATGTGAGTATTGTATGATACATAATATTATGATGTTCTATGATGGTAAGTTGATATGATTCATTTCTTATTGATGATATGATATTAAAGCACTGTTATATGCTGTAATTGCTGTTGTTTGTTGCTGTTAAACCTTGATTTAATGTTATAAGTAAAGTGACGTTGTTATAAATACATTAAGTAAATACTTGTGATGTTTAAGTTAGTGTGATGCATTCAATGATGATAATATGTTGTGAACTGTCCATATGCTGTCTATGTTGTTGCTGAATCTTAGTGAACATGTATAAGTCGGTCTAAGTCGTAAATATCTAAGAAGTTGTCCACATTAATGGAATTATGAGAGATGTTCATGAAGTTGTATAAGTTGTAGGAAGTTGAGTCCATTGCATACCCATATAAGTTGGTTGGGAGCTTGATGCTCTGTAGAGCCTATTTACGCTCATATAAGTTGGTTGGGAGCTTGATGCTCTGTAGAGCCTATTTACGCTCATATAAGTTGGTTGGGAGCTTGATGCTCTGAAGAGCCTATTTACGCTCATATAAGTTGGTTGGGAGCTTGATGCTCTGTAGAGCCTATTTACGCTCATATAAGTTGGTTGGGAGCTTGATGCTCTGTAGAGCCTATTTACGCTCATATAAGTTGGTTGGGAACTTGATGCTCTGTAGAGCATATTTACGCTCATATAAGTTGGTTGGGAGCTTGATGCTCTGTAGAGCCTATTTACGCTCATATAAGTTGGTTGGGAGCTTGATGCTCTGTATTGGTACCAAATGCATTTGCATATCAAGAGGTTTTAAGATGATTTAGGATGTCGAGTTGTCAAGTTGTTAGGATGCTAAGATGATTTTAGATGTTAAGAGTTGCATAGTCGAGTTGAGTCGCATTGTCGAGTTAAAAGAGGTTTGATTATGAAGTTTGATTGTGATTCGATGATTATGATTTAATGATGATGTTTGTTTATGAAGTTGATTATGAACTTGATTATGAAGTTGTTTCCAATAAATGCTATGTTTTGATAATGATACTTATGTGAATTACGTGATGATGCTTATGTTTATATTAGGTGTTAGATGTTGATGCTTATGAACATTATGGATGTAAGATGTTATGTGAATTATGATAAGATGTTTGTGAATTATGATAAGATGTTTAGTGATTTATGATAAGATGTTATGTGATTATGATAAGGTGTTTGTGACTAATATTTGTAGATATGTGATGATATTTATATGATTTATATGTTTAATATTATTGTTTGAGAAATCTCACCCCTTCTGTTGGAATGTTGCCCTTACGTTGGTAACGCGCAGGTAACCAGGACTAGCTGTTGATCGTGAGTAGACTCCTCACTTTGTGTTTAGGTGCTCTGATACGTAACGGGATGGGGGCTTGCTTTTACTTCTATTCCTTACGTGTCTTTTATGAATTTTATGAATAAATATTGAACCAAGACTTATGAGATTTTGATGAGGCCTGCGTGCCAAAACTTTCATTATGTTGAACTATTTTTCCGCTGCAAAGTTTCAGATTTTTGATATTGAATTTTGAAGGATAATTATTATTATCTATTTTATGACTTTCAAGAAGTATGTGACATTCCGTTTATGATTTAAATACTCTGATTTATTAAGAAATTTTCACGCTGGGAAAACGGGGTGTTACATTAATGGGCCAAACCCATTACTAATCTAACTCCAAAATGTTATTACTCACTTAACGGTAAAATGTAATAATAACGGTCACCTACCGATAATATAACAATTCACTACAACTTTCTAGCACTTAGTAAAATAATACTAGCCCTCACTAAGCACTAAAAATAATCCTCATCAAAATTACTAAATTACCCTTACTCACAAAATGACCAAAATACCCCTGAGTCCAAAATGACTAAAATACCCTTCTAACACCGAATTCTACAATTCCCGACCAAAATACACACAGAGGCAAATAATCACATATGAGCACACACAAACACACATAAATAAATAATAAAATAAATCTAGCGAAAAATCGGGCTGTTACACTGACGTCATCATCAGAAGCACATTTTCCTCAGAACCTCAATTAAGAGCTTCTGATGGACCATAGCTTCTGAACAGACTTCAGAACCTAAATTCCTATTCAAGAGCAAGCAAATTTTAATCAGACACAAAGTGCATGTTCAAATTTTTCTTTATAAAATCAAATCTTTCCACAGTTAAAGGCTTAGTAAATATATCAGCCCATTGATTCTCAGTATCAATGAATTGTATATCTAAAATTCCTTTTTGAACATAGTCTCTGATAAAGTGGTGTTTGATTTCAATATGCTTGGCTCTAGAATGTAGAATTGGATTCTCTGACAAACCAATAGCAGCAGTATTATCACAATAGATGGGAATACTATTAGCATTAATCTGATAGTCTTCCAACTGATGTTTCATCCAAAGTAGTTGTGTACAACAACTTGCAGCTGAGATGTATTTTGCTTCTGCTGTAGACATAGCAATAAGTTGCTTGTCTTTTGCTAGCCCAGGATATCAGATTATCACCCAGAAATTGACAATTGTCACTAGTTGACTTTCTTTGAATCCTATCACCAGCATAATCAGCATCACAAAATCCAACCAACTGATAATCTAAGGATTTCCTATAAAGGAGTCCAAGATTAGTTGTTCCTTTTCGATACATGAAGATTCTCTTAACAGCAGTTAAATGAGATTCTCTAGGATCTGATTGAAATCTTGCACACAAGCATACACTGAATAAAATATCTGGCCTAGATGTAGTGAGGTATATAACAGAGAACCAATCATACCTCTGTACAGCTTAAGGTATAACAGAAAACCAATCTTAACGGTATCTTTTTTGCTTAAGGTGCAGGTTGGATGCATTGGAGTGTTCATCACTTTACAATCTTCTAGCTTGAACTTCTTCAGAAGCTCCTTAGTGTATTTTGTTTGATGAACATATACTCCATCTTTGCTTTGATTGATTTGAATTCCAAGGAAGAATTTCAGCTCTCCCATCATGCTCATTTCAAATTCATCCTGCATTAACTTAGAAAATTTCTTGCAAAGAGATGCATTAGTAGAACCATATATTATATCATCAACATATATATGTACAACAAGAATGTCTTTCTCAAGAGTCCTTCTGAAGAGTGTTGTGTCAACTTGGCATCTTTTAAAATCATTTTTGAACAAGAAATTACTTAGTCTATCATACCAAGCTCTGGGAGCTTGTTTCAAGCCATATAGTGATTTCTTAAGTTTGTAAACATGGTCAGGATGCTTAAGATCCTCAAAACCAAGAGGTTGCTTGACAAACACTTCTTCTTCAATGACTCCATTTAGAAATGCACTCTTGACATCCATTTAATATAATATTATGCCATGATTAACTGCATAGGATAGAAGTAACCTGATTGCTTCAAATCTTGCAACTGGAGCAAAAGTTTCAGTATAATCAATGCCTTCTTGTTGACTGTAACCTAGTGCAACAAGTCTTGCTTTGTTTCTGGTTAGTTCACCTTGTTCATTCAACTTGTTTCTGAATACCCATTTTGTTCCAATAATGTTCTTATGCTGAGGTTTGGGTACCAGATCCCACACATCATTTCTTTGAAACTGATTAAGCTCTTCCTGCATAACAAGTATCCATCCATCATCTAAAAGTGCTTCATCAACTGTAACAGGTTCAATCATAGATAACAGTCCTATCATTGACTCTTCTTGTCTGAAGTATGATCTTGATCTTCTAGGACTCTCTTTGTTTCTAATGATTTGATCATCAGGATGTGAAGACTTGTACTTGAACGTATTCTTGGATTGACCAGCTTGCTGAGAGCCATCTTGAGCTTCATCAAAAGCGACTTCATCTTGTGCTTCTGAGGTGGGTTCAGCTTCTGGACTATATTCAAATTCAGCTATCTGATCAGGTTCTGGAGTATCTTCAGGAACCTGTATCTCTGCAACACTTTCATCTTGCTCTGGAGTTTTACTTCCAGGCTCTTTGTCATCAAATTTAACGTGCATTGATTCTTCAACACAAAGTGTTTCTGAATTATAAACTCTGTATGCCTTTGACCTTTCAGAGTAACTTAAGAAGATTCCTCTTTGAGCCTTTGCATCAAATTTCTTTAGGTAGAGCTTGTTATTTAGAATGTAAAATGTACATCCAAATTGATGAAAGTAATAGATATTGGGTCTTCTTCCCTTAAAGAGTTCACATGCTTTTTTCTCCAAGATAGGTCTGATATAGATTCTATTTTGGACATAACATGCTGTATTCACTGCTTCTGCCCAGAAATGTTTAGCCAAATTGTTTTCATGAATCATGGTTCTAGCCATTTCTTGTAAAGTTCTATTCTTTCTCTCTACACCCATTTTGTTGTGGAGTTCTAGGAGAAGAGAATTCATGGACAATTCCAAGTTTTTCACAAAAGTTTTCAAATGGCTCATTTTCAAATTCTCCACCATGATCACTTCTAACTTTCAAAATTTTCATTTCTTTTTCAGCTGTATTTGAGTGCAGGAATTACTGAATACATCACAAGCATTATCCTTGCTTTTCAGGAATTTTACCCAAGTCCATATAAGGATGTAGTGCTAACTGGTCCAAATAAATCAATGTGAAGTAATTCTAAGGGTCTGGAGGTTGAGACAATGTCTTTTGTTTTAAAAGATGATTTCACAATTTTTCCCTTCTGGCATGCACCACAAAGTGCATCTGAATGATAGTCAATGTCTGGTAGGCCTTTGACAAGTTGTAACTTACTAAGCTTAAAGATTAATCTCCAGTTAGCATGCCTCAACCTTCTATGCCACATCCATTTCTTATCATTCACTGATAGAAGACAAATTACCTTCTGATCAACCAGTTCAGAAAAATTAATTTTATAGACATTTTCCATTCTCTTTCCCTTGAATATTATGGATTTGTTTTCTTTGTTGATTACAGTGCAGTTGGTCTTTTCAAACATCACATCATAATCATTGTCACAAAATTGACTGATACTCAATAGGTTATGTTCAAGACCATCTACCAACCACACATTATTAATTGAGATAAAGGAGTTACCAATAGTTCCTGTACCAATGATCTTGCCAGACTGGTTGCCTCCAAACTTCACACTTTCTCCTTCTTTCATTGTGAGTGTGAGGAACATAGACTTCTCTCCTATCATATGCCTTGAGCAACCGCTGTCTAGGTACTTTTGCTTTTCCTTTGCTCTTAGACATATCTGCAGTATTGACATTTTCAGATTTAGGTACCCATTGTTTTATGGGTCCTTTCAGGTTAGTACTAGAAGTTTTACTCTTCACTTCTTGTACCTTGTTCTGTAAGTTTGGTAGCTTCTGGTTAACCATTACTTCAGGTTTATCAACCTTTGGTTTTGGTTTTCCAAGAGCAGTAACTGCTTTGTTCTTCTGAAACTTAGACCTCATGACCTCAGATTCAGGTTTCAACAGACTATGTGGAACATGTTCTGATCTCTTCAGAATCTTTATCTTTGAAGTCTTTGAATCAGAGTTTGTCATTACCTTTGGCTTAGAGTTCTTTGGCTTTAATGTAGTCTTAGCCTTAGAACTAGAAGCTTCAGGTTCTGACTGAACTACAGTTTTCAACTTAGCACCTTCAGGTACAAAGAAGGTTTTCAATCCTTCCTTGATGCATTCACAACAAGCTTTGAGACTGGTTTCATTAGGTTTCCCTCCTGAAAATCCAATCCCTTTACCATTGTTTCTGTAAATGCTGTAAATCATTGAAGCAACTTTGCTTCTGTCAATACCAGATATAATGAAATCTTCAAGGGCTATCTCATGCTTGCTTAAAGACTTTCCATTACACTTTTCTTGTAGCTTCTGACAAAGATACTTGAGCTTCTCTTCATAAGTTTTAGACTTAATTGCACTTTTGGCCCCCTATCTTTCCAAAAGTTGCGATTACGGCCCCCTAACTAATTTAAATACAAAACAGCCCCCTAAGTATTGATTCTTTGGCAGTTTTGGCCCCCTGGTCCATTTTTGACCTGGTCTTTGCTGACGTGGAACCCACACCCCTTATGTTTGGTGCCACGTGGATATTATTTTATTTTTTATTTTTTTTAAATTCATGCAGGCATTTTTTAATTAAATAAATTTAAAAAATATTAAAAATCAATTAAAAATCAGAAAAAAAAATTAAAAATCCAGAATTATTCAATTTCAAGGATGATTAAGCCTTTAAGGATGATTTTTAGGTTAAAAATTAAAAGGAATGGAAAAAGGAATAGGCGTGAATTAACATGAAAAACACGACACAACATCATAATCTTCATGATGCATCAGCCAGGAAATTCATCAATTCCTATATCTCTTTTCATCCTTTGTTAAACTAAAACCCTATCTTACCCTTATTCTCTCCCAACCCTTCTTTCCCGTCTCTCAACCCTTCTTTCACATCTTCATGCCCAAATCTTGCGGCAGAGAAAAAAAACCCAGAAAATCAAACATTGAAATTTCTTGTGTAAATAAACGTTGGGAAGTGCTCGCTGACCATTGATATTCCTGTTCGAACAATTCATGGGTTTTTTGGGTTAATATTTTTAGTTGGGTTTTTGAAAAGAAATTAACGTAATTTGATGGTTGGGGGTGGAATATTTTGCCCAGTTTGACGAAAACTCCGAATGAAGTTCTTAAGATCAGTATCCATATACTCAAAAACCAAATACAACACAGTTTTCCCTTCCTTGTTCTGTCCTTGTTTCACATCCAACAACCTAACACCAACAAACAAATACAACACAATTCTCCCTTCCTTATTCTCGAATGCTTCCTTCGCCGATAACACTACTGCGATTGTTTCACCGGGTTTCTCCATGATTGAATCGATTGAGAAAATTAGGGTTAGGGTTTGATCTGAAAACGGGTTTTTTGTTGAAGAAATGAAGATGAAGTGAAGGTCGGAGTTGGTAAGGGTGGGGGATTAGAAGAGCGCATGCTAGAGCGAAGTCTTTGATGGAGTTTGTTGGTGTGAGGAGAGTTGTGACGGAGATGGTTGATGAGTCATAGATTAGTCTAATTTAATGCTTTATTTAGTTTAGTTTTATTAAAGATTTAGTTTTATTTTATTGCATTTTATTTCCTTTTAGAATATTTTACTTTAAATTGCTTTTTATTATATTTTAGGAACGAATATATGGTGGAAGGTGTCTTGGAGCAAACGAAAGAGGACTGGAGCAAATACGGTGCAGAAATACGAAGATACGGGACAAAAATATGCTCCCACCAAGTCAGAAGCTTGGCACGGCCAGTGCCAACATGTGGCATGGCCGTGCCACCACCAGAAGCCACTTTTGCTGCTTTTCTTCAAGCCCAAGTTACCCTGTTGCAGCTTTACTGTTTTGCCCTTTTAGTTGCTTAGTTTCTAAGTCAATTGTAAAGCTATAAATAGAGTAGCTCTCCACCATAAACATTCACCTTTTACTTTGCATATTTTCAGTATTATTTCAATAAAGTCTTTATTTCCTTTTACTTTCTTTTCTCGCAATTTACTTTATCGCATTCTCTCTTCTTCCCCCATGTCTACGATGAACATGAGTGAGTAGACTTCTTTGTCTTGGGATCATTGGATAAGTCTAATGACGTAATCCGGATCATGCCAAGCCTTAAACCCTAATTATTTGTTACCTTAATTCCTAATCTAAATTCACTGTTTTAACATGAATTAATTATTATCAAACTGTGGAAGCGAACGCGGAGGGTTTGATAATGGTTAATTCATCATCACAGATATCAATTCATAAAGCGAACGCGGAGCTTTGATATCCGAACAAGTGAATTTAGACAAGGTTTGCGAAACATGAGAATAGTTTAGCAAACCTTGGGACACATAAAGTTTCGATCTTCAAGGGTCCCAAAGGCAATCACCCATGAGAATAGGTGTGGTTGTTGGAGGGATACACTCACTGACTTCGAGAGGAGCTGTGATATGCTAAAGAGAAACTTGTCCTTAGTAATTAAGATTAACGCATAATTATAAGTTTAAGGCTTGCTTGTGAAAAGATTCGTTGTTATGATGAACCAATGATCCCAAGGCTTTTTATTAATATTGTTATTTACCTTCAGCAAACAAACCTCCCTTTTACTAAACTTTTTCCTCCTCTAATCATTTTCTAAAAGTTAATTAGATTGACCAACTCCCTAGCGGAACAATACTCTACTTACTACTATTACTTCGATAGGCCGTGCACTTGCGGTTTGGCCCTATCAAGTTTTTGGCGCCGTTGCCGGGGAGTTAACTAACTTAATTAGCTTTTCTTTAGTGATTAGAATCCTCTATCTTCTTCTCTCTCTTTTTCTTTTTCTCTTTTTATTTTTCTGTTATCACTAACTTCTTGGGTTCTCAATTTTTTATGCGAAAAACCAGAAATCGAGTTGTAATAATCAACGAGATCAAAAGGTATTTGCATAAACGAAAGAGAGACGCACGAAATAATAGCATCATGGCCAATCGCACTCTCAAAGAGTATGCAACGCCGTCTACGGCTGAGCCACAAGCTGTTATTGTGTACCCAACGGTTGAGGATTACAACTTTGAAATAAAGCCTGCCCTACTTAACTTGGTGCAGGAAAACCAATTCTCGGGATCCCCCACTGAGGATCCCAATCTTCACATCTCTGTTTTCCTACGAATTAGTGGAACCATGAAGGAGAACCAAGAAGCCGTAAGACTTCATCTCTTTCCCTTTTCCTTAAGTGATAGAGCTAGCGCTTGGTTCCATTCCCTCGAAGTCGGTTCCATAACTTCATGGGATCAGATGAGGCAAGCATTCCTTGCCCGATTTTTCCCCCCATCCAAAACTGCTAAACTTAGGGACCAAATTACTCGGTTCAATCAAAAAGATGGGGAATCTCTCTATGAGGCGTGGGAGCGTTTCAAAGAAATTCTAAGACTTTGTCCCCACCATGGCCTAGAGAAGTGGCTTATAGTCCACACATTTTATAATGGCTTGTCTTATACCACTAAGATGTTTGTTGATGCAGCTGCAGGTGGAGCACTTATGAACAAGAACTATACGGAGGCTTACGCCCTGATTGAAGACATGGCTCAAAATCACTACAAATGGACCGACGAGAGAGCCATCACTAGTTCTTCACCCTCCAAAAAGGAGGCAGGTAAACACGAAGTCTCTACCTATGATCACCTTGCTTCTAAAATTGATACACTAACTGAAAAACTTGAAAAACTCAATGTTAGTGCTATCAATTCTGCCTTCTTGTGAAATATGTGGTATAACTGGTCATGCTGGTGTTGATTGCCAACTAGGTAGTGCTATTAATGGTGTTGAGCAAATGAACTATGCTCAATACAACCAAGGGATGAGACAAAATCAAATTTTTTATAAAAACCAAAATCCCTATGGACAAGTAGCACCACCCGGTTATGCAAACAACCAAAGATTCACTCAGAAATCCAATTTGGAAATTTTGTTGGAAAATTCTATTGCCAACCAAAACAAACAACTTCAAGAACTTAAAAACCAAACCGGATTTCTGAATGATTCTCTTTCCAAGCTCAATACCAAGGTCGATTCTATTGCTACTCACTCTAAAATGCTTGAAACTCAAATCGCCCAAATAGCCCAACAAGTGGCTACCTCTTCCCAAACACCGGGAGTCTTTCCTGGTCAAACCGAAGCCAATCCCAAAGCCCAAGTTAATGTCATATCTTTTGGGGGTAGTAAGTTAGGCGAAACTTTTGCTAAGGTTAAAAACATTGGGAAAGAAAATGTCAAGCCTTTAGGTGATAAAGTGGTGATAGAAGAAGCAAAACCACTTGAAGAAAACAAAACTCCATCCCCCTTAAATCTTGATAAGCTTAAACTAGAGGGTAAGTTTGAAAAATTTGTTAACATACTTAGGAAGATTTGCATTAAACTTCCCTTTGCTGAAGCTTTGTATAGGATGCCTCTATATGCCAAGTTTTTAAAGGAAATTTTTTCAAAGAAAAGGGCTATAGAGCATAATGGGACAATAGCCTTGGCCAAGGAAACTAGTGCAATCATTCAAGAGACACCCCCTAAGCTTAGAGATCCAGGTAGCTTTGCCATACCATGTGAAATTGGGAATGAAACCATAAACAAAGCCTTATGTGACTTAGGAGCTAGTGTTAGTTTGCTGCCTTTATCTCTTCTTAAAAGGATAGGGATAGGAGAGTTGAAATCTACCGAAATGGAATTAAAATTAGCTGATTGTCTACCATGAAACTTGTAGGATTTGTTGAAGACATACCGGTTAAAATAGAGGGGATATACATCCCAACTGATTTTGTAGTCGTCGACATTGAAGAGGACGATGACGTCCCGATAATCCTAGGTAGACCTTTCTTAGCCACTGCAGGAGCTCTTATAGATGTTAAACTTGGTAGGATTGTCTTTCAAGTGAGTGATACTATGGTAGGATACGAGTTGGAAGGTGTTATGAAAGGTCCCGCTCTCTACTCTTGTTGCATGCTTAACGATCATGTTGTGAAAGAACGTTTTATAGCGTCATCTACACAGTATGATATCTTTGATCCATTCTAAGGACTCTTTCTAACCGTCAAGCTAATGACACTAAAAGAGCGCTTCGTGGGAGGCAACCCACGCATTTATTTGCTTTAGTTTGTTTGTTTTCTGTTGTTTTAAGTGTTTTGTAGGTAATTGTCCGAGTGTGATTCAAGAAAAACTGAAAAATCTAAAGCCCCCAGGACCAGAAGGTTGGCACGACCCGTGCTAAGGCTGGCACGGCCGTGCCAGGTCTTTCAAGCAAAATTGAAGCCCTAAAGTCAGAATGTTGGCACGGCCCGTGCCAAGGGTGGCACGGCCGTGCCCGACCTCTAGCCCCTATATACTCACATTTTTTCTCTTCTTCTCCCTCATTCACAAACCACAACCTTCTTTCATCTTCTAAACCTCTCTCTAAACCTCCATAACTATCAAACCTCAAACCTTCATATCTCCACCAAATCACTCACTTCTTTCACTAAAACAATCACAAGCTTCATTACAAACACGAACCACCAATCAAAAACAACTTTCAGCCACTCAAACACACAATTCACCAAAACCCTAATCTTTCAAAACCCAACCCAAACACCACAAAATCTTGACCAATCTCTACATCTAAACCCATAAACCTTCCTAAAACATAAAACCCAACCCTAACCTTCACCTAAAACTCAAGGTCAACCAAAGGTCAAGGTTCAATGGCTTCAAGGAGAAGTGGCAAGGAGCAAGCAAGCTCTTCCGGAGGTCCTCCACAAAAGAAAAGAGCACCGGCTAAAAATCATGGCATCACCTTCAAGGATAGCAACCAAAAAGAAAGGTATAAAGTTCTTATCACTAAACCTTTGCATCCTTGTAGGTACCCTGATTCTCATACTATGAATGTCTTAGAGATTAGGGACAATGCTTTTGAATTGCTGAATAGATTAGGATGGGGTGAGATGCTTAGACCTATGAGGGGGTATGAAAATTTTACCTATGAGTTTTTAAGTTCCATACAATTCAAGAAAGATAAGTTGAATTTCGATGACCCCGATCATAGAGTCTCCTTCCGGCTTTTGAATATTGATTACGAGATGTCCCTTGAAAACTTTTGCAATGAAATGGGCTTCGCAAATGCGGGGTTCATACATGACTCTTGGAATCAAGCTCTAAAGCTGGAAGACTATGACCCTGCTAGCTTTTGGAAACGCATCACCGGTTTAAATCAAAATGTTTCACGTTCCAACAAGGCTAGTAAAATTCACAACCCAGTCCTTAGGTACCTTCAAAGGGTAATGGCTTGTACCATTTGGGGTAGGAAGGAAGTAGGAACATGTATGACGGATGAACTCTTTATGCTTTGGGCTATGCTTCATAATAATCCCGTGAATACTTGTTTTTACATGCTTGACTACCTTGCCTCAATAGGAACTAAGCCTAATCTTGTAGCTGACATAGTGGTCGGGGGGGTTATCACATTCATTGCTAGGAAGTTTGGAATAAGTGAGGAAGAGGGGATAAAACCAATTGAGGGCAACAATAGGCTTAACATAGAGACTCTAATCTATATGAAAATCATCAAGCTTCATCCACCCATGCAATATGCCCTTAAACTCAATGTACCTATTCTATTTTTGCTTCCTAACCCATCTCGGACTAACACCGAGGTGGAGGAAAATTTGTTGTATGTTGATAATGAACAGGTACATGAGCACAATGAAGAAGGAGAAGGTGCAAACTTGCACCATGAGGGAGAGCACCATGACCATGAATCCGGAGAGCTCAATAATGATGAAAGATGGGCATGGATGCGAACCGAGGTCGAGAGGATAACCACCGAGCAACAAAGGCAAGATGTAGAACTTTTGGGGCTGAGAAATGATGTCCAAAGGGGCAACCGCTTGTCGGAAGAAAACAATCAAATGCTCCGAAGGATGATGCACCAATTCAATCTCCAAGGTCCTCCATATGGACCTCAATGAGAAAATGTGAGCTTTCCTCTTCCTCCCTTCTCTCTTCTCTCTTTTCTCCTACTCTTCTTCTACTCCTTCTTTCTTCTTCTTCTACTTCTTCTTCTTTTAATTTCTTTTTTTTTTCTTTGAATCATTGAGGACAATGCTTCCCCTAAGTGTGGGGGGGGGGGGGGGGGGCTAATAAAGTGTCTAGAGTCGTAGTGTTCCCAAACTCCCTTGAACTTTATTCTTTTGTTTTGTTTTTATAGCAAGAGGCATGACTAGTAGCTTGTTTTTAATGTAAAATATGGCATAAATTTTTTTGTTTTGTCTCTTCTTTAAAGGTTGTTTCTTGTACATAAAAGTAGTTTCTTGTGTTTCTTGTGTTCTTGCTATACCCATATCATGTTTTATTGTGAAAATCTCCAATGAGAAAAGCACCCGGTTGCAATCCTTGAGTAAATGTATGAATAGGTATTTTAAGGAGCACGTTCTGTCTTTAGTGTTAACTTAGACCCTTTAAAGTCTTAAGAGTAAAAGTAGTATAAGTTTGTGTGGGAAAATAATAAATTGCTCTTAATTGTTATATTCTTCTTAATTTGTTAATGATAAATGGGGCGGGAGAATGGCACCAACATGTGGGGGGGAAGGATAATCCCTAACTTCCTAATTGTGGTGGTGACTCCCTAATTTGAACTTAAAGTGAAACAAACTCATCAATGCTAGGGGAAAGGACAATTACATCCAAAAAAGACTTCCTATGCGGAGATGAAACAAATAAATAATTTTGCAGCACTGTTTAGGGTGATTTTGAATCTAGGAGGAAAGGACAATTACATCCGAGAAGACTTCCTATGAGGATAGATAGCCCCTAAGCATCTGCAGCCCCTTGTGCTTAATTGTTAAATTAATTTAATCTTAACTTGAATTCCCATCACTCTTATATGAAATGAAGAAAGGACTTTTCTCGGTTACTTTAGCATTAAGGATAGAACCTGTTCCTCATAATATCTGTCTTATACAGGAGCAAGAAAAAGGTTGGACTGCACACACACACTCACTTGAGACTTGATGTTGGGTAGAATAGGTTCATGAGAAATGTTTGAAACTGTAATTAGTGTACTTGAAGCAAAACCTTTCTTTTGAGGCATGTGTTCTTAATATTGCCATGATTAATCTTTTGTTGCTGCTATGTCTATTGCCTTTTGCTTGAGGACAAGCAAAGATTCAAGTGTGGGGGAGTTTGATGAGTCATAGATTAGTCTAATTTAATGCTTTATTTAGTTTAGTTTTATTAAAGATTTAGTTTTATTTTATTGCATTTTATTTCCTTTTAGAATGTTTTACTTTAAATTGCTTTTTATTATATTTTAGGAACGAATATATGGTGGAAGGTGTCTTGGAGCAAAAGAAAGAGGACTGGAGCAAATACGGTGCAGAAATACGAAGATACAGGACAAAAATATGCTCCCACCAAGTCAGAAGCTTGGCACGGCCAGTGCCAACATGTGGCACGGCCGTGCCACCTCCAGAAGCCACTTTTGCTGCTTTTCTTCAAGCCCAAGTTACCCTGTTGCAGCTTTACTATTTTGCCCTTTTAGTTGCTCTCCACCATAAACATTCACCTTTTACTTTGCATATTTTCAGTATTATTTCAATAAAGTCTTTATTTCCTTTTACTTTCTTTTCTCGCAATTTACTTTATCGCATTCTCTCTTCTTCCCCCATGTCTACGATGAACATGGGTGAGTAGACTTCTTTGTCTTGGGATCGTTGGATAAGTCTAATGACGTAATCCAGATCATGCCAAGCCTTAAACCCTAATTATTTGTTACCTTAATTCCTAATCTAAATTCACCGTTTTAACATGAATTAATTATTATCAAACTGTGGAAGCGAACGCGGAGGGTTTGATAATGGTTAATTCATCATCACAGATATCAATTCATAAAGTGAACGCGGAGCTTGATATCCGAACAAGTGAATTTAAACAAGGTTTGCGAAACATGAGAATAGTTTAGCAAACCTTGGGACACATAAAGTTTCGATCTTCAAGGGTCCCAAAGGCAATCACCCATGAGAATAGGTGTGGTTGTTGGAGGGATACACTCACTGACTTCGAGAGGAGCTGTGATATGGTAAAGAGAAACTTGTCCCTAGTAATTAAGATTAACGCATAATTATAAGTTTAAGGCTTGCTTGTGAAAAGATTCGTTGTTATGATGAACCAATGATCCCAAGGCTTTTTATTAATATTGTTATTTACCTTCAGCAAACAAACCTCCCTTTTACTAAACTTTTTCCTCCTCTAATCATTTTATAAAAGTTAATTAGATTGACCAACTCCCTAGCGGAACGATACTCTACTTACTACTATTACTTCGATAGGCCGTGCACTTGCGGTTTGGCCCTATCAATGGTGGCGGTTTTGGGAGGAATGTATGGTGTTGCGGCGAGAGAGGATGCGATTGAGTTTGATAAGCGGAGGAGAGTTGCTTGGAGAGTTGAAGGTGGTGATTCTGAAAAGGGGTTTGATCTGAAAAGGGTGTTGCTTTGCAAGGGTCTATTTTCTTTTTCATTTTTTTTTAATTTCTTCCATTTTTTTTAAATTTCTCTAATTTCAAAATATCAGCAAGCTTTAAAAAAAATAAAAAATAAAATAATATCCACGTGGCACCAAACATAAGGGGTGTGGGTGCCATATCAGCAAAGATCAGGTCAAAAATGGACCAGGGGGCCAAAACTGCTAAAGAATCAATACTTAAGGGGCTGTTTTGTATTTAAATTAGTTAGGGGATCGTAACCGCAACTTTTGGAAAGATAGGGGGCCAAAAGTGCAATTAAGCCTAAGTTTTACAAATGAAGTCAAAGCCTCTAAGTGCCAATAGAGTTGATTCTTGTTGTTTCATCAAAACAACATATTTTTCTTTTAAATCTTCAACTCATTGGTTCTAAGCTCAAAATGTGTAAGGAGTTCTTAAAGAGACTCAATAAGTTCTTCTCTGGGAATCTTAGAATATACCTCATTTTCATCTTCAGAGTCTGAGTCAGGATCTGCTTCTGAAGTCTCAGTAGCCACTAACCCCACAGCTACCTTAGCATCTTATTCAGCTTCTTCCTTTTCAGACCTAGATTCACTATCCAAATCTTCCCAGGTTGCCATTAAACACTTTTTAATCTGCGTTCTGAATTTCCTTGTGTTGAAACTTGATTTCTTTGACTTGTCCTTTGATTTCTCCTTCTGAAGATCAGGGCAATCAGCAATAAAGTGTCCAGGCTTCTTACAGTTGAAGCAACCCTTATGATCTTCTTTCTTGGAGCTCTTGTAGCTGTAACGCCTCCTTTATATTTAATTATTTTAATTAGTTTTACAATATATTTATATGTATATGAGGGATATATGATTTGTTGAGATTAGATGTCTTTTTATAATTTAGTTAATATATTTTGTTGAGTGATATTTTGTTATGTTATATGTTGGTATTTACTAGCATAATATATTTGTTAATTGTTATAGATATATATTTGTTATTTGGTGTATTATTATATATTTAGTAGAGAAATATTAATTATTAGAATATGAGAATTATTAGTGTAAGTAGAATTGGGGGTTATAATAGAAAGAAGAATAAGTTGTTGGGCCCAAAATAGATTTAGAAAGAATAGAAAGGATATAAATAGAGGAAGCTAGGTTGAGAGAATAGTTTACAACATACGTTCAGTTTTGGAGAAAAAGAGGAGAAAAGAGAAGAGAAGAACCTAGGAGAGAAGAAGCTGCGATTTCTGCATATTAAGGTGAGGGTGAGACTATCTTCCATTAATATTAAGTTGTTAAATCACTAGATTACATCTAACAAGTTGGGGAGAGTTTGTGAGATTAAGAGGATTAGGGTTTATGAGCGATTTTGATGATTAGATGATGAAGAACTGTAGAATTGAGGAGAGAATCATAAACAGACCTTAGATATCCCATAGGAATGTTATTAGAAGTAGTTTGATGGTTAGAAACATGAGAATAGATGAAAAGTTGAGATTTTTAGGATTCTGCCCGAGCCTACTGTCATCGCTCGCCACTGCGAGCAGAATCGCTCGCCATTGCGAGCTAACCCAATGAACTCGCCACTGCGAGCAGAATCGTTCGCCATTGCGAGTACCCCAGATGCTCGCCACTGCGAGCAAGAACACTCACCATTGCGAGTAATGCTGTTAGTTGCCCAAATTCGTTTTGCTTGCGATCCTTTCGCACGTGTAGTAATGAGTGATCCTAGAATTAAGAATGAGGGTTGTTTAGACTGATTAAAGCTGCACATAAGCCGAGTTAGGTGATAGTGAATATTAGCAAAGAAGTATTGGTTTATAAGTATTGTTTATGATGTTTTTTTTTTATGATAAGTTGATATGATTCATTCCTTTAATGATGATATGATATTCAAGCACTGTTATACGTTGCATTTGTTGTTGTTTTTTGTTGTTGAACCTTGATAAATTGTTGTGAACTGTCCATATGCTATCTATGTTGCTGTTGAACTTTAATGAAGTTGTATAAGTCGGTCTAAGTTGTAAATATCCAAGAAGTTGTCTACATTAATGGAATTATGAGAGATGTTCATAATGTTGTCTAAGTTGTAGAAAGTTGAGTCCATTGCATACTCATATAAGTTGGTTGAGGGCTTGATGCCCTGGAGCTTTTGCTCACTATGTCGGGGGTTTGATGCCCTGAAGAGCCTATTTACGCTTATATAAGTTGGTTGGGAGCTTGATGCTCTGTATTGGTACCAAATGCATTTGCATATCAAGAGGTTTTTGCGATGATTTAAGATGTTAAGATGTCAAGTTGTCGAGTGTCAAGTTGTTAAGATGTCAAGATGTCACGTTGATAAGTTATTAATGAAGTGCTATGATGAATGAAGACGAATGATTATGACATTTATGTTGATGATTGATTATGATGTTATATAATTTATGATAAGATGTTACGTGAATTATGATATGACTATATGTGATGTTTTATGAATATATTTATGATGATGCATGATAACGTTGTGTTTGTACTTAGGATGCTATAAGTTGATGTTTATAATTATGTTGATATATGAAGTGATTACGAATTTGATTATGAAGTTGTTTCCGGTAATGCTATGTTTTGATAATGATACTTATGTGAATTACATGTTGATGCTTATAATTAATATTGATGCTATGTGATGATGGTTGGTGACTATTATTTGATGTTATATAATGATGTTTAAGATTAGTAATTGATGATATATGAAGATGTTTATGATTTGTGTTATGATAGTTTATGACTAATGTAGGAAGATTAATGATACTAGTTAAGGAAGTTTAAGTTGTTAGATATGATTAATGAGTTATAAGATATTTAAGTTGTTGAATGTGCTTTATATGATTTATATGCTTAATACTTTTGTTTGAGAAATCTCACCCCTCTGCTTGGAAATGTTGCTCTTCGTATGGGTAACTTGCAGGTAATCAAGATTAGCTGCAGTCGTGGGTGGCTATCTCTCACTGTGTCCTTAGGTGCTCTGATACGTAACGGGATGGGGATTTTGATTCTATTTTTCTGTTCCTTTACGTATTGCTTTTGAAGTTTAAGAATTATTATTGAACTAAGATTTATGAGACTTTTATGATGAGGCCTGCGTGCCGAGACTATTTCTATTGTTAAACTAAATCCGCTGCGAAGTTTCTTTAAATATTACGTTGATGAATTTTTGAAGGATAAATTATTATCTATTTTGTTAAGATTTTATGATAAAGAGATGTAGCATTCCGTTTATGTGACTTACTCTGATAATTTATTATGAAATTTTTACGTTGGGAAAACGGGGTGTTACAGTAGCCACCTCTCTTACTCAGAAACTTCATGTTCTTCCTCGCCAGATACTCAAGCTTGTTGGAAAGCATAACCATCTTCTCAGTAGGATCTTCATCAGAGTCTCCATCAGGTGACTCATCATCAAATTCAATAACTTTAAAAGCTTTTGATGATTTCCCTTTAGATGGTAGAGCAATAGATTTACTCTTCTTAGCATGCTCATGTTCATTAAGACTTATCTCATGAACTTTGACAGAGCTGACAAGATCTTTAACACTCAAAGTGTTTAAATCTTTAGCTTCCTCAATAGCTGTAACCTTAGGTCTCCATCTAGCAGGAAAGCTTCTTAGTATCTTGCTAACATGATCCGAAGCAACATAACTCTTCTTCAGTATTTGTAGTCCAGAGACTAGGGTTTGAAACCTTGAGTACATCTCCTCAATAGTTTCATCATCCTTCATCTTGAACAACTCATACTGATGAACAAGCGTAAGAGCTTTTGCTTCTTTGACTTTCTTGTTGTCTTCATAGTTAGAACAGAGAGAAGCAAACATTGCTTTAGCATTGGATTTGTCACTCATCTTCATATACTCTGCTTTAGGTATAGCAGTGACAAGTGCTCCTCTGATAATATGATGCTTCTTGTAGAGTTTCTTCAGAGCAGGAGTGTGTTTCTTTCTGTCAACAACAACTCCTTCTTCATCAAGAACCAAGTCACCAACACCATCTTCAAGTATGTCCCATAGTTCTTCATCTAACCCCATGACATAGCTGTAGAAGTTGGTTTTCCACCAAGAAAATTCTTCAGGATCTCCATTGAACTTAGGAATCTTTCCAAAGTTAGACTTCTTGTTGTCACCATAGTCAAATGGAACAGCATTGTTGTGCGCAGGTCCAACATTAGAGGATTCACCAGACATGTTTTTCTCAGACCAAGGCTCTAGATACCAATTGAAGGTGAGAAAAACACAAGAAGGGGGGATTGAATTGTGTTAGCTTTTTCTTCGTTTTCTCTTAAGCTGAAACTCACTGTTCAGAAGCAAATAGAGACTGCTTCTAAAGTGATGTTCAGAACTAACTTGCAGCGGATAAAAACAGAGAGAGAGAGAGAGAGAGAGAGAGAGAGAGAGAGAGAGAGAGAGAGAGAAAGAGAGAGAGAAGAATGACACAAAGCAATTATACAGGTTCCTTCCACAAATCGGAAGTAGTCCTGTCCCCCTTGCACTTCCAAGGAGAGTTCACTATAATGTAATATCTGATTACAACTGCTCACTGCTACAACTAGTAAGAGACTTCAAATTGCTCAAGCACACAAGCAAGAGACTTCCTATGCTCCTGAACACAATCAAGAGACTTCTAATGCTCAAGCACAACTGCAAGAGACTTCTAATTAAACAGAATTACAAAGAAAAATGTTTGAGGTTGAACACTTGATATACAATCAGTGGTGTTCACAATACAAATCAGATACGGACTCTTAAGACTCTAGAATTTCTAAGATATGTACTTTGAAACAGAAATTCTAAGTGAACTTTGAATGCAGAACAATTTCAGCAGAGTGTTGGCACTTGTAAATTGTTGTTGAGTCTGATTACCATTCTCTAAGTCTTCACTCCTTTATATAGAGGTGTGAAAGAGAAGTTGTGAAATTGCCTGCACATCAAAAAAGGGTCGTTTGAAGCTTAATCAATCACCAATGATCTTTTGCCTGATATGGTAGTTGTCTTATGAAGGATCAATTTGAAATGCATTCCCATTGTGAAGGAACGTCGTTGCAGGCAGAGCTGTTTTTCTTGTCTTGTAGCAGAGACAAAGCAGAGTAGTGGAGGTAGTGGTTGTACACTTCGTACAATTGTACTTTTGTCAACGCTTTTTGAAGATAAGCATCCATTGCCTTTAAATCCATTCAAAATGACCGTTGCTTTATATTTTCAGTCTTCTGCATTGCTTAGACGAGTTTAAATCCATTGAACAGCCCTTGAAGCTTTAAGTCTTGCATCTTCTGATGAACTTCAGCTTCTGGTGATCTTTAGCTTCTGATGAGATGCTTCTGATGAACTTGCTTCTGATGACGTCATCACTTCAGGAGCGCTTTGTCTTTAGGAGCACTTTTGACTTCAGGAGCACTTCTCTTCAGACGCTTTAAGCTTCCTTTTTGTTGATTTCTTAGCTCTCTTTTGTTCATCCAGAACCTATTTAAGATGTCAAATTTTGTCTATGGTCTTGTACACTTGAACAAATATTAGCTAGTCCAATTGACAATTTTTAATATCTTGTTATCATCAAAACTCTCAAGGTTCATTGTTAAACACATTTTGTTCCAACAAGAATGACATTACTGGCTGAATGGAGGGGGGAGAAGAGCTTTTGCTGCACGGCTAAGGAAGATATCCACCTCGACCGGAGTGGATGGGAAGTTACTTCGTAAACGTGTCGAAGAGGAGTATGAAGTTGAAGATGGTAATCCGGCGGGGTTTGGCGAGCATGTTGTAATTTTGTAACATTACCCCTTAAAAGAAGGAATGAAATAATAGAGGGAAGTAGTGAAGATCATAAGACTTTATCAAAAGGTTTGAAAGGATCATACAGCTGAATCAAAAGACATGAAAGGCGGATCTTGAACCAATTATTTACCGGCAATAACATTATTATCTTGTAATTTCCATGATTATTAATACATTATAATTTATTTTTCTCTTATAGCTTTTGTGTTCCTTTATAAATGAAGCCGCTTTGTTCATTATGGGATGAAACCTTTGCATATTTTAATTTATTTTTAGTGACTTTTTTAAATATTTCAGCGATTACTATAAGAGTAGTCCATATATTTTTTATTTTTACCACTTACCGTCAGTTTAGCCCCCTTCTCTAATAAACTAGTTGATGTACATTTTACCACTTTTACAGCAGGGTCCCATGAATGGACGACGCGTATTTTACAACAAAACTCTGCGTCTCACATAAATATAAATATGTACATAAACTTGTAAACCACAACATAACCATTTACCAAACCTGTTAAGTGTGTTATTCATTAAACCATAACATTTAGGATTACATAATTTGGCAATGTTGTATCCCATGTAACTGGTCATTAATTGTGATTACAACTTAAGTAATGAAATGGTATTGGAAATTGGCTGTCAAATAGCTCCTGTAATCCAAAGGAGGCAAACATTTGCTTCTATTTAACTTGTTAAGGTGTAAAAACTAAATCATAACAGTACAAGTCAATGTTGTGAATATGAGTTGGACTTAAAACATAAAATGGTAATGCGAGAGGGTCATGTGAAAAAGCTAATTCACGGACATACAAGTCTCAACATTTGACTTTAGGAAATTGAAATAACATCATTAACAAAACTATAATCAAATGTACCAGCAAACAAAATTCAAATATTAAATCTTCAAACATGTTAATATAAACATAATACACTTGACATAATAATGCGAAAACGTTGATTCATTCAGGGGTTCTTATGACTTGGATGTAAATACTGGAACAATAGGCAGGATCAACCGACATCCTCACCTCGGTGCCAGGTTTCAGCCTATTCATCAAGCATAATTCATTCCATCTACCTACTATGAATAATTCCTTTGAGCCCTTTGACCATCTTAGACCGCATTCAAATACGTCTCCCTCGCTCCCTTCTACTATAATACGAGTCCGATCTTCTTTGAAACCGACCTGACGGACAAACTTTGCCGGAAGATTCTACACCAACAACAAAATCAAATTAAGAGAACATCTTGATGAAATTACAAGGGTTACCAACATAGGATATGATAATTGATAAATTTGTTGATGCCCACGTAATAGAACTTGACATACATCCCTTCCGGTTGACCGTCGCGGCCAAACATTCTATCCAATCCCCTGTGCATAAAACCGAAATCATCGCACTTGTGTAAGTATACCCCAAATTTGGTGGAACTACGACGATCAATTATATCCTCCAACCATACCATTTTTTCCAATTCCACTTAACGTCAGTTTACAATTGAGAAGAGATAGAGATAGAGATAGAGATAGAGATAGAGATAGAGATAGAGATAGAGAGAAAGAAAGAGTTTGAAGAGAAGAATCTAGAGAAAGCTAGAGGGAGGTCAAGCTTCAAGGATTGGAGCTAAAGTGAAGCCTTAGTGTTGATTTTGAAGAATTAAGGTAAGGGGGTTAGTCTTTGGTCATAATCACTTAGTTGTAGCTTCTACCCTAATTTCCTACATAAGTACTTATTGAATAGTTGATTATTTGTGAAATTAATTGTGAAATTCGTGCTTATGTTGTGATGCAATGTTTGGGTATGTAAATTGAATGTTAATTGAGTTGTTGATGATGAATTTGCAAGCTTAAATCATGTACATATGTATGCTTTGTGTTTTACCCAAGAATTGATGATATGAGATGTTGTTGTTTATGAATTGTGATGAATTCATGAGTGGTTGTTGTTGTTGATGTTGTGAGGTGTTGTTGTTGATGTTAGAAACCTTGGGTAATCATAATCTTTGATGTTGTTATGAATTTGTGTTGTTCTTGAAGTTTTCATAAAAATGGGTCAAATGATGATTTTTGTTGTAAGGATGTTTTGGTGCAAGTTTTACATGATTTTGAGTGTCTTTTCATGTTTGGAAATGTTTAAACAAACTTTGGGATCAAATTTGAGCTTTGGGAAGTCAAAATTGGGGTTTTGGGTGAAAAAGTGAGTTTTTCTCGTAACAGGACTGTCCCAACTCGCCACAGCGAGCTGGAGGCGAGTTGGAGGCGAGCAGGAGGTGCTCCCTGTGAGCTTACTCGCCTCGCGAGTAGATTCACTCCCCACGGCGAGCTGCACAATGGCAGCATCCCCTGTTTCACGTTCCCGCGTCGTTTTCCCTCGTTTCTGTTTTGAATTGGCCTTCGGTGTAAACATGAAAGTTGTAGATAATTTTGTTAGCTTTCCATAGGCTTTGGTTTGACTTGAAAATGATTTTTAGTTTTTGAGTTATGAGAAAAATACTCCAAGGAGGTCTTAGGGAAATTTTACGAAAAATCTGCATAACTATTTCTAAGTCCACCCAAACCTTATGGATTGTTTCCAAGCTTCGAAACTTGAGTTTTATGAGTTCAATTAAGGTTGTATAATGTTTATATGATTTCTAAAATTGGTTGTGATTGGTTTACCAAGTCTTAATATGTTTTGTTTTGAAAATGGGATTTCTTTTGTAAAAACGATAAAATGAGACGAACTTTGTGGATTTTATGATTTCGTCGTGTTTAGCCGGTGAAATGCCAAGGTATATTCTACTGCACTTAAATGTAGCTTGAAGGTATATTTAGTTGAGGCATTGAATCTTGTTTACTTGGTTTTGGCTCAATAGCTTAATTATTTCTAATGTTAGGATTTTTGAGAGACGAACTTGTTGAAAATGGGCCTTTTGAGCCGATGACTTTATAAATCTTTCTTGGATGATTTTATATGATTAATTGATGATATGTGGATGATTGTGGACGATTGAATATGATGTTTATCATGAAATGATATGTTGTTCCATTTTACTTGGTTTATGAAAAGTAGATGGAATTGTTGTGATATTTGGTAGGTTGATGTTGATGTGTGTGATGATGACTCTTAGGTGGATTGTGATTGTTGAATGTGTGGACATGTATACTTGATAATGCAATTGTTGTTGAGATAGTCAATGTAATTGGAGGTGTACTTTTACATTGGTGATTTGTAAGAGAGGAGGTGTACTCTTGCATTTGTTATGTTGAAGTTGTGCATTGTCGGGTTCTTGTTGTATGTCCATGCATCATGATCATATTGAGTCGTATGTGAAATGTAAGAGAGGAGGTGTTCTCCTACATAGGTGATTGGTAATAGAGGAGGTGTTCTGTTACTTAGATGTTTGGTTGGCATCTATTGTTGTTGTTATGGTACCACATGCATATATGTGTCGAGTATAGGCGCATTGCATATTGAAATGGTGTTTTGTTGTGGTAAATGAACGATGTTTGTTCGTGATGAACATGTTGATGAATTGCGATGTTTGAATTTGTTGTATGAATGTATTTATTATTGTTAACTGTTCATACAAGCTATTTGAGAAATGAATTGGATTATTGATGTCAATTATTAAATGTTGATTATGATTAATGTAATGCTTACTCCCAGTGGTTTTGCCGCCTACCTGTCTGTATGGATGGGTAGACGCTGTGCAGGATCTTGGTGAGTGCTTGGTGGATGTTTGGATGGCGGGAGCTTTCTCCGCTGTCGTGTCTTAGAGTCTAGGACATGCTCTGATTAGGCTTTAGTGTCTTATGTCTGATGTTGATCTGTTTTATAGTCCATGTGTTTAGGACTTGGAGGATTTATATGCTGATGTATTTTGACCATGGCATGTATTTGAGGAGTTATATGTTTTGTTCCGCTGCGACTGTTGATATATTATATATACATGTATGATTGGATTTTGGATTTTGTGTTAGACGTAGCGTCTATTTCTTAAATATTTGTTATATTCGCGTGTTTTATCGCTTTAATAGAAATAGGTCGTTACATCAACAAATCTTCCAAACTCTGAATAGTCCTCTCCGTCTGACCATCAGTCTGGGATGATAAGCAGCACTCAACCTCAACTTAGTTCCCAAAGCAACTTGCAAGCTCTCCCAAAACTTAGAAGTAAACCTCGGATCCCGATCCGACACAATACTAGAAGGAATACTATGCAATCTAACAATTTGCTCAATGTAGATCTCAGCCAACTTCGCCACAGACATACTGGTCTTGATAGGAACAAAATGTGCCGACTTCGTCAACCGATCAACAATCACCCAAATCGAATCAAAACCCTTAATAGTCTTCGGCAACGCTCCGACAAAATCCATAGAGATACTATCCCACTTCCACTCTGACACAAACAACGGTTGCATCAAACCTGACGGTTTCTGATGTTCAATCTTAGACTTCTGACAAACCAGACAAGCATACACAAATTTCGCAATCTCCTTCATCATTCCAGGCCACCAAAACAACCTCTTCAAATCCTGATATATCTTAGTCTCTCCTGGATGAATACTCAAACTACTTTTGTGACCTTCTTCCAAAATCCGTCTCTTAAGCTCAAGAACATCTGGTACACAAACACGATCACGAAACATCAAAACACTATTCCCGTCCAATCTAAAATCTCCACCTTTACCTTGATTAACTAACACCACTCGATCTACAAGTTCCAAATCTTCCTTCTGACCATTCTTAATCTCTTCCAAAATATTACTCGTCAGCTTCAACATTCCCAACCTCACACCCTCCGGTATCAACTCACTAACCAAACTCAAATCTCAGAACTGCTCAATCAACTCCAATTCTTTAACCATAAAAGCAGACATATGCAACGACTTCCTACTCAAATCATCAGCAACAACATTCGCCTTCCCAGGATGATAACTCAACTGAAAATCGAAATCCTTAAGATACTCCAACCATCTTCTTTGCCTCATATTCAACTTCTTCTGATCAAACAAGTACTTCAAACTCTTATGGTCACTGAACACTTCAAACTTAGAACCATACAGATAATGCCTCCAAATCTTCAACACATACACAACGGCCGCTAATTCCAAATCATGAGTCGGATAATTCTTCTCATGCACTTTCAACTGCCTCGAAGCATAAGCCACAACCTGACGATTCTGCATAAGCACACCACCAAGACCCATCTTAGAAGCATCACAATACACGACAAACGATTCCTTCGGATTCGACAAAATCAACACTGGAGCTGAAGTCAACCTCTTCTTCAACTCTTGGAAACTCTTCTCGCACTCAGCATCCCAAACATAAGTTTGTCCTTTCCGAGTCAACTGCGTCAATGGCAACGTCAACTTAGAGAATCCCTCAATGAACCTCCGATAATAACCTGCTAAACCAAGAAAGCTTCTAACTTCAAAAACAGACTTAGGTGATTCCCACTGCAACACTGCATCAACCTTCGACTGGTCCACGACAATACCACCTTTAGAAATCACATGACCAAGAAAACTCACTTCCCGCAACCAAAACCCACACTTTAACAACTTAGCAAACAACTTCTTCTCCTTCAAGACTCCCAACACAATTCTCAAATGTTCGGCTTGCTCCTCTTCCGACTTCGAATACACCAAAATATCATCTATAAACACCACCATAAAACGGTCCAAAAAAGGATGAAATATTCTATTCATATATTCCATGAAGACACTTGGCGCATTAGATACTCTAAATGGCATCACAGAATACTCATAGTGTCCATACCTCGTTCGGAACGGATTTTTGGATATATCTTCCGCCTTTACTCTAATCTGATGATATCCCGATCTCAAATCAATCTTGCTAAACACTTGCGCACCAACTAGTTGATCCATCAAATCATCAATCCTCGGAAGCGGATACCGATTCTTAATCGTCACCTTATTCAACTGCCGATAATCCACACACAACCTCATGCTTCCATCCTTCTTCTTAACCAACAACATAGGAGCACCCCACGGAGAAACACTTGGCCTGATAAACCGCTTCTTCCAACTGCTTCTTCAATTCACCCAACTCTGATGCAGACATCCAATACGGTAAAATCGAAATAGGACTCGTTCCTGGTACCAAATCAATTGCAAACTCAACTTCCCTCTCTGGCGGTAACTCGGTAATGTCATCCGAAAAAACTTCTGGAAACTCTTGCACTACCGGCAAATCACCAACTCCTTTCTCACTACTTTCCTTCAAGGAAGCAAACATCATAAACACAATAGCCTCACCGTCCAAAGACTTCTTCACTTGCTCCGCGGTCAAGAACTTCCCACCTTCCTCAGCTTCATCAAACTTGCGACACTTGTGCACCAAGGTATCAAAGTCTCGGATCTCCTGAATACACATATACTGGTAGATATCGGGCCTCAAACTGCTCTCAAACTTCACACACTTAGAAACCATCGCATCCTCCACATTGATGTACGGGCAAATCCTCGAAAGCTCTTCAAACTTTGCAGCATACTCAGCCACTGAACGTTTCTCTTGCTTCAAGTTCAAGAATTTCACTTCCTTCTTGGTCCTCAAATCCTCAGGAAAGTACTTCCTCAAAAACTCAGTCTTGAACCAAGCCCAAGTCACAACTTCTCCTCCAGCCTCAAGCCTTCCCTTAGCATTGGTCCACCAATACTCAACCTCCTCAGCAAGCATATGAGTAGCCATCCTGACCTTCTGATCCTCACTAGTCACCATAGCACGAAAGATCCTCTCCATGGCTTGCATCCATGTCTGAGCTCCATCCAGGTCATACCTACCCTTGAACGTCGTCGGACTGTTTCGCAAGAAACGATCAAGCCTCCGCTCCTCAGCCTCTCCAGGATCGCGATGACCAAGCGCCGCCTGCTCGTTAGCCTGAGCCAACACAAGTGCCAATACAGTCAAAGCCTCTGCAATCGCTCCATCATCTCTACCACCAGCCATCTCACTTCTTCACAAAACCAACCAACAGATAAGAACAACAGCACAACAAACAAGTACCGAAGGTAACTCATTACCATTCGCACACAAACAGGAAAATTCAACGGATGCTAGTCCGGACAAAACTAACCAGACTCTGATACCAACTTGTAACGCCTATTTCTATTTAAGCGATAAAACACGCGAATAAAGCAATTATTCAAGAAATAGACGCTACGTCTCAACAAAATCCAAATCATCGTGCATATATAAAGTATCTCAACAGTCGCAGCGGATACAAATCATACATCTCCAAAATATACATGCCAAGATCAATACACATAATCATATAAATCCTCCAAATCCCGACAAATGGGTAAATCTCCAACATGAATAAATCCAAGACAGATAATCTAAAGTAATCATAAACAGACACCTAGATCAGAGCCTATCCTAGACTCTACAGACACGATAGCGGAGATAGCTCCCACTATACAAGCAACCACCAAGCAACTCACCATAACGACTAATCCTGCACAACGTCTACCCATCCAAACAGACAGGTAGACGGTCGAAACCACTGGGGGTAAGCTTTACATTAATCATAATCAACAAATAATAATAATAATTGACATAAACAGTTCAATTCAATTCTCAAATAGTTTGCATGAACAATTAACTTCCATAATTACATTCATCAAATAAATTCAAGCATCACAGCTAGCACTCATCAAACACGTTCATCATCAACAGACATCGTTCACATGCCACATCAAGACATCATTTCAATATGCAATGCGCCTAGACTCGACACATATATGCATGTGGTGCCAAATCTCCTCAAGGTCGTCACCCATGATGTAACAAAAACAACATATGTAAGAGTCCATCTCCTCTTACAATTCACCTATGTAAAAGTTCATCTCCTTTTACATTTCAACATATGACTCGATATGATCATGATTCATGGACGTACAACAACGACCCGATAATGCACAACTTCAACACAACAACTATCAATGACAATGTAAAAGTACACCTCCAATTACATTGACTAGCTCAACAACTTTTGCATTATCAAGTATACATGTCCACACATTCAACAATCACAATTCACATAAGAGTCATCATGACACACATCAACATTAACTTACCAAATATCATAACAATTCCATATACTCTTCATAAACCAAGTAAAATGGATCAACACATCATTTCATGATAAACATCATATTCAATCGTCCACAATCATCCACATATCATCAATTAATCATATAAAACCATTCATGAAAGATTTATACGGTAATCGGTTCAAAAGAACCATTTTTAACAAGGTTCGTCTTTCAAATCATAACATTCAAAATAATTGAAATGATTGAACCAAAATCAAGTAAACAAGATCCAATGCCTCAACTAAGTATACCTCTAGGTCACATATAAGTGCAGTAGAGCATACGGTTACGTTTCACCGGCTAAATACGACGAAATCATGAAAATCACGAAGTTCGTCTCTCTTTATCATTTTTCAAGAAATTCCCCTTTTCAAAGCAAAACACGTTAGGTTCATCACATCACAGTTTAAATATCATTAAACACCTTAATTGAACTCATAAACATAAGTTTGAAGTTAGGAAACAATCCATAAGGTTTGGGTCGACTTAGAAATAGATATGCAGATTTTTCGTAAAATTTCTCTAAGACCTCCATGGAGTATTTTCATCTTAACTCATAAACCAAAAATCATTTTCAAGTCAAACCAAAGCCTCTGGAAAGCTAACAAAATTATCTACAACTTTCATGTTTACACTGAAAGCCAATTCAAAACAGAAACATGTGAAAAAGACTCAAGAACGCGAAACAGGGGATGCTGCCACTGTGCAGCTCGCCCCAGCGAGTAAGCTCACAAGGAGCCCCTCCTGCTCGCCTCCAGCTCGCTGTGGCGAGTTGGGACAGTCCTGTTACGGGAAAAACCCATTTTTTCACCCAAAAACCCCAATTTTGACTTCCCAAAGCTCAAATTTGATCCCAAGGTTTGTTTAAACATTTCTAAACATGAAAAGACACTCAAAATCATGTAAAACTTGTCCCAAAACATCCTCTTAACAAAAATCATCATTTGACCCATTTTCATGAAAACCTTCAAGAACAACACAAATTCATAGCCAACTCAAAGATTATGATTACCCAAGGTTTCAATCATCAACAACAACACCTCACAACAACAACAACAACAACCAATCATGAATTCATCTCAATTCATCAACAACAACATCTCATATCATCAATTTACATACCCAAACATTGCATCACAACATAAGCACGAATTTCACCAATTAATTCCATAATAATCAATTATTCAAATAAGCACTTATGTAAAGAATTAGGGTAGAAGCTACAACTAAGTGATTATGATTAAAGTCTAACCTCTTACTTTAATTCTTCATAATCACCAACCAAGGCTTCACTTTAGCTCCCAAAGCTTGAATCTCTAGCCTCCTCTAGCTCTCTCTAGATCTTCCTCTTCAAACCCTAATCTCATCTCTTGTTCTTTCTCTTTCTACCTCTTCTCTCAATTGTGAAAAATGATGGTGTAAACCCTATTTCTCTACAAACTAGAGTTTATATAGGTTCTATCTAATTGAGCTCAACTCACAATGCCTTAATTGTAACGCCCTCCTTTTATTTAATTATTTTTATTAAGTTAGAATCTATTTATGTGATTTATTTATAAATATGAGGTGTTAGTATTTTATTATGTGGCATTATTCTATTATTTATTAGAATATGAGAATTATTAGTGTAAGTAGAATTGGAGGTTAGAATAGAAAGAAGAATAAGTTATTGGGCCTAAATAGATTTAGGAAGAGTGATTAGTATTATAAATAAGGAAGCTTAGATTAGAAAGAGTTTTTACGTTAAACCGCTTTTTGGAGAAAGAGGAGAACTCAAAGAGAGAGAGAGAGAGAACCCTAAGAACGAAGAACGCAGCCGTTGGAATTCAGAAAAATAATCTAAGGTGAGGGTGAGACTATCTTGCATTAATATTAAGTTGTTAAATCATTAGATTACATCTAACAAGTTTGGGAGAGTTTGTGAGATTAAGAGGATTAGGGTTTATGAGCGATTTTGATGATTAGATGTTAAAGAACCGTAGAATTGATGAGAGAATCATGAACAGACCTTAGATATCCTATAGGAATGTTATTAGAAGTAGTTTGATGGTTAGAAACATGAGAATGGATGAAAAGTTGAGATTCTGAGAAAAAGTGATTTTAAGTGTTTTTGAGAAATAAGTGATTCTATGATAAGCTGTTTTGGAGATTTAAAAATATAATTTTTCTGTAAAATATGACAGGATTTGTCGAATAGAACGCGTAGGCAAAATCGGAATTGGAATCGGGGTAACGGTTAGGTTTTTACGGACGAAACGGTGAAACCGAAAAAAATGGGACTGCACAGAGCTGCAGCGCAGGTGGCTACTGCCTTCCCACGCCTGGGCGCAGTTTTCCACGCCTGAGCGCAGCAAGGCAGCCCCTCATGGGTGACTGCTTGTTGTGCTTTCGTTGCGTGCTGTTAGAACTTCGATTGTTGCGTTCTTGTGCCTTTTTCACCCGTTTCCGTGTTGAATTAGCTCTCGGTGTAAACATGAAAGTTGTAGATAATTGAGTTAGCTTTCTAATGGCTTTGAAGTGACTAGAAAATTATGTGTAGATTTTGAGTTTTGATGAAAATAGTCCAAGTGGGTCTTCAGAAAACTTTAAGAAAACTTAGCATAACTAATCCTAAGTTAGTCCAAAAACTTATGGTTGGTTTCCCAACTTCAACTTGAGTATTAGGGATTTAGTTGAGGTGTTTTATGAGTATTTGGCCTATGTCTTATTGATCAAACTTGATTTGCTTTTGAAGAATGTTTTGGACTTTGATATGAATGTAATTGATTAATGTATATGTGGTTATTGTTGTTGATATGTTGGAATGCATTATGTGAGTATTGTATGATACATAATATTATGATGTTCTATGATGGTAAGTTGATATGATTCATTTCTTATTGATGATATGATATTCAAGCACTGTTATATGCTGTAATTGCTGTTGTTTGTTGCTGTTAAACCTTGATTTAATGTTATAAGTAAAGTGACGTTGTTATAAATACATTAAGTAAATACTTGTGATGTTTAAGTTAGTGTGATGCATTCAATGATGATAATATGTTGTGAACTGTCCATATGCTGTCTATGTTGTTGCTGAATCTTAGTGAACATGTATAAGTCGGTCTAAGTCGTAAATATCTAAGAAGTTGTCCACATTAATGGAATTATGAGAGATGTTCATGAAGTTGTATAAGTTGTAGGAAGTTGAGTCCATTGCATACCCATATAAGTTGGTTGGGAGCTTGATGCTCTGTAGAGCCTATTTACGCTCATATAAGTTGGTTGGGAGCTTGATGCTCTGTAGAGCCTATTTACGCTCATATAAGTTGGTTGGGAGCTTGATGCTCTGAAGAGCCTATTTACGCTCATATAAGTTGGTTGGGAGCTTGATGCTCTGTAGAGCCTATTTACGCTCATATAAGTTGGTTGGGAGCTTGATGCTCTGTAGAGCCTATTTACGCTCATATAAGTTGGTTGGGAACTTGATGCTCTGTAGAGCCTATTTACGCTCATATAAGTTGGTTGGGAGCTTGATGCTCTGTAGAGCCTATTTACGCTCATATAAGTTGGTTGGGAGCTTGATGCTCTGTATTGGTACCAAATGCATTTGCATATCAAGAGGTTTTAAGATGATTTAGGATGTCGAGTTGTCAAGTTGTTAGGATGCTAAGATGATTTTAGATGTTAAGAGTTGCATAGTCGAGTTGAGTCGCATTGTCGAGTTAAAAGAGGTTTGATTATGAAGTTTGATTGTGATTCGATGATTATGATTTAATGATGATGTTTGTTTATGAAGTTGATTATGAACTTGATTATGAAGTTGTTTCCAATAAATGCTATGTTTTGATAATGATACTTATGTGAATTACGTGATGATGCTTATGTTTATATTAGGTGTTAGATGTTGATGCTTATGAACATTATGGATGTAAGATGTTATGTGAATTATGATAAGATGTTTGTGAATTATGATAAGATGTTTAGTGATTTATGATAAGATGTTATGTGATTATGATAAGGTGTTTGTGACTAATATTTGTAGATATGTGATGATATTTATATGATTTATATGTTTAATATTATTGTTTGAGAAATCTCACCCCTTCTGTTGGAATGTTGCCCTTACGTTGGTAACGCGCAGGTAACCAGGACTAGCTGTTGATCGTGAGTAGACTCCTCACTTTGTGTTTAGGTGCTCTGATACGTAACGGGATGGGGGCTTGCTTTTACTTCTATTCCTTACGTGTCTTTTATGAATTTTATGAATAAATATTGAACCAAGACTTATGAGATTTTGATGAGGCCTGCGTGCCAAAACTTTCATTATGTTGAACTATTTTTCCGCTGCAAAGTTTCAGATTTTTGATATTGAATTTTGAAGGATAATTATTATTATCTATTTTATGACTTTCAAGAAGTATGTGACATTCCGTTTATGATTTAAATACTCTAATTTATTAAGAAATTTTCACGCTGGGAAAACGGGGTGTTACATTAATGGGCCAAACCCATTACTAATCTAACTCCAAAATGTTATTACTCACTTAACGGTAAAATGTAATAATAACGGTCACCTACCGATAATATAACAATTCACTACAACTTTCTAGCACTTAGTAAAATAATACTAGCCCTCACTAAGCACTAAAAATAATCCTCATCAAAATTACTAAATTACCCTTACTCACAAAATGACCAAAATACCCCTGAGTCCAAAATGACTAAAATACCCTTCTAACACCGAATTCTACAATTCCCGACCAAAATACACACAGAGGCAAATAATCACATATGAGCACACACAAACACACATAAATAAATAATAAAATAAATCTAGCGAAAAATCGGGCTGTTACACTGACGTCATCATCAGAAGCACATTTTCCTCAGAACCTCAATTAAGAGCTTCTGATGGACCATAGCTTCTGAACAGACTTCAGAACCTAAATTCCTATTCAAGAGCAAGCAAATTTTAATCAGACACAAAGTGCATGTTCAAATTTTTCTTTATAAAATCAAATCTTTCCACAGTTAAAGGCTTAGTAAATATATCAGCCCATTGATTCTCAGTATCAATGAATTGTATATCTAAAATTCCTTTTTGAACATAGTCTCTGATAAAGTGGTGTTTGATTTCAATATGCTTGGCTCTAGAATGTAGAATTGGATTCTCTGACAAACAAATAGCAGCAGTATTATCACAATAGATGGGAATACTATTAGCATTAATCTGATAGTCTTCCAACTGATGTTTCATCCAAAGTAGTTGTGTACAACAACTTGCAGCTGAGATGTATTCTGCTTCTGCTGTAGACATAGCAATAAGTTGCTTGTCTTTTGCTAGCCCAGGATATCAGATTATCACCCAGAAATTGACAATTGTCACTAGTTGACTTTCTTTGAATCCTATCACCAGCATAATCAGCATCACAAAATCCAACCAACTGATAATCTAAGGATTTCCTATAAAGGAGTCCAAGATTAGTTGTTCCTTTTCGATACATAAAGATTCTCTTAACAGCAGTTAAATGAGATTCTCTAGGATCTGATTGAAATCTTGCACACAAGCATACACTGAATAAAATATCTGGCCTAGATGTAGTGAGGTATATAACAGAGAACCAATCATACCTCTGTACAGCTTAAGGTATAACAGAAAACCAATCTTAACGGTATCTTTTTTGCTTAAGGTGCAGGTTGGATGCATTGGAGTGTTCATCACTTTACAATCTTCTAGCTTGAACTTCTTCAGAAGCTCCTTAGTGTATTTTGTTTGATGAACATATACTCCATCTTTGCTTTGATTGATTTGAATTCCAAGGAAGAATTTCAGCTCTCCCATCATGCTCATTTCAAATTCATCCTGCATTAACTTAGAAAATTTCTTGCAAAGAGATGCATTAGTAGAACCATATATTATATCATCAACATATATATGTACAACAAGAATGTCTTTCTCAAGAGTCCTTCTGAAGAGTGTTGTGTCAACTTGGCATCTTTTAAAATCATTTTTGAACAAGAAATTACTTAGTCTATCATACCAAGCTCTGGGAGCTTGTTTCAAGCCATATAGTGATTTCTTAAGTTTGTAAACATGGTCAGGATGCTTAAGATCCTCAAAACCAAGAGGTTGCTTGACAAACACTTCTTCTTCAATGACTCCATTTAGAAATGCACTCTTGACATCCATTTAATATAATATTATGCCATGATTAACTGCATAGGATAGAAGTAACCTGATTGCTTCAAATCTTGCAACTGGAGCAAAAGTTTCAGTATAATCAATGCCTTCTTGTTGACTGTAACCTAGTGCAACAAGTCTTGCATTGTTTCTGGTTAGTTCACCTTGTTCATTCAACTTGTTTCTGAATACCCATTTTGTTCCAATAATGTTCTTATGCTGAGGTTTGGGTACCAGATCCCACACATCATTTCTTTGAAACTGATTAAGCTCTTCCTGCATAACAAGTATCCATCCATCATCTAAAAGTGCTTCATCAACTGTAACAGGTTCAATCATAGATAACAGTCCTATCATTGACTCTTCTTGTCTGAAGTATGATCTTGATCTTCTAGGACTCTCTTTGTTTCTAATGATTTGATCATCAGGATGTGAAGACTTGTACTTGAACGTATTCTTGGATTGACCAGCTTGCTGAGAGCCATCTTGAGCTTCATCAAAAGCGACTTCATCTTGTGCTTCTGAGGTGGGTTCAGCTTCTGGACTATATTCAAATTCAGCTATCTGATCAGGTTCTGGAGTATCTTCAGGAACCTGTATCTCTGCAACACTTTCATCTTGCTCTGGAGTTTTACTTCCAGGCTCTTTGTCATCAAATTTAACGTGCATTGATTCTTCAACACAAAGTGTTTCTGAATTATAAACTCTGTATGCCTTTGACCTTTCAGAGTAACTTAAGAAGATTCCTCTTTGAGCCTTTGCATCAAATTTCTTTAGGTAGAGCTTGTTATTTAGAATGTAAAATGTACATCCAAATTGATGAAAGTAAGAGATATTGGGTCTTCTTCCCTTAAAGAGTTCACATGCTTTTTTCTCCAAGATAGGTCTGATATAGATTCTATTTTGGACATAACATGCTGTATTCACTGCTTCTGCCCAGAAATGTTTAGCCAAATTGTTTTCATGAATCATGGTTCTAGCCATTTCTTGTAAAGTTATATTCTTTCTCTCTACACCCATTTTGTTGTGGAGTTCTAGGAGAAGAGAATTCATGGACAATTCCAAGTTTTTCACAAAAGTTTTCAAATGGCTCATTTTCAAATTCTCCACCATGATCACTTCTAACTTTCAAAATTTTCATTTCTTTTTCAGCTGTATTTGAGTGCAGGAATTACTGAATACATCACAAGCATTATCCTTGCTTTTCAGGAATTTTACCCAAGTCCATATAAGGATGTAGTGCTAACTGGTCCAAATAAATCAATGTGAAGTAATTCTAAGGGTCTGGAGGTTGAGACAATGTCTTTTGTTTTAAAAGATGATTTCACAATTTTTCCCTTCTGGCATGCACCACAAAGTGCATCTGAATGATAGTCAATGTCTGGTAGGCCTTTGACAAGTTGTAACTTACTAAGCTTAAAGATTAATCTCCAGTTAGCATGCCTCAACCTTCTATGCCACATCCATTTCTTATCATTCACTGATAGAAGACAAATTACCTTCTGATCAACCAGTTCAGAAAAATTAATTTTATAGACATTTTCCATTCTCTTTCCCTTGAATATTATGGATTTGTTTTCTTTGTTGATTACAGTGCAGTTGGTCTTTTCAAACATCACATCATAATCATTGTCACAAAATTGACTGATACTCAATAGGTTATGTTCAAGACCATCTACCAACCACACATTATTAATTGAGATAAAGGAGTTACCAATAGTTCCTGTACCAATGATCTTGCCAGACTGGTTGCCTCCAAACTTCACACTTTCTCCTTCTTTCATTGTGAGTGTGAGGAACATAGACTTCTCTCCTATCATATGCCTTGAGCAACCGCTGTCTAGGTACTTTTGCTTTTCCTTTGCTCTTAGACATATCTGCAGTATTGACATTTTCAGATTTAGGTACCCATTGTTTTATGGGTCCTTTCAGGTTAGTACTAGAAGTTTTACTCTTCACTTCTTGTACCTTGTTCTGTAAGTTTGGTAGCTTCTGGTTAACCATTACTTCAGGTTTATCAACCTTTGGTTTTGGTTTTCCAAGAGCAGTAACTGCTTTGTTCTTCTGAAACTTAGACCTCATGACCTCAGATTCAGGTTTCAACAGACTATGTGGAACATGTTCTGATCTCTTCAGAATCTTTATCTTTGAAGTCTTTGAATCAGAGTTTGTCATTACCTTTGGCTTAGAGTTCTTTGGCTTTAATGTAGTCTTAGCCTTAGAACTAGAAGCTTCAGGTTCTGACTGAACTACAGTTTTCAACTTAGCACCTTCAGGTACAAAGAAGGTTTTCAATCCTTCCTTGATGCATTCACAACAAGCTTTGAGACTGATTTCATTAGGTTTCCCTCCTGAAAATCCAATCCCTTTACCATTGTTTCTGTAAATGCTGTAAATCATTGAAGCAACTTTGCTTCTGTCAATACCAGATATAATGAAATCTTCAAGGGCTATCTCATGCTTGCTTAAAGACTTTCCATTACACTTTTCTTGTAGCTTCTGACAAAGATACTTGAGCTTCTCTTCATAAGTTTTAGACTTAATTGCACTTTTGGCCCCCTATCTTTCCAAAAGTTGCGATTACGGCCCCCTAACTAATTTAAATACAAAACAGCCCCCTAAGTATTGATTCTTTGGCAGTTTTGGCCCCCTGGTCCATTTTTGACCTGGTCTTTGCTGACGTGTAACCCACACCCCTTATGTTTGGTGCCACGTGGATATTATTTTATTTTTTATTTTTTTTTAAATTCATGCAGGCATTTTTTAATTAAATAAATTTAAAAAATATTAAAAATCAATTAAAAATCAGAAAAAAAAAATTAAAAATCCAGAATTATTCAATTTCAAGGATGATTAAGCCTTTAAGGATGATTTTTAGGTTAAAAATTAAAAGGAATGGAAAAAGGAATAGGCGTGAATTAACATGAAAAACACGACACAACATCATAATCTTCATGATGCATCAGCCAGGAAATTCATCAATTCCTATATCTCTTTTCATCCTTTGTTAAACTAAAACCCTATCTTACCCTTATTCTCTCCCAACCCTTCTTTCCCGTCTCTCAACCCTTCTTTCACATCTTCATGCCCAAATCTTGCGGCAGAGAAAAAAAACCCAGAAAATCAAACATTGAAATTTCTTGTGTAAATAAACGTTGGGAAGTGCTCGCTGACCATTGATATTCCTGTTCGAACAATTCATGGGTTTTTTGGGTTAATATTTTTAGTTGGGTTTTTGAAAAGAAATTAACGTAATTTGATGGTTGGGGGTGGAATATTTTGCCCAGTTTGACGAAAACTCCGAATGAAGTTCTTAAGATCAGTATCCATATACTCAAAAACCAAATACAACACAGTTTTCCCTTCCTTGTTCTGTCCTTGTTTCACATCCAACAACCTAACACCAACAAACAAATACAACACAATTCTCCCTTCCTTATTCTCGAATGCTTCCTTCGCCGATAACACTACTGCGATTGTTTCACCGGGTTTCTCCATGATTGAATCGATTGAGAAAATTAGGGTTAGGGTTTGATCTGAAAACGGGTTTTTTGTTGAAGAAATGAAGATGAAGTGAAGGTCGGAGTTGGTAAGGGTGGGGGATTAGAAGAGCGCATGCTAGAGCGAAGTCTTTGATGGAGTTTGTTGGTGTGAGGAGAGTTGTGACGGAGATGGTTGATGAGTCATAGATTAGTCTAATTTAATGCTTTATTTAGTTTAGTTTTATTAAAGATTTAGTTTTATTTTATTGCATTTTATTTCCTTTTAGAATATTTTACTTTAAATTGCTTTTTATTATATTTTAGGAACGAATATATGGTGGAAGGTGTCTTGGAGCAAACGAAAGAGGACTGGAGCAAATACGGTGCAGAAATACGAAGATACGGGACAAAAATATGCTCCCACCAAGTCAGAAGCTTGGCACGGCCAGTGCCAACATGTGGCATGGCCGTGCCACCACCAGAAGCCACTTTTGCTGCTTTTCTTCAAGCCCAAGTTACCCTGTTGCAGCTTTACTGTTTTGCCCTTTTAGTTGCTTAGTTTCTAAGTCAATTGTAAAGCTATAAATAGAGTAGCTCTCCACCATAAACATTCACCTTTTACTTTGCATATTTTCAGTATTATTTCAATAAAGTCTTTATTTCCTTTTACTTTCTTTTCTCGCAATTTACTTTATCGCATTCTCTCTTCTTCCCCCATGTCTACGATGAACATGAGTGAGTAGACTTCTTTGTCTTGGGATCATTGGATAAGTCTAATGACGTAATCCGGATCATGCCAAGCCTTAAACCCTAATTATTTGTTACCTTAATTCCTAATCTAAATTCACTGTTTAAACATGAATTAATTATTATCAAACTGTGGAAGCGAACGCGGAGGGTTTGATAATGGTTAATTCATCATCACAGATATCAATTCATAAAGCGAACGCGGAGCTTTGATATCCGAACAAGTGAATTTAGACAAGGTTTGCGAAACATGAGAATAGTTTAGCAAACCTTGGGACACATAAAGTTTCGATCTTCAAGGGTCCCAAAGGCAATCACCCATGAGAATAGGTGTGGTTGTTGGAGGGATACACTCACTGACTTCGAGAGGAGCTGTGATATGCTAAAGAGAAACTTGTCCTTAGTAATTAAGATTAACGCATAATTATAAGTTTAAGGCTTGCTTGTGAAAAGATTCGTTGTTATGATGAACCAATGATCCCAAGGCTTTTTATTAATATTGTTATTTACCTTCAGCAAACAAACCTCCCTTTTACTAAACTTTTTCCTCCTCTAATCATTTTCTAAAAGTTAATTAGATTGACCAACTCCCTAGCGGAACAATACTCTACTTACTACTATTACTTCGATAGGCCGTGCACTTGCGGTTTGGCCCTATCAAGTTTTTGGCGCCGTTGCCGGGGAGTTAACTAACTTAATTAGCTTTTCTTTAGTGATTAGAATCCTCTATCTTCTTCTCTCTCTTTTTCTTTTTCTCTTTTTATTTTTCTGTTATCACTAACTTCTTGGGTTCTCAATTTTTTATGCGAAAAACCAGAAATCGAGTTGTAATAATCAACGAGATCAAAAGGTATTTGCATAAACGAAAGAGAGACGCACGAAATAATAGCATCATGGCCAATCGCACTCTCAAAGAGTATGCAACGCCGTCTACGGCTGAGCCACAAGCTGTTATTGTGTACCCAACGGTTGAGGATTACAACTTTGAAATAAAGCCTGCCCTACTTAACTTGGTGCAGGAAAACCAATTCTCGGGATCCCCCACTGAGGATCCCAATCTTCACATCTCTGTTTTCCTACGAATTAGTGGAACCATGAAGGAGAACCAAGAAGCCGTAAGACTTCATCTCTTTCCCTTTTCCTTAAGTGATAGAGCTAGCGCTTGGTTCCATTCCCTCGAAGTCGGTTCCATAACTTCATGGGATCAGATGAGGCAAGCATTCCTTGCCCGATTTTTCCCCCCATCCAAAACTGCTAAACTTAGGGACCAAATTACTCGGTTCAATCAAAAAGATGGGGAATCTCTCTATGAGGCGTGGGAGCGTTTCAAAGAAATTCTAAGACTTTGTCCCCACCATGGCCTAGAGAAGTGGCTTATAGTCCACACATTTTATAATGGCTTGTCTTATACCACTAAGATGTTTGTTGATGCAGCTGCAGGTGGAGCACTTATGAACAAGAACTATACGGAGGCTTACGCCCTGATTGAAGACATGGCTCAAAATCACTACAAATGGACCGACGAGAGAGCCATCACTAGTTCTTCACCCTCCAAAAAGGAGGCAGGTAAACACGAAGTCTCTACCTATGATCACCTTGCTTCTAAAATTGATACACTAACTGAAAAACTTGAAAAACTCAATGTTAGTGCTATCAATTCTGCCTTCTTGTGAAATATGTGGTATAACTGGTCATGCTGGTGTTGATTGCCAACTAGGTAGTGCTATTAATGGTGTTGAGCAAATGAACTATGCTCAATACAACCAAGGGATGAGACAAAATCAAATTTTTTATAAAAACCAAAATCCCTATGGACAAGTAGCACCACCCGGTTATGCAAACAACCAAAGATTCACTCAGAAATCCAATTTGGAAATTTTGTTGGAAAATTCTATTGCCAACCAAAACAAACAACTTCAAGAACTTAAAAACCAAACCGGATTTCTGAATGATTCTCTTTCCAAGCTCAATACCAAGGTCGATTCTATTGCTACTCACTCTAAAATGCTTGAAACTCAAATCGCCCAAATAGCCCAACAAGTGGCTACCTCTTCCCAAACACCGGGAGTCTTTCCTGGTCAAACCGAAGCCAATCCCAAAGCCCAAGTTAATGTCATATCTTTTGGGGGTAGTAAGTTAGGCGAAACTTTTGCTAAGGTTAAAAACATTGGGAAAGAAAATGTCAAGCCTTTAGGTGATAAAGTGGTGATAGAAGAAGCAAAACCACTTGAAGAAAACAAAACTCCATCCCCCTTAAATCTTGATAAGCTTAAACTAGAGGGTAAGTTTGAAAAATTTGTTAACATACTTAGGAAGATTTGCATTAAACTTCCCTTTGCTGAAGCTTTGTATAGGATGCCTCTATATGCCAAGTTTTTAAAGGAAATTTTTTCAAAGAAAAGGGCTATAGAGCATAATGGGACAATAGCCTTGGCCAAGGAAACTAGTGCAATCATTCAAGAGACACCCCCTAAGCTTAGAGATCCAGGTAGCTTTGCCATACCATGTGAAATTGGGAATGAAACCATAAACAAAGCCTTATGTGACTTAGGAGCTAGTGTTAGTTTGCTGCCTTTATCTCTTCTTAAAAGGATAGGGATAGGAGAGTTGAAATCTACCGAAATGGAATTAAAATTAGCTGATTGTCTACCATGAAACTTGTAGGATTTGTTGAAGACATACCGGTTAAAATAGAGGGGATATACATCCCAACTGATTTTGTAGTCGTCGACATTGAAGAGGACGATGACGTCCCGATAATCCTAGGTAGACCTTTCTTAGCCACTGCAGGAGCTCTTATAGATGTTAAACTTGGTAGGATTGTCTTTCAAGTGAGTGATACTATGGTAGGATACGAGTTGGAAGGTGTTATGAAAGGTCCCGCTCTCTACTCTTGTTGCATGCTTAACGATCATGTTGTGAAAGAACGTTTTATAGCGTCATCTACACAATATGATATCTTTGATCCATTCTAAGGACTCTTTCTAACCGTCAAGCTAATGACACTAAAAGAGCGCTTCGTGGGAGGCAACCCACGCATTTATTTGCTTTAGTTTGTTTGTTTTCTGTTGTTTTAAGTGTTTTGTAGGTAATTGTCCGAGTGTGATTCAAGAAAAACTGAAAAATCTAAAGCCCCCAGGACCAGAAGGTTGGCACGACCCGTGCTAAGGCTGGCACGGCCGTGCCAGGTCTTTCAAGCAAAATTGAAGCCCTAAAGTCAGAATGTTGGCACGGCCCGTGCCAAGGGTGGCACGGCCGTGCCCGACCTCTAGCCCCTATATACTCACATTTTTTCTCTTCTTCTCCCTCATTCACAAACCACAACCTTCTTTCATCTTCTAAACCTCTCTCTAAACCTCCATAACTATCAAACCTCAAACCTTCATATCTCCACCAAATCACTCACTTCTTTCACTAAAACAATCACAAGCTTCATTACAAACACGAACCACCAATCAAAAACAACTTTCATCCACTCAAACACACAATTCACCAAAACCCTAATCTTTCAAAACCCAACCCAAACACCACAAAATCTTGACCAATCTCTACATCTAAACCCATAAACCTTCCTAAAACATAAAACCCAACCCTAACCTTCACCTAAAACTCAAGGTCAACCAAAGGTCAAGGTTCAATGGCTTCAAGGAGAAGTGGCAAGGAGCAAGCAAGCTCTTCCGGAGGTCCTCCACAAAAGAAAAGAGCACCGGCTAAAAATCATGGCATCACCTTCAAGGATAGCAACCAAAAAGAAAGGTATAAAGTTCTTATCACTAAACCTTTGCATCCTTGTAGGTACCCTGATTCTCATACTATGAATGTCTTAGAGATTAGGGACAATGCTTTTGAATTGCTGAATAGATTAGGATGGGGTGAGATGCTTAGACCTATGAGGGGGTATGAAAATTTTACCTATGAGTTTTTAAGTTCCATACAATTCAAGAAAGATAAGTTGAATTTCGATGACCCCGATCATAGAGTCTCCTTCCGGCTTTTGAATATTGATTACGAGATGTCCCTTGAAAACTTTTGCAATGAAATGGGCTTCGCAAATGCGGGGTTCATACATGACTCTTTGAATCAAGCTCTAAAGCTGGAAGACTATGACCCTGCTAGCTTTTGGAAACGCATCACCGGTTTAAATCAAAATGTTTCACGTTCCAACAAGGCTAGTAAAATTCACAACCCAGTCCTTAGGTACCTTCAAAGGGTAATGGCTTGTACCATTTGGGGTAGGAAGGAAGTAGGAACATGTATGACGGATGAACTCTTTATGCTTTGGGCTATGCTTCATAATAATCCCGTGAATACTTGTTTTTACATGCTTGACTACCTTGCCTCAATAGGAACTAAGCCTAATCTTGTAGCTGACATAGTGGTCGGGGGGGTTATCACATTCATTGCTAGGAAGTTTGGAATAAGTGAGGAAGAGGGGATAAAACCAATTGAGGGCAACAATAGGCTTAACATAGAGACTCTAATCTATATGAAAATCATCAAGCTTCATCCACCCATGCAATATGCCCTTAAACTCAATGTACCTATTCTATTTTTGCTTCCTAACCCATCTCGGACTAACACCGAGGTGGAGGAAAATTTGTTGTATGTTGATAATGAACAGGTACATGAGCACAATGAAGAAGGAGAAGGTGCAAACTTGCACCATGAGGGAGAGCACCATGACCATGAATCCGGAGAGCTCAATAATGATGAAAGATGGGCATGGATGCGAACCGAGGTCGAGAGGATAACCACCGAGCAACAAAGGCAAGATGTAGAACTTTTGGGGCTGAGAAATGATGTCCAAAGGGGCAACCGCTTGTCGGAAGAAAACAATCAAATGCTCCGAAGGATGATGCACCAATTCAATCTCCAAGGTCCTCCATATGGACCTCAATGAGAAAATGTGAGCTTTCCTCTTCCTCCCTTCTCTCTTCTCTCTTTTCTCCTACTCTTCTTCTACTCCTTCTTTCTTCTTCTTCTACTTCTTCTTCTTTTAATTTCTTTTTTTTTCTTTGAATCATTGAGGACAATGCTTCCCCTAAGTGTGGGGGGGGGGGGGGGGGGGGGGGGGCTAATAAAGTGTCTAGAGTCGTAGTGTTCCCAAACTCCCTTGAACTTTATTCTTTTGTTTTGTTTTTATAGCAAGAGGCATGACTAGTAGCTTGTTTTTAATGTAAAATATGGCATAAATTTTTTTGTTTTGTCTCTTCTTTAAAGGTTGTTTCTTGTACATAAAAGTAGTTTCTTGTGTTTCTTGTGTTCTTGCTATACCCATATCATGTTTTATTGTGAAAATCTCCAATGAGAAAAGCACCCGGTTGCAATCCTTGAGTAAATGTATGAATAGGTATTTTAAGGAGCACGTTCTGTCTTTAGTGTTAACTTAGACCCTTTAAAGTCTTAAGAGTAAAAGTAGTATAAGTTTGTGTGGGAAAATAATAAATTGCTCTTAATTGTTATATTCTTCTTAATTTGTTAATGATAAATGGGGCGGGAGAATGGCACCAACATGTGGGGGGGAAGGATAATCCCTAACTTCCTAATTGTGGTGGTGACTCCCTAATTTGAACTTAAAGTGAAACAAACTCATCAATGCTAGGGGAAAGGACAATTACATCCAAAAAAGACTTCCTATGCGGAGATGAAACAAATAAATAATTTTGCAGCACTGTTTAGGGTGATTTTGAATCTAGGAGGAAAGGACAATTACATCCGAGAAGACTTCCTATGAGGATAGATAGCCCCTAAGCATCTGCAGCCCCTTGTGCTTAATTGTTAAATTAATTTAATCTTAACTTGAATTCCCATCACTCTTATATGAAATGAAGAAAGGACTTTTCTCGGTTACTTTAGCATTAAGGATAGAACCTGTTCCTCATAATATCTGTCTTATACAGGAGCAAGAAAAAGGTTGGACTGCACACACACACTCACTTGAGACTTGATGTTGGGTAGAATAGGTTCATGAGAAATGTTTGAAACTGTAATTAGTGTACTTGAAGCAAAACCTTTCTTTTGAGGCATGTGTTCTTAATATTGCCATGATTAATCTTTTGTTGCTGCTATGTCTATTGCCTTTTGCTTGAGGACAAGCAAAGATTCAAGTGTGGGGGAGTTTGATGAGTCATAGATTAATCTAATTTAATGCTTTATTTAGTTTAGTTTTATTAAAGATTTAGTTTTATTTTATTGCATTTTATTTCCTTTTAGAATGTTTTACTTTAAATTGCTTTTTATTATATTTTAGGAACGAATATATGGTGGAAGGTGTCTTGGAGCAAAAGAAAGAGGACTGGAGCAAATACGGTGCAGAAATACGAAGATACAGGACAAAAATATGCTCCCACCAAGTCAGAAGCTTGGCACGGCCAGTGCCAACATGTGGCACGGCCGTGCCACCTCCAGAAGCCACTTTTGCTGCTTTTCTTCAAGCCCAAGTTACCCTGTTGCAGCTTTACTATTTTGCCCTTTTAGTTGCTCTCCACCATAAACATTCACCTTTTACTTTGCATATTTTCAGTATTATTTCAATAAAGTCTTTATTTCCTTTTACTTTCTTTTCTCGCAATTTACTTTATCGCATTCTCTCTTCTTCCCCCATGTCTACGATGAACATGGGTGAGTAGACTTCTTTGTCTTGGGATCGTTGGATAAGTCTAATGACGTAATCCAGATCATGCCAAGCCTTAAACCCTAATTATTTGTTACCTTAATTCCTAATCTAAATTCACCGTTTTAACATGAATTAATTATTATCAAACTGTGGAAGCGAACGCGGAGGGTTTGATAATGGTTAATTCATCATCACAAATATCAATTCATAAAGTGAACGCGGAGCTTGATATCCGAACAAGTGAATTTAAACAAGGTTTGCGAAACATGAGAATAGTTTAGCAAACCTTGGGACACATAAAGTTTCGATCTTCAAGGGTCCCAAAGGCAATCACCCATGAGAATAGGTGTGGTTGTTGGAGGGATACACTCACTGACTTCGAGAGGAGCTGTGATATGGTAAAGAGAAACTTGTCCCTAGTAATTAAGATTAACGCATAATTATAAGTTTAAGGCTTGCTTGTGAAAAGATTCGTTGTTATGATGAACCAATGATCCCAAGGCTTTTTATTAATATTGTTATTTACCTTCAGCAAACAAACCTCCCTTTTACTAAACTTTTTCCTCCTCTAATCATTTTATAAAAGTTAATTAGATTGACCAACTCCCTAGCGGAACGATACTCTACTTACTACTATTACTTCGATAGGCCGTGCACTTGCGGTTTGGCCCTATCAATGGTGGCGGTTTTGGGAGGAATGTATGGTGTTGCGGCGAGAGAGGATGCGATTGAGTTTGATAAGCGGAGGAGAGTTGCTTGGAGAGTTGAAGGTGGTGATTCTGAAAAGGGGTTTGATCTGAAAAGGGTGTTGCTTTGCAAGGGTCTATTTTCTTTTTCATTTTTTTTTAATTTCTTCCATTTTTTTTAAATTTCTCTAATTTCAAAATATCAGCAAGCTTTAAAAAAAATAAAAAATAAAATAATATCCACGTGGCACCAAACATAAGGGGTGTGGGTGCCATATCAGCAAAGATCAGGTCAAAAATGGACCAGGGGGCCAAAACTGCTAAAGAATCAATACTTAAGGGGCTGTTTTGTATTTAAATTAGTTAGGGGATCGTAACCGCAACTTTTGGAAAGATAGGGGGCCAAAAGTGCAATTAAGCCTAAGTTTTACAAATGAAGTCAAAGCCTCTAAGTGCCAATAGAGTTGATTCTTGTTGTTTCATCAAAACAACATATTTTTCTTTTAAATCTTCAACTCATTGGTTCTAAGCTCAAAATGTGTAAGGAGTTCTTAAAGAGACTCAATAAGTTCTTCTCTGGGAATCTTAGAATATACCTCATTTTCATCTTCAGAGTCTGAGTCAGGATCTGCTTCTGAAGTCTCAGTAGCCACTAACCCCACAGCTACCTTAGCATCTTATTCAGCTTCTTCCTTTTCAGACCTAGATTCACTATCCAAATCTTCCCAGGTTGCCATTAAACACTTTTTAATCTGCGTTCTGAATTTCCTTGTGTTGAAACTTGATTTCTTTGACTTGTCCTTTGATTTCTCCTTCTGAAGATCAGGGCAATCAGCAATAAAGTGTCCAGGCTTCTTACAGTTGAAGCAACCCTTATGATCTTCTTTCTTGGAGCTCTTGTAGCTGTAACGCCTCCTTTATATTTAATTATTTTAATTAGTTTTACAATATATTTATATGTATATGAGGGATATATGATTTGTTGAGATTAGATGTCTTTTTATAATTTAGTTAATATATTTTGTTGAGTGATATTTTGTTATGTTATATGTTGGTATTTACTAGCATAATATATTTGTTAATTGTTATAGATATATATTTGTTATTTGGTGTATTATTATATATTTAGTAGAGAAATATTAATTATTAGAATATGAGAATTATTAGTGTAAGTAGAATTGGGGGTTATAATAGAAAGAAGAATAAGTTGTTGGGCCCAAAATAGATTTAGAAAGAATAGAAAGGATATAAATAGAGGAAGCTAGGTTGAGAGAATAGTTTACAACATACGTTCAGTTTTGGAGAAAAAGAGGAGAAAAGAGAAGAGAAGAACCTAGGAGAGAAGAAGCTGCGATTTCTGCATATTAAGGTGAGGGTGAGACTATCTTCCATTAATATTAAGTTGTTAAATCACTAGATTACATCTAACAAGTTGGGGAGAGTTTGTGAGATTAAGAGGATTAGGGTTTATGAGCGATTTTGATGATTAGATGATGAAGAACTGTAGAATTGAGGAGAGAATCATAAACAGACCTTAGATATCCCATAGGAATGTTATTAGAAGTAGTTTGATGGTTAGAAACATGAGAATAGATGAAAAGTTGAGATTTTTAGGATTCTGCCCGAGCCTACTGTCATCGCTCGCCACTGCGAGCAGAATCGCTCGCCATTGCGAGCTAACCCAATGAACTCGCCACTGCGAGCAGAATCGTTCGCCATTGCGAGTACCCCAGATGCTCGCCACTGCGAGCAAGAACACTCACCATTGCGAGTAATGCTGTTAGTTGCCCAAATTCGTTTTGCTTGCGATCCTTTCGCACGTGTAGTAATGAGTGATCCTAGAATTAAGAATGAGGGTTGTTTAGACTGATTAAAGCTGCACATAAGCCGAGTTAGGTGATAGTGAATATTAGCAAAGAAGTATTGGTTTATAAGTATTGTTTATGATGTTTTTTTTTTATGATAAGTTGATATGATTCATTCCTTTAATGATGATATGATATTCAAGCACTGTTATACGTTGCATTTGTTGTTGTTTTTTGTTGTTGAACCTTGATAAATTGTTGTGAACTGTCCATATGCTATCTATGTTGCTGTTGAACTTTAATGAAGTTGTATAAGTCGGTCTAAGTTGTAAATATCCAAGAAGTTGTCTACATTAATGGAATTATGAGAGATGTTCATAATGTTGTCTAAGTTGTAGAAAGTTGAGTCCATTGCATACTCATATAAGTTGGTTGAGGGCTTGATGCCCTGGAGCTTTTGCTCACTATGTCGGGGGTTTGATGCCCTGAAGAGCCTATTTACGCTTATATAAGTTGGTTGGGAGCTTGATGCTCTGTATTGGTACCAAATGCATTTGCATATCAAGAGGTTTTTGCGATGATTTAAGATGTTAAGATGTCAAGTTGTCGAGTGTCAAGTTGTTAAGATGTCAAGATGTCACGTTGATAAGTTATTAATGAAGTGCTATGATGAATGAAGACGAATGATTATGACATTTATGTTGATGATTGATTATGATGTTATATAATTTATGATAAGATGTTACGTGAATTATGATATGACTATATGTGATGTTTTATGAATATATTTATGATGATGCATGATAACGTTGTGTTTGTACTTAGGATGCTATAAGTTGATGTTTATAATTATGTTGATATATGAAGTGATTACGAATTTGATTATGAAGTTGTTTCCGGTAATGCTATGTTTTGATAATGATACTTATGTGAATTACATGTTGATGCTTATAATTAATATTGATGCTATGTGATGATGGTTGGTGACTATTATTTGATGTTATATAATGATGTTTAAGATTAGTAATTGATGATATATGAAGATGTTTATGATTTGTGTTATGATAGTTTATGACTAATGTAGGAAGATTAATGATACTAGTTAAGGAAGTTTAAGTTGTTAGATATGATTAATGAGTTATAAGATATTTAAGTTGTTGAATGTGCTTTATATGATTTATATGCTTAATACTTTTGTTTGAGAAATCTCACCCCTCTGCTTGGAAATGTTGCTCTTCGTATGGGTAACTTGCAGGTAATCAAGATTAGCTGCAGTCGTGGGTGGCTATCTCTCACTGTGTCCTTAGGTGCTCTGATACGTAACGGGATGGGGATTTTGATTCTATTTTTCTGTTCCTTTACGTATTGCTTTTGAAGTTTAAGAATTATTATTGAACTAAGATTTATGAGACTTTTATGATGAGGCCTGCGTGCCGAGACTATTTCTATTGTTAAACTAAATCCGCTGCGAAGTTTCTTTAAATATTACGTTGATGAATTTTTGAAGGATAAATTATTATCTATTTTGTTAAGATTTTATGATAAAGAGATGTAGCATTCCGTTTATGTGACTTACTCTGATAATTTATTATGAAATTTTTACGTTGGGAAAACGGGGTGTTACAGTAGCCACCTCTCTTACTCAGAAACTTCATGTTCTTCCTCGCCAGATACTCAAGCTTGTTGGAAAGCATAACCATCTTCTCAGTAGGATCTTCATCAGAGTCTCCATCAGGTGACTCATCATCAAATTCAATAACTTTAAAAGCTTTTGATGATTTCCCTTTAGATGGTAGAGCAATAGATTTACTCTTCTTAGCATGCTCATGTTCATTAAGACTTATCTCATGAACTTTGACAGAGCTGACAAGATCTTTAACACTCAAAGTGTTTAAATCTTTAGCTTCCTCAATAGCTGTAACCTTAGGTCTCCATCTAGCAGGAAAGCTTCTTAGTATCTTGCTAACATGATCCGAAGCAACATAACTCTTCTTCAGTATTTGTAGTCCAGAGACTAGGGTTTGAAACCTTGAGTACATCTCCTCAATAGTTTCATCATCCTTCATCTTGAACAACTCATACTGATGAACAAGCGTAAGAGCTTTTGCTTCTTTGACTTTCTTGTTGTCTTCATAGTTAGAACAGAGAGAAGCAAACATTGCTTTAGCATTGGATTTGTCACTCATCTTCATATACTCTGCTTTAGGTATAGCAGTGACAAGTGCTCCTCTGATAATATGATGCTTCTTGTAGAGTTTCTTCAGAGCAGGAGTGTGTTTCTTTCTGTCAACAACAACTCCTTCTTCATCAAGAACCAAGTCACCAACACCATCTTCAAGTATGTCCCATAGTTCTTCATCTAACCCCATGACATAGCTGTAGAAGTTGGTTTTCCACCAAGAAAATTCTTCAGGATCTCCATTGAACTTAGGAATCTTTCCAAAGTTAGACTTCTTGTTGTCGCCATAGTCAAATGGAACAGCATTGTTGTGCGCAGGTCCAACATTAGAGGATTCACCAGACATGTTTTTCTCAGACCAAGGCTCTAGATACCAATTGAAGGTGAGAAAAACACAAGAAGGGGGGATTGAATTGTGTTAGCTTTTTCTTCGTTTTCTCTTAAGCTGAAACTCACAGTTCAGAAGCAAATAGAGACTGCTTCTAAAGTGATGTTCAGAACTAACTTGCAGCGGATAAAAACAGAGAGAGAGAGAGAGAGAGAGAGAGAGAGAGAGAGAGAGAGAGAGAGAAGAGAGAGAGAGAATGACACAAAGCAATTATACAGGTTCCTTCCACAAATCGGAAGTAGTCCTGTCCCCCTTGCACTTCCAAGGAGAGTTCACTATAATGTAATATCTGATTACAACTGCTCACTGCTACAACTAGTAAGAGACTTCAAATTGCTCAAGCACACAAGCAAGAGACTTCCTATGCTCCTGAACACAATCAAGAGACTTCTAATGCTCAAGCACAACTGCAAGAGACTTCTAATTAAACAGAATTACAAAGAAAAATGTTTGAGGTTGAACACTTGATATACAATCAGTGGTGTTCACAATACAAATCAGATACGGACTCTTAAGACTCTAGAATTTCTAAGATATGTACTTTGAAACAGAAATTCTAAGTGAACTTTGAATGCAGAACAATTTCAGCAGAGTGTTGGCACTTGTAAATTGTTGTTGAGTCTGATTACCATTCTCTAAGTCTTCACTCCTTTATATAGAGGTGTGAAAGAGAAGTTGTGAAATTGCCTGCACATCAAAAAAGGGTCGTTTGAAGCTTAATCAATCACCAATGATCTTTTGCCTGATATGGTAGTTGTCTTATGAAGGATCAATTTGAAATGCATTCCCATTGTGAAGGAACGTCGTTGCAGGCAGAGCTGTTTTTCTTGTCTTGTAGCAGAGACAAAGCAGAGTAGTGGAGGTAGTGGTTGTACACTTCGTACAATTGTACTTTTGTCAACGCTTTTTGAAGATAAGCATCCATTGCCTTTAAATCCATTCAAAATGACCGTTGCTTTATATTTTCAGTCTTCTGCATTGCTTAGACGAGTTTAAATCCATTGAACAGCCCTTGAAGCTTTAAGTCTTGCATCTTCTGATGAACTTCAGCTTCTGGTGATCTTTAGCTTCTGATGAGATGCTTCTGATGAACTTGCTTCTGATGACGTCATCACTTCAGGAGCGCTTTGTCTTCAGGAGCACTTTTGACTTCAGGAGCACTTCTCTTCAGACGCTTTAAGCTTCCTTTTTGTTGATTTCTTAGCTCTCTTTTGTTCATCCAGAACCTATTTAAGATGTCAAATTTTGTCTATGGTCTTGTACACTTGAACAAATATTAGCTAGTCCAATTGACAATTTTTAATATCTTGTTATCATCAAAACTCTCAAGGTTCATTGTTAAACACATTTTGTTCCAACAAGAATGACATTACTGGCTGAATGGAGGGGGGAGAAGAGCTTTTGCTGCACGGCTAAGGAAGATATCCACCTCGACCGGAGTGGATGGGAAGTTACTTCGTAAACGTGTCGAAGAGGAGTATGAAGTTGAAGATGGTAATCCGGCGGGGTTTGGCGAGCATGTTGTAATTTTGTAACATTACCCCTTAAAAGAAGGAATGAAATAATAGAGGGAAGTAGTGAAGATCATAAGACTTTATCAAAAGGTTTGAAAGGATCATACAGCTGAATCAAAAGACATGAAAGGCGGATCTTGAACCAATTATTTACCGGCAATAACATTATTATCTTGTAATTTCCATGATTATTAATACATTATAATTTATTTTTCTCTTATAGCTTTTGTGTTCCTTTATAAATGAAGCCGCTTTGTTCATTATGGGATGAAACCTTTGCATATTTTAATTTATTTTTAGTGACTTTTTTAAATATTTCAGCGATTACTATAAGAGTAGTCCATATATTTTTTATTTTTACCACTTACCGTCAGTTTAGCCCCCTTCTCTAATAAACTAGTTGATGTACATTTTACCACTTTTACAGCAGGGTCCCATGAATGGACGACGCGTATTTTACAACAAAACTCTGCGTCTCACATAAATATAAATATGTACATAAACTTGTAAACCACAACATAACCATTTACCAAACCTGTTAAGTGTGTTATTCATTAAACCATAACATTTAGGATTACATAATTTGGCAATGTTGTATCCCATGTAACTGGTCATTAATTGTGATTACAACTTAAGTAATGAAATGGTATTGGAAATTGGCTGTCAAATAGCTCCTGTAATCCAAAGGAGGCAAACATTTGCTTCTATTTAACTTGTTAAGGTGTAAAAACTAAATCATAACAGTACAAGTCAATGTTGTGAATATGAGTTGGACTTAAAACATAAAATGGTAATGCGAGAGGGTCATGTGAAAAAGCTAATTCACGGACATACAAGTCTCAACATTTGACTTTAGGAAATTGAAATAACATCATTAACAAAACTATAATCAAATGTACCAGCAAACAAAATTCAAATATTAAATCTTCAAACATGTTAATATAAACATAATACACTTGACATAATAATGCGAAAACGTTGATTCATTCAGGGGTTCTTATGACTTGGATGTAAATACTGGAACAATAGGCAGGATCAACCGACATCCTCACCTCGGTGCCAGGTTTCAGCCTATTCATCAAGCATAATTCATTCCATCTACCTACTATGAATAATTCCTTTGAGCCCTTTGACCATCTTAGACCGCATTCAAATACGTCTCCCTCGCTCCCTTCTACTATAATACGAGTCCGATCTTCTTTGAAACCGACCTGACGGACAAACTTTGCCGGAAGATTCTACACCAACAACAAAATCAAATTAAGAGAACATCTTGATGAAATTACAAGGGTTACCAACATAGGATATGATAATTGATAAATTTGTTGATGCCCACGTAATAGAACTTGACATACATCCCTTCCGGTTGACCGTCGCGGCCAAACATTCTATCCAATCCCCTGTGCATAAAACCGAAATCATCGCACTTGTGTAAGTATACCCCAAATTTGGTGGAACTACGACGATCAATTATATCCTCCAACCATACCATTTTTTCCAATTCCACTTAACGTCAGTTTACAATTGAGAAGAGATAGAGATAGAGATAGAGATAGAGATAGAGAGAAAGAAAGAGTTTGAAGAGAAGAATCTAGAGAAAGCTAGAGGGAGGTCAAGCTTCAAGGATTGGAGCTAAAGTGAAGCCTTAGTGTTGATTTTGAAGAATTAAGGTAAGGGGGTTAGTCTTTGGTCATAATCACTTAGTTGTAGCTTCTACCCTAATTTCCTACATAAGTACTTATTGAATAGTTGATTATTTGTGAAATTAATTGTGAAATTCGTGCTTATGTTGTGATGCAATGTTTGGGTATGTAAATTGAATGTTAATTGAGTTGTTGATGATGAATTTGCAAGCTTAAATCATGTACATATGTATGCTTTGTGTTTTACCCAAGAATTGATGATATGAGATGTTGTTGTTTATGAATTGTGATGAATTCATGAGTGGTTGTTGTTGTTGATGTTGTGAGGTGTTGTTGTTGATGTTAGAAACCTTGGGTAATCATAATCTTTGATGTTGTTATGAATTTGTGTTGTTCTTGAAGTTTTCATAAAAATGGGTCAAATGATGATTTTTGTTGTAAGGATGTTTTGGTGCAAGTTTTACATGATTTTGAGTGTCTTTTCATGTTTGGAAATGTTTAAACAAACTTTGGGATCAAATTTGAGCTTTGGGAAGTCAAAATTTGGGTTTTGGGTGAAAAAGTGAGTTTTTCTCGTAACAGGACTGTCCCAACTCGCCACAGCGAGCTGGAGGCGAGTTGGAGGCGAGCAGGAGGTGCTCCCTGTGAGCTTACTCGCCTCGCGAGTAGATTCACTCCCCACGGCGAGCTGCACAATGGCAGCATCCCCTGTTTCACGTTCCCGCGTCGTTTTCCCTCGTTTCTGTTTTGAATTGGCCTTCGGTGTAAACATGAAAGTTGTAGATAATTTTGTTAGCTTTCCATAGGCTTTGGTTTGACTTGAAAATGATTTTTAGTTTTTGAGTTATGAGAAAAATACTCCAAGGAGGTCTTAGGGAAATTTTACGAAAAATCTGCATAACTATTTCTAAGTCCACCCAAACCTTATGGATTGTTTCCAAGCTTCGAAACTTGAGTTTTATGAGTTCAATTAAGGTTGTATAATGTTTATATGATTTCTAAAATTGGTTGTGATTGGTTTACCAAGTCTTAATATGTTTTGTTTTGAAAATGGGATTTCTTTTGTAAAAACGATAAAATGAGACGAACTTTGTGGATTTTATGATTTCGTCGTGTTTAGCCGGTGAAATGCCAAGGTATATTCTACTGCACTTAAATGTAGCTTGAAGGTATATTTAGTTGAGGCATTGAATCTTGTTTACTTGGTTTTGGCTCAATAGCTTAATTATTTCTAATGTTAGGATTTTTGAGAGACGAACTTGTTGAAAATGGGCCTTTTGAGCCGATGACTTTATAAATCTTTCTTGGATGATTTTATATGATTAATTGATGATATGTGGATGATTGTGGACGATTGAATATGATGTTTATCATGAAATGATATGTTGTTCCATTTTACTTGGTTTATGAAAAGTAGATGGAATTGTTGTGATATTTGGTAGGTTGATGTTGATGTGTGTGATGATGACTCTTAGGTGGATTGTGATTGTTGAATGTGTGGACATGTATACTTGATAATGCAATTGTTGTTGAGATAGTCAATGTAATTGGAGGTGTACTTTTACATTGGTGATTTGTAAGAGAGGAGGTGTACTCTTGCATTTGTTATGTTGAAGTTGTGCATTGTCGGGTTCTTGTTGTATGTCCATGCATCATGATCATATTGAGTCGTATGTGAAATGTAAGAGAGGAGGTGTTCTCCTACATAGGTGATTGGTAATAGAGGAGGTGTTCTGTTACTTAGATGTTTGGTTGGCATCTATTGTTGTTGTTATGGTACCACATGCATATATGTGTCGAGTATAGGCGCATTGCATATTGAAATGGTGTTTTGTTGTGGTAAATGAACGATGTTTGTTCGTGATGAACATGTTGATGAATTGCGATGTTTGAATTTGTTGTATGAATGTATTTATTATTGTTAACTGTTCATACAAGCTATTTGAGAAATGAATTGGATTATTGATGTCAATTATTAAATGTTGATTATGATTAATGTAATGCTTACTCCCAGTGGTTTTGCCGCCTACCTGTCTGTATGGATGGGTAGACGCTGTGCAGGATCTTGGTGAGTGCTTGGTGGATGTTTGGATGGCGGGAGCTTTCTCCGCTGTCGTGTCTTAGAGTCTAGGACATGCTCTGATTAGGCTTTAGTGTCTTATGTCTGATGTTGATCTGTTTTATAGTCCATGTGTTTAGGACTTGGAGGATTTATATGCTGATGTATTTTGACCATGGCATGTATTTGAGGAGTTATATGTTTTGTTCCGCTGCGACTGTTGATATATTATATATACATGTATGATTGGATTTTGGATTTTGTGTTAGACGTAGCGTCTATTTCTTAAATATTTGTTATATTCGCGTGTTTTATCGCTTTAATAGAAATAGGTCGTTACATCAACAAATCTTCCAAACTCTGAATAGTCCTCTCCGTCTGACCATCAGTCTGGGATGATAAGCAGCACTCAACCTCAACTTAGTTCCCAAAGCAACTTGCAAGCTCTCCCAAAACTTAGAAGTAAACCTCGGATCCCGATCCGACACAATACTAGAAGGAATACTATGCAATCTAACAATTTGCTCAATGTAGATCTCAGCCAACTTCGCCACAGACATACTGGTCTTGATAGGAACAAAATGTGCCGACTTCGTCAACCGATCAACAATCACCCAAATCGAATCAAAACCCTTAATAGTCTTCGGCAACGCTCCGACAAAATCCATAGAGATACTATCCCACTTCCACTCTGACACAAACAACGGTTGCATCAAACCTGACGGTTTCTGATGTTCAATCTTAGACTTCTGACAAACCAGACAAGCATACACAAATTTCGCAATCTCCTTCATCATTCCAGGCCACCAAAACAACCTCTTCAAATCCTGATATATCTTAGTCTCTCCTGGATGAATACTCAAACTACTTTTGTGACCTTCTTCCAAAATCCGTCTCTTAAGCTCAAGAACATCTGGTACACAAACACGATCACGAAACATCAAAACACTATTCCCGTCCAATCTAAAATCTCCACCTTTACCTTGATTAACTAACACCACTCGATCTACAAGTTCCAAATCTTCCTTCTGACCATTCTTAATCACTTCCAAAATATTACTCGTCAGCTTCAACATTCCCAACCTCACACCCTCCGGTATCAACTCACTAACCAAACTCAAATCTCAGAACTGCTCAATCAACTCCAATTCTTTAACCATAAAAGCAGACATATGCAACGACTTCCTACTCAAATCATCAGCAACAACATTCGCCTTCCCAGGATGATAACTCAACTGAAAATCGAAATCCTTAAGATACTCCAACCATCTTCTTTGCCTCATATTCAACTTCTTCTGATCAAACAAGTACTTCAAACTCTTATGGTCACTGAACACTTCAAACTTAGAACCATACAGATAATGCCTCCAAATCTTCAACACATACACAACGGCCGCTAATTCCAAATCATGAGTCGGATAATTCTTCTCATGCACTTTCAACTGCCTCGAAGCATAAGCCACAACCTGACGATTCTGCATAAGCACACCACCAAGACCCATCTTAGAAGCATCACAATACACGACAAACGATTCCTTCGGATTCGACAAAATCAACACTGGAGCTGAAGTCAACCTCTTCTTCAACTCTTGGAAACTCTTCTCGCACTCAGCATCCCAAACATAAGTTTGTCCTTTCCGAGTCAACTGCGTCAATGGCAACGTCAACTTAGAGAATCCCTCAATGAACCTCCGATAATAACCTGCTAAACCAAGAAAGCTTCTAACTTCAAAAACAGACTTAGGTGATTCCCACTGCAACACTGCATCAACCTTCGACTGGTCCACGACAATACCACCTTTAGAAATCACATGACCAAGAAAACTCACTTCCCGCAACCAAAACCCACACTTTAACAACTTAGCAAACAACTTCTTCTCCTTCAAGACTCCCAACACAATTCTCAAATGTTCGGCTTGCTCCTCTTCCGACTTCGAATACACCAAAATATCATCTATAAACACCACCACAAAACGGTCCAAAAAAGGATGAAATATTCTATTCATATATTCCATGAAGACACTTGGCGCATTAGATACTCTAAATGGCATCACAGAATACTCATAGTGTCCATACCTCGTTCGGAACGGATTTTTGGATATATCTTCCGCCTTTACTCTAATCTGATGATATCCCGATCTCAAATCAATCTTGCTAAACACTTGCGCACCAACTAGTTGATCCATCAAATCATCAATCCTCGGAAGCGGATACCGATTCTTAATCGTCACCTTATTCAACTGCCGATAATCCACACACAACCTCATGCTTCCATCCTTCTTCTTAACCAACAACATAGGAGCACCCCACGGAGAAACACTTGGCCTGATAAACCGCTTCTTCCAACTGCTTCTTCAATTCACCCAACTCTGATGCAGACATCCAATACGGTAAAATCGAAATAGGACTCGTTCCTGGTACCAAATCAATTGCAAACTCAACTTCCCTCTCTGGCGGTAACTCGGTAATGTCATCCGAAAAAACTTCTGGAAACTCTTGCACTACCGGCAAATCACCAACTCCTTTCTCACTACTTTCCTTCAAGGAAGCAAACATCATAAACACAATAGCCTCACCGTCCAAAGACTTCTTCACTTGCTCCGCGGTCAAGAACTTCCCACCTTCCTCAGCTTCATCAAACTTGCGACACTTGTGCACCAAGGTATCAAAGTCTCGGATCTCCTGAATACACATATACTGGTAGATATCGGGCCTCAAACTGCTCTCAAACTTCACACACTTAGAAACCATCGCATCCTCCACATTGATGTACGGGCAAATCCTCGAAAGCTCTTCAAACTTTGCAGCATACTCAGCCACTGAACGTTTCTCTTGCTTCAAGTTCAAGAATTTCACTTCCTTCTTGGTCCTCAAATCCTCAGGAAAGTACTTCCTCAAAAACTCAGTCTTGAACCAAGCCCAAGTCACAACTTCTCCTCCAGCCTCAAGCCTTCCCTTAGCATTGGTCCACCAATACTCAACCTCCTCAGCAAGCATATGAGTAGCCATCCTGACCTTCTGATCCTCACTAGTCACCATAGCACGAAAGATCCTCTCCATGGCTTGCATCCATGTCTGAGCTCCATCCAGGTCATACCTACCCTTGAACGTCGTCGGACTGTTTCGCAAGAAACGATCAAGCCTCCGCTCCTCAGCCTCTCCAGGATCGCGATGACCAAGCGCCGCCTGCTCGTTAGCCTGAGCCAACACAAGTGCCAATACAGTCAAAGCCTCTGCAATCGCTCCATCATCTCTACCACCAGCCATCTCACTTCTTCACAAAACCAACCAACAGATAAGAACAACAGCACAACAAACAAGTACCGAAGGTAACTCATTACCATTCGCACACAAACAGGAAAATTCAACGGATGCTAGTCCGGACAAAACTAACCAGACTCTGATACCAACTTGTAACGCCTATTTCTATTTAAGCGATAAAACACGCGAATAAAGCAATTATTCAAGAAATAGACGCTACGTCTCAACAAAATCCAAATCATCGTGCATATATAAAGTATCTCAACAGTCGCAGCGGATACAAATCATACATCTCCAAAATATACATGCCAAGATCAATACACATAATCATATAAATCCTCCAAATCCCGACAAATGGGTAAATCTCCAACATGAATAAATCCAAGACAGATAATCTAAAGTAATCATAAACAGACACCTAGATCAGAGCCTATCCTAGACTCTACAGACACGATAGCGGAGATAGCTCCCACTATACAAGCAACCACCAAGCAACTCACCATAACGACTAATCCTGCACAACGTCTACCCATCCAAACAGACAGGTAGACGGTCGAAACCACTGGGGGTAAGCTTTACATTAATCATAATCAACAAATAATAATAATAATTGACATAAACAGTTCAATTCAATTCTCAAATAGTTTGCATGAACAATTAACTTCCATAATTACATTCATCAAATAAATTCAAGCATCACAGCTAGCACTCATCAAACACGTTCATCATCAACAGACATCGTTCACATGCCACATCAAGACATCATTTCAATATGCAATGCGCCTAGACTCGACACATATATGCATGTGGTGCCAAATCTCCTCAAGGTCGTCACCCATGATGTAACAAAAACAACATATGTAAGAGTCCATCTCCTCTTACAATTCACCTATGTAAAAGTTCATCTCCTTTTACATTTCAACATATGACTCGATATGATCATGATTCATGGACGTACAACAACGACCCGATAATGCACAACTTCAACACAACAACTATCAATGACAATGTAAAAGTACACCTCCAATTACATTGACTAGCTCAACAACTTTTGCATTATCAAGTATACATGTCCACACATTCAACAATCACAATTCACATAAGAGTCATCATGACACACATCAACATTAACTTACCAAATATCATAACAATTCCATATACTCTTCATAAACCAAGTAAAATGGATCAACACATCATTTCATGATAAACATCATATTCAATCGTCCACAATCATCCACATATCATCAATTAATCATATAAAACCATTCATGAAAGATTTATACGGTAATCGGTTCAAAAGAACCATTTTTAACAAGGTTCGTCTTTCAAATCATAACATTCAAAATAATTGAAATGATTGAACCAAAATCAAGTAAACAAGATCCAATGCCTCAACTAAGTATACCTCTAGGTCACATATAAGTGCAGTAGAGCATACGGTTACGTTTCACCGGCTAAATACGACGAAATCATGAAAATCACGAAGTTCGTCTCTCTTTATCATTTTTCAAGAAATTCCCCTTTTCAAAGCAAAACACGTTAGGTTCATCACATCACAGTTTAAATATCATTAAACACCTTAATTGAACTCATAAACATAAGTTTGAAGTTAGGAAACAATCCATAAGGTTTGGGTCGACTTAGAAATAGATATGCAGATTTTTCGTAAAATTTCTCTAAGACCTCCATGGAGTATTTTCATCTTAACTCATAAACCAAAAATCATTTTCAAGTCAAACCAAAGCCTCTGGAAAGCTAACAAAATTATCTACAACTTTCATGTTTACACTGAAAGCCAATTCAAAACAGAAACATGTGAAAAAGACTCAAGAACGCGAAACAGGGGATGCTGCCACTGTGCAGCTCGCCCCAGCGAGTAAGCTCACAAGGAGCCCCTCCTGCTCGCCTCCAGCTCGCTGTGGCGAGTTGGGACAGTCCTGTTACGGGAAAAACCCATTTTTTCACCCAAAAACCCCAATTTTGACTTCCCAAAGCTCAAATTTGATCCCAAGGTTTGTTTAAACATTTCTAAACATGAAAAGACACTCAAAATCATGTAAAACTTGTCCCAAAACATCCTCTTAACAAAAATCATCATTTGACCCATTTTCATGAAAACCTTCAAGAACAACACAAATTCATAGCCAACTCAAAGATTATGATTACCCAAGGTTTCAATCATCAACAACAACACCTCACAACAACAACAACAACAACCAATCATGAATTCATCTCAATTCATCAACAACAACATCTCATATCATCAATTTACATACCCAAACATTGCATCACAACATAAGCACGAATTTCACCAATTAATTCCATAATAATCAATTATTCAAATAAGCACTTATGTAAAGAATTAGGGTAGAAGCTACAACTAAGTGATTATGATTAAAGTCTAACCTCTTACTTTAATTCTTCATAATCACCAACCAAGGCTTCACTTTAGCTCCCAAAGCTTGAATCTCTAGCCTCCTCTAGCTCTCTCTAGATCTTCCTCTTCAAACCCTAATCTCATCTCTTGTTCTTTCTCTTTCTACCTCTTCTCTCAATTGTGAAAAATGATGGTGTAAACCCTATTTCTCTACAAACTAGAGTTTATATAGGTTCTATCTAATTGAGCTCAACTCACAATGCCTTAATTGTAACGCCCTCCTTTTATTTAATTATTTTTATTAAGTTAGAATCTATTTATGTGATTTATTTATAAATATGAGGTGTTAGTATTTTATTATGTGGCATTATTCTATTATTTATTAGAATATGAGAATTATTAGTGTAAGTAGAATTGGAGGTTAGAATAGAAAGAAGAATAAGTTATTGGGCCTAAATAGATTTAGGAAGAGTGATTAGTATTATAAATAAGGAAGCTTAGATTAGAAAGAGTTTTTACGTTAAACCGCTTTTTGGAGAAAGAGGAGAACTCAAAGAGAGAGAGAGAGAACCCTAAGAACGAAGAACGCAGCCGTTGGAATTCAGAAAAATAATCTAAGGTGAGGGTGAGACTATCTTGCATTAATATTAAGTTGTTAAATCATTAGATTACATCTAACAAGTTTGGGAGAGTTTGTGAGATTAAGAGGATTAGGGTTTATGAGCGATTTTGATGATTAGATGTTAAAGAACCGTAGAATTGATGAGAGAATCATGAACAGACCTTAGATATCCTATAGGAATGTTATTAGAAGTAGTTTGATGGTTAGAAACATGAGAATGGATGAAAAGTTGAGATTCTGAGAAAAAGTGATTTTAAGTGTTTTTGAGAAATAAGTGATTCTATGATAAGCTGTTTTGGAGATTTAAAAATATAATTTTTCTGTAAAATATGACAGGATTTGTCGAATAGAACGCGTAGGCAAAATCGGAATTGGAATCGGGGTAACGGTTAGGTTTTTACGGACGAAACGGTGAAACCGAAAAAAATGGGACTGCACAGAGCTGCAGCGCAGGTGGCTACTGCCTTCCCACGCCTGGGCGCAGTTTTCCACGCCTGAGCGCAGCAAGGCAGCCCCTCATGGGTGACTGCTTGTTGTGCTTTCGTTGCGTGCTGTTAGAACTTCGATTGTTGCGTTCTTGTGCCTTTTTCACCCGTTTCCGTGTTGAATTAGCTCTCGGTGTAAACATGAAAGTTGTAGATAATTGAGTTAGCTTTCTAATGGCTTTGAAGTGACTAGAAAATTATGTGTAGATTTTGAGTTTTGATGAAAATAGTCCAAGTGGGTCTTCAGAAAACTTTAAGAAAACTTAGCATAACTAATCCTAAGTTAGTCCAAAAACTTATGGTTGGTTTCCCAACTTCAACTTGAGTATTAGGGATTTAGTTGAGGTGTTTTATGAGTATTTGGCCTATGTCTTATTGATCAAACTTGATTTGCTTTTGAAGAATGTTTTGGACTTTGATATGAATGTAATTGATTAATGTATATGTGGTTATTGTTGTTGATATGTTGGAATGCATTATGTGAGTATTGTATGATACATAATATTATGATGTTCTATGATGGTAAGTTGATATGATTCATTTCTTATTGATGATATGATATTCAAGCACTGTTATATGCTGTAATTGCTGTTGTTTGTTGCTGTTAAACCTTGATTTAATGTTATAAGTAAAGTGACGTTGTTATAAATACATTAAGTAAATACTTGTGATGTTTAAGTTAGTGTGATGCATTCAATGATGATAATATGTTGTGAACTGTCCATATGCTGTCTATGTTGTTGCTGAATCTTAGTGAACATGTATAAGTCGGTCTAAGTCGTAAATATCTAAGAAGTTGTCCACATTAATGGAATTATGAGAGATGTTCATGAAGTTGTATAAGTTGTAGGAAGTTGAGTCCATTGCATACCCATATAAGTTGGTTGGGAGCTTGATGCTCTGTAGAGCCTATTTACGCTCATATAAGTTGGTTGGGAGCTTGATGCTCTGTAGAGCCTATTTACGCTCATATAAGTTGGTTGGGAGCTTGATGCTCTGAAGAGCCTATTTACGCTCATATAAGTTGGTTGGGAGCTTGATGCTCTGTAGAGCCTATTTACGCTCATATAAGTTGGTTGGGAGCTTGATGCTCTGTAGAGCCTATTTACGCTCATATAAGTTGGTTGGGAACTTGATGCTCTGTAGAGCATATTTACGCTCATATAAGTTGGTTGGGAGCTTGATGCTCTGTAGAGCCTATTTACGCTCATATAAGTTGGTTGGGAGCTTGATGCTCTGTATTGGTACCAAATGCATTTGCATATCAAGAGGTTTTAAGATGATTTAGGATGTCGAGTTGTCAAGTTGTTAGGATGCTAAGATGATTTTAGATGTTAAGAGTTGCATAGTCGAGTTGAGTCGCATTGTCGAGTTAAAAGAGGTTTGATTATGAAGTTTGATTGTGATTCGATGATTATGATTTAATGATGATGTTTGTTTATGAAGTTGATTATGAACTTGATTATGAAGTTGTTTCCAATAAATGCTATGTTTTGATAATGATACTTATGTGAATTACGTGATGATGCTTATGTTTATATTAGGTGTTAGATGTTGATGCTTATGAACATTATGGATGTAAGATGTTATGTGAATTATGATAAGATGTTTGTGAATTATGATAAGATGTTTAGTGATTTATGATAAGATGTTATGTGATTATGATAAGGTGTTTGTGACTAATATTTGTAGATATGTGATGATATTTATATGATTTATATGTTTAATATTATTGTTTGAGAAATCTCACCCCTTCTGTTGGAATGTTGCCCTTACGTTGGTAACGCGCAGGTAACCAGGACTAGCTGTTGATCGTGAGTAGACTCCTCACTTTGTGTTTAGGTGCTCTGATACGTAACGGGATGGGGGCTTGCTTTTACTTCTATTCCTTACGTGTCTTTTATGAATTTTATGAATAAATATTGAACCAAGACTTATGAGATTTTGATGAGGCCTGCGTGCCAAAACTTTCATTATGTTGAACTATTTTTCCGCTGCAAAGTTTCAGATTTTTGATATTGAATTTTGAAGGATAATTATTATTATCTATTTTATGACTTTCAAGAAGTATGTGACATTCCGTTTATGATTTAAATACTCTGATTTATTAAGAAATTTTCACGCTGGGAAAACGGGGTGTTACATTAATGGGCCAAACCCATTACTAATCTAACTCCAAAATGTTATTACTCACTTAACGGTAAAATGTAATAATAACGGTCACCTACCGATAATATAACAATTCACTACAACTTTCTAGCACTTAGTAAAATAATACTAGCCCTCACTAAGCACTAAAAATAATCCTCATCAAAATTACTAAATTACCCTTACTCACAAAATGACCAAAATACCCCTGAGTCCAAAATGACTAAAATACCCTTCTAACACCGAATTCTACAATTCCCGACCAAAATACACACAGAGGCAAATAATCACATATGAGCACACACAAACACACATAAATAAATAATAAAATAAATCTAGCGAAAAATCGGGCTGTTACACTGACGTCATCATCAGAAGCACATTTTCCTCAGAACCTCAATTAAGAGCTTCTGATGGACCATAGCTTCTGAACAGACTTCAGAACCTAAATTCCTATTCAAGAGCAAGCAAATTTTAATCAGACACAAAGTGCATGTTCAAATTTTTCTTTATAAAATCAAATCTTTCCACAGTTAAAGGCTTAGTAAATATATCAGCCCATTGATTCTCAGTATCAATGAATTGTATATCTAAAATTCCTTTTTGAACATAGTCTCTGATAAAGTGGTGTTTGATTTCAATATGCTTGGCTCTAGAATGTAGAATTGGATTCTCTGACAAACAAATAGCAGCAGTATTATCACAATAGATGGGAATACTATTAGCATTAATCTGATAGTCTTCCAACTGATGTTTCATCCAAAGTAGTTGTGTACAACAACTTGCAGCTGAGATGTATTCTGCTTCTGCTGTAGACATAGCAATAAGTTGCTTGTCTTTTGCTAGCCCAGGATATCAGATTATCACCCAGAAATTGACAATTGTCACTAGTTGACTTTCTTTGAATCCTATCACCAGCATAATCAGCATCACAAAATCCAACCAACTGATAATCTAAGGATTTCCTATAAAGGAGTCCAAGATTAGTTGTTCCTTTTCGATACATAAAGATTCTCTTAACAGCAGTTAAATGAGATTCTCTAGGATCTGATTGAAATCTTGCACACAAGCATACACTGAATAAAATATCTGGCCTAGATGTAGTGAGGTATATAACAGAGAACCAATCATACCTCTGTACAGCTTAAGGTATAACAGAAAACCAATCTTAACGGTATCTTTTTTGCTTAAGGTGCAGGTTGGATGCATTGGAGTGTTCATCACTTTACAATCTTCTAGCTTGAACTTCTTCAGAAGCTCCTTAGTGTATTTTGTTTGATGAACATATACTCCATCTTTGCTTTGATTGATTTGAATTCCAAGGAAGAATTTCAGCTCTCCCATCATGCTCATTTCAAATTCATCCTGCATTAACTTAGAAAATTTCTTGCAAAGAGATGCATTAGTAGAACCATATATTATATCATCAACATATATATGTACAACAAGAATGTCTTTCTCAAGAGTCCTTCTGAAGAGTGTTGTGTCAACTTGGCATCTTTTAAAATCATTTTTGAACAAGAAATTACTTAGTCTATCATACCAAGCTCTGGGAGCTTGTTTCAAGCCATATAGTGATTTCTTAAGTTTGTAAACATGGTCAGGATGCTTAAGATCCTCAAAACCAAGAGGTTGCTTGACAAACACTTCTTCTTCAATGACTCCATTTAGAAATGCACTCTTGACATCCATTTAATATAATATTATGCCATGATTAACTGCATAGGATAGAAGTAACCTGATTGCTTCAAATCTTGCAACTGGAGCAAAAGTTTCAGTATAATCAATGCCTTCTTGTTGACTGTAACCTAGTGCAACAAGTCTTGCTTTGTTTCTGGTTAGTTCACCTTGTTCATTCAACTTGTTTCTGAATACCCATTTTGTTCCAATAATGTTCTTATGCTGAGGTTTGGGTACCAGATCCCACACATCATTTCTTTGAAACTGATTAAGCTCTTCCTGCATAACAAGTATCCATCCATCATCTAAAAGTGCTTCATCAACTGTAACAGGTTCAATCATAGATAACAGTCCTATCATTGACTCTTCTTGTCTGAAGTATGATCTTGATCTTCTAGGACTCTCTTTGTTTCTAATGATTTGATCATCAGGATGTGAAGACTTGTACTTGAACGTATTCTTGGATTGACCAGCTTGCTGAGAGCCATCTTGAGCTTCATCAAAAGCGACTTCATCTTGTGCTTCTGAGGTGGGTTCAGCTTCTGGACTATATTCAAATTCAGCTATCTGATCAGGTTCTGGAGTATCTTCAGGAACCTGTATCTCTGCAACACTTTCATCTTGCTCTGGAGTTTTACTTCCAGGCTCTTTGTCATCAAATTTAACGTGCATTGATTCTTCAACACAAAGTGTTTCTGAATTATAAACTCTGTATGCCTTTGACCTTTCAGAGTAACTTAAGAAGATTCCTCTTTGAGCCTTTGCATCAAATTTCTTTAGGTAGAGCTTGTTATTTAGAATGTAAAATGTACATCCAAATTGATGAAAGTAAGAGATATTGGGTCTTCTTCCCTTAAAGAGTTCACATGCTTTTTTCTCCAAGATAGGTCTGATATAGATTCTATTTTGGACATAACATGCTGTATTCACTGCTTCTGCCCAGAAATGTTTAGCCAAATTGTTTTCATGAATCATGGTTCTAGCCATTTCTTGTAAAGTTCTATTCTTTCTCTCTACACCCATTTTGTTGTGGAGTTCTAGGAGAAGAGAATTCATGGACAATTCCAAGTTTTTCACAAAAGTTTTCAAATGGCTCATTTTCAAATTCTCCACCATGATCACTTCTAACTTTCAAAATTTTCATTTCTTTTTCAGCTGTATTTGAGTGCAGGAATTACTGAATACATCACAAGCATTATCCTTGCTTTTCAGGAATTTTACCCAAGTCCATATAAGGATGTAGTGCTAACTGGTCCAAATAAATCAATGTGAAGTAATTCTAAGGGTCTGGAGGTTGAGACAATGTCTTTTGTTTTAAAAGATGATTTCACAATTTTTCCCTTCTGGCATGCACCACAAAGTGCATCTGAATGATAGTCAATGTCTGGTAGGCCTTTGACAAGTTGTAACTTACTAAGCTTAAAGATTAATCTCCAGTTAGCATGCCTCAACCTTCTATGCCACATCCATTTCTTATCATTCACTGATAGAAGACAAATTACCTTCTGATCAACCAGTTCAGAAAAATTAATTTTATAGACATTTTCCATTCTCTTTCCCTTGAATATTATGGATTTGTTTTCTTTGTTGATTACAGTGCAGTTGGTCTTTTCAAACATCACATCATAATCATTGTCACAAAATTGACTGATACTCAATAGGTTATGTTCAAGACCATCTACCAACCACACATTATTAATTGAGATAAAGGAGTTACCAATAGTTCCTGTACCAATGATCTTGCCAGACTGGTTGCCTCCAAACTTCACACTTTCTCCTTCTTTCATTGTGAGTGTGAGGAACATAGACTTCTCTCCTATCATATGCCTTGAGCAACCGCTGTCTAGGTACTTTTGCTTTTCCTTTGCTCTTAGACATATCTGCAGTATTGACATTTTCAGATTTAGGTACCCATTGTTTTATGGGTCCTTTCAGGTTAGTACTAGAAGTTTTACTCTTCACTTCTTGTACCTTGTTCTGTAAGTTTGGTAGCTTCTGGTTAACCATTACTTCAGGTTTATCAACCTTTGGTTTTGGTTTTCCAAGAGCAGTAACTGCTTTGTTCTTCTGAAACTTAGACCTCATGACCTCAGATTCAGGTTTCAACAGACTATGTGGAACATGTTCTGATCTCTTCAGAATCTTTATCTTTGAAGTCTTTGAATCAGAGTTTGTCATTACCTTTGGCTTAGAGTTCTTTGGCTTTAATGTAGTCTTAGCCTTAGAACTAGAAGCTTCAGGTTCTGACTGAACTACAGTTTTCAACTTAGCACCTTCAGGTACAAAGAAGGTTTTCAATCCTTCCTTGATGCATTCACAACAAGCTTTGAGACTGATTTCATTAGGTTTCCCTCCTGAAAATCCAATCCCTTTACCATTGTTTCTGTAAATGCTGTAAATCATTGAAGCAACTTTGCTTCTGTCAATACCAGATATAATGAAATCTTCAAGGGCTATCTCATGCTTGCTTAAAGACTTTCCATTACACTTTTCTTGTAGCTTCTGACAAAGATACTTGAGCTTCTCTTCATAAGTTTTAGACTTAATTGCACTTTTGGCCCCCTATCTTTCCAAAAGTTGCGATTACGGCCCCCTAACTAATTTAAATACAAAACAGCCCCCTAAGTATTGATTCTTTGGCAGTTTTGGCCCCCTGGTCCATTTTTGACCTGGTCTTTGCTGACGTGTAACCCACACCCCTTATGTTTGGTGCCACGTGGATATTATTTTATTTTTTATTTTTTTTTAAATTCATGCAGGCATTTTTTAATTAAATAAATTTAAAAAATATTAAAAATCAATTAAAAATCAGAAAAAAAAAATTAAAAATCCAGAATTATTCAATTTCAAGGATGATTAAGCCTTTAAGGATGATTTTTAGGTTAAAAATTAAAAGGAATGGAAAAAGGAATAGGCGTGAATTAACATGAAAAACACGACACAACATCATAATCTTCATGATGCATCAGCCAGGAAATTCATCAATTCCTATATCTCTTTTCATCCTTTGTTAAACTAAAACCCTATCTTACCCTTATTCTCTCCCAACCCTTCTTTCCCGTCTCTCAACCCTTCTTTCACATCTTCATGCCCAAATCTTGCGGCAGAGAAAAAAAACCCAGAAAATCAAACATTGAAATTTCTTGTGTAAATAAACGTTGGGAAGTGCTCGCTGACCATTGATATTCCTGTTCGAACAATTCATGGGTTTTTTGGGTTAATATTTTTAGTTGGGTTTTTGAAAAGAAATTAACGTAATTTGATGGTTGGGGGTGGAATATTTTGCCCAGTTTGACGAAAACTCCGAATGAAGTTCTTAAGATCAGTATCCATATACTCAAAAACCAAATACAACACAGTTTTCCCTTCCTTGTTCTGTCCTTGTTTCACATCCAACAACCTAACACCAACAAACAAATACAACACAATTCTCCCTTCCTTATTCTCGAATGCTTCCTTCGCCGATAACACTACTGCGATTGTTTCACCGGGTTTCTCCATGATTGAATCGATTGAGAAAATTAGGGTTAGGGTTTGATCTGAAAACGGGTTTTTTGTTGAAGAAATGAAGATGAAGTGAAGGTCGGAGTTGGTAAGGGTGGGGGATTAGAAGAGCGCATGCTAGAGCGAAGTCTTTGATGGAGTTTGTTGGTGTGAGGAGAGTTGTGACGGAGATGGTTGATGAGTCATAGATTAGTCTAATTTAATGCTTTATTTAGTTTAGTTTTATTAAAGATTTAGTTTTATTTTATTGCATTTTATTTCCTTTTAGAATATTTTACTTTAAATTGCTTTTTATTATATTTTAGGAACGAATATATGGTGGAAGGTGTCTTGGAGCAAACGAAAGAGGACTGGAGCAAATACGGTGCAGAAATACGAAGATACGGGACAAAAATATGCTCCCACCAAGTCAGAAGCTTGGCACGGCCAGTGCCAACATGTGGCATGGCCGTGCCACCTCCAGAAGCCACTTTTGCTGCTTTTCTTCAAGCCCAAGTTACCCTGTTGCAGCTTTACTGTTTTGCCCTTTTAGTTGCTTAGTTTCTAAGTCAATTGTAAAGCTATAAATAGAGTAGCTCTCCACCATAAACATTCACCTTTTACTTTGCATATTTTCAGTATTATTTCAATAAAGTCTTTATTTCCTTTTACTTTCTTTTCTCGCAATTTACTTTATCGCATTCTCTCTTCTTCCCCCATGTCTACGATGAACATGAGTGAGTAGACTTCTTTGTCTTGGGATCATTGGATAAGTCTAATGACGTAATCTGGATCATGCCAAGCCTTAAACCCTAATTATTTGTTACCTTAATTCCTAATCTAAATTCACTGTTTTAACATGAATTAATTATTATCAAACTGTGGAAGCGAACGCGGAGGGTTTGATAATGGTTAATTCATCATCACAGATATCAATTCATAAAGCGAACGCGGAGCTTTGATATCCGAACAAGTGAATTTAGACAAGGTTTGCGAAACATGAGAATAGTTTAGCAAACCTTGGGACACATAAAGTTTCGATCTTCAAGGGTCCCAAAGGCAATCACCCATGAGAATAGGTGTGGTTGTTGGAGGGATACACTCACTGACTTCGAGAGGAGCTGTGATATGCTAAAGAGAAACTTGTCCTTAGTAATTAAGATTAACGCATAATTATAAGTTTAAGGCTTGCTTGTGAAAAGATTCGTTGTTATGATGAACCAATGATCCCAAGGCTTTTTATTAATATTGTTATTTACCTTCAGCAAACAAACCTCCCTTTTACTAAACTTTTTCCTCCTCTAATCATTTTCTAAAAGTTAATTAGATTGACCAACTCCCTAGCGGAACAATACTCTACTTACTACTATTACTTCGATAGGCCGTGCACTTGCGGTTTGGCCCTATCAAGTTTTTGGCGCCGTTGCCGGGGAGTTAACTAACTTAATTAGCTTTTCTTTAGTGATTAGAATCCTCTATCTTCTTCTCTCTCTTTTTCTTTTTCTCTTTTTATTTTTCTGTTATCACTAACTTCTTGGGTTCTCAATTTTTTATGCGAAAAACCAGAAATCGAGTTGTAATAATCAACGAGATCAAAAGGTATTTGCATAAACGAAAGAGAGACGCACGAAATAATAGCATCATGGCCAATCGCACTCTCAAAGAGTATGCAACGCCGTCTACGGCTGAGCCACAAGCTGTTATTGTGTACCCAACGGTTGAGGATGACAACTTTGAAATAAAGCCTGCCCTACTTAACTTGGTGCAGGAAAACCAATTCTCGGGATCCCCCACTGAGGATCCCAATCTTCACATCTCTGTTTTCCTACGAATTAGTGGAACCATGAAGGAGAACCAAGAAGCCGTAAGACTTCATCTCTTTCCCTTTTCCTTAAGTGATAGAGCTAGCGCTTGGTTCCATTCCCTCGAAGTCGGTTCCATAACTTCATGGGATCAGATGAGGCAAGCATTCCTTGCCCGATTTTTCCCCCCATCCAAAACTGCTAAACTTAGGGACCAAATTACTCGGTTCAATCAAAAAGATGGGGAATCTCTCTATGAGGCGTGGGAGCGTTTCAAAGAAATTCTAAGACTTTGTCCCCACCATGGCCTAGAGAAGTGGCTTATAGTCCACACATTTTATAATGGCTTGTCTTATACCACTAAGATGTTTGTTGATGCAGCTGCAGGTGGAGCACTTATGAACAAGAACTATACGGAGGCTTACGCCCTGATTGAAGACATGGCTCAAAATCACTACAAATGGACCGACGAGAGAGCCATCACTAGTTCTTCACCCTCCAAAAAGGAGGCAGGTAAACACGAAGTCTCTACCTATGATCACCTTGCTTCTAAAATTGATACACTAACTGAAAAACTTGAAAAACTCAATGTTAGTGCTATCAATTCTGCCTTCTTGTGAAATATGTGGTATAACTGGTCATGCTGGTGTTGATTGCCAACTAGGTAGTGCTATTAATGGTGTTGAGCAAATGAACTATGCTCAATACAACCAAGGGATGAGACAAAATCAAATTTTTTATAAAAACCAAAATCCCTATGGACAAGTAGCACCACCCGGTTATGCAAACAACCAAAGATTCACTCAGAAATCCAATTTGGAAATTTTGTTGGAAAATTCTATTGCCAACCAAAACAAACAACTTCAAGAACTTAAAAACCAAACCGGATTTCTGAATGATTCTCTTTCCAAGCTCAATACCAAGGTCGATTCTATTGCTACTCACTCTAAAATGCTTGAAACTCAAATCGCCCAAATAGCCCAACAAGTGGCTACCTCTTCCCAAACACCGGGAGTCTTTCCTGGTCAAACCGAAGCCAATCCCAAAGCCCAAGTTAATGTCATATCTTTTGGGGGTAGTAAGTTAGGCAAAACTTTTGCTAAGGTTAAAAACATTGGGAAAGAAAATGTCAAGCCTTTAGGTGATAAAGTGGTGATAGAAGAAGCAAAACCACTTGAAGAAAACAAAACTCCATCCCCCTTAAATCTTGATAAGCTTAAACTAGAGGGTAAGTTTGAAAAATTTGTTAACATACTTAGGAAGATTTGCATTAAACTTCCCTTTGCTGAAGCTTTGTATAGGATGCCTCTATATGCCAAGTTTTTAAAGGAAATTTTTTCAAAGAAAAGGGCTATAGAGCATAATGGGACAATAGCCTTGGCCAAGGAAACTAGTGCAATCATTCAAGAGACACCCCCTAAGCTTAGAGATCCAGGTAGCTTTGCCATACCATGTGAAATTGGGAATGAAACCATAAACAAAGCCTTATGTGACTTAGGAGCTAGTGTTAGTTTGCTGCCTTTATCTCTTCTTAAAAGGATAGGGATAGGAGAGTTGAAATCTACCGAAATGGAATTAAAATTAGCTGATTGTCTACCATGAAACTTGTAGGATTTGTTGAAGACATACCGGTTAAAATAGAGGGGATATACATCCCAACTGATTTTGTAGTCGTCGACATTGAAGAGGACGATGACGTCCCGATAATCCTAGGTAGACCTTTCTTAGCCACTGCAGGAGCTCTTATAGATGTTAAACTTGGTAGGATTGTCTTTCAAGTGAGTGATACTATGGTAGGATACGAGTTGGAAGGTGTTATGAAAGGTCCCGCTCTCTACTCTTGTTGCATGCTTAACGATCATGTTGTGAAAGAACGTTTTATAGCGTCATCTACACAATATGATATCTTTGATCCATTCTAAGGACTCTTTCTAACCGTCAAGCTAATGACACTAAAAGAGCGCTTCGTGGGAGGCAACCCACGCATTTATTTGCTTTAGTTTGTTTGTTTTCTGTTGTTTTAAGTGTTTTGTAGGTAATTGTCCGAGTGTGATTCAAGAAAAACTGAAAAATCTAAAGCCCCCAGGACCAGAAGGTTGGCACGACCCGTGCTAAGGCTGGCACGGCCGTGCCAGGTCTTTCAAGCAAAATTGAAGCCCTAAAGTCAGAATGTTGGCACGGCCCGTGCCAAGGGTGGCACGGCCGTGCCCGACCTCTAGCCCCTATATACTCACATTTTTTCTCTTCTTCTCCCTCATTCACAAACCACAACCTTCTTTCATCTTCTAAACCTCTCTCTAAACCTCCATAACTATCAAACCTCAAACCTTCATATCTCCACCAAATCACTCACTTCTTTCACTAAAACAATCACAAGCTTCATTACAAACACGAACCACCAATCAAAAACAACTTTCATCCACTCAAACACACAATTCACCAAAACCCTAATCTTTCAAAACCCAACCCAAACACCACAAAATCTTGACCAATCTCTACATCTAAACCCATAAACCTTCCTAAAACATAAAACCCAACCCTAACCTTCACCTAAAACTCAAGGTCAACCAAAGGTCAAGGTTCAATGGCTTCAAGGAGAAGTGGCAAGGAGCAAGCAAGCTCTTCCGGAGGTCCTCCACAAAAGAAAAGAGCACCGGCTAAAAATCATGGCATCACCTTCAAGGATAGCAACCAAAAAGAAAGGTATAAAGTTCTTATCACTAAACCTTTGCATCCTTGTAGGTACCCTGATTCTCATACTATGAATGTCTTAGAGATTAGGGACAATGCTTTTGAATTGCTGAATAGATTAGGATGGGGTGAGATGCTTAGACCTATGAGGGGGTATGAAAATTTTACCTATGAGTTTTTAAGTTCCATACAATTCAAGAAAGATAAGTTGAATTTCGATGACCCCGATCATAGAGTCTCCTTCCGGCTTTTGAATATTGATTACGAGATGTCCCTTGAAAACTTTTGCAATGAAATGGGCTTCGCAAATGCGGGGTTCATACATGACTCTTGGAATCAAGCTCTAAAGCTGGAAGACTATGACCCTGCTAGCTTTTGGAAACGCATCACCGGTTTAAATCAAAATGTTTCACGTTCCAACAAGGCTAGTAAAATTCACAACCCAGTCCTTAGGTACCTTCAAAGGGTAATGGCTTGTACCATTTGGGGTAGGAAGGAAGTAGGAACATGTATGACGGATGAACTCTTTATGCTTTGGGCTATGCTTCATAATAATCCCGTGAATACTTGTTTTTACATGCTTGACTACCTTGCCTCAATAGGAACTAAGCCTAATCTTGTAGCTGACATAGTGGTCGGGGGGGTTATCACATTCATTGCTAGGAAGTTTGGAATAAGTGAGGAAGAGGGGATAAAACCAATTGAGGGCAACAATAGGCTTAACATAGAGACTCTAATCTATATGAAAATCATCAAGCTTCATCCACCCATGCAATATGCCCTTAAACTCAATGTACCTATTCTATTTTTGCTTCCTAACCCATCTCGGACTAACACCGAGGTGGAGGAAAATTTGTTGTATGTTGATAATGAACAGGTACATGAGCACAATGAAGAAGGAGAAGGTGCAAACTTGCACCATGAGGGAGAGCACCATGACCATGAATCCGGAGAGCTCAATAATGATGAAAGATGGGCATGGATGCGAACCGAGGTCGAGAGGATAACCACCGAGCAACAAAGGCAAGATGTAGAACTTTTGGGGCTGAGAAATGATGTCCAAAGGGGCAACCGCTTGTCGGAAGAAAACAATCAAATGCTCCGAAGGATGATGCACCAATTCAATCTCCAAGGTCCTCCATATGGACCTCAATGAGAAAATGTGAGCTTTCCTCTTCCTCCCTTCTCTCTTCTCTCTTTTCTCCTACTCTTCTTCTACTCCTTCTTTCTTCTTCTTCTACTTCTTCTTCTTTTAATTTCTTTTTTTTTCTTTGAATCATTGAGGACAATGCTTCCCCTAAGTGTGGGGGGGGGGGGGGGGGGCCTAATAAAGTGTCTAGAGTCGTAGTGTTCCCAAACTCCCTTGAACTTTATTCTTTTGTTTTGTTTTTATAGCAAGAGGCATGACTAGTAGCTTATTTTTAATGTAAAATATGGCATAAATTTTTTTGTTTTGTCTCTTCTTTAAAGGTTGTTTCTTGTACATAAAAGTAGTTTCTTGTGTTTCTTGTGTTCTTGCTATACCCATATCATGTTTTATTGTGAAAATCTCCAATGAGAAAAGCACCCGGTTGCAATCCTTGAGTAAATGTATGAATAGGTATTTTAAGGAGCACGTTCTGTCTTTAGTGTTAACTTAGACCCTTTAAAGTCTTAAGAGTAAAAGTAGTATAAGTTTGTGTGGGAAAATAATAAATTGCTCTTAATTGTTATATTCTTCTTAATTTGTTAATGATAAATGGGGCGGGAGAATGGCACCAACATGTGGGGGGGAAGGATAATCCCTAACTTCCTAATTGTGGTGGTGACTCCCTAATTTGAACTTAAAGTGAAACAAACTCATCAATGCTAGGGGGAAAGGACAATTACATCCAAAAAAGACTTCCTATGCGGAGATGAAACAAATAAATAATTTTGCAGCACTGTTTAGGGTGATTTTGAATCTAGGAGGAAAGGACAATTACATCCGAGAAGACTTCCTATGAGGATAGATAGCCCCTAAGCATCTGCAGCCCCTTGTGCTTAATTGTTAAATTAATTTAATCTTAACTTGAATTCCCATCACTCTTATATGAAATGAAGAAAGGACTTTTCTCGGTTACTTTAGCATTAAGGATAGAACCTGTTCCTCATAATATCTGTCTTATACAGGAGCAAGAAAAAGGTTGGACTGCACACACACACTCACTTGAGACTTGATGTTGGGTAGAATAGGTTCATGAGAAATGTTTGAAACTGTAATTAGTGTACTTGAAGCAAAACCTTTCTTTTGAGGCATGTGTTCTTAATATTGCCATGATTAATCTTTTGTTGCTGCTATGTCTATTGCCTTTTGCTTGAGGACAAGCAAAGATTCAAGTGTGGGGGAGTTTGATGAGTCATAGATTAGTCTAATTTAATGCTTTATTTAGTTTAGTTTTATTAAAGATTTAGTTTTATTTTATTGCATTTTATTTCCTTTTAGAATGTTTTACTTTAAATTGCTTTTTATTATATTTTAGGAACGAATATATGGTGGAAGGTGTCTTGGAGCAAAAGAAAGAGGACTGGAGCAAATACGGTGCAGAAATACGAAGATACAGGACAAAAATATGCTCCCACCAAGTCAGAAGCTTGGCACGGCCAGTGCCAACATGTGGCACGGCCGTGCCACCTCCAGAAGCCACTTTTGCTGCTTTTCTTCAAGCCCAAGTTACCCTGTTGCAGCTTTACTGTTTTGCCCTTTTAGTTGCTCTCCACCATAAACATTCACCTTTTACTTTGCATATTTTCAGTATTATTTCAATAAAGTCTTTATTTCCTTTTACTTTCTTTTCTCGCAATTTACTTTATCGCATTCTCTCTTCTTCCCCCATGTCTACGATGAACATGGGTGAGTAGACTTCTTTGTCTTGGGATCGTTGGATAAGTCTAATGACGTAATCCAGATCATGCCAAGCCTTAAACCCTAATTATTTGTTACCTTAATTCCTAATCTAAATTCACCGTTTTAACATGAATTAATTATTATCAAACTATGGAAGCGAACGCGGAGGGTTTGATAATGGTTAATTCATCATCATAGATATCAATTCATAAAGCGAACGCGGAGCTTGATATCCGAACAAGTGAATTTAAACAAGGTTTGCGAAACATGAGAATAGTTTAGCAAACCTTGGGACACATAAAGTTTCGATCTTCAAGGGTCCCAAAGGCAATCACCCATGAGAATAGGTGTGGTTGTTGGAGGGATACACTCACTGACTTCGAGAGGAGCTGTGATATGGTAAAGAGAAACTTGTCCCTAGTAATTAAGATTAACGCATAATTATAAGTTTAAGGCTTGCTTGTGAAAAGATTCGTTGTTATGATGAACCAATGATCCCAAGGCTTTTTATTAATATTGTTATTTACCTTCAGCAAACAAACCTCCCTTTTACTAAACATTTTCCTCCTCTAATCATTTTATAAAAGTTAATTAGATTGACCAACTCCCTAGCGGAACGATACTCTACTTACTACTATTACTTCGATAGGCCGTGCACTTGCGGTTTGGCCCTATCAATGGTGGCGGTTTTGGGAGGAATGTATGGTGTTGCGGCGAGAGAGGATGCGATTGAGTTTGATAAGCGGAGGAGAGTTGCTTGGAGAGTTGAAGGTGGTGATTCTGAAAAGGGGTTTGATCTGAAAAGGGTGTTGCTTTGCAAGGGTCTATTTTCTTTTTCATTTTTTTTTAATTTCTTCCATTTTTTTTAAATTTCTCTAATTTCAAAATATCAGCAAGCTTTAAAAAAAATAAAAAATAAAATAATATCCACGTGGCACCAAACATAAGGGGTGTGGGTGCCATATCAGCAAAGATCAGGTCAAAAATGGACCAGGGGGCCAAAACTGCTAAAGAATCAATACTTAAGGGGCTGTTTTGTATTTAAATTAGTTAGGGGATCGTAACCGCAACTTTTGGAAAGATAGGGGGCCAAAAGTGCAATTAAGCCTAAGTTTTACAAATGAAGTCAAAGCCTCTAAGTGCCAATAGAGTTGATTCTTGTTGTTTCATCAAAACAACATATTTTTCTTTTAAATCTTTCAACTCATTGGTTCTAAGCTCAAAATGTGTAAGGAGTTCTTAAAGAGACTCAATAAGTTCTTCTCTGGGAATCTTAGAATATACCTCATTTTCATCTTCAGAGTCTGAGTCAGGATCTGCTTCTGAAGTCTCAGTAGCCACTAACCCCACAGCTACCTTAGCATCTTATTCAGCTTCTTCCTTTTCAGACCTAGATTCACTATCCAAATCTTCCCAGGTTGCCATTAAACACTTTTTAATCTGCGTTCTGAATTTCCTTGTGTTGAAACTTGATTTCTTTGACTTGTCCTTTGATTTCTCCTTCTGAAGATCAGGGCAATCAGCAATAAAGTGTCCAGGCTTCTTACAGTTGAAGCAACTCTTATGATCTTCTTTCTTGGAGCTCTTGTAGCTGTAACGCCTCCTTTATATTTAATTATTTTAATTAGTTTTACAATATATTTATATGTATATGAGGGATATATGATTTGTTGAGATTAGATGTCTTTTTATAATTTAGTTAATATATTTTGTTGAGTGATATTTTGTTATGTTATATGTTGGTATTTACTAGCATAATATATTTGTTAATTGTTATAGATATATATTTGTTATTTGGTGTATTATTATATATTTAGTAGAGAAATATTAATTATTAGAATATGAGAATTATTAGTGTAAGTAGAATTGGGGGTTATAATAGAAAGAAGAATAAGTTGTTGGGCCCAAAATAGATTTAGAAAGAATAGAAAGGATATAAATAGAGGAAGCTAGGTTGAGAGAATAGTTTACAACATACGTTCAGTTTTGGAGAAAAAGAGGAGAAAAGAGAAGAGAAGAACCTAGGAGAGAAGAAGCTGCGATTTCTGCATATTAAGGTGAGGGTGAGACTATCTTGCATTAATATTAAGTTGTTAAATCACTAGATTACATCTAACAAGTTGGGGAGAGTTTGTGAGATTAAGAGGATTAGGGTTTATGAGCGATTTTGATGATTAGATGATGAAGAACTGTAGAATTGAGGAGAGAATCATAAACAGACCTTAGATATCCCATAGGAATGTTATTAGAAGTAGTTTGATGGTTAGAAACATGAGAATAGATGAAAAGTTGAGATTTTTAGGATTCTGCCCGAGCCTACTGTCATCGCTCGCCACTGCGAGCAGAATCGCTCGCCATTGCGAGCTAACCCAATGAACTCGCCACTGCGAGCAGAATCGTTCGCCATTGCGAGTACCCCAGATGCTCGCCACTGCGAGCAAGAACACTCACCATTGCGAGTAATGTTGTTAGTTGCCCAAATTCGTTTTGCTTGCGATCCTTTCGCACGTGTAGTAATGAGTGATCCTAGAATTAAGAATGAGGGTTGTTTAGACTGATTAAAGCTGCACATAAGCCGAGTTAGGTGATAGTGAATATTAGCAAAGAAGTATTGGTTTATAAGTATTGTTTATGATGTTTTTTTTTATGATAAGTTGATATGATTCATTCCTTTAATGATGATATGATATTCAAGCACTGTTATACGTTGCATTTGTTGTTGTTTTTTGTTGTTGAACCTTGATAAATTGTTGTGAACTGTCCATATGCTATCTATGTTGCTGTTGAACTTTAATGAAGTTGTATAAGTCGGTCTAAGTTGTAAATATCCAAGAAGTTGTCTACATTAATGGAATTATGAGAGATGTTCATAATGTTGTCTAAGTTGTAGAAAGTTGAGTCCATTGCATACTCATATAAGTTGGTTGAGGGCTTGATGCCCTGGAGCTTTTGCTCACTATGTCGGGGGTTTGATGCCCTGAAGAGCCTATTTACGCTTATATAAGTTGGTTGGGAGCTTGATGCTCTGTATTGGTACCAAATGCATTTGCATATCAAGAGGTTTTTGCGATGATTTAAGATGTTAAGATGTCAAGTTGTCGAGTGTCAAGTTGTTAAGATGTCAAGATGTCACGTTGATAAGTTATTAATGAAGTGCTATGATGAATGAAGACGAATGATTATGACATTTATGTTGATGATTGATTATGATGTTATATAATTTATGATAAGATGTTACGTGAATTATGATATGACTATATGTGATGTTTTATGAATATATTTATGATGATGCATGATAACGTTGTGTTTGTACTTAGGATGCTATAAGTTGATGTTTATAATTATGTTGATATATGAAGTGATTACGAATTTGATTATGAAGTTGTTTCCGGTAATGCTATGTTTTGATAATGATACTTATGTGAATTACATGTTGATGCTTATAATTAATATTGATGCTATGTGATGATGGTTGGTGACTATTATTTGATGTTATATAATGATGTTTAAGATTAGTAATTGATGATATATGAAGATGTTTATGATTTGTGTTATGATAGTTTATGACTAATGTAGGAAGATTAATGATACTAGTTAAGGAAGTTTAAGTTGTTAGATATGATTAATGAGTTATAAGATATTTAAGTTGTTGAATGTGCTTTATATGATTTATATGCTTAATACTTTTGTTTGAGAAATCTCACCCCTCTGCTTGGAAATGTTGCTCTTCGTATGGGTAACTTGCAGGTAATCAAGATTAGCTGCAGTCGTGGGTGGCTATCTCTCACTGTGTCCTTAGGTGCTCTGATACGTAACGGGATGGGGATTTTGATTCTATTTTTCTGTTCCTTTACGTATTGCTTTTGAAGTTTAAGAATTATTATTGAACTAAGATTTATGAGACTTTTATGATGAGGCCTGCGTGCCGAGACTATTTCTATTGTTAAACTAAATCCGCTGCGAAGTTTCTTTAAATATTACGTTGATGAATTTTTGAAGGATAAATTATTATCTATTTTGTTAAGATTTTATGATAAAGAGATGTAGCATTCCGTTTATGTGACTTACTCTGATAATTTATTATGAAATTTTTACGTTGGGAAAACGGGGTGTTACAGTAGCCACCTCTCTTACTCAGAAACTTCATGTTCTTCCTCGCCAGATACTCAAGCTTGTTGGAAAGCATAACCATCTTCTCAGTAGGATCTTCATCAGAGTCTCCATCAGGTGACTCATCATCAAATTCAATAACTTTAAAAGCTTTTGATGATTTCCCTTTAGATGGTAGAGCAATAGATTTACTCTTCTTAGCATGCTCATGTTCATTAAGACTTATCTCATGAACTTTGACAGAGCTGACAAGATCTTTAACACTCAAAGTGTTTAAATCTTTAGCTTCCTCAATAGCTGTAACCTTAGGTCTCCATCTAGCAGGAAAGCTTCTTAGTATCTTGCTAACATGATCCGAAGCAACATAACTCTTCTTCAGTATTTGTAGTCCAGAGACTAGGGTTTGAAACCTTGAGTACATCTCCTCAATAGTTTCATCATCCTTCATCTTGAACAACTCATACTGATGAACAAGCGTAAGAGCTTTTGCTTCTTTGACTTTCTTGTTGTCTTCATAGTTAGAACAGAGAGAAGCAAACATTGCTTTAGCATTGGATTTGTCACTCATCTTCATATACTCTGCTTTAGGTATAGCAGTGACAAGTGCTCCTCTGATAATATGATGCTTCTTGTAGAGTTTCTTCAGAGCAGGAGTGTGTTTCTTTCTGTCAACAACAACTCCTTCTTCATCAAGAACCAAGTCACCAACACCATCTTCAAGTATGTCCCATAGTTCTTCATCTAACCCCATGACATAGCTGTAGAAGTTGGTTTTCCACCAAGAAAATTCTTCAGGATCTCCATTGAACTTAGGAATCTTTCCAAAGTTAGACTTCTTGTTGTCACCATAGTCAAATGGAACAGCATTGTTGTGCGCAGGTCCAACATTAGAGGATTCACCAGACATGTTTTTCTCAGACCAAGGCTCTAGATACCAATTGAAGGTGAGAAAAACACAAGAAGGGGGGATTGAATTGTGTTAGCTTTTTCTTCGTTTTCTCTTAAGCTGAAACTCACTGTTCAGAAGCAAATAGAGACTGCTTCTAAAGTGATGTTCAGAACTAACTTGCAGCGGATAAAAACAGAGAGAGAGAGAGAGAGAGAGAAAGAGAGAGAGAAGAATGACACAAAGCAATTATACAGGTTCCTTCCACAAATCGGAAGTAGTCCTGTCCCCCTTGCACTTCCAAGGAGAGTTCACTATAATGTAATATCTGATTACAACTGCTCACTGCTACAACTAGCAAGAGACTTCAAATTGCTCAAGCACACAAGCAAGAGACTTCCTATGCTCCTGAACACAATCAAGAGACTTCTAATGCTCAAGCACAACTGCAAGAGACTTCTAATTAAACAGAATTACAAAGAAAAATGTTTGAGGTTGAACACTTGATATACAATCAGTGGTGTTCACAATACAAATCAGATACGGACTCTTAAGACTCTAGAATTTCTAAGATATGTACTTTGAAACAGAAATTCTAAGTGAACTTTGAATGCAGAACAATTTCAGCAGAGTGTTGGCACTTGTAAATTGTTGTTGAGTCTGATTACCATTCTCTAAGTCTTCACTCCTTTATATAGAGGTGTGAAAGAGAAGTTGTGAAATTGCCTGCACATCAAAAAAGGGTCGTTTGAAGCTTAATCAATCACCAATGATCTTTTGCCTGATATGGTAGTTGTCTTATGAAGGATCAATTTGAAATGCATTCCCATTGTGAAGGAACGTCGTTGCAGGCAGAGCTGTTTTTCTTGTCTTGTAGCAGAGACAAAGCAGAGTAGTGGAGGTAGTGGTTGTACACTTCGTACAATTGTACTTTTGTCAACGCTTTTTGAAGATAAGCATCCATTGCCTTTAAATCCATTCAAAATGACCGTTGCTTTATATTTTCAGTCTTCTGCATTGCTTAGACGAGTTTAAATCCATTGAACAGCCCTTGAAGCTTTAAGTCTTGCATCTTCTGATGAACTTCAGCTTCTGGTGATCTTTAGCTTCTGATGAGATGCTTCTGATGAACTTGCTTCTGATGACGTCATCACTTCAGGAGCGCTTTGTCTTCAGGAGCACTTTTGACTTCAGGAGCACTTCTCTTCAGACGCTTTAAGCTTCCTTTTTGTTGATTTCTTAGCTCTCTTTTGTTCATCCAGAACCTATTTAAGATGTCAAATTTTGTCTATGGTCTTGTACACTTGAACAAATATTAGCTAGTCCAATTGACAATTTTTAATATCTTGTTATCATCAAAACTCTCAAGGTTCATTGTTAAACACATTTTGTTCCAACAAGAATGACATTACTGGCTGAATGGAGGGGGGAGAAGAGCTTTTGCTGCACGGCTAAGGAAGATATCCACCTCGACCGGAGTGGATGGGAAGTTACTTCGTAAACGTGTCGAAGAGGAGTATGAAGTTGAAGATGGTAATCCGGCGGGGTTTGGCGAGCATGTTGTAATTTTGTAACATTACCCCTTAAAAGAAGGAATGAAATAATAGAGGGAAGTAGTGAAGATCATAAGACTTTATCAAAAGGTTTGAAAGGATCATACAGCTGAATCAAAAGACATGAAAGGCGGATCTTGAACCAATTATTTACCGGCAATAACATTATTATCTTGTAATTTCCATGATTATTAATACATTATAATTTATTTTTCTCTTATAGCTTTTGTGTTCCTTTATAAATGAAGCCGCTTTGTTCATTATGGGATGAAACCTTTGCATATTTTAATTTATTTTTAGTGACTTTTTTAAATATTTCAGCGATTACTATAAGAGTAGTCCATATATTTTTTATTTTTACCACTTACCGTCAGTTTAGCCCCCTTCTCTAATAAACTAGTTGATGTACATTTTACCACTTTTACAGCAGGGTCCCATGAATGGACGACGCGTATTTTACAACAAAACTCTGCGTCTCACATAAATATAAATATGTACATAAACTTGTAAACCACAACATAACCATTTACCAAACCTGTTAAGTGTGTTATTCATTAAACCATAACATTTAGGATTACATAATTTGGCAATGTTGTATCCCATGTAACTGGTCATTAATTGTGATTACAACTTAAGTAATGAAATGGTATTGGAAATTGGCTGTCAAATAGCTCCTGTAATCCAAAGGAGGCAAACATTTGCTTCTATTTAACTTGTTAAGATGTAAAAACTAAATCATAACAGTACAAGTCAATGTTGTGAATATGAGTTGGACTTAAAACATAAAATGGTAATGCGAGAGGGTCATGTGAAAAAGCTAATTCACGGACATACAAGTCTCAACATTTGACTTTAGGAAATTGAAATAACATCATTAACAAAACTATAATCAAATGTACCAGCAAACAAAATTCAAATATTAAATCTTCAAACATGTTAATATAAACATAATACACTTGACATAATAATGCAAAAACGTTGATTCATTCAGGGGTTCTTATGACTTGGATGTAAATACTGGAACAACAGGCAGGATCAACCGACATCCTCACCTCGGTGCCAGGTTTCAGCCTATTCATCAAGCATAATTCATTCCATCTACCTACTATGAATAATTCCTTTGAGCCCTTTGACCATCTTAGACCGCATTCAAATACGTCTCCCTCGCTCCCTTCTACTATAATACGAGTCCGATCTTCTTTGAAACCGACCTGACGGACAAACTTTGCCGGAAGATTCTACACCAACAACAAAATCAAATTAAGAGAACATCTTGATGAAATTACAAGGGTTACCAACATAGGATATGATAATTGATAAATTTGTTGATGCCCACGTAATAGAACTTGACATACATCCCTTCCGGTTGACCGTCGCGGCCAAACATTCTATCCAATCCCCTGTGCATAAAACCGAAATCATCGCACTTGTGTAAGTATACCCCAAATTTGGTGGAACTACGACGATCAATTATATCCTCCAACCATACCATTTTTTCCAATTCCACTTAACGTCAGTTTAGCCCCTCTCTAATAAACTAGTTGATCTACATTTTACCACTTATGGCAGGGTCCTATGAATGGACGGGGTGTATTTCACGACAAAACCATTTATCTCATATAAATATGTACATAAACTTTGAGAAAGACATAGGGTCTTTGTTTGCTCTATCTTGAAATTTACGCATGGCAGACCACGAGTCACCTTTTGCTATATCTTCATCAGTCAATTCGGTTATGTGTTTCCCCCCAAAAAAGTTATGTTCGGTTCGACTTTCTGCATCCATTTGGAATTAAACTAAGCATACAACCAATAAGTTATTGGAAAAAAATATTTTGTAAATAAACCCAACGCCAGAGGGTGCTTAAGCTTAACCATTATAATCCATAAATCAAAGCATAAAATCCCAAACCAGAACATAGTCGTTAGGTTTTGAAACGACAATCAAATAAACTATGATTTAACTATCTAAAACAACTATCAACTCACTCCTAAATTAAGTCCTTCCTTTTATTTGATCCTAATAGTTAAGGTACTAAATCGATGGTTTATTCTAAAAATTATTTAACCTATAAATAACACTGCAAACTTATGTGCGACAACTATTCTTTCTTGATTCTAAGTAAATAGTATAACTTAAATCGTGAAACAATAATGAGTTTGAAAGAGGACATACAGACCTCGTTGATGGATAATGTAAATCAAGATAGAAGATGAATGAATGATGGTTGATAGTGGTCTTTGAGAAACACCTGTCGAATGGTTTTGGAGAATCAGTTGTGGAACTCGTGTAGACTACGATGAAAAGTTACCGTTGCTAGATTGCAGCGACGATGAACAGTGATACGAGAAGGTGGAACAATGTAGAACTCGAGGGAAAGCAATGGATGAATTGATCTAGGGGTGTTTGTGTAATAGACACAAGAGAGAAAATTTTTAATTTTTTTAAACTGACCCACGAGAGAGAAATTGATCTATGGGTGTTTGTCTAATAGGCAATAGAGAGAGTATTTTGGCTAGCCATTTTACTGAAAGGGCAAAGAGGTAAACGCAAGAAATGGGTTGAAATTTTGACCGTTGCTAAAAGACAAAATAGAGCCACGTGTCGCATTTATATTTGGGTCGTTTTTTGGATCGGTCCTTACGAATCAGACTGGAGCACAACCTTTAAATATAGGGAAATGCTAACAAGTGCCCTAACTTTTTCTACATGAAATTTCACAATTATTTCCTTTTTTGATTCCTTAACCATTGCCCTAAGGGCATTGGTTAGCAAAACCCTTAAATATAATAGCTGAATAATAATACTATTAATTATTGACGGTCTGAATTGCAGAATGAGTGTAATTTGTGAAGTTTCAAGTAGTGAGTGGACATAGACATATTGAAATTATTGATGTGATTTGGAGAGAGATATCAAGTAATTACAATTAGCACTGCTACAAGAGTACAAGTATAAAAAAAACATTGAATCAAGTTGTGATTATTTGATTATTTTGATAGGGAACATATTGCAACATTCACTAGATGAGCCAATACGTTTGATTTTATTGAACTTTTACTGTCAATGTATCTTCATCTCTGCAGATGGAACAGTGCACAACGTAAATGAATACTTTAACATATTCAGTTCAAATGCTATTGTCGATTTTAGCACCGGTTCTGTCAAAGATGCATAGTTTAACCGGAAACATGGTGTGGTGATAAAGGAAAATCAACTTGAGGAATTCGGATATCTCTATAATAGCCTCATGGTTCTAAAGAGATATATATCATATAGTGATCTATACTAATTGTGTTTGTGCATGTTCCAGTTACCATCTTTTTTTATTGAAAGATGTTGATTAAATACTTTTTTTTTTTTGAATGCCAAAATATATTATATATAAATAAGGATTAAATCCCAAGTATTACACCAGAAAGAAAATAAAAATACACCAAAACACCCAGCGGAAAATCAACAAACAATCAATTTTCCACTACCACTAGCGGAGATCAAAAAAGCAGCCGACAAACAAGCCACAAACTCAACCACCACAAGCACCGCCTATAACACCTTACTAGCACCATCCTCTAGACCACTGTACCCTCTTTCTTCGCGGAGGAGAAAAATCTCAAATCATCCAGAGACTGGACCCACCACAACTGCATGACCCTTTGCGGACCTAAAAGACGTCGCCGGCCAAAGACCGACGACGAGGGGGAGGTTGGGAAAGCGCACAGAAGCTTGGACGACCAGAAAAAAGGAACATGAACAAGAACCAGCACGGAGGTAAACTCGACAACAACGCCAGCCCCCACCAACACCACCAGCAACCCAGCCACAACAAACCACCAACAGTGCGAGAAGCAACTGCAACAGGAACAGTCCCGTAGGTACAATGATCAACTACTACCGTCAACATGGAGCATCTATGCACCTAACCCTTTCAAGCAACATCACGCAAAAGTTTTATTGAAAAAACTCTCACTGATGGACAGGATCGGAGAACACCACCACCCAACAATACCAACCCAAAAAGAGCACCACAGCGGCTAAGAAGAAGAAACAACCTACAAAAAAAAAATCAGATATGAAGCAACACCACCACCACCTCACAAAACAACACCTTCAAACCGAGCCTGAGACAACACCACCACCACACACAGCTACACACCACAAGAACCTCCTAACCCGTAGCCTCCACACAAGCTCCAACTAGATCTGAAACCAGATCTGGCGAGGACGGGAAAGCCAGAAAAAGAGGGAGGACGAACGGAGCGCAGCCGGGGGAAGAGGACAGTGGTGCGGAGACACAGTGTCAACACACCACCGCGCCGGATCTACATCTGGCTGGCCGGAATTTGGAAAAAGGGAGGAGATAGTTTATTTGTTGTTTGGTGTTGAAGAGAGAAGGTAGGTGAGAAGGCTTTGGATTGGAAGGGAAAAAGCTAACGGTGAAGAGAAAGAGTTAGAGAGAAGGCAGAGATAATTTTTTTAGAGAGAGAAGTTGGTTATTAAAAATGATAATGTTTTAACTGTGATGTTGATTAAATACTAAATAGTGTCATTAAATTGAAAGGGTAAAATGTGTTTTTTGGTTTTCGGGTGCAGGTAGGTAAAGTAAATCTAAGCTCCGTTTTATTTTTCTCAGGAGCATACAAAGGGTTTCTACTAGTAAGCTGTTTTCCATAAATAAGTTGTTTCGAATAAGTTGTTATTTAAAAAGATATCATAATAAACTGTTTTCCATAAATAAGTTGTTTCGAATAAGTTGTTTTTGAAAAAGAGATCCTAATAAGTTGTTTTTCATAAATAAGCTGTTTCGAATAAGCTATTTTTGAAAAAGAGATCATAATAAGTTGTTTTCCATAAATAAGTTGTTTCGAATAAGCTGTTTTTTAAAAAAGAGATCGTAATAAGTTGTTTTATAATTGCTAGTGTACGATCCCGTGCAACGCACGGCTGGAATATCCTGCACACAACACGTTAGTTTGGAGCCTTGACTGATTAATTTTTATTTAAGGTCGAAAACAACGTGAACAGACCAATTCCACACAGCTGTAGACAGATAAAAATGACGATAACAACTAATTCTACAACGTTGTAGATATCATGTCATAATCCGACTACTGTCATCATCGGTTCAAAATAAATACCATCACTCGGCAATAGCTGCAGAAATACAAAAACCACGGCAACACACGTACACATTAAAGTAACCAAAAGTCATAAAATATCCGTCACAATATCCAAGGAGTCCTCGAAGCCACAAAAATAAATGACGTATCTATTGTGTTCTATGCATATTTCATAATACATGTAGTTCAAAACCAAGCATAAAGGCGATATTTATTAAGTAGATGAACTATGGTTTGGGTCAGGGTTGCAGACAAAACGAAGTACAAAAAAAGTAAAATTTGAGGGACTTTAATGACTAAATGAGGTGAAAGAGAGAAAGACATATTTGTTTGGACGAAAAGCTAGTCGAGGTGAGGGCACCTCTCTATTTTTATATATTTTTTCATAAAAATGAAGTGATGTTTATGTTTATAATTTCTTCATATCTGCTTACGTGTTTAAGAATACGTAGTTGCCAAGATGAGTAATTGTTTACATATGCAAACTCAAATTCTTGAGAATAATGAGTTACATATACTAATGATATATTTGAGATATTGCATATGATTAGAAATGTTTACGCATATGCGGGGAATCGTCTGCTCATGCATTTCATAGTTACGTGGCCACCAGAGAGGAGTCAAGAGGTGCACACCGGAGAGGTGGCACAGGGTGTGTATTCCATAATGGAACCACCTTATCCAATGTGGATCATCGAATCTAATAGATGAGTAAGATACCCATCTCCCTAGTGGCACTGCCACAACCCTCTGCAGAGCGGTATTTATTTCGGAATCATATGCATCGACATATAAACATTGCATTAGAAATCGAGTCTTAATGAGTTTTATTATGAACACTATTTTCATACTTGTTTCCATGTGTGAGTTAGAATGAAATCTATATTTCATGTATAATGTCTGTCTATGCATCTTGCTCTGCTCTTGCATATCTGTTATTTTGGAATTGGTGACCCTTTCAATGGATGGGTGGGTTACATGCCATTAGATTATGATGATTTGAAAGGAAGTCGTGATACGATGGCGGAAGACGATGACTTCACCTTCACGGATGAGCGAACTATTTCGCCTTGGGGGTTTAACTCAGCCTCAGGACGGGTCACATTTACGGGTAACATACTCGAGACAAGTCACGTAGCTGATAGGAAGAAAGACTTTAGGATGATATTAGTGGTGGATTCAGTACCAACTTTATGTATTATAAGGTTAGAGATCGACTAAGGAGTCCTTTTAATTTTGAGCAACACTTTTGATAGAAAATTCTCCCTTAGCGTAGGGATGTAATTGTGTCTTGTAAATTATTTAGTTGTCATGCAAAGCTCTATATAACTCTGACCTTCATTATGAAAAGGAACCTTTAATATATTTTTTGAATAAAATTTACGACTTATGCTTAAAAAGGTTTTCCACTTTATTTATCTATTTATTTATTTATTTTAAAAACAAACACAATTTTTAGTAAGAGTTCAAGTTATTTCTGACATTTTAATTTGTATTCAACAGTAAACATAATTTTAAGTTCAATGACCGAGGCATAATCACCTTATTTTCAAAATCTAAAACAAACAATTTTCATGCATCAACTAGAACGAAAATCTACATAGGCAAGCACTATCTATGTTAAAACATATATAGTATAATTTAGAGAAAATAAATAATGATTTAGTATAATTTTCGCCAAAATTTAGACTCACAAGAATAAATGATGTTCTGTCTCTTTTTCTTTTCATTATTTTCTTCTCTTTTTTTTTAAACTCTTCTTTTCATTATTTTCTACCTACAAAGTGTCTCTATTTATAGAGAAACTTATGTCCTTTGGTGAAGAGAAACAACTATTTAGAAGAGTTTGTTCATGAATGGTTACATTGCATCAATTGTCAAGCAATACATCTTTTCTCTAAAAGGTCTCTATTTTACCATTGCAACTTTCCAAATATATTTTGGAAATTTCTCTCACAATCCCCCACCATTTTCAAAATATATCTAAATCCATTATTCCGGAAATATCATTGGTTTCAGATAAAGGTGTCTCACAATTTGAACCTTTACTTTGTGAGTTAAGTTTTCACTCATCCCCAAATGGAATGACAGACAAGCTTTGAACCAACTATTCATTAGAACAAGTGTGTATAACCCACACATGAAATCTCGGTACCACTGTTGTAGAGATGACACGTTTGTTAAGGGCTTGTTATCGTGTATCATTTTCATGAGAATTTAAGAGTCAAGCCCTTGAACTCAATGAAGAGACCCCACTTCATTCTCATATAGGTAGACTACATCAGAAATGTCACATAAGTATGTATTCCATCAAATATTTGTTACATGTCCATTAAGAGGAAAACCTCATCTACCCCATATTCATTAATGACTTGGAGCATACTTGACATTGTCTACATGGTCCATCATTCGAGACTTCATTTCCATGTCATTTCAATTTTAAATTATATATTAAAAATTAATAAATTTGAATTTAAAAAAATATCTAAAATCCCCAAATTGATTTCCACATTATTGAAGAACCCAAACACCAAAAATCCCCAAATTGATTTTTAGATTTTCCTTATTCCTTCTTCAGTCTCCAAATAGTAATTTACCCTCTTGTAACATGGCATAACGTACATTCCACGTGGAGGTGCCACATGTACAATTATCTGTCACACCATAGGGTTTAACAGCCAAAACAAATGGAGGGGGATAATTAACCAACGTTTGACAATTTCAGGGGGATTTTTGATGTTTCCTAAAAGTCATGAGAGATTTTGACGAAAGTTACAATTTTGAGGAGTTTTTTTTGCCTATTCACTCAAATGAAAAGGGTACGATGCAAGTGTCAGTGAGTTATGAAAAAGTAGGGCAGTTTTGAAAATTTATTTTAAGGGTCTTGCTAACAAGTGCCCTTAAGACATTTATTAAGGATTCAAGAATATAAATAATTTTAAGGGTCTTTCAAAATATCAAATTTTTATAATTTTTTTCTAATAGATTAGTAAAGTTATTTAAGATCAAAATTATGCATTGGTATGTGTGACATTGTCAACTATATCATTTAATATGGGACAGAGGGAGTAAATTTTATTTAAAAAAAAATAAAAATTAGTGAATGTTTGGTTCAGCCTTGGGAACATATATCTTCAATAAGCTATCGAAAGAAAAATGAACACCGCAACAAACTCTTCCCAACAGCTGGAGAATATTATCAGACCTCTATATATGAATTGATTCTGTCCATTCAACATGCAGAATTAAAGTATCAAATATCTTGAACAAATCATCAATACTTAAGATAAAAGCAAACTAAATCCGACAACAACTAAGTGTGCAACGCACGACTGGGAACACCCTGCATACAACACTTTAGTTTGTTACAAAGAGCGGATTAAATGCATGAAACAAACAAAAAGCCTGTCCATAGTAGGAAATGATCAAGTTGTCTTGCTCTTTCTCAAGTCCAATCAGCTCCCTACTTCTTCATTTTCTCGTTCCTTTCTCTTGAGTGTTGGTTTTGTGAACTTTGAGAGACAAGTGAGATTATGAGAAATTTTGAGTGGGAGTTGGAAAAATCAGTGATAGGAGAAAGAAAGGCCTTTACTTGGAGGTGTTATTGATGTGAGAAAATTTAGAATATCATCTATGGGAAGGCTATTCAGTTCTTGAGGGACTTTGATGACTAAATGAGGTAGAAGAGAAAATGACGTATTTGTTTAGGGGAAAAGCTAATCGAGGCAAGGGCACCTCTATATTTTTATATACTTTTCCACAAAACTGACGTGATGTTTATCTTTATAATTGCTTCGTATATGCTTACGTGTTCAAGAATACGTGGTTGTCAAGATGAGTAAATGTTTACATATGCAAAGTCGTATTCTTGAGAATAATGAGTTACATATGTTGATGATATATTTGAGAAATTGCATATGATTAGAAATGCTTATGCATATATGGAGAATTGTATGCCCATGCATTTCATAGTTACGTGGCCACCAGAGAGGAGTCACTAGGTGCACATCGGAGAGGTGGCACGGGGTGTGTATTCCAGAATGGAACCACCTTATCCCAATGTGGATCATCGAGTCTGATAGATGAGTTAGATACTCATCTCCCCAGTGACGTTGCCATAACCCTCTGCAGAGCGGTATTAATTCTGAAATCATATGCATCGACATATAAATATTGCATTAGGAATCGATTCTTAATGAGTTTTACTAAAAGCACTATTTTTATACTTGTTTACGTACGTGAGTTAGAATGAGATCTCTAATTCACGTATAATGTTTACTCTGTTTATGCATCTTGCTCCGCTATTGTATATCTGTTATTTTCGGATTGGTGACCCTTTCAGTGGGTGTGTGAGCTATACACCATCAGACTATGATGATTTCGAAGGAAGCCGAGATACACGGTGAAAGATGATGACTTCACCTTCACGAATGAGCGAAGTATTTTTCCTTGGGGGTTTAACTCAGCATCAAGACGAGTCGCATTTACGTGTAACATACACTCACGTAGTTGGTAGGAAGAAAGACTTTAGGATGATGTTAGTGGTGGGTCCAGTACCCAACTTTATGTATTATAGAGCTAAAGATCGGCTTAAAAGTCCTTTTAATTTTGGGCAACACTTTTGATAGAAAATTCTCTCTTAGCGTAAGGATGTAATTGTGTCTTGTAAATTATTTATTTGTCATGCAAAACTCTATATAACTCTGACATTCATTTTGAAAATGAAACTTTAATATATTTTGTGCAACGCACAGCTGGGAACACCCTGCATACAACACTTTAGTTTGATTACAAAGAGCAGATTAAATGCGCGAAACAAACAAAAAGCCAGTCCACACTAACGATACTCTGGTTTGAGTTAGAGTTGCAGACAAAACGAAGTAAAAAAAAAAGTAAAAATTGTTTACACAAGACATTGTCAACCTCAGAAAACATACTCTAAGTCAAAATATATCTCTAAAAATAAAGTGATTAGTTCGCAGAAATCTAAAGCCTTATATAAACAAAACACAATTGAGAAAAGAAAAATAAGAAGTCCAAACAAAAATAACAATTCGAAAATACAAATAAGAACAACTTCTTAAAAAAAACAGGGACAGTCCAACATGAAAATGAGAAACAAATTCTAAAATACAAAGCATACTAAGGGCTAATTATTTTTGCATTTTTTTGATATATAAAGTGGTAAAGAAAATAAAAGACACACGCACGCACACTTTTCTCATTTTTTACGATTTACATTGACCTAAAATACATTCTGAGGGCTATGCAATAAAATAAATGACAGAATTTAAATATGCATATGATAATAGTAAACAATAGAGTGCAATGCAAAATAAAATAAGATAAAAAAAATGCATGAAAGACATAAAATAAAATAGAATAGAATAGAAAATAGAATAGAAAATATTCTTCAAATAAAAGAATAGAAAATAAAAGAGAAGGGGGTGCATGCAGTAATATGGGGGTGCAAGAAGAAGAAAATGATGCAGATTGGACCTAAAGGATGCAGGGGAGTGGGCCTGACAGGGTTAGACCGGTTCAGGCCGGTTCAAAGGCTGAACCAGTTCGGTTTAGTAGTATATATAGGTTGTACTGGTTTTTTTATTCATTTTTTCTTTCCCTCTCTCTCTACCTTCTTTTAGAGAGAGAAGCTCTCTTCTCTCTCCTTCCTTTCTTTATCTTCTCCGACGAGAAGAGTGGTGGCCGGAGGTATCTCCGGTGCGGTGGCCGGCGAGCCATCGCGGCGGCGCCGCCGCACCGGAGTTAAAAATGGCTCCTTTTTTTAATTTTTTTTGTTCTTTCTCCTCTACTCCCCCTCCTCTAGACGTTTTCGGACTCAAAATTCACAAAAACAAAATCAAACAACCTAGATCTAGAAATTTTTTTTCCCCTTTTCTACCTTATTCGGCTTTGGCTTGCAAACTTGCGGTTTTTGTACAACCGTTTGATGTACGGTTACAGCTTTGATGTTACGTGTTATGTATGTTTGAGCTTGGGTTGGTTTTGGTCCGATTTGGGACTGATTTGATTCTGTTTTAAGGATTTGATTCTGTAACTGATTTGATTCTGTCAAAGAGCAAACCTACTATAGGACCTCTACTAATTTTTAATTAACCTATGAACAGCTACCATTCCTAGCAATTTCATTGGGCCATCCCCTATTAAAATTATTTTTACCACAAAAATAATTGTAAACTCTGAGAAAATCCAATTAACAGTGAACAGTTCCAAACCAATAATGGGAAAGGCAAGTGTTTTGATTATATTATTCATTTAAATTATTTATATATTAAATTATTTAATTAAAAATTAATATAAAAATCTGAAGAAAAAAGTGCACTAAAAAAATATATTAAACTGATTCCGAACCGGTTTTAAACTTGAACTGAATTGTTTTTAAATTTATGGTTCAGTTCATAAACCATTTAATATGGTGCATTTTTCTTGTGGTCCAGTTTGGTTCAGTTTATGGATACAATTCAGTTAACCACATTTTTGCACACCCCTAGTTTCTAGCGACTCCACTTTGAAATGGAGAATGATTCTTATGTGAATTGTTTACTCAAGTGCATTCTGGTGTAAACGTGCTAGCTGCTCGTCTTATTATTATTTATTTTTTATATATTTTAAACAATACCAGCAAGAACAAAAAAAATTAATGAAATTTTCTTCAAATTCAAAAAATATTAGAATTTTTTAACAAAACATGATTTTAATATGAATTTTGTAGCATAAAAAACACAAAAAATTATATTTAATTCATGTTTTATTAAAAAATTCTAATTTTTTTAGAAGAGATTGTCATAATATTCAATCCAGTTATGAAAAATTTCATTAAAAAATATGATGTTAGATATGAGTTGACTAAAAGGTAAGGACTAATTCCATGGATGAAATTTTTTAGAGGGACCAAAAACCTAAGAAATATTTTAGGACTAAAATCAAATGTTGATATATTTAGAGGAACCATTTATTTATTTAACAAAAGAATCTATTATTGTGGTCTATTTCCTTTATTTTTCCATCGTATTCACATTTTCCTGGGTTTTTCAAATATTTTGGTTCAATTACGAAAACGCCCATCTGAAAATGTTCCACGAAATTCCACTATAATCATCGAGAACAAAGAATTTTTTCATAAAAAGAGACATGAGTAGACTGTCAGGGATATGGTCGAGTAAATCATTATCTTTGGCAAACAAAATCAATTTGTTCTAAAAATTAAGAGTTCTTGCACGTCCAATTGATTTAGGTAACATGCAGTTAGAGCCATATCCTTAATTTGGGAGCTCCAAAAGTCATTAATATATTCAAGAGCATGGAGAAAGCTTGAATGATCAAAAGTAGAGATCTCTCCATTTTTTAAAAGAAACTGCAATGTCTATTATTATAGTTTTAGGGTAAGTTAGCAACCATGCGAAACCATGTTTTTCAACAATGATAATAAATAAAGAATATCATTCTACCAAGTCATTTCACCTTTACATTAAAACCGTTCAAGCCTTCCCTCAAACAAAAAAAACTTATTCAAGCCTCTCGCACGGTGCGAGACCTAGGCCCTGTTTGGATTAGCTTATTTTAGAGCTTATGCAAAACAGCTTATGCAAATAAATATGCCTATATGTATTATTTTAAAGCTTGTTAATGTAGTTTATGAAAAAACAGTTTATGAAGGTATAATTTTCGTTTGTGAGAACTTATGAATTAAGATAAAAACTTATTTATTTGCATAAACTCTTTTTCATAAGCTCAAAATAAGCTCAATCCAAAGGAGGCCCTAATAAAGTCGCGCATGGTAGATGGAGCCTTAGTTGATACTTGATAGAGCTTAGAAGTTTAGAGCTTATTTAATGGTTATACTACCACCACTCATATCACATTAACAAAAGAAAAATATCTGAATTTCCCTTAAAAAAAATAACTGAAATAAATGTTTACTTTATGTTTTCAATTCTACATGGGAAAAGGTTAATATTATATTGATTTAATAGTTATGCACGCTATTTATTTGACGGGAAAAAGTTATTATTATATTAAAAAGATAAAACTATTTTCGATATAAGTTATTTTTTAAGAACAATCAATATGAAATGAAGGGGTGGATAAAAATTGTTTTCTAAATAGACTGTAACAAGATGATTTAAATTATAAACTAGTTTAGAACTATAATATTTTTTTATGAAGTAGAACTATCTAATTCTTTAATCCTTCTCCCTTAAAAAAATTAAAAATTAAAAAATTCTATAATCCTTCAGAAGAAAGTCTTAGATGGGCACAACCTTAAATGAAAATGATTTAGACACACTTACAAAATATTTAAAAATTTAAATGAAAATAAAATAAAATAATATTAATTAATGTGACTAATTTATTTATATTTTAATTTTTTTCATTTTATGTTAATATGCCTAAATCTTTTTGATTTAGGGTAATGACTATATTAAACTTTCTCAATCCTTCAGTACCACTACCAAGGGTATGTTTGGTAACACCCAAAAAAGAGCTTATAGCTTATAGCGGATAGCTTATAAGCTCGTCTGACAAAAAAAGCTCAGTTTGGTAACGCTTTTTTACAACGAGCGTATAAGCTATTTTTCAGAAGTTACTTCAAGTAGCGTTTGAGCTTATAGCTTATAGCGTCTCACTTTTAATTCCAGTTTTACCCTTATTATTTTAATTAAAATCCACTTTTACCCTTAATAATAATAATAATATTACTTGTATAATTTAAAACAAAATGAGGCTATTACCTTAACGTACAACATCGAGTGGGCACTTCAAATTAATATATGATTTTTTTTATAGCAATTTCTTTTTCTAAAAAAAATGTTATCGTTGTATATATATACAACTTGTCCCTTCAATATATATGCATCTTTGTTTTTTTCCTTTAGCACTGTTTTTTTTTTTTTATCTTATGGGTATATTATTTTGTATTTTGATTTAAAATAAAATTTTACCCTTTAATTTTTTATAAAGTATAAAAACTGAAATGAAAAATAATTCAAAATAAAATTTTAGCAAAAAAAAGAAACTAATTTAATAATATATAAATACTTAAATTACCAATTTTTTTAAAAAACAAAATTTTTTCAAATATCTGAAATACTATTAGTTAATATAGATTTTATTATGAATCAGGAATGTCCTTTTATGTCATTTTATATTTATCAGCTAGTTGAACCGCTAATTTTACCAAACACTTTAATTAGCTTATCAGATATAAGTCATCAGCTATCAGCTATCCGCTATCCGCTATAAACTAAGATATCAGCTAGCTTATAAGCTATTAACTGTTTTTACCAAACAGAGCCCAAAAGGCTCTTCCATACATGATTATTCTAGAAATTAATAAAACAATTTAACATTTTTCAGCTCTCAAAAAAAAAGGGTTAATTATGTTTCTAGTCCCTATAAAATAGCGATCTTGTAAGTTTAGTCCCTACTTAATTTTAATAGCATTTTTAGTCCCTATAAAAAAAAATTTACTTATAATTTTAGTCCCTGCTAAAACAAAGTTTGATTAATTATCCTTAAACTCTTAAATTTTTGAACGATTTTTTTGAGACAAGATTAGAACACTATGAAAGGTTCGTTTACTAAAATTTAGAATTTTCTAACATGAAATGAATTAAATATGAATTTTTTAAAACGACAAAAGTTAAAGATAAAAAGTAATAAAATCTGGATGTAGAAATCAAATTTTGCGATAATTTTTTGCGGACGAACTTTTAGTAATGTTCTAAACATGTCTGCAAAAAATTGTTCAAAAATTTAAGAGTTTAAGCATAAATTAAACAAATTTGAATTGAGTAGGGACTAATACTCAGTGCAGAAAAACAAAATTAGGGACTAAAAATACTATTAAAATTAAGTAGGGACTAAACTTACAAGGTCGCTATTTTATAGGGACTAGAAACATAATTAACCCAAAAAAAAATTAACATTTTTCAAAAAGGAAAAAAGATAAAGTTAATATAGTACGTAACACTAGGACAAAATTGGTAAATGTAACTTGTGGCAAGTAAATTGAAAACGTAACACTAGTACAAAATTAAATGTAACTTGTGGCAAGTACATTGAAAACGTAACACTAGTACAAAATTGGTACAAAATATCACACCCCCCTTTTCCCTCAAAAAAAAAAAAAAATATCACACCCCCCTTTTCAATCTGATACACATATTCAAAAAGCAAATAAAAAACCTCTCCATGTCACACCATATACCATTAAAATCATACACTTTCTCTCTCATCGTCATCTACATTTGTGAAATCTAATCCCACCAATCAAAATTCAAGAAACTTCATCTCTATAGATAGAGAGAACATAGCAAATCTATAGAGTGAAAGGGAGAGAGTGTGACACACACACACATTCACTAGGACACACTCTCTTTAACCTCAAAAAACTATTCATAATTGATTCCAATGACTACATTTTGCCACGTGGGCCAAACTTTCACCACTAACCATAGAAACCGTTTTCATTGGAAGAAACTATTTTTCTCTCTCACACAAACCAAATAAAAACTCAACTCCACATAGAAGAACAAGAAGAAAAACAACACACACTTTCAACTGAGTTGAGTTGAGTTGAGAAACACAACTCAACTTTGGTTAAGCAAATTTGAAAGAACAAAGGAAAAGTGTACAAACAAATTCCTCAAATACCATCTTTCCCTCATAACCAAAACTTGCTCTTTATTGTAAAAAGATAAGATTTTTAATCTCTTTTTTTCAGTCTAAAATTTGGGTTGATGATCAATGGCTTCATTTTTATCAACACCATTTACTCTACCAAATTCTAAAGTTGATCAACTTTCTTCAGTTGCTCAAAGACATCTTTTTCTTCATTCATTCCTTCCTAAGAAAACCAATTACTATGGTAACTCAAAAGCTTCCTTTAGATTGAAATGCAATGCAATTGGTAATGGTTTGTTCACTCAAACAACTCAAGAAGTTCGTAGAATAGTACCAGAAAACAAGCAAAACTTACCAACAGTGAAAATTGTGTATGTTGTTCTTGAAGCTCAGTACCAATCATCAGTCTCAGCAGCTGTTAGAGAACTCAACAGCAATCAGAATGATGCTTCTTTTGAAGTTGTCGGTTACTTAGTCGAGGAGCTTCGCGACAAATCAACGTACGAAACATTCTGCAAGGATTTAGAAGATGCTAATATCTTCATTGGTTCATTGATTTTTGTTGAGGAGCTAGCACTGAAAGTGAAAGCTGCTGTTGAGAAAGAAAGGGACAGGTTGGATGCAGTTTTGGTGTTTCCATCAATGCCTGAGGTGATGAGGTTGAACAAATTGGGCTCTTTTAGTATGTCACAACTTGGACAATCTAAAAGTCCTTTTTTTCAGCTTTTCAAGAAGAAGAATACTTCTTCAGCTGGTTTTGCTGATAGCATGTTGAAGCTTGTGAGGACTTTGCCTAAGGTTTTGAAGTATTTACCAAGTGATAAAGCTCAAGATGCTAGGCTTTATATCTTGAGTCTACAGTTTTGGCTTGGTGGGTCACCTGATAATTTGCAGAATTTCTTGAAGATGATTTCTGGTTCTTATGTTCCAGCATTGAAAGGTACAAAGATGGAGTATTCTGATCCTGTTTTGTTTTTAGATAATGGAATTTGGCACCCTTTAGCACCTTGTATGTATGATGATGTCAAAGAGTATTTGAATTGGTATGGAACTAGAAGGGATGCTAATGAGAAACTAAAGAGTTCAAATGCACCTGTTGTTGGTTTGGTTTTGCAAAGGAGTCATATTGTTACTGGTGATGATGGTCATTACGTTGCTGTGATTATGGAACTTGAGGCTAAAGGTGCTAAGGTTATTCCAATTTTCGCCGGAGGGCTAGATTTTTCGGGGCCGGTTGAGAAGTTCTTCATTGATCCTATTACTAAGAAACCATTTGTGAATTCTGTGATATCTCTCACTGGATTTGCTCTTGTTGGAGGGCCTGCTAGACAGGATCATCCAAGGGCTATTGAAGCTTTGATGAAGCTTGATGTTCCTTATATTGTTGCTTTGCCACTGGTTTTCCAGACAACTGAAGAGTGGTTGAATAGTACTTTGGGTTTGCATCCAATTCAAGTTGCTCTTCAAGTTGCATTGCCAGAGCTAGATGGAGGAATGGAGCCGATAGTTTTCGCTGGTCGGGATCCCAAAACAGGTAAAACAATCACTCTTTTTCTAAACTTTTGTGATGATAAGTTAGTTCTATGATATCCTTTTACCTTATACCCTATTAAGGATTGTCCTTGCAAATACTCTTAGGGTCTGTTTAGATTGACATTGAGTTTATCAACTGACATTAACACTTCTGAGACTGTTTTGGAGAGCTTATTGAAACAGCTTATGAAATGTTAATAAGCTATATTCAGCTTATTTTCATTAGCTCTCCTGAATAACTTATAAAAGCAACTTATAACTTATAGGCAAACAATTTGACTTTATTTTATCTTGTTATAGAAATTATTAATGCATATTTTATTCTTTCAAAAATCAATAAATGCTTATTTGATAAGTGCTTAGTTAAGTTGTTTATGTGAACAAGGGTAGTAGTATATATGTCCTTTTTTCTCTCCTCTTCATTCATTCTTGCTTGCTTGTTTGACAAAATTCACTAATGTTTATTAAGGAAAATCTCACGCTCTTCACAAGAGAGTGGAGCAGCTTTGCACCAGGGCAATCAGATGGGCTGAGTTGAAAAGAAAAACAAAGGTACTTGCCATATTTCGCGTCTTGAAGTCATATTATCTCTTAAGGTTGTAGGGAAATAGTCTAACAAAGATTGAAGCAGATATCTGATATTGGAATTTCTTTGTTTGTTCCTATTCTTTTATTAAAAGCCGATTTCAAGTAGATTTAGGAAACAATTTCCGAAGTTTTCTTTATGTGATATTTACTCAAACTGCAAATGATACTATAAGTAATCTCTAGGTGGTGAACTCTGTTGTTTAGAACTAGATTTCATAATCTTTTTTCTTAGCAGCAAAATGAAAGTTAAAAGTAAAAGTGATAATTTGATATTGACTTTGAGCTGAATGGAAGCATATATTTGTGAGAAGTCTTATTTGTTCGTGTGCACGCGCATAACAAAAAGAATAACCTCGTTTCTTTTGTTCAGATTAAGAACAGCAAAATATTTTGTTGACATTTTATATTGTGGAACAAAATCAATATTCATTATATGCTTACTCTTTTATTCATCTTTCATGTAAATTCATAGGTTTGTCTCACCAATATCTAAAAATCATCTTGTTCTCAATTTCTCATTATACAGCTTCACCTGCACTACATGTTTTTCCAATGTAGTAAAACCTTAGGGTCGTCTTCATGTGAATTTACTGCACATTCTCATCTGCTTTCTGAGAAGTTTCACTTATGTTGTTGAAATTATCTTGATACAGGAAGACAAGAAACTAGCAATCACTGTCTTCAGTTTCCCGCCAGACAAAGGAAATGTAGGAACCGCTGCGTACCTAAACGTTTTCTCCTCCATTTTCTCTGTTCTAAAAGAACTTCAAAGTGATGGTTACAATGTTGAAGGTCTTCCCGAGACTTCAGAAGCATTGATTGAAGATATATTACATGACAAAGAAGCACAATTCAGCAGCCCAAATCTCAACATTGCTTACAAAATGAACGTCCGTGAATACCAAGCTCTCACTCCCTATGCCACAGCATTAGAAGAAAATTGGGGAAAGCCTCCTGGGAATCTGAATGCGGATGGAGAGAATCTGTTGGTATATGGTAAGCAATATGGTAATGTATTCATAGGTGTTCAACCTACATTTGGCTACGAAGGTGATCCTATGCGGTTACTTTTCTCCAAATCTGCAAGCCCTCATCATGGTTTTGCAGCATATTACTCTTTTGTCGAGAAAATTTTCAAAGCTGATGCTGTTCTTCATTTCGGCACACACGGTTCCCTTGAATTCATGCCTGGAAAGCAGGTAGGGATGAGTGATGTATGTTATCCCGACAGTCTGATCGGGAATATTCCAAATGTCTATTACTATGCTGCAAACAACCCTTCAGAGGCTACCATAGCCAAACGCAGGAGCTACGCAAATACCATAAGCTATCTTACTCCTCCAGCCGAAAATGCAGGACTGTACAAGGGTCTTAAGCAGTTAAGTGAACTCATCTCGTCGTATCAGTCACTCAAGGACACTGGCCGCGGTCAACAAATTGTGAGTTCAATTATTAGCACGGCTAAACAATGCAATCTCGACAAGGATGTGGATTTGCCAGAGGAGGGTGTGGAGCTTCCCACTAAAGAGCGAGATCTTGTTGTTGGGAAGGTGTATGCTAAGATCATGGAGATTGAGTCCCGCCTGTTGCCTTGTGGACTCCATGTCATTGGTGAGCCACCCACAGCCATGGAAGCAGTTGCTACATTGGTGAACATAGCTGCACTTGATCGTGTGGAAGAAGGTATTTCCTCCCTCCCTTCTATACTAGCTCAGAGTGTAGGAAGAAACATAGAGGAAATTTATAGAAGCAGTGACAAAGGAGTATTAAAGGATGTAGAGCTTCTTCGGCAAATAACCGAAGCATCACGCGGAGCAATTACTTCCTTTGTAGAGCGCACTACTAATAGTAAGGGTCAAGTTGTAGATGTATCTAATAAACTTACCTCCATCCTTGGATTCGGCATAAACGAGCCATGGATTCAGTACTTGTCGGACACCAAATTTTACCGAGGTGATAGGGAAAAGCTCAGAATTTTGTTTGAGTACTTGGGAGAATGTTTGAGGTTAATTGTAGCTGATAATGAAGTGGGAAGTTTAAAACAAGCCTTGGAAGGTAAATTTGTAGAGCCAGGACCTGGAGGCGACCCGATCAGAAACCCTAAAGTTTTACCAACAGGAAAGAATATTCATGCCCTGGATCCACAATCTATTCCTACTACAGCAGCAATGGAGAGTGCCAAAATAGTGGTAGAGAGATTGCTTGAAAGGCAAAAAATTGATAATGGAGGAAAGTATCCTGAGACAGTTGCCCTTGTACTGTGGGGAACAGATAATATTAAGACATATGGAGAATCCCTTGCTCAGGTTCTGTGGATGATTGGTGTAAATCCGATAGCTGATAACCTCGGAAGGGTCAACCGTGTAGAACCTGTAAGCCTTGAAGAGCTTGGAAGACCTAGGGTTGACGTCGTCGTTAATTGCTCTGGAGTATTCAGAGACCTTTTCATCAATCAGGTATCAGTTATCACACCGTTGTTTGGATTCTGTTATTGTTTAAAAAGGTTACATAAACTCAAATAGTATGTCCATACTTAACCTCTATAACAAAAACAAAAATTGTTGATTTCTTCACGAGAAACTATAATGATTGTTCAGGGTACTTTTTTGCATAAAACTCATTTTTACCTTATTACTCCAAGATTTTCATATCTGTCTGTTGCTTTGCTCATATTTTTATTCTTTTCTTCTTCAGATGAATCTTCTGGATAGAGCAGTGAAGATGGTTGCCGAATTAGACGAACCAGCAGTGATGAACTATGTAAGGAAGCATGCATTGGAACAAGCTGAAGCCCTAGGGGTTGAAGTTCGAGAAGCCGCAACAAGGATCTTCTCCAATGCCTCAGGATCCTACTCCTCAAACATAAACCTGGCTGTGGAGAATTCTTCATGGAATGATGAGAAGCAGCTCCAAGACATGTACCTTAGCAGAAAGTCTTTTGCTTTTGATTGTGATGCTCCTGGTGCAGGCATGACTGAAAAAAGACAAGTCTTTGAGATGGCTCTCAGCACAGCAGACGCCACTTTCCAAAACCTTGACTCATCGGAAATCTCCCTCACTGATGTCAGTCATTACTTTGATTCAGACCCCACTAACCTTGTTCAAAATTTAAGGAAAGATGGGAAGAAGCCAAGTGCATATATTGCTGATACCACCACTGCCAATGCCCAGGTAAAAGTTGTTATATGAATGTACTATTTTCAAACTTCGTTTTCTTAGAAAAAAAATTGGGAAGAGAGAAATTATTATTGATTAAAGTGACACTGATGGTCATTTTATAACCATCCCCGAGGAGATTTGAATTTCGCCCCTTTAGGTTTTGCAATGTCAAACTCTTACTAATGAGCTGACACTTTATGAACTAAAGATGAATTTACACAAGTGACATCCTTATTAGGATTTTGATCTTTCTCAATATTATCTATCAAAATCACCTACATAGACTCTGTGTTCTGGTTGTCACTTGTTAGTAGTTTTTTCGTTTGACCTTATGGAGATATTGTTCCTTTCAGGTACGCACCCTTTCAGAGACAGTTCGACTTGATGCAAGAACCAAGCTGTTGAACCCCAAATGGTATGAAGGCATGTTATCTAGTGGTTATGAGGGTGTTCGGGAAATCGAGAAGAGGCTTACTAACACAGTTGGATGGAGTGCAACTTCTGGACAAGTTGACAATTGGGTGTATGAAGAAGCCAACACAACGTTCATTCAAGACGAGGAAATGTTGAAGAAGCTGATGAGCACAAATCCCAACTCCTTCAGGAAGCTGGTGCAAACATTCTTGGAAGCCAATGGACGCGGATATTGGGAAACTGAAGAAGAAAACATTGAGAAGTTGAGGCAGTTGTACTCAGAAGTGGAAGATAAAATTGAAGGCATTGATCGCTGAAGCATGCACTCATAATTGAGATGAATATATAGAGAACTTAACTGTACCTTATTTCTCTGAAACTTGGTTACCACCTTGAATTGATAGCTGTTGCCAATGGCATCATTGTTAATGTAATTTGTATCTCCTTTCCCCTTTTTCCCTGTTGTAATTTTTGTTGACTTTCAGGGACTATGCTCCTTTTTGTGCAGTTGCAAATGCAAACAAACTTAGCCAATATATCTTCCAATTTTATATATAAAGATATGGTTCCATTATATAGAGATTTCATCTTATATATAACAGTGTGAAAATGATTTTTTTTTTTTGTCTTGTCACTCTGGTATTTAGGCAAAAAAAAAAAACCTTAATAATGCAATAGGTTTTGAATTTGGATAATCCCGGGTCGAATTGAACTTGAATGAAACTCTTTAATCTCTTGAATCCAATCACATTGTGCGAAAATGAATTTGATAATAATATATATAAACAGCAATAGAAACCTAATCAGCATTTACTGAATATAAGTGCTCATTGTATAAGCATTTGTGTGTATGCTACTTCTATAATCGAAGAAAAAAAATAGGTGGTGAGTAACAAAGTGATGGAATAATTTATAGGTCTATCAATCTTCACATTCTTGGAACTCAATGAAGTAACAAGATTGTTGCCACAATCAATGTTTCCCTATAAGATGTTCTTCATGCAGAAATAAACTGAATAAAAGGGGAAAGCACCGTAAAAAGAATCTCTCAATGGAGAGCTTGAATTGCAATATTCATTACAAATACATTTCCGTTTCATATTTTCACAAAAAAGAAAGGAAAAAACATTAATTCATTTTCTCTGTGGACCAAATATACAATAAAGGGGTAAAAAAAAAAGGGGTTAAAAAACCACCCTACAAATTTTAGAAGATAAAAACAAAAATTAAAAAGACTGCAACACTATTTTTGATTGAGAAGAGGCCGTGTAGATGATTTACCCAAGTGTATTACATGTTTCTTGGTTGTCTTTCCTGAGCTAGTATTAAGAAACAGTTTCTACCTTTCAAACCAATTCCATTAGGAGTGGATCCCCTTCAGCCATTATTCTGATAAGCTTAATAAATTCTTGCTCACTTGATACACTCCATGGATGAACAGCAGGGACTTTAGCCGAATAAAGAGTCGATGAATTAGTCGGAGGAGCTTGCTTGTAGATTGTTTTATCAAGAACAGGATCAAAATTCTGTGTAGAATCCATTGAGACAAAGAACATAGGAATTGCAACCTTCTGATGGATCTCTAGATTGTCTACTAGGTTAACAAGGTCAACGAAATCACTAATTAAGCGCTGAGGAACATAGAATATCTCAGAACTGCATAACAAGAGGTTCTTGTCATTGTTACTTGTGTCTTTGTAATTGACTTGAAAGTGAGCTGGCATCATGCTAACAACCTTTTGTACCATGCTTGCTTGTTGAGATAACCAGTCGGCATTGTTGTCCCCAGTTAAAACAGAAGACCAAGACTCGGGTACCTGGATCCCAATGAATCCGTCAGAGAGGGAAAATGAAAGCTAGTGGAGTTTTAAGAGTTAATGCTATGTCTTTCAAAAATGGTACTACCTCTATCCCTTTTTATACGCACTTCTTCCGTGGAGTTTTAAGAGTTAATGCTATGTCTTTCAAAAATGGTACTACCTCTATCCCTTTTTATACGCACTTCTTCCGTCCTTTTTCTGAGGACCCTTTATAATTTTCACATATCTTAAGAAGATTGTGTATTTAATGTGTTCATTTTATGTATGGATGTTCCTAAAATACCCTTGCGTATACGAATGTATTTAAGTCTGATCTGATTTTCATATTTCCAGACACTTAATAATAATCATTAGAGGCTTATTTGGAAAAACATAACAAACGTGTCTAGTAATTTGAAATAGTGCTCATTTAGGGACAAAGGTAGTATAAAAGAAAAACATAAATACAGGGGTTTGACTTTGATCAAATAATGAGGATGCACAATGTTTTTACACTAGCATCTATTGAGTGCCAACATGATTTAGTGAAAAAAATAAAAATAAAATTGAAACATTATATTAACAACTTAGGCCAAACTCTTTTTTACATAACATATGATTGGATAATGATTCTGTATCTGCGGCTTTATTTAACAGTGTTGTTGAAGATTTTGTATGAGGAGGAGGGGAGTATCTATCATGCAAACACAAGAACTGGGCTTGTTTGGGTTGAGAAAATATTTTCCGATTTCATTATCTGTGTTCACGTTGCTTTCATTAGAGACAAAATGAAAGTAAGAAGGTAATTTTGTGATTGCAAATTAAAACAGAAAGTGGAAGAAAAAAAAACGTTTTTTAAAACCAAACAGGAGCTAAGTATCCACTAATTTGAGTCAACAGAAACACAATAACATATTCAAAACTACCTTATTAGTGATCCACAGTTTGGTTTTATCCGCTTGTAGTAAGTTCCAATAGTTAAGAATTGTATTATCCTGCAGGAATAAAAATCCTTCTGCACTGCTAAATTGATCAAATATTTTTGGCAGGTACCTGGAAACAGGAAATGAAAAAAATTAAAATTATATCTAGTAGGAAAAAAAGTAGTAATCATCACAATACACTAGTACTTCAATAAGGACTTATTTCCTTCCCTCTACAATTCCCTTTTCATGATTTATTTCTAATCAATATCCATCTTAACTCTACTTTCATATTTAACGTATAATTGGTAATCCATCTCTATTCCAAATCCTTTCATGATCAATCAAAAAGTTTATTAAGATTAGAAATAAATGCTTCACGGTAAAAATAGGTAACTTTTCTTTCTAATAATGCTCTTCAAAAGTTTCCATTGGTGGTGAGTCATGCTGTATGTCATCTAATTCTCATATATTAATGTTAGCATATGGTTAAAGTGATGGCAGTTGCATTCTTTTCGTGTCTACGCACAATTCACATTTCACATCAGCTCAACACAGATATTTTATCAGATTCTGAATGTTACATAATAAGACATCTAACAGCACAAAGCAGTTACTCGACAAATTCTTATTTTATTCTTCAAACCTCAGTCTTCTATTGCCCATAAAACATTTGATACCAAATTGTGAAGGGTCCATGTTCAGTTTTAGATTCATGTGGATGGAATCATGGTTTTAAATTGTGGTCCACAACTGCAATTTTGGCTGCAAAATAGAGGATTTTGATGTCGCTGCAATGGCATTGTAACCGCCATAGACCGCAATTATTAAAACTATATTGACAACCATCACTAATACGCAGCTTAGTCAAAAAATAACAGTCAGTCATATAACATAGTTGTATGCAAAATAAAACAGGGCTTACTTGTATGCTTGGTCCAAATGGACCTCCTGAACAACAAGATCTACGTCCTTCTTTTCCGACAAAATAACGACACTTCTGAATATTCTCCCATAAAGCAACCTCCATTCAAGGGCCGTGCGTTCAACAGGCCCGCTGCAATGCATGATGAGCACAACATTCCCGAAAGTTTTTCTCCATCTGATTAAATTAGCAATCTCATAATTCACAGTTCCTGTTTCTTCAACCCCAAGATGAACAGACGGCAACTTTTGTGGGATAAACTCCCTCTGGTCACCGTCACCAATGTTTGCTCTAGGACGACCAAGTTCCAAAGACATTAGCCTTGGCTGCTGATAACCAACAGCTAACAAATCCTGAAGCCAAGCGGCAGTAAGTTTCACATCCTTGTCGGTCCAAAAACCCTCCTCTGCCATTGCATAGCTCAAATCCAAGATCTTCTCAAACAATCTATGCTTATCCGATCTCCACAGAACCAAATACTTAATCAAACGACCAACATTCACATGAAGATCTTTCTCCTCTGAAAAGGGATAAGCCTCAACCCTATCATATCTATGAACAGTAGGTGGATAAACAGCAACATAACCACCAACTTCCCAAAGAAGCCTCTGTCCCCAATAACCTCTCAAAACATCAGAAGCCATCCTACTAACCGAAACCGGAAGCATCAAAGCCCAAAAAGCAGGTGAATGATACATCGTATTAAAAGAATTAACCGGCATCATCACACCCTGAGGCAATGCAACCTTCGGCGCATGCTTATCAAATCGAATATCAAACGGTTCCAAACCCGATTTCCTCGTAAAATAAAACACAGAATCAACATCAGGCAATCCATTCGAAATCCCCTGCTGAATAAACTGTTTCCCACCAAACACCTGAGTGTAAAACTCTTCATGCCCAATCTCACCCACATTTTCCAACGGCAAACCTCTCGGCCAAACCGATCTTTGCCCGAAATGAACATACGGATTAACAACAGTCCTATTAGGATTATCATGACTATACTGCAACAAAACCTCTTGCCTAGCACCTTCACCAACCAATTCAACATCAAAATGTTTCCCCAAATCCCCATCAATCACTTCCCCTCTATCATCAGCATCAAAAATCTTCTTAGCACCATGTTGAATTGCAAACAAATACCCAACAATTTTCCTAACATAAGAATCATAAGGCAAATAATCAACAACCCTAAACCCCAAATTCGCTTGTTCATCCAATGACAAAAAGATACAACCTTTCAAACTCCAATCCGCCGGAGTTCTCGAATCACCAATCGCCACAACCTGCCAACCCTTCACCTTCACCAATTTCTTCAACTCATCACTCGGGTAACCCGAAACCGAAACCACGATCCATTTCTCCGATAAGAAATTGGCGTACCGCGAATTTCTATCGGCGATTGGTGTGATTTTGTTCCAATCGACGCGTGGATACTCGATCTTCTCGAGATCACGCGCTTTGTTCTCGAAACAAAGTAAAGCGGCGGTGTCGCCAACGTTACGTAGGAAGAAAAGTGCTGCGACGGTTACGACGAGAAGAATGACGGAAACAATTTTGTAAAGATTTTCGGATGCCCATACGGAGAAGTCGAGGTTCTTTGTATGAGTAAAACGGTTTGTAGGAAGATCACTTTTTTTCAAATAAGGTTTTGGATTTGGATTTGGATTTGATGGTTTTTGAGCTGAAGAATGCTCTTGGACCAACATTGAAGAAAAAAAAAAAGAAGTGTTGGTTTGTGTTTTTGGTATTTGAGATTATTAGATTGACTTAAGTTGAGTTGAAACACCAGTTCAAGTGTTGAACAAAAAACATAAACCACAGAGACAGAGAGACAGAAACAGTGTAAGTAGTTTTGTGTAAGGTTGAGGTTACTTGATTGGGTGTGTCGGTTCCTTAAGCTTCAATACAACTTCAACTAGTTTGGTGTGGTGGAATCTTCCACTTGTTATCTCGCACCTTATTAGGTGGTGTTTCACATTATTGTATTAATTGTTGTTGTTAGGGTAATGTATGAATGTATTTATGGGGTTGTTCCGGTTTTAACCGCAGACCTTATATATTGTGCATTGTTCATATCAACTGAGTTAATCTTATGGTGACAGTTGAATGTATTTCTAACAAGGTTAAATATATTTTTGGTTTCTATAAATATGTTAATTTTTCGTTTTAGTCCTTCTAAAAAATTTTCAACTACACTTTTGATCCTTCTTTTAAAGTAAACTCATATATAAAATTCATATTTTTAAATAAAAGTTTACAGAAAAATTTATAACATTCTAACAAACTCTCCCAAAAAAATTAGATTTTTTTAACAAAACATGAATTAAATATGAATTTTTATATTTTTGGTGGTTAAAATTCATATTTAATTTATATTTTGTTAAAAAATTCTTTTTTTTTATAGAGATTTTTACAATATTCTACACATTTCTCCACAATTTCATTAAAAAATACAAAAGTTTACTTTAAAATAGGGATCAAAAGTAGTGATTGAAAATGTTATAGGGACTAAAAGTTGAAGAAATTTTTTAGAGAGACCAAAACGAAAAGTGAGTATATTTTTAGGGACCAAAAACATATTAACCCTTTCTAATATATCTTTTTTTGGTGGTGTTCGAGATTCGAACCCCAAATCTTGCATATATTATGCTATGCATTGTCCTTACCAACTGAGTTAAGCTCACTGGGATAGTAATAAATATATCTAATAATTTAAAAAGGAGTTTATACTTAGACAGATACTACCCACACCCCAAATAATCCAAGTTACACCCCAAAGTTACTAATATACCCTTTATTCATGTTCACTGCACATTAATTATGTATACGTAAATTTAGTTTACATAGTGTATGTAAACTCAGTTTACGTAGTGTATGTAAACTCAGTTTACATGAGTTAAGTAAACTGAGTTTACATACACTACGTACATTGAGTTTACATACACTATGTAAACTGAATTTACATAAGTAAGTTAAGACTGAGTTTTAGTTCATGTAAACTGAGTTTACGTAGTTTAGGTAAACTGAGTTTACATACACCACGTAAACTGAGTTTACGTAGTTTATGTAAACTGAGTTCACATACACCAAGTAAACTGAATTTAGGTGTATGTTATTCCTTTTTAGAAAATGTGAGTAAACTAAATTCACGTGAGACCTATATGTAAACTTAAATTACGTTACCTTTCTACGTAAACTTAAATCAAACAAATCGATGTAGATAGACAAACGTGAAATTAACAACAACTATAAACATCCATAAATCATAGAGCAAACGATAAATAGAAACTCGAAGTAATTTATGAAATTCACTTACTTGTATTAATCGAGTACGTATCAATGGAAGAGATGTTGATTCAATTGACGATTTTTGTAGGTATTGATTGCATATCCATGGTGGTTTGTGGGTGAAAAAGGGGTGAGGGTTCAGAATGATAGTAAAAGAAGGATTTTTAGAAATTTAGAAGAAGAGGGTAATTTTGGTATTATTGTAAAAAAATTAATAAATTTGGGTGTAACTATGATTATATGGGGTGAAACTAGAAAGAGTATTATATTTACTAATAATATTTTACTCAAATGGATGTTTGTATTTAAGGAAAGAGAGAGTTATTAGATATGCAAAATGAAGTTTAGAAAGGTTATAAAATAATTAATGATTGTGAGATTTATTAAGTGGTAAGATCTATTACGTATTTTTTGTGTTTATTTTTTATAATTTTTTTTTTGTTTTTATATATTCTTAAATAAAATCCTCTATTTATATTAAAAATGGAGATGATTTTAACTCAGTTTTTACTACGTTCCTTCATAAAAAAATAAGACTCTTTTGAGTTGTTTTTTCTATCCATTTGTATAAAATCTTTTTTAAATTTTAAAGTGTATGAATTATTTCTTTTCGAATATCCTTTATCAATGTTATATACTTTTCAAAAAAGAATATTAACTATTTTTTCCTTCTTAAATTCGTAAAACAATAGCAGTTGTGAATAAAATTAATAAAACAACCAACTTTAATTTTTGTGTTTTTTGGGTCCTATATTTAAAAGAGTTATATTATTCGATCAACCATTTTGATGACAACCAAATATACAAAAAGAAATGTTAGTATTAACATAAAAACCAAAACACTAGATAGAGAAAGTAAAAAAATACAATGTAAATTTAAGAGATAAAATTGTCTCAAAAATCATCACAAAATGATTGTATAAATATCATTTCTCTATTTAAAAATGAATGTATTTATAAAAACTAGCAAAAAGATGGGCGCTGTCTCAGGTGCCCGTCTTTCCGCTCTTTTTATTATGTTAAAGTTTGAAAATTATGAACGCAATTTTTTTTATGAAATTTTGATTAAAACTAAAAATATAAATGTTGGTTGCTTTCAAGTTATAACAAACCAAACTAATCATGATTATCTTATTTTAATGACACCAATAATATAACAAAAAAAATATAATCTAAATTCTTTTTTTTAATAACACCAACAACAATTTTATTATAGAAAAAGTTGTTTAAGGGTATAATTGGAATGATGAAAAAGTAAGTATAAACATACTCACTAATTTGTTACACTTTTTAAATGATAAAAGAAAAGAAAACAAAAAGATATATATTCACATCGTGTTTGTTAAATTTGTTTTAATATTTAAATTTATTCTTATTTATTGTTACATGTGTTATTTGTATTGAAAATTGAGTGTATTTTTGAAAAGAAAATTTCAACCCAAAAATCCTGAAAATGTTAGTTTTCTTTATATGTATAGTATTGATGAATGTAACAAATGGTGGTGAGATGGAAGTTTGAAATGGTGTTAATTTGTGGGGGTTTTGATGTGAGCTTCACACCTGAGTTGTCCAAATGCTTCGAAGTAGAGATGACTTGCGATGCCAGTTAAACTTGGTGTGTGGTAAGGTACGTACTAACCACTACTTTTTCATGGGCGTGGTTAACAAGTCATATATTTTTTATTTTTTTTTCTATTCAATGAATGATGAGAATCCCTTTCTTTATGAAATAAGTTTAATAGTAACTAAGCAGGTGGCCAAAGGAGATCCATATTAGATTTTGATTTTTTTTTTTTAGCAGGGGAGATTTTGAATATTTGGTATTTTACCAAATATAATGTGTAAGCAACCTTGTATATATTTTACTATTTTAAAATCTCGATATGCTAGATAAACAAGGTTGGAAGTTTTTAACAGAGTCTTTTGTTTCTCGTTTGTTCAAAACTCGTTATTTTTTAAACAAATCTTACCTAAGAGCAACTATTTATCATAATCCTGGTTATGTGTGACGAAGTATTCTCCGTGCCCGTTTCATTGTTCATGGAGGCGCCCGTTGGAGTATTGGATCTGGTTCGTCTATTTCTATTTTGGATAAACCGTGGTTACTAAACGGAGATTGCATTGATGGTAATATTATAGGAGCAAATTATGTTCGTATTTTACCAAATATAATGTGTAAGCACCCTTGTATACATTTTACTATTTTTAAATCTCGATATGCTAAATAAACAAGGTTGGAAGATTTTAACGGAGTCTTTTGTTTCTCGTCATAATCCTAGTTATGTGTGACGAAGTATTCTCCGTGCCCGTTTCATTGTTCATGGAGGCGCCCTTTGGAGTATTGGATCTGGTTCGTCTATTTCTATTTTGGATGAACCGTGGTTACTAAACGGAGATTGCATTGATGGTAATATTCTAGGAGCATATTATGTTCGTAATATTACTATTGATAACTTAATGGCCCCAACTCATAAGACTTGGATTGAATCAGTTTTTAGTACTGATTTAGCTAAAAAATACTAAATGCACCGCTAATTGCTCATGTGCATTGATGGTCGGATTTAGACAAATGTGGCAGAAAAATTACCAAATAATAAAGTGATAAGTAGAGTATCGTATCGCATGGATTGTCGTTTAAGCCAAACAATTCGTGTTACTTATTTGGGAACAATAAAATAAAATAAGAGATAATAGTTTAGAGTTTTGCAAAGTTAATTAGTTTGCAACATAGCAAAGTTTATATTGTTGATTGCAGAATATTAGCGGCGGTTAGGTTTTTTCGAATCCCTTCTATTTAATTGTTGGAATTACTTAACAGTTAAGTCTTATTCATGTTAGGCTTAATAGGCCATTTGATCCCCTAATTAATTTCTAGTTTTCATTTTGATCCCATAATTAATAAAATCTATGTCTGGGTCCCTCATGTTCATCTCTGTTTGTCAAAAAATTCACGTCAGTTAAACCCTCTAATACTTTGTTTCTCCATCTTAATTTAATTTGAATTTTTTTTTTTCAACCGAAGCATCAAATTGATATATAAAGGAAGCTTCACATGATAATTGAAACGACTAGCAATGTGATTTCATTATGTAAAAAAAAAAAAAAAAAAACAATGTGGTGTCAAGAAAGAGACAAAAGGGATAAAAATCGGAATGCAATGCAGACAGCGGCAGCAGAGAAGGAAATAAAGAGTGGAAAACCTAATTAAGTAAAGATCTGGAGAGTCAAGTCAATAAACCGAGCGTCAATATTTTAGTGTTACTACAAGGCCAATAAACCGAGGGTCAATACCTGTTGATTAAATTTGATGGTTGATATAGATAGTCCTCGTTTCTCACAACAGATATTAGTTCCCATTAGACATGCTCCCCTTCTAGTCCTTGTTATAAGGAAAAAAAAATGTAATTTTTACTTTTATTGAATAACTAATGTATTTTGTCTATATATCAAATATATTAGTTATTCTCCACATGAGTTTAGCTCAGTTGGTAAGAATAATGCATAATATATGCAAGTTCCGGGGTTCAAACCCAAACACCACAAAAAAAAAAATACTAGTTATTCAATTTCCTTCCAGTCTTTATTATAAGAAAAAAACTTACCTTTTACTTTTCTAGAAAATCACATAGGAAGAAACGCGAACCAGAAACATGGAAAAGGAAAGGTAATCAGGTACTCACGAGCCACATTAAGTGAAATATCATCTTCACCGTTCAGTTTAATCCTAGGGTCCTAACTTAATGCTCTCATCTCTCATTATAAAATGTCCTCTCACTTGATACACCTTTATATATACATATATATATCAAATATTGTTATTCAATCTCTTTTGACTCTTTCTAGTTTCACCCCATATAATCATAGTTACACCCAAATTTATTAAATTTTTTACAATAATACCAAAATTGCCCTCTTCATCTAAATTTCTAAAAACCCTTCTTTTATTATTATCATTCTGAACCCTTACCCCCTTTTCACCCACAAACCACCATGGATATGCAATCAATACCTACTAAAATCGTCAATTGAATCAACATCTCTTCCATTGATACGTACTCGATTAATACAAGTAAGTGAATTTCATCAATTTCTTTGAGTTTCTGTTTATCGTTTGCTCTATGATTTATTTGATGTTGTTAATTTTACCAATGGATGTTTATAGTTGTTGTTAATTTCACGTTTGTCTATCGACATCTATTTGTTTGATTTAAGTTTACGTAGAAGCGTAACGTAATTTAAGTTTACAAATAGATCTCACATGAATTTAGTTTACGTACATATTCTAAAACGGGATAACATACACCTAAACTCAGTTTACTTGGTGTATGTAAACTCAGTTTACATAAACTACGTAAACTCAGTTTACATGAACTAAAACTCAGTCTTAACTTGCTTATGTAAATTCAGTTTACATAATGTATGTAAACTCAGTTTACGTAGTGTATGTAAACTCAGTTTACTTAACTCATGTAAACTGAATTTACATAAACTACGTAAACTGAATTTACATACACTACGTAAACTGAGTTTACATACACCATGTAAACTGAATTTACGTATACATAATTAATGTGCAGTGAACATGAATAAAGGGTATATTAGTAACTTTGGGGTGTGACTTTGATTATTTAGGGTGTTGGTAGTATCTGTCATCTCTTTTTAGTCCTTGTTATAAGAAAAAAATATTACTTTTTACTTTTATTGAATAATTAATGTATATGATCTATATATCAAATATACTAGTTATTCAACGAACTTTGATTGATTTTAATAATAAGATCAGATGGAGCATTGCATTGAGTTAATGATAAAAGTAATTACTCCCTCCGTTTCAAAATGACTGTCACTTTAGCCAAAAAAATTGTTTCAAAATGAATGTCACTTTACATTTCCAATACAACTTTAATTTTTTTTCTTCCAACTTTACCCTCTCCAACTTTTCTCTCATACAATTTTCAATGCAACTTTAAGTTTGTCTTTTTCATATAAAGTAAGGGCAGTTTAGTAAAAGTGTTATGTCTAATGATTATTTCATTCCATTCCTTAAACTTCAGTGTTCATCGATCGTGACAAATGTATTTTTAAAGGGGTTCGTTCAAGCCTTGCGGTTTATGATATCACTTCATGCATTCTTTAAGAACAAAATTATCGTTCTTTTTGATGTTAGAATCGCATCTGACATCTTTTAATAACAAGTTGTCGCATGACAACATAATAGAAAAAAAATGCTCAAGTGAGCATATTCTAAATAAGAAGAAAGAAAAGAAAGATGAAAAGCAATGAAAATTGCAAAAGAAAGAAGAAAATAAAGCAAGAACAGTAATATTAAATTTCTGGAAATGTAAAGGGTGGTTGGAATCTGTCAATCTGTCCACTCCTGAACCCGTTTGCTCCCATGGCGTGGGTGTTGCAGAGTTTTTAGAAATCAAGAAATCAACCCATTGTTATTATTACAAATTGATATATATAGACCTTGTAGAGAAAACTACCACTAAATCCTACGGTCTATATTAAAAGTAGAAATAACTTCCTATAACTTCCTAAGACACTAGAAAATAATCTTCAATGCACTTCAGCCTTGTTTCCCGCCATGCGCTCCAATTGCAACTTCGAATTATTTCTCCTTGTCTTTGGTCGAAATTGCGGTGTGTCGAAGTCTGTATGTTATTGGTCGAAATCCATTTGCACTTTGCAGCATGTTGAAATAACCCATCTGCCTTGTTGAAAATAGAATCATGAGTTCGACCAAATATTTTATTTTTGGTGTTAACAGAGGCCCCCATAATGTTGTTTCTCGAAAGACATGAGAGGAATAACATTCTGAAACATAATACCAAAAAATGAACATTGTATGTGTATGGTCTTCTTCGACCACTTTATCAGAAGTTCTTTTTCATCTTTTCAAACCAAATTCAAATTTGATAATCCTTCGAATAAATCAAAATGGATTAATCATGTGAATTGATCTCAAAATATATTTTGGCTTTAATGGATTTAAAATAAATCACTCAAAAATCAACTGGTAGTATATGCATATACCATTCATGGATACATGACTTTAATTGTATCTAAACCAATTATAAAACTTTCGAGTATTTATAATCATAATCAACACAAATGAATCAGTCGAAAGTTTTTTTTTCTTTCTAACAATTAATGGCAAGTACCATTTTATGGAACAATATCATGTATTAGAGGACAATCTTACAACATATCCACTAAATTAATTTGAAATGGTGGCCAAGTGCCTCTTTTTTTTTCCGGCAAAAGTAGAACAAGAGAAATTACAAAGTAGGATAGGAAATTACTTATGTTTGAATTCAATAAGAATCCTTCTGATTGGCTTGCTCCTGAATTAATTGTTCTTTGACCCTTCTGGTTTGCAACCTTCACCATTTTGAATCGTTATTCTACAATTCCTTCTTTGCATCGATTCATTTTTAGAAAACAACTAAAGCACAAATAAGATGATGGATAGTCAAAGTGCATGAAGAACAAACACCATTTGTACTTGACTTTGAAAGAGAACAAATTAAATATGTTCATGGTATTGTTCTTTTAGACATGGTCCATATTTTCAAACTCAGATTCTCGACTTTTCAATTTCAATCATTCAGCCAAGTTTGAAAACCAATTATTCATCATTCCGTTTTGGTTTAAAATACCGGTCTTTGTAAAACTTCCAAACCATTTAATATGATCATGGTTATAAAACCATTTTAATCTCCGGTTTCAAAAACCATTTTTATGGTCATCATCTGACATATTTATCCAGAAATTTTCCAGGACACTTTTAACGATAGAGATTAAATCACCATTTTTAAAACATTAGAGGCCTCTCAAAGACTAAAACTTTTCGATTTCAATCTTTGTAAAACTTTTCAAAACCATTTTGATAAGATTATTCAATTCAATTGGTGTCCTCCTTTAATGGTTTCAACAACAATTTTTTTTTATTTTTAAATATGGCTTAAAAACCATTTCATGTACGGTTTTTGTTTCTCTGAAACCATTTTTTATGCATATAAAGTGTTGGGTCGCGCAAAACTTGAAATTGTCCCACCGGGTGTGCCAATTTGTTTCAATTAAGATATCATAAAATCATTTATTTGGAACAAGTTTCAAGAAACTGTAATGATGAGAAACTAAAAAGTTTCTTTTTTGTTTAACCAGACAAGTTAAACTACTTGGGAAACCATAAACTTTTTCTTTCAATGATGACTCTAGAGAAAATGCCACGTGTGTACATCTGTACCTTATAGGAAACCGCAAATTATAATTCCCGTCAACTTCTACCTCTATTATAAATAGTAAACTTCTCTTGAAAGTTCTACCATTCTCATTTCTCTTAAGAACAAGAAAACCATCAAGTTTTTATCTCTTCCAAAAAAAAAAGACTTTTCTGGGCAATGATCTTCTCGTTAACATAGCCAAGAGGGTTGCTGCTGATGATGCTCCTTCTTTTTGCAACTTTATGCGAACTAACAAACGACATTGTTATATATGCCGACTACTGAAGTCCTAAGGGTCCTCAACATTCGCTGTGTCAAGTTGCTTTCTGAACTTGACCTCACTTATCAAACTCTAAGGTTCTCATGGCGTTTATGGCACGTTGGCCATCCCATGTTTTGCCTAATCCGCTGCACTCAACAGCTTCTTCATGATCAACCAAAACTTCACGTGGTGAAGCATTTGCTCGAGAAGGCTATAGGTGCTGGCTCTAACAGCGCCAGATACTTTGAGGTTTTGTTGAGGGCTACTAGTTACCCTCTTCCTGATCGCAGGCAGCTTTTCAAGGACTTCAGTGCGCTCCTGAAGACCAGAAAGCTGTACCAATACCGGCATGACGTACTGGGAATAGGTACTCCCTACCGTTATCGTTGTATGTGGCATAGGAGACGATTTCCCCTCTACATGGTTCGCCCTGTTTATTGCAACAATTGGTACAGCTGCCCTGGTGACGGCAGGAGGGGCGGTTATCGCGGGTTCCTCCCTGCTGAGGACGAGGAATATGACCACAACAACTTCTGCATCGGCTATCGACTTGACAGCAAAATCAGGTGGTTTGTAGATGCCTTCGGCTTTGACAATAATGTTGGTGTAAGCCCTAGAGGCCAATAATTTATGTTAAACTTATCTTATGTATCATGAGTTTTATTATTGAATAATATATGGCACTCTTTATTATATTTATGTAATGTTAATAAAGTCCTTAGAATAGATAGTTCGTGTAATAATATAATTAAGTGTGACTTAATCATGAGATTACATTATCATAAAGAACGCTATTCTTAAATGCATCCGTAGTCAAAGCTTTAATATGAATAAAGGATAATAATAAACCATCGAGACTATTATGTATGTAGACTGATGACCGCATCTCATAGGTCATAGATATGAGATATTAAGTCTATACATAGGTATAAGTATTAGGAGTAATATTTATACTGGATTGACCCACCGTGAGAATACTACATAGTATGTTATGATATTGTCATAAGATATTCTCACAACGATAATAATGTATATCGCTCTTAGACCTGAAACCACTATGATTCCTAGATGTGGACTCAAGTGCTTTGTTGCCATTCTAACGTTGTCTGTAACAGGATAACCATAACGTTGGTTGATGGGTACTTGATGAATCATGCTGAGGGACATGAGTGTACTAGATGGGATTTGTCCCTCCTCATAAACAGGAGATATATCTTTAGGCTTCTTGATGAAATATGACTGTAAAACTGCATGGTCATGCCGAACTAAGTCAATATAAGATATTGGACTTATTCGTTATTCAGTATATTTTGGAATCAAGAAATATAAATATTGATCTATACAAGGGTGACAAAATATCTATGCCTTGGGATCAATGAAGATATCAAGACAAAGGAGTAATTATACACATGAGTATTATCATGGAAAGGTTTCGTCAAATCACTTGACATTCTTGTCACTTGGGTAGCAATGATGTGTTGCTAGATACCGCTCATTGTTTATAGTATTAAATATTAGATTTAATATTATTGCCAACGTGACTAGAACCTATAGGGTCACACACAAAGAACAGTCAAAAGAGAAATATATAAGTATGACTTACATGAAGGGGTGCGTTTAGTAAATGACGCTAATTAGTTAGCAAAACTACCAAACTCGTTGTTGGGCTTAATGAAGCCCAATAGTGACTTCTGACTTGCAGAGCACACTAGAAGTTCTATAAATAGAACCCTAGTGCTGAAGTTTTTGGTTACACGTTTTGAAGCAACCCTCTTCTCTGCACTTCTGATTCCTTGGCTAGCACCGAGTTTTGGAGGAGTACTGTTCGTGTGGACTTGCTAGAGGCTTTGGTGCTTGCTGCTTGCTTGGCTGTGATCGAGATTCCAGTTTCCAGTTTTCAGCTTTCAGATTTCATACTTCGAGGTAACAATCGAATCTCTGATTCATGTTTGAATTTCGTAATGATCCAAGGAAAGAAAATCGAAATTATTCCGTTGCTTCTACTCCCTTCTGTTGTATTTGATTTTCCTTCAGTGGTATCAGAGCCAATTACGAAACCTTGAATCTGATTGCTTTGTTACCGCTTTATGTTTTAATTTGATTAAACATATTGAACGAAATTAAATAATAAAGAGAATTAAAAATTGGCATCGTATTATATTATGTTTTCTGTGCATGGCTTTTCGATTTGATTCGATGTTTCAGAAACCGTTTCTGGTGAAACATCGACGTTTCGATTATACATATCGACAGGAACATTATTGATCAATCATAAAACACAGTTAATAATAATATCAATCACGTCTATGTGCATGGCTGTCGCGTCATTTTTCGGAGATCAAGGCTATTTGATTAGCTTTTGACTCACTTTTTATTTCACGACTGAACATTTATTTTTTAAGAAAAGGGGAAAAAAGTTCAAACTACCCCATTTTTGAAAAGATTTAGGGTTCGGGGGTTAGTTACATAAAGGGAAGGTGCTAGCACCCTTTATGTCCGTAGTACTCTACGGGAACCTCTTGGTTTCATTTAATTAATGTGCAACTTGCTTGTTTTGGAAAAAGATGTAATTTGAAATGAAAAAAGAAAGGAGACCTAGTTTATCTACATTTTATTGATTTGAGAGGACAAGTCCTTTGCCTACGTACCCGTGAGGGATCAAAATCACGTAGTTCATGGTAGAAATTGACGTTTGATTGGTGGTGTGTTTTTTATTAGTTTTGAAAAAAGGTTTTAAAGGGAAAAGCCAAATGGCAAATAGATTTGTTTGTGTTTTTTAATTTGAAAGAAAAGGGACTCAATATAAGTTAAATTGATTGATATTTGATTAAGAAAATAAAATAAAAAAGACGTCACTTGATTTAGGATCAAGGTTTGTTTAAGAAAATATTTTTGTGGTTTTTTTAAATAATTGAAGTGAAACTAAACTATCGGAGCAAAAAGATGAATAAAAGCGTAGGGATCCCATGGTGGCGTTGGACCACCACAAGGGCCCTTTACCTAAACTACCAAGCATAAAAGTAAACATACACCCACTCACGCACACATGCACCTAAGCTATTACAAAAAACCTATTAATACATTCTATGGTCTGCGGGAAAATAAATAAATTACATTAAGCCTATATTTACATTCTAAGTTCTATACAAGACGAAGAGAAGTAAATAAATTACATAACGCCTAATTTATACATTCTAACGCCATGACACGAAAATTAATTAAAATGCATGATCAATTAGACTAAAAATGCATGGATTATTTACAATGGCCTAATGTATGTGCCAAATCTATGTAATGAAATTAAACGCCAAAGTAAAAAAAAGAAAATGCAAAATAATACGATGAACCTAGCTTAAAAGAAAGTAAAAGAAATGAATAATATGTAATGTAAATTAAATATGTATGCAAGAATAACTAGAATGAAACAAAATGCAGGAAAAAGGGGTGTTAACAGCATTCAGGGGGTGCAACAATTAAAACCAGTCAGATTGGGTTTTCAAAATGAGGGAAGGTGTGTGGGCCTGCAGATCAAATCTTGGCCGTATGATTAAAATCGTACAGCCTTGATTCGATCAAGGAGAGAAGCATCTCTGGCCGTATGATCCAGGTCGAAGGCCCTAGGTGGCGCAGGTGCATGCTAGTACGTGGACAAGCGTGCATTGGATCGAATGGGGGTATAAAAACCCTTCCTTCTTCAGATTCCTTCATTTCTTTCTTTTCTCTTCTCTCTCCTCACTTCTCCTTCTCTCTCTCGTTCTTCATCTTTTCTTTTCTCTCTTTTCTTTTTTCAAACAATAATAAATAAATAAATAAAATTACTATTACCCTTCTTCTTTCTCCCTCACGTTAATTCTTCTTCTTCTCCCTTTCTTAATTTTTTTATTTTTTGCTATACAAAGAAACAAAAAAGCTACATATACAAAAAAGGTAAAAGAAAAACGAGAAGGAGCATACCTTTTCTTTCTAGATCCGAATCTGTTTCGGATTTGTGTTCTTGTCCGATCCTACTCCCTTCCGTGTGCGTGTGTTACCGTCTGGGTGTGTGTTGTTCCGTTGTTGTTGGCGGTTGTTGAATTCGTCAGTCCTTGTGTGGTCGTGATTTGAGAATGTTGTGTTCTGATTTGCGTGAGTTATGCACACGTTTGGAACTGTTGTTGTTGTTTTTGGTTCGATTGGAAATTGCAGGTTTGGTTCGATGGGATTTGGCTTCGGCGTCGGGCTCCGACTGTTCGTGCTTGATGCTAGATTCGACGTTCGTTGCGTGTTGCTGTGTTTGGTCTCTGGCGATGATGGCCGATTCGGATGCGTATGTTGAGATTGGGTTGAATGGGTTGTGCGGTTCGAGTTTGATGTCAGTTTTGTGGACCAGTTACGATGACCTACGTTTACGAGTTCGCTTGGTTCGCGTTGTACGGCTGTGAGTGTGATGGTGGCGATGGTGTTGTTCTGAAATTGGTATTCTATTGAGTTTGGACTTGAGGATTTTGGGGCTGGTATGTATCGAAGAAGCTTGAGGTTTTTGATGTGATAATTGGTTTTGTGTGTGTGAAGTGTTGTGTCATGAAACCGTGAATGTGATTGTAGGCTTATGGATTTGTGCGTTGAATTTTTGGCCTCCCTTTACTTGACTTTGCAGGTTTTCTTTTATAGTGCAGGAATCCTTGGTTAGAGTTTGTTAAAAAATGCAGAAACTTATGCTTGGATTGAGGATTGGGGTGGAAGTTTGTTGCAGAGATGGATGGGAATGAGATGAGGCGTGACAGCCTGTGTGAACTTAGACTTTTTTTGAAACATTTTTGGACTTATCAAAATAAAAAAATAAAAATAAAAGATAAATATGCATGATTTTTTTGGATTTTATCAAATAATGAAAATGATAATAAATAATAAAGAAAAAAATGACTATGCAGATTTGGATTGGACTTACCTAAAAAGTAATTAAAATAAAAAGAAATATTGATGAAATCAAAACTAATTTAAAATTAAAAGATGGAAATTAAGATTAAAAATAAAAATAAAATTTAAGAGAGAAGAGGACCCGACTCGGAACCAAATATGAGGTATTTTAAAGTACCTCTCTGCCAAAATATTCACCGAAAAGTCGGGGACTGATCAGGGTCACGTGACGCATGTCAGTGGGACCTTAGGTCAAAAATTGGGGTACGACAATGGCTTTTCGATTTGCTTTGATGTTTCAGAAACCGTTTCTGGTGAAACATCAAACCTTTCGATTATACATATCGACAGAAGCATGATTGGTATATTCTGTATAACAACAGTGTATGTGATATACTAGATTTGATCATAGTTTAAATAAGTCAGATGATATTTGTTTATATTAATTGATCTGATGTATGGAGCTTCGTAACCGATTCTATGTACTCTGGTGAAGCATCCTAGACTCGTTCATGATATATGAATAAACAATCAGAGTACTTGTTTAATAAGATCAGATTGTTATGCGGGATTAGGGTAATCAGAAACGTGTCAAGTGTTGATGCGAAATACGCAATCTAGAATATTTTGGAACACAATCTGAGATATTTTGGTATGCAATCTAATATATTTTAGTACTTGATCTAAAATATATTTTGGTACATAATATAATATATTTTGGTACTCAATAAAATATATTTTGGTACGTAATATGAGATATTTTTGTACTTAATATAATATATTTTTGTACTCAATATAATATATTTTGGTACTCAATTAAACCCCCAGCTAATCTGCGTAGTGTGATCATATGTCAAATTTTAATTTAATTTATTTTAATTATAACTTATAAGACCTTAATAATAATAAAAGTGTGTTTGTTATTATTATGTGTGTGAATGATTATGACCTTAGTCCTTTTTATTTTATTTTGTTTGGATTTTGAAATACGGCCTGCGTGTCGTGCCTCTCTCTCATATTCTATTTGTACATTCTCTTCTCATCCACTCCCTCGTATGTAAAACGAGTTTCTTATTATGTAATGTAAATAGAATACAAGTAGGTAATAGGGCTGAAGGCGTTAGGATAGTCCTGGAGGTCCAGCTTGGAGAAGCAAGGTCGTTTCTAGGATTAGTTTAGATTCTCTCATTGGCTTGAGAGAGTCATAACGTTAGGAGGCCATAATGGCTTGAGAGAGTCATAACGTTAGGAGGCCATAATCATATCACTTTTATTATTGTATAATTGTTATGCATGTTATGATTGGAGTGCGAATATATGTGATATATAAGCCGTGGTGAGGTGAGATCAAATTTAATAAAAATCCTTCAATTCAAAATATTAAGTTTAATGCTTTCCAAAAGTTTAACACCCTTCAAGACTAATATCGAATATGTGGGTTTTGCCTCTGTGAAGCGCATATTTTATACTAGTAAGTTGCGGTGCGGTAATCCAATTTACCCAAGTGTTATTCTTTTGGGTCTAACTTAACTAAATTAATTTTAATAAGATTAGAATAAATTTAGAAGCTATAATTGGGTAATGTCTATATGATAGATTTGAATAAAGAGTTATTCACCTAATTGATTTGAAAGTTGTATATGATACAATTGGAAATGTTCCTACCTAAATAGCTGAGTTTTAAGTACAACCCCCGTTGACTTAAAGCAAGGTGAAATAAGGATTTCAATCCACTAGAAAATCTTCCAACGGGATTTTCCGAGTTAAATGTTTGAAGGTCATTTGATTTGAGTAAAATAGTGGGAGCGTATTTAATTAAAGGTCAAATTAAATATGTTATTTTCATGATACTTATTTTGTATATTTTAAAATTGTAGATGGTCAATAACGCTTCAAACAACATTTTGCGATCACTCATTGAAAAGGAAAAATTGACTGAGACAAATTTTATTGACTGGTACCGTAACATGAGGATTGTCCTCACCCACGAGAAAAAGCTGTATGTGCTTGATGGACCCGTTCTTGAGGCACCACCTGCTGGAGCTCCTGCAGCTCAAAGAAATGCTCATACCAAGCATCTCAATGATTCCGTAGAAGTCTCTTGCATCATGCTAGCCACCATGACTCCCGAGCTGCAAAAACAGCATGAAGGGATGGCTGCGTTCGATATGATCGGACATCTAAGGACTCTTTATGAAGAGCAGGCTAGGCATGAAAGGTTTGATGTCTCTAAGGCCCTTTTCTCTACCAAGCTGTCAGCAGGAAGTCCCGTAGGACCTCATGTGCTCAAAATGATTGGGTACTCTGAGAACCTAGCTCGATTGGGATTTGTCCTTGAGCAGGAACTTGTTGTTGATCTTATCTTGCAATCGTTGCCTGAAAGCTTCAGCAGTTTTGTCCAGAACTTTCTCATGAATGACATGGACAAAACACTTCCACAACTTGCAGCTATGTTGAGAACTGCTGAAAAAAATATGAAGGGAAAGGGAAAGGATGCTGCCGTTTTAATGGTTAATAATGGCAAGTCCAAAAAGCACCATAAGAAGCCTAATAAGTCTAAGGGAAATGGCAAAGGCAAATCTGTTGCCAAGCCATCAACCAAAGCTTTGAAGCCTACTGGAGGCGTGGCTAATGAAGGCAACTGCTTCTACTGCAACAAGCAGGGGCATTGGAAGCGTAACTGCCCAAAGTATCTGGAAGACAAGAAGAATGGAAATGTTCCTACTACTTCTGCAGGTATTTTTGTTATAGAAATTAATATGTCTACTTCTACATCTTGGGTATTAGATACTGGATGTGGTTCTCATATTTGTACTGATGTGCAGGGCCTGAGAACGAGTAGAGCATTGGCAAAAGGCGAGGTCGATCTTAGAGTTGGCAATGGAGCAAAAGTTGCTGCTTTAGCTGTTGGAACTTATGTATTGACCTTACCTAGTGGTCTTTTAATTAATTTAGAAAACTGCTATTATGTACCTGCCATTAGCAGGAATATTATTTCAATTTCTTGTTTGGACAAGGCTGGTTTTTATTTTACAATAAAGGACAAATGTTGTTCCGTTTATTTGGATAATATTCTTTATGCTAATGCAATTTTGATTAATGGACTTTATATCCTAGATCTTGATATGCCTATCTATAACATTAATGCTAAGAGGATGAAACCAAATGAGTTAAATCCGACTTATCTTTGGCATTGTTGTTTAGGCCATATAAATGAGAATCGCATTTCTAAACTCCATAAAGATGGAATTTTGGACTCTTTTGATTTTGAATCATATGAAACATGTCGATCTTGTTTGTTAGGGAAAATGACAAAGGCTCCATTTACCGGTCAAGGTGAAAGGGCTAGTGATCTTTTAGGTCTCATACATACTGATGTGTGTGGACCCCTAAACATAACTGCTAGAGGAGGTTTTCACTACTTCATCACATTCACTGATGACTTTAGTAGATTTGGATATGTGTATCTAATGAAACATAAATCTGAATCATTTACTTTATTCAAGGAATTTCAAAATGAAGTAGAAAACCAACTAGGCAAGAAAATCAAAATGCTTCGATCTGATCGAGGAGGAGAGTATTTGAGCTTAGAGTTTGACAATCATCTAAAAGAATGCGGGATCTTGTCCCAACTCACACCTCCTGGAACTCCACAATGGAATGGTGTTTCCGAAAGGAGAAATCGAACCTTGTTAGACATGGTCCGATCAATGATGAGTCATGCTGAACTTCCAAACTCCTTATGGGGATACGCCTTATTAACTGCAGCTTATACACTTAACCGAGTTCCATCCAAAGCGGTAGAAAAGACACCATATGAGATATGGAATGGTCGAAAACCCAATGTGGGACATTTAAATATTTGGGGTTGTGAAGCTTATATAAAACGACTTATGTCTACTAAGCTTGAACAAAGATCTGATAAATGTTTCTTTGTGGGATATCCTAAAGAAACTAGAGGATACTACTTTTACAAACCTTCTGAGGGAACAATTGTTGTTGCCAGAAATGGAGTCTTTCTTGAAAAGGATTTTTTCTCCAAAAGAATCAGTGGGAGCAAAGTAGATCTTGAAGAAGTTCAAGACCCACAAAGTGAAGACATACCGATGGAGGAACAGGAACAGGATACACAAACTGTTGTGACAGAAATTCCTATTCCAGTAACACAAGAACCACGTAGGTCTAGCAGGATACGTCAAGAACCCGAGAGATATGGGTATCTCATATCAAAAGAGGGTGATGTATTGCTCATGGACCAAGATGAGCCTGTGACTTACACAGAGGCCATTACTGGTCCTGAATCTGAGAAGTGGCTTGAAGCCATGAAATCTGAAATGGATTCCATGTACACAAATCAAGTTTGGAACTTGATTGAAGCACCTGAAGGAATTAATCCTATAGGATGCAAGTGGGTTTTCAAAAAGAAAATCAACATGGATGGAAAGGTTAATACCTACAAAGAACGATTGGTTGCTAAAGGTTTCAAACAAATTCATGGTGTAGACTATGATGAAACCTTTTCACCAGTTGCAATGATTAAATCCATTCGAATCTTACTTGCTATCGCTGCATACCATGATTATGAAATCTGGCAAATGGATGTCAAGACTGCTTTCCTTAATGGAAATCTTCTTGAGGATGTGTACATGACACAACCTGAAGGATTTGGTGATCCTAAAGCACCCAAGAAAGTATGCAAATTACAGCGATCAATCTACGGATTGAAGCAAGCTTCCAGAAGTTGGAATCTTTGTTTTGATGAAACTGTACAACAATATGGATTCATTAAAAATGAAGATGAGCCTTGTGTTTACAAGAAGGTTAGTGGGAGCATAGTCTCATTTCTGGTTTTATATGTGGATGACATATTGTTAATCGGAAATGACATCCCTACATTACAAGGAATCAAAACTTGGATAGGGAAATGCTTTTCTATGAAAGACTTAGGTGAAGCCTCCTATATATTAGGAATCAGGATCTATAGAGATAGATCACAGAGATTGCTTGGCTTAAGTCAGGGTACATATATAGATAAAGTCCTGAGACGTTTCAATATGCATGATTCCAAGAAAGGATTCATCCCTATGTCGTCAGGTATAAATCTATCAAAGACTCAATCCCCTTCGACTAACGAAGAAAGGGATCGAATGCGTGATATTCCATATGCTTCAGCAATTGGGTCTATCATGTATGCTATGTTATGTACTTGACCAGATGTCTCGTATGCTTTGAGTGCTACGAGCAGATACCAGTCTAATCCTGGCAATGATCATTGGATTGCTGTCAAGAATATCCTTAAGTACTTGAGAAGAACTAAGGATACTTTCTTGATCTATGGAGGTCAAGAAGAGCTCTCTGTAATTGGTTACACTGATGCTAATTTTCAGACAGATCATGATGACTTTAAATCGCAATCTGGATATGTGTTTTGCTTAAATGGCGGTGCTGTGAGCTGGAAGAGTTCAAAGCAAGAAACAGTCGCTAATTTTACAACAGAAGCCGAGTATATTGCTGCATCTAATGCCGCAAAGGAAGCTGTTTGGATTAAGAAATTCATTTCTGATCTTGGAATAGTTCCAAGTATTGTGGATCCCATTGAATTACTATGTGATAACAATGGAGCAATCGCACAAGCCAAAGAACCTAGATCTCACCAGAAATCCAAACACATACAAAGGCGCTATCATCTTATTCGAGAGATTATCGAAAGAGGAGATGTTAAAATATACAAAGTACCAACATTAGAGAATGTTGCTGATCCACTTACTAAAGCTCTTGCCCAGCAGAAGCATGATGGTCATACTAGATCTATGGGTATTAGGTTTATGCCTGATTGGCTCTAGTGCTAGTGGGAGATTGTTGGTGTAAGCCCTAGAGGCCAATAATTTATGTTAAACTTATCTTATGTATCATGACTTTTATTATTGAATAATATATGGCACTCTTTATTATATTTATGTAATGTTAATAAAGTCCTTAGAATAGATAGTTCGTGTAATAATATAATTAAGTGTGACTTAATCATGAGATTACATTATCATAAAGAACGCTATTCTTAAATGCATCCGTAGTCAAAGCTTTAATATGAATAAAGGATAATAATAAAGCATCGAGACTATTATGTATGTAGACTGATGACCGCATCTCATGGGTCATAGATATGAGATATTAACTCTATACATAGGTATAAGTATTAGGAGTAATATTTATACTGGATTGACCCACCGTGAGAATACTACATAGTATGTTATGATATTGTCATAAGATATTCTCACAACGATAATAATGTATATCGCTCTTAGACCTGAAACCACTATGATTCCTAGATGTGGACTCAAGTGCTTTGTTGTCATTCTAACGTTGTCTGTAACAGGATAACCATAACGTTGGTTGATGGGTACTTGATGAATCATGCTGAGGGACATGAGTGTCCTAGATGGGATTTGTCCCTCCTCATAAACAGGAGATATATCTTTAGGCCTCTTGATGAAATATGACTGTAAAACTGCATGGCCATGCCGAACTAAGTCAATATAAGATATTGGACTTATTCGTTATTCAGTATATTTTGGAATCAAGAAATATAAATATTGATCTATACAAGGGTGACAAAATATCTATGCCTTGTGATCAATGAAGATATCGAGACAAAGGAGTAATTATACACATGAGTATTATCATGGAAAGGTTTCGTCAGATCACTTGACATTCTTGTCACTTGGGTAGCAATGATGTGTTGCTAGATACCGCTCATTGTTTATAGTATTAAATATTAGATTTAATATTATTGCCAACGTGACTAGAACCTATAGGGTCACACACAAAGAACAGTGAAAAGAGAAATATATAAGTATGACTTACATGAAGGGGTGCGTTTAGTAAATGACGCTAATTAGTTAGCAAAACTACTAAACTCGTTGTTGGGCTTAATGAAGCCCAATAGTGACTTCTGACTTGCAGAGCACACTAGAAGTTCTATAAATAGAACCCTAGTGCTGAAGTTTTTGGTTACACGTTTTGAAGCAACCCTCTTCTCTGCACTTCTGATTCCTTGGCTAGCACCGAGTTTTGGAGGAGTACTGTTCGTGTGGACTTGCTAGAGGCTTTGGTGCTTGCTGCTTGCTTGGCTGTGATCGAGATTCCAGTTTCCAGTTTTCAGCTTTCAGATTTCACACTTCGAGGTAACAATCGAATCACTGATTCATGTTTGAATTTCGTAATGATCCAAGGAAAGAAAATCGAAATTATTCCGTTGCTTCTACTCCCTTCTGTTGTATTTGATTTTCCTTCAGTGGTATCAGAGCCAATTACGAAACCTTGAATCGGATTGCTTTGTTACCGCTTTATGTTTTAATTTGATTAAACATATTGAACGAAATTAAATAATAAAGAGAATTAAAAATTGGCATCGTATTATATTATGTTTTCTGTGCATGGCTTTTCGATTTGATTCGATGTTTCAGAAACCGTTTCTGGAGAAACATCGACGTTTCGATTATACATATCGACAGGAACATTATTGATCGATCATAAAACACAGTTAATAATAATATCAATCACGTCTATGTGCATGGCTTTTCGATTTGCTTTGATGTTTCAGAAACCGTTTCTGGTGAAACATCAAACCTTTCGATTATACATATCGACAGAAGCATGATTGGTAAATTCTGTATAAAAACAGTGTATGTGATATACTAGATTTGATCATAGTTTAAATAAGTCAGATGATATTTGTTTATATTAATTGATCTGATGTATGGAGCTTCGTAACCGATTCTATGTACTCTGGTGAAGCATCCTAGACTCGATCATGATATATGAATAAACAATCAGAGTACTTGTTTAATAAGATCAGATTGTTATGCGGGATTAGGGTAATCAGAAACGTGTCAAGTGTTGATGCGAAATACGCAATCTAGAATATTTTGGAACACAATCTGAGATATTTTGGTATGCAATCTAATATATTTTAGTACTTGATCTAAAATATATTTTGGTACATAATATAATATATTTTGGTACTCAATAAAATATATTTTGGTACATAATATGAGATATTTTTGTACTTAATATAATATATTTTTGTACTCAATATAATATATTTTGGTACTCAATTAAACCCCCAGCTAATCTGCGTAGTGTGATCATATGTCAAATTTTAATTTAATTTATTTTAATTATAACTTATAAGACCTTAATAATAATAAAAGTGTGTTTGTTATTATTATGTGTGTGAATGATTATGGCCTTAGTCCTTTTTATTTTATTTTGTTTGGATTTTGAAATACGGCCTGCGTGTCGTGCCTCTCTCTCATATTCTATTTGTACATTCTCTTCTCATCCACTCCCTCGTATGTAAAACGAGTTTCTTATTATGTAATGTAAATAGAATACAAGTAGGTAATAGGGCTGAAGGCGTTAGGATAGTCCTGGAGGTCCAGCTTGGAGAAGCAAGGTCGTTTCTAGGATTAGTTTAGATTCTCTCATTGGCTTGAGAGAGTCATAACGTTAGGAGGCCATAATCATGTCACTTTTATTATTGTATAATTGTTATGCATGTTATGATTGGAGTGCGAATATATGTGATATATAAGCCGTGGTGAGGTGAGATCAAATTTAATAAAAATCCTTCAATTCAAAATATTAAGTTCAATGCTTTCCAAAAGTTTAACACCCTTCAAGACTAATATCGAATATGTGGGTTTTGCCTCTGTGAAGCGCATATTTTATACTAGTAAGTTGCGGTGCGGTAATCCAATTTACCCAAGTGTTATTCTTTTGGGTCTAACTTAACTAAATTAATTTTAATAAGATTAGAATAAATTTAGAAGCTATAATTGGGTAATGTCTATATGATAGATTTGAATAAAGAGTTATTCACCTAATTGATTTGAAAGTTGTATATGATACAATTGGAAATGTTCCTACCTAAATAGCTGAGTTTTAAGTACAGCCCCCGTTGACTTAAAGCAAGGTGAAATAAGGATTTCAATCCACTAGAAAATCTTCCAACGGGATTTTCCGAGTCAAATGTTTGAAGGTCATTTGATTTGAGTAAAATAGTGGGAGCGTATTTAATTAAAGGTCAAATTAAATATGTTATTTTCATGATACTTATTTTGTATATTTTAAAATTGTAGATGGCCAATAACGCTTCAAACAACATTTTGCGATCACTCATTGAAAAGGAAAAATTGACTGAAACAAATTTTATTGACTGGTACCGTAACATGAGGATTGTCCTCACCCACGAGAAAAAGCTGTATGTGCTTGATGGACCCGTTCCTGAGGCACCACCTGCTAGAGCTCCTGCGGCTCAAAGAAATGCTCATACCAAGCATCTCAATGATTCCGTAGAAGTCTCTTGCATCATGCTAGCCACCATGACTCCCGAGCTGCAAAAACAGCATGAAGGGATGGTTGCGTTCGATATGATCGGACATCTAAGGACTCTTTATGAAGAGCAGGCTAGGCATGAAAGGTTTGATGTCTCTAAGGCCCTTTTCTCTACCAAGCTGTCAGCAGGAAGTCCCGTAGGACCTCATGTGCTCAAAATGATTGGGTACTCTGAGAACCTAGCTCGATTGGGATTTGTCCTTGAGCAGGAACTTGTTGTTGATCTTATCTTGCAATCGTTGCCTGAAAGCTTCAGCAGTTTTGTCCAGAACTTTCTCATGAATGACATGGACAAAACACTTCCACAGCTTGCAGCTATGTTGAGAACTGCTGAAAAAAATATGAAGGGAAAGGGAAAGGCTGCTGCCGTTTTAATGGTTAATAATGGCAAGTCCAAAAAGCACCATAAGAAGCCTAATAAGTCTAAGGGAAATGGCAAAGGCAAATCTGTTGCCAAGCCATCAACCAAAGCTTTGAAGCCTACTGGAGACGTGGCTAAGGAAGGTAACTGCTTCTACTGCAACAAGCAGGGGCATTGGAAGCGTAACTGCCCAAAGTATCTGGAAGACAAGAAGAATGGAAATGTTCCTACTTCTTCTGCAGGTATTTTTGTTATAGAAATTAATATGTCTACTTCTACATCTTGGGTATTAGATACTGGATGTGGTTCTCATATTCGTACTGATGTGCAGGGCCTGAGAACGAGTAGAGCATTGGCAAAAGGCGAGGTCGATCTTAGAGTTGGCAATGGAGCAAAAGTTGCTGCTTTAGCTGTTGGAACTTATGTATTGACCTAGTGGTCTTTTAATTAATTTAGAAAACTGCTATTATGTACCTGCCATTAGCAGGAATATTATTTCAATTTCTTGTTTGGACAAGGCTGGTTTTTATTTTACAATAAAGGACAAATGTTGTTCCGTTTATTTGGATAATATTCTTTATGCTAATGCAATTTTGATTAATGGACTTTATATCCTAGATCTTGATATGCCTATCTATAACATTAATGCTAAGAGGATGAAACCAAATGAGTTAAATCCGACTTATCTTTGGCATTGTTGTTTAGGCCATATAAATGAGAATCACATTTCTAAACTCCATAAAGATGGAATTTTGGACTCTTTTGATTTTGAATCATATGAAACATGTCGATCTTGTTTGTTAGGGAAAATGACAAAGGCTCCATTTACCGGTCAAGGTGAAAGGGCTAGTGATCTTTTAGGTCTCATACATACTGATGTGTGTGGACCCCTAAACATAACTGCTAGAGGAGGTTTTCACTACTTCATCACATTCACTGATGACTTTAGTAGATTTGGATATGTGTATCTAATGAAACATAAATCTGAATCATTTACTTTATTCAAGGAATTTCAAAATGAAGTAGAAAACCAACTAGGCAAGAAAATCAAAATGCTTCGATCTGATCGAGGAGGAGAGTATTTGAGCTTAGAGTTTGACAATCATCTAAAAGAATGCGGGATCTTGTCCCAACTCACACCTCCTGGAACTCCACAATGGAATGGTGTTTCCGAAAGGAGAAATCGAACCTTGTTAGACATGGTCCGATCAATGATGAGTCATGCTGAACTTCCAAACTCCTTATGGGGATACGCCTTATTAACTGCAGCTTATACACTTAACCGAGTTCCATCCAAAGCGGTAGAAAAGACACCATATGAGATATGGAATGGTCGAAAACCCAATGTGGGACATTTAAATATTTGGGGTTGTGAAGCTTATATAAAACGACTTATGTCTACTAAGCTTGAACAAAGATCTGATAAATGTTTCTTTGTGGGATATCCTAAAGAAACTAGAGGATACTACTTTTACAAACCTTCTGAGGGAACAATTGTTGTTGCCAGAAATGGAGTCTTTCTTGAAAAGGATTTTTTCTCCAAAAGAATCAGTGGGAGCAAAGTAGATCTTGAAGAAGTTCAAGACCCACAAAGTGAAGACATACCGATGGAGGAACAGGAACAGGATACACAAACTGTTGTGACAGAAATTCCTATTCCAGTAACACAAGAACCACGTAGGTCTAGCAGGATACGTCAAGAACCCGAGAGATATGGGTATCTCATATCAAAAGAGGGTGATGTATTGCTCATGGACCAAGATGAGCCTGTGACTTACACAGAGGCCATTACTGGTCCTGAATCTGAGAAGTGTAACAGCCCGTTTTTCGCTAGATTTATTTTATTATTTATTTATGTGTGTTCTATGTGCTCTTATGTGATTAATTGTCTCTGTGTGTATTTTTGGTTGGGATTCGTAGAGTTCGGTGTTAGAAGGGTATTTTAGTCATTTTGGGCTTAGGGGCATTTTGGTCATTTTGAGGGCAGTGGCAATTTTGTAATTTTTCAGAAAGTTATTTTTAGTGCTTAGTGAGGATTTTATTTTACTAATTGCTAGAGGGTGTAGTAATTATTTTATTTACCGTTAAGTGACCGTTAGTGTTATATTTTACCGGTAAGTGAGTAGTGACATTTTGAGTGTTAGAATAGAAATGGGTTAGGCCCATTAAGGTTTAAGAAATAAGCCCAATTGAGTAGAGCTAGTATATAAACTCTAGTTGTTGGTAAAACTAGGTTTTACAAACATTTTCATTTCATTTGAGAAGAGAAGAGAAAGAGGCTAGAGGGAAGAACAAGGGTTAGAGCTTGAAGAGGGGATTCATCATCTAGGAGCTCAATTGAAGCTTGGGTTAGAGATTCTTGGTGCTAGAGGCAAGGGGGTTAGGTTTCAACCATAATTCATTTTTTTTCTCTTTACCCATTTTTGTTGAATTGATTAATTGAACCTAATTGTTGTCAAATTCGTGCATAATTGTTGTTGTTATGTTTGAGAACATGATTTATGTGATAATTGCATGTTAGTATGTGAATTAACATGTTCAAATGCATAGTTGTTGGTGTTTTGTGTTCTTGAGCAAGTTTGATGAGAATTGATGTTGTGATGTTGAATTATGCATGAATTTGTGTTCATTAGTTGTTGTTATTGATTTGGAACATGTTGTTGTTGAATTGGTACTTTGGGTATCAAGATTGGTGAATTAATGATGAGATTTGATATTGTTGTTGAAAGTTGAGAATGAATTGAGAAATTGGTGAATTTGGTTATGTTGATGATTTAATTCCAAAACTTGTATGTGTTTAAGTGTATTGAACCTATTTTGACCTATAAACACTTTCTGGAACTTGTTTTGGTGATTTGGGGGATTGAAAATAGGATTTTGGGATGAATTTGGGTTAGAACCCGTAACTGAGTTCTGGGAATCTGATGTAGGACGCTTTCGCGTGCTTAGGACGCTTAAGCATCCCATCAGCGTCCCAGAAGCGTCCCAAAAGCGTGCTGTTCCAGGAGTTCTGGAACTAGGACGCTTAAGCGTGCAGAGGACGCTTTCGCGTCCTAGCCTCAGTTCAGCAAATTTTGATTTTTGTTTTCGAGCACTTGGGGACCAATCCGATACTTCTAAAATGTTTCTTTGGACTTAATTAACCTCTGTTTATGCCTTTAATCCTACTGGAACATGATTTGATTTGGTTTGGACTTGAATTTGTGAAAATCGTCTAACTTTTATAAAAACGGTTCAAACGTTGATTTTTCCGAAAACTCGTTTTTCTCCGGAATTTGAGGTGGGATTAAAGTTGTATATTGTTTATATGATTTCTAAAAATGGTTGTGATTGGTTCCATCAAGTTTGAACTTGTTTTGCTTCGAAAATGGAAAATTTTGTGAAAAGTGATAAAATGAGACGAACCTTGGGTTTTTCGTGAATTCGTCGCATTTGGCCGATGAAATGCTTATGTACCCTCTACTGCACACATATGTGAATTGTGAGAATACAAGGCATAGGCAATTGAGCTTGTTTACTTGGTTTTGACTCAAATGTTCAATTAATTTAATGTTGTGATTTTGAGAGACGAACTTGACTAAAGATGACTTTTGAGAATCAATTGACTGTGAATCCTTTATGGAAAGTTATTATATGTTATAGGGAGATGATTGGTGTTGTAATTATGTGACAACTATATGTTGTGTGATTTTTGGATGTGGTTGGTGATTGTATATATGATATGTAATGGTGAATTGTTAATGATTGCATATATACAAGTATTGGTGATGGTGAGGTGATTATTGTTTGTGTGAACATATGCATTTGTAGTTGAGTCATATGTTTATGCATACATGACTAATGGTGGTGGATTATATATCCAATGGAGGTGATTACGATGTTTTTGTTGCATCAAAGGCGACGACCTTGAGGTGTTTTGGTACCACATGCATCTAGATGAGTCTAGAGACATAGCATAAACTGTTGGTGGATTGAATTGCATTAAGATGTGTTTGATGGTTGATTATTGCTAATTGTACTTGCGGATTGAATTGTTAATTGTTGATTGACAAGGTGAGGTTGTGATATGTGTAAGATACACTTGTGGATATGAACTTGATATGATGATATTGAATGATCTTGGATTATTACATGTTGTGAATATTGTGGAACTATGTATGAATTGTCATTCTTTATCCTTGATTATATCTTTCATTTTCAAAGTTTTTATTAATCTTATATGGATTATGATGATGTAATGCTAACCCTCAGTGGTTTACCACCTACCTTTCTGTATGGACGGGTAGATGGAGTGCAGGATGCTTAGTGTTGCTTGTTGATGCCGAGGAGTGGAGTTCCTCTTTTTCATGCAAATGTCTAGATTAGGGCTCTGATCTAGGATAGTCTTTGCATGTTGTTTATTTGACTTTGTATTTCGGAGTTGTTGAGATATTCTGTTATTTGTTATTTGAGATTTGGAGAATACAATTGTATTTGAGATCTGGAGATGTTTTATGATTTTTAAGTATGTCCGCTGCTATGTTGTGTAACATGATCTTTATGCATGTATGTATTGTGGTTTATTCGGACACGTAGCATCTATTTCTAGAATATGTTAGTATATTCGCGCGTTTTACCGCTCATCAGAAATAGGGTGTTACAAGAAGTGGCTTGAAGCCATGAAATCTGAAATGGATTCCATGTACACAAATCAAGTTTGGAACTTGATTGAAGCACCTGAAGGAATTAATCCTATAGGATGCAAGTGGGTTTTCAAAAAGAAAATCGACATGGATGGAAAGGTTAATACCTACAAAGCACGATTGGTTGCTAAAGGTTTCAAACAAATTCATGGTGTAGACTATGATGAAACCTTTTCACCAGTTGCAATGATTAAATCCATTCGGATCTTACTTGCTATCGCTGCATACCATGATTATGAAATCTGGCAAATGGATGTCAAGACTGCTTTCCTTAATGGAAATCTTCTTGAGGATGTGTACATGACACAACCTGAAGGATTTGGTGATCCTAAAGCACCCAAGAAAGTATGCAAATTACAGCGATCAATCTACGGATTGAAGCAAGCTTCCAGAAGTTGGAATCTTTGTTTTGATGAAACTGTACAACAATATGGATTCATTAAAAATGAAGATGAGCCTTGTGTTTACAAGAAGGTTAGTGGGAGCATAGTCTCATTTCTGGTTTTATATGTGGATGACATATTGTTAATCGGAAATGACATCCCTACATTACAAGGAATCAAAACTTGGATAGGGAAATGCTTTTCTATGAAAGACTTAGGTGAAGCCTCCTATATATTAGGAATCAGGATCTATAGAGATAGATAACAGAGATTGCTTGGCTTAAGTCAGGGTACATATATAGATAAAGTCCTGAGACGTTTCAATATGCATGATTCCAAGAAAGGATTCATCCCTATGTCGTCAGGTATAAATCTATCAAAGACTCAATCCCCTTCGACTAACGAAGAAAGGGATCGAATGCGTGATATTCCATATGCTTCAGCAATTGGGTCTATCATGTATGCTATGTTATGTACTTGACCAGATGTCTCGTATGCTTTGAGTGCTACGAGCAGATACCAGTCTAATCCTGGCAATGATCATTGGATTGCTGTCAAGAATATCCTTAAGTACTTGAGAAGAACTAAGGATACTTTCTTGATCTATGGAGGTCAAGAAGAGCTCTCTGTAATTGGTTACACTGATGCTAGTTTTCAGACAGATCATGATGACTTTAAATCGCAATCTGGATATGTGTTTTGCTTAAATGGCGGTGCTGTGAGCTGGAAGAGTTCAAAGCAAGAAATAGTCGCTAATTTTACAACAGAAGCTGAGTATATTGCTGCATCTAATGCCGCAAAGGAAGCTGTTTGGATTAAGAAATTCATTTCTGATCTTGGAATAGTTCCAAGTATTGTGGATCCCATTGAATTACTATGTGATAACAATGGAGCAATCGCACAAGCCAAAGAACCTAGATCTCACCAGAAATCCAAACACATACAAAGGCGCTATCATCTTATTCGAGAGATTATCGAAAGAGGAGATGTTAAAATATACAAAGTACCAACATTAGAGAATGTTGCTGATCCACTTACTAAAGCTCTTGCCCAGCAGAAGCATGATGGTCATACTAGATCTATGGGTATTAGGTTTATGCCTGATTGGCTTTAGTGCTAGTGGGAGATTGTTGGTGTAAGCCCTAGAGGCCAATAATTTATGTTAAACTTATCTTATGTATCATGACTTTTATTATTGAATAATATATGGCACTCTTTATTATATTTATGTAATGTTAATAAAGTCCTTAGAATAGATAGTTCGTGTAATAATATAATTAAGTGTGACTTAATCATGAGATTACATTATCATAAAGAACGCTATTCTTAAATGCATCCGTAGTCAAAGCTTTAATATGAATAAAGGATAATAATAAAGCATCGAGACTATTATGTATGTAGACTGATGACCGCATCTCATGGGTCATAGATATGAGATATTAAGTCTATACATAGGTATAAGTATTAGGAGTAATATTTATACTGGATTGACCCACCATGAGAATACTACATAGTATGTTACGATATTGTCATAAGATATTCTCACAATGATAATAATGTATATCGCTCTTAGACCTGAAACCACTATGATTCCTAGATGTGGACTCAAGTGCTTTGTTGCCATTCTAACGTTGTCTGTAACAGGATAACCATAACGTTGGTTGATGGGTACTTGATGAATCATGCTGAGGGACATGAGTGTCCTAGATGGGATTTGTCCCTCCTCATAAACAGGAGATATATCTTTAGGCCTCTTGATGAAATATGACTGTAAAACTGCATGGCCATGCCGAACTAAGTCAATATAAGATATTAGACTTATTCGTTATTCAGTATATTTTGGAATCAAGAAATATAAATATTGATCTATACAAGGGTGACAAAATATCTATGCCTTGGGATCAATGAAGATATCGAGACAAAGGAGTAATTATACACATGAGTATTATCATGGAAAGGTTTCGTCAGATCACTTGACATTCTTGTCACTTGGGTAGCAATGATGTGTTGCTAGATACCGCTCATTGTTTATAGTATTACATATTAGATTTAATATTATTGCCAACGTGACTAGAACCTATAGGGTCACACACAAAGTACAGTCAAAAGAGAAATATATAAGTATGACTTACATGAAGGGGTGCGTTTAGTAAATGACGCTAATTAGTTAGCAAAACTACTAAACTCGTTGTTGGGCTTAATGAAGCCCAATAGTGACTTCTGACTTGCAGAGCACACTAGAAGTTCTATAAATAGAACCCTAGTGCTGAAGTTTTTGGTTACACGTTTTGAAGCAACCCTCTTCTCTGCACTTCTGATTCCTTATCTATCACCGAGTTTTGGAGGAGTACTGTTCGTGTGGACTTGCTAGAGGCTTTGCTGCTTGCTGCTTGCTTGGCTGTGATCGAGATTCCAGTTTCCAGTTTTCAGCTTTCAGATTTCATACTTCGAGGTAACAATCGAATCACTGATTCATGTTTGACTTTCGTAATGATCCAAGGAAAGAAAATCGAAATTCTTCCGCTGCTTCTACTCCCTTCTATTATATTCGATTTTCCTTCAAATAATGCTTGATTGAAGATGGCTTTTGAGCTTTTACTTAGTTTATATTTCTTGCACTTTTATTTTATAATGGTTTAACCATATCCATTTTGGGACTTACAATGTAACCTGCCCGTTAGTTGGCATTTAAACTATGAAATGCCATATTTTAATTTCCTTTCGAAAACTATTCTTGTGCAATTTTAATTCTTGTAGCATAGGCTTGTATTTCTTTAAATATTTTCCGTTTATGCGCATAACTCTTTGGTCATCATTTAGCTCTTCGATTTCGTACGCATTACTTGAAAAAACTCTCCGAATTTCCCATGGCCCTTCCCAACTGGGCGACCATTTCCCTAGAATTCGACTTTTCTTGTCAATGGGTAAAATAACCTTCCATACCAAGTCTCCTTGGGAAAAAAGCTTCGATTTAACTTTTTTGTTATAAGCCTTTGCCACCCTTTCTTTTTGCTTTGTGAGAACTTCTAGTGCCATCAATCTTTCTTCATCTAGGTCTACTAACTCATCCAAAATCATATTCCAATAATGATTGGTTGGAATTTCGAATTGCCTTTGGACTCTAGTCGATTGAAGCAAGATTTCAACTGGTAACACAACATCGTGGCCGAATGCCAATCTGTAAGGTGTAGTGTTTGTCGATTCCTTGAGAGAAGTTCGACATGCCCATAAGGCTTCCCCCAGAAATTCATGCCAATTTTGGGGTTTGCCCTTGGCTTTCTTTTTAACGATGGAAATAATATTCTTATTTGCCCGCCTCAACATGACCATTTGCCTGAGCATAATATGGTGTCGAAGTTAACAGCTTGAAACATGTATTTTCAGCAAATTTTACCATCTTTCGACCAGTAAACACAGATCCTTGATCCGTGGTGATAGTTGTAACAGCCCGATTTTTGCTAGATTTATTTTATTATTCATTTATGTGTGTTATGTGTGCTCTTATGTGATTATTTGCCTCTGTGTGTATTTTTGGTTGGGAATTGTAGAATTCGGTGTTAGAAGGGTATTTTAGTCATTTTGGACTTAGGGGCATTTTGGTCATTTTGAGAGTAGGGGTAATTTTGGTTGAGGATTATTTTTAGTGCGTAGTGAGAGTTATTATTTTACCAAGTTACTAGAGAGGGTGTAGTAATTATTTTAATTACCGGTAAGTGACCGTTAGTGTTATATTTTACCGTTAGGTGAGTAATAACATTTTTGGGGTTAGAATAGAAATGGGTTAGGCCCATTAAGGTGTTGTGAATTAAGCCCAATTAAAGGGAGCCTATATAAACTAATGTTAGTAGAGAGATAGGGTTTTACCACATTTTTCAATTGAGAAGAGAAGAGATAGAGGCTAGAGAGAATAACAAGAACAAGGGTTAGAGCTAGAAGAGGAGATTCATCATCTAGGATCTAAATTGAAGCTTGGGTTAGAGAATCTTGGTGCTAGAGGTAAGAGGGTTAGATTTCAACCATAATTCATAATTTTTCCTTTTTACCCATTTTGTGAAATTGATGAATTGAGTCTAAATGTTGTAAATTCGTGCATGATTGTTGTTGTTATGTTTGAGAACATGATTTGTATGATAATTGTATGTAAGTATGTGAATTAACATGTTGAAATGCATAAATGTTGGTAAACTGTGTTCTTGAGCAAATTTGATGAAAAATGAAGTTGTGGTGATGATTTGTGCATGAATTTGTGTTCATTAGTTGTTGTTGATGATTGTTGAACTGTTGGAATCAAATTATTGTGACTGGAATTGTTGTTGATGGATTTGTGAGGAGATTTGTGGTTGTGTTGGTGTTTTGAGAAAATTTCATGATTTTGATGAAATGAGCCAAATTGTTGTTTCTAATGCATGATTCATGTTTGTTTAGATGCATTATAACTATTTTGACCCATAAACACTTTCTGGTACTTGGTTTGGGAGTTAGGGATTTGAAAAATGGGATTTTGGGTGAAAATGGTGTGAAAACCCGTAACTACTAAAGAAATTCGCCAGAATTTCGCTAATAGCGAAACTATCTGGACTTTTTTCGCCAATGGCGAAAATTTCGCTAATAGCGAAATTGTCTGAAGAATTTCGCTAATAGCGCAGATTTCGATAATAACGAAATTGCCCAGAAACAGTCTTTTGTTTTGAGCACTTGAGGACCAATCCGATACTTCTAAAATGTTTCTTTGGACTTAATTAACCTCTGTTTATACCTTTAATACTACTGGAACATGATTTGAATTGGTTTGGACTTGAATTTGTGAGAATCGTTTAACTTTTATAAAAACGGTCCAAACGTCGATTTTTTCGAAAACTCGTTTTTCTCCGGAGTTTGAGGTGGAATTAAAGTTGTATATTGTTTATATGATTTCTAAAATTGGTTGTGATTGGTTTCATCAAGCATTAACTTGTTTTGCTTTGAAAATGAGAATTTTTGTGAAAAGTGATAAAGTGAGACGAATTTTGAGTTTTTCATGAATTCATCGTATTTGGCCGATGAAATGCTTATGTAACCTCTACTGCACATATATGTGACTTGTGAGAATATATGGCATAGGCAATTGAGCTTGTTTACTTGGTTTTGACTTAAATGCTCAATTACTTGAAATATTTTGACTTTGAGAGACAAATTTGATTAAAAATGATTTTTGAGAGTCTATTGCTTATCAAACTTTTATGAATGGATTAATATGATTATGAGATTATGTATGAATGGTTGTTGAGTGAGGAATATGATGTTTGTGATCATATGTTGTATTTGTTCCTTTATTTGGATTGTAAGGAACTATGTGGAAAAGTGGCAACTATATGTTGATTTATGTGAAGATGATTGTTGGTGTATTTATGTGACAACTACATGTTGCTTGTGCTGTGAATGTATTGGTGATTGTATATATGTTATATGGTGGATTGTTGTTGATTGTATATATACAAGTATTGTTGATGTTGAGGTGAATTGTTTGTGTGAACATATGCATTGTAGTTGAGTCATATGTTCATGCATACATGACTGATGGTGGTGGATTTTATATCCAATTGAGGTGATTATGATGTTTTTGTTGCATCGAAGGTGACGACCTAGAGGTGTTTTGGTACCACATGCATCTAGATGAGTCTAGAGCATTTGCATAAATTGTTGGTGAATTGAATTGCATTGAGATGTGCTTGATGGTTGAATTGCTAGTTGTAATTGTGAAATTGAATAGTTATTTGTTAATTGACAAGGTAAAGTGGTGATATGTGTATGATACACTTATTGATATGAACTTGGAATGATGGTAATGAATGATATGGACGTTGTGAATACTTGTGAGTATGTGTATAATTTGTTAATCAACATACTTAAATGTATCTTCAATTTCCAATATTCTTATTATTTCTTTTTGGATTATGATGATGTAATGCTAACCCTCAGTGGTTTACCACCTACCTTTCCGTATGGACGGGTAGATGGAGTGCAGGATGCTTAGATTGTTCTGCTTGATGTCGCCGAGGAGTGGAGTTCCTCTTTTATGTGCAAGTGTCTAGATTAGGGCTCTGATCTAGGGTAGTACTTGCATGATGGATTTTATTTGTCTATGTATTTTGGAGTTGAGATGTTATTTGTATTTGAGGTTTGGAGAATATAATTTTATTATATTGAGATTTGAAGATGTTTATGGATTATATGTATGTTCCGCTGCTATGTTATGCAACATGATCTTTATGCATGTATGTTTTATTTGAAGACGTATCATCTATTTCTAGAATATATTCGTACGTTCGCGCGTTTTACCGCTTAATAGAAGTAGGGTGCTACAAGTTGGTATCAGAGCCGTGGTCGGTCTTGTCCGGACTAGTATTCGTTGAATTTCCTGTTCTATGCGACATGTACGGGAGTACTGTCGGTACTTGTTGTGTTGTTTCGTTCTTTAAGGTGGGTTTGAGCGTAGTGGGGGAGTAGCAGGTTGCTTCTAGTGTGTTAGTCTGGCAAGGGAAGATATCTTTGGCTGCGGAGGCTCAGTTTGTTGTGGTTTGTGGTAAGGTTCCTGTTTATTTTCATTGAATGATGTTTGCTTCCTTGAAGGAGAGTAGTGAGAAAGGAGTTGGTGATTTGCCGGTAGTGCAAGAGTTTCCAGAAGTTTTTTCGGACGACATTACCGAGTTACCGCCGGAGAGGGAAGTGGAGTTTGCAATTGATTTGGTACCAGGAACGAGTCCTATTTCGATTGCGCCTTATCGGACGTCTGCATCAGAGTTGGGTGAGTTGAAGAAGCAGTTGAAAAAGTTGCTCGAGAAGCAGTTTATCAGGCCGAGTGTTTCTCCGTGGGGAGCTCCAATGTTGTTAGTTAAGAAGAAGGATGGAAGCATGAAGTTGTGTGTGGATTATCGGCAGTTGAACAAGGTGACGATTAAGAATCGGTATCCGCTTCCGAGGATTGATGATTTGATGGATCAGTTGGTTGGTACGGAAGTGTTCAGCAAGATTGATTTGAGGTCAGGATATCATCGGATTAGAGTCAAGGCAGAAGATATATCCAAAACTGCGTTCCAAACGAGGTATGGACACTATGAGTATTCTGTGATGCCATTTGGAGTATCTAATGCGCCAGGCGTTTTCATGGAATATATGAAGAGAGTACTTCATCCTTTTCTGGACCGTTTTGTGGTGGTGATTATAGATGATATTTTGGTGTATTCGAAGTCGAAAGAAGAGCATGCCGAGCACTTGAGGATTGTGTTGAGAGTTTTAAAGAAGAAGAAGTTGTTTGCTAGGTTGTCGAAGTGTGAGTTTTGGTTGCGGGAAGTGAGTTTCCTTGGTCATGTGGTTTCTAAAGGTGGTATTGATGTGGATCCGTCGAAGGTTGATGCAGTGTTGCAGTGGGAATCGCCTAAGTCTGTTTTTGAAGTGAGAAGCTTTCTTGGGTTGGCAGGATACTATCGGAGGTTCATCGAGTGATTCTCTAAGTTGGCGTTGCCATTGACGTAGTTGACTCGAAAAGGACAAGCTTATGTTTGGGATGCTAAGTGTGAAAAGAGTTTCCAAGAGTTGAAGAAGAGGTTGACTTCAGCTCCAGTGTTGATTTTGCCGAATCCGAAGGAATCGTTTGTTGTGTATTGTGATGCTTCTAAGATGGGTCTTGGTGGCGTGCTTATGCAGAATCGTCACCTCGAGGCAGTTGAAGGTGCATGAGAAGAATTATCCGATGCATGCTTTGGAATTGGCAGCCGTTGTGTATGTGTTGAAGATTTGGAGGCATTATCTGTATGGTTCTAAGTTTGAGGTGTTCAGTGATCATAAGAGTTTGAAGTACTTGTTTGACCAAAAGGAGTTGAATATGAGGCAGAGAAGATGGTTGGAATATCTTAAGGATTTTGATTTTCAGTTGAGTTATCACCCTGGGAAGGCGAATGTTGTTGCTGATGCTTTGAGTAGGAAGTCGTTACATATGTCTGCTTTGATGGTTAAAGAGTTGGAATTGATTGAGCAGTTCCGAGATTTGAGTTTGGTTAGCGAGTTGACGCCGGATGGTGTGAGGTTGGGAATGTTGAAGCTGACGAGTAATATTTTGGAAGAGATTAAGAATGGTCAGAAGGAAGATTTGGAACTTGTTGATCGTGTGGTGTTGGTTAACCAAGGTAAGGGAGGAGACTTCAGGTTGGGTGAGAACGGTGTTTTGATGTTTCGTGATCGTGTTTGTGTACCGAGAGTTCTTGAGCTTAAGAGACGGATTTTAGAAGAAGGTCACAAAAGTAGTTTGGGTATTCATCCAGGAGCGACTAAGATGTATCAGGATTTGAAGAAGTTATTTTGGTGGCCTGGGATGTAGAAGGAGATTGCAGAGTTTTTGTATGCATGTTTGGTTTGTCAGAAGTCTAAGATTGAACATCAGAAGCCTTCAGGTTTGATGCAACCGTTGTTTGTGCCAGAGTGGAAGTGGGATAGTATATCAATGGACTTTGTTGGGGCGTTGCCGAAGACTGTTAAAGGTTTTGATTCAATTTGGGTGATTGTTGATCGGTTGACGAAGTCGGCACATTTTGTTCCTATTAAGACCGGTATGTCTGTGGCGAAGATGGCTGAGATCTATATTGAGCAGATTGTTTGATTGCATGGTATTCCTTCTAGTATTGTGTCGGATCGGGATCAAAGATTTACCTCTAAGTTTTAGGAGAGTTTGCAAGTTGTTTTGGGAACCAAGTTGAGGTTGAGTTCTGCTTATCATCCCCAAATTGATGGTTAGACGGAGAGGACTATTCAGAGTTTGGAAGATTTGTTGAGAGCTTTTGTGTTGGAGCAAGGTGTCAGTTGGGTCGAATGTGTACCGTTGATTGAGTTTACTTATAACAACAGTTTTCATTCTAGTATCGGAATGGCACCATTTGAGGCTTTGTATGGTCGGAGGTGTAGGACTCCTTTGTGTTGGTATGAGTCAGGAGAAAGTGCTTTGTTAGGACCGAAAGTTGTGCAATAGACGACCGAGAAGGTTAAGATGATTCAAGAGAAGATGAGAGCGTGTCAGATTAGGCAGAAGAATCATCATGACAAGAGGAGGAAGGACATTGAGTTTCAGGTTGGTGATCAAGTGTTTTTGAGAGTGAATCCTGTAACCGGTGTTGACCGTGCTTTGAAGTGTCGGAAATTGACTCCTCGTTTTGTTGGACCCTTTGAGATTGTTGAGAAGGTTGGGGTTGTAGCGTATCGGATTGCGTTGCCACCATCTTTGTCGAATCTTCATGATGTGTTTCATGTGTATAAGTTGAGGAAGTATGTGTATGATGCGTCTCATGTGATTCAAGTGGATGATTTGGAAGTAAGAGATAATTTGACTGTTGAGACTTGGCTAGTGAGGATTGAGGATCAGGAGGTGAAATGTTTGCGTGGCAAGGAGGTCGTTTTGGTTAAAGTGATTTGGGTTGGACCAACTGGTGAGAGTGCCACTTGGGAATCGGAGAGTAGGATGAGGGTTGTGTATCCAGAGTTGTTTCCTTCAGGTAATTTTCGAGAGCGAAAATTCTTTTTTGTGGGGGAGAGTTGTAACAACCCGATTTTCACTAGATTTATTTTATTATTTATTTATGTGTGTTATGTGTGCTCTTATGTGATTATTTGCCTCTGTGTGTATTTTTGGTTGGAAATTGTAGAATTCGGTGTTAGAAGGGTATTTTAGTCATTTTGGACTTAGGGGCATTTTGGTCATTTTGAGAGTAGGGGTAATTTTGTAATTTTGGTTGAGGATTATTTTTAGTGCGTAGTGAGAGTTATTATTTTACCAAGTTACTAGAGAGGGTGTAGTAATTATTTTAATTACGGGTAAGTGACCGTTAGTGTTATATTTTACCGTTAGGTGAGTAATAACATTTTTGGGGTTAGAATAGAAATGGGTTAAGCCCATTAAGGTGTTGTGAATTAAGCCCAATTAAAGGGAGCCTATATAAACTAATGTTAGTAGAGAGATAGGGTTTTACCACATTTTTCAATTGAGAAGAGAATAGATAGAGGCTAGAGAGAAGAACAAGAACAAGGGTTAGAGCTAGAAGAGGAGATTCATCATCTAGGATCTAAATTGAAGCTTGGGTTAGAGAATCTTGGTGCTAGAGGTAAGAGGGTTAGATTTCAACCATAATTCATAATTTTTCCTTTTTACCCATTTTGTGAAACTGATGAATTGAGTCTAAATGTTGTAAATTCGTGCATGATTGTTGTTGTTATGTTTGAGAACATGATTTGTATGATAATTGTATGTAAGTATGTGAATTAACATGTTGAAATGCATAAATGTTGGTAAATTGTGTTCTTGAGCAAATTTGATGAAAAATGAAGTTGTGGTGATGATTTGTGCATGAATTTGTGTTCATTAGTTGTTGTTGATGATTTTGAACTGTTGGAATCAAATTATTGTGACTGGAATTGTTGTTGATGGATTTGTGAGGAGATTTGTGGTTGTGTTGGTGTTTTGAGAAAATTTCATGATTTTGATGAAATGACCCTAATTGTTGTTTCTAATGCATGATTCATGTTTGTTTAGATGCATTATAACTATTTTGACCCATAAACACTTTATGGAACTTGGTTTGGGAGTTGGGGATTTGAAAAATGGGATTTTAGGTGAAAATGGTGTGAAAACCCGTAACTACTAAAGAAATTCGCCAGAATTTCGCTAATAGCGAAACTATCTGGACTTTTTTCGCTAACGGCGAAAATTTCGCTAATAGCGAAATTGTCTGAAGAATTTCGCTAATAGCGCAGATTTCGCTAATAGCGAAATTGCCCAGAAACAGTCTTTTGTTTTGAGCACTTGAGGACCAATCCGATACTTCTAAAATGTTTCTTTGGACTTAATTAACCTCTGTTTATACCTTTAATACTACTGGAACATGATTTGAATTGGTTTGGACTTGAATTTGTGAGAATCGTTTAACTTTTATAAAAACGGTCCAAACATCAATTTTTTTCGAAAACTCGTTTTTCTCCGGAGTTTGAAGTGGGATTAAAGTTGTATATTGTTTATCTGATTTCTAAAATTGGTTGTGATTGGTTTCATCAAGCATTAATTTGTTTTGCTTTGAAAATGAGAATTTTTGTGAAAAGTGATAAAGTGAGATGAATTTTGAGTTTTTCATGAATTCATCGTATTTGGCCGATGAAAGGCTTATGTAACCTCTACTGCACATATATGTGACTTGTGAGAATACATGGCATAGGCAATTGAGCTTGTTTACTTGGTTTTGACTTAAATGCTCAATTACTTGAAATATTTTGACTTTGAGAGACAAATTTGATTAAAAATGATTTTTGAGAGCCTATTGCTTATCAACCTTTTATGAATGGATTAATATGATTATGAGATGATGTATGAGTGGTTGTTGAGTGAGGAATATGATGTTTGTGATCATATGTTGTATTTGTTCTTTTATTTGGATTGTAAGGAACTATGTGGAAAAGTGGCAACTATATGTTGATTTATGTGAAGATGATTGTTGGTGTATTTATGTGACAACTACGTGTTGCTTGTGTTGTGAATGTATTGGTGATTGTATATATGTTATATGGTGGATTGTTGTTGATTGCATATATACAAGTATTGTTGATGTTGAGGTGGATTGTTTGTGTGAACATATGCATTGTAGTTGAGTCATATGTTCATGCATACATGACTGATGGTGGTGGATTTTATATCCAATTGAGGTGATTACGATGTTTTTGTTGCATCGAAGGTGACGACCTAGAGGTGTTTTGGTACCACATGCATCTAGATGAGTCTAGAGCATTTGCATAAATTGTTGGTGAATTGAATTGCATTGAGATGTGCTTGATGGTTGAATTGCTAGTTCTAATTGTGAAATTGAATTGTTAATTGTTAATTGACAAGGTAAAGTGGTGATATGTGTATGATACACTTATTGATATGAACTTGGAATGATGATAATGAATGATATGAACGTTGTGAATACTTGTGAGTATGTGTATAATTTGTTAATCATCATACTTAAATGTATCTTTCATTTCCAATATTCTTATTATTTCTTTTTGGATTATGATGATGTAATGTTAACCCTCAGTGGTTTACCACCTACCTTTCCGTATGGACGGGTAGATGGAGTGCAAGATGCTTAGATTGTTTTGCTTGATGTTGCCGAGGAGTGGAGTTCCTCTTTTATGTGCATGTGTTTAGATTAGGGCTCTGATCTAGGGTAGTACTTGCATGATGGATTTTATTTGTCTATGTATTTTGGAGTTGAGATGTTATTTGTATTTGAGGTTTGGAGAATATAATTTTATTATATTGAGATTTGAAGATGTTTATGGATTATATGTATGTTCCGCTGCTATGTTATGCAACATGATCTTTATGCATGTATGTTTTATTTGAAGACGTAGCATCTATTTCTAGAATATATTCGTATGTTCGCGCGTTTTACCGCTTAATAAAAGTAGGGTGTTACACTAGTCTCTGGAATGCCGAACCTATGGACAATATATTTCTAGATGAAACTTATAACTTCATCCTGAGTGACTTCTTTTAGTGGGATTGCCATTATCCATTTGGTAAAGTAATCTATCCCAACTAAAATATACTTGTGGCCTCTCGATGATTTAGGTTTTATTTCCCCAATCACACCCAAAGCCCAACCTCTAAAGGGCCGAGGCTTGACTATAGAATGTAGTTCACTTGCTGGCACGCGTTGAATCCCAGCATGGTCTTGGCACCCTTGGCAACCTTTTGCAAATTCTATGCAATCTTTTAACATAGTTGGCCAATACACACCTTGTCGAAACAAAAGCCATTTCATTTTATGACCTGCTTGATGTGTGCCACATGATCCACTGTGAGTGTGGGAAACAGCCGAATACGCCTCGGTTTCTCCGAGACATTTAAGTAGAACCCCTTTCGGAGTCTTTTTGAACAATTCGTTCCCCACAGTCACGTAGCTTAAAGCCCTATACTTTATCTTTCGACAAGTTGTGCCATCAGGATTCTCTAAATAACTGACTATAGGTTTTCGCCAATCATCATCAATCAAATTGTTAATAACCAAAATTTCAACTGAGTTCGCACCTTATATATGTTTGTGAGATGTTTCCATGCCCCCAAATTTTGGTGTTAACAATTTCTTAAGAAAAGGATCTTTCGAACTGCACTTACTCCTTATCTCGATCGGCTCGTGCTCTTGATCCTTCGAAACTTTGTACCCAGAAGCCATTTGAGCAAGATCATTCGCTTCCCGATTCTCGACTCGAGGAATGTGCTTTATTTCAACATGGATAAAACGTTTGAGCAACGCGTTTGCTAAGGTGAAATACAAAAGGAGACTCTCTTTGACGCATTTGTACTCTTTTGTTAATTGTTTCAGTATTAATTCTGAGTCTCCCTGTATTTCGACACTTCTTGCCCCCAGCTCGAGCAAAATTTCCAAACCGGTGATTAAGGCTTCATATTCGGCCTCATTATTTGAACAAAATTGGTTAATTCGAAACTTGTGCCTAGTAGCAGCGTTGTCTGGCGAGATGATCACGATCCCGATCCCAATGCCATTTTTATGACTGGATCCATCGAAATACAACTTCCAACACTGACTTTCAATGCCCCCAGGCAATGGTTCATCCACTGAATGATCAGCGATGAAATCAGCATCAATTTGACCTTTAACAGATTTCAAAGATTGATATGTCAGGGAATACTCTGTAAGTGCTAAGGCCCATTTGCCTACTCGACTATGCAAAATGGGTTTTGACAACATATGTTTAATTATATCGAAATGAGAATAAACACAAATGTCAAAAGGCTTTATATAATGCTTGAATTTTGTACATGAAAAATACAAACAAAGACATAATTTTTCACTTGGATGATATCTTGTTTCAGCATCATTCAATACCCTACTAAGATAATAAATGGCTCTTTCTACGCCATTTTCATCCTCTTGTGATAGCATGCTTCCCATAGTATTTTCAGATGTTGCTATGTACAACTTCATTTTCCTATCCTTCAACATAGGTGACAAAATAGGAGGGTTCATCAAGTAAGACTTGGTTTCATCAAAAGCCTTCTAGTGTTCTGGCTCCCATTTGAATGCATCCTCTTTCTTCAGACGTAGCAATGGCGCAAATGCCTGTGTTTTGCCACTTAGGTTTGATATAAACCTTCTGAGAAAGTTGATTTTTCCCAACAAAGATTGTAGCTCTTTCTTGGTTGAAGGGGCTTTAGTCTCCATTATTGCTTTGGTTTTGTTTTGATTAATTTCAATTCCCTTTTTGTGGACAACAAAACCTAAAAAATCACCTGCACAAACACAACGCACATTTTAATGGATTCATTTTTAACCCATACTGCCTCATTCTTTCGAATGACCGGCGCAAGTGTTCTAGATGCCTGTCCTCTGTCGAGGATTTTACTACAATATCATCGATGTAAACTTGCATAAAATCTTCTATGAAGTCATGAAACATCGAATTCATGGCCCTTTGGTATGTAGCACCAGCGTTTTTTAAGCCAAATGGCATTACCACCCATTCATAGCAGCCTAATGCCCCCGGGCATCGAAACGCTGTCTTAGAGATGTCCTCTTCAGCAATAAAAATTTGATTGTAGCCTGGATATCCATCAAGCATACTTAGATACTCGAAACCTGCTGCTGAATCTACTAGCATTTCTGCCACATGCATGGGATATTCATCTTTGGGAGTAGCGAGATTTAAATCTCTAAAGTCAATGCAGACTCTTATAGTCCCATTTTTCTTTTTAACAGGCACTACATTTCCTAACCAATCTACATACCTGGCTGGTCTGATGAAACCGCATTTCAAGAGTCTTTCGATCTCCTCTTTAATCTTTGGCAAAATTTGTGGGGCAAATCTTCTAGGAATCTGCTTTACTGGTTTCTTGTCCGTTCGAATTGGCAGTTTTAGTTCTACCACTTTTAGACTTAGACCGGGCATTTCGTTGCAATCCCAAGCAAAACAGTCCTTATATCCCTTTAGGAGTTCCACAATTTGATCTTTGAACTCTTTAGGAATTTTGGCGCTAATATAAGTTGGTTTCTTGACAGAACCATCCCCCAGATCTACTTCTTCAAGAGGGTCCTGCGCCTTCATCTTAACAGTAGAGCCCATGGGATCTTCCCCGAAACCCAAAGGTTCATCATCATATAGTTCATCAAACATGAATCAGTAAACCATATTAAAACATCAAACAAATCGAAAAGCCATGCACAGAAAACATGATACAATGCCAATTTTAATTCTCTTTATTATTTAATTCCGATTCAAAATGTTTAATCATATTAAAACATAAAGCAGTAACAAAGCAATCCGATTCATGGTTTCGTAATTGGCTCTGATACCACTGAAGGAAAATCGAATAGAAGAATGGAGTAGAAGCAGCGGAATAATTTTGATTTTCTTTCCTTGGATCATTACGAAATTCAAACATGAATCAGTGATTCGATTGTTACCTCGAAGTTTGGAATCTGAATGTGGGAAACTGGAAACTGGAATCTCGATCACAGCCAAGCAAGTAGCATAGCCTCTAGCAAGTCCACACGAACAGTGCTCCTCCAAAACTCGGTGCTAGCCAATGAATCGGAAGTGCAGAGAAGAAGGGTTGCTCCAAAACGTGTAACCTAAAACTTCAGCACTAGAGTTCTATTTATAGAACATCTAGTGTGCTCTGCAAGTCAGAAGTTACTATTGGGCTTTAGTAAGCCCAATAACGAGTTTAGTAATTTTGCTAACTAATTAGCGTTATTTACTAAACGCACCCCTTATATAAGTCATACTTATATATTTCTCTTTTGACTGTTCTTTGTGTGTGACCCTATAGGTTCTAGTCACGTTGGCAATAATATTAAATCTAATATTTAATATTATAAACAATGAGCGGTATCTAGCAACACATCATTGCTACCCAAGTGACAAGAATGTCAAGTGATCTGACGAAACCTTTCCATGATAATACTCATGTGTACACTTACTCCTTTGTCTCGATATCTTTATTGATCCCAAGACATAGATATTGTCACCCTTGTATAGATCAATGTTTATATTCCTTTATTTCGAAATATACTGAATAACAAATAAGTCCAATATCTTATATTGACTTAGTTCGGCATGGCCATGCAATTTTACAGTCATATTTCATCAAGAGGCCTAAAGATATATCTCCTGTTTATGAGGAGGGACAAATCCCATCTAGGACACTCATGTCCCTCAGCATGATTCATCAAGTACCCATCAACCAACGTTATGGTTATCCTTTTACAGACAACGTTAGAATGGCAACAAAGCACTTGAGTCCACATCTAGGGATCATAGTGGTTTCAGGTCTAAGAGCGATATACATTATTATCATTGTGAGAATATCTTATGACATTTTCATAACATACTATGTTGTATTCTCACGGTGGGTCAATCCAGTATAAATATTACTCCTAATATTTATACCTATGTATAGACTTAATATCTCAATATCAATGACCCATGAGATGCGGTCATCAGTCTACATACATAATAGTCTTTATGCTTTATTATTATCCCAATTCATATTAAAGCTTGACTATGGATATGTTTAAGAATAGCGTTCTTTACGTAATGTAATCTCATGATTAAGTCACACTTAATATTCCATTACATGAACTATCTATTCTAGGGACTTTATTATTTTGAAACATAACAAAATCAATAAAGAAATGCCTTATTATTATATATATTCACAATATATATTTATATCAATATCATGATACAAAGCTAAACCCAATCAATATTGATTGGATATTAGGGCTTACTCCAACAATCTCCCACTAGCACTAAAAGCCAATCAAATATTAACTCAATATATATTGATCAAGTGTTAGCATCAAGCACACCCTGGGCATGATACTATTCTAGTAGATAAGGAACTCTTTCCTATGTTGGTAGGTTACACTTCTTTCAATTTCCACTTTCGATCTTCCATCGAAAAGAAATTGAAGTGTCAAAGTATACATTTGGATTATTGGTGAGATCAAGTATTCATTGCTCGCAAGATTAAACCAATTTCACCTCAAACGGGATCAATGGAATCCGCAACGCAAGAGACACATGGTTTCTCTCAGTTATGAGCTAAACAATCCAAATCATATATATTTGACATCTGTAATAGAAACAACAACTATTTGAAGCTTGTACTTTTACAAATTTCATAGTTGATATCCAAGCATAGCATTTATTCCAAATTGCGATTTGGATATACTGTACACCGATATTAAAGTCAGCATCATTGTAACTTCCTTACAATGTTCCTTTAATCCGTGTTCAAGAAACAATCCTTAGTCCTTTAAGACATCCATGGATATTCTTGAAAGTATTCTAGTGTCGAACACTACAATCAATTTTGGTACATATTGAAATAATTTTCTAACCATGTCTCACATGTGTAGATAAATTGTTTTCGTGACTAGTATGTCATCCACATACTCCACCAAACTAATATCAATGCTCCCACTATTCTCCTTGTGTGCACAAGATTTTTATTAATCAAAGTTTTTCATAAAACTTCACTAATAAAACAAATAATTCAACTTCAAGAAGCTTGCTCCAGTTCATACATGAATTTTGTAATATATATACCTTTCTAGCATCCTTTGGATTAACGAAACCCTACATATATGTCAAATACATATACAAGGTCATTCTAATTATAGAATGCAACATCGTTGTCCATCTCCTAGAATTTGCATTATACAATAATGACAAGTGGGATCGTTAGATTTAAGCATTATGATGATGTAATAGTTTCGTCATGATTTGCATCACGAGTTGCATGAAACCTTCTACAATCAATCACATCTTAAAGGTATTCATAATACCATCCATGTCAGTTTTCTAAAAGAAAAATCACATTCCAATATCCATATATGGTTTGTGTACATAGATTCTTTATAAGATCCCATGTCATATAGCCACTTCTCAAAGTTCAAGCCATTTAGATCTTGTGCTACTCAAACTGATGATTTAACAACAACCCTTTGTTGAATCAACTCGTGTTCCATTCTTAGAGAGATGTGTATTTTGTGTTACTTGACTTAATTCAAGTTCTACATCACTCCCACTGGCTCCTGTAGAGACATACTCCTTGAAAAGGAATACTCCAGTTCTAGCGACAAACAAATTTTGTCAAAGAAGAAGATGTAAAAATAATATCCTTTCGTTTCCTAAGGATAGTTACACAATTATACATTCATTAAATTCGAAGTTTAGTTTATCTAATAAACCATATAACCTGAAATTATCATAAAGTCAAAACTAGGTACTCTTACCTCCATATCTAATATGGTGTCTTTATGATTACTTAATTGGAACTTTGTTGTGGGTGAAAAATAACTGTAATTTAATTAATTTCAAGAGTCATTGAGTTATAATCAAACTATTTTAGATCGAGTCATGTCAAACATGAAGCGATATAAATAATCATTATACTCATTAATTAAGCATTTACCATCATGACTTACTCGTATAGTCTTTATACTTTTCAAACTTATTCCTTTTACTTCATTGTTAAAATCTTTGAACAATTTCAAAGTTTTCTTGAATCGTGTCAAATACACTTTTCTCATATACTATTAATTAGTAATGTTAGATGAAGTAAGAGAAATAAAATATCCAGCAAATATGTTTAGTGCTCCATATACATCTCATATGTATATCAACTCAAATAGATTATGTGTCCTTTTCACCTTTACCGGTATACTAATCTATTTTGAAAGGTGGAACTCACATCCTTCAAATGATATAAAACCAAATGAGTCCAATAGTCCATATCCATGGATTTTGGAAATGTGAATCACACTTGTTTGTACTAAACAGTGATGCCAATGATATACAAAAGGTTCAAATCTCATTTGATCATTTTCTCATATGTTATAGACTAGCTTATCAAGATCATGGAACTCAAATCCATTACTTGATCAGCACATTGTATAGAAAACATTATTAGGACAATAAGACAATATTTGTCTATCATTCAACTGCATAATCCTTCTCTTGTCAATACAAGATTTATGATTTAATGTTTCTATTTTATATGGAATTTAATAACAATTATTTGGTTCCATATCAAGTTAAGTTTAAGTCCAAGCATAAGCTCTTATAGTCAATGAAACAATTTGTTCCATTCCAGACGTAGGTGAACTTCACTTATAGTTAATGTTCTGCTTCTTTAAAACTCTCTATATTTCAACAAATATGAGATTAATCATCAAGTATCATATACTTATGATGAAGAAGTAGAAATTTAACTTTCTATAACTATATGGGTAAATAAGAAGTCTTACTTCTTTCTTATATTTTGACCCTTTCAAAACTACGAGCAATTTTTGTTTTTCAACTTTTGAAATAATTGCTTCCCCTTTTGCAACCGTGTTTAACCTTTCAAAGGTAGAAAAACAGAATTTGAATTTTATTCTTATCCATATAACATTGAGGTTGAATGATCATATCATTCTCCATCGTCGTTACCACTATGAGATATCCTATATCTACTCATTTGACCTTCTGATAAGCGTTGTTTTTCAAATATAGACATAGAAAGTTGCTAGGAAATAACTGCTCGAGAATATACAGTTTTTCTCATTCTTAAAAACAATTCTTAACTTTTGTACCAATTCAGAAACTCTTTTCTGAAAATTTTGTTCTTCATAAGAACTTTTAACAGTATAATAAAATTTAGGGTTAATTATGTTTCTAGTCTCTATAAAATAGCGACCTTGTAAATTTAGTCCTTACTTAATTTTAATAGCATTTTTAGTCCCTATAAAAAAAATTTACTTATAATTTTAGTCCCTGCTAAAACAAAGTTTGATTAATTATCATTAAACTCTTAAATTTTTGAACAATTTTTTTAAGACAAGATTAGAACACTATGAAAGGTTCGTTTACTAAAATTTAGAATTTTCTGACATGAAATGAATTAAATATGAATTTTTTAAAACAACAAAAGTTAAAGATAAAAAGTAATAAAATCAGGATGTAGAAATCAAATTTTGCGATAATTTTTTGCGGAGGAACTTTTAGTAATGTTCTAAACATGTCTGCAAAAAATTGTTCAAAAATTTAAGAGTTTAAGCATAAATTAAACAAATTTGAATTGAGTAGGGACTAATACTCAGTGCAGAAAAACAAAATTAGGGACTAAAAATGCTATTAAAATTAAGTAAGGACTAAACTCACAAGGTCGCTATTTTATAGGGACTAGAAACATAATTAACCCTAAAATTTATATGCTAAAGAAATTCTAAATACAGAAAATAAATAAAATAAATGTATCATGATTTAAAACATATTTAAATAGGTCTTTAATTAAATACGCTCCCACTATTTTACTCAAAACAAATGACCTTCAACATTTGAATCGGAAAATCTCATTGGAAGATTTTCTAGTGGGTTGAAATCCATATTTCACCTTGCTTTAAGTCAACGGGGGCTGTACTCAAAACTCAGTTATTTAGGTAGGAACTCCTTCCAATTGTATCTCATACAACTTTCAAATCATTTGAGTGAATAACTCCTTACTCTAATCTATCATATAGATGTTCCCAAACATTGCTTCTAAATTTATTTTAATCTTATTAAAATTAATTTAGTTAAGTTAAACCCAAAAGAATAACACTTGGGTAAATTGGATTACCGCACCGCAACTTACTAGTATAGAAAGTGCACCTCGCGGAGGCGAAACCTACACATTTCGATATTAGTCTTGAAGGGTGTTAAACTTTTGGAAAGCATTAAACTTAATATTTTTAATTGAAGGATTTTTATTAAGTTTGATCTCACCTCACCACGGCTTATATACCATATATATTCGCACTCCAATCATAACATGCATAACGATTATACAATAATAAAAGTGACATGATTATGGCCATCCTAACGCTATGACTCTCTCAAGCCAATGAGAGAATCTAAACTAATCCTAGAAACGACCTTGCTTCTCCAAGCTTGACCTCCAGGACTATCCTAACGTCATGAGCCCTATTACTTCTTTGCATTCTATTTACATTACATATGAAAGAAACTCGTTTTACATACGAGGGAGTGGATGAGAAGAGAATGTACAATAGAGATATAAGAGAAAGGCACGACACGCAGGTCGTATTTTAATATCCAAAAGAAATAAAATAAAAGGACTAGGGCCATAATCATTCACATGATAATAATAACAAACACACTTTTATTATTATTAATTATACCTTATAATTAAATAAATTAAATTAAAATTTGACATATGATCACACTACGCAGATTAGCTGGGGGTTTAATTGAGTACTAAAATATATTATATTGAGTACAAAAATATATTATATTAAGTACAAAAATATCTCATATTATGTACCAAAATATATTTTATTGAGTACCAAAATATATTATATTATGTACCAAAATATATTTCAGATCAAGTACTAAAATATATTAGATTGCATACCAAAATATCTCAGATTGTGTTCCAAAAAATATTCTAGATTTCGTATTTCGCATCAACACTTGACACGTTTATGAACATCCAAATCGTTTCGGCAAATATTATGATCAAATCCAAAAGATCATATATGATATTGAAACTCTTTCAAATCATGATTCTTTTAAATTATAAACAAATCAAGTTAAAGTCATGCAAATCGATTAAATAATTTCAAGAGATCATATATGACATTGAAACTATTTCAAATCATGATCTTTTAAATTAACTATCAATTTAGGATCGTTTATTACCTTTCAAACAACTTTTGAAAAACAATCCAAAAGGTAGAATTTTTTATTTACTTAATTATAGTAATATTGACACTCAATAATTATTATAATTAAATCTGCTTTATTTAGGCAATCAATTTGTTTCCAAAACAAATTACAGGGCTAAAATTAAGCAAATATTTTATTACCAAATTCAAAAATCATATCTGATATTGAAACTCTTTCAAAATCATGATCTTTTAAATTTACTACCTTTCTCCAATTAAATAAATTAATTAAACATAAATATTTTCAAGGATTGTTTGTTTAGCATGAACAACCGGATCTATGATGCTTCACCAGATTCGGATATTGAAGCTCACTCTCACGAATTGTTCAAATTCACAACAATCTCTTTGAAAACAATTGATCGAATGATACAACCATAATAATACAACGCTTGTATAATTAGGTATCCTAATACAACAATCAAACATCAATAGTTTTAACAATTGTTTGTTCAGTATGGACAACCGGATCTTTGATGCTTCACCAGAATCGGTATTCGAAGCTCAATCTCACGAGTTGACTACAAATTCACAATCAATTATATAAAACCTATTGAACGAATGATATCATCAATATATCACATATAATGATGTTGTATTAAAATCATATATCACATATATGGTATTGATCAATCAATTTTAATTAATATTTAAATTTAAATAATAAAATATTAACACTTAATATTCTATTTTATTAACGGATTTGCATTCCAAATTAATTCCTTATAGAATATCAAAATATTAGCAAATCAAATATTTGCGAAAATATTATTATCTCTTAAAACAATTTTAAAAGATAATCTAATTTGATTTGTTTCCAATCATGTTCCCGTCGATATGTATAATCGATATGTCGATACTTCACCAGAAACGGTTTCTGAAACATCAAACAAATCGAAAAGCCATGCACAGAAAACATGATACAATGCCAATTTTAATTCTCTTTATTATTTAATTCCGATTCAAAATGTTTAATCATATTAAAACATAAAGTAGTAACAAAGCAATTCGATTCATGGTATCGTAATTGGCTCTGATACCACTGAAGGAAAATCGAATAGAAGAATGGAGTAGAAGCAGCGGAATAATTTCGATTTTCTTTCCTTGGATCATTACGAAATTCAAACATGAATCAGTGATTCGATTGTTACCTCGAAGTTTGGAATCTGAACGTGGGAAACTGGAAACTGGAATCTCGATCACAGCCAAGCAAGCAGCATAGCCTCTAGCAAGTCCACACGAACAGTGCTCCTCCAAAACTCGGTGCTAGCCAATGAATCGGAAGTGCAGAGAAGAAGGGTTGCTCCAAAACGTGTAACCTAAAACTTCAGCACTAGAGTTCTATTTATAGAACATCTAGTGTGCTCTGCAAGTCAGAAGTTACTATTGGGCTTTAGTAAGCCCAATAACGAGTTTAGTAATTTTGCTAACTAATTAGCGTTATTTACTAAACGCACCCCTTATATAAGTCAAACTTATATATTTCTCTTTTGACTGTTCTTTGTGTGTGACCCTATAGGTTCTAGTCACGTTGGCAATAATATTAAATCTAATATTTAATATTATAAACAATGAGCGGTATCTAGCAACACATCATTGCTACCCAAGTGACAAGAATGTCAAGTGATCTGACGAAACCTTTCCATGATAATACTCATGTGTACACTTACTCCTTTGTCTCGATATCTTTATTGATCCCAAGACATAGATATTGTCATCCTTGTATAGATCAATGTTTATATTCCTTGATTCCGAAATATACTGAATAACGAATAAGTCCAATATCTTATATTGACTTAGTTCGGCATGGCCATGCAATTTTACAGTCATATTTCATCAAGAGGCCTAAAGATATATCTCCTGTTTATGAGGAGGGACAAATCCCATCTAGGACACTCATGTCCCTCAGCATGATTCATCAAGTACCCATCAACCAACGTTGTGGTTATCCTTTTACAGACAACGTTAAAATGGCAACAAAGCACTTGAGTCCACATCTAGGGATCATAGTGGTTTCAGGTCTAAGAGCGATATACATTATTATCATTGTGAGAATATATTATGACATTTTCATAACATACTATGTTGTATTCTCACGGTGGGTCAATCCAGTATAAATATTACTCCTAATATTTATACCTATGTATAGACTTAATATCTCAATATCAATGACCCATGAGATGCGGTCATCAGTCTACATACATAATAGTCTTTATGCTTTATTATTATCCCAATTCATATTAAAGCTTGACTATGGATATGTTTAAGAATATCGTTCTTTACGTAATGTAATCTCATGATTAAGTCACACTTAATATTCCATTACATGAACTATCTATTCTAGGGACTTGATTATTTTGAAACATAACAAAATCAATAAAGAAATGCCTTATTATTATATATATTCACAATATATATTTATGTCAATATCATGATACAAAGCCAAACCCAATCAATATTGATTGGATATTAGGGCTTACTCCAACATATTCATCTTTGGGGGTAGCGAGATTTAAATCTCTAAAGTCAATGCAGACTCTTATAGTCCCATTTTTCTTTTTAACAGGCACTACATTTGCTAACCAATCTACATACTTGGCTGGTCTGATGAAACCACATTTCAAGAGTCTTTCGATCTCCTCTTTAATCTTTGGCAAAATTTGTGGGGCAAATCTTCTAGGAATCTGCTTTACTGGTTTCTTGTCCGTTCGAATTGGCAGTTTTAGTTCTACCACTTTTAGACTTAGACCGGGCATTTCGTTGCAATCCCAAGCAAAACAGTCCTTATATCCCTTTAGGAGTTCCACAATTTGATCTTTGAACTCTTTAGGAATTTTGGCGCTAATATAAGTTGGTTTCTTGACAGAACCATCCCCCAGATCTACTTCTTCAAGAGGGTCCTGTGCCTTCATCTTAACAGTAGAGCCCATGGGATCTTCCTCAAAACCCAAAGGTTCATCATCATAGATGCAATCCAATTTCTGGTCGTCGACGAGGTCCCTAGCAGAATCTTCTACTGGAGTTTCAATCACCTCTTCTTGCAGCATTTCGGCCTCTCTGGTGTTACTTAATTGAAGTTTCAATCACCTCTTCGAGAGAGGGCGTGGGTTGAAATCCCACTTCTGACACCATTTCGGCCTCTCTGGCCGTAGTTAATTGGGTTTCGGCCACATAGGCCGTAATCTTGTCCCAAAAATAGGGCTTAATCATGGATTATATTTTTTTTTTGATATCCCACCCAATTGGTGAGATTGCATACTTTAGTTGATCCTGAAGTGAGGTCCTCAGTAACCTTCCTGTATGCTGAAGCTCTTGTTCTGAGCATATCTTTTTCCTCTAGGGGGGTCTCCTCATGACTAACCATTAGGTAATCATGATCCATTAGTTCTCTTTCCCACACAAAACCATCTGGATGCAGTCTCATGGTGTACATTTCATATTCTGAGACTACATATTTGGGGCCCAAGGAAAGAACCGGAGAAATGATTGCAAGTTGCTTATCGAAGTTCTTCCTAGTGATAGTGTTTACTTCAGCCATGAAATAACTTTGATCGGCCTCTACGTTCTCTACTAGGCCATCTTCCCGCCATATAGCAATCCTTTGATGCACAGTAGAAGGCACTGCCACCACACCATGGATCCATTCTCTACCCAATAACACATTGAAGTTAGCCTTGGATGGGACTACCATGAATGTAGTTGTTCTTTGACACTTCCAACTATTAAATCGACTTCGACAGCCCCAAGGGAGTTTTCGGTTGTCCCTTCATAGTTGATGAGAACTAAGTCAGAATCAACAAGTCTAATTTTCCCTAAGAAAGATTTGGGGATCAAGTTGACAGTGGCACCTCCATCTACCAACACTTTATTAACTCCTACGCCATTTATCTTGGCCTGAATAAACAAAGGCTTAAGATGGTGCATCATTGAGATATCAGGCCTCTCAAACACTGCATGTTGATCCTCGACACAACCATTGTTCATAACATAATAGCACAATGGCTTGTGTATAGCCATCTTCTTAGTGAAATCACTCTCCACTTCATTTACTTCAGAGGGTACATCATATTCAACTGGCAACACCGACACAACATTGCACACTATATCGAGACTTGGGTCAGACTCAGAGAAATTTGAAGTCATCTCTTCATCCTCTTTTGGAAAGTCTTCTTTCAAAGTTGGCAATGGGGGAAATATTCTTTCAGTGGCTGGTCTTTTGACCATTTCGAAAACAACCTCCCGCTTCTTTTTCCCTTTGTCAACATTAGTGATATCCTTCAAGGCGCCTGCCTTTTTCTGGCGTTGGTATCTTCGCCACTGTGTATTTGTCATAGGGTTTTTACCCTTGTAATTGTTCTTATAGGCATACTGATTGGGATTCCATGCCTCTCTCTGATGAGGTGTTGTGGCTATCCTCTTCACCCATTTGGTTGGTGGTGTAGAATAACCCGATTTCCTGCCTCCAGAGAAAACCCAAGTGTCTGTGGGAGCTGTTGCAGAAGGATTGAAGGTCTTCCTATGATTCTTGCCTGGATTTCGCTCTGTGGTTTTCATCTTATAAGGAATACCTCGTTTGTTGAAACCAAATTTTGGTTGGTTATCAACCCATCCTCCTTTGCGCTTGGCCTGTGGTCGAAATCCTTCAACAGATTTTGCAGCCTCTTTGTCGAAGATTGCGCTACATCTGGGGCAAAGCATGGCATTGGTGTTGGATATCTTGCACCTGTTAAGGAAATCAACCAAGTCTTCCTCATCTTTAGGATATGCCACTCTTATTTTTTCAGCAAACTGGTCTCCAGTAACCGTTGCGTTTTCGTACTGATGGTCCTCAACAACCATCTCCACGTCGTTCTGTGGGTTTTCTTTGGACTCAAGCATCGAGGGAGAAGGTTCAATCTCAAAATCCTCAGAAATATCTACCATGTTTATGGCAACAACATCAGCGTACATGGAGTCAGCCCTTTTTGAGGAATATGCGTCTACTTGCGTCGGCTGATTAGCCTTGTCCCCGAACTTTAGTCTCACCTCATCGAGAGCCTTATGCACAGAATCCCTGAAACGAGTGCAACGAGATAAATTATGACCCAAAAAACCATGGAATTTACAAAATCCTCTCTTTTTCCTCTGTTCTAAAGGAGGTAGTTTCATGTTTTTTGGCACTAAGATTATGCCATCAGCAACTAAGAGATCGAAGATTTCCTCACATTTAGTAACATCGAAAGTATACGTTTTAGGAGGATACTTGTCATTTTTAGGTTCTTCAGGATTTTTTCCATTTGATGGCCTTAGCAGTTTGCATATATAAGGTGTCCATCCTTTAATTCTGCTAAATTTATTTCGTTATCTTCGAGAGTATCTGACCCCCAATCGAATTCAGGGTCACTGTCCCCTGCATCTACATAGGCAACTTTTTCCTTTTTAGGGAATCTATTCGTCCGGGCTTTCTCAGCCTTAAGTCTCTCGAGTTGTCGGACTCTGTCTGCTAACTGCGCCATATCTCGAAGGTATTGATTGTCTAACTTCTTTTGAACGGAATAGTCAATGCCACCAGCGGCCATTTCGACCAATTCATGTTCTGGTACTGAAGTAAAGCACCTAGCCTTAAGAAGACAAAACCTATTTAGATAATCGTGGATTGATTCATGTGTTTTTCGTCGAACGCTGGCTAGTTCCTTCAGACTAATTTTAGACTGGCCCATGTAGAATTGCTCATGGAAAGTTTTTCCAATTGATTCCAACTGAAGATGGAATGTGGAGGCAAAGTTGTAAACCAAGTGAAGGCATTCTTGGTTAGAGAACTTGGAAAATATTTTAATTTCAAATTCTCATTGTTTGTCATTTCACCTGCCTCCATAAGGTATCGGGCAATGTGTTCGACTGTCGATTCATTGGTTTCCCCGACAAACTTAGTGAATTTGGGGACTTTCCAATTTCTTGGTAATTCAGTTTCTAAGACATATTCAGACAAAGCCGACACAAAATTGGGCCTATGTAAACCCATATTAAAACCATTCGGGGCTAACAAAGCCTCAACAACATTAGCTATATTGTTGTGGCCCTCGTAATTGTTTCGACGGGCTTGCATGACCACTTGGTCTGCGTCTTGGTGCCTATTGGCCACTACTGGTACTCTTTCTGGTTCCTCCTGAACTGGCTGTTGTAACCTTGGTGGTTGGGTTTGGGTTTCAGGCACTTGATTATTCTGACTAACTGCAGGATTTTCTACCGAACCAACGTTCGGGTTTCGGTTCACAGGCCTATGTGCGGCAGGAGCGCCAAAGAAATTGGCTATCTGCTCCATCTGGGCAGACAGTGCTTGGTAACTATTATTCGTGTCTCGAATCAAAGGATTAATCACTGCACCCATCTGTTGTGTCACCAGATTAGCCATTTCATGATTGACTTCATCCATCTGTTGCCTTAAGGCCATCATGGATGCATTGGTTAAGGATTGCTGGGGTGTTGTGAACGGAACGCTCACCCCAGGAATGAACGGTTGGGGAATCGGTACGTTCAAACTTTCGGAATACAAGGATGGGAGCACGTGATTGGCTTCATACCTACACCTATTGTTGGGGTGTTGTTAGCCTATATTTTTAAGGTTGTCATTTAATATGGTATTAAATGCAATCAAAGGAGAGTTGACCTTATCATCGAAGAAACAAAGAACTGTTCTCAAGTTTTATCGAAGTTGGACTTGCTGGGAGCACGTCTTCAGTTTGACAGACGAAATCTATCGAGGGACGGTTATTTTGGATAAGGGCAAGCAACATACATCTCCAAAAAGGCGCGTTCGAAATTCAAATTAGACGGATAAGACTTGTTAGTTTTTCTGTAGTTATAGGCTTGAATTCGAATTTAGGTAGTTATTTTTATTTGTATAAATAGTAGTTTTTCCTAAGGAAAAGTGTCACAATCCAATCATACAAAACTTACACTCAAAGTATCCGTATGGAAGCGAGAAACGAGTCACAAGTTGCAATGTATGAACCTGTGTACCAATTTATGTTCAATCAATGCAATTTACGTTCTTTTTCTTAAAAGTCTTTGCATTTTCACATGTTCTTTTGAACAATTTATTTGCATTTTACTTGTTTCTTTTAAGCAATTCAAGTTGTCTTATTTAACACATTTCGATTGAGTTCAATTGGATTGAATTCGATTACTTTACTTATTTGTTGTTGTTAATGTTCTTCAAAGAACAATAACAATTTTCTGGAAATAACAAAGCACAAATATGCTCTTAAGATTTACTGGTTGATCTTGCAAGTAACTATTTTTAAACCAGCGGTTGTTTACCAAAAATCAGTGTAAACAAATTGGCACGCCCAGTGGGACCCTTTTGTGCTTCTTTGTTAGAAATTTCCTGTTAAGATTTATTTGATCAATGTTGTTGGTTTGTGTTGTGCATGCTATTAAAAAGTAAAAAGCAACTTCCTGAAATGTCGCATCCTCCCCCCACCTCAGACACAGCGGCATCGAACGCCGCTAGTTCATCAGGAACAACAACAACCAACCCACTTGCATCATCTGGTGGTACGCAAGCAATCCCAACAAGTACCATGGCGACCGTATTAGAGCCAGTCGAATCGACGATGGCCACGCAAACGAGTCAGGCCATTCCAGCGGTCACATCGGCCGCAAGAACTACTCAGGCTGTTCCAGCATTTACATTGGCCGCACAGACTGCGCAGGCCATTCCCAATACGTCAAGCCAAGGGTTCTTTAATCTTGGCACAAGTCGTCGGACTATGCAGTACGGCATGCCAACTTCCTTGATGCAAGGCCTACATACGAACCCATCCTTGTATTCCGAAAGTTTGAACGTACCGATTCCCCAACCGTTCACTCCTGGGGTGAGCGTTCTGTTCACAACACCCCAACAATCCTTAACCAATGCATCCATGATGGCCTTAAGGCAACAAATGGATGAAGCCAATCATGAAATGGCTAATCTGGTGATACAACAGATGAGTGCAGGGATTAATCCTTTGATTCGAGACACGAATAATAGTTACCAAGCACTGTCTGCCCAGATGGAGCGGATAGCCAATTTCTTTGGCGCTCCTGCCGCACATAGCCCTGTGAACCGAAACCCGAACGTTGGATCGGTAGAAAATCCTGCAGTTAGTTAGAATATTCAAGTGCCTGAAACTCAAACCCAACCACCAAGGTTACAATAGCCGTTTCAGGAGGAACCAGAAAGAGTACCAGTAGTGGTCAATAGGCACCAAGACGCAGACCAAGTGGTCATGCAAGCCCGTCGAAACAATTACGAGGGCCACAAAAATATAGCTAATGTTGTCGAGGCTTTGTTAAGCCAGAATGGTTTTAATATGGGTTTACATAGGCCCAATTTTGTGTTGGCTTTGTCTGAATATGTCTTAGAAACTGAATTACCAAGAAATTGGAAAGTCCCCAAATTCACTAAGTTTGCTGGGGAAACCAATGAATCGACAGTCGAACACATTGCCCGATACCTTATGGAGGCAGGTGAAATGGCAAACAATGAGAATTTGAAATTAAAATATTTTCCAAGTTCTCTAATCAAGAATGCCTTCACTTGGTTTACAACCTTGCCTCCACATTCCATCTTCAGTTGGAATCAATTGGAAAAATCTTTCCATGAGCAATTCTACATGGGCCAGTCTAAAATTAGTCTGAAGGAACTAGCCAGCGTTTGACGAAAAACGCATGAATCAATCGACGATTATCTAAATAGGTTTCGTCTTCTTAAGGCTAGCTGCTTTACTTCAGTACCAGAACATGAATTGGTCGAAATGGCCGCTGGTGGCCTTGACTATTCCGTTCGAAAGAAGTTAGACAATCAATACCTTCGAGATATGGCGCAGTTAGCAGACAGAGTCCGACAAGTCGAGAGACTTAAGGCTGAGAAAGCCCGGACGAATAGATTCCCTAAAAAGGAAAAAGTTGCCTATGTAGATGCAGGGGACAGTGACCTTGAATTCGATTGGGGGTCAGATACTCTCGAAGATAACGAAATAAATTTAGCAGAATTAAAGGATGGACCACCTTATATATGCAAACTGCTAAGGCCATCAAATGGAAAAAATCCTGAAGAACCTAAAAATGACAAGTATCCTCCTAAAACGTATACTTTCGATGTTACTAAATGTGAGGAGATCTTCGATCTCTTAATTGCTGATGGCATAATCTTAGTGCCAAAAAACATGAAACTACCTCCTTTAGAACAGAGGAAAAAGAGAGGATTTTGTAAATTCCATGGTTTTTTGGGTCATAATTTATCTCGTTGCACTCGTTTCAGGGATTCTGTGCAGAAGGCTCTCGATGAGGGGAGACTAAAGTTCGGGGACAAGGCTAAACAGCTGACACAAGTAGACACATATTCCTCAAAAAGGGCTGACTCCATGTACGCTGCTGTTGTTGCCATAAACATGGTAGATATTTCTGAGGATTTCAAGATTGAACCTTCTCCCTCAATGCATGAGTCCAAAGAAAACCCACAGAACGACGTGGAGATGGTTGCTGAGGACCATCAGTACGAAAACACAACGGTTACTGAAGACCAGTTTGCTGAAAAAATAAGAGTGGCATATCCTAAAGATGAGGAAGACTTGGTTGATTTCCTCAACAGGTGCAAGATATCCAACACCAATGCCATGCTTTGCCCCAGATGTAGCGCAGTCTTCGACAAAGAGGCTGCAAAATCTGTTGAAGGATTTCGACCACATGCCAAGCTCAAAGGAGGATGGGTTGATAACCAACCAAAATTTGGTTTCAACAAACGAGGTATTCCTTATAAGATGAAAACCACAGAGCGAAATCCAGGCAAGAATCATAGGAAGACCTTCAATCCTTCTGCAACAGCTCCCACAGACACTTGGGTTTTCTCTGGAGGCAGAAATCGGGTTATTCTACACCACCAACCAAATGGGTGAAGAGGATAGCCACAACACCTCATCAGAGGGAGGCATCAAATCCCAATCAGTATGCCTATAAGAACAATTACAAGGGTAAAAACCCTATGACAAAAACACAGTGGCGAAGATACTAGTGCCAGAAAAAGGCAGGCGCCTGAAGGATATCACTAATGTTGACAAAGGGAAAAAGAAGCAGGAGGTTGTTTTCGAAATGGTCAAAAGACCAGCCACTGAAAGAATATTTCTCCCATTGCCAACTTTGAAAGAAGACTTTCCAAAAGAGGATGAAGAGATGACTTCAAATTTCTCTTAGTCTGACCCAAGTCTCGATATAGTATGCAATGTTATGTCGGTGTTGTTAGTTGAATATGATGTACCCTCTGAAGTAAATGAAGTGGAGAATGATTTCACTGAGGAGATGGCTATACACAAGCCATTATGCTATTATGTTATGAACAATGGTTGTGTCGAGGATCAACATGCAGTGTTTGAAAGGCCTGATATCTCAATGATGCACCATCTTAAGCCTTTGTTTATTCAGGCCAAGATAAATGGAGTAGGAGTTAATAAAGTGTTGGTAGATGGAGGTGCCACTGTCAACTTGATCCCCAAATCTTTCTTAGGGAAGATTGGACTTGTTGATTCTGACTTGAAACCACATAACATAGTTCTCACCAACTATGAAGGGACAACCGAAAACTACCTTGGGGCTGTCGAAGTCGATTTAATAGTTGGAAGTGTCAAAAGTACAACTACATTCATGGTAGTCCCATCCAAGGCTAACTTCAATGTGTTGTTGGGTAGAGAAAGGATCCATGGTGTGGGGGCAGTGCCTTCTATTGTGCATCAAAGGATTGCTATCTGGGGGGAAGATGGTCTGGTAGAGAACGTAGAGGCCGATCAAAGTTATTTCATGGCTGAAGTAAACACTATCACCAAGAAGAACTTCGATAAGCAACTTGCAAACATTTATCTGGTTCTTTCCTTGGGCCCCAAATATGTAGTCTCAGAAGATGAAATGTACACCATGAGACTGGATTAAGATGGTTTTGTGTGGGAAAGAGAACTAATGGATCATGATTACCTAATGGTGAGTCATGAGGAGACCCCCTAGAGGAAAAAGATATGCTCAGAACAAGAGCTTCAGCATACATGAAGGTTACTGAGGACCTCACTTCAGGATCAACTAAAGTATGCAATCTCACCAATTGGGTGGGATATCAAAAAAAAATATAATCCATGATTAAGCCCAATTTTTGGGACAAGATTACGGCATATGTGGCCGAAACCCAATTAAGTACGGCTAGAGAGGCCGAAATGCTGCAAGAAGAGGTGATTGAAACTCCAGTAGAAGATTCTGCTAGGGACCTCGTCGACGACCAAAAATTGGATTGCATCTATGATGATGAACCTTTGGGTTTCGAGGAAGATCCCATGGGCTCTACTGTTAAGATGAAGGTGCAGGACCCTCTTGAAGAAGTAGATCTGGGGGATGGTTCTGTCAAGAAACCAACTTATATTAGCGCCAAAATTCCTAAAGAGTTCAAAGATCGAATTGTGGAACTCCTAAAGGGATATAAGGACTGTTTTGCTTGAGATTACAACGAAATGCCCGGTCTACGTCGAAAAGTGGTAGAACTAAAACTGCCAATTCGAACGGACAAGAAACTAGTAAAGCAGATTCCCAGAAGATTTGCCCCACAAATTTTGCCAAAGATTAAAGAGGAGATCGAAAGAATCTTGAAATGTGGTTTCATCAGACCGGCCAGGTATGTAGATTGGTTAGGAAATGTAGTGCCTGTTAAAAAGAAAAATGGGACTATAAGAGTCTGCATTGACTTTAGAGATTTAAATCTCGCTACTCCCAAAGATGAACATCCCATGTCTGTGGCAGAAATGCTAGTAGATTCAGCAGCAGGTTTCGAGTATCTAAGTATGCTTGATGGATATTCAGGCTACAATCAAATTTTTATTGCTGAAGAGGACATCTCTAAGACAGCGTTTTGATGCCCGGGGGCATTAGGCTGCTATGAATGGGTGGTAATGCCATTTGGCTTAAAAACCACTGGTGCTACATACCAAAGGGCCATGAATTCGATGTTTCATGACTTCATAGAAGATTTTATGCAAGTTTACATCGATGATATTGTAGTAAAATCCTCGACAGAGGACAGGCATCTAGAACACTTGCGCCGGTCATTCAAAAGAATGAGGTAGTATGGGTTAAAAATGAATCCATTAAAATGTGCGTTTGGTGTTTGTGCAGGTGATTTTTTAGGTTTTGTTGTCCACAAAAAGGGAATTGAAATTAATCAAAACAAAACCAAAGCAATAGTGGCAAAACACATGCATTCAAATGGGAGCCAGAACACCAGAAAGCTTTTGATGAAATCAAGTCTTACTTGATGAACCCTCCTATTTTGTCACCTATGTTGAAGGATAGGAAAATGAAGTTGTACATAGCAACATCTGAAAATACTATGGGAAGCATGCTATCACAAGAGGATGAAAATGGCGTAGAAAGAGCCATTTATTATCTTAGTAGGGTATTGAATGATGCTGAAACAAGATATCATCCAAGTGAAAAATTATGTCTTTCTTTGTATTTTTTATGTACAAAACTCAAGCATTATATAAAGCCTTTTGACATTTGTGTTTATTCTCATTTCGATATAATTAAACATATGTTGTCAAAACCCATTTTGCATAGTCGAGTAGGCAAATGGGCCTTAGCACTTACAGAGTATTCCCTGACATATCAATCTTTGAATTCTGTTAAAGGTCAAATTGTTGCTGATTTCATCGCTGATCATTCAGTGGATGAACCATTGCCTGGGGGCATTGAAAGTCAGTGTTGGAAGTTGTATTTCGATGGATCCAGTCATAAAAATGGCATTGGGATCGGGATCGTGATCATCTCGCCAGACAACGCTGCTACTAGGCATAAGTTTCGAATTAACCAATTTTGTTCAAATAATGAGGCCGAATATGAAGCCTTAATCACCGGTTTGGAATTTTTGCTCGAGCTGGGGGCAAGAAGTGTCGAAATACAGGGAGACTCAGAATTAGTACTGAAACAATTGACAAAAGAGTACAAATGCGTCAAAGAGAGTCTCCTTTTGTATTTCACCTTAGCAAACGCGTTGCTCAAACGTTTTATCCATGTTGAAATAAAGCACATTCCTCGAGTCGAGAATTAGGAAGCGAATGATCTTGCTCAAATGGCTTCTGGGTACAAAGTTTCGAAGGATCAAGAGCACGAGCCGATCGAGATAAGGAGTAAGCGCAGTTCAAAAGATCCTTTTCTTTAGAAATTGTTAACACCAGGGGCATGGAAACATCTCACAAACATATACAAGGTGCGAACTCAGTTGAAATTTTGGTTATTAATAATTTGACTGATGATGATTGACGAAAACCTATAGTTAGTTATTTAGAGAATCCTGATGGCACGACTTGTCGAAAGATAAAGTATAGGGCTTTAAGCTACGTGATTGTGGGGAACAAATTGTTCAAAAAGACTCCAGAAGGGGTTCTACTTAAATGTCTCGGAGAAACCGAGGCGTATTCGGCTGTTTCCCACACTCACAGTGGATCATGTGGCACACATCAAGCAGGTCATAAAATGAAATGGCTTTTGTTTCGACAAGGTGTGTACTGGCCAACTATGTTAAAAGATTGGATAGAATTTGCAAAAGGTTGCCAAGGGTGCCAAGAGCATGCTAGGATTCAACGCGTGCCAGAAAGTGAACTACATTCTATAGTCAAGCCTTGGCCCTTTAGAGGTTGGGCTTTGGATGTGATTGGGGAAATAAAACCTAAATCATCGAGAGGCCACAAGTATATTTTAGTTGGGATAGATTACTTTACCAAATGGATAGAGGCAATCCCACTAAAAGAAGTCACTCAGGATGAAGTTATAAGTTTCATCCAGAAATATATTGTCCATAGGTTCGGCATTCCAGAGACTATCACCACGGATCAAGGATCTGTGTTTACTGGTCGAAAGATGGTAAAATTTGCTGAAAATACAGGTTTCAAGCTGTTAACTTCGACACCATATTATGCTCAGGCAAATGGTCAGATTGAGGCGGCAAATAGGAATATTATTTCCATCGTTAAAAAGAAAGCCAAGGGCAAACCCCAAAATTGGCATGAATTTCTGGGGGATGCCTTATGGGCATGTCAAACTTCTCCCAAGGAATCGACAAACACTACACCTTACAGATTGGCATTCGGCCATGATGCTGTGTTACCAGTTGAAATCTTGCTTCAATCGACTAGAGTCCAAAGGCAATTCGAAATTCCAACCAATCATTATTGGAATATGATTTTGGATGAGTTAGTAGACCTAGATGAAGAAAGATTGATGGCACTAGAAATTCTCACAAAGCAAAAAGAAAGGGTGGCAAAGGCTTATAACAAAAAAGTTAAATCGAAGCTTTTTTCCCAAGGAGACTTGGTATGGAAGGTTATTTTACCCATTGACAAGAAAAGTCAAATTCTAGGGAAATGGTCGCCCAGTTGGGAAGTGTAACACCCTACTTCTAATAAGCGGTAAAACGCGCGAATATACAAATATATTCTAGAAATAGATTGTCATACCCCAATTTTTGACCTAAAGTTCCACTGACACATGTCCTTTGATTCGGAATATTCCTTGATTTTTCAGCAAAAATTTCGGCAGAGAGGTATTTTAAAATACCTCATTTTTGTTCCAATCTCGGACCCTCTACTCACTTCATTTTTATATATTAGTTCTCTTACTTTTATTTTTAGTTTTTTTTAGTTTATTAATTTCCATCTTTTATTTTAATTTTTATTTCTATTTCTATTTTGATTTTATTTTAGTTTTGTTTTCCTTTTAATTACATTTTTTAAATTGTGTCCAATAATTCCAAAAATAATAATGTCAATAGGTCACAAAAAAATATGTCCAGGTCCGAATTTTGTCCATCTCAATTGTGCCACAATCCCAGGCAACTTTACAGGGTCAGCTTTCTCCATTCCATTTCATCAAACGCGTTTCAATTAAAATCTATTCAATCCCCATTAAACATGTTTCCTTTTCCTGAATTTGTTTGGCCTTAAAAGAATGAGTTTGTATCAGAAGAAGACACACAGAATTTCAATTGCAAAACCTGCAAATCACATAACACCACAATCGTTTTTCCTGAATCAATACAACACAATTTTCATCATCATTTCCACACAATTTTTCAACCAAGAACCAGCAATCACGATCCAAAACATCAAACCATTTCATCAAACCAAGAAACAGCCTACACCAATTGAAACCCTCCATAATCACCAACACACACCAAAACCCAATACAAACCGATCCATCTCAACATCACTAATCATCAACCCACAAGTCCTTAACCACACATTAAACTGAATCTGCCACTGTACCGTCGTTTCAAACCACACCGGTCGTAACCCATAAACCACCGATCCAAAACTTAGCAAAGAGGTAATCTGTTTCTTTTGTTTGATTGATCTAGGGTTTAATTAGTTTTTAATTTGTTTGTTGTAACAAAAAGAAGAGAGAAACAAAAAAAGAAAGAAGAAAAACGAGAAAGAAGAAGAATGGGAGAGAAGAAGATAAGAGAGAAGTAAGAAAGAGAAAAGAAACATTGAAATGAAAGAAACAGGAACGTACAGGGTATTCATACCCCCTTTTTGATTCAGTGTGCGAAGGTGCATGCGTTACAATGCACCCTCGCTCTCTCTCCCCTTCCATTTGTGATCAAACAGCTGACAATGTTTGCTTCCTGATCTGATCAGGGCCGTTGATCAAATCAATGGCCCATTTTGATTCCCCCAGTCTCTTTTATTTATTTATTTATTTATTTTTTCATGCATTTTTATTTTATCATGCATTTTTAATTTTATTTTGCATTCTTATATTATTGTTTATCATATCATCCTGCATTTTTAAATTTTGTCATTTATTTTATTGCAAGGATTTAGAATGTAATTAGGTCAATTGTATAAATATAAATGAGAAAAGTGTGTGTGTGTGTGTGTGTGTGTCTTTTATTTCTTTACTGCTTTTATGTATCGAAAAATACAAAAAAAAATAGATTAGGTTAGGAGATTTTTGTGGTGATCCAACTTCACTACAAAAATTCTCACGCTTTTATTTTCATTGCTACGTTAGTTTATTTTATGTTCTATTCAATATTCTAAAACAACAAAAACATTCAAATAATCAAAAATCACAAAAATATTTTCATAATAAACCTTGATTTTCAATCAAGTGATCGTTCTTTTTATTTTTCTTTCTTAATCAAATATCAAATCAATTTTAATCATACTTTGAGTCTATTTTCTTTCAATATAAAAAATACGAACCAATTCTCATTTGCCATTTGGCTTTTATTTTAAAACCTTTTCAAAAACTAATAAAAAACATACAACCAATCAAACGTCAATTTCAACCCCGAACTACGTGATTTTGATCCTTCACGGGTACGTAGGCAAAGGACACTCGTCCTCTCAAATCAATAAAATGTAGATAATTAGGTCTTCCTTTTTTAATCATTTCAAAATTCCATTTTTTTTTTAGAAAAAGCAAGCAAGTTTTGAGCACAAAAAGTTAAATAAAATCAAGAGGTTCTCGTAGAGTACTACGAATATTTAGGGTGCTAATATCTTCCCTAAATATAACCAACCCCCGGACCCCCCAATTTAAATAAATTTTTTCAAAGTCGTGAAATAAAGAGTGAGTCAAAAGCTAAACAAATAGCCTTGATCTCCGAAAAATGACGCGACAGAAATGGCGACTTCACTGGGGACACCTTAAGAGGGTTAAGCCTAACTTGGTTTTGTTTAAAATTTTGTGCTTTAAACTTGCTCCAAAAAAATCCAAAAAATAAAAGATGGAAATTACGTGTATATTTGTTCTTCCTTATTCTTTCTTTACGTGAGTGGTGAGATAAGTCCTAACCCGGACTTGAGTGAAACATAAGATAGGAGTGGTAGACTCATAGTGGCATACCGAGAGTATTCTCGTGTCTTGTCACACGTGAGATAACCACACTTAGCGGAGGAGCTTAAAGTGATATATGTCGGCGGGTGTTGTCACGCTTAGACTTTATTACTCTTAAGTTTCCGTTGAACGCTAAGGACCTTTAGTAACCCTTAACCCATCTTGGCCTTTTAGGACGTAGTGCGGTGGCTAACCGAGTGTTGTCTCGGAATTAATCGACACGCGATGCTACACTCAAATGAGACTTTCCTACGAACGTTGTTGGACCGGGTGTTGTCTCGGTATCCAATAAAATTCGGAGGGGGTTGGACTTTGGGAACTTGGTAGAACCCTTGTTACAAGTGCAAATGAAACCATAGTTCTTACCAAATGGTGTACATACCCTTGACTCCAACATTGTAGACTTAAACCTCACCATGTTTTCACTGTTCTTGTTGCATAATCATGCATACATGCATTCATTCATAAAAAAAAAACTTTTTTCTCATTAAACATTGAGGGACTTAGATAGGTTCTTGTAAACATCAGAGGTATGGACCTTATAAAGACAGACACCAAGAAATACAATTTCAAAAGTCTTAAATTAGACCTTAGCTTTGTCGGGGACTTTGACTTTGGCATTGCTTTTGAGGGAACTGTTTTCAACATTTCAAATTATCAAATGAAACAATATTCCTTATGATGTTTACAATTACTTTGACAAGTCCTTCGAAAAATTGTGTCTATTTTTGCATAAGCACCTTGCATCATTTTGCATTTCATAATCTCAATTCCGAGTCTCACAAGTTTTCCTTCTCCATGAAAGGTCAACCCACCTCAAAAGTTTCATGGCGTCCTCGTCCGAAACCAACTCGCATTTACAACACTCGAGCAATCATAAAGAGAAGATGGAGTTTCTCGAGCAAGAAAATCAATTGCTCCGTGAAGAAATGGTAGCCATGCAGACTAAAATGGACGAAATGACTGAATTGATGAAGACACTGCCGGTTGCCCAAGCACCTCCACCTCCCCCTCCTCCTATCAGGACTCAAGCCAAAACTGCTTCTATTGGCCCTGAATGGATGTTTTGTGCCGATACTCCGGAGTGCTCTGCTCCACAATGTTTCGTGCCCTGGTTCCCGCCTCTTACTGCTGGGGAAATACTCCGTCCCATTGCTTGTGAAGCTCAGATGCCTACCCATCAATATGTAGCTCGTGTTCCTCCACCTCCTATGAGAGCTCCTCCAGTCGCTATGACCTATTCAGCACCTGTGATACATACCATTCCACAAGATGAAGAACCCATCTACCATTCAGGGGATATGGAAGCCTATGATAGAGTGAATGACTTACGGCAAAAATATGATGAAATTCAGTGAGATGTGAGAGCCCTCCATGGGAAGAAAATGTTTGGGAAGACTGCTTACGATCTCTGTTTGGTGCCGAACGTCCAGATACCCCACAAATTCAAGGTCCCAGATTTTGAGAAGTATAAGGGGAACTCCTGTCCTGAGGAACATCTAACAATGTATGTGAGAAGGATGTATGCTTATGCCAAGGATGATCCGGTCCTTATTTATTTCTTTCAAGAGAGTTTGGCTAGTCCTGCCTCAAAATGGTACATGAATCCGAACTTCCCATGATTTGTGTGATGCTTTTGTGGAACAATACAGTTACAATGTGGATATGGCCCCAGACCGAAGCGATCTTCAGGCTATGACTCAGGGAGACAAAGAAACATTCAAGGAATATGCTCAGCGGTGGAGAAATATCGCTGCCCAAGTCAGCCCACGTGTGGAAGGGAAGGAGATGACCAAACTTTTCTTAAAGACTCTTAATCAGTTCTATTACGTGAATATGGTCGGAAGTACGCCCAAGGACTTTGTTGAGATGGTTGCTATAGGTGTACAGTTGGAAGAAGGAGTCCGAGAAGGACGACTGATCAAAGAAAGTGTTCCCGCTAGTAGTTCGAAAAAGAAAGAGCAGGAGGTTAGTATGGTGAAAGAACACCCTCAGCTACAATATCCTCAACAACCGTATCAGCAACAGCAGCCTCGACAACAGGCATCAAGGGCACAATTTGCCCCGATTCACATGAAATATGCGGTTTTGCTTCCATAGTTGCTCGAAAAAAATCTAGTCCAGACCAAGTCACCTCCACCGGTGCCAGCAAGATTGCCAGCGTGGTATAGACCTGACCTTTTCTGTAACTTCCATCAAGGGGCACCTGGTCATGATATTGAACATTGTAATGCACTAAAGAAAGAAGTCCAGAATTTGATCCGGACCAACCGCCTGACTTTCTAAGTCTTGACTCCAAATGTGCAAGCCAATCTACTACTAGATCATGGTGTCTAATGTTGCAACACAAAGAGGGATTAGCTGCAATTGAGTCGATGTTGATGTTTTCTTCCGCTACTCGATTTGTTTAAATGATATGTTTATTGTTTGCTGCTTCTCAAAAAAAAATCGTCCCGCCCGAGACGAAAGTGAACTTGTGTAGGGCTTTTTGCTTCATGTATTTTCCATCATTAATAAAAAGGTCATTTTGATCCCGACTTTGATTTTATTTTGTGCTTATTCTGGAAAAATGGTAATACAAAAAACCAAAAAATTCTTTATTCATTCTCAAATATCTGCATAACCATAACTTATACTTGTCAAAATCAATAATCATATCATGCATTAATAAACCCGTTGAACACATTAACCATGTACTCTCTTCCAACTTTGAGTTCCCTGTGTCCGAAGCTGAAGAAGGGAAGAATGAAGAGACTCTCGACGAGATCTCTTGAATACCGGGGCATCTTAACCATCGAAGCTACAAACACAAAAATCAAGAAGATTGTCCCGAAGATGCCACTCATTTACAAAAGATTGGCATGAGGTGTTATAGTTACCTTACATGGGTATCGTGCTTCAGTACACATTTCAACAGGGGTAACCCCCCTTCATCCCTCAGTATCGTGTTTCCCGTGGAGGTCGAAGTCCTGTCAATAGGAGTTCTGCTAAAGTCCAAGCTTGATCGAATTAAAATGCATGACGACCTTGTACAACTACATCAAAAGAGGATGAAACAAACTTCTAACAAAGAGGTTCGTCCCCATGAATTTCAAGAATGGAACTTTGTACTACTTTCCCACCAGACTCCAGGGGCAAGTGGGCGTCTATCTATGAAGGCTCGTGTGCAATGACTTTTACAACTATGGATGGTGACAAACTCGCACATCCTATGAATGCTGGTGCAGTCAAGAAATACTCTGTCAAAAAATAAAAGCTCGGTAAGTCGCAAATCTTAAAAAGCGGCTTAGGCAAAAATGAGCGTCTCGGTGGGCTGAAAACCCGAAAGGGCGGTCCAGGCAAAAATTAGAGACAAAAAAAAAATGATGATGATTATCCTGATAGATTGAAACCCAAAAGGGAGATCTATGCAAAAATTAAGGATCATGACAAGTAACTGCATCAGTCAGCACAGTCCACTTGGGGAATACATGCTATTAAAGAACCTCCAATTCGAAGCTTGGGGCATCCGGCTATCAAAAGAACCTTCGATTCAAAGCATCTGCATTCAAAGACTCGAAATAGGGGCATTCAAAGTTGTTAGAGAGTATAACGGTTATTGTGTTCAATGTACCTTCCAAATATATTTACCATTTTCCAAATTTTTCAAAGATCCGTGGAGCCATGCCATTGGCAGGTCACCACTCAATTCATCAAACTTTGAGCCTGTGCCCATTTATTTGGAACTCTCATTTATTCTATTTGCAAAATTTCTTCTATTTTTGATGGCAATACCTGAAGCAAAAATTTTCAAAAAAAATACAAAAACTTTTTACATCTTTTGAAAAGTGTGAACAATAACACACTCTTTTTGAACTTATGAGTAGGTGAAGCGTACATCAGCATCCGCCTCGAGAACGGTTACACTCCGGAAGAGAAACAGGGCTAAGAACTATGGGGAGGACTCCTGCCTTGAGCAAGACGCTGTCACAGTCCAAGAATACAAAAAAAATACAAAAAAGATACAAAAAGAGCTCGCTAAGCTGAAAACCTGAAAAGGCGGCTTAGGCAATAGAGAGCGTCCCGGTGGATTGAAAATCCGAAAGGGCGGTCCAGGCAAAAATTAGGGGCATAAAAAAGGAATATATTCCCGGTGGACTGAAAACCCGAAAGGGCGGTCCAGGCAAAAGTTAGGGATTTTAAAAAAAAAAATACAAAAAACATGACTGCTGAAACATGCCGATGGAAGTACACTCTGCGCCGGTTTACAAATGGCAACTTCTTCCAGACCTTTGGTTAAACAATGGGTTTGCTACCCAGGAGGCATCAGTTGCTACCTTGTGCCGGGCTTCACCCCATCAACGGCTCAATTTGTTCATAATAATTTCATCTTCAAGGAAGTTTGCCGAGTGTTTGTACTGCGATGTCAGTCCGCCTCCCATCTTACATGTCTTGTTTTGTCTCACCGAGTCCACCTGTCACATACAGTTTATACAGTCATACAAATTACATTCATACATTCATACAACCATACATTCATACATTAATACTTTCACGCATTCATGCACTCATGCATACACAACATATACATGACATCATTCACACATGATTGCATTAGTCACCAAAATCTTGTTTCGGTCGTGTCTCTTCAGTTCGGTCAAGCCGCAAGTTTCCACACATGAACATCTAACTTTTACCTTCTTACAACCAAAAGTGTCATCCCCAGTGTGTCTGGTCCAAAGATGTCACTCATTATAAGCGGTGGATTCCGGAGAACTCTTACAAAGCCCGGTGGATTCCGGCAATCTTTTACAAAGCTCGGTGGATTCCGGCACAACCTTGCAAAAGCCGAGTGGATTCTCGCAAAGCCCAGTGGATTCTGGCCAACCTTTTATCAAAAGCCCAGTGGATTCTGGCCAACATTATCAAAAGCCGAGTGGATTCTCGCAGACCTTATCAAAATCCCGGTGGATTCCGGCACACCCTTTGCAAAAGCCGAGTGGATTCTCGCGAATGTTTATCAAGCCGAGTGGATTCTCGCAAATGTTTATCAAAAGCCGAGTGGATTCTCGCAAATGTTTATCAAAAGCCGAGTGGATTCTCGCAAATGTTTACCAAGCCGAGTGGATTCTCGCAAATGTTTATCAAAAGCCGAGTGGATGCTCGCAAATTTTTATCAAAAGTCGGGTGGATCCTCGCAAATGTTTACCAAGCCGAGTGGATTCTCGCAAACGTTACCTTGTTTCAAGCTGCCAGTCCTAAACAACGGACCGCTTGAGTTTACCTTTTTGTCTTGTTTCAAGCTGCCAGTCCTAAACAACGTACCGCTTGAATTTACCTTTCGTCACGTTTCTCCAGTGTCATCCCCAGCTTAGTTGTTCAAGTGATGTCGCTAAAAAAGGATTTTGTCTTCATTAAGCTATCGTTCCAAACCGATACAGTAGTAGACAATCTCTTCCCCAGTGAAACTGCAGTTCCCCAGCGGAGTCGGATCCCTTTCTTTAACGAACTTGGGTATCCCTTTGTATGTTTCTCATCCCAGTCGAATCATCTTTGCTTCCTGCATTCATACTCGCATCATAATCATTTCACAATGTCTTAGGTCCAAAATTGGTGTACTTTTGTATTTAAGTCTCTTCGGTCCGTCAACTCAAAGATTCCATCTTCAAATCTCCGGACGAAGAAACTTAAATAGGGGCATCTGTCATACCCCAATTTTTGACCTAAGGTTCCACTGACACGTGTCCTTTGATTCAGAATATTCCTTGATTTTTCAGCAAAAAATTCGGCAGAGAGGTATTTTAAAATACCTCATTTTTGTTCCAATCTCGGACCCTCTACTCACTTCATTTTTATATATTAGTTCTCTTACTTTTATTTTTAGTTTTTTTAAGTTTATTAATTTCCATCTTTTATTTTAATTTTTATTTCTATTTCTATTTTGATTTTATTTTAGTTTTGTTTTCCTTTTAATTACATTTTTTAAATTGTGTCCAATAATTCCAAAAATAATAGTGTCAATAGGTCACAAAAAAATATGTCCAGGTCCGATTTATGTCCATCTCAATTGTGCCACAATCCCAGGCAACTTTACAGGGTTAGCTTTCTCCATTCCATTTCATCAAACGCGTTTCAATTAAAATCTATTCAATCCCCATTAAACATGTTTCCTTTTCCTGAATTTGTTTGGCCTTAAAAGAATAAGTTTGTATCAGAAGAAGACACACAGAATTTCAATTGCAAAACCTGCAAATCACATAACACCACAATCGTTTTTCCTGAATCAATACAACACAATTTTCATCATCATTTCCACACAATTTTTCAACCAAGAACCAGCAATCACGATCCAAAACATCAAACCATTTCATCAAACCAAGAAACAACCTACACCAATTGAAACCCTCCATAATCACCAACACACACCAAAACCCAATACAAACTGATCCATCTCAACATCACTAATCATCAACCCACAAGTCCTTAACCACACATTAAACTGAATCTGCCACTGTACCGTCTTTTCAAACCACACCGGTCGTAACCCATAAACCACCGATCCAAAACTTAGCAAAGAGGTAGTCTGTTTCTTTTGTTTGATTGATCTAGGGTTTAATTAGTTTTTAATTTGTTTGTTGTAACAAAAAGAAGAGAGAAACAAAAAAAGAAAGAAGAAAAACGAGAAAGAAGAAGAATGGGAGAGAAGAAGATAAGAGAGAAGTAAGAAAGAGAAAAGAAACATTGAAATGAAAGAAACAGGAACGTACAGGGTATTCATACCCCCCTTTTTGATTCAGTGTGCGAAGGTGCATGCGTTACAATGCACCCTCGCTCTCTCTCCCCTTCCATTTGTGATCAAACAGCTGACAATGTTTGCTTCCTGATCTGATCAGGGCCGTTGATCAAATCAATGGCCCATTTTGATTCCCCCAGTCTCTTTTATTTATTTATTTATTTTTTTTCATGCATTTTTATTTTATCATGCATTTTTAATTTTATTTTGCATTCTTATATTATTGTTTATCATATCATCCTGCATTTTTAAATTTTGTCATTTATTTTATTGCATGGATTTAGAATGTAATTAAGTCAATTGTACAAATCTAAATGAGAAAAGTGTGTGTGTGTGTGTGTGTGTCTTTTATTTCTTTACTGCTTTTATGTATCGAAAAAAAAAAAGATTAGGTTAGGAGATTTTTGTGGTGATCCAACGTCACTACAAAAATTCTCACGCTTTTATTTTCATTGCTACGTTAGTTTATTTTATGTTCTATTCAATATTCTAAAACAACAAAAACATTCAAATAATCAAAAATCACAAAAATATTTTCATAATAAACCTTGATTTTCAATCAAGTGATCGTTCTTTTTATTTTTCTTTCTTAATCAAATATCAAATCAATTTTAATCATACTTTGAGTCTATTTTCTTTCAATATAAAAAATACGAACCAATTCTCATTTGCCATTTGGCTTTTATTTTAAAACCTTTTCAAAAACTAATAAAAAACATACAACCAATCAAACGTCAATTTCAACCCCGAACTACGTGATTTTGATCCTTCACGGGTACGTAGGCAAAGGACACTCGTCCTCTCAAATCAATAAAATGTAGATAATTAGGTCTTCCTTTTTTAATCATTTCAAAATTCCATTTTTTTTTAGAAAAAGCAAGCAAGTTTTGAGCACAAAAAGTTAAATAAAATCAAGAGGTTCTCGTAGAGTACTACGAATATTTAGGGTGCTAATATCTTCCCTAAATATAACCAACCCCCGGACCCCCCAATTTAAATAAATTTTTTCAAAGTCGTGAAATAAAAAGTGAGTCAAAAGTTAATCAAATAGCCTTGATCTCCGAAAAATGACGCGACATAGATGTTACGTCATCAAACAAAAACAGCATACATGTATAAATTGTCAAATGTCATGAACACAGCAGCGGAACATATATATAAACCATATGAATAACATCTCTAAATCTCATGACAATAAATACATCTCTCGGATACATCAATGTCTCAACATCAAACTACATAATCAAAACAAAGATCCAACATGCAAGTACTACCCTAGATCAGAGCCCTAATCTAGACACTTGCATATAAAAAGGAGGAACTCCGCTCCTCGGCAACATCAAGCACACAATTTAAGCACCCTGCACTCCATCTACCCGTCCATACAGAAAGGTAGGTGGTAAACCACTGAGGGTTAGCATTACATCATCATAATCGATATAAGATTTAATCAAGAACGTTGGAAATGAAAGATATATCCAAGAACAATTCATACATATATTCACAAGTATTAACGACACTCATATCGTTCAATATCATCATTCCAAGTTCGTACCAACAAGTGTATCATACACGTATCACATATACATAACCATCCCTCCTAGAACACTAGCGTCACTTGATTATTATCCCCCATCACTTACATTTCAGGCTATCACATTATTAACATGGCATAGCAAGTATATCCAATCTCTAAACAAATCATCGACATAAGTTCATCAATTATCAATCAATGAAGGATTACTCACCTTATTCTTCACTTAGCATACTTAACTTCAACAAGTATAATTCATCATTTCAAAGTTATAAGCAAGCAATCATCATTATCAAAGAAATCACCACATCTTATGTATATACATATACAATTCTCACCTCATCATTATTATCGAATTAATTATCATCAAATAGGTTCACCAAGTGTATATATAAACACAAACAAGTAAGATATGTAATTAGAGTATGATTCATTTACTCACAACCATCAATAAAATCCACCAATGTACATATACACCAATCCACATAATCACAACATTCACCAAATTTCACCATTACACAAATTCACCAAGTCACATATTCAATTATGACACGACTCATCAATTAGTCAAATGCATGCAATGTTCTAGACTCTTCTAGATGCATGTGGTACCATATCACCTCAAGGTCGTCACCTTCGATGCAACAAAAACATCGTAATCACCTCAATTGGATATAAAATCCGCCACCATCAGTCATGAATGCATGAACATATGACTCGACTCAATGCATATGTTCACACAAACAATAATCACCTCACCATCACCATCATTTTGCATACATGCATTCACCAACAAGATCACCATCAATATTAGCATGTATGAATTCACCACCAACAATCCACATTTAACATGTTCAACAAACAACATAACATAAACATGTTCATCACCATTCAATTAGTATATATGCATCGACAACAATTCACCACCACTTGACATATATACAATCACCAACAACATCCACAATTCAATCAACATATAGTTGTCACATATATACATCATCAATCATCTCCACATAAATTAACATATAGTTGCCACATTTCCACATAATTCCTTACAATCCAAATAAAGGAACAAATACAACATATGATCACAAACATCATATTCATCACTCAACAACCATTCATACATCATCTCATAATCATATTAATTTATTCATAAAGGGTTCATAAGCAATTGGCTTTCAAAAATCATTTTCTACCAAGTCCGTCTCCAAAAATCACAACATTGAAAATAATTGAGTCATCTAACCAAAACCAAACAAACAAGTTCCAATGCCTCAACTAAGCATATCTCTAGGTCACATGTAAATGCAGTAGAGTATACTTGGGCGTTTCACCGGCCAAATACGACAAATTCATGAAAATCACAAAGTTCGTCTCTCTTTATCACTTTTCAAGAAATTTCCATTTTCAAATCAAAACAAGTTAGATTCACCACATCATAGTTTAAATACTATTAAGCACCTTAATTGAACTCATAAAACTCAAGTTTGAAGTTTGGAACCAATCCATAAGGTTTGGGTCAACTTAAGAGTAGTTATGCAGAATTTTTGTAAAATTTCACCAAGACCACCTTGGAGTATTTTCATCATAACTCAAAAACCAAAAATCATTTTCAAGTCAAACCAAACCCTCTGGAAAGCTAACAAAATTATCTACAACTTTCATGTTTACACCGAAAACCAATTCAAAACAGAAACGTGCGAAAAAGACACAAGAACGCGAAACAGGGCATGCTGTCAGAGGGCTACTCGCCTAGCGAGTAAATCCACTCGCCATTGCGAGTTAAGACAGGTAGTTCTCGGTAAAACTCCCATTTTCACCCCAAAACCCAAATTTTGACTTCCCAAAGCTCAAATTTGATCCCAAAGTTTGTTTAAACGTTTCTAAACATGAAAAGACACTCAAAATCATGTAAAACTTGCACCAAAACATCCTTACAACAAAAATCATCATTTGACCCATTTCATAAAACTTCAAAAATAAACAACACAAATCTTCATAAGTTCAAAGATTATGGTTAACCAAGTTTCTATTCATCAACAACATCACCTCACATCATCAACAACAACAACCAATCATGAATTCATCTTCAATTTATCAACCACAACATTTTTCATCACCAATTTCACTCAAGAACATGTTATATACATATAAACCCATTTTGTCATGCAAATTCAACAACAACAACAACAACACAATTATCATACAAATCATGTTCTCAAACATAACAACAACAATCATGCACGAATTTACAACAATTAGATTCAATTCATCAATTTCACAAAAATGGGTAAGAAGAAAAAGTTATGAAATTATGAGTGAAGCCTAACCCTCTTACCTCTAGCACCAAGAATCTCTAACCCAAGCCTCAATTTAGCTCCTAGATGATGAATTCCTCCTCTAGCTCTAGCCTCCAACCCCTTTCTCTTGTTCTTCCTCTTCAAACCCTTATTTCTCTCTATCTCTATCTCTTCTCAAATGAAAATGTTGGTGGAACCTATTTCCTCTACTAACAAGAATATATATAGGTCCTATTTAATTGGGCTTAACTCACAACACCTTAATGGGTCTAACCCATTTCTATTCCAAGCCCAAAATGCTACTACTCACTTAACGGTAAAAAGTAATACTAATGGTCACCTACCGGTAAATAAAATAAATTACTACAACTCTCTAGCACTTAGCAAAATAACAACTCTCACTAAGCACCAAACTAATCCTCAATCAAATTACAAAATTACCCCTACTATCATAATGACCAAAATGCCCCTAAGTCCAAAATGACTAAAATACCCTTCTAACACCGAATTCTACAATTCCCAACCAAAAATACACACAGAGGCAAATAATCACATAAGAGCACCTATAACACACATATATAAATAAAAAAATAAATAAATCTAGCGAAAATCGGGCTGTTACAACTCTCCCCCACTAAAAAGAATTTTCGCCCTCGAAAATTACCTGAAGGAAACAACTCTGGATACGCAACCCTCATCCTACTCTTCGATTCCCACGTGGCACTCTCTCCAGTTGGTCCAACCCAAATCACTATAACCAAAACGACCTCCTTGCCACGCAAACGCTTCACTTCACGATCCTCAATCCTAACTGACCAAGTCTCAACGGTCAAATTATCCCTTACTTCCAAATCATCCACTTGAATCACATGAGACGCATCATACACATACTTCCGCAACTGAGATACATGAAACACATCATGAAGATTCGACAAAGATGGCGGTAACGCAATCCGATACGCTACAACCCCAACCTTCGCAACAATCTCAAACGGTCCAACAAAATGAGGAGTTAACTTCCGACACTTCAAAGCACGACTAACACCGGTTACAGGATTCACTCTCAAAAACACATGATCACCAACCTGAAACTCAATGTCCTTCCTCCTCTTATCATGATAACTCTTCTGCCTACTCTGAGACGCTTTCATCTTCTCTTCAATCATCTTAACCTTCTCGGTCGTCTCTTGCACCACATCCGGTCCTAACAAAGCACTTTCACCTGACTCGTACCAACATAAAGGAGTTCTACACCTCCGACCATACAAAGCCTCAAACGGTGCCATTCCGATACTAGAATGAAAACTGTTGTTGTAAGTAAACTCAATCAACGGTAAACATTCGACCCAACTGACACCTTGCTCCAACACACAAGCTCTCAACAAATCTTCCAAACTCTGAATAGTCCTCTCCGTCTGACCATCAGTCTGGGGATGATAAGCAGAACTCAACCTCAACTTAGTTCCCAAAGCAACTTGCAAACTCTCCCAAAACTTAGAAGTAAACCTCGGATCCCGATCCGACACAATACTAGAAGGAATACCATGCAATCTAACAATTTGCTCAATATAGATCTCAGTCAACTTTGCCACAGACATACCAGTCTTGATAGGAACAAAATGTGCCGACTTCGTCAACCGATCAACAATCACCCAAATCGAAAACCCTTAACAGTCTTCGGCAAAGCTCCAACAAAATCCATACAGATACTATCCCACTTCCACTCGGGCACAAACAACGGTTGCATCAAACCTGACGGCTTCTTATGTTCAATCTTAGACTTCTGACAAACCAAACAAGCATACACAAACTCTGCAATCTCTTTCTTCATTCCAGGCCACCAAAACAACCTCTTTAAATCCTAATACATCTTAGTCGCTCCTGGATGAATACTCAAACTACTTCTGTGACCTTCTTCCAAAATCCTTCTCTTAAGCTCACAAACATTTGGCACACAAACACGATCACGAAACATCAAGACACCATTCGCACCCAATCTTAAGTCTGCACCCTTACCTTGGTTAACCAACACCACTCGATCTACAAGTTCCAAATCTTCCTTCTGACCATTCTTAATCTCTTCCAAAATATTACTTGTCAGCTTCAACATTCCCAACCTCACACCATCCGGCGTCAACTCACTAACCAAACTCAAGTCTCGAAACTGCTCAATCAATTCCAACTCTTTAACCATCAAAGCAGACATATGCAACGACTTTCTACTCATAGCATTAGCAACAACATTCGCCTTCCCAGGATGGTAACTCAACTGAAAGTCGAAATCCTTAAGATACTCCAACCATCTCCTCTACTTTATATTCAACTCCTTCTGATCAAACAAGTACTTCAAACTCTTGTGGTCACTGAACACTTCAAACTTAGAACCATATAGATAATGCCTCCAAATCTTCAACACATATACAACAGCTGCCAATTCTAAGTTATGAGTCAGATAATTCTTCTCATGCACTTTCAACTGCCTTGAAGCATAAGCCACCAACCTGATGATTCTGCATAAGCACACCACCAAGACCCATCTTAGAAGCATCACAATACACAACAAACAATTCCTTCAGATTCAGCAAAATCAACACTGGAGCCGAAGTCAACCTCTTCTTCAACTCTTGGAAACTCTTCTTACACTTGGCATCCCAAACATAAGCTTGTCCTTTCCGAGTCAACTGCGTCAATGGCAACGCCAACTTAGAGAATCCCTCAATGAACCTTTGATAATAACCTGCCAAACCAAGAAAGCTTCTCACTTCAAAAATAGACTTAGGTGATTCCCACAATAACACTGCATCAACCTTTGACGGATCCACGACAATACCACCTTTAGAAATCACATGACCAAGGAAACTCACTTCCCACAACCAAAACTCACACTTCGACAACTTAGCAAACAACTTATTCTCCTTCAAGACTCGCAACACAATCCTCAAATGCTCGGCATGCTCTTCTTCTGACTTCGAATACACCAAAATATCATCTATAAACACCACAACAAAATGGTCCAGAAAAGGATGAAATATCATATCATATATTCCATGAAGACACCTGGCGCATTATATACTCCAAAAGGCATCACAGAATACTCATAGTGTCCATACCTCGTTCGGAACGCAGTTTTGGATATATCTTCCGCCTTCACTCTAATCTGATGATATCCTGACCTTAAATCAATCTTGCTGAACACTTCCGCACCAACCAACTGATCCATCAAATCATCAATTCTCGGAAGCGGATACCGATTCTTAATTGTCACCTTGTTCAACTGCCGATAATCCAAACACAACCCCATGCTTCCATTCTTCTTCTCAACTAACAACGCTGGAGCACCCCACGGAGAAACACTCAGCCTGATAAATTGCTTCTCGAGCAACGCTTCCAACTGCTTCTTCAACTCACCCAACTCTGATGCAGACATCTTATAAGGCGCAATCGAGATAGGACTCATTCCAGGTACCAAATCAATTGCAAACTCAACTTCCCTCTCCGACGATAATTCGGTAATGTCGTCCAGAAAAACTTCTGGAACCTCTTGCACTACCGGCAAATCACTAACTCCTTTCTCTCCACTTTCCTTCAAAGAAGCAAACATTATGAACACACTAGCTTCACCGTCCAAAGACTTCTTCACTTGCTCCACGGTCAAGAATCTCCCACCTTCCTCAGCTACCGGCTTAGAAAACGTTACACTCTTGGTCAAACAATTAATGTTAACACCAAAAGTCAACATCCAATCCATACCAAAAATAACGTCCATATGCTTCAACGGAAAACACACAAGATCCAACTCAAAATCAACAGAAACCTTAACACAAACCACAACCAACTGAGCCTCTGCAGCCAAAGATACCTTCCCTTGCCAGACCAAACAAACCTGAAGCAAACTGCTACTCCCCCACTACGCTCAAACCCACCTAAAAGAACGGAACAACACAACAAGTACCGACAGTACTTCCGTACATGTCGCATACAACAGGAAATTCAACGGGTTTTGGTCTGGACAAGACCGACCACGGCTCTGATACCAACTTGTAACACCCTACTTCTAATAAGCGGTAAAACGCGCGAATATACAAATATATTCTAGAAATAGATGCTACGTCATCAAACAAAAATAGCATACATGTATAAATTGTCAAATGTCATGTACACATCAGCGGTACAGATATATAAACCATATGAATAACATCTCCTAATCTCATGACAATAAATACATCTCTCAGATACATCAATGTCTCAACATCAAACTACATAATCAAAACAAAGATCCAACATGCAAGTACTACCCTAGATCAGAGCCCTAATCTAGACACTTGCATATAAAAAGGAGGAACTCCGCTCCTCGGCAACATCAAGCACACAATTTAAGCACCCTGCACTCCATCTACCCGTCCATACAGAAAGGTAGGTGGTAAACCACTGAGGGTTAGCATTACATCATCATAATCCATATAAGATTTAATCAAGAACGTTGGAAATGAAAGATATATCCAAGAACAATTCATACATATATTCACAAGTATTAACGACACTCATATCGTTCAATATCATCATTCCAAGTTCGTACCAACAAGTGTATCATACACGTATCACATATACATAACCATCCCTCCTAGAACACTAGCGTCACTTGATTATTATCCCCCATCACTTACATTTCAGGCTATCACATTATTAACATGGCATAGCAAGTATATCCAATCTCTAAACAAATCATCGACATAAGTTCATCAATTATCAATCAATGAAGGATTACTCACCTTATTCTTCACTTAGCATACTTAACTTCAACAAGTATAATTCATCATTTCAAAGTTATAAGCAAGCAATCATCATTATCAAAGAAATCACCACATCTTATGTATATACATATACAATTCTCACCTCATCATTATTATCGAATTAATTATCATCAAATAGGTTCACCAACTGTATATATAAACACAAACAAGTAAGATATGTAATTAGAGTATGATTCATTTACTCACAACCATCAATAAAATCCACCAATGTACATATACACCAATCCACATAATCACAACATTCACCAAATTTCACCATTACACAAATTCACCAAGTCACATATTCAATTATGACACGACTCATCAATTAGTCAAATGCATGCAATGTTCTAGACTCTTCTAGATGCATGTGGTACCATATCACCTCAAGGTCGTCACCTTCGATGCAACAAAAACATCGTAATCACCTCAATTGGATATAAAATCCGCCACCATCAGTCATGAATGCATGAACATATGACTCGACTCAATGCATATGTTCACACAAACAATAATCACCTCACCATCACCATCATTTTGCATACATGCATTCACCAATAAGATCACCATCAATATTAGCATGTATGAATTCACCACCAACAATCCACATTTAACATGTTCAACAAACAACATAACATAAACATGTTCATCACCATTCAATTAGTATATATGCATCGACAACAATTCACCACCACTTGACATATATACAATCACCAACAACATCCACAATTCAATCAACATATAGTTGTCACATATATACATCATCAATCATCTCCACATAAATCAACATATAGTTGCCACATTTCCACATAATTCCTTACAATCCAAATAAAGGAACAAATACAACATATGATCACAAACATCATATTCATCACTCAACAACCATTCATACATCATCTCATAATCATATTAATTTATTCATAAAGGGTTCATAAGCAATTGGCTTTCAAAAATCATTTTCTACCAAGTCCGTCTCCAAAAATCACAACATTGAAAATAATTGAGTCATCTAACCAAAACCAAACAAACAAGTTCCAATGCCTCAACTAAGCATATCTCTAGGTCACATGTAAATGCAGTAGAGTATACTTGGGCGTTTCACCGGCCAAATACGACAAATTCATGAAAATCACAAAGTTCGTCTCTCTTTATCACTTTTCAAGAAATTTCCATTTTCAAATCAAAACAAGTTAGATTCACCACATCATAGTTTAAATACTATTAAGCACCTTAATTGAACTCATAAAACTCAAGTTTGAAGTTTGGAACCAATCCATAAGGTTTGGGTCGACTTAAGAGTAGTAATGCAGAATTTTTGTAAAATTTCACCAAGACCACCTTGGAGTATTTTCATCATAACTCAAAAACCAAAAATCATTTTCAAGTCAAACCAAACCCTCTGGAAATATCTGGCACTGTTAGAGCCATCACCTATAGCCTTCTCGAGCAAATGCTTCACCACGTGAAGCGTTGGTTGATCATGAAGAAGCTGTTGAGTGCAGCGGATTAGGCAGAACATGGGATGGCCAGCGTGCCATAAACGCCATGAGAAACTTAGAGTTTGATAAGTGAGGTCAAGTTCAGAAAGCAACTTGACACAGCGAATGTTGAGGACCCTTAGGACTTCAGTAGTACGGCATATATAACAATGCCGTTTGTTAGTTCGCATAAAGTTGCAAAAAGAAGGAGCATCATCAGTAGCAACCCTCTTGGCTATGTTAATGAGAAGATCATCGCCCAGAAAATTCATTTTTTTTTTGGAAGAGATAAAAACTTGATGGTTTTCTTGTTCTTAAGAGAAATGAGAATGGTAGAACTTTCAAGAGAAGTTTACTATTTATAATAGAGGCAGAAGTTGACGGGAGTTATAATTTGCGGTTTCCTATAAGGTACAGATGTACACACGTGGCATTTGGCATATGCAGATTTGCATTGGAATAAGAGGGAAGTTGTAAAGTTTATTCATTTAATTATTTTCATTTTTCTCTAGAGTCATCATTGAAAGAAAAAGTTTATGGTTTCCCAAGTAGTTTAACTTGTTTGGTTAAACAAAAAAGAAACTTTTTAGTTTCTCATCATTACAGTTTCTTGAAACTTGTTCCAAATAAATGATTTTATGATATCTTAATTGAAATAAATTGGCAACTAAAAAGATGAAAATTTAGAAAATGCCATTAAAGCGGTAGTCTTACCGTTACAAAATCACAAGATTAGGAAAGAGCAAATTGTTTGGAAGTAATAACAATTACAAGGGATTGGTAGTTAAATGATAAACTCAGAAAAGAGTTGGTCGAGTTTGCCTTTGAATTCGAGAAGCTTTTCATCGAGAACTTTGTCATTGTTATCAAGGGCCTGTAATTGCTGTTGGGTTTGCTTCGAATCCTTGGCCTTCTGTAGGACATCGGTGACCTCTTGTTTCATAAGTTCCTCTTTGCTCAAAAGAGTAGCCTTTTGGGACTCGAGTTCTTGGATTTCTGCTTTGCGTTTCGCAATAGAAACATCGATCTCATCAACTTTCTGTTGAATAATCGGGGTTTCCTTTTGAAAGGCTTCGAATTTTACATTAAAGGCAATAACATCTGCCAAGAGTTGATCGCAGCGTTGTTGCTCTGCAAGTTGAGCCTGACCAGTTTTCTTCTCTTGAAAACTCTGGTTAATACTATCGAGAAGAGGTTCCAACGCTAGATAGAGGTCTCGAAACTTTGAACCAGAGGGAAGTTCACCTAGTTTGTGAAGTAGCCCTTTTACTTCGTCGACAACGCTTCCATCTTGCTCAATGGCCTCCAGCAGGTTAACTCTCAAGACTTTATCTCGAAATTCCGCTAAGAGGTTCTCTTTTGAAGTTTCTGACGGATCGTCAGCAGAAACGTTTGAATATTTCCCACTGCTTTTCAAGAAAAGTATGTCGTTTTTCATCAGGAAAGCAAATGCGTCTAGAGGGTTAACTTTCTCGAGACGATCCAGCTCTTCTTGACCAATGATTGTATCCGTCAAGTCCAGGTCTGCGATTGATGGGATGTTTTTCGACAAATAGTGACCCCGATCAGGGACGTCCTTCTCAAAAACTGGTCTTTCTTCTTCGATCATCCTGTCAAAAGCTAGGCCCTCATCTTGTGCCTTTGATGGTTGGTTAGGAGAAACAACCATAACGTCGGGTGAACTAGTCTCGACGCCCTCTTCTTCCTCGACAATGGGAGTTGGAGTTACTTTGTCGGCAGGAAGAAGCTGACCTTGTTGGGATGTGTCAGCAATGCCATGATCAACACCCTGCAAAAGATAGAACAAATATTGTAAGGAATTGTCTAAGTAACATAAAAGGAAATACGTCAAGTATGGCATCAGATTAATAAATTACCTTCGAAACGTTATCACCTACACAGGATTGGGCACTATTAGGATTAGAATCCTTATGGCCATGCTTCCTTCTCTTAGGGCTCGATTTGGCAGGGGATCCTTCGGTATGCGTTGTCTTGATGGTAATTTCCCGTGCTTTATGCTTCCTTTTCCTTCGGGTTTCTTTGGTTTTGGGCATTTCCGAAATTGTGGTAACTTCGATTGCCTCGGAGGTGGAGGCAGGCTGAAAGAATGTTAGCAGTAAGAAACCATTCTACAGGGTAGTATTCGAAGATAAATCGAGTCAAATGGGACTTACGTGATCTTCAGGTCCAAGGTCCTCAGTCCCGTTGGGGGACGGTTCGGGAGAAGGTGCAGTTTGTTTCTTCTCTGATTTGGAAGACTTTTTATTTTTTGATGGTTTCCCTGATTTGGACTTCGATGGTTTCGGTGCATCCTCATCATCACTTTGGTCTCCATCTTTTTCCGAAGAAACAGCTGCAAAAACAAATAGATAAAAGATAAGTGGTAATTGTTTTCCTATCTAATTTGTTTATTTGCTCTAAATTTAGACATATAAATACCTACTCCTATTGGAGAAGTTATTCGAATGTGAGGTAGGTCTAAGCCAAAATGACCTCTAAAAGTATATAGGTCGTATTTCGATGCAGTCACTTTGTCCTCATCTTTCTTTATTAATTGTTGTTTCATTCGCAGTAAAGAAACACAAGGTAACCATTTCGGATATGGCGGCCTAAAAGCTAATGCCAGATTACTGGTTGGCAATGGTGGGATTTCGTTTTAAAGTGCAGTGCAAAAAGGTATTTACTGGGGGTAAAAGGTGGAAACTTCATCGAAGGAAGTTTATCATAAATTTTATCTCTTAAAGTTTGGGCGGCATAATTGACTGTCCTTTTTAAATGTAAAAGATCATATACAGTTTGAAAGTATTTTTGAAAAGCCTGAATTTCTCGAATATGCGTACCTTTGGTCTTCTTAGTCCTGCTCTGCACAGTGTCAAAAGCAAGGATTAGTTGAGGAAGTATTTGATTAGGATTCACTCGATTGGTCTGGCGTTTATAATAATCCCGCCACCATCGAAAGAATGCTTCAGTGCATGAGGTAGATAAAGCAAATGCAATGGGCTTGAAAATAAGTGTTTGTTTTTCGGCTTGGCGTTAGGCTGATCTCCAGAATTGTTCTATCAGTGGATGCCTCAGGTCATCTATGCTTTCAAACAAGGAAGTGGGCCTGGGTTGAACCAAACCAAATTGTCGAGCGACATGATTTAGCTGATAGCCATACATCCCATAGGGACCACCAGCTGAGATCCTGCTCAACAAAAGCGTGGGAGTCAAATAGACTTCCCAGATGGCATTAGTCTCTGCCTCATCTTCGGCAGAAGTTGCTGGAAATTCTTTTGTAAACCAGGCTGGCCCTCGAGATCTGCTAGTAAATGGGGCCATAGCAGGAGTAAAAGTGTCACATCCTAGAAGAGTATTGAAAGCAATGGAAAACAAGTCCTGGGAGGACCTATTTCCATATTGGAGCATGGCCAAGCCTACGCCTTCAATAGAGTTATCTTCATATGCTTTCGAAAGACGGGTAGGAAGAGTAACAACCAATTTTGTCCTAAAAGTGGCCAAGAGCCATGGTTGAAATAACCAGATGGGACCAGGTATGACTAGACTGCCTCGAGATGGGTATTCTTTAATACTAGATACAACTTGGTTCAAATTCTCATACAGAGACCCGAAGATAAGTTTGCTTAGGCAAATATCTTTGCCTTCGTGTAACTGAATGACTAAAGTTGTTAGTTTTTTGGGAATCTGGATAGATCTTGAACAGAAAATGAACCTAGATAACCAATAGGTCAAAAAGGCAATATGCTCTATGTCAGAAACTTCGGCAGACGAGGTAGCATGGTGATCTATGATGAAATTTCCATATGCAGGCCTGGCAAAGTCGAATGAGAATTCTGATTAATGATTATCAGGATCGAAGGTTTGGCCAGTAGGTTTGAGGCCAGTGATGCCTGCAACATCTAGTAAAGTAGGTGTGAGCATACCACATTTTAAGTGGAGACTATTGGTCGAAGGATTCCAAAAGTGTAAGGCAGCAGTTATCAATTCATTATGGTACTTGGGTCCTTGCCTAGATAGTTGGATAAGGTCAAAGATTCCTATATATTTCCAAAATAGGCCTTTTTTCTTTTCCAGCTTGTTTAACCAACCAATGTAGGGTTCACTTTCACTAATTTTTGGCTCTGTTCTGAATTTGGATTTTAAGAAACTCAGATCGTATGGACCCTTGGTGAAAATCAAAGGGAGTTGTTCTTTAAAACAGGGAAAAACAACACTAAGACTTTCTGGGGTTTCTTTGTCTACTGGAAGCAGCCATAATAATGCATATGGTGATTTAGGGCAAGAGATAATTACCTGGGATTTCCAGATTTTCTCTTCAGCTTCCTTGATGTCTGGCTCTTCTATGAACACAGGAGCGCCAACAGAAAATTCCTTGGAAAAATTAATAGGTTCGTTATTTTTTGCAACCTTTGAGGAGGAGCTTTCCGCATTCGTCATGACAAGCAATGTTTAGTAAAAGAAACGACGAACAGAACGGTTTGATTTTCTGGGGAAAGATGAAATTTTGAAAGAAGGAGTTTTTAGCTTCTTTACGATGAAGAAGGTTGAACAGTAGAAGTGAAAAAGATTAGAAAGTGGAAAGGTAAAGGTGAAAGCTTTATGTTTTATAGCCTTTTGATCTGGACATGTGTCAACATCTTGTGTTGACAGTTTTACAACGTGATAGTTCCCAATGTGTGGAGCCTGGCCCACTAATTATGGTGGGGACACCAAAAAACTCTTTTTTCTTGTTGAAAATTGTTTCTCTGAAGTGGATGACGTCATAGTTTCGAGATATCGAAGTGTATCCAACAGGGTCAGAAACATCTTCCTCTCCCTATCAAAAGAAGAGTCGAAAATGACGTTTCTGGGGGGTAATTTGTTAGCCTATATTTTTAAGGTTATCATTTAATACGGTGTTAAATGCAATCAAAGGAGAGTTGACCTTATCATCGAAGAAACAAAGAACTGTTCTCAAGTTTTATCGAAGTTGGACTTGCTGGGAGCACGTGCTTCAGTTCGACAGACGAAATCTATCGAGGGACGGTTATTTTGGATAAGGGCAAGCAACAGACATCTCCAAAAAGGCGCGTTCGAAATTCAAATTAGACGGATAAGACTTGTTAGTTTTTCTGTAGTTATAGGTTTGAATTCGAATTTAGGTAGTTATTTCTATATGTATAAATAGTAGTTTTTCCTAAGGAAAAAGTGTCACAATCCAATCATACAAAACTTACACTCAAAGTATCCGTATGGAAGCGAGAAACAAGTCAGAAGTTGCAATGTATGAACCTGTGTACCAATTTATGTTCAATCAATGCAATTTACGTTCTTTTTCTTAAAAGTCTTTGCATTTTCACATGTTCTTTTGAACAATTTATTTGCATTTTACTTGTTTCTTTTAAGCAATTCAAGTTGTCTTATTTAACATATTTCGATTGAGTTCAATTGGATTGAATTCGATTACTTTACTTATTTGTTGTCGTTAAAGTTCTTCAAAGAACAATAACAATTTTCTGGAAATAACAAAGCACAAATATGCTCTTAAGATTTACTGGTTGATCTTGCAAGTAACTATTTTTAAACCAGCGGTTGTTTACCAAAAATCAGTGTAAACAGTATGCATCATTAGACCATCCACATCACTCATTTTACGGTAACACTTTAGAGCATCTCCAATGTTGTTCTATGATCAGTTCTTGAGGACATAAAAAACTTGTTTTTATGTTCTATCCCATTGGAGTGGAATGACATGGAAGCCATGTTGTAGAACCGTTCTCCATGGGGAACTTGGTAGAATTCTGTTTTCTGCAATTCTTGTCAGAAAAAGAAGAAAACAGGGGAGAGAGAGAGAGAGAGAGAGAGAGAGAGAGAGAGAGAGAGAGAGAGAGGGGTGTAGTGGGTTGGGAAAGGAACACTGAGTGGGACCCACTTAAAATAAATTAAGAACAAATATTGTATTTTTGCATTGGATTAAAACTACATGGTTGTTCTTGAATCCTCATGTGGCAATTATGGACCCACCAAAATGCTTGAAGAACACAAATCATGTTCTAGCATTGTAGATGCTCTTATAAACACCACTTTTCTCCAACCTAGCACCTCAACATAAATTATTAAATAGGTCCTACAAATAATTTTATATCATTACATTTTAACATTTTTTTATTTATTAAGATTTATTAAATGGGACCCATGAAAAATGAAGAGAGTGAGGGTGCTTCCATAGCCACCCTTCTCCATAGCTATATTATTATCCACAATAGGGGTGCCTATTTAATGTGGTGCTAAATAGGTGAAGCACCCACCATTGTGGATGGTTTATGTTGGTTATAATTTTTTTTGACAAAATTATGTTGGTTATAATTTTAATGTTCATTTCAGAGGATCAAATCTACGCACATTTTACCGTAGGGGGGCGAATTAAAGCCAATGTAGGGGGTCAAATTAAAGCCAGAATAAATGTTTGTATTGACTGACCCAATACATAATTGTTGACTAAGTATTCGATGAAAATTTGAGAGTTGCATATTTTACGTCTTAAACATATACCACGAGATCAACCCATTGATGTTATAATTTAAATAAATCTAAAAAACAATAAGAACAAATTAGAAGAAAAAAAGAAAAATGTAAGCATGGGGCAGCCCAAAGCCTGCACCTAGCGAACACACGTTTGTTTGCTTAGCTAATAAGTTAAACCAAATTAAAAACAAATCTAATTGGATTTAAAACAAGAAATAAATCAATTAAAATGGAAAGAATTAATTTTAGGAGAAAATTTTGCCAATCAACCAACCTTACATGCATCATAAGAAATCTACATAAATAGGGAGGAGAATGTGTGAGTGAGATTGTACTATTTGAACCCTAATTCAGTCAAATACAAAGAGAGAAAAGCAGCGGGTCTTATTTTTGTTTCATAGGTCATATCTATCACCTTTGCTATACCTTCCTTGCTCTCAAGGTACGAAACTCAAGTTCCTTGCTCTCATCCTTTTCTTTTACATAATTTTTTCTTTTTATTATTGTTTTTGTATTTTTTTTGGCTAACCCTCCAATTTTTAGAAGAAGAAGTATAAAATTGAATTCAGTGACATAAGTATAACCTGATTTAGAATTATCCTTATTTATTAATTTTGTTAAGTCTGCTGCAACTTAACCTAATTTTTCCCTCTACTAATCCCTTTTTAGGTTTGCAACAACTCAATCCTAAAATTTTGGCTCTAAATTTGCATCATTAAATGTTAATCCTCAACCCTAAAATTTTGCCTCTAAATTTGCATCATTGGTTTGTGATTATCCATGTTACCACAACAAAAACCCTAATATTTTCCTCTTTTTTTTTTTTTTTACCTATCCATGATTTTTCTCGAGGTTCGTTCCCATTAAACTTTTCTCTCTTCCTTCTTTGTTTTTTCTTCACCACTTTCCATATAAATTCACAATCATTTCCTTCTTTCTTTTTTCTTCACTACCTGAAATATTATTGCTTCCAAAATATATATACAACATTAAAAAAATTCCCTCCAGAAAACTCTCTATTAAGTACTTAAGTAATTAAATTAAAAAACAGAAATTTGAAGTAACCTCTCCCTTTTGTCTGAACGTGGGCTTATATTATGCTATGCCATTTAAACTATTTACCCACTACCTCACTCCTTTTTTAATTTAACAAAAAAAATTACGGTAGCTAGCTAATCTAATCTCTCACATCCCCTATACCATATTTGCATATATCCCACTAACCAACCCACTAAGCCACTTCCGTCCTAACCGTATCAAGCAAGTACAATTTGTATATAACAATTTTTTTTTTAATTTAAACTTTCTCATTTAACACAGTAGCCATTTTAATCAAGGTTACTTTTTCCATTTCCTTCATACACATTGTTTGTTATTTTCATATAGGAAGATAAATTAATCAAGTGCAAGCACAAAGAGTAACTATTCTTCGTCACATTGTGTCTTTTGTTTTCTTGGTTTGAACTTGCAGGTTGTGTTTATAAAAGCAACAAATTGAATATGAAATATTTTAGTGGCGCCTCAGTGTTATATTGTAAGATTCTTCCTTTTTTTTACTATTTTTCTTTTAACATATTTGTTGTTTTTGGAAACCAGATTCATAATATTGACAGTATATATGAAAGCTTGAAAGGGTGAAACTTATTCTACAATGGAGCCTTTCAAATGTGCCACACTCATTGCATGATGGCAATATATCAGATGTTGTAGCCCACCTCCAATAAAGGACCCATTTATTTCATCTATTATTTTTTAGTTAATCATTGTATTTTTTTTAATTGGATTGATTAAGTGTAACTAACGGTGTAAAGGTAAAAACCTTTTCTCAGTTTTCTATAATTCTACTGCAAGAGAAACACATAATGGCATGCTTTTTAAGTTTTTTTTTTATATTTTTTTTTTATGTATTTTTATAATTTCTTATGAGACATTTCAACTAGCTTTCTCTAGAAATGAGAAACTCTTTTCTATAATTTCTTATGAGACATTTTCTGGGATCATAAAACTATGAGTTCAGGCTATAATATTCGAGTTTAGGCTTGCTACAATTTCCTTGAGAGAAAATTTTAAATCCAAAAGGATTATAAGAATATATGTATCATAAGAAATTATATAAGAAAAGGTTTATGTTACTAACATTCTAAAGGTAAAAAAAAATTCTTAGTTTTCTATAATTCTATTGCATGACAAACACATAATGGCATGCCTTTTAACCTTTTCATATATTTAATTTTTAAGTTCTGAAAAAAAAAGTATGGATAGTTCTGAAGAAAAAAAATTATGATAAAAACTTTTAATAAATGTGACTATCAAAGTAATAATATAACCAATTTGATTGTTACATATGAAACTCAACAAAACCCGTGCATCGCACGGGTTAGAGTTAGTTCAACCTAAAAATAGAACTCAGGTCCATCCAATTTTTGTGTTCCATTTTTTATGTCCTTTTAACATGCATGCTGCCCGTGAAGTTTTAATTGCTTTTCGTTTCCTGTGATTTTTTTTTCTTTTCTGGCTGTTTATCAATGCTGGCTGTTGTAAATATTTCTCTTTGCTTTTGTGAAAGGAAAAAAATAAAACCCTTTCATAAAAAGAAAACTTCTATGCCTACTCTCCGATTCCCAAGTGGCACTCTCACCAGTTGATCCAACCCAAATCACTTTAACCAAAACGATCTCCTTGTCACGCAAACGTTTCACTTCCCGATCCTCAATCCTAACTGGCCAAGTCTCAACAGACAAATTATCTCTCACTTCCAAATCATCCACCTGAATCACATGAGACGCATCATACACATACTTCCACAACTGAGACACATGAAACACATCATGAAGATTCGATAAAGACGGTGGTAACGCAATCCAATACGCTACAACCTCAATCTTTTCAACAATCTCAAACGGTCCAACAAAACGAGGAGTCAACTTCCGACACTTCAAAGCACGACCAACACCGGTTACAGGATTCACTCTCAAAAACACATGATCACCAACCTGAAACTCAATGTCCTTCCTCCTCTTATCATGATAACTCTTCTGCCTACTCTGAGACGCTCTCATCTTCTCTTGAATCATCTTAACCTTTTCCGTAGTCTCTTGCACCACTTCCGGTCCTAACAAGGCACTTTTAACTGACTCATACCAACATAACGGAGTCCTACACCTTCTACCATACAAAGCCTCAAACGGTGTCATTCCGATGCTAGAATGAAAACTGTTGTTGTAAGTAAACTCAATCAACGGCAAACATACGACCCAACTGACACCTTGCTCCAACACACAAGCTCTCAACAAATCTTCCAAACTCTGAATAGTCCTCTCCGTCTGACCATCAGTCTGGGGATGATAAGCAAAACTCAACCTCAACTTAGTTCTCAAAGCAACTTGCAAACTCTCCCAAAACTTAGAAGTAAACCTCAGATCCCGATCCGACACAATACTAGAAGGAATACCATGCAATCTAACAATCTGCTCAATGTAGATCTCAGCCAACTTCGCCATAGACATACCGGTCTTGATAGGAACAAAATGTGTCAACAATCACCCAAATCGAATCATAACCCTTCACAGTCTTCGGCAAAGCTCCAACAAAATCCATAAAGATACTATCCCACTTCCACTCTGGCAAAAACATCGGTTGCATCAAACCCGACGGTTTTTGATGTTCAATCTTAGACTTCTGACAAACCAAACAAGCATACACAAACTCTGCAATCTCCTTCTTCATTCCAGACCACCAAAACAATCTCTTCAAATCCTGATATATCTTAGTCGCTCCTGGATGAATGCTCAAACTACTTCTATGACCTTCTTCCAAAATCCGTCTCTTAAGCTCAAAAACACTTGGTACAAAAACACGATCACGAAACATCAAAACACCGTTCTCACCAAATCTGACGTCTCCACCCTTGCCTTGATTAACTAACACCACTCGATCTACAAGTTCCAAATCTTCCTTCTGACCATTCTTAATCTCTTCCAAAATATTACTTGTCAGCTTCAACATTCCCAACCTCACACCCTCCGGTGTCAACTCACTAACCAAACTCAAATCTCGAAATTGCTCAATCAACTCCAACTCTTTAACCATCAAAGCAGACATATGCAACGACTTTCTACTCAAAGCATCAACAACAACATTCGCCTTCCCAGGAAGATAGCTCAACTGAAAATCGAAATCCTTAAGATACTCCAACCATCTCATCTGCCTCATATTTAACTCCTTCTGGTCAAACAAGTATTTCAAACTCTTGTGGTCACTGAACACTTCAAACTTAGAACCATACAGATAATGCCTCCAAATCTTCAACACATACACAACGGCCGCTAATTCCAAATCGTGAGTCGGATAATTCTTCTCATGCACTTTCAGCTGCCTTGAAGCGTAAGCCACAACCTGACGATTCTGCATAAGCATACCACCAAGACCCATCTTAGAAGCATCACAATACACAACTAACGATTCCTTCGGATTCGGCAAAATCAACACTGGGGCTGAAGTCAACCGCTTTTTCAACTCTTGGAAACTCTTCTCACACTTGGCATCCCAAACATAAGCTTGTCCTTTCCAAGTCAATTGCGGCAATGGCAACGCCAACTTAGAGAATCCCTCAATGAACCTCCGATAGTAACCTGTCAAACCAAGAAAGCTTCTAACTTCAAAAACAGACTTAGGTGATTCTCATTGCAACACTGAATCAAACTTTGACGGATCCACGACATTACCACCATTAGAGATTACATAACCAAGGAAACTCACTTCCCGCAACCAGAACTCACACTTCGATAACTTAGCAAACAACTTTTTCTCCTTCAAGACTCCCAACACCATCCTCAAATGCTCGACATGCTCTTCTTTTGACTTCGAATACACCAAAATATCATCTATAAACACCACCACAAAACGGTCCAGAAAAGGATGAAATATTCTATTCATATATTCCATGAAGACACCTGGCGCATTAGATACTTCAAATGGCATCACAGAATACTCATAGTGTCCATACCTTGTTTGGAACGCAGTTTTGGATATATCTTCCGCCTTCACTCTAATCTGGTGATATCACAACCTCAAATCAATCTTGCTGAACACTTTCGCACCAACCAACTGATCCATCAAATCATCGATCCTCGGAAGTGGATACCGATTCTTAATCGTCACCTTATTCAACTGCCGATAAACCACACACAACCTCATGCTTCCATCCTTCTTCTTAACCAACAACACAGGAGCACCCCATGGAGAAACACTCGGCCTGATAAACTGCTTCTCGAGAAACACTCTTGGTCAAACAATTAATGTTAACACCAAAAGTCAACATCCGATCCATACCAAAAAGCACGTCCATATACTTCAACGGAAGACACACAAGATCCAACTCAAAATCAACATTGCCAAAACTAACATGACACTTAGCACACATTAAAGAAGTAGTCACCGAACCGTTAGCCGGGGTGTCGATAATCATCCCTCGAGACAACGGAGTCACAACTAAACCCAAACGCTCAACACAACTAACCGCGATAAAAGAATGAGTAGCACCAGTATCAATAATTGCAATCAAAGGAGTACTATTGATAAAACACATACCTCTGATGAGATTATTCGGATGCTCCACCTCTTCCGCATTCAGTGCAAACACCTTCCCCGCCGCCTTCTTCGTCTTGGTACACTTAGTGCTGATATGCCCCTTCTCACCACAATTGTAGCAAGTGATCTCCTTCTCAACATAAGTACACTCAAAAGCCTTGTGACCCGCTTTTCCACACTTGTAACAACTCTCTCCCTTCTTGCAATCATTAGTAAATGACCCAATGTGCCACACTTGAAGCATCTGACCTCAGCAACATTCGGCTTAGAGCCTCCACCACTTTCTTTCTTCTTTCCTTTGTCCTTGTTGTACGGTTTCCCAAATCCATTACCCTTTCCTTTCTTATCATTCTGAGCCTTGTATTGATTAGCTTTCGCCCTCCCGGCATCGTCAAACATACGACACTTATGCACCAAAGTGTCAAAGTCTCGGATCTCCTGAATACACATGTACTGGTAGATATCGGGCCTCAAACCGCTCTCGAACTTCACAGACTTGGAGACCATCGCATCCTCCGCATTGATGTACGGATAAAACCTCGAAAGCTCTTCAAACTTGGCAGCATACTCGGCCACTGAACGGTTCTCTTGCTTCAAGTTCAAGAACTCCACTTCCTTCTTGGTCCTCAAATCCTCAGGAAAGTACTTCCTCAAAAACGCAGTCTTGAACCTAGCCCAAGTCACAGCCTCTCCACCAGCCTCAATCATTCCCTTAGCATTGGTCCACCAATACTTAGCCTCCACAGCAAGTGTGTGAGTAGCTAATCTGACCTTCTGATCCTCATTAGTCACCATAGCACGAAAGATCCTCTCCATGACTTGCATCCATGTCTGAGCTCCATCCGGATCATACCTACCATTGAACGTCGGCAGACTGTTTCGCAAGAAACGATCAAGTCTCCACTCCTCAGCTTCTCCAGGATCATGATGACCAACCGTCGCCTGCTCATTAGTCTGAGCCAACACCTGAGCCATCGAAGCCAAAGCCTGCGCAATCGCCGCATCATCTCTACCACCAGCCATCTCACTTCTACACAAAACCAACCAACAGACAAGAACAACAGCATAACAAACAAGTACCGAAGGTAATCCATTACCATTTGTGTACAAACAGGAAAAATCAGTGCATACTAGTCTGGACAAGACTGACCACGGCTCTGATACCAACTTGTAACGGCCTAATTCTATTAAAGCAATAAAACATGCGAATAAAGCAGATATTCAAGAATTAGACGCTACGTCTCACATAATCCAAAACTCAACATGCATATCTAGATAAAATATCTCAACAGTCACAGCCGATAAAATTCATATACAAAATCTCCGACATAAATATGCCATGGCCAACAATACATCATCATACAAAATCTTCCAATGTCGACAATCAGTACATCTCAAATAAATAAAATAAGTCCAACATAACTAAAAGACACTGACTCAACCTAATCAGAGCCCTAAACTATAACTCCAAAATGATAGCGGAGGCTAACTCCAGCTATCCAAGCACTAACCGCAAGCGGACTACTCCTGCACAGCGTCTACCCATCCATACAGACAGGTAGGCGGTCAAAACCACTGGAGGTTAGCATTACATTAATCATAATCAATAAATAATAACTGGATATAAAGAAGTTAAATTAAATTCTCAAATAGTTGCATAAACAATTAACTTCCAAATATTCATTCATTCAACCAATCCAAATATTACAAGCAAGCATTCGCTTTCGCCAACAGACAACATTCACATATCACATCAAGATTTCATTTTAATATGCAATGCGCCTATACTCGACACATACATGCATGTGGTACCATACAACAACACTAGATGCCAACCGCACATCTAAGTAAGAGTACACCTCCTGTTACTATGTAAAAGTACACCTCCTTTTACATTTCACAACAAACTTCATATGATATGATGCATGGACATACAACAATGACCCGATAATGCACAACTTCAACATACAACTACCAACGACAATGTAAATATACACCTCCAATTACATTGACTAGCTCAACAACATTGCATTATCAAGTATTCATGTCCATACACATTCAACAAATCACAATTCACATATGAGTCATCATCACATAAATCATCATCAACTACACAATATCTCACAACAATCCCACATACTTCTCATAAAGCAAGCAAAGTGGAATAATACAACATTTATGATAAACATCATATTCAACCTTCAACAACCATTCATATATCCTTAATTAATCATATAAAGTCACTCACAAAAGATTTACAAGGTAATTGGCTCAAAGGAACCATCTTCAACAAAGTTCGTCTATCGGTAACTCATTTTTAAAATAATTGAAGTTATTGAACCAAACCAAGTAAACAAGATTCAATGCCTCAACTAAGTATACCTCTAGGCCACATGTGAGTGCAGTAGAAGATACTTTGGCGTTTCACCGGCCAAATGTGATGAAATCATGAAAAACTCAAAGGTCGTCTCACTTTATCATTTTTACAAAAGAAATCCCATTTTCAAAGCAAAACGTGTTAAGACTTGATGAAACCAATCACAACCAATTTTAGAAATCATATAAACATTATACAACCTTAATCCTACTTCAATTTCCGGAGAAAAACAAGTTTTCGGAAAATCGGCGTTCTTGGACCATGTTTCAAAAGTTAAGTGAATTTCACAAATCCAAGTCCAATTTGATTCAAATGAAGTTCTAGTAGGATTAAGATATAAACAGAGGTTAAACAAGTTAAAAGAATCACTTTGGAAGGCTCGGATTGGTCCACAAGTACATGAAACAAGAAATCAAAATGGTTGAACTGAGCCCAGTTCGCTTAAGCGAAGTCTGGTCCGCTTAAGCGAAATAGTTCCAGAAAGCTCTGGTCTATTGCGCTTGGAGCTCGCTTAAGCAAAGTTCATTAGCCCAGAAATTCAACTTTCGGATTTCAACCCCTTTTCACCCCAAAATCCCAATTTTGATCATTCAAAACCCCAAAACGTGATCCCAAAGATGTTTATAGGTCATATAAGCTTCAAAACACTTAAACATACATACAACTTGCAATCACAACATCAATTCATCAAAATTTACCAATTCACCCAAAACTTTCTCAAATTTCAACAACAACAAATTTCATCATCAATTCACCCAATTCATGATACCCAACGCATCAATTCAACAACAACACATCCAACAACAACAACAACAACATATGATCATGAATCTATCCACAATTCAACAACCACAACATCATTCATCCTCATTTCATTCAAGAACATGTCATATGCATATAAACCCATTTTGACATACAAATTCAACAACAACAACAAATTTATCATCCAATTCATGTACATAATCATACCATCACAATTAAACACGAATTTCTACGACTAAATTCAAATTAACCACTTAATGAAAGAATTATAGAATCTACAACTATTAATTATGATTAAAGTCTAACCCCCTTACCTTAATTCTTCAAAATCAACACTAAGGCTTCACTTTAGCTCCAATCCTAACTCCAATCCTTGAAGCTTGACCTCCCTCTAGCTCTCTCTCTAGCTTCCTCTTCAACCCTTCACTTCTCTTACTCTTTCTCTCTCTACCTCTTCTCTTAATAATGAAAAATGATGGTAACCCTATTTTCCTCTAACACTAGAGTTTACATAGGTTCTACCTAATTGGGCACAACTCACAACACCTTAATGGGCCTAACCAATTTCTATTCTAACAAAAAATGTTACTACTCACTTAACGGTAAAATGTAATACAAACGGTCACTTACCGGTAATAAAACAATTCACTACAACTCCCTAGCACTTAGTAAAATAACCACTCTCACCAAGCACTAAAAATAATACTCATCAAAATTACTAAATTACCCCTACTCAAAAAATGACCAAAATACCCTTCTAACACCGAATTCTACAAATCCCAACCAAAAATATACACAGAGGCAAATAATTGCATACAAGCACACACAAAAGCAATTAAATAAATAATAAAATAAATATAGCAAAAAATCGGGCTGTTACAATCTCCAAAGTTGTTCTATGATCTGTTCTTGAGGATATAAAAAACTTGTTTTTATGTTCTATCCCATTGGAGTGGAATGACATGGAAGCCATGCTGTAGAACCGTTCTCCATGGGGAACTTGGTAGAACTCTGTTTTCTGCAATTCCTGTCAGAAAAAGAAGAAAACAGGAGAGAGAGAGAGAGAGAGAGAGAGAGAGAGAGAGAGAGAGAGAGAGAAGTTGGGTGTAGTGGGTTGGGAAAGGAAAACTGAGTGGGACCCACTTAAAATAAATTAAGAACAAATATTGTATTTTTGCATTGGAGTAAAACTACATGGTCGTTCTTGAATCCTCATGTGGCAATTATGGACCCACCAAAATGCTTGAAGAACACAAATCTTGTTCTAGCATTGTAGATGCTCTTATAAGCACCACTTTTCTCCAACCCAGCACCTCAACATAAATTATTAAATAGGTCCCACAAATAATTTTATATCATTACATTTTAACATTTATTTATTTATTAAGATTTATTAAATGGGACCCATGAAAAATGAAGAGAGTGAGGGTGCTTCCATAGCCACACTTCTCCATAGCTATATTATTCTTCACAATGGGGGTGCCTATTTAATGTGGTGCTAAATAGGTGAAGCACCCACCATTGTGGATGGTTTATGTTGGTTATAATTTTTTGGCTTAATTAATGCTTTGGTCCCTTAACTTATTTTTGGATTTCAATTTGGTCCCCTAACTTTAAACTGTCTCAAATTGGTCCCTTAAATCTTACACCGTTTACTATTATGGTCCTCTCCGTTAGTTTTTTTGTAAAAACTGTTAACCTTTATCACATGTCAGTTTTGATTGGTGATCAATGGTTGGATTTGAAAAGCACACATGGCATAATGTGGACTCACAACACATGATAACTCCCTCTTCATCTTCTTCTTCACACCAACGCCACCATCTCCTTTAGCAAACCCAGAAATTTAAAAATTCAACAAACCCCAGAACTATCTTTCATCAAATCTCACTTCATCTTCATCAGATCTCTCTTGATTCATCAACCACGCTATGTTTTTTTCTCCTTCACTCTCTCACATGTATCACCACAATCATAATCATGATGAACCACACTACAGTTCTTCTCTGTCTCTTCCTCCTCTCAATGGTCCAAAAACAACAACGATCGATGTGGCCCAACTTCTTGGAAATTCATCTTCTGCGACGGTGACAGAGTTTCATAGATTCGAACTCGTGATTATCGGAACTAAGAAATTCAGACACGATTCGAGTGATACAACCACGAATTGGAAAAATGGAGAAACTCAGACACGATTCAAGGGATACAATCAAAACTTGTGAATTGGAAGTAAGAAATTTGAATTCAATTGAAAATTGGGGAGTGGAATTAGGGTTCTGAAGAGGGAAGACGTGAGGGAAGTAAGAAATTCGAATTCAATTGATGTTTGAATTAAGTTTGAAATGCTACGATTTAAATCTGAAAAGGGAAGAAAATGGCGATGGTGAGGGTGAGGATGGCGCGACGGAGGAAGTTGATTGCGGCGGTGAGGGTGATGATGGCACGCGGAGGAGTGAAGTGTTGATGCTGTTGTTGATGGCTTCAGATATGTTAGCTTCTATGAAGTCAATAGCTGTTATGCACCAGTAGATAAGCGGAAAAAAAAATCCAATGTTTTGAACAATTATGTTGATGTCTTGAATAAGTTCAATGTTACATGTATTGTTCTTTATTCAATTCAATGTTAGTTTGCATAATATGGGATTAGTTCAAAGGTATATATTCTGATCAAGAGAGATCTAATGAAGATGAAGTGAAATGGTGGCGTTGGTGTGAAGAAGAAGATGAAGAGGGAGTTATCATATGTTGTGAGTCCACAGTATGCCATGTGTGCTTTTCAAATCCAACCTTTGATCACCAATCAAAACTCACAAGTGGCAAAGGTTAACAGTTTTAACAAAAAAACTAACGGAGATGACCATAATAGTAAACGGTGTAAGATTTAAGGGACCAATTTGAGACAGTTTAAAGTTAGGGGACCAAATTGAAATCCAAAAATAAGTTAAGGGATCAAAACATTAATTAAGCCTAATTTATTTTTTTTTTTGACAAAATTATGTTGGTTATAATTTTAATGTTCATTTCAGAGGATCAAATCTACGCACATTTTACCGTAGGGGGCCGAATTAAAGCCAATGTAGGGGGTCAAATTAAAGCCAGAATAAATGTTTGTATTGACTGACCCAATACATAATTGTTGACTAAGTATTCGATGAAAATTTGAGAGTAGCATATTTTACGTCTTAAACATATACCACGAGATCAATCCATTGATGTTATAATTTAAATAAATCTAAAAAACAATAAGAACAAATTAGAAGAAAAATATTAGAAGAAAAAAATTAAGAAAAATGTAAACATGGGGCAGCCCAAGCCTGCACCTAGCGAACACACGTTTGTTTGCTTAGCTAATAAGTTAAACCAAATTAAAAACAAATCTAATTGGATTTAAAACAAGAAATAATAAATCAATTAAAATGGAAAGAATTAATTTTAGGAGAAAATTTTGCCAATCAACCAACCTTACATGCATCATAAGAAATCTACATAAATAGGGAGGAGAGTGTGTGAGTGAGATTGTACTATTTGCACCCTAATTCAGTCAAATACAAAGAGAGAAAAGCAGCGGGTCTTATTTTTGTTTCATAGGTCATATCTATCACCTTTGCTATACCTTCCTTGCTCTCAAGGTACGAAAGTCAAGTTCCTTGCTCTCATCCTTTTCTTTTACATAATTTCTTCTTCTTCTTATTATTAATTTTGTTAAGTCTGCTGCAACTTAACCTAATTTTTTCACTCTACTAATCCCTTTTGCAACAACTCAATCCTAAAATTTTGGCTCTAAATTTGCATCATTAAATGTTAATCCTCAACCCTAAAATTTTGCGTCTAAATTTGCATCATTGGTTTGTGATTATCCATGCTACCTCAACAAAAACCTTAATATTTTTTTTTTACCTATCCATGATTTTTCTTGAGGTTCGTTCCCATTAAACCTTTCTCTCTTCCTTCTTTGTTTTTTCTTCACCACTTTCCATATAAATTCACAATCATTTCCCTCTTTCTTTTTTCTTCACTACCTGAAATATTATTGCTTCCAAAATAGATATACAACGTTAAAAAAATTCCCTCCAGAAATCTCTCTTTTTTTTTGAAAGGTCTCCAGAAATCTCTCTATTCAGTACTTAAGTAATTAAATTAAAAAACAGAAATTTGAAGTAACCTCTCCCTTTTGTCTGAACGTGGGCTTATATTATGCTATGCCATTTAAACTTTTTACCCACTACCTCACTCCATTTTTAATTTAACAAAAAAAATTACGGTAGCTAGCTAATCTCTCACATCCCCTATATCATATTTGCATATATCCCACTCACCAACCCACTAAGCCACTTCCGTCCTAACCGTATCAAGCAAGTACAATTTGTATATAACAATTTTTTTTTTTTTTAATTTAAACTTTCTCATTTAACACAGTAGCCATTTTAATCAAGGTTACTTTTTCCATTTCCTTCATACACATTGTTTGTTATTTTCATATAGGAAGATGAATTAATCAAGTGCAAGCACAAAGAGTAACTATTCTTCATCACATTGTGTCTTTTGTTTTCTTGGTTTGAACTTGCAGGTTGTGTTTATAAAAGCCACAATTGAATATGAAATATTTTAGTGGCGCCTCAGTGTTATATTGTAAGATTCTTCCTTTTTTTTACTATTTTTCTTTTAACATATTTGTTGTTTTTGGAAACCAGATTCATAATATTGACAGTATATATGAAAGCTTGAAAGGGTGAAACTTATTCTACAATGGAGCCTTTCAAATGTGCCACACACATTGCATGATGGCAATATATCAGATGTTGTAGCCCACCTTCAATAAAGGACCCATTTATTTCATCTATTATTTTTTAGTTAATCATTGTATTTTTTTTTAATTGGATTGTTTAAGTGTAACTAACGGTGTAAAGGTAAAAACCTTTTCTCAGTTTTCTATAATTCTACTGCAACAGAAACACATAATGGCATGCTTTTTAAGTTTTTTTTTAATATTTTTTTTATGTATTTTTATAAATTGTTGTCAATTTCTATAATTTCTCCAGGATTATAATTTCTTATGAGACATTTTCTGGGATCATAAAACTATGAGTTCAGGCTATAATATTCGAGTTTAGGCTAGCTACAATTTCCTATGAGAGAAAATTTTAAATCCAAAAGGATTATAAGAATTTTTTTTTTTTTTTGCTAAGCGAGGAGAGTGGTCAGACATCAAGAGGAAACATCGACATCCCAACTAGGTTGACACCCCGGGAAACCTCCATCCTATGCCGCCAAACTCTAAAAATTTATTAAAAAAAGGGGAAAATATGTACAAGAGGAGGGGGGGACTAGGCCAATACCCTCCGAAAATAAAGAAAAATAAAAAAAGCAGCCCTAAGGAAACCTGTAGTTAGGCAAGCCTACTCTATCCCGAAAGAAATCAAGATACAACGCAGCAGGTAACAAATCTAACCAAACAGATCCCTGCATAGTATGACCCATATTTGCTAACCTATCTGCACAACAGTTACCTTCACGAAATATGTGAGAAGAAATAACCTGAATACCAAGACTACGGGCATTATGTCATCTGTTTCGAAGCATAACTGGCACTAAAGAATGATCTGAAAAAATTAGCAAAGCGCTAGTGGAGTCACTCTCCAACCAGATATGCCGCCACCCATGAGCAGACGCATGCTCCATGGCTAAAATGATAGCAAGAACTTCAGAATGGTAAATCGATGCCACCCCAATGTTACAACAAAAGGCGCCAAGGAAAGAGCCCCTAGAGTCCCGAAAAAGACCCCCACAAGCCGCATGACCAGCAATGACGGAACCATCAGTGTTGACCTTCAGCCAAGGAGAGGAGGGTGCCTTCCACAACACCGGGATGATTTCTTTCACCGTACGACAATGAGTAGCAACCGAAAAAACATCCAACAGATGAGAGTCAGATGGCAAGCATTTCCCAGTCGATGTATTACCAGATAAAGCCACCCAGGAATGAATGCGAACCCTTACATATATAAGAATATATGTATCATAAGAAATTATATAAGAAAAGGTTTATGTTACTAACATTCTAAAGGTAAATTTTTTTTCTTAGTTTTCTATAATTCTATTGCATGACAAACACATAATGGCATGCCTTTTAACCTTTTCATATATTTAATTTTTAAGTTCTGAAAAAAAAATTATGGATAGTTTTGAAGAAAAAAAATTATGATAAAAACTTTTAATAAATGTGACTATCAAAGTAATAATATAACCAATTTGATTGTTACATATGAAACTCAAGAAAACCCGTGCATCGCACGGGTTAGAGTTTAGTTCAACCTAAAAATAGAACTCAGGTCCATCCAATTTTTGTGTTCCATTTTTTATGTCCTTTTAACATGCATGTTGCCGGTGAAGTTTTAATTGCTTTTCGTTTCCTGCGATTTTTTTTTCTTTTCTGGCTGTTTATCAATGTTGGGTGTTGTAAATATTTCTCTTTGCTTTTGTGAAAGGAAAAAAAATAAAACCCTTTCATAAAAAGAAAACTTCTATGCCTATATTTTTTTTATGATCAGTAATATAATTTTGATTCAAATATTTCAATTATCAATAAAATATTTGTTTTTCTTAAAAAAAAAACATTTGTTTTAGTGGTTAATTGGTTATGCCAAATTCTAAATGGCATTCTCCATTTATTTTTATAAATGGAGAGGATCCTTACTCGCCAAATTAGGGTTGGTCCAAGGAGTGGCAAGCAATCCAGCCGCCATGGACCTCACATTTTTTATACCTAAAATTTATTAATTTTAATTTGATTACTTGTATTAATTTGATTAATAATATTTTTTTAGGCCCTATAGCATATATTTCACTCTATAATATTACAACTTCTTGATTTATTAAATAATAAATCTATTTAATATTATATTTATTTTTGTGTTGTTTTACATTTTAGAAACCAATTAGTCTTAAAAAAGATGTTTTCAAAAAGCATAAAATAATAAAAAAAATTATAATTTTTTCATGAATAAAAATAGTTCTTTGATAAAAAAATCGAGGAAAAATATTAAATGAGTTAAGGAAAATTGAGGAAAAATATTAAATATGAGTTTAGAACCAAACTTAAATATAAAAATAACTTTTATTTCATTTCTTTTATTACAAATAACTTGGAGTATTTCAAATCAACTAAAAAGTATACTTTATTCATCTCCAGGGCCGTCCCTAGGTAATTGGAGGATCGGCTCTCATGTAAAAATAGGCCCCCTAATAAAATAAAAACATATTTTTTTTTCAAAGAGCAATTATCTATTTAAATTGAAAATAAGATCCTTAAAGACTAAAAAAAGGTGTTTATTGTAACTAATACATAAAAGATCAATATTCTAATCAATAATATAAAAATACAATTCAAGCGAATATCTTTATCAATCTTCTAGGTTATATTTTTCCTTAGTTTGTACAAAGCCAAAAATAAAAGGTTTATAATTTTTTTTTTTTAGAGAATAATTATAATGTTTGTTCTTTCAAATAAAAAAAATTATAATATTTGTTGTTAGAGTTTAACTATCTTATACAATAAGCATGGGCCAAAAATTTCAAGAAGTGTTCTAACAAAATAAGAAGAAAAAGAATTATATTATGTTTTCATTTGTAAATATATAATCAAATATGCTAAGGAGAATTTGGCTAAATTGAAGAGATGATAGATGAACTTCAAATCCATAAAAAATAATGTCAAAGTCAAAGCCCTGTCATACTAAAAATATTAATTATAGAAGCAAAAAGGAAAAGAAAAGAAGAAAAAAGGAAAAGAAAATCTTAAAATATGAAATGTGAGTGTTGAACCCATGAACCCATGGCCCAAGCATGAAATGTGAGTGTTGAACCCATGGCCCAAGAAAAAAAATTATAATATTTGTTGTTAGAGTTTAACTATCTTATACAATAAGCATGGGCCAAAAATTTCAAGAAGTGTTCTAACAAAATAAGAAGAAAAAGAATTATATTATGTTTTCATTTGTAAATATATAATCAAATATGCTAAGGAGAATTTGGCTAAATTGAAGAGATGATAAATGAACTTCAAATCCATAAAAAATAATGTCAAAGTCAAAGCCTAGTCATACTAAAAATATTAATTATAGAAGCAAAAAGGAAAAGAAAAGAAGAAAAAAGGAAAAGAAAATCTTAAAATATGAAATGTGAGTGTTGAACCCATGACCCAAGCATTAGCATGAAATGTGAGTGTTGAACCCATGACCCAAGCATTAATTACCGAGAAACTCTTAGGTGGTCACTGGACCAAAAAATTGAATTTGGTCACATCCAACCAAGGCATGACACGTCACAACAAATAAGAGAGAGAAAAGAGAGAAGCAAAAAAAAAAAACAAAAAAGAAGAGAAAGAAAAACGGGAAGAAAAGAAAAGAGAGAGAAACTGAGCAGAAGGTGGAGCAGCCGATGGGATGCCGCAGATGGGGAGAGAGAGAGGAGGACGATGGCAACGCCGGAAACAATGGTCTCACCGCAAGCAGAAACAATGATGAAGGCGACGATGATGACGACAGCAGTAACAACGGTTGACGACAGTGATTCTGCTATTGCGCGCATTGCTGATTCCACTGTCTATATCTCATGAAACACAACCGTTTCTGATTTGGTCACCGTTAGATCTCCCACCATATGATAAACAAAAAGTTGTTTGAATTAACTAAAGATTCAATTTTATTTTCTAACTAAATCAACACAATAATAATGAAAAAAATTAATTGGGTGAAAGATGATGAGAAGGTGTAGGGGTTAATGGGTGGTCTGTGAAGGATGAAGTTCAGAAAAAGGGGACCAGAGAAAGAAATTTGCACAGCCATGGAAGGGAAGAGGAACAAGGTTATGGCTCATCAATCTCATTGTCATCACTTTCGTCGCCGTTTTTTCTGCCGTCGCCGCCGTTGGTTCTTCCGGTGAAGCCATCGTCCTCTCTCTTTTGGCATCAGTTTCTCTCTGCAATTGTTGCTGTTTCCGGCGAGACAATTGGAGGCATGGCAGCACAGTTTCTCTCTCTTTTCTTTTCTTCCCGTATTTCTTTCTTTTTTTTTTTGCTTCTCTCTTAGTTGTTGTGACGTGTCATGCCTTGGTTGGATGTGACCAAATTCAATTTCTTGGTCCAGTGACCACCTAAGAGTTTCTCTTAATTACCAGCTTGCAATTGTACCACTAGGCCGCTTCAGCCAACATGAAATGTAACTAACGCTATATATGTTTATGAAAATTGCTTTTCTGACATTCATAACTTCACAATGACACAAGAAAATTACCCAAAAGCACCTAGCAGTAGTTAACTACCGTTGAGGACTCGGTAGCAGTTAACTACCGTTGGCCCCAAGGGTAGTTAACTACCGTTCATATTGATGAGAGAGAAAAGCATCTTCTGCAATTCACTTTCTTCATTCTTGTGAGTTGATTATGCACTTGCTAATGTTCAATCTCTGTTGGCACCTTCGATCGGGCTACCAAATCGACTCTATCGAATTTTATAAGCTATGTATCTCCCTCTCTCGAGGAATTGATTATGCACTTGCTAATGTTCAATCTCCTTCAAAAGTTGTTGAACAACTGCCTATGTTGTTGAAAAAGATGCATTATAAAAGAAAGTATGATGATGAATTGGCAGCTGTGATGGTTTTGATGACATATGTGAAGAGTGCATGCGAATCTGGATGGATGGTTCGTCAACAAATTAGAGTCGAAAGAACTTTTGACCATTGCTAGTGAGATAGGGAAGTTCCACTACACCCTTGGAGATTTGATAACTAACAAACCTAATTCTATCAATTCTGCAATATTATCAACTATAGTGGAAAAGTCCTACCCAAATTTGAAATTGGGTGCAATAATTGTGTCAATCAAAGCCAAGCCTGGATATGGAGCTTCTCTTGTTGACTTCATTATCACAAAGAACAATTATGTTCAATTAGAGAATCAAAAAATTTGTTTATTGGTGGCACAAGCTCATAACATTGACACAAATGCATGCCTCATCAGCCCTCAACAAGTGAGTTTTCTCCTGAATGGAAAACCCATTGACACAAGGTCACAAATGCCCACTAATGTGACTAGTATGCTTAAACCTGGGACAAATATTCTACAAGTTGAGGGTCAGTTCAATGGTCATTATATTATACTTGTTGCCTATATGAATTATGTTGATGCATCCTTGCCCGAGAAGCATCCACCTTCAGAATCAGATTATGTTCAGCCTAATGTTACTTCTGTTGATTCAGATGTTACAGATACCGTTTCTAGTGTTGTGGGCCTCACCAAATATAATCAAGAAGTTGATGCTCATAATCTTCATCTAATGAATTCAGTTGTTGGTGAATATGGGAGCTCATCCTCGTCATCGAGACATATTCATAGGTCTCTCCCGGTCCAATCTCAGACATTAGTAGGACCAAAGAAAAATTACTCCGCTACTCCTTATGTTTCTATGCCCAACCTTTCATCTTCCAAACTAAGTGACAAAGAAAGAGAACAACTTTTTTCTCGACCCCTGTTGAATATGATGCCTCAGGTCTCAGTAGTACAGAACCGAGAGCTAGCGGTAGTTAGTATGTCAGCCGCAACTCAGAAGCAAGCAATAAGATCTGGTAATGTGAAAGAACTTAGCAATTAACAGCTGCAAAAAATGTTGAATCACATCCAGCAAGGGGGTTCACAAGCTAATGCAGTTGGAGTTTCATCAAGGGGGGTTAAACAAGCAAGGGTTATGGCTTCATCAAATGTTACCAGACAAGGAGAGAAAAGAGGAGCACCGGTTTCTAGGGCCGATGAATTGAAGTGTGCTACTTCACAAATGAGTGGAAGAATTTCAGGTCAGCAACTAACTAATGAAATTAGGCAGAAGTTAATTATGCCGTTATCATCACAACAATTTCAAAGTTCAAGACCGCAACCAGCCCACGCAACATCCAAACTGAATTATGTTAGTAATTTTATTTCTTTATTTGTTGTTGTTGTTTGTGTTTATCATGGATTTATGGATTCCATTTAAGATTGCATTTGCTTTAGAATTTAAAATTGAGAACCACTTAATTAAATTATGCTGCGTTTCTATTTTAGCATGTGGACAACAAAAAGTTGAGGCGGCACTAACACAAACATTATTGATGCGTAAATCTATTGGAGTGATTTGGATTGGTAGCTTCAAGTTAAATGTCAATTGCTCTTGTGTAATGCTACCTTAATGGTGATGGTCTGATGGATTGGATGCAGTGGCAGTTGTTTTGCTGGTTTATATCAGTTGAGTTGGGATTGAGGGTTGGAACCATTAGTTGATTCAATTTGTTTAACTTGTTACCCTTCCTTATTTTTATTTGGTTATCCATACATGCCTTTGATTCATTTGGCTTGTATGCCCAAAGATATATATTTGTTAGTCGTTATAAAATATTCAAAGAGAAGTTGTTCATTTACTTCTATGCAGTCACACTTCATTCCAAATGTTAAAGGAATTTAATAAACATATAACTTAAGACAACTATGCACAGCTGCAATAGCCCAGGTGTGTAACCAAATCATGGAAAACTCTCATCTCCGATCCAACTTTAGTCAAAATGCACCTCACAAAACCCTCACTTCATAATCATATAAATTCTGAACACACTATAAGTAGTGTTGTATCTTTACGCTTGTGTTGTTTGTTTGAGAATACATGTATAACACTATGCCACTATTTTTTTTGTTTTTTTACCTATGATTCAGTCTTTTTTTTTTTTGAGCAACCTATGATTGAGTCTAAAAATATTATTTTTAATGGTAAACTTTTCAGGAGAAAGAATTGTTTCTTTCAATCTTACGAACTTACTTCTAAGCAATCTCACACTTCACATTGTCACACACCCCAATTGTAAAAACACTAAACTCCAGAATTTATTTTTAAAATACCAACTAAAGTATCTATGTCGGAGAACATATTATGACTATTACTTTTTCAACCCTATACCCTTCTCACGCACCCTATAAAAATTACAAACAAGACCTTCGAAAAATGTAATTCTAAGCAATCTCACACTTCACATTGTCTATCCCCTTTTACAGTTTCACTTTTTACTCTCTCTCTCTCTCTCTCTCTCTCTCTCTCTCTCTCTCTCTCTCTCTCTCTCTCTCTCTCTCTCTATCTCATCCCAAATTCTGAACTGCAAATCTGTCCAAAATTGGAGTTTTCTTGCTCAAAAGGACCGCATTTCAACCCTTGACAAACATCAAATGGAAGGTTAGTTCGATTTCAATATGCATGCAAGTTAATTGTACCGTGTTTTTTTCTTCTGCACTGAAGCAATCCGGATTTCGTTTTCCGGACCAGATTGTTCCGTTCCGGAAAATAAAATCCGTAAACACCCAGTATGATTTTTGATCTTCTGTTTTGTGTTGTGTTTGTCTACTAATTTGATTACCCTAATATGCATGCTACAGAAGGTTACTCCTCTACTCAGCGCGTAAGGGTGGCAGGGCATGCTTCCCGTAGGAGAGACTGTCTCCAACAGATGGAGGAGGATGGTGTTGTTCCGAGGCGTCGGGGTGGCAGGGCACGTCGTGCTGATGTCGAGCCTCAGCCGGAGCATGAGCAAGAGTATGATGAGATGGACTTGCAGCAGAAACAGCAAATGGAGGAGGAGCTTGAGGCAGTGGAGGAGGATATGGAAGACGGCGAGCCGCAGCGAAGGCGGAGAGGCAAGCGTGTGGTGGTGCCAGACCCTGAGCCTCTTGATGACTATCCCGGTGGCCCACATGACACTACCCTGCTGTGGAGGTACCATGTGCACGTGGCCAGGAAGGCGTGTGAGGGCGAAGTATTTATTAATGTTAAACTTCCTTTAATATGTTGTTAATCTTTGTGAAAATGATGTTTATGTATTGTTAAACTACCCGTTTTGTGAAGCCATGATTGTAAATAGTTGTTAATATTTGTGAAACTGATGTTTATGTATTGTTAAATTGTTGAATTGCCCTGCTTGTGAAGTCATAAGTGTAATTTGATGTTTATGTATTGTTTTTAATTATTTGCAATGGCATGGCAATTTAAAATGCATCAACAATGGAAAGAAGATAGTCGCGATGCATGATAAAAATACCACCCCTATCATGGTTGCACGGTGGTGGTGTGACAGAATGCAGGGCACCGGTCTTTTTTGGCTTCAGAATACCAACTACAACCTGATTGACCACAGTCTGATTTGTGGAGAGGTGGCACGAGGAGACTTGGGGCTTCCATTTGCTGTTTGGGGAGATGACAGTGACACTTGATGATGTGTCATGTTTACTGAAACTCCCCATTGACGGCACGCTTCTGTCCCACGAGACTGTCACTTGAGACGATGTTGTGGATTTGATGATAAATTATTTGGGGTCTGATCCGGGTGATGATCTTGTTGAGGTGACCATACCAGAGGTGCACATTGCCGATTTAGCTACTTGAGGAGGATTTTCAAGGAGAAGCTGCAGTTGGAGTTGGAGAATGAGCATGGTGTGACTCAAGAGATGCGGAGGTTGCGGGACCAGGTTGTCCGCATATATGTGCTATACTTGGTGGAGATCACGCTCTTCACTGACAAGAGCGCCACTGTTGTCGATATTGTCTACCTATGGTACTTTAGAGACCTTGATGTTGTTGCTGGATTTCCATGGGGAGCGGCGGCACTAGCTCACTTGTATATGGAGCTTAATAATGTTGCACATTGGAACTGCAGTCAGGTGTTAGGATACTTGATTTTGTTGCAGGTATAAATTAAAAATTATGTTTTGTTTTTTAAATGTAAGTGTTTATTGTTTGTATATTTATATGTGGTTGTCATTGTTGTAAGCTTGTGTATCAGCACTTCCGAGGTATGGGAAGCAGGATGCCTGGGCAGGATATCGAGAGAATCGGGATCCACGCGCGATGCTTTTTGTACCACGGGCTGGTTTGGGTACACCAGACGAGTACATAAACTATCTGGATGGGCTGGATCTGAGTGTCGTTGTGATGCACCCGTATAGAGATCATCGTCAAGCATGTCCGTTTGAGCAGGTCAACCTTTACTCTGGATGACTCAGATACGGTCTCCACATGGTGAGATATCTGCCGGAGCGGGTGCTTCGTCAGTTTAAGAATTGCAATTTTTAAATAACATTTGAATTAAATAATATAAATAAATGAAATTTTGGTTGTAATTAGTTAGAATTTCTCTTTGAGAGCATGTGATATTCACAAATTAGTGGCTAAAGTTCCACCGAATAAAATCAAACGCTTAATTGTAAATTTAGTCACCCATTTTTCTCCATTCATGGAATTGATCTATCCATCTTAGAATTTAACAATCTTGGCATCATGAGTGGCATCTTAGAATTTAGTCACCCATTCTTCTTATTCTCACTCTTTATATTTCTATTGTACTATGAAATCATATAATCGATAGAATATATGTAAATATGATTTTAAATTTTTGAAGTTAAAATTATTAACCGTAGCTGAGTTTTAAATATATTTTTTAAATCTTATGCAATTTTAATATTTTAGAATTTCTGTCAGTTTTAAATCTTATTCAACGGGTAACCAAGTTGTTAGCGTAAATTGTACTACAATTTTTAAAGGTGAGGTATGTGAAAAAATATACAAAAAATTTCATTTTTAAAGGTGAGGTATGTGAAAAAATATACAAAAAATTTCTTATTGTCTATTTAACTTATCTTAGGTTGATTGTGCTCCATAGATTAATATTTAATAAATATTTGTTTCCTTACATAATATATTGGATTAACAATCCAATAAGAAGGGAAATATACCGATTGTTATATAAAAAGACAATTGAGTAAAAAAAAATATAATAATGATATTTGGACATCATAAATTATATTTGTACACACCAGAGTCGCTCTCTCTCTCTTTCCCTTCTCTCTCCTATGAGCCGTCACCAAAACCTTAGTTTCTTCTCCTTCATCCATCAAATAGGGATGATTTAGGGTCAGTTTTTGACCCAAAATCACCCCTCCAACTCGTTTTTCTCTTTCCCTTTTACTTGAATAAGTGTTTTTCACATCTATTTCGTTTTTACTTTTGTGATTTCGTCGTCGTAGTGCGACGTTGTTTTGTTCGTCGTCTTTGTGTGACGTTGTTTGTCTTTCTTGTTTCATTCAGGTATTTATTCGGTTCAGATTGTCAGATTAGCTACGATCTAATGCATATCAAATCAATGACTTTGGCGTCGTCAACGTTGCAGATCCGGAGACATGAGTATTCAGGAGACTTGAAAATAGTCATATGTGTAGGCTTTTGTACTTTGTCGTTTTATGTTATTAACATAGATGTTGTGAGTTTGTTCGAGGTTCATCTTTTTGTTTTTAGAGAATTTGCATTATATCGATTTACTCTATCGATTTGAATGAATGAATATAATTTATTTTTTAGTCAAAAAAATTATTTTTACACACATTCAATGTCTTATTTTTTTGGCTTAATTCGATATTTGGTCCCTTAACTAATTTGTTGTTTTCATTTTGGTCCCATAACTCGTAAAATTAACATTTTGGTCCCTTAACGTTTGCTCCGGTTTTCAAAAAAGTCCCTGGCCGTTAACTTTAACCTCAAATGTCTATAGTGGATCAACTTTAAGAGTGGTCCACCATAGATCCTAGTAATCATTTTAATTTAAACTGTTTGATCTTTTTTATTAAAAGAGGACCATTGGATCATGCAGGTATATTTTATCTTACGATGTACCACCGACACATAACTTTTTTTCATTTTTTCTTCATCTTCTCCATCTTCCTCTTCTTCATCTTCATCAATCATATTCAGAACAACAACATTGTAACTGGTATTTGTGACATTAATTTTTTGATTTTCAATAATCTCAATCAATAATTTCCAGATTTTCATTAATTTCCAGAATTTGTAGATTTGACTTTTTTCTATTTCTTCATCTTCATCAATGCTTTTTTCATCATCATCCTCATACATCTTCATCAATCATAACAAAAAAACTCAATCATCTATAACTCGATCTCTGACGAGTTCTCAACCTTCGATTATGTCCACGTTTCGATCTCATCGCTCGTAAATGTCGTCGTCGTGGTTCCAGATCTGTTTCCGTCGGAGCTTCTGCTGCTTACGTTTGGTGTTAATTCACGTCGGATCTCGTTTGGTGTTGTTGTTGTTGTTCCTGGATTCTTGTTGTCGTTGTTGTCATGTATTGGTGTTGTTGCAGAAGAAAAAAAAATTATAGATGGTATAATTGAGGTCATGATATATGTTCCTGGATTCACGTTTGGTGTTTTTGCAGAAGAAAAACAAATTATAGATGGTGTAGTTATGGTCATGAGCTCATGAGATTTGTTCCTGGATTCACGTTTGGGTTTTTGTAGAAAAAAAATTCTTGTTTTTTTTAATTAATAATAGGAATGGTGAAGGGTGAATGATTCAAACAATTCTCTCTCTCGATTCACAACCTTCATCATTTTTTGGGGGAGAATATTACAGTTTGGTTTAATTAGAGTTGTTGTTGGGTTTTAGTTTTATGAATTCATCAACAACGAATTTTTTTCTGTGATTATGGTGTAGTGATGAATTTATGGATTTCCAGGTAAAGAGTAATTAATTGGGGGATTTATGAATTTTGGAAGAAGATATGATGATTTTATTTTGGGAGAAGAAGAGATGAAGATTTCTGGAGATGAAGGAATTGTCGGTGATGAAGGAATTCTGGAATTTTTTTTTAAAATATTGACATAGATATGAGGAAGAAGAAGAGAGAAGATGATGACAAGTGAAAGAAATTAGGTGCCGACGGTTCACTATTAATACAATGGACATGCAATCGAATGGTTAAAATCAAATCAAAAATTTTAGACATTAAAAAACTAACGGAAGGGACCAAATTGACTAACGGAGCAAAACAAGTGTAATATCCCGCCTGACAATATCGGTATATTACCAATCGATCGTGTCAGAGGATTAATATTTCAGAAAGCAAGTTAATGGAAAAATATTTTATGACATGTCAGCTTTTTACGGAAGAAGTTTCAGTATCGTTTTAAACACGTTCAAGGCAAGGGCAAAAAGGTAATTTCACGTGGAAAGGATATTTAATTGGTTTTATCCCAAAAATATCTCATTTCCTATTCTCTTTCTCTCTCCTTAATGTTGGAAAACAATTTCTCTCCTCCTTCTCTCTTCTCTCACGCCCTTCCTCGCTTTCTTTCTTCAATCCTTCTCTAATTCTCCTTCTATACCAATCATATTTTCTTGTTCCTTCATGATCCTCTAACTTATGGAAGCTTAGTCTTCTTTGATTCTTCCTTTTCTCCTTTCAAGAAGAGATCTAAAATCTAGGGTTTGATCTTGATCAAGAAGTTGAGGCTTTAGATTGTTGGTTTGGGAACTTATGTTGATTATGCTTCATGGGGTTGGTGAAACAAGCAAGAAACAACTATGAGCTAAGAAGCAAGAATTAGGGTTTGATGGTTAGTAAGTTCAAGTATGGTTTCTTCAAGAACAATCAAGGTCATGATGTTATGAATTGCAAGAAAAGATAACAAGAATGTATGGTTTGAGCAAAGGAAGCAAGTGGAGCAAAGCTAGAGTTTTGGCATGATTGGGCTTGGCACATAGTGATGCTTCAAGATTATTGCTAGGTGAGTTCCATAGATAGACTTCCCACCCTTTGGGATTATGATTATGTCTTGTATAGAAAGTATGAAATTCTAGGGTTTTATGTATATGGTTAATTGCCCTTTTTATGCCACGCATGCTATACATGTTAATACTTGCCAAATGAATGTTTTACAAGTATTCTATGATCAAATATGTACCAATATGCTTAGAGACACTTGGTTTGAGGTTTTTGGGTCAAAAATACCATTTTTAAGTGTTCTTGACTGTCATAACTCGCCACGGCGAGCTGGAAGGTCGAACAGGGGGTCCTGCTCGCCTCCTACTCGCCTAGGCGAGCAGCTGCTCGCCTCCCCCATGAATTTACTCGCCTAGGCGAGCAAGTGGTGTGTTCCGGCACTGCTTGCTCGTTTCAGGCAGATTCGGTGTTTTCGAACCGGGTTTTCTTATGCAATCTTTTATGAAAGTAAACCCCTCAAACCAAGGTCCTAAATGATGATCAAAGAAAGCATGATTCTTATGATGTAAAGCAAGTATTAAGCATGTTAGTAAGGCATGGCATATGAGAGAAATATGTCATGAATTGGGTAGCAAGATATACTTTAAGCAAGGGAAAACTAGAGCCTCGACATAGTCGTCGAGAACTAGCTAGATAGCAAGTATCCCTAGAGTGATAAGACGCGAAATATATATATCTTCGCACATGATTAAGAATAAGATTACAAGCACGATAAGTGTGGTTTGATTAGTTAATCCCTCCACCATGATTAGGAATGAACAAGTTTAAGTTTACCGCTAATCGGATCGACTCAAGGGTCCGAGGTAATAAGCAGGCAAGTATGAATATGTTTAAGTATATGTACGCCAAGACCATGACAAGTATAAGTAGGTGGCATGTCTCTTGCTATCCACATCAGAGGGATACAAGGGGTTCTCATTTTGAGAACGATTCAAGCCGTAAGGGACCCGCATGTCACCAAAACCGCAAGACTAAGTTTATAACCGCATGTCGGTGCTCGTGTCTCTTGTTATCCACGACAGGGGGATACGGGAGGTTCTCGACCTAAGGGGAACGATTCAAGCCGCAAGGGACCCGCACGACACCGAGGGAGTCCGATGTACGTACATCAGTCATGTATGGGATTGTTCTCGGGGTTACTCCACCCGGGGCTCTCCGTAAAATGAATCAAGATAATAATTGTTTGTTCAACGCTAACATAATGAATAAACTTAGATATGTTTATGTATGATATGATTATGATTATGATTATTTTCACGAATGAAAGCACATATGATTAAGTTAAGTACAAGTTATGTATAGAACAAGTAAAGTATGTTATGCCGATGACGATCTTAGGTTTCCCCTAATCGTACGGTTTAGAATCGTGCCATGATATGTTATGTTTAGGCCTCGATACGTAGAGCGTATTCTTGGCAATGCGGTCCTAGGTTCCCTCGGCCGCCATGACACATATAGGAAGTGAAGCCTATAACAAGTGAGATATGCCTATGACGGGTCTAGCATGCACTACCGTCTAGGAAACATGACCACACACGTATAATCAACCGTCAGGTTGTAATGTAGACACGTGGTGACCGTAGGCTTCCCCTGAGGTTACCTATAGCCTAGGATTTAGGGGAACTCACTGAGACATTATGTCTCATCCCAATCCTTATTTGTTTCAGATAAACAGGTTGGATGTCAAGGTAGTAGCCGGATGGATTTTTCAGCAAGAGCTCGTTCGTACAAGAAGCATGAAGAATACGGATCTCAAGGATGTACATGTTTTAAATTAGATAAGATATGATGTATTGATAATGTACGAACGCGTTTTGCTGTATATAAATTCATTCGAAGTTTTTATGTTGTATATTTTAATGTATCCAGTACTAAATTAAACGCACGTGCCAGACTTTCTAGATACGTCTGGTATGGGTGTTACAACAAGAGGGACCGAAATGTTAATTTTACTAGTTATGGGACCAAAATGAAAACAACAAATTAGTTAGGGGACCAAATATCGAATTAAGCCTATTTTTTTCTTTGTATTACATCAATTTATCATATATATCACACCACTCTCTTATCTTTATCTCTCAAAATGTATACACATATGCGGTGTCTAATAAACATTTAAAAATAATAATATACGAAGACAATAATACTCTCTCCGGTCTTTATTATAAGAAACAATTGACTTTTTAGGTTCATTGAATAATTAATGTATCTTATAACCAAACAAAAAAAGAATAATTAATGTATCTCGTTATAAATATAGACTAGATACATCCCTTACATAATAAACCTAAAATATCAATTGTTTCTTATAATAAGAACTAGAGTGAGTACTATTATTAGGGTGCATAGGCGACGGGTATGGGAATTAGCTAGTAATTACATGGATTTAACCGGATGAACAGTAAACCCTGTTTGGACAAAAATGAGAGCTAGTGCGAATTCAACAGCGTGGATTGCAATGTTGGTCCATGGGTGATGGATATATGCTAAAAAACGCACAATATTAATCTTGAATATATTCATCATTTTCTTGTTGATTGATTCAGAAGTAAAGATAAATGTTTGACCAAAAGGTTCCGCCTCAGTGGCGATGAAACGCAACAGGTTGGCCAATTTTTGGCCACTTTTAAGTTACTGCACAAAATCCCTTTTGATCTTAAGTCCTTCACATCCTCAGGTTGGTGGATAAGTGAGCCCATAAAAGAGCTTAACTCGTAACCCAGCCGTAGGAGAAACTAATATCCATCGACATGCTTGTCTTGTTTGCCTTTAGGCTATGTTTAGACTTTAGATTGATTGAATGTGATGGAATAAGTTAATGTTCCATTGTTTGGATACTCATTAATATGATGGAATAGAGTGGAACCTAATGGAATGCATTCCATCACATTCCATTAATTTTGGTTCCCCTTCAATTTAGGCGGAATGGTTAATTGCTTTAATTCTTGAGTTTTTAAATTACAAATATAACCTCATCTTCTTCTTTATAATATTCTTCTTCTCGAGTAGGGATGACAATTGGACCCAGGCCCCATGGACACCCGCAAAAAATACCCACGATGGGTAGGGTAAAACCCTGATTTTACGGGTATGGGCTTGGGTCCGAGTAATTACCCGCAAATTTAGATGGGTATGGGTGCGGGTAAGGGTACTATACTACCCAGCCCCGCAACCCGCATATACATATTTATATAATATAATAAATATTATATTTATTTTTGGTGTACAATTATTTAATTTATTTAGCTATTTAAGCATAAAGCTAAACCTAAAAACTGATACGGTAATCGTTTCATCCTTACCTTCATAAGCTCACGAGCTGCAAATTTATGAGTTAAATCAATTTGATGTTTATTTTAGCTTGCACTTTTTTATATGTATTTGAATGTTTTTATTTTAATTTTCGAGGAATATTTTTGATGTTTTTTTATTTAGCTAAATACTACGATATCTACTATTTTATGAGTTGCTTTAAAAAAAAAATTGGATCATAGTTTTATTTCAATTGTGATATTTTTTATTGTCTTTTTATAATTAAAGTGCGGGTAATGGGTACGGGTATGGGCACTTAGGTGCCCATAGGGTATGGGGAAGGGCACTAAAGTTGTTACTCACGAGGGTACGGGTTCGGGTACGGGTATTTTTTACAAACGCAGGTATGGGAAAGGGTACTATAGTACCCTACCTATTGGGTACCCATTGCCATCCTTATTCTCGAGCCTTACAACTTTATTCTTCTTCGCTTCTTTGTCGTACCTGTGCCTGGCTACTGGCTTTTTACAATTCAACAAAACTAAAAAGAACACTTACTTCCCTAAAAAAAAAAAAAAATGAACACTTACGTTAATTTAGAATATATTATATTTGATTATGTTTAAATAACTGGTTTCCTTTATTTATACACAAAAGAAGTTTTCGATAACCATACTCATATATTCCAATACCAGGAAAAAAAAAGATTTATTTTAATTTTTAGTCATACTTATTTAAAAGGTATAAAATTCATATTTGAAATACATTTTTTTTAAATATATTTCTATTATGAAATTCATTTTAATACATAGTACAATATAATATTGATATGTCTTGTAAGTACAACCTAGATGATATTTGCTATAGAATTGTCAATATTTAATAGAAGAATATATTTTAACTAAGGGTAAAAATGGAACAAAAAAGTTATAACTCATTCCATTCCGTCACCTTTCTAAATGACGGAGTTAGAAATTTGTTCCGCTCATTATAAAATATCCAAACAATGAAATGGCCTCTTAGCTCCATTCCATTCTGTTCCGCTCCATTCCATTCTGCTCCGCTCTATTCTATTCCATCAATCCAAAGAGAGTCTTAGTCTTATCCCATTTGCTCTCAGCTCCTTTACACTCATCAATGTTTTGCTGATGTAATCTTCATTAATGGGCGCATTCCTTACACAAATTTTATCCCAAACTTCTTTACATACCAAGCATCTCTATAAAAATCAAATGTAAGAGAAAGTTGACCTTTCATTTGTTCCAATTAGCAATCGTAAATGTTACAAATAGACATGATCTAAAAAAACCAACTCAAATAAAATTACTAAAATTTTTATTTTAGGTGAAATATTACGGCTTTCAATTTCATTTGATAAATTTTTTCGACACTATTGTGTTGGAAATATAGGTCTTGATAAAAACAGATTTCATAAAACATGTTCAATAATTATGAATCAATAGCGGAAGCAAAGAAAACATTAAACATGATTATGATTGGATTTATAACATGTTTGATTTATCAAAGATATTCATAATTAGGTGTTAGGAATACCTTGATGAAGTTTGACGACAGCCCTCTAAACAACAATGATCTGAATCAGAGAGGAGAAACCGTGATATGAAATACACAATATAATGTTAGCGGCGACTGATTTGGTTCTTCCTCAACCGGTACCTTTATGCCTCTAGTTCTCTTCAGATGGGGAGAAGAGAGAGTTTGTTGTGTCCGCTGTATTGGGGACCTGATGAGAACCTAATATTCTCACCTTACACAAGAGATAATTTAATAATGGAATAAAATTAACCAAGTTAATTTTGGTTCCAAGTGTTATTTTTTGTAGGCAATTATATAGCTGTCTTGTTTTTATCATATCTAGAGTTCTGGATGTCCGATTGAGGTGATCTTTAATGCGTTGGAAAGCTTAGAATATTTCCTAAATTTCTTATGTTAGACTCAATATCAAATTCAGCATGTTTCTTGGTGTAAAATGAGCATGAATTGGATGACGTGATTTTGATGAATGGGCTGATGTAAGAGAAGAAACAACACATTAAAGAAGCACAATGGAGCTGAATTATGAAAGTGTAACGTCTTGAAACTATTCAGCCATGATGATTAGAGAAGCAAATGAATCTATAACATCTCCATGCATTGATGCAGCCACCCACCTTAAAGTCATTTTGTAACCTTTAATTTGCATTAATCAGCCACCAAAACATTATTGAAATTAGTGGCTGCATTTCCTTTCATTTTCTAAGAGTTTTAGAGTCAAAATCATCATGTAATAAGCTCATATAAATAGAGCACGAAAATGATATGTAAGATAGAGAATTTTGATAAAAAAAGTCAGTTTATGTGAATTTGGAAGCTTTGCTTCTTTTTGGTTCTGGATTGAACCATGCATTGATCTTATCAAAAAACCATGTTTCTTGTGGCGATCCTCTACCAAATTAAACATCTTCCTTGGATTGGGAATTTGTTTGATTACTATTTCTCTCTATTTCCACCATTATTCACTTTTTATTATCATATTTTATCCAACATTCACAAAAATACAAAACTAAAATTACAACCTTTCTTTTGTCCTTCATCAAGTGGTATTCAGAGCACGGTTTCGTTTGTGAAAAAAAAATTGTTTCAGTTTTGAAATTCGTTTCCATTGTTATCATTTCTTTTCTTCATTTTAATCCATCTTTGTTTGTTAGAAAAAAATGGAAGGATATAGTGACAAAAAAAATTAAAGTTCCATTTTTTCGAGGTCAAAGAGATCCAGATGCATATTTAGAGTGGGAAACAAAAATTGAACAATTTTTTCAATGCAACACTTACTCTAATGTTCAAAAAGTGCAGGTTGCAGATCTTGAATTTAAAGATTATGCATTGGTGTGGTGGGATCAAACTATCAAGGAAAGAAGGAGGTATGGAGATCCACCGATTGAAACTTGGGAGGAAATGAAAAGAATGATGAGGATGCGTTATGCACCTTTTTATCATTTTAGAGAAATTCAAAGAAAGAAGGTGGAAAAGATAGAAGGTGAAAAAATATTGCAAAGAGAAAGGGAAAAACAAAAAAGAAAGAAGGAAATGATGGCAATAATTGATAGAGGAATGACTGATATATCTAAAATACTAGAGGAAAATCTCCTTTAAATCGAAAATCATTATATAGAGCCTAAAATAAATGTTGAAGAAAAAGAGAGTCTCATTGTAAAGGAAACTAGCGAAGAAGAATGTGAAAAGGAAAGAGAAGAGACAAAAGAAGGTGATGAAAAAGAAGTAGAGGAAAAAGGAGAAGAAAAGGAGAATGAGAAGGAAAAGGAAGAGAAAAATGTTTGGAAGTTTTGGCCTACTATCACATTAGTACCTTTTTTTAAGTTGGTTTGTGTTTTCAAATGTTGGGATTCTTCTTCTAATATTGTTCAATTGCCTAACATTTCTTTATGTCATGAAGGAAACAAAGTCAATGATGTTGGAACAAAATGTGTTTAACAATGAACCTTAATGAGTTTTGATGATAACAAGGTATTAAAAATTGTAAATTGGATTAGCTAATATTTGTTCAAGTGTACAGGACCATAGTTAAATTTTTACATCATTAATTGGTACTGAAGAACAAATAAAGAGCAAAAGAAATCAACAATTTGAAGCTTAGACGCCCCTGAAGGCAATATGCTCCAGAAGATAAAAAGCGCTCCTGAAGTCAATTTGCTCTTGAAGAGAGAAAAGCGCTCCTGAAGTCAAGTGCTCCTGAAGACTAGAAGTCCTGAAGCGCCACGTCATCATCTGAAGCTACAACATCAGAAGCTGCCTCATCAGAAGCCATTTCACCAGAAGCTGAAGATCAACTGGATTTGCAAAATTTAAGGATTCAAGAGTTGTTTCATGGATCGAAATTCATCAAAGGACAGCAGAAGATTAGTGGAACTTTGCAACGGTCATTTCAAAGGTGTTTGAAGGCATGTGCTTGCAATTTGGACGAAAGCGTTGATATTGTACTATTGTACGAACTGTACAACCACCTTCTCCACTACTCTATTTTGTGTCCACGCTACAAGACAAGAAAACAACTTCAGAATACGGCTTCGCCTGCAAAGATGTTCCTTTGGATTAGGAATGGATTTCAAATTGGTTCTTCATAGGACAACAACCAAATCAGGCAAAAGATCATTGGTGAAAGATCAAGCTTCAACAACGACTCTTTGATGTGATGGCAATTTCACAACGTCTCTTTCACACCTCTATATAAAGGAGTGAAGACTTAGAGATTTGGTAATGCTGAACGAAAGACTCAAAACATTTTTACAAGTGTCAAACCTCTGCTGAAATTGTTCTGCATTCACTTAGAATTTCTGTTCCTCAAGTTTCATCTTAGAAATTCTTAAGTTATTGAGTCTGTATCTGATTTGTATTGTGAGCACCTCTGATTGTATATCAAGTGTTCAACCCCAAACAATTTTCTGTGTAATCTTGTTTGTCTAGAAGTCTCTTGCAGTTGTGCTTGAGCATAGAAGTCTCTTGATTGTGTTCTTGAGCATAGGAAGACTCTTGCAAAGTGTGCTTGAGCAAAGGAAGTCTCTTGTTGTGTGCTTGAGCAATTGTAATCAGATATTACATTCTAGTGAACTCTCCTTGGAAGTGCAAGGGGGACATGACTACTTCCGGTTTGTGGAAGGAACCTGTATAATTGCTTTGTGTCTTTCTTCTTCTCTCTCTGTTTTATTCCGCTGCGTTCAGATTCTGATTATCACTTCAAAAGCGGTATCACTTAGCTTCTGATCAGTGTGTTCAGTTCTTAGAGAAACGAAGAATTTTTAAAAACACAATTCAACCCCCTTCTTGTGTTTTTCTCACCTTCAAAGAAACTTTTTCTCAACAAGTGGAAGGAAATTATGTGCTTTGGAAAGATGATCATGTTCACAAATCACAAGGGGGAGAAAATCCAACAAATTCTATCAATCAAAATGAGGAGTTTTCTAAAGCGGAAATTCCATGTGATGAATTCTATAGAGTTATTTTTGACCCCGGAGGTAATCAATCTACAAATTCGAGGTCGATTTCTCTTGAAGAGGGGGAGTATGATGAGAACCTAATATTCTCACCTTACACAAGAGATAATTTAATAATGGAATAAAATTAACCAAGTTAATTTTGGTTCCAAGTGTTATTTTCGTAGGCAATTATATAGCTGTCTTGTTTTTATTATATCTAGAGTTCTGGATGTCCGATTGAGGTGATCTTTAATGCGTTGGAAAACTTAGAATATTTCCTAAATTTCTTATGTTAGACTCAATATCAAATTCAGTATGTTTCTTGGTGTAAAATGAGCATGAATTGGATGACGTGATTTTGATGAATGGGCTGATGTAAGAGAAGAAACAACACATTAAAGAAGCACAATGGAGGCTAGATGGAGTTGAATTATGAAAGTGTAACGTCTTGAAACTATTCAGCCATGATGATTAAAGAAGCAAATGAATGTATAACATCTTCATGCATTGATGCAGCCACCCACCTTAAAGTCATTTTGTAACCTTTAATTTGCATTAATCAGCCACCAAAACATTATTGAAATTAGTGGTTGCATTTCCTCTCATTTTCTAAGAGTTTTAGAGTCAAAATCATCATCTAATAAGCTCATATAAATAGAGCACGAAAATGATATGTAAGATAGAGAATTTTGATAAAAAAAAGTCACTTTATGTGAATTTGGAAGCTTTGCTTCTTTTTGGTTCTGGATTGAACCATGCATTGATCTTATCAAGAAACCACGTTTCTTGTGGCGATCCTCTACCAAATTAAACATCTTCCTTGGATTAGCAATTTGTTTGATTACCATTTCTCTCTATTTCCACCATTATTCACTTTTTATTATCATATTTTATCCAACATTCACAAAAATACAAAACTAAAATTACAACCTTTTTTTTGTCCTTCATCAGGACCATATCCTCTTTTATATTGGAGCGTCATTAGGTTTCCCATTATTCCAGTAATGAGCTATCCAGACATCCACTCATATTAAGTCCATATCAATTAATTAAATATTTAAAATTGTGAAGGACAAAAATGTGTTTTTCACTTTTTGTAAACTATCAATATTAATAATTAGCTGGTAGATTAGTTTTTTCTTTTTCATTTTGATTTGGAACTTAAATATCCAACTTATTTGTCTCTAATCTCAAATAAGTTGAACTCCTCATATCATCTACTTTGCATGTTAAAATTTTAAAACCTAATTTTTAATCTTGTCTTGCAATTTTTAGGATTTTTTTACCGCCACTCAATTTTTTTTATGTAACCTCATCATGTGAGAGTGACACGATAAGTCAAACATGATTTCACATCATTGCCACGTCAAAAATAGACAAACACACTTCACTGTCATAACGTAAATGATGATGTCACATTTGAAGGAAATAATAATCAAAGATTTGGTGGGGGTGAAAATCCTAAAGGTTGTGAATTATGATGACCAAATTATAGTTTTAGAAATGAGATTAAAACTCAAATTTAGACAAAATTAGATAATCATAAATGCATTTAAATCATTTTTTTTCCAGAAAAATACATTTAAATATAAATATAAATATAATAGAAAAATATAAAGTAGAATTAGTGTTAGTACTTGAAATAATAAAATATAATTCAAATTAAAATGATCAAAATAAAGAGAGAAAACAATTAAATTTATTGCTATTTCTCTTAATTAACTATATCAGTTAATTTGTTTTTGAAAGATATAAGTATGTTGTGTTATTTAAAAAAAGTATGTTGTGATATATCTTGTAATTATTAGTATAGTGCGGCAACAATATTCTGCGGAGAAGATCGAGAAGATGAATAAATGGTGGTGGTTCATCCTGGATGATGACGTTGTAACTTAGAAGATCATAATATACATCTTTCCTCCATCAAAAGTAGAGAAAACTCTTCATTGTTTGCTTCAAACTAAATAGGTTATCATATGTACCCGTGAGCTTAGCTCAGTTGATAAGAACAACACATAATATATCATGCAAGGTTTGGGGTTCAAACTCCGACCACCACAAAAAAAAAAACAGGTTATCATCTTTCCACAACAACTTCAATAATTGGTACGGAAGTTGGTTCTCCAACAAAACCACATCCTGAAACACAAGTCTAGGTTGTCCAATTTACTATCCATCCTTTTTTTCTATTTCATCAATTTTGGATATCTGTAAGATATGCAGCAAAGAACATCCATCGATAAACAACATTCACGATAACTTTTCTTTGAAGCAGAGGAAGCGTTCCCAAGCTACATATGTGAAAACATCGTGGGCAAAATGACTCATCAGTTCTTTTGTGTAGATCTTGTGGATTGAGATTGGTGTTTTGGATGTATTTTACTTCCCACATAAGCTTGTACTGCTCTCTTAACTCCAGATTTGGACGACCATGATGGATGGGACCGAATGACACAACCTTTGGTGAGTAATGCGTCTCAAAATCTTTTCGATATTTTTTGAAGATCATTTGCTACCTGTTGTAAATATTAGAATGTAATGAGACTCATCAAGCAAACTCATTAGAAATATTAGATTAATCTCTATTTAAACAAGTTAAGTTTCAGTATTGTAATTACAACTTTGAAATAGTATTCGGAAAATCATTTCACAATTCTACACTACCTTTTGTAATTTCGGGGCTGTTGAATATTGGACTAGTCTTTGATTTGTTTCTCGCAGCTCGCCAAACCTATGTTCAAGGGGGGTATACGCACTCATCTTTGCACAAAGCTTGGTTGTGGTGTGTAGTAAGTAAACCTTACAAAGCTATATATAGATATTAATATGCAGATTAATTAATTAATTATATGAACCCAAAGTACCTTTTTGTTTGAGTCAGAATCCGTTGACATCAGATGTCAGGTGTCAACGAATTTGTTAACATCAAATCACATCTGTTGATTTAATTTAATCCAAAGACTCTTGTTAATTCACTTAGCAATGCATGTTAACCATCGCCTACATGATCTTTTATTCCATATGGTTTTCTATCTCCTTCGCGTGGTTGCACATGCTCAAACATTTCACCAATCTAATGTGCTGCTCATGCAAATCAAACTGACGTATTTACCCACTTTCAACCACCGCATTTAAGAGCACCGACAGCCACCTTCTGATCAGGTACGATCAGGAGTCATATGTAAATTGTTGAAACATATAGAATCAATTTCATAATTTAAAGAATTATAAAGATCAATTTGAGATTCACATTGTATGAATTAAGGAAGAAATTACAATATCTAGTTTTTAGGTGGTAATTAAATTTTCTACACTTACTTTTGACAACAACAAAAAAAACTTTTAAAAATGTATTTATTTTGAAAATTCACAAATTTTAGATCAAAACAATCTAAGTTAACATATAAGAATATAAATTACCCCTAAAATTACATTAACTCAAAAAGTAATATTTTGATACTTTAATTGTATTAATATATAATCAAACCATCTTCAAATATAATGAGATGCAAAACCAACCTTCATATATAACAACTTTTTTTTTCTTTTTTGAAGTAACTATTCATAATATTCATATAGCAACAAAAGAAAGTATTAAGTTCCTTAAAAAAAAGGGTATAAGTTGAAATTCGTTCACCCTATGCAATAAAAATAAAAATTAACGAAAGTTATTGTAAATTATAATTTTTTGGTTGCTAATTGAAAAATTAATATAAGAAAGTATGTTAGAAATTATTATATAACTTTTTTTTTTTGACAAAAAGAAATCATTATATAACTTAATATTAGAAATTAATATTAGAAAAAGTTGAAAATATCAGAAAATGCACACGAGGAATTGACACGAAGAGAGAGAAAAATTTGAAAAGTTGAAATATAGCGCGGAATTTGAAAGCAAGTAGAGAAACAGAAAACGTGAAGTGAAGCTTCTTCTCTAACAAACTAACAATGTCTTCTTCTTCTTCCTTTCCAACTTCTGAAGAACGAATCGTTGCTTCTGCTTTGCTTCTTCTCCATACACCATCACCAAAGTAACTTCATCATTAATTTTTTTTTCTTTCTGTTTTCTTCGTTTTTTTTTTTTTTATCTCCGATTAATTTTCCATTTTATTTTTTGATCTCAAGGTTTCATTCAAATGAAGTTCATGAAGAGCGAAGAAGCTTCAGTAGCAAGCGTTTCAGAGAGATTTCTGTTACTACTGATTCGGATGAATCTTCTTCAGCTTTCTCTTCTCTTCTAATCAACGGTGGTGATGAATCTTCTGATTCGGATGTTTCTTTCTTCTCTGCTACGAATCGTTATCATCAGATGAAGTTCAAGGTTCATTTCTGTTCTTTATATCCGTTTGAATAACCGATTCTGTTTTGAAATTGAATTTGTGAATTTAGATTAATTGTTTTTATTTAAATTCTTCGTTTGAAATTGTTGAGATCTGGTTTGTTTTTACTTGTTTTGATGTTTGAATTGATTTCAAAATGTGATGAGTGGAGATTTTTTTGAATTATTTTTGAATATTCAAATTGTGATGATTTTTGGAATCTGATTGAATCGATGAATTTTGATATGTGAAAGATTGCGAGGAAATCACGATCGAAGGTAGTGTGGACATCTTCCTGCTCCGGCGACCGGAAAGTGAAATCTGAGACGACGGCGAAGGTTTTACCGACTTCATTTTCCGGTGAGGCTACGTCGTGTTTGTCAACAACCTCAAGTGCGCGAAGCTTGCGCTATGCTAACAGAGCAAGCAAGTGTAGGAGTGTGATTGATGCTGAAATCAAACGCGAGAAACCGCCGGCGGCGAAGCTTCGCGTGAAGAATCCTGCCGGAACGCCACACTTACGTCGGCGCGGCGATGCAATACTGAGGTTTCTCTCTCACGGTGGTTGGTCTTCTGAAGTGAAGATCCGTGAATTTCTTGGTGATAGCCCTGACACTAGCAAAGCTCTCCGAATGTGATACTCTCTCTCTCTCTCTCTCTCTCTCTCTCTCTCTCTCTCTCTCTCTCTTTCTCTCTCTCTCTCTCTCTCTCAATATCACAGGAAACTTTGATAATTTGATTATTATTTCATGAAATCATGATTCAAATCCTTGGATCTACACGTTTGGTTTTGTGATTATTCGAAACAATGCTCTAATTTAATTTACTTTGGATTTTAATATGATTGAATAAAACTATAAGACTAAGACATGAGAGTTGTCACGTTTAATTAAATTTCATAGGTATAAAAATGTTGTAATAATGTTTATGAATGAATTGAATTATGTGCAGGTTACTTAGGAGGGATGCTGTGAAAAGAAAAGGCTCAGGAGGGCGCCATGATCCCTTTGTTTATTCGGTATAGATCAATCTTTATTTACCGTTCATTAATTACTTTTTCAGTTTGGATTTTATATAGTTTAATAAATTCAGTATTTAATCGTGTAAACATAGTGAATTATATAATAAGCTGTTACTTTAGATACTATAGTATTAGTTTATACTGCTTTCCCTGATCTATATAAAGAAAAACACTAACTAACATCCTTTAAGGAATTAGTTAATATCATTGAATTTTTTAATGTAGCAAAAAAGTATTTGAATTGTTCAAACTATCCTTCATTTGCAGAGTATTATTAATACAACAAAGTATAATGAACTAGATATGATTGAACTTTTATTATTATTATTATTTCTATATTTGAGATAGGAGCTAGTAACATCTAATTGAAGTCAAAGATGATTTCAGTAACCAAAAATGGAACTCAACGATGATTGATTAAGAATTTCACACTAGTCCTTACTTCCTCTGTTTTTATTTCCTTTTAGATATTAAGTTGCTACTTGCTAATGAATGTTTCTTTAACTTTGGGGTTTTAATATCATTTTACTATTTCCCTTATTGTTTTTAAAGAACCAAATTTTTTGTGACAGGTAACTGGATGAAGTTAGCAAAAGGAGGAAAGCTAGCTAGATGATTATAGAGCATTACACGAACAAAGATTCTGCCATAGCTCATAGATATATCATATATGGTATATGATTCAGTATATATATCCCTAGGGAAATTTTGTCACGTCCATTTATTATGTAATCATTTATAGATTTTTATGATGTCCATATGTGTAGTATAGAACTTCATCACTACCGTTGGAGCATCTATATATTGGCTCAGCTTTTGCCATTCTCAACGTTCAAAATATGTTTCTATATTATAAAGTGACAAATCATCAATAAAATTGATAAATATGCTTCGTATATTTGATGTAATACAACTTTACAAAGTCAGCACCAAAATGACAAACTATATGGTATGGCAATTTAATGATGGATTAGCACTCGAAGTAGTTCGCCATTATTAAAGTAATTAAGTTAATGTGCTGGTTTCAAATTTTAACACGCATATATAACAATTGTTACTTCCTTCAAAAAAAAAAAAAAACACAATTGTTACTCTTATTTTTAATTTTCGGTTGTTTAATGTTTCTTACGCTAAATAGGTTTGACTAAAAAAGTGAGTGTGGGGTTGAGTGACGAAGAGGTGAATAGCAAGAACGTAGAGTTAGTGTTGTTATACAAGCTATCAAAAGTAATAATAGTTGAAAAGAGGGATGCAAACAACATTCCTTCATGATTGTATTATGGGGGGAGAAAAAAAAAAAAACAGGACAAATTATGAGATCCTTACAACAAATGGTACACGGTTAAAAGGGTTGAGATGACAAAAACTGAAGTCTAGAACGTTTCAAGAATTTTTTTTAAGCAAAGTGGACAATTAGGCCAGTTATGAAGTATATTGAATTCAAAACCATTGATGCTAGTGAGCGTAATTTCCTAACATGTGTAGTTTTTAAGAGTCCGTTTGGTTTAAGTTTTTTTTTTGGAGAGGGGAGGGAATATTTTTAATTCGATATGTTTAATACTTTTAAAATGGAAAGGGAGGGGAGCAAAACCCCTCATCATAGACTCATTTATTGCTTCCTGCCAAATTGGAGATTTTTAGAGGAGAGGAAAAGTGTGCAATTAATGTCATTATTACCATGACAAAACTATCCTTAAATTTACTTTAAATACTTAAATTTTAGGGTTTTGTTAACTTGTGCCCTAAGGGCACAAGATAAGAAACTAAATGTAGAAACTTAATCTTGGAAATTGTGCATTCATAACCTTAAAAACTTCAAAACTTATATTTCCAATGCAATATTTATTTTTATATTCTATTTTAAGATCCTTATCTTGTGCCCTAAGGGCACAAGTTAACATTTTCCTAAATTTTAAGGTCAAAAAGGCAAATTAATTTTACAATTAATCCCCTCCCATGTGAACCAAACATGTTTTTGATTAAAATCTCTCTATTCTCTTTCCCTTCCCTCTTTTGAACCAAACATATATTTAACTAAAATATATCCCTTTGCCTCCCCTTCCTTCCCCTTCCCTCCATTAAAATCACCCCCCTTTCGATTCGTTGAACCAAACGAACCCTAAAAAGGAGATAAGGAGAGTTTTTCGTATTAGATATGATTTTATTTTATTTTTAAAAAAAAATGCAGAGTATATGATTGTTAATTTGAAAAATAAAATACAATAGTTTAATTTAACTAAGTACAAAATATTAAGAGTTGTTCTTTAAGATATCATTATTCATCGTATTAATTTAAAAATATTAAAAATATTTAGAAAAATCTATCCTTTCTATCTTCCTGCTAAAATCATATAATTTTGAGCTCTTTCAAAGAATACAAGTGGCATAGAACAAAAATCAAATGGATTGACCCAGTGGAGCATGACATAAACTTGTATTTGACGAATTGTAAATTCTAGTCCCGCTAGTGTATCTTGAGGGGAGATAAATGTAACTCTATTTGAACCTGCATGGAATTTGAATATCTTCAACAAAAAGGGGGCCTAAAAAAATATACTAACATAATTGTCTAGGTGTTTGAAATCTTAATCTGTTTTTCCTTTGATTGAAAAAGCTTTGTATCATATATGCTCCAAACAAGTGCAAGTTAAAAAAACTACGGATGCACGTTTGAATAGAGCACATCCTTCAATATTTTTTTTTTATTGCCAGTGTATTAAACCAAAATTTCTTGTTCATATATTCCACTGTTATGAACATCTAGGGTTTCATATTGGGGAGGCCTACCGGCTTTCGATGGCTATCGACTAGATGAGATAGCTCAATATGGACAATGTCATCTTTGAGATGGACCCAAATCTTATAGTTGATGAAATGAAACACTTGAGGGAAAATGCCAAGAGTTTGGGGTAATTATATTGGAGTGTATTAATATCGATCATCGATGTAAAACTCAGAGCCAGTAGTAATAGTGGTCGCCTTCACTCAAGTATGCAATTGATACAGAAATTCTCCCAGTCGGATTAGATGTGTCCGAAACCTATATTAATCTCCTTGGCATCGATATACAAGTCCTTCAAACGCAATCTGGTGAGAATTCTTTTAGCAGATCTTCCCTCAAGGAGAATAATTCTGGCTGCACATAAGGAAAATGGTTTATCATTCATAGAAATGCGATAAACTTTATCTTGTTGCACTGTCCAAAATAAATTGACATTTACACAAGTAGAAGCTTTACTTTCGATGGTGGTTTTCAGAATTCAATAATTCTGATATTGTGTGTAAGGCCCTATTGTCATCTTCTTTAGAGCCATAGTTGAGGGTCAGATTGTCAGGCGCAAAACTTACAGCTTGTAACTTGTTATATTTGATCAAATGAAGGAAGGGGTCAACCTGAGTCAAGAATATAAAAACATTAAGGTGATATAGTCATTTACTTCCACGAACCCTATAAAGAATTGAAAATTAGAGAAGAGAAGAACAAGAAAGATTCTTTGCAATCATAGTACTTCCTCTTTTGTGTACTCATAGAATTTGGACTTAAGCCTAACTCAATGAGGAACTAAACCCAGTCCATTTGATCCCAACACAATGAAGGTGTTGGAGGCTGCAATGAAGGCAGCCCAAATTTCCAACACAGAATTTGGTCGGTTGAACTTGAACCATCATAATTATCATATAAATATTTGACATGAATGTTTTTTCTAAGTACATTATTAATAAAAGTGTGTAGATTGCATCAAATGATGGATTCGAAAACAGAACAGGTTGCACAAGATCTTCAGGAACTACTCACCTTTTTTTTCTTTCTCTGTAAGCACACAGCTTTGGCACTATGGACAAGAGAGACAAACATTGAAGAAAACAGAATCATTGAAGTTGCCAAACAAAACAGTGATCTACGACAGTGATGGTGGCAATGGTCCTGAGATAAAAAGTAGTAATTAAGAGATGAAAGGCTTGATTACCACAGTTAGTCTGGATTCTCTTCCAAAGACAATCAAATTGTGTATTATGAATGAGAGCTCACCTTTAAAAGCAATATTCTGCAAAGAAAATGCAAGTTGAAAACTCTGGACTAGGACCTTATGAAAAGAATTCTGGAAGCAAAAGTAAATTTTTAGTGTATATGTATAATCATCATTGAAAGGCTCACCAACTCCCTATTAGCATTGTTTGTAATAAATTCATCTGCTGCAGTTGATTTGATTGCATCGTTGCCTTTAACTGGTAATTCTTCTCCGGATATTTTTCGTTATTATTTTACCTTATGGTTCCACTTGAAAACTGTTTCTCATGTCTTAGCTTATGAAACAAGGCAGCTGAAGAAGAGAATACATAGACCGCTCTAGAGAGTATGCTTGGAATACCCTGTGCTTTGGGGTCAGAATCGTCTGATAAAGACAGGCGTGACCGAGGAAAGACAGAGGTTGGTACTAGAACAACAGAAAAGATGCGATGAGCTCCAACTCATGTTTCATGATCCGGATGGACCATATTTGGGAGTAGTTGATGAAACAGTGCCTCAGGCAATGCCTGAGTTTAGCCGTAAAACTCGGTGTCAAAGAAAGTGAGCAAAGAGATACATAATGAATATTCACTCCATGCCTTGCTTTTATAGGACAAATTTGGTAAGGAAACTACAATTTGAGCAATTCGATATCAAAGAAAGTGTGCAAAGAGATACATAACATAAGAGACTGTCGCTCTTGATGTTGCGGTAATAGCGGAGATATTCTCCAAGATCACAACCATACCTTCAAGAATTGGGCCCACTTCTCCAACCTGTTCGATATATTCAGAGACTAAAATGACTAGTATCCCATATTAAAAAGAATATGGTCTGCATGCCTTCTGTCTTTCTTTCCTTGTAAGAAACAATCTTTATCATGCCATGTTTCAAGGCTTCCCTTTGAATTTGAAATTCTAGAAGAAATTGCAATCTTTAACAATGAATTTCAATGCAACATTTCCTATTCAATGGCTATCAGAGTTTCTTCCCTTATCTCATTTTACTTCTGTCACACTTCAATTCTAATAAGTGGTATTGCAGAAAATAATCAAACCGCATAAAATAATTTTCATTTACAAGTGGCTTCAACCATTTTAAATATTAAATTCTCTCAAATGGAAAAAGCATGGATCACAGTCAGCATGTGTTAAAAAGTTTATAATTTCATATTAGATTTGAAGAAGTAACAATTTACTTACATTACTGATATATGAGTGTGTTCACTGTTCGCCCATATATTGAACCTACACAAAAAATTGTATTTAGATCATATTTTCTCATAGGTCCCCACATGCAAATAATAGGGTATAGAAATTATTAAATTACTCTAAAAACTTCCATCTTTGTGGATAAGGGACTGAGGTTTGACTAAGAACTAGGGCAGGTCCAAAATATTATTTGACAATTGAATAACATGAAAACCGGAAACACAATCTAAGATTATATTAACAATTTGATATCTGTGCACATAAATCGGCATGCTAGATAAGAACAGGCTTTGTAAAACTAACTTCTGAATATTATCTCTTGATAATAACAGTGTAGATGCATTTCACATCACATATATAAATATAATGATGGACAAGAATGCTAAAAGTTACTATCCTAGAGTTACAGCCTCTAAATCAGTACATATAATCATGTTCCATTGTTATTAAAACAAGCATTTCCATTTCAAAAACATCACAATGTTGCAAACACAAAAAGGACAGACATATATCATGCTACCTAAGCTTCTGAATTGAAAGGCATTTGCATGTGAATTCAGTGTAACATAACATTAAAGTAGCGTTAATGATAATCAATCACTATAGTATATAGGCCTTCTCTTCATCCTCCAACATTAAATTAAACATATATAAGGACAAGCAAAACAACTTTTTGGATTTTCTTATTTGACCTTATAAACTGGCCTAAGCACTTGTGAAAATGTTTGGAAAGCTAGTGGAAACAACTTATGACATATACATAAGCACTTATATGATAAATGTGTCTGCAAATAGCTTATATGAAACCAGTTTACTCTATTTTATCTTTTGTTATAGAAATGGCTTATACATAAGCACTTATATAATAAATGTGTCTGCTATAAGTGCTTAATTAAGTTGTTTATCTAAACAGGATGCCTTAGGATATAAGAAATCTAACACATTAACAAAATAATCAAAGCAACAGACCTGATGGTTAGGAGGGAAAATGTTTGTGGTATTTTGTTATTATAGTTTTACCTTGTAAGAAATTTTGTGACATTGTGATAGTAAGATTTTGTGAGCTTGTTTTGTACTTTTGTGTAATAGAATTGAAATTGAGATGATTATTAAAATGTGTAATAGAATTGAAATTGTTGCAAAATTATTGCAATTTGTTTATGATAAATCACAATTATTATTTCGTTTTAGAATATAGTCTAATTACGATAAGACATGTTATTAAGTTTTTTTCTTTGACACGACGCAGTATGCTATTATCTATAACTTTTTTTAACAACTATAAGTTTTTTTTTTTTGTTAACCCTCGGATTCATATGAGGAAAGGGTCCTGATAGTCTGAAGTTTGATCACGAAGTAAGTAAAGTTTGACAATAATGTTCTGCTCAAAATCAACACAAATTCTTCTAAATAATTCGTCATTTGTCGGAACTCGTTGACCATTGAATCCAATTGGTTGGTTAAGTAAAAGTTTTTTTTTACGGTAAGTCTCGTTGACCATTGAATCCAATTGGTTGGTTAAGTAAAAATTTTTTTACGGTAAGTAATATGCAAATTAAGTACCGTCGTTCATTCTTTTGTTTTTGCCAAGTATGCTGTCTCTTTATGCAAATACCACTAAGTAAAAATATTTCACTAGAACAATCTTATTAAAATCATTTGTTATTAATTTTCTTTAAGGATTCAAAGATAAAACTAAAAAAAACTAATAACATTTCGTCTAATGAATTATTAAAATACTCATAATTTTGAACTAAAACAATAATTTTTTTTGGAACAGTGATAGTAATTAAGGAAATGGAGTGGTGTGACAAAATAATTGGCAAAGCAATGAGAAAAATGAAAAGAAGAGCAGAGGAACAAGACCCAGTTTTACTTTAGAGAGCTCATTCTCTTAAAAATGCCCAACATGAATTAACTCACACTCGGCTTTTTTCAACTTGAATTAACTCACGCTGGCCTCATGATCAAAGAGTCAGCCTTTGCCCAACAGCTATAACATCAATTCAAAAGTCAGTTTGATTCAAACCATCAAAAAAGAAATTTGTAGAGGAGAACTAATAAAGTAATTAAGCTATCAAAAAATGTTACTATTCCAACAGCAATTTAGACAGAAATAACAAACATCTTGTAAAGTTCAAATTCCTTTTCATATCTTGTTGCTATAAAACTGGAGAGACAAATGTTTATACGCTGAATGAATTTATCCAGGCACTATCCATTTCAGAAAGTACAATTTCTTCAATGTAAAATCAATTCAATATCAAATTAACACCTACGTTCTAGAAGTGCCACCATGTTCCCTCTCAACATGCTCCACAAGGGACACGGGATCTGTGAATCCTTTACTACACTTAGGACACGCATCAATGGTAACATTCGCAACAGATCGGCTGCCACTTCTTTCATGAACTTTTTGCACATGATCGATTAAAGTAGTGATCGAGGAAAACTTGGCACCGCATTGAGGGCATTGCTCCACTTGACCACTGCCGTTGCTCTTTCTCCCACCATTGCTTGATGTCCCCCATGCTTGGTTAATTTCACCACTCAACTTTGACATTCCAGCCTCAGCCGAAGCTCGAATATTAGAAGCGGCATTAAGAAAGCTTGTAGTCCATTTAGATGAAGAGGAGGTTGAACTTGAGTTGGTTTTAGACTCCTTTTTTCTACTCCTATTCATTAGATTCATAAAAGGGAAATTTGTTTCCACTTTTTTAGGTCCTGGACATTTGTGATCAGGACCAAACCTATGCTTCAAACAATGGTCTATTGTGCAATCCTTGCATTTAATTGTGTTTGAGAATACTAAGATCTCTTTGCATCCAGCTGCAGGGCACTTTTTCTTCTTTGTAACTTTCTCATAATTTGATGGGTCGCAGTCGGTGTTAACATGATTCTCCCATGTTATGTTTGGATCTTGCTCAGGAACTAGGCGGACTCCTTTAGCGCAAAGTGGACATATTACTACAGTGACATCTTGCTTGTCAGCTTTTGTACACCGATGTTTGATATAACTCCGGTGTTCCAAACAATACACCTAAAATGGGTTTGGCTTATACAGTTAGGTCAAATAAAGAGCTCTTCAAACTGAACAGAGAAAGAATCATAATACATAAATCCACAAAACGCAAATTCCCAAGAATGTCATCAAACAAAATCATAAGTAAAAACATTGTTGATTGCATGAACTTTAGAAGTTAAGGCACACCTCAAAAATAAAAATACAATGTCTAATATGTAACCAAAAATGAAAATCGTTTAGGACAAACAGAGTTTTAGTCGAGTTTCATCGTTTAGAGTTTTTAAATTTAAAAAGTTACAACATCCCTATTTTCTGCAATACCGTAATTTTGATAAACCGTTTGACTCTGCACCGTTATAGCATTGTAGCTGTAGCGTAGCAGAACTTGAACAAACCTCTATTTTCTGGATCCGCGACTGACAACACTGATTCCTTCCAATTTGTTCACATGATAGTTTGATGATATTTTTATTTTGTGGGTTTTGAAGCTTATTAAAATAAAATAAACGCGAAGCTTCAATTGGTTTTGATTTCCCAGTTCCCACTCATAACCATCACTCTCCTATCCTATCCTATAAAGGCTATAATAAAACTGCTCTGTTCAGAAAAATTACTTAGAACCAATTCTCATCCTTCGCTAGTTTGTATTAATTAAGTGTTTATTCGATAAGCTGTTATAGGGAGATAACCTAAGAGCCTGTTTGTTTTTTGAGTGGGTGAGCTTCAAACTTGCGTCCAATTCAAAGCAACAAGTTATAGCTTCTCAAAAGTCACGGCCAACTTGCATTGGAAGTGGTATTGAAGTTTATCCTAATATAGGCTAAGCACTTAATCATATAAGCTATTTTTTGGGGCAAACTAAAATGAGTTGAAAACAACTTATTATATCACCTGAGATAAAATCTAAATAAAGTCTTCGAAAATCGAAACTACCCTTAAATGGATACCGTAAACCCAAAACCCTAATAAAATCTAGGCCAAAAGTACTTTTCAATTAGATGTTTTTAACAAATTATTAAGAATGCATAGTGGGAAATTAATTAAACAGAAACAACGTGGACACATAAAAGTTGAAGGAAGAAAAAGAAAAGAGAAATTGGTTAGTACGAACCTGGTAGCAGCGATCGCAAGTGAAAGGCAAGAAATCAACGAGCTTGCAATCGGAGTCAGAGCAGTGTTTTCCTAGATCTGGAAATTCTGGAGTCCCCATTCCAAGAACAAGAGAGACAGTCGTCGCTTCGTCTGAATAAGTCCTCTCCTTGACTCACTCCTTCGCAATATAAATTTCCGAGTCGTTAAAAAACACCTCAAAAAAGTTTAATTTATATATACTTACACATTATTTAATTAATTTATTTAATGAATTAAAAAGATTATTTCAACCTGTTTGTTACGTACTAAAATAAAAATGATTTAAACATTGATAGACATGGCAACGGGGCGGGGGCGGGTTTTGACACACCCGTCCCCGGCCCCGTTTCACACTATCCAGCCCCGCCCCCAAACCCGGTGGGGATAGAATCTTTACCCCCAGACCTGCCCCCAACGGGGACGGGTGTCCCAGACCCGTCCCCACCCCCACCCGTGAAAAGTGTAAAAAAAAAAAAACCTCTCAGTGGCCTATTTTCAAATTTTTTGCAAATAAGCCTATTTTCAGTGGTAAATAAGCCTATTTCAGTAAGCCTATAATCAGTGGCAAATGTTTTGCAAATAAGCCTATTTGCAGTAAGCCTATTTTCAAATTTCAGTGGCAAACCAAACCTGTTTCAGTGGCAAACCAAACTGTTTCAGTGGCAAAAAAGCCTATAAAATCATTACAAAAACTTCTAACAATATAATTAAAACTAAAGCTTCTAACAAGCTTAGAACATCAAATCTGTCTAAATATTATTACAACTCATATCCAATCCAAATCATCAAAAGTCACAACAACAAAAGTTCCAATTGAACAAGTTAACTAAAGATCATCATCTTCAAGACGGGAGATTGCAACCGAACTACCGTCACTTATCGGCGGTTCACCTATGTTGAAAAATAAAAGTTAGAACAAAACATTTAACTTCACAAATTTAATACAAACTTTAAAGAGAATATACCTTCATCATCATCAGACTCCAATTCAGTGAGTAAAATAGCATTTTCATTTCCCACATTAGAATTAAAATTACCTATCAATAAAACACAATTAAACAATGGCAATCTTTAAAATAAACAAAATTAGTAACTAATTCAAATACATTCATATTCACATGAATAAATTAAAAATTTACCCGTGTTCTCAGCATTCCATAACCAACTTCTAGCACACATCAAAGCCTCTAAAGTGGTCGGATGAAGTCGGCTTCGATGAGGACTTACAATATAACCACTAGTGCTGAACGCGGATTCAGAAGCTACAGTCAAAACTGGAATCGCCAACGCATCCCTTGCAATTGCTTGAAGTGTCGGATACTTGACACCATTCAACTTCCACCACAATAAAATATCAAAATCTGGACTTCTCGGTAAAACTTCCTCATCTAAATAAACATCTAACTCTGTTCTAACATATGAAGTCCTAGCTCTTTTTTGCCTAAGCACATACAAATCATATTTTTTTCATAGCATCACTGCCAACAGTACCAACATTAGAATCCACCATTTGAGAATCACCCCTAGAATCATTGTTCATTCTCGCTTGATAATCATAAAGCAAGTCATAACACAATTGTCGGATTGACTTAACTTGATGATCAACATCATTTCCATAGAAGATTCTGTAATAGTAATCAAACTTGTTTAATTGTCTATTACCTCAAAAAGCTATACCCACATACTCTAATATTGTTAACCAAAATGTATAATGTACGTTTATTTCTTGACACCGTAACTTATTTCTTGAGATTTAAATTTGTCCTTTAACTTTAAAAAGTGTCAAATTATCACTTTGCTTCTTCAACTTTATTGTGCAATTCGTTTTAGCCATTTCCATCCAAACCGTCAAACCAACTCACCTTAAATCTATATGTGCCTTTAATATGGAGCATGAAATGGTATGTAATCATGGAATGTTTATAGGCTGATATTTTATCTGTTTTTCTGTCCTCGAATGAAAGCAGATAATGAATTTCAAAAAGAGAAAAAATCAAATGTGGTTGAGTGTGTTTGCATAAAGATGATATAAAAACTAAAAAAAGCGTTAACGAACTAAATATCAATGGGATTAAACTTCATTTTAATATTTAACTTGACATTTCAGATAAAATCAACAGAACTAAATCTAGTAGTAAAAAGTAAAAAACCTGTAGAATCTTCAAATTCAGTGAGTTGAGCTTCAAATTCAGTGAGAAGAACGAAGGTTGGGGTGCGATGGGCAAAAGGAAATTAGGTTTAGTGAAGGGAAGAGCAAAAGGAACTGCGGCTGAAGTGAAGTGAAGAGCAACAAAAGGAAATTAGGTTTTCTTCTCTTTACATACTCCCTTTCTTCTCTTTTTATTTTTTTAAAAAGAAAATTAGTTTGTTCGGATACAACCATATGAAATGAATTTTTTGTTATAAAATAAGTTCAATCTTTTGACACTTATTTTCTCTCTTCTCTAGAAAAAAATCTATTTTCTCTCTTCTCTAAAAAAAATCTATTTTTTGAGAAGTTGCAAATACCCCCTGCAGTTTTGCACTTATGTGCAAAATGCCTCCTGAACTTGACAATTTATATATTTTTTTATTATCCTTGACTCAGAAGATATTAAAGACAAACAATTAACTTAAGCCATTTTCATTGTTAAATGTCAAAATGAAATATGGAACTAGAAACAACATATGAAACATCTTATTAGGCCATTTTCATTGCAATGAGAACACCTTTGGAATCCACACTCACCCACCAACCTCACAATTATCATCTTCTTCATAATCACCTTCATAGTAGATTTTACAATTTCCATAACATGTTTCACAAGGAACAAACTTTATATCACCACAAGCCTCACATCCATCACCTCCTTTAATGTCATCAATCCTTTCACAACAATTAAGCAATTTCTCAAAGCTTCTTATCATCATGAAGTTTCTGAATTTCCTCACCTCCACCAATGTATTTCTTTTCAAAAAACACTTTTGATAATCCTCCTTTACCATAGTACCATTCACCAAGTAACACTTTAAGTTATTCCTTGAATCCTAAATGCGTTTCTCAAGCTTTCTTGTTTGCCTTTAATATCTTTTGAGTCAAGTATAAGAAAAAAAATATATAAATTTTTAAGTTCTGGGGGCATTTTGCACATAAGTGCAAAACTTCAGGGGGGGTATTTACAAAACGTCATGTTGGCTAACAGAAGAATTTGACGAATGGGGTAAATTGATTAACTTTGTGCAATTTCGGGGGTAATTGAAATTTTGTTAATTTCAGAAGGGTAATTAACGAAACTTACAATTTCAGGGGGGGTAATTGCCTATTTACTCCCAAATTGCTCTTTATTCATATGTGTATTAAATTTGACTTTTCATATTTCAAGATAAGTTAGTAATATTAAATAGGGGTATGTTTAGGAAAAAATAATAATTGTATTTAGTAATTTAAAAAAGTGTTTATATTTAGGGACAAATTTTTAGGGGGTAATTGAAGTTTTGTTAATTTTAGGGGGGTAATTGACGAAACTTACAATTTCAGGGGGGTAATTGCCTATTTACTCAGCAATTTGGTATTATTAACACACAAAATAGATGCATTAATTGAACTAACAACTTTTCTTTATAAATGTGAAAAAGACAAAAAAAATGCTTATATATACTGATGAAAGAGTAGGAGTAAATATGTTTCGTATCCGATGGAAAGATAAATAATGAAACTAAGTGAAAAGATTCATATATCTTACTATATTAAAGGGAACACAGAACTGCAAGTTAGCCCTAATTAGTTCCTTTGCAAACTCAAGGATTTTGTACTGCAAGCCCTTAGGCGGGAAAACCCTAGATTTTGCATTTTGATGTGTGTTTTACTTCTATGCCCTCTGAAGCAGACCTGTTTATGTCCATACATTGATTGCCAAGCTGGATCCTTTGAAAAAATAAGCTTCAGATCACATGTTTAGTAGCCCAAGGTGTAATGATGATTGTTGCATGTGCTTCAAAAGGGATAGAGGTGGACGGTGCACGCTGCACAAGAGGTGGACGGTGCACAATTGATCAATTGCTGCAAAGCCTCTTCTTTTCTTCCTTTCTTTCTATACAAGAGAAACAATCACCACCAACATAAATCCAAACCTAGCTATCTTCTCCCCCACACTGTTTTCCCCTTCTTTATCATCCTTCCCTCATCTCCTTCTCCTTGCCACCATATGATCTGCTTCCCATTCTTCTCTGAATATTTTCGTTGTTTTTTTTATCCTTCCTTCTTTTTAACGTCTTTGACATCTTTTGGTGGTTTAGTATTCAACAGACTCCATTTATTTCATAATGAATTTCTCATGTTTCCTGTTGTCCTCTTCCTGCATAATTATTTGAATAGGGAGAAATTATCAGAAAAGCTATTACAAGGAGAAAAAATGTGATAGGAGAAACAACAAATATGAAGTAACAGGTGAGAGATTGTTTACTATTGCAAACTATGTTGTTTACCCTATTCATTTTTTGCTTTTCATTTATTCAAAGGTATTGATCAAATTTCTGATATACATCCTTTTATGGTATTTATCATTAAATTTCTATCATCGTATTCATTTTTGCAGTTGGAAGCCTTAATAAGCAAGACAGCAACATCACAAATTTTTCCATACAATAAAAGATACAAACTTATTTGCTTTAACTATGTTTGGATTAAAGTTTGCTAACTGAAACTAACTATATTTTGCAAACATTATAGAAATTGTTTTAACTAACTTTTGAGGCAGAAATTGCAAAGATAATGTTATTGTTCAAACATAGTTTTGAGGTCTTCCATTGCAATTCAAACACAGTATGTATATGAACACAGACATGAAATTTTACCTGCAAGTACGGACTGCATCAAAATACCAGCCTTTTCAAATTCAACCAGAGTCATGTGAGTAATCTTGACACTCCACAATGAAATGGTAATGATGCTTCAAACAAAGCTTTATCTTCACACTATAATCGGAGTACTGAAGGTAAAGATAACGAGACATCAATCAGAAAAGACTCGAACAAGAGAAATGCAAAGAGATAGTACATATTCAAACATTAAAAAAATAGACCAAACTATCCTTAGAAACTAAGTGTTTAAACACTCAAACAATATAAAAAACTATTAGTGTTTTTTTTATTAAATATAATCCAATTTGTAACATTACCTGGATTCACATTTTTTACAACCATTTGCACGCTGCAATGATTTGCATACATTTCCTTAACGAATTTGTAAAATATTACTTAATGGCATTTGTTTACCTGTTTAATCTTTAATCCTGCAGCTTTTGAAGCTCATTTATCATGTTCCTGTTACTGCTGCATATCATCAGAGTGTGTGGGCTAAAATTGGGAGGACGATTAATCCGCTCATCCACCGCCATGCACCATTCTTGAAGACCCCTCTATCTGCAGTTCAAAGATGGTGGCTTAGGTAGAAGTTTGGCTAAAGATGTTACTTATTTCATTGGAACAGCACCAAGTAGACATTTTTGTGCTTTTTACTTCCAAATACAAATTATTAAAGAGAGCTGAAGTAGATTTCTGGGTTGAATAATCGTCAAATGTTATTGACTACTTGATTAGGTATTGTATGCTTAATTATACTTTAGGTTTATTCCTATTAATTGATCATACCTGAGAAACAATTGTTAGCCTAGATAAGAAAACACATTCATTGACTCACGTGTCTCAATGCAAATCTTATGATGCATTCTTAAGCAACAATTTGTATATCAACACATACATGAAACGTTACTTGCAACTTTGGACAAAATGCATCAAGGAAACTAAAAAGATATAAAGAAGTATTATTACCACTTTCAGTGATGTAAATAGAAAGAATATTGTACTCTTTCTTGATGTATAACAAAAGGTAAGGAATTCCTCTTGGACAAAAACAAGCGGTCTGCATAATGACCGATGAATGTTAGATTCACATTTTAGAATTGAATTAGTATTACAATTTTATAAATGAATTAAATATGTTGCCAAATGGTTTGCCACTAACCTTCATTGATAAACTTCTCCATTGGCTCTTTCTCATCAATGGTTAGTTGTGTCATGGTTGCTAAATGGGTATTTGACATGTATGTAACACACGAAAAGAAACCAATTAGAAAAATTGATCTTTCAAACAATGGAGATACATTTTTGTTCTGTTATATCAAAAGTATTTTATTTTGCTTTATATGGTAACATATAAATCAAATCTGTTACAAACATAAAACCACTAATTCTAATCTACACTAACTTTATAAATCAGTGAATTTAATCTAAACCAACTGGTTTGTCGGATCCACTACCTCTTTGCATTTTTTCAAATTCATGGAGTCTAAAAAATTTCAAGCAAAACCAATCCTCTCCTACAAGTACATTTATGTGTTCAACACACTAAAGACAACTTTATAGATAAAAGTTCAATTTTGACATTGTATTTCACTTCAGTGATTCATGCTTATATTCTTCGATAACAAATCATGTAGTCAAAGCACCTCAAATACACCAATTTCAAATGGGTTCTGCTAAAAATTCAAGATTTATGTAGCATGAGGCAAAATTCATGTTTAGTATGCTGAAATATATCTTATTAAATATATCAAAATAGTTAACCAGGATTTCATAGAAGTAACAGAATTAAGATAGAGGAAAATGGCTTACAGTAGTTCAATCTAGGTGGGCAGAATTGATTTCCCCACAGAACGCTCCACTACATGACTAACCTGGGAAATGTGCATTTTAACCACAAAACAAAAGCAATAAGTTGAACGCATAAGAAACACACAAAAATTAAAACAATCTATGGTGAAATTTTGTACCTCCTTCAGCTGCCATATTTACAAACATTCTTTTGACCTGAAATTAACACAAGCAAATGTTATTGAAAAATAAATGGAAATGGGTTTCCTATAGTTGAAGGAGTTTGGACATAAAAAAAAATAAAAAAAATCACCACTTTTGATGCAAAGACCTGGACTTAAAATTGAAACAAAACAACAATCCAATCCAACCTATATCAACAAAAAATGGTATTTTCGGATTCTAATGATCAGAGGAAATACAAGTTCAAAATATAAATGATTTATACATATTTCTTTCCAAATATAAAATGAATCCATAAATCAAACTCATAGGTAAATTATATGATTAGATTCGAATTGCAATGAACAAAATATAACGGTTTCAGAAAAATTAGGAATTTAGGGTTTTAGTAAAATACCTTGAAGAAAAAATGACCCATTTTTCGGTTTTATCTTTTATTGATTTTGTTTCGATAGAAAGATGAAGAAGGTTGAGGAGCTAAGGAAAAAAATGGTTCATTTGGCCAACTGAGCCGGATGTCGGTGGTGGTGAGGATGAGAAAGCCGGCGGCAGCGGTGGAGGAAGGGAGAAAGCGTATCTGTCTTTTAGGTTACAGCAGAATGAAAAGTGTGGAAGAAAGGAGAGGACCCGGGTATGATGAGAAAAAATGGGCCTGGCCCAATTCGGCTTTGTTTTGGGGGTGTATGCCAAAATCCGTGGTGGGAATAGTAATCTGTCCAAAATTGCATTTTTTTTATTGAATTTTATAAAACAATTATTATATAAGATGTAAATTACATCCAACGTAGTTTACAAAGAAGTCTTTCATAACGTTCATTAATTACTGTTATTATTAATCATGTAATGTTGTAATGAAGTTTCAACTATACTATATTTAAGATGTTTGTGTAAAATTTTTGATTTCATTCAAATACAATTATATTGTTGTAGAATACATTGGATTGTTATTAATTTTGTTTGGATAAAGATTTCATTAAGTGCTTATGAAATAAGCTGAAAACAACTTATGGACACATCATAAGTTATTTTTATAAGATTTGTTAAACAGTTTTACAGGTGTTTATGCAGGTATTTCTGAACGAGAGATATCATATGATAAGTAAGTTCATCAATTTACAATTCCCAAATTTATTCAATTTTTTATTTTTGGGAAAATTTGTAATGTTGGTTTATTTTATTTTATTTTATTTCCTCCAGAACTTGACATATTGTTGTGATACACATAAGTGTATTTGCACGGAATTTGTAATGTTGGTTTTTTCTTTTTTTTATTTATTTGATCATGTTTATACAAACCAAGTTTGCAGGGAATTAAAATTGCTGTCAATGTCCTCATTCATTGTCTGCACACAAGTATATGGCATTGGTGTTTCTTCTACAATAAAATCTGTAGCTTTGGCTCTAGAATGTCATTTGTCATCGTACTTTCATGCTTTGCAAGCAATAACATTCTATCACCCTCCCTTTTGCTAGACTTTTAATAATTGTATCAGGATTTTAATGTTAATGGTTATCATATTGTCTCCATAACACTGTTAATTTTATGGATCCCATAAGAGGATAGTGATTTTGCAAATCTTTTTGTTTTCCTTTGTGTGCACTCTGCCATAAACGAAATTTATAGTTTGTGTGTTTTATGGAAGAAAATCTATAGATTGTGCTCAATATTGACCCGTGCGATAGCACGGGTCGTGCGATCTAGTAAATCTAAGGTCATGTTAACTTATGCCCTTAGGGCACATGTTAAGCAACCCAAAAATGGAAACATTTTCTTAAATTTTGTGCATTCAATTATTGAAAAGTAAAAAAGTTAAAGTCAAATGCATTAATTACAATAGAATATTTCTATTTTAAATCATTAACTTGTGTCTTGAGGGCACAAGTTAACATTTTCCATAAATCTAATACTCTAAGATTTTGAGTTAAAGTGTGATACCTCTCTCACTTCTATGATTGTTGTTTAAAGTCTATGGGATGATCCCAAGAATCCTCATCACCCAACATAAATTAAACTCTAAAAATTAAAGTTGAAATTTGCAGATATGTGGAAGCAAACTAATTTTTGTTTGTTTACTATTGTAATTAATTTTTTTCTAGCCAAGATAGATTTTAAAAAAGCTATTAGGATCAACTTTCTATTTTAAGGTTAAAAAGAATTATTTTTATGAAATCTAAAACAATATGATTAAAATCCTTTCAAAAAAAAAACAATATGATTAAAATAAAAAAGTTTATTCTTATTAAAAAAAATATAATTTTTCTGAAAACAAAATCATAGACAAACGACCATTAAATATATTTCTCATCTCAACAAAACTAGTAAATTTTGTTTTCTTTTCCTATAAATAAATTAAGAGCCTACAAAATTAGCATCCAAACGTTTTAATTTTTTATATTAAGTATATATAAATTGATTATATGCATATATTTAAAATAGTGTTCGAATCGTCAAAAAAAAAAAAATAGTGTTCGAGGGATTTGGAAGAGAGGAAGAGTTTGCTGTATAGAGTGTTACCTACCCATTAATGATTATATGCATATATTTTAAATAGTGTTCAAGGGATCTGGAAAGAAAGGAAGAGTTTACGGTATAGAGTGTTAGCTACCCATTATGATAAGGAGGGGTCGATTATGTTATTTGGGGGGGGGGGGGGGGGGGTGTGTGTGTGTGTAGGGGTCGGATCGATTTGGTGGAAGAATTTTAACTTTTTTTTTAAATGGCAAATTTTCTCTCGTCGCAGAAAGGGCTGAAAATACAAACGGTGCCGCATATATACGGAACACCACCAAACAAACCCCTAAAACTCCCTAAATAATGAGGCCGGAGTATACATAAGGAAGGAACCAAACGCTTACCCACGTCTCGTGGAAGAATTTAAACATGTATCAGGAAGGTGTGGGTAGTTGGGGAGTGAAGGATTGAGTTCTTATTGCTTGTGAGTGCTTGAGGACTATCTTGTAGCTACCTCTTTATCTTTTGCTTGGAGTATAGATAGGGCTTTGATTAGGAACTGTCGGGACTTTTACATTTTATGTTATGTATTTGCTTTATTGATGAGGCTTGCCGTCTACTTATGTCTGAGATTTGAGATATTGTCGGTGATGTATTATGAGACATGAGACATGGTTGTTAAGATTGGTTGTATGTTGCTGAGATATTTTTGACATTGTTTTCCGTCGCAAGTTTTATGAAAACCTTATTTATGCATGTTTTGAGGAAATGTAGATGTAGCATATAAATCCTTTGAATAATTGATTTATTTGCATGATTTATTGCATTCGGGGTTTAGGGTGTTACAATAAAAGCTGACATATACGAATTAAATCAGACTTTAGATTATATGCTGAATAAAAACATTATTTAATAGAATCTTACAAATAAGAAGGGGTTCATCATGGAACCTTAATCAGAGAAGTTTAGTTGCTCATGGCAACCGACATAATTACAAAACAATTGAAAAACATACTCTAGAGATAACAAGTGGAGAATGGTGATCCTCTACCTTGAAGCTCCTGATATGACCCTTGCCTTGTACCGCTGGCTTTCTAAATGAATAAAATAGTGTGGCAAGGTCTCTATTTATATTGCATAATTACTTAGGGGGTTAAGAGAGTGAAAATAGGGCTTTTCCACCAAAAACGGTTTGAAAAACAAGAAAACATCATTTCTTAGTCGTGTCCATGCGTGGGGCGCATGGTACAGTGCGCAAGGGTGTATGGGGTAGTAGTCAGGGGTTAAAATTTTATAAACAAATTTTTTTATTAAAAAATAATATAGAGCAAAATATGATTACATATTTTGATTCTCGTATAGTCGATTTGCGGTACTCATTTTCACCGCTGTTTGTGTGTTAGATTTTTGTCAATAAACTATTAAAAATAAAAAATAGTTATTAAGAGAGTAAAGTGTAAATTTTAGCATAAGAGATGATAATATAATTTCAACTTCTCTCTCGGAGAGAAGAATAATTTTCTCTAATATGTTTTGTATAACAGGCGAGAAGAGTGAATATTTGGTCAGAAGAAGGGAGACTAGTGTAATTTAATTATCTTTTTTTAAATTAAACAACGTTCATGAGAATGTATCGTATAGAAGGGATCTTTTGACGAGAATGTGTCATATAGAAAGGATCTTTTGACGCTTATTTTATCTCTACTCTAAATAAAAAATTTGTTACAAAGGACATAAAAAAGTAAAAATATGTTGAAGTATCAAATAATTAGGATGGACCATAACTATGTTTATGTTGGTCATTAAGTTTTATAATTAGAAAATATATGTCTTTCTTGAGAATGAATAATATATATAAGGCTTACATATGCGATTAGTCCCTGCATTTTTATCAGATTTTGTTATTGGTCGCTGCATATTTTTTTGGCATTGGTCCCTGCACTTTGTAAATTCTTTGGCTTTGGTCCTTCTGTTAATGGTGTATCACGTGGACCAATCATTCGATGCCACGTGGCACACTAAAAGACAAAAAAATTTAAACTTTTTAATTATTATTTTATTCATTATTTTTTTACTTAAAAATATAATTAGTCCCTGCACTTTCAACAATTTTTTTATATTAGTCTCTACACTTTGATATTGGTCCTTGAATTTTTTATTTTTATTTTTAAAAAACTTTCAATGAAATTATTATGTTTTATTATTATTTTGTTCAATATTTTTATTGAAAATAATTATAAAAAAATAAAGTGCATGGACTAATAATTAGAAAGCTTAATTTCAAAAAAAGATTTTTTAAGTAAAAATAATGAACAAAATAATAACAAAACATAATAATTTCATTGAAAGTTTTTTTTTTTATAAAAATAAAAAATTCAAGGACCAATAACAAAGTGCAAGGACTAATATAAAAAATTGTTGAAAATGCAGGGAATAATGATATTTTGACGTAGGAAAATAATGAATAAGATAATAATTAAAAAGTCAATTTTTTTTGTCTTTTAGTGTGCTACGTGGCATCGAATGATTGGTCCACGTGATACACCTTTAGTTTTGATTTTTTTTAGCTGAGACTTAACATAAGCACCCAAAAATTTTACAAAGTGTAAGGACCAATACCAAAAAAAAAAAATGCAAGGACCAATATCAAAATCTGATGAAAGTGCAGAAACTAATTGTATATTTAAGCCTATATATAACTACGGTTTTCTTTGGGTCAATGGCTAAGAGTTTTTATCATGAGAAATGATATTTGAACATCCATTTAATGACAACTTTTGCACCAACTTTCTCTTTCATACTTACATTATTTTTTACTTTATCTCTCTATTGCTATGGTTTCCGTGCCAATACCACTTTTTCCTTTGTAAAGTATGGTTGTCAAATAAGTTGTCACCAAATTGATTGTTCAAATAACACTCTTCTTTTATCATTTACTTGTTTATATTATTATTGTTGTTGTTATTAGGACTTAGGACAACACCAATTGTTTAGTAAATAAAGAAGATCCACAAACATTTGGAGCTTTATTGTGTATATATATATTTCAATCAATCAACCAAAGTAAATGTCTCCATCTATTTGGTTCAATTGAAATTAACGATAGCTACACAGGCTTATTAACGACACGCAACAAGGAAAAGTACATAAAACACCACATAAACAAAAGTACATAAAACGCCACAGAATCAAACTTCACCATCCTACTAATAATCATTCTTTCTGGAACACAACTGGAAGGGCACCACCATCAAGGGCCAACAGAATCTTACCATTCTCACGAATAACACCAACAGTCCCACATTGAACCTTACAACTTGGACAAGCCTCTGTAGGGCACCACTGAATGTTATAGGTACCGCCAGTTTGGGTCTGCACAATTCTAAAAAAGTTACCTTGTGATCCTGCACCGTTATCTCTTCCAGTGACAATCAACCTCCTTCCACTCGTTGCATCTTTCTCACCCAACATCCAGTCTGTTGACTGCCCACAACTTGTGGAGGTTAGGAATGTAACCCTCAAGTCTCTATTAAGCCTAACATCATCATCATCATGTTGAGGAGCAAAAGGAGTGAACTTCACAGCCACTCCAAGTGTCCCTTCAGTGTTGTCAAGACCAACATGCAAAGGGCATGGTCCATTTAATGTGACCAAAGTGGAACCTCCTCCATTGCCTGTAATAGCAGGTCTAATGAAGTATTCCTCATCGTCCTCAACGGGTTCGCCACTTGTGTCGATGACAAACTGAGCTATTGATGTTGTTGCCATCAAAAGCCAAACATGAGCTAGGATGAATATGGTGAGGGATCTAGTTGACATGGTCGTTTGCTCGCTCAAACTATAAGACGATTTATAGGTTATGTTTTTGTTGTTCGTTGCCCAGCTAGTAAGGTATTTATAGGACTCATCTTGTTACCATGCAAATGCATATGGTGATCAATATACGAATAAAAGTCCAATTAATTTAATACATGAATTTTTCTTCTTGATCTATTGTTTGCTTGTACCTTCCAGGGTATAATACGGCTATTAATTAGACAAAACTTAATTAATAGGATAGGTAGCATGTCAAGGATGAACACTTAAATTGGGTTCTTCCTTTGGATCGGGCAATTTTGTACGCATAGGAAAAATTGAAAAGAAAAATGGTGAAAATTTCCCTCGTTTGAATCGTCCAATGAATTGCGTATATGACCAAAACACATTTACATCCATTTTTATTTAGGCCCGTACTCTCCCTCCCTTTTGTCCAAAATCATATAATAATCACGATATTTTTAATTAATATAAATGAGGAAAAGAACTTAAAAAAAAAAGTTGAATTTTTTTTTTTGGTACAAAAGAGGGTAAAAGCCCAAAAAAAAAATTTGAATTCTAAAAGTTAGTGACCTCCATAAAAGAGGGTGGCTTCAAAGTCTGACTATCAGCTTCTGATGGACTTCAGACTCTGACTTCTTCAGACTCTAACTTGCAACATAAGCCTTTTTTTGAGAATTCATGTGCTCTCATTTGTTCTTCCAGAACCATACTTTGTTTAAAGACTTATAAATTTTAGTCTATGGTCCTGCACATTTAAACAAATATTAGCGTATTCAATTGAACTTTTAATACCTTGTTATCATCAAAACTTAAGGTGATAATATTAAACACATTTTGTTCCAACAAAATCAACCCTCTTCGATAAATCAAGAAGAAAAGTGGCGACGATTAGGGTTTGAAAAGGAAAAAAGAGAGAGATGCTAAGGTGAAAACTAATGCACATGTAAGTTATTTCCATATTAGTTTGTGTAACTATTTTAAAAATAATTTTATTTATTCATATTACATTGACTTTCATAACTATTGACTTAATGTTATTTTAGCAACTAATTTTAGATCCATGGTCCACAAAAAGAAACATACATTGTCTCGATCAAGCGCAAAGGTTGAATACTCAAGAGTAGCTAATGTAGTGTTTAAATCATGTTAGATTAGAAACTTACTTTTAGAACTACATTGTAATGTTACGAAAGCTACTTTTATGTATTGTGATAACGTAAGCACAATGTACATATCCGACAATCCAGTTCAACATGACCACACCAAACACATTGAGATTGAGATGCACTTCGTGCATGAAAAAGTTGCTTACAATTAAGTGTGAATATTACACGCTCCCTCTCGTTATCAAATTATTGACATCTTCACAAAAGTATTTATGTTGCAACTCTTATGATTTTAGAATAATCTCCAACATTCCTCAACCTCCACTTTTAACTTTGAGGGTGTATGAAAATATGTAAATATATCATGTATATTATTATAATTTATTATAAATGATTACTCATGATTGTGTGAGACTCATTAGGAGACAACTACATTATTAAAATTTATTATGAATGATTATTGATGGTTATGTGGGAATCGTTAAGAGAGATGGTAAATGATCTCTTTATCAACTTAACCAGAGGTCTAGGTTCAAACTTTTCAAACTTTTTTGTAACCTGGTTTCGTAACCGTATGCACGTTGGATTGCGTCTAGGATTAGTGAATTTTTGTATCCCATTTGAGTATTTCCTGGGTCAAGTGTAATGTCCCAAAAATTGATCATCAATATTGTTTAGAATAATCCTTAAAAAAAAATTGTCATATATATATATTTATATTTGACAAGATTAAAATATATTTGTATTTATTAATATTTTGGTCAAATTTTTACTCCATACATTGAACCGTAAGATATGCACGTACACAGGCCCGGCCCTGAGGGGGTGCAAACAGCTCAACATAGCTGGGCCTCCCTCAGCCATGGGCCTCAATTTTGTTTTTTAATATCCATTAGTACTACTGCCCTCCAATTTTTTTTAATATCCCCAACCATTTTTTGTCCTCTTGTTTTAGCCTTTTAGGCCTATTAGAATCAGGTCCTCTTGCTTTTGGTGTTAGGTGGGGGTTCCTCATGTATACGGTAGTCATTTTCACCTTTGGGTGTACCGCATATATACGACACCTTATATTTATCTTTTAAAAAATATAAATAGAACATTGCTCTTTCAAAAAAAATACGTTTTGATTTTATCACTGGCCTCTTTTCATTCCCAGAGCCGAGCCTCCGAATTCTTAGGGACAGCCCTACACATACGTAGTGAAAGTAAGAACGAAGCGTGGGGAAAAAAGCTACAGTCATATAAGTAAAGGAAGAACATCAATATAAAAAAAATCCCTAAAAAAAACATCAATATAAAAAAGAAACGAATATGAAAAATAATTATTTTTCTTCTGATAATTATATATGTGTTGATTTGCGATTTGACATATATATTGCCTACAATGGTCGCATAGGTTTTTATGCTTTTCATATCAATCCATAAATACTACTGTAAATATTGTTCTACTAATTAATCCTAATCAAGAACATGCAATATTAGAAGAAATTGGTTTAAATTGAAACTTAGGAAGCCAAGCGTAGCGGAAGATGACAGATTCAGAAGAATAAATAGGTGCTCCTTGTTTGACTAGACACTCAGTATCAGAAACAGTCAAGAGTGCTTCATCAATTCCAAGATATGTTTGAAATCCAGTGCAATTGAGCTTCAATTGTGACTGAGTACATATACAGTTGTTTGTTATGTTAACTTTCCACACTGGCATGCCATGTGCCCCATCATGTGTTTCGTAATGCCTAATGCTAATGTCACTCAAAGTGCAATCACCATAAGCTGTAATATGAACAATGGATTAAACCTTTGAATAACAAAAATTATAAGTTTGTAAATATATAAAAAAAAAGAGTAATATAATAATGCATCCAAAGGATAGTCGTAGGAATAATACAAAAAGCTCTTGATATGCTCATTTGCAAAGACATTTTTGCTATGAATAATCTTTGTGGGTAGAGTAGAAAGTGCTTTTGAAAATTACTATCATATATATATTACCTTGGATAACGAGGGCAAGGAAGAGAGTGAGTGAGAGGAGCTTGAAAATTGAAGCCATTTTGGATTTCAAATGTAATAGTGCTTTCAAGTGGAGGAGAGTGTTCATTTTTTGACTTTATTTATAGGTTCAAAATGGTAACAACTTTAAAGGAATAATTTATTTCAATTGAATTTGTTTGACCTTTCTTTCCTTTATTATAAGGACAAGAATAATTTTGTGTTCAATTAACCCGTTACAATATTTGACTTCAATAAATTAAGGTTGACTTCTCCCCATTACAATATGATATTTAATAAAATATATTTTTCTCATTGGTTGACTTCTCCCCATTACAATATGATATTTAATAAAATATATTTTTCTCATAAATATGATTATTTTTTCAAGACAAGAATAACCTCCAACGTAATGATTTTATACAAACTAGAAATATATTTACCCTTTAATTTTTAGAATCGTTTCTTTTTTTTTTTTAAAATTTATTTTCGGAGTAAAAAGTTGGAATTATTCTTCTTTCATTTGGATAAAAGAAGGTTTTTTTTTAGGGAATTTAGATAAAAGAAGTTGGATTTCTTCTTCACTACGAATGCCTACTTTTTGTATTATTTTCAGTTTATATTTCTTTATGTAAAAGCCAGTTTATTAAAATAATTATTATTTTTCAAAAAAAAAATTGACGTCATCATAAATGTCTTCATTACATGGACTGTGTAGATTTTCTAATTAGAGTCACTACCACAATTTTAGCCTTTAATAGCACAACAGTAATAGCGTTTCTCTATAAATGCTATTAAAAAGGCAAAACACAGAATTATTATAGCACTTTTGGTTGAGCGCTATTGTAATCTCCTCATAAGCGGACTTAGATAGCGCTTTTATGAAAACGCTATTATTCAACTTCACATAGATAGCGCTTATAGTGGAACGCTATTATATTTCTTTACTTAGATAGCGTTTTGTCTATGTTTGGCCATTTATCAAATTATTAAAAAATGAGGAGATATTTAGTTTTGTCACACGTATTTCACCAAAACCCACTCACCACCAGTAACAAAAAAACTCCACACTTTTGGTCAAAAAAAAAAAAAAACTCCACACTAAACCATAGATCTCTTTCTCAAGCAAAACACAAAAACACGATCTCCTTCTCACTGAACCATCTCAACCCAGAACCCTATTCTTCTCTTTCTCAACCCAGAACCTAGCTCATCCTTTCTCATTGAATCATCGATTCTCCTTCTCATATCGAAAACCCCAAAACCCATATATAACTCATCGAACCCCATCAAATCCAGTAATCCCAATTGAACTCAATCAAAACCCCAAAACCCCAACTCTTCAATTCGTCAAAGATTTCAAGAATCAAAACCCTACCCTCTTCAATTCCTATTTCATTAGAACTAAAGAACTGTAATAAATTGTCGTCGTTGTCTCTATCTTCAAGAATGGTAAGAAATTGTTCCTATTTCTCTGTTTAAAGGTTGTATATTTTTTATTCGATCAAGCTGTATATTTTTTATTGGATTTGGAGATATATTTACGCTTGTCCATGAGCTTATTCCATATTTTTATTGATTTTCTTTTTAAAATTTCATGTGGGTATAATTTAAATCATGTGTTATGTATAGAAACTTTGTATTCGAAGGTTGTGTTGCTGCTGGTGTTGAGTTGTCCAAATAATTGGATGATATAAGTTGAATTGTCAAAAGAATAAACTTTTGGGGTAAAAATCAATTTTATTAATTTTTAATGTTACTTTTGTTGCAAGATATGATTAATATGAATATTTAAGTTTCCTTAATCTTTGTTAATGTATTTTATTTTATTATCAACAGGAGCACTTGGAAAGCAATGAGGGTGATCCTTACTTGTATTCATTCCGTAAGTTAAGAGCATATCCATAGATTGTCTTATTCACCAATTTTATATAAAATCAGTGGTCTCACAAATTAAAATATGACTTGTTATGCTTCTTTGCGATAACAGATTTACTTCAAATGTAAAAATTAAGAGCATATCCATAGATGGTGGAGCTGATGGAACAAGCCCTTGCAGGATGAGAGCGTAAGTTGTTATGTTTTGAAGCTTTATTGTATTTGGTGGGCTTTCTTCATGCGCAACTTATTAAATAGGAACAATTTTCGGTTGACTAGATACATTTTCTTTTTTGGTTAGAGATTATTAGAAAATCTTGGGGTTTAATTTTAGAAAAATCGATGAGTTTATATAGAAGACAGATAAGTAAGTACAATGCCTCAGTTTTGGTTATATCATAATTAATATTATTTTCATTGCAAAGGTCATGACATCAACAATATACAGATGAATCATAGACATATAATGTAAGAAGATGATTATTTTAATCAAATAAGAATTCATTATAGTTCATGAATGTCAGAGGTTAATCTACCTTATCCCAACATTGTGATCTAATTTGTCTACTTTTTGTTAACACAAGCATTGACAAGTAACAATCTTTTGATACTTTATTTTTTTCTTAGTGTCTTATAACACGGTTACCTCTCAAGTAGCAGAGACTAAATGTAATGAATCACATTAATTTGTACATGTTTTACGCCACGTAGTAGTACCAAATAAGCTATGGATTGGCTATTGCATATTGCTTCTTTATCTCTCAATTGTTTGTGAATAACAAAATTAATTTTTTTTAGCTTGATGCATTATTGATGTTATCACATCAAGAATAAAGTCATCTGTTGGAGAGAAATATGAATTCATAACAGAACTTGTTACAGGTAATTGTCGTTCATATCTTTGCTTCAAACACTTGGAATATTTAGATGCTAGTAGCTTGGTGATGGTTAGAGTTTAGAAAATTGTTTATGGTTGTGTTATGTATAAAATACTATATAGAGGCTGATTCTGCTTCTGTTATACTGTATAATTATAACATATAGAGGTCGCATTCAGTTTTAGCTTTTGGGGCTGTTTTGGTGTTGGTAGTTTGCGCTCAGTTTTTATACTTATGGCTGAGTTGTTTTCAGGGTGTCCGGCTTATATACGGTCCGTTGTTTTTTGTATTACACGTTTGGCTAACTTTGTGCGTCATGTACATGCTATGCTTTAATAATATTTTGCTGATTCACTTGGGGAAACCTTTCACCTTCGACTAGCTTTTGTAATTTAGTCATATTTTTGTAATTAAATTAGCTTCTCTATTCCTAGCAACTTTTATTCAGTTCGGTGTGTTCTATAGATTGTAATGCTGTCCACCATAGCAATAATTAACCATCTATGGATGTCATAGATTGTACTATTAGTAATGTATTACTTTTAATTTTAAACACTTTTGAGAGTATGACTGATTTGTTCTTTAATATTTTTTAAGTAGAGAATTGCTGCTATATAGTTATTAATAGAGACCACAAGAATTTGGAGTCTCTTTGTTGAGTGTCAAATTTGTTTCAAATATTTACTATTATATCACAGGAGTGGACCACAAAATTTGATACAACAATGGACTCCATTTTCATTTATTCTTGTCAAAAGGTTTGTTATTAATGAGCTTTGTATATATGCTCATTGTAAGTTATCTCTAAAACAAAACACATTGTCTTCTCTCTCTCTCTCTCTCTCTCTCTCTCTCTCTCTCTCTCTCTCTCTCTCTCTCTCTCTCTCTAACTTTGTTAGGTTTTCTTTTTGAAATATTATTTTGTTTTAATCTTTGTCTATATGAATTGATTGTAGATAAGAATTTGAGAAAGTATTTAGAAGTTGAAATCGAAAAGGAGTTGGCTTCATCGTTGCTTCATGTCTCATCATTGGTTTAGGTGTCTCTCAAATCCCTAATCTTAACTAAAGGATTAACAAAAGGATTTATGCTTCGAAAGGTATGTACTCCACTCTTCTCAACTCAAAGAAATTTTAATTTATCAACTAGTTTGTACATTTTATAGATGCTCTGGAATTATGTTCACTAAATCACATGTACTAGAGAAATAGACAAGTGTTTTTTTGATTAAGTTTTTGTTTGGTTTGTTGTTGAAAAGTCATCAAAATCACACTAACTAAAATGCTGAATGTTCTCAATTTGAGATGCACTTCAATGTTTATTAGAATTAGAGATGTGTTAGATTATAATAATATTTTAAATAAAATGGTTGAAGATTTTGTTGACAATACTTGTAGTGATATTATGAGTTAGGCTTTTAGCATGACTAAACTGCTTGTACTTATGTTCTCAAATTCAACTAGTTATATACTTATATGCTTGATATCGTGCATAGAAGTAAAAGTGAATGGTACTTCATGCACTACACATTTGTGTATTGTGATTACAATTTCAAGATTATGTGTTTGATTTTTATTTACTGTCAAAAAAAAAAAAAAAACGAGTATGAGAGGTCTATAATGTGTTTTCTTCCATGACATAGGAGACCGGAGAATTGTGTGAAGAAGCTGTGACGAAAGTTGTTAAAGAAATTATTGATCTTCAACATTGTCATTTGATATTTGTTAAAGTGTAAGTGTAAATCATAGATAGATTGATTGGAATTTGAGTTGTATTATGTTGATAGGTTATTTTATAGTGAATATATGTTAGTTACTTTAGGTTTGTCATCGTTCATATATATGTAGTGTGCATGGACTTTGCATTTTTATGCAAGTGTACATTAGATGTCATTTGTAATTATGTTTTTTTTTTTAATGGATGGATAATGTTTCTGATAAATATACATATATTTTCTTTGGTCACTATCTTATTATGATGCTTTTAGTTGTAGGTGTAATTTTAAAATTAAAAAAATTAGAGACTTTTATTAGCGCTTTTAGTAAAACGCTAAGAAATCCCTATTTGAGTAGAAAGGCTACGATAGCGCTTCTCAGAAAGTGCTAAGAAACAACTGTTAGAAAAGCGCTATTAAGAGCCAAAATGAATACTATATTTTGCAAACATTATAGAAATTGTTTTAACTAACTTTTGAGGCAGAAATTGCAAAGATAATGTTATTGTTCAAACATAGTTTTGAGGTCTTCCATTGCAATTCAAACACAGTATGTATATGAACACAGACATGAAATTTTACCTGCAAGTACGGACTGCATCAAAATACCAGCCTTTTCAAATTCAACCAGAGTCATGTGAGTAATCTTGACACTCCACAATGAAATGGTAATGATGCTTCAAACAAAGCTTTATCTTCACACTATAATCGGAGTACTGAAGGTAAAGATAACGAGACATCAATCAGAAAAGACTCGAACAAGAGAAATGCAAAGAGATAGTACATATTCAAACATTAAAAAAATAGACCAAACTATCCTTAGAAACTAAGTGTTTAAACACTTAAACAATATAAAAAACTATTAGTGTTTTTTTTATTAAATATAATCCAATTTGTAACATTACCTGGATTCACATTTTTTACAACCATTTGCACGCTGCAATGATTTGCATACATTTCCTTAACGAATTTGTAAAATATTACTTAATGGCATTTGTTTACCTGTTTAATCTTTAATCCTGCAGCTTTTGAAGCTCATTTATCATGTTCCTGTTACTGCTGCATATCATCAGAGTGTGTGGGCTAAAATTGGGAGGACGATTAATCCGCTCATCCACCGCCATGCACCATTCTTGAAGACCCCTCTATCTGCAGTTCAAAGATGGTGGCTTAGGTAGAAGTTTGGCTAAAGATGTTACTTATTTCATTGGAACAGCACCAAGTAGACATTTTTGTGCTTTTTACTTCCAAATACAAATTATTAAAGAGAGCTGAAGTAGATTTCTGGGTTGAATAATCGTCAAATGTTATTGACTACTTGATTAGGTATTGTATGCTTAATTATACTTTAGGTTTATTCCTATTAATTGATCATACCTGAGAAACAATTGTTAGCCTAGATAAGAAAACACATTCATTGACTCACGTGTCTCAATGCAAATCTTATGATGCATTCTTAAGCAACAATTTGTATATCAACACATACATGAAACGTTACTTGCAACTTTGGACAAAATGCATCAAGGAAACTAAAAAGATATAAAGAAGTATTATTACCACTTTCAGTGATGTAAATAGAAAGAATATTGTACTCTTTCTTGATGTATAACAAAAGGTAAGGAATTCCTCTTGGACAAAAACAAGCGGTCTGCATAATGACCGATGAATGTTAGATTCACATTTTAGAATTGAATTAGTATTACAATTTTATAAATGAATTAAATATGTTGCCAAATGGTTTGCCACTAACCTTCATTGATAAACTTCTCCATTGGCTCTTTCTCATCAATGGTTAGTTGTGTCATGGTTGCTAAATGGGTATTTGACATGTATGTAACACACGAAAAGAAACCAATTAGAAAAATTGATCTTTCAAACAATGGAGATACATTTTTGTTCTGTTATATCAAAAGTATTTTATTTTGCTTTATATGGTAACATATAAATCAAATCTGTTACAAACATAAAACCACTAATTCTAATCTACACTAACTTTATAAATCAGTGAATTTAATCTAAACCAACTGGTTTGTCGGATCCACTACCTCTTTGCATTTTTTCAAATTCATGGAGTCTAAAAAATTTCAAGCAAAACCAATCCTCTCCTACAAGTACATTTATGTGTTCAACACACTAAAGACAACTTTATAGATAAAAGTTCAATTTTGACATTGTATTTCACTTCAGTGATTCATGCTTATATTCTTCGATAACAAATCATGTAGTCAAAGCACCTCAAATACACCAATTTCAAATGGGTTCTGCTAAAAATTCAAGATTTATGTAGCATGAGGCAAAATTCATGTTTAGTATGCTGAAATATATCTTATTAAATATATCAAAATAGTTAACCAGGATTTCATAGAAGTAACAGAATTAAGATAGAGGAAAATGGCTTACAGTAGTTCAATCTAGGTGGGCAGAATTGATTTCCCCACAGAACGCTCCACTACATGACTAACCTGGGAAATGTGCATTTTAACCACAAAACAAAAGCAATAAGTTGAACGCATAAGAAACACACAAAAATTAAAACAATCTATGGTGAAATTTTGTACCTCCTTCAGCTGCCATATTTACAAACATTCTTTTGACCTGAAATTAACACAAGCAAATGTTATTGAAAAATAAATGGAAATGGGTTTCCTATAGTTGAAGGAGTTTGGACATAAAAAAAAATAAAAAAAATCACCACTTTTGATGCAAAGACCTGGACTTAAAATTGAAACAAAACAACAATCCAATCCAACCTATATCAACAAAAAATGGTATTTTCGGATTCTAATGATCAGAGGAAATACAAGTTCAAAATATAAATGATTTATACATATTTCTTTCCAAATATAAAATGAATCCATAAATCAAACTCATAGGTAAATTATATGATTAGATTCGAATTGCAATGAACAAAATATAACGGTTTCAGAAAAATTAGGAATTTAGGGTTTTAGTAAAATACCTTGAAGAAAAAATGACCCATTTTTCGGTTTTATCTTTTATTGATTTTGTTTCGATAGAAAGATGAAGAAGGTTGAGGAGCTAAGGAAAAAAATGGTTCATTTGGCCAACTGAGCCGGATGTCGGTGGTGGTGAGGATGAGAAAGCCGGCGGCAGCGGTGAAGGAAGGGAGAAAGCGTATCTGTCTTTTAGGTTACAGCAGAATGAAAAGTGTGGAAGAAAGGAGAGGACCCGGGTATGATGAGAAAAAATGGGCCTGGCCCAATTCGGCTTTGTTTTGGGGGTGTATGCCAAAATCCGTGGTGGGAATAGTAATCTGTCCAAAATTGCATTTTTTTTATTGAATTTTATAAAACAATTATTATATAAGATGTAAATTACATCCAACGTAGTTTACAAAGAAGTCTTTCATAACGTTCATTAATTACTGTTATTATTAATCATGTAATGTTGTAATGAAGTTTCAACTATACTATATTTAAGATGTTTGTGTAAAATTTTTGATTTCATTCAAATACAATTATATTGTTGTAGAATACATTGGATTGTTATTAATTTTGTTTGGATAAAGATTTCATTAAGTGCTTATGAAATAAGCTGAAAACAACTTATGGACACATCATAAGTTATTTTTATAAGATTTGTTAAACAGTTTTACAGGTGTTTATGCAGGTATTTCTGAACGAGAGATATCATATGATAAGTAAGTTCATCAATTTACAATTCCCAAATTTATTCAATTTTTTATTTTTGGGAAAATTTGTAATGTTGGTTTATTTTATTTTATTTTATTTCCTCCAGAACTTGACATATTGTTGTGATACACATAAGTGTATTTGCACGGAATTTGTAATGTTGGTTTTTTCTTTTTTTTATTTATTTGATCATGTTTATACAAACCAAGTTTGCAGGGAATTAAAATTGCTGTCAATGTCCTCATTCATTGTCTGCACACAAGTATATGGCATTGGTGTTTCTTCTACAATAAAATCTGTAGCTTTGGCTCTAGAATGTCATTTGTCATCGTACTTTCATGCTTTGCAAGCAATAACATTCTATCACCCTCCCTTTTGCTAGACTTTTAATAATTGTATCAGGATTTTAATGTTAATGGTTATCATATTGTCTCCATAACACTGTTAATTTTATGGATCCCATAAGAGGATAGTGATTTTGCAAATCTTTTTGTTTTCCTTTGTGTGCACTCTGCCATAAACGAAATTTATAGTTTGTGTGTTTTATGGAAGAAAATCTATAGATTGTGCTCAATATTGACCCGTGCGATAGCACGGGTCGTGCGATCTAGTAAATCTAAGGTCATGTTAACTTATGCCCTTAGGGCACATGTTAAGCAACCCAAAAATGGAAACATTTTCTTAAATTTTGTGCATTCAATTATTGAAAAGTAAAAAAGTTAAAGTCAAATGCATTAATTACAATAGAATATTTCTATTTTAAATCATTAACTTGTGTCTTGAGGGCACAAGTTAACATTTTCCATAAATCTAATACTCTAAGATTTTGAGTTAAAGTGTGATACCTCTCTCACTTCTATGATTGTTGTTTAAAGTCTATGGGATGATCCCAAGAATCCTCATCACCCAACATAAATTAAACTCTAAAAATTAAAGTTGAAATTTGCAGATATGTGGAAGCAAACTAATTTTTGTTTGTTTACTATTGTAATTAATTTTTTTCTAGCCAAGATAGATTTTAAAAAAGCTATTAGGATCAACTTTCTATTTTAAGGTTAAAAAGAATTATTTTTATGAAATCTAAAACAATATGATTAAAATCCTTTCAAAAAAAAAACAATATGATTAAAATAAAAAAGTTTATTCTTATTAAAAAAAATATAATTTTTCTGAAAACAAAATCATAGACAAACGACCATTAAATATATTTCTCATCTCAACAAAACTAGTAAATTTTGTTTTCTTTTCCTATAAATAAATTAAGAGCCTACAAAATTAGCATCCAAACGTTTTAATTTTTTATATTAAGTATATATAAATTGATTATATGCATATATTTAAAATAGTGTTCGAATCGTCAAAAAAAAAAAATAGTGTTCGAGGGATTTGGAAGAGAGGAAGAGTTTGCTGTATAGAGTGTTACCTACCCATTAATGATTATATGCATATATTTTAAATAGTGTTCAAGGGATCTGGAAAGAAAGGAAGAGTTTACGGTATAGAGTGTTAGCTACCCATTATGATAAGGAGGGGTCGATTATGTTATTTGGGGGGGGGGGGGGGGGGGGGGGGGTGTGTGTGTGTGTAGGGGTCGGATCGATTTGGTGGAAGAATTTTAACTTTTTTTTTAAATGGCAAATTTTCTCTCGTCGCAGAAAGGGCTGAAAATACAAACGGTGCCGCATATATACGGAACACCACCAAACAAACCCCTAAAACTCCCTAAATAATGAGGCCGGAGTATACATAAGGAAGGAACCAAACGCTTACCCACGTCTCGTGGAAGAATTTAAACATGTATCAGGAAGGTGTGGGTAGTTGGGGAGTGAAGGATTGAGTTCTTATTGCTTGTGAGTGCTTGAGGACTATCTTGTAGCTACCTCTTTATCTTTTGCTTGGAGTATAGATAGGGCTTTGATTAGGAACTGTCGGGACTTTTACATTTTATGTTATGTATTTGCTTTATTGATGAGGCTTGCCGTCTACTTATGTCTGAGATTTGAGATATTGTCGGTGATGTATTATGAGACATGAGACATGGTTGTTAAGATTGGTTGTATGTTGCTGAGATATTTTTGACATTGTTTTCCGTCGCAAGTTTTATGAAAACCTTATTTATGCATGTTTTGAGGAAATGTAGATGTAGCATATAAATCCTTTGAATAATTGATTTATTTGCATGATTTATTGCATTCGGGGTTTAGGGTGTTACAATAAAAGCTGACATATACGAATTAAATCAGACTTTAGATTATATGCTGAATAAAAACATTATTTAATAGAATCTTACAAATAAGAAGGGGTTCATCATGGAACCTTAATCAGAGAAGTTTAGTTGCTCATGGCAACCGACATAATTACAAAACAATTGAAAAACATACTCTAGAGATAACAAGTGGAGAATGGTGATCCTCTACCTTGAAGCTCCTGATATGACCCTTGCCTTGTACCGCTGGCTTTCTAAATGAATAAAATAGTGTGGCAAGGTCTCTATTTATATTGCATAATTACTTAGGGGGTTAAGAGAGTGAAAATAGGGCTTTTCCACCAAAAACGGTTTGAAAAACAAGAAAACATCATTTCTTAGTCGTGTCCATGCGTGGGGCGCATGGTACAGTGCGCAAGGGTGTATGGGGTAGTAGTCAGGGGTTAAAATTTTATAAACAAATTTTTTTATTAAAAAATAATATAGAGCAAAATATGATTACATATTTTGATTCTCGTATAGTCGATTTGCGGTACTCATTTTCACCGCTGTTTGTGTGTTAGATTTTTGTCAATAAACTATTAAAAATAAAAAATAGTTATTAAGAGAGTAAAGTGTAAATTTTAGCATAAGAGATGATAATATAATTTCAACTTCTCTCTCGGAGAGAAGAATAATTTTCTCTAATATGTTTTGTATAACAGGCGAGAAGAGTGAATATTTGGTCAGAAGAAGGGAGACTAGTGTAATTTAATTATCTTTTTTTAAATTAAACAACGTTCATGAGAATGTATCGTATAGAAGGGATCTTTTGACGAGAATGTGTCATATAGAAAGGATCTTTTGACGCTTATTTTATCTCTACTCTAAATAAAAAATTTGTTACAAAGGACATAAAAAAGTAAAAATATGTTGAAGTATCAAATAATTAGGATGGACCATAACTATGTTTATGTTGGTCATTAAGTTTTATAATTAGAAAATATATGTCTTTCTTGAGAATGAATAATATATATAAGGCTTACATATGCGATTAGTCCCTGCATTTTTATCAGATTTTGTTATTGGTCGCTGCATATTTTTTTGGCATTGGTCCCTGCACTTTGTAAATTCTTTGGCTTTGGTCCTTCTGTTAATGGTGTATCACGTGGACCAATCATTCGATGCCACGTGGCACACTAAAAGACAAAAAAATTTAAACTTTTTAATTATTATTTTATTCATTATTTTTTTACTTAAAAATATAATTAGTCCCTGCACTTTCAACAATTTTTTTATATTAGTCTCTACACTTTGATATTGGTCCTTGAATTTTTTATTTTTATTTTTAAAAAACTTTCAATGAAATTATTATGTTTTATTATTATTTTGTTCAATATTTTTATTGAAAATAATTATAAAAAAATAAAGTGCATGGACTAATAATTAGAAAGCTTAATTTCAAAAAAAGATTTTTTAAGTAAAAATAATGAACAAAATAATAACAAAACATAATAATTTCATTGAAAGTTTTTTTTTTTATAAAAATAAAAAATTCAAGGACCAATAACAAAGTGCAAGGACTAATATAAAAAATTGTTGAAAATGCAGGGAATAATGATATTTTGACGTAGGAAAATAATGAATAAGATAATAATTAAAAAGTCAATTTTTTTTGTCTTTTAGTGTGCTACGTGGCATCGAATGATTGGTCCACGTGATACACCTTTAGTTTTGATTTTTTTTAGCTGAGACTTAACATAAGCACCCAAAAATTTTACAAAGTGTAAGGACCAATACCAAAAAAAAAAAATGCAAGGACCAATATCAAAATCTGATGAAAGTGCAGAAACTAATTGTATATTTAAGCCTATATATAACTACGGTTTTCTTTGGGTCAATGGCTAAGAGTTTTTATCATGAGAAATGATATTTGAACATCCATTTAATGACAACTTTTGCACCAACTTTCTCTTTCACACTTACATTATTTTTTACTTTATCTCTCTATTGCTATGGTTTCCGTGCCAATACCACTTTTTCCTTTGTAAAGTATGGTTGTCAAATAAGTTGTCACCAAATTGATTGTTCAAATAACACTCTTCTTTTATCATTTACTTGTTTATATTATTATTGTTGTTGTTATTAGGACTTAGGACAACACCAATTGTTTAGTAAATAAAGAAGATCCACAAACATTTGGAGCTTTATTGTGTATATATATATTTCAATCAATCAACCAAAGTAAATGTCTCCATCTATTTGGTTCAATTGAAATTAACGATAGCTACACAGGCTTATTAACGACACGCAACAAGGAAAAGTACATAAAACACCACATAAACAAAAGTACATAAAACGCCACAGAATCAAACTTCACCATCCTACTAATAATCATTCTTTCTGGAACACAACTGGAAGGGCACCACCATCAAGGGCCAACAGAATCTTACCATTCTCACGAATAACACCAACAGTCCCACATTGAACCTTACAACTTGGACAAGCCTCTGTAGGGCACCACTGAATGTTATAGGTACCGCCAGTTTGGGTCTGCACAATTCTAAAAAAGTTACCTTGTGATCCTGCACCGTTATCTCTTCCAGTGACAATCAACCTCCTTCCACTCGTTGCATCTTTCTCACCCAACATCCAGTCTGTTGACTGCCCACAACTTGTGGAGGTTAGGAATGTAACCCTCAAGTCTCTATTAAGCCTAACATCATCATCATCATGTTGAGGAGCAAAAGGAGTGAACTTCACAGCCACTCCAAGTGTCCCTTCAGTGTTGTCAAGACCAACATGCAAAGGGCATGGTCCATTTAATGTGACCAAAGTGGAACCTCCTCCATTGCCTGTAATAGCAGGTCTAATGAAGTATTCCTCATCGTCCTCAACGGGTTCGCCACTTGTGTCGATGACAAACTGAGCTATTGATGTTGTTGCCATCAAAAGCCAAACATGAGCTAGGATGAATATGGTGAGGGATCTAGTTGACATGGTCGTTTGCTCGCTCAAACTATAAGACGATTTATAGGTTATGTTTTTGTTGTTCGTTGCCCAGCTAGTAAGGTATTTATAGGACTCATCTTGTTACCATGCAAATGCATATGGTGATCAATATACGAATAAAAGTCCAATTAATTTAATACATGAATTTTTCTTCTTGATCTATTGTTTGCTTGTACCTTCCAGGGTATAATACGGCTATTAATTAGACAAAACTTAATTAATAGGATAGGTAGCATGTCAAGGATGAACACTTAAATTGGGTTCTTCCTTTGGATCGGGCAATTTTGTACGCATAGGAAAAATTGAAAAGAAAAATGGTGAAAATTTCCCTCGTTTGAATCGTCCAATGAATTGCGTATATGACCAAAACACATTTACATCCATTTTTATTTAGGCCCGTACTCTCCCTCCCTTTTGTCCAAAATCATATAATAATCACGATATTTTTAATTAATATAAATGAGGAAAAGAACTTAAAAAAAAAAGTTGAATTTTTTTTTTTGGTACAAAAGAGGGTAAAAGCCCAAAAAAAAAATTTGAATTCTAAAAGTTAGTGACCTCCATAAAAGAGGGTGGCTTCAAAGTCTGACTATCAGCTTCTGATGGACTTCAGACTCTGACTTCTTCAGACTCTAACTTGCAACATAAGCCTTTTTTTGAGAATTCATGTGCTCTCATTTGTTCTTCCAGAACCATACTTTGTTTAAAGACTTATAAATTTTAGTCTATGGTCCTGCACATTTAAACAAATATTAGCGTATTCAATTGAACTTTTAATACCTTGTTATCATCAAAACTTAAGGTGATAATATTAAACACATTTTGTTCCAACAAAATCAACCCTCTTCGATAAATCAAGAAGAAAAGTGGCGACGATTAGGGTTTGAAAAGGAAAAAAGAGAGAGATGCTAAGGTGAAAACTAATGCACATGTAAGTTATTTCCATATTAGTTTGTGTAACTATTTTAAAAATAATTTTATTTATTCATATTACATTGACTTTCATAACTATTGACTTAATGTTATTTTAGCAACTAATTTTAGATCCATGGTCCACAAAAAGAAACATACATTGTCTCGATCAAGCGCAAAGGTTGAATACTCAAGAGTAGCTAATGTAGTGTTTAAATCATGTTAGATTAGAAACTTACTTTTAGAACTACATTGTAATGTTACGAAAGCTACTTTTATGTATTGTGATAACGTAAGCACAATGTACATATCCGACAATCCAGTTCAACATGACCACACCAAACACATTGAGATTGAGATGCACTTCGTGCATGAAAAAGTTGCTTACAATTAAGTGTGAATATTACACGCTCCCTCTCGTTATCAAATTATTGACATCTTCACAAAAGTATTTATGTTGCAACTCTTATGATTTTAGAATAATCTCCAACATTCCTCAACCTCCACTTTTAACTTTGAGGGTGTATGAAAATATGTAAATATATCATGTATATTATTATAATTTATTATAAATGATTACTCATGATTGTGTGAGACTCATTAGGAGACAACTACATTATTAAAATTTATTATGAATGATTATTGATGGTTATGTGGGAATCGTTAAGAGAGATGGTAAATGATCTCTTTATCAACTTAACCAGAGGTCTAGGTTCAAACTTTTCAAACTTTTTTGTAACCTGGTTTCGTAACCGTATGCACGTTGGATTGCGTCTAGGATTAGTGAATTTTTGTATCCCATTTGAGTATTTCCTGGGTCAAGTGTAATGTCCCAAAAATTGATCATCAATATTGTTTAGAATAATCCTTAAAAAAAAATTGTCATATATATATATTTATATTTGACAAGATTAAAATATATTTGTATTTATTAATATTTTGGTCAAATTTTTACTCCATACATTGAACCGTAAGATATGCACGTACACAGGCCCGGCCCTGAGGGGGTGCAAACAGCTCAACATAGCTGGGCCTCCCTCAGCCATGGGCCTCAATTTTGTTTTTTAATATCCATTAGTACTACTGCCCTCCAATTTTTTTTAATATCCCCAACCATTTTTTGTCCTCTTGTTTTAGCCTTTTAGGCCTATTAGAATCAGGTCCTCTTGCTTTTGGTGTTAGGTGGGGGTTCCTCATGTATACGGTAGTCATTTTCACCTTTGGGTGTACCGCATATATACGACACCTTATATTTATCTTTTAAAAAATATAAATAGAACATTGCTCTTTCAAAAAAAATACGTTTTGATTTTATCACTGGCCTCTTTTCATTCCCAGAGCCGAGCCTCCGAATTCTTAGGGACAGCCCTACACATACGTAGTGAAAGTAAGAACGAAGCGTGGGGAAAAAAGCTACAGTCATATAAGTAAAGGAAGAACATCAATATAAAAAAAATCCCTAAAAAAAACATCAATATAAAAAAGAAACGAATATGAAAAATAATTATTTTTCTTCTGATAATTATATATGTGTTGATTTGCGATTTGACATATATATTGCCTACAATGGTCGCATAGGTTTTTATGCTTTTCATATCAATCCATAAATACTACTGTAAATATTGTTCTACTAATTAATCCTAATCAAGAACATGCAATATTAGAAGAAATTGGTTTAAATTGAAACTTAGGAAGCCAAGCGTAGCGGAAGATGACAGATTCAGAAGAATAAATAGGTGCTCCTTGTTTGACTAGACACTCAGTATCAGAAACAGTCAAGAGTGCTTCATCAATTCCAAGATATGTTTGAAATCCAGTGCAATTGAGCTTCAATTGTGACTGAGTACATATACAGTTGTTTGTTATGTTAACTTTCCACACTGGCATGCCATGTGCCCCATCATGTGTTTCGTAATGCCTAATGCTAATGTCACTCAAAGTGCAATCACCATAAGCTGTAATATGAACAATGGATTAAACCTTTGAATAACAAAAATTATAAGTTTGTAAATATATAAAAAAAAAGAGTAATATAATAATGCATCCAAAGGATAGTCGTAGGAATAATACAAAAAGCTCTTGATATGCTCATTTGCAAAGACATTTTTGCTATGAATAATCTTTGTGGGTAGAGTAGAAAGTGCTTTTGAAAATTACTATCATATATATATTACCTTGGATAACGAGGGCAAGGAAGAGAGTGAGTGAGAGGAGCTTGAAAATTGAAGCCATTTTGGATTTCAAATGTAATAGTGCTTTCAAGTGGAGGAGAGTGTTCATTTTTTGACTTTATTTATAGGTTCAAAATGGTAACAACTTTAAAGGAATAATTTATTTCAATTGAATTTGTTTGACCTTTCTTTCCTTTATTATAAGGACAAGAATAATTTTGTGTTCAATTAACCCGTTACAATATTTGACTTCAATAAATTAAGGTTGACTTCTCCCCATTACAATATGATATTTAATAAAATATATTTTTCTCATTGGTTGACTTCTCCCCATTACAATATGATATTTAATAAAATATATTTTTCTCATAAATATGATTATTTTTTCAAGACAAGAATAACCTCCAACGTAATGATTTTATACAAACTAGAAATATATTTACCCTTTAATTTTTAGAATCGTTTCTTTTTTTTTTTTAAATTTATTTTCGGAGTAAAAAGTTGGAATTATTCTTCTTTCATTTGGATAAAAGAAGGTTTTTTTTTAGGGAATTTAGATAAAAGAAGTTGGATTTCTTCTTCACTACGAATGCCTACTTTTTGTATTATTTTCAGTTTATATTTCTTTATGTAAAAGCCAGTTTATTAAAATAATTATTATTTTTCAAAAAAAAAATTGACGTCATCATAAATGTCTTCATTACATGGACTGTGTAGATTTTCTAATTAGAGTAATTTAGACTCCTTCTCTCGAGAGAAATTTAAATTAAACTCTCCCTGATTTTCATGTTAAAAATATATACTCTCTTTCTCTAAGTGAATTATCTATATGTCCCTTCATTATATATGGAGCCGTCTCTCCTTTGAAAGATGTTCGAATTACACTAATCTTTAAAAATTAAAAATATACTACATTTTAATCTAAAATATAAATAAATATGCTTATGATATCTACAAACTTTGAGCCATGAAGAAAAAATAATTCATCTCTTTAAGATTTTCAATGTCAATGATGATTAAATTTCAATAACTTCCTATTAAATAAAGGTTTATGAAATAAAATTTATTTTTAAAGAGCCATATGTTTTTTTTGAAAGAAAGAGCCATATGTTAATTGTGTATGTCATTAATACTATGAATTAATTTTTATATAATTTTTTTTATTGTGAATCAAGAATAGAGAAAGGAAATCCACAACAAAAGTCTTTAATTTTAAAGTATGCATCAATTACAAAATAAAACACTAAAAGTAACATTTATTTTGGTACAAATACAAGTAATATTTTATTTATTTATTTATGACATGACATACAAACAATATCACCTATTGCAAATCTAAAGAAATAACATTATTCGTTACAAACCTATTAGCTTTATTGGCTAAGCAACATATACAAAGCAAATAAACATGTCTTATATATATCCTTGTATATACTATTAATTCATACTATGATTCTTTCCAAAGCCACCATGTTCATGCATTTCCTCTATGTAATTGCAGCGGGGGCTAACATTTCCTTTGTATGACAATTTCACATTGTTGCATGAAGCCTTAGCCTCTCCTCCACCTTCAAGTTCAAGGCCTATGTTCTGCAATAGTATCCCTTGACATGGAAAGTTCTGGCTACAATTAAATTGCATAGCTACATCAGAAGCACTTGTTCCTTTTATGTTTTGGTACAACACATTCCTTATCTGAACCGCAGATTTCTGCAATTACAAAATTAATTAATTAACCAAATTTTATATCAACACTAACAACAATTACATGGTTATAAATTATGTCTAATATAGATCAACTTCATAAACAAAATAAAACAAAAATCTTAATACCTGTTTTTGGCATGGACTCTGTTGATCACAGTAGTTCTGATCTATTGTTATGGGGTTAGTTACATTGTCCATTTGAATATTCTGAAATTTAATGTTGCTTGCACTTCCTGACCCACCCTGCATTCATATATATATATATATATATATATATATATATATATATATATATATATATATATATATATATATATATATATATATATATATATATATTATCATGTGTATTGGGTTAGAAAGCTAAAATTGAAGTGTACAAGAAAAAAATGAGGCCTAAATTGAAGTAGTTCAAAATTTGAAATTAATATTAATTACCTGCCATGTCTTAATTCTTACTCCATTAGTAGTTCTAGATAATTTAGCTCCATTCACGGTTATTCCTGAAACAAATTCCTTGGAGCCCCCTTCCCCTAAGCTTCCAATGCTGAAGAATGAATTATCATTAACATGTGTGAAGTTTAATTTAACGATATTTAATTACTAAGATGAAGATATTATTAAAGGTAATTAATTAATTATTACCTGATACCATGGCCTGGTCCGCAGGTTATGTCTGTAGCTTTAAGATTCTTGGTTCCATTTACAATTGATATACAATCATCCCCTGCAAACAAACATATTTAAACTTGAAACTAAAATTGATATTTAATAAATTGAAATATATATTACTTAAAAAATTGACTTAGATAAGAAAAATAGTGATGAAAAAAAAAAATGTATCTAATACTAATTAGAGATAAATTTCTTATTTTTTTATCTCAATTTTTTTGTTGTCAATTTAAATTTTTCTAAGAAGTGGTAATATATGAGATATATCAAATGAATCGAGAATACCAGTTCCTATAATAGAGTTTGAGATTTGGATGTTTTGAGTGTTGGTGACATGAATTCCATCAGTGTTTGGACTGTCCTCTGGTGCTGTCACAGTGAGACCCGAAACTCTAACATTGGCAGAATTTTGGAATTGAACATGAATTTGTTGCCCATTTTTTACAGTCAAATCCTCAACTACCAAGTTGTTGCACTTGTACAAAGTTAACGCCTACAAAGTCAAACCATAATATAATTGACATTAATATTTTGCACCATCGGTGTAATTTTTTTTTTTTACAGATACATCTAAAAGGGAGTATATATGTTAAAGTAATTTATAGTTTTACTTTGAACTTCGGCACGTGCATATATAATACAATCTTTTTATGTATCAAGTGAGTTAAGGTTACTGATACAAATTAAATTGATATTATTATAATTAAAAAGTTAATATATTAGTGAGAGAGAGAGAGAGTTATATTATACATACCGTAGGGGCAGCCTTGCAAGGCTGCAAAAAAGAAAAACATAAAAAAAAAAAAATTAGCACTTGAATAAGATTTATGTTAAGTAAATGGATATATATTATAATAACAAATTTGTCTTGTTATATCTTACGAGTTTTTTGTTCGTTTTGCATGAGTTCTGCCACCAAATATTTCCATTTCCATCAATGGTTCCACCACCTTTAACAGATAGTTTCTGAACACTATCAAACATAAGCCAATGTGTGGGGTCTTGTTTGTAATCAGATGGGTTATCTGATGCTACAAGGCTTCCAGAGATCTGAACTATGATACTCTTTGATTTGCAAGGGCCAGAGAATGTGATTGGCTTAACAAGATAATTCTTCTGAGCCACCACAACAACTGATCCCTTAGAAGAACATGCTACTTGCCAAACCTTCTTGAATGCCTGAAAGAGTAAAATTAAAATATTGTAATTTTTTTTTAAAAATTATTTATTAAGCTTAAAAAAAAATTTTTTTTTGAGAGAATTAAAAAAAATAATTTGTCAAACACAAAATTGATCATATAGACCATATTGGCAAAATAATAAGATTTTATTTTTTAAAAAAATTTGGTAATAATAATAAAGTCTACCGCTAGAATTATTTTTTATTATCGATATAAATTTAAATTAAAAATGGTTTCCAATTTTAACATCTCTAACATTTAGTGATAGAATTAAAGACAAATTTCATGTTTTTCTTTCTTTCATTTTTGAAAATTCAATTATTTTCAACTAGTATAACATTAGAAATACTTTGGTTTGACTTATTAATTTGATGTTGCCTATAATTATAATTACTTGTCGTATTGTTTGAGAAATTTATAGAAGAGCAATGCTATATCTCTAGAAAAATAACATCAAGAATTCTTCAAGAATAAAGAATAGCCAATCACAATGCACTATTTGCCACAATTCAAGGAGGTGTGGCTGAAAAATAGGAAGTTGACAAATAAATCATCCAATTAAAATTTGCCAACTATTTCTTGAAAAATTCTTGAAGCTATTTTTCTTGAGAAGTAGCATTTTCCTTTATAGAAACCACTTATGACGTTTAACGGTTTTTAAATTTCTACAAAATATTGTAAAAATAATATACATAAAGAGTTGTCACAAAATAATCGTAGGAAATTCATTTCTCGATCCAAATTGACCTTATTTGAGTTTGTCAACATAAATATATATACCTGTGTGTCATCAGTTTTACCATCTCCTTGAGCTCCATACTCATCAACATTAAAGGTTTTAATCGATGAAGGAGAAATGTCACCCAACTTGCTCTTTAAGCTCAAAACATGATCTGTACTTTGCATGAGAAAATCCTTGAATGTTCCACCATCATTTATATAAGGCGAATTCTGAACAATTGAACTAAGTGGGTCCTCTTGCAAATTAGTACTATAACAAGCAACAAAATAAATCATGATCATAATGAATGAGAGATATCTTTGGAGGGCCATTGTCATGGACTTAATTTGTCCAATAGTGAGAACAAATGTTTTTTGAATAACGGTGGTGTATATGAGAATGAATATAGCTAGGTAGGTTGGTATTATTGTATATAAGGAATTAATTGATGAGGAATGTTGTGAGGGAGATTGTGTGTATTTATAGACAAAGAAATGAAAAAGATGTTGGCTTTTGTTCTTCATCTAAATATGGGAATATTACGGTATGGAAGGATCGATAAGAGAGACTTAGACGACAAGATCTCTCAGGTACGATCTGACTTTGGTTCCATACACCCTTAATCACTAATGTGTCATCATTTTTTATTGAAAAATAAATAAAACCAATGTGTCATCAAGGTATAATGGTCTTAAATTTTGATAGTAATGATTGAATGAGGATTAAATGTGGCTTATGGCTTTTCTTCTTATTGTTTTTCTTATAGGAAAAATGGGGCCTGTATGAGCAGGGAATCCAAAATTTTTTTGGCTTGAGGAACCATTGACATGATTCATAATTGTCTTCAGCTTGTTATTAATTCTGGTTGCTCTAACATTTACCGCGAAGGAAACTGTTGTGCAGATAAACTAGCAACTCATGGTCATAGCAGCCCTAGAGTATCTTGGTTCAACACTTTGCCGCAATTATTATTAGAGGATTTCTGTCGGGATAGGAATGGTTTTCCTTATTACAGTTTTTCTTAGATTGTTTTTCTTTCTTTGTTGTTTCTTTTTCTTTTTGAGGGTTTTGGTCTAGTCCCCTCTTATAATTATATTTTCTCTTTTTTAATAATATATATTGAGTAGGTGGTAGAGGATAGAAATTTAAGTTAGATGTGTCAACTTAATTGGGATGTTTTTTATTCTTCTTAATGTATAACCTATCTATTGGTTTATCGAAAAAAAATGAAGTTGATTGTATTAAAAATAACAAATAATGTATGTATTAGCCGGAACAACTAATTTTTCAAAGAAAATAGACAATTATTCATTTGTTGAAAATGAATTAAAATAACATTACTAACTGTTCCAAGAACATTTCATTTTATAAAAGTTACAAGACGGTCATTTTTGTAGATCTCATTGCAGCTCTCTTGAAGGTTCGTCTATATATCCACGTGAACAAAAGACATGCATTTGTAAATTTGTATTATGACAAAATTTTGATTTACAATATTTATGGAAAGGTTTGGTAAGGGAGTAGAACAAGCAAACAAGCTTATGAGATATAATCTATCATGGAAATAAGGCCTCCCACCACGTAATTAAGAAGGTTGTGCATGTGATCGAAATTGATTTGTGCTATGCCATGTGGCACCATAGGGAATATTAAATTCCCATGATCATAGTGATGGGGAGAGATGAAAGTAAAGGCAGTCAAAATTTTGGACTGTTGTTCTTTCAAAAAAAAAAATATTTTGGACTGTTGTATATATCAAGGTATGGAGGAAAAAGTGGATAGATTATATACACAACCACCTTAGAAATGTTAAGCAAAGAGAGTTTTTGTTGAAATTTGATTAGTAAGTTATTGTCAATTTGGTGGCGTTGGTGAGTCTATTAATTTTCCCATCATGGGAAATCAATTTCACCCGCAATAGCAAGTAAGGTTATCAAAATATGGATTTTATTTCAGAACCAAAAGGAATAAAAAATCGTAAAATCGTAATCAAAATTGACGAATTTTACTCAACTTATTTTGTAGAATCGATATAAGATAATAAATTCGAAAAATCGTAAAATCGCAATCGAAATTGATGGTTTCTACCAAAACAAAAATAATGTTAAATAAATTTTATAAATTGCATAATCATAAATGACTCAAAGTTTAAAGTCCGAAAAATATTTATACATAAATGACTTAAAACCTAGATATAAGATATTGTTCGGTAGTCATAATAATGACAACCTAGACAAAATACTTGACAAACTTGATCATAAGTGAGCAAGTGACTATTAAGTTTCAAGGAAAAGACTAGACGTCTACCTAAAAACTTTATTTTTAAACAACATATATTAAACAGCCTAACTAAATACTTAAAGGTAAAGCCTACATGCAATCATAAATCACAAAGAAATCGGCAATTATATGGATAATCCCTCATCATATCAACACTTTCATCTTCATCAATCTCATCATTTCCTCCATGAAACGATGATGGATTGAAGGAAAGGATAATGAATTGAAGGGAAGAGACAATTTAGTTAGGTATAGTTCATTTTGAACAGATTGTACCATGAAGAGGCATTGGTGGTGTGAAAGTATAGTAGGTAACATCATGTAGGAAATAACAAAGCAAAACAACGACTCCCCATGAGCCACAAACCCGAGTGATTGAGCAAATCATGTAGGAACAAAATTAATGCACAAGGCACCTCACCACCTACTCATACCCAGCTCCAATAAAGCAGCAAAAACATGAAATAAAACGCGGCAGAAACAAGAACTAACACGCAGGTGCTGATACACCAAATCTTTTAATTAAGGCTTAAGTGTACTTTTGGTTCCTCTAACTTTTTGAATGTTGCGATTTTGATCCCCATTAAAAAAATGATAAATTTAGTCTGAATTGACCCCTTTTGACAATATTCGTCCTTTTGACCAATTTTGGTCGAGTCAATGCCTATGTAGCACCTCTAAGATGCCACGTGTGTATTTTTTGAATTAAAAATATAAAATAAAATCCACATAATCATTAACGAAATTAAATAAATGAAAAAAAAATAAACAAATGAAAAAACCCAGAATTATTTTTCATTTATTTAATTTCGCTAATGATTTTGTGGCTTTTTCTTTATTTCTTTAATTCAAAAAATACACATGTGACATCTTAGAGGTGTCACATATGCGTTGGCTGGGTTAAAATTGGCTAAAAGGACGAATATTGCAAATGAGTTAATTCATAGAGAATTAAATTTGTCATTTTTTTTAATAGGAGGTCAAAATCGCAACATTCAGAAAGTTAGGGACCAAAATACACTCAAGCCTTAAATTAATAGCTAAATGAGTTGTTTTTTCGTAAAACAATATATTTTCTATCATTTACAATTCTAGTAACTAAACCTTATTTATCAAATGTGTCGGCCAAATAAAATTTAATTTTTCTAAACTTTCATTACTCATAATAGAGAATATTGATTATTTTTTCGATAAAATGTAAGAAATCTAATATCATTCTTATAAACGTGGCAATAGGTACCCCATGGGCAGGGTACTATAGTACCCATCCCCATACCAGTGTTTGTAAAAAATCCCCGTACCTGATCTCGTACCCTCGTGGGCAACAACTTTAGTGCCCTTTCCCATACCCTATGGGCACCTAACTGCTCATACGCGCACTCATTACCCGCGCTTTAACTATAAAAAGGCAATAAAAAAACATCACAATTGAAATAAAACTATGATCCAATTTTTTTTTTAAATCAACTCATTGTTTACCTTGATTTTCGGTAAATAACCGCTGGTTTACAAATGGTTACTTGCAAGATCAACCAGTATATCTTAGGACATATTGTGTTTGTTATTTTCTAGAAAATGATGAATGTTCTTGATATTTTTGTACAGAAGTATGAACATAACCGTCGAATTCAACAAAGATTGAATTAGGTCGAGATTATCTTCAAAGGATTAAAGTAAATTGCTTGAAAAGAACAAGTAAATTGCTAGGAATTTAAAGGAATAAACTTAAATTGCATAAATTGAATGTAAATTGGTACACAGGTTCATACATTGAGACTTGTTACTCGTTTCTCTCTGAAATGCGGATAGTTTGAGTGTAAGTTTTTTGTATGATTGAATTGTGACCCGTTTTTCCTATGAAAAACTATTAATTATACTAAGTAACTACCTACACAGAAACGTTCAAACATAACTGCTAATAACTACCTAAAAATACATCTTAATTGAATTTCAACTGAGATCCTTCGATGGTAACCGCTGCGTGATTTCTTCAATTTGGCACCAACTTCTCTTCGACCTCCGCTTCCTTGTTGAACAAATTCTCTTCTATTCCTGCTTATTAGTCGAACTAATCACCATGAAGACAACAAATCTCTCCAAGTCCAAGAACTAGACAAAATTAAGGAGTCGAAACTCATTAACTTTTCTTCAAAACCTGAGTCAAACTTCATTGACTGCGTTTATTGTAGTCTGTTGAAAATACAGACTAACACTCATAAAATAGTACGAATTATAGTATTTAGCCAAAAAACAATGAAAGGCAGGCAACAACAAAGATTCAATGCGACAGGAGGGGTAGGGTTATTGTATTAAGTTGTTTTTGTTTTAGGTTTAGGCTTAAATAGTTAAATAAATTAATTAATTGTACACCAAAAATATATAAATTATTTATCATATTATATAAATATATGCGAGTTGTGGGGCTGGGTAGTACAGTCCCCATACCCGTGCCCATACCCGTTTAAATTTGCGGGTAATTACCCATACCCCTTAAAGCGGGGTTTTACCTTACCCATAACGGGTATTTTTTGCGGGTGCTCATCGGGTCTGGGTCCGCCATCCCTAAATGAAATGATGTTTTTTCTTTTAATATTTTATTTTCTAAAATATGAAATCGACAAATACCTCTTTATTTCATAAAAATGATGTTAATTTATATACTCCATCCAGTCCTATTTACAAGAAACAATTTACTTTTTAGATACATTAAATAATTTATGTATTTGGTATAAGTTCTTGAAGTGATTTTGCGATTCCCTCTAGGCTGTTAATAAAGTTGGCATTCTAATAACTGAAAAATGTGTTAAACAATTATTATGTTTCCAATATATCATCAATTATTTCTTCTGTTAAAAAAAAGGGTTGTGTTAACTTGTGCAGGGCACAAGTTAAAAAGCTAAAAATGGAAGTAAAACATAATTTATGTCTTGAAAACATAAGATTTTAAATTTCTAAAATATAGAATGCACAATTTCCAATAAAATGTTTCTATATTTAATCTCTTAACTTGTGCCTTAAGGGCACAAGTTAACATTTCCCTAAAAAAAATATATCTGAGTTATTTTCTTTTGACTAATTGTCTAATACTATACTACTATCTACTTTTATTAATTATCTACTTAAAAAATGACCATTCTCATTGAGAACATAGCATGCCTCTTTATTTTGCACTCATTATGAAATAAAATACTAAATCCAATAGAATGTTTGAGTTGTATAAGTAATGAACGTGAATATATGAAGAAAGAAGGAGAACATACAGGAAGAGAAAAGAGAGGATGGTGGAAGGAAATGGCAGCGAGTACGAGGATGAAGCACCACAAATTCTGACAGTTGTTCTTGCTGTTGCTGCTAGCCCCATATTCACTTTACCACTTCCACTTCGTATAAACGTTATGAATGCACCTTTTTACACACATTTTTCAATACACTCTTTTTTATTGGTTAAAACTCACATGAAAGTCATTAAAATCATTAAAGTCATTAAAGTTATATTAGTAATTCCTTTTAGAGTTAGAAATTACAATTGATGTCACGTGAAGTTTCCTATTTTAATCAAATGTAATCAGTTTGTTCTTGTTCAGCACTGTGCTTAAATGGGATAATGCGACAAAATGGAAGCACCATACTATTTTGCTATGTTCTCAATTATTTTCTGAATTATTTGTCATAGCTCCTTGTGGTGGAGTAAGAAAAATTGATGGGTCTGCTAGGATACTCTATAATGTGATGCCATTAGTTGATGAGTAACTCTATATTGTTACTTTTTGCTTTTCTTAAAAATAAGTTTCTGTGCAGCTTCGTGTGAATCTTAGTGTGGCAAAATGTGGCATTGCATGTTATTTTATTGAGTTAATAGGTCTTTATCCCCCAGTAATACAGGCCACTTTTGGTTTTTCTCCCTGTAAAATTTTTTTGTCAGATTTCGTCCTTGTAAATTTTTTTTGTTTTAGAATACCCCCTAGGCCAGCTAACTGTGCATTTTCGCTGAGGTGGCGTGTTGCGTAACCATTTTCTAATGACGTGGCACGCTGACTGTATAGTTAATTTTATTTTTTACTTTTTTATTAGGTACACGTGGCATTTGTGTTTTTTTAATAAAAATAATAAAAAATCTTAAAATATTTTAAAAAACGAAAAATAATCTTAAAAAAAATTATAAAAATGAAAAAAATACAGATTTTTTTTTTAAAATTCTGGAAAAATTAATAAAATCAAAAAATGAAAAAAATCTGGTAAAATGAAAAATAGTTAAAAATTAATGAAAATAATAAAAAGATCTGGAAATATTTAAAAAAATTGTGGAAAAGATTCAGATATATTGAAATTTTTGAATTTTTTTTCCAGAATATCATATTTAAAAAATTAAAAAGATTAATGATTTTTAAAAAAATGAAATTTTTGAAAAAAGATTGATCATATTTACAAAAACTAAATTTTTGAAAAAAATTCTGGAAAAGATTAAAATAAAACTTCTTACTTTTGAAAAAAAAAATATGAATTTTTTCCATTTTTCCGTTATTGAAAAAATTCTGGATAAATGATTTTTTTTTCTATATATATAAATTTTTAGAAAACTTCGATATATATTAATCTTTTTCGGATTTTATTTTTATTAATTTTTCCAGAATTTTTTCATTATTTTTCATTATTTTTCATTTTACTAAATTTTTTAATCATTTTTTATTTTTATTAATTTTTCAGAATTTTTTCATTATTTTTCATTTTATCAGATTATTTTATTTTTTAATCATTTTTTACTTTTATTATTTTTTCAAGAATTTAAAAAAAATCGTATTTTTTCAATTTTTTAGAATTTTTTCATTTTTATTAATTTTTCTAGAATTTTTTTATTTTTAATTAAAAAAATCACAAATGCCACGTGTATCCGAATAAAAATAATTATACAGTCAGCGTGTCACGTCATCAGAAAAATGTGAGGCAGCATGTCACATCAGCAGAAATGCACAGTCAGCTGACGTAGGGGTATTCTAAAACAATTTTTTTTTTAAAGGATGAAATCTGACAAAAATTTTTTACAGGGGGAAAACCAAAAGGGACCTATATTACAAGGAGTAAAGGTTTATTAGCCCTATTTTATTTAACATTTTCTCAACCCAGTCTCTTATCCAACTAATCTGTGATATCATTTGTTCATTCTTTTTTATAGCTTTTGGAGGAAGGTGGCTAAGGAAAGAGTCGTGTTGTTACAAGATCAAAACTTCGATTTTCCACACAGGTTGGTAGAAACAGAAAAAAAAAAAAATTGCATTCTAAATTAAAACTTATTTGTTTGTTTTTGAATTCCAATGTTTTTTTAGTATACTCCCCCTCCTTTATTATAACTAAACATCCATTTAATTAAAAATCCAGTTTTTTATTTTATTTTTTTATTAATATACCTATATATATTTATTGAATTTCATTCTACTTAACTGTTTAACTTTTTCTGCCGACCCCATTTAATAGGATTAGACTTGATTGTCGTTGTTGTAACTATTTAACTATTTCTAATAAAAAAAATTCTTAAAACAGCTTAGAAGCCTTTAACAAGGAAACTTCTCAAAAATTGAATTTCTTTTTCGAAAAAGAGAAAACAAGTGTCAAAAGATTGATATTATTCAATGTCAAAACCATTTTTATTTTAATATGTAAAAAATTGTTCTTAGAGCATTCACAATGGAGACCCTCAATCTTGAGGTTTTAAACGAGACATACATTGACACATCACTTTTTTATAATTTTTTAATAAAAGTACATAATAGGTACTCAACCACTTCAAACCACTCCAATAGAGATCCTCTAACAAAATATTTAAATGGGTCCCACCAATAACTCTTTATATTTACATTTCAACAAAAGTAACAAAAGCAACTCAACAATGATTATTTTATTATTCCTAAAAAATGATTATTTTATTAAAAAATGGTGTGGGGTCCACTTAAGAATGAGGATCTTCAGTGAGAAGACCTCCAATTTTTTTCCCCAATGGAGGTAACTATTAGATATCGGGTCTTAAATGGTGAAGACATCATCATTAGGATGGTCTTAATCGCTGGGTGAGTTTTGTGTATTGTTTCACGGATTTTCCACTTCAGCAATCCATTTTTTATATTTTATTACTGATGTAGCATCCTTGACTAAGAAAAAAAATAAATTAAGAAAGAAGGAGGGTGTGTGGGTAAAGGGAAAATTTGATCTATTGATTTTCCCTCCTCTTCCAAAATTTAGGTATAGTTTCCCTCCCTTATAATTCTATTCTATTCGCATACTCAATTGCAATTAATTAATTTGTTCATTATTTCCTTCCTTTTACATCTCACACAGATTCCAACTCAACTTACCCACTCGACCTGTCTTAACTCGGAAGGAAGGTTAAGAGATACTCTCCATCTTCCACAAGGTTCGCTTCTTTACTCTTTTTTTGTCACATTTTCGCTCTGTTCTTTATAGGGTTTATTGTTTGTTACCAACTTTCTTCATGCATTTTACATGTTCGATCAAATTACTCTTCCAATATTTCTTCATGTCATTCTCATCATAAAACATGAAATTGTTATTAACTTCGTCTCTTTGTAGATTTTAGCATTGTTGATGAAATTACTCTGCTGTTTGTTGTAGCACCGATCAAAGGTGTGTCTGGTGTCCTACACCGACACGAGTCTGGATCTGCTCAGTTCCTTATGAGTACAGTTTTCCTGTTTGTCTCACGGATGTCCAACACGCGGCAATTAAAATCTAAGAATTACTAAGAATTACTACTACTATCCAATTTATAATTATCCTCTTGTTGCTGCTTCTTATTTTGTTGAACAGTGGTGGGGATTTATTGTTTGAGTGGGCTGTATTTCTTCTAGCTTTAAGGTGGAATTGGCGTTTGAGGTGGAGGGTATTATGTCGGTAATGGAGGACTTATAATGGTGGGGACAGAGTTGCTGAGTTTCGTGGCGGCACTGTGGCGAAATGGATCAACATGGTGCCGATGAGACACGCTGTTTCAGATTGACAACTAAACATGTTTTCAGTATTTTTTTTTTTTAATAAAAAAAAGGGTGATTTCCAAACTTTGAATCTGGACTGTTTAAGAATTTAATCGCCACATGTTGGACATCTATGAGACAAACTGGTTAACTGGACTCATAAGGAACTGGAGCAGATACTGACTCCACTGACACGACATCAACATGTATGTTTACATTCAATTATACAATTTTCTCAAATTATTACTTGTGCTGACGTGTTTGCACTGTGTCGTGTCTCTGTGTCAGTGCTTCATAATTTGAGCTCCACCATGTGAAAAATTATTATGAGCAGTCTTTATGATTACTAACATTTTGAGGTGATGGTGTATGAAATTCGATAATGATTGGATGAGTTTTGAGCCCTCAACTGATATGCTAAAGTTGCATGCTCATTGTTTTAATTTCTGTGAGAACTGTTTTTGTTTGAAATTTTATGCACTATACTATGAGAAATTAAATCAAAGTTTAAAATACGGATTTGATGTCTAATGTATTAGAAATCCATGTCTACTTTTGTATTGATGTTTCCATGAAGGTTTGAGTGCCAAAAGCGGTGACCATGTTCATGCTGAACATTTTGGTAAAGATCCTCTTTTTCAAATATTCCTAGACCGTTTGATGATGGTTTCTGATGAAATAAAACTATGGTCATGATTCATTATGTGTTGCTGCTTTGCCATTTTTTTTATGGTTCTTAGATTTAAATTTTTGGCCTGACCCACATCAAAATCTATTTTTATGTTTGATTTGAATTTTTGAAAAATAGCCTGCAAATTTGAAATCTTCCTTTGTTAGTTATTAGGCCTTTCTTGCATTTGGTCTCACTTTTGCGCTTACGGCTCACACATCCATTTTTCCATTGTACTAGTTTTTAGCGCTATCTGCTCTGTGTAGTTCTCATCTCATCTTTGTAATCTTAGGGGAACGTTGTAATCGAGTGTATAGTCCAATTAAGATACTCAGCATGTTTGGGAGAAAAGCTTGCCAACTTGTGAAAGAATTTGCAAGTGGAGAAAAGGGTCAGCTCACACCATTTAATGTAAGTCCAGATCTTCATTTTTCAGTTAGACACTCATTATTATATTTGGCTTAAATACAGTTTTCCCCCCTTATGTTTAAAAATGTTGCGATTTTTGGCCCCCTAATAAAAAAAAATATATTTGCCCTCTATCTTTAGGGAAATATGCTCTTTCGACCCTCTAACTTTAGGAAAATATGCTCTGTTGACCCTTTATCTTTAGGGAAATAGGATCTTTTGGCCCTTTATCTATACAAAAAGTTGTGACTTCGGCCCCCTGTTTTGGGACATGTGGCATCTTCTCAGCAGCTTTACAATGTTTTGGAAAATTAAGGGGTAAAATTGTTTTTTTTTTTTGTTAGGGGGCCAAAATCGCAACTTTCTAAAAGTTAAGGGGTCACAAATGCATTTAAGACATTATATTTTAATCGTTGGTTTATGTTAGAACTTGCTTATCTTGAGGAAAATGATTTGCATGATTGATTTGATTGCAAAACCTTATGTTTATATTTAATTTTTTGTATGTTTTTGGAAAACTTGCTACTTTTGTGTAAAACCAATTTAACATGTCCCCACTCTATACCATTGGTATCTTGGTATCGTTAATTATTTATGATATTGCTACTTGTTATCTCGTGTCACTTTTGATATTTATCTACCCCGGACCTTTTTCCCATACTCTCGTAGAAACTCATTAACCAATCTTTATGTTGTTGTGATTGCTTTTACTTGATACCTTTTCCAATGATCTTGTAGAAAGACTTGTTTGAGCAAGTAGTTGGAGAATGCACCCAACATCACCTTGACCTTCAGTCCTTGATAAGGTAATGGTTAAGATAGTGCCCTTATTCTCTTTTTCCTGGCGTGTCCCTTTTTTTTCCTTTTTCTGTTGGAGTATGATATCTCACATGGGCATGAGTTTTGTTGAATGTGCGCCTGTGTTGGTCAAGCCATATTGCAAAGTTAAATTAAAGGCATTGCAGTGTTTTGCATATTTTACTTAGAAATCCCTTTCCATTGTTATATGTTTTTCCACATAGGCTGAGTTTCGTGTTATGTAAACAGGAAGATGCAGGAAGAAGGTTTGGATGTCCAAACTGCTAGAAATGCTGACCACTACGGAGCCCTCATCCACCTATTTTCTATAGTCCGAAATAAACGTTGTCTAATGGCCTATGTGTAAGTATCACTTTTAAATGCCACCTTCCTGCGTAGTTCCTATGTTTTTGTTCTTTGACTCTGAACATATATCCATCCAGGTATAATCGAGCAGAAACTATACGGAACTTGTTATGGAAGATAGGGCCTGTGATTCCTAAAGAAATTGAAGAGAAGCTTGATCATAGGGAGGAAGAGTATTTCAAGAAGCATTCTTCAGCATTGAAATCTTATATGTCAAAAGTGTTTGTTGATCTGACTGTGGTAACCTCTCCCTCCCTCATCTCCTTTCCTTCTCTCTCACACATATGCATGTGTACCTTCACATAAGAGAAAGGTATTGCTTTATGTTACAAATGCATGATCTTTTATCTGAAATCAAACCTAGCCTGGTAAATTTAGTTTTGGCTGCTTATAATTTTTAAGGGAACCACGCAGTTGCATCTCAACCTTGTGTTCTATGCAGTTGAATAATTCGATTGATGTTGGTTCAACTAAAGAATGTTAAGCATCTGTGTTAGAAACTTTTATGATTCCAGTTATAAAAATAGGACCATCATGTAGATTTTTATGCTGATGCCACTTCAGTTGTTACTGGGCAGTTTAATTCACATCAATTAATAGTGAGATCCATCAACAACATGAGAAGCATGTATCTTATCATGTTTAAACTACTAGGCTTAGTTGTTTGAGGTCCTCGATGTGTGTTTCTTTTAGGTTTCACCTATGAAGCACGGATACGGACACCAGACACGACACGGACACTGACACGCCGACACCGCTAATAATTTGAAAAAATCACATAATTCAGTGTAGTTATATGTGTTGGTGTCGCGTCGGTGTCGGACACGACACGTGTCCGACACCAGGACACGTCTAACTCGAGAAGTGTCCGTGCTTCATAGGGTTTCACAGTTCCTTGCTGCAGAATGAAGTTGTTGTAAGTTAACAATAAACTAATGAATTGTTGTTATTCCCGAAATATGGTTTTGATAGGATATGGTACCACCAAAAGATCCATACATCCAAGTAAGGGTCCTTGAAGACATAAGAGAAGGCATTGTGCTTAGTGATGATAAGAATCCCAATTTTGCCCGCCATTCAATGCATTTTCTGAAACGAATTGATGCTGAGAAATATATCTCACGGGTAATTATCTTGTAGCTTATAACTTGTATTCCAAAATAGTCTAAGATGTCACTTAACTATTTTATTTTCTCCCTACAGGGCTTAATGGAGGAGCTCACTGGTTGACCTGTTAGTCCTTTACTTGGGAAAAATGTAGATGATCAAGAGCCTTCGATCTTGCATCCATATTAATTCCCGTGCAAAAATTTGAAACTTAACAATGACCTGAACTTGAGTATTTATAAGGTCTGAATTTTACCAATGCATGTGCACCTTTATTTTTTGGGTCCATATTAGCGACTCTCACAAACGTTAGTTTTGTTTTTTTCAATGTTAAATGTTAGTATTTTAATTGTTATGTTAGTTTTTTTTCTCCTTCTCAAGGCTTGAGTTTTGGACCTCTAACTCCTTAACTTTTAGCTTAAATTAGTTAAGTTACCTGACTCCCTGGAAATGTTTGTAATTGTTTGGCGATCCAACTCTATAACTTATTATCACTAGTCACCTAACCACTCTTATATCTTAATCCAGTATAATATTTATTCCGTACAACATTACAATTCGGGATGTTCACATTCAAATCGATCCAAAAAATTGAAAACCGCACAAAACTGAAATTTATTGGATGTGTATAGATGTGCTTGTGAATCAACTATTTGGATCAAATTGAATTTTGGATTCTTTTTTCAAAACCGAATCACATACATAAACATTAAATATTTACTTATATTTTGACTAGTGTAATATATTACGTTAGGATAGTATTTGTTGGTTTTTAATTTTTTTAATAATACTATTTAGTCAAAGATAATTTTTTTTTACTATTTCATATATTTCAAGCATAAACAGTTATTTTCATTCCTAAATGTTAATTTCGACCATATTACAAATTATATTTTTCATTAAATCGACGATTTTGCCATGTATTTATGATATTAATTTTAATAGATTTTTTATTCTTCATAAAATTGTAATTTGGTTATCAAAAAATCAATCAAAACTGGATCACACAAAATTTGATCGGATCGGATTTTGCCTCATAATTGATTCAACCGCACTGTGAACACCTTTAATTACAATAGCAATTTATTATTCCTTTTACTAAAATATTTTGAAAAATATAATTAAAATTTGTCCCATCAGATTAATCAATTCTTTTTTTTGAAGGAAATATGCTTATAGCATTTCATTAATAATAAGAGATTCAATACAATCGGGTATATGAAAATAAACAACGGAACTAGCTAGTAATGTGGCTTCTCTTGCGAGAACATGAGCAACCCCGTTTGCTTGTCGCCTAACAAACTCCACCATAGAGTTGGTAAACAAAGAACTGAACAGAGACCGACATGATGAGATAATGCTCCCAAATTCAGAAGTGTCGTCTCGATTAGCATGGAAGACATCACAAGTAAGCTTGGAATCCGTTTCAAAATCGACGTTGTCAAATTGCATGTCACTTAGCTACTGCAAGGCGGAATGAAGACCCAACGCTTCACCAACGTCCACAAAATAAAAACATGGGTAACGAACAACCTTAGCCAAGACAAATGTACCTTCTGAATCCCGAACACAGATACCCACGCCAGTACGGTTAAGATGAGAGTAAAACGCAGCATCAATATTACACTTATACCTTCCCGGCAAAGGGTGCTGCCAACTAGACGGTGTCACAGATGTCGAGGTGCCAACGGCGGTCGAATTTCCCCCTCCAACGGATGGCTGCAATTGTTGTTGGGGAATAGGATCAGTTACGGTGGGAACATTAGCAAACTGCCAATCAAGGACCAAATTCTTAGCTCGCTCAACAACCGTGGCGCTTACCTCTGTGACATCATCCCAAACTCGAAGATTTCGGTGCTTCCAAATACTCCAAAACGTTGATGCCAATCGTTGATTAAATTCAACGGACAAAGTTTCCAACAACAGAAATATAGTATCAGTTGCCTTTGGAGGCGTGTTGGATAGCTCTCCAAAGGCCTGTCATTTGCCAAACTTGGACAACAAAAGGGCAATTGAAAAATACATGAGCAAGATCTTCATGATGTGATGGACAACTAACACAGTTTGTAGGACATTGAACGCCCTTGTCAAGAAGACGAACATGAGTCGGAAGGCAGCCCCGACACATACGCCACACTAGATTCTTAACTTTAAGGGGAACCTTGAGCTTCCAGATGCTGGACCAATAGCCCGAGCGTTGAAGATGAGAGGAGTCAAGGAGTTCGTCAACACATAACCCGTAAGCACTACAAACAGAATACCGACCATGCCTTTCAGCTTTCCAAATGAGTCGATCCTCTTGTACCTGAGCAATAAGCGGCGTTTGAAGAATCTTAAGAGCTATATCAACATTGAATACATGACGAATCACCTCTTCGTTTCAACTCTTGTCATAGAGATTCATCAAATTGTTGACGGTAACATTCTGAACATAGTGAGCACCTGCAATGCCACCATCAATACACTCCCCATTAGCCATCCATGGTTCATTCAAAATTGAAATAGACGAACCAGGGCCAATACTCCATCGAGCACCACCACGAACGATAAATCTTGCGCGCAGAATACTACGCAACACATAACTAGGATTATGGCCAATTTGGGCCTTGAGATAGTTGCAAGAAGGGAAATACCGCGCTTTAAATATACGAGAAACAAGGGAGTCAGGTTCCGTAAGGAACTTCCAACCCTGTTTACCTAGCATTGCCAAATTGAAAGCAGAGAGATCCTTAAAACCCATACGACCTTGTATCTTGGGTGCAGATAACCTCTCCTAGCTCATCCAATTAATTCCTCGTTGTGAGTTCTACCATGAACCCACCAGAAATAATTCATCATCTTTTCTATTGTATCAATTAAAGTGGTTGGCAGCTGAAAAATACTCATAAGATACGACGGAATAGCCTGTAAAACGGATTTAATCATAACCTCACGCCCTACTTTAGATAAACACTTGCTACTCCAAGAATTTATTTTCTTCCAAACTCGATCTTTAATATAAGCAAAAGTCGCATTTCGATCCCTACCCACCATGGAAGGTAAACCCAAATATTTACCGGTCCCCAAAACTGCTTGAACCCCAAGAATGTCAGTAAGGGTCTGTTTAAGAGGATCAGGGACATTACGACTATAATAAATCTCGGACTTAGGCAGACTAATGGCTTGACCATAAGCTAATTCATACATGGAGAGAATATTTTTCATAACATTTGCCTGTCCCTCCTCAGCTTTGAAAAAAAGAAAACAATCATCCGTAAACAAAAGATGAGAGACTGGGGGCGCCCGATGACAAATTTTGGTACCTGTAATAACACCTCGGGTCTCAGCATCCCTTAGAAGAGAAGATAAACCTTTTGCACAAATAATAAATAAATACGGGGAAAGAGGATCCCCTTGACGAAGACCGTGTCCCGGGATGAGAAGGCCAACCTTTTCATTATTAACAAGAACAGAATAATCCACTGACTCTACACACAAATTCATCCACTGAATCCATTTAGCATTGAAACCCATTTTAACCATAACAGCTTGCAGATAATCCCAATCCATACGATCATATGCCTTACTAATATCAAGTTTTAGAGCAACATACTTGTCATCACCTCTTATCCTAGTCTTCATAAAGTGGATAACCTCGATTGCAACCATGGCATTATCCAAAATGGACCTGCCCGGAACAAAGGCAGACTGGTTGTCGGAAATACACTGAGATAGGACCCCTTTTAACCTGTTCGCTAAAACTTTAGAGATAAGTTTGTAAAGAACATTACAAAGAGCTATGGGGCGCCAATCCTTCATGCTGAGTTGCGTGTCACCTTTTGGAATAAGAGCAATATTTGTCATGTTCAAATCAGGCGGAAATTGTCCCGTATCTAACCAAGCACAACACTCCTTGAAAATGCCATCACTACACAAGTTCCAAAAATGTTGGTAAAAACCTGGATTGAAACCGTCAGGACCTGGGCATTTATCAGGGTGCATAGAAAAAATAGCATCACGAAATTCGGCTTCGGTGAAAGGGGCAGTAAGTCTCTCATTATCAGGAGCAAAAATAGATTGATTAACAACATCAATAACAAAAGAAGAAACGCTACCAAGCTTCTTAAAAATATTAACAAAATAGTCTCGTGCTACATTGCGAAGACCCTGCTCATTAGTAATATTATTTCCAGCATCATCAACAAGAGAAGTAATACGGTTTACCTTCTTACGAGCTGTGGCGGATGCATGAAAAAAAATTGTACTATGGTCACCTGTTGGAACAAAATGTGTTTAATGTTACCCTTTGATAGTTTTGATGATAACAAGGTATTAAAAAAAATTGTCAATTGGATATGCTAATATTTGTTCAAGTGTACAGGACCATAGACAAAAAATTGATATCTGAAATAGGTTCTGGAAGAACAAAAGAGAGCAATGGAATCAACAAAAGGAAGCTTGAAGCATTTGAAGAGAAGTGCTCCTGAAGTTTAGTGCTCCTGAAGTGATGACGTCATCAGAAGCAAGTTCATCAGAAGCATCTCATCAGAAGCAAGATCACCAGATGCTGAAGTTCATCAAGAGATGCAAGACTTAAATCTTCAAAGGTTGTTCAATGGATTTAATCTCGTCTAAGCATTGCAGAAGACCAGTAGAGTGAAGCAACGACTATTTTGAAAGGATTTGAAAGCATTGGATGCTTGTTCTTTGAAGAGCGTTGACACAGTACAATTGTACGAAGTGTACAACCACTACCTCCACTACTTTGTTTTTGTCTCTGCTACAGGACAAGAAAAACAGCTATGCCTGCAACGATGTTCCTTCAGACTTGGAATGGAATTGAATTTGATCCTTAATAGGACAATAACCATATCAGGCAAAAGATCATTGGTGATTGATCAAAGCTTCAAACGACTCTATTTTGATGTGCTGGCAATTCACAATGTCTCTTTCACACCTCTATATAAAGGAGTGAAGTTTTAGAGAATGACAAGGACTCAACAACAATTTACAAGTGCCAAAACTCTGTCAAAATTGTTCTGCATCAAAATTTCACTTAGAATTTCTTAACAACTTTCATATCTTAGAAATTCTAGAGTCTTAAGAGTCTGTATCTGATTTGTATTGTGAACACCACTGATTGTATATCAAGTGTTCAACCTCAAACATTTTTCTTTGTAATTCTGTTTGAGTAGAAGTCTCTTGCAGTTGTACTTGAGCATAGGAAGTCTCTTGATTGTGTTCAGGAGCATATGAAATCTTTTGCAGTTGTGCTTGAGTAGTTTGACGTCTCTTGCTAGTTTTAGCAGTGAGCATTTGTAATCAGATATTACATTTTAGTGAACTCTCCTTGGAAGTGCAAGGGGGACATGACTACTTCCGGTTTGTGGAAGGAACTTGTAAAATTGCTTTGTGTCTTTCTTCTCTCTCTCTCTCTCTCTCTCTCTCTCTCTCTGTTTTTATCCGCTGCATTTAGTCCTGAACATCACTTCAGAAGGAGAACTTTATCTGCTTCTGATCAGTAATTTTCATCTTAGGAGAAAACGAAGAAAAATATAACACAATTCAACCCCCTTCTTGTGTTTTTCTAACCTTCAATTGGTATCTAGAGTCTTGGTCTGTTGTCTCAACACTTGAAAAAGATCTGTGAAAAACATGTCTGCTGAAGACTCCACTTCTGGATCTGGGAACAACAATGTTGTTCCATATGATTATGGTAACAACAAGAAATCTGACTCTGGAAAAGTTCCTAAGTTCAATGGAGATCCTGAAGAATTCTCTTGGTGGAAAACCAACTGCTATAGCTATGTCATGGGTTTAGATGAAGAACTATGGGACATACTAGAAGATGGTGTTGGTGACTTGGTCCTTGATGAAGAAGGAGCTTATATTGATAGAAAGAAACATACTCCTACTCAGAAGAAACTCTACAAAAAGCATCACACGATCAGAGGAGCACTTGTCACTGCTATTTCTAAAGCAGAGTATATGAAGATGAGTAACAAATCTACTGTTAAGGCAATGTTTGCTTCTCTTTGTGCAAACTATGAAGGCAGCAAGAAAGTCAGAGAAGCAAAAGCTCTTATGCTTGTTCATCAATATAAGTTGTTCAAGATGAAGGATGATGAAATTATTGAGGAAATATACTCAAGATTTCAAACCCTAGTCTCTGGACTAGAAATACTGAAGAAAAGCTATGTTGCTTCTGATTATGTGAGCAAGATACTAAGAAGCTTACCTGCTAGATGGAGACCTAAGGTTACTGCTATTGAGGAATCTAAAGATTTAAACACTTTAAGTGTTGAAGATCTTGTCAGCTCTCTCAAAGTTCATGAGATTAGTCTAAATGAACATGAGCCTGCTAAGAAGAGTAAATCTATTGCTCTTCCATCTAAAGGGAAGTGATCAAAAACTCTTAAAGTTGTTAAATCTGAAGAAGAGTCACCTGATGGAGACTTTGATGAAGATCCTACTGAGAAGATGACTATGCTTTCAAACAAGTTTGAGTACCTGGAAAGGAAGAACAATAAGTTTCTGAGTAAGAGAGGTGGTTACAAGAACTTCAAGAAAGAAGATCAGAAGGAATGCTTCAACTGTAAGAATTCTGAACATTTCATTGCTGATTGCCTTGATCTTTAAAAGGAGAAATCAAAGGATAAGTCAAAGAAATCTAGCTTCAACTCAAGGAAGTTCAGGAAGCAGATTAAGAAAAGTTTAATGGCAACCTGGGAAGATTTATATAGTGAATCTGGATCTGAAAAGGAAGAAGCTGGAGATGAAGCAAATGTAGCTATGGGGTAGTGGCTATAGTGACTTCAGAAGCAAAACCAGACTCAGACTCTGAAGATGAAAATGAGGTATATTCTAAAATTTCCAGAGAAGAACTTATTGGGTCTCTTAAAGAACTTCTTACACACTTTGAACTTAGAACCAATGAGTTGAAAGATTTAAAAGAAAAATATGTTGATTTAATGAAACAACAAGAATCAACTCTGTTGGATCTGAAAGCTTCTGAAGAAGGACTTAGAGGCTTTGACTTCATTTGTAAAACTTATGAAGAGAAGCTCAAGTTTCTTTGTTAGAAGCTACAAGAAAAGTGTAATGGAAAATCTTTAAGTAAACATGAAATTGCTCTTGAGGATTTTGTTATATCTGGTATTGATAGAAGCAAAGTTGCTTTAATGATTTATAGCATTTACAGAAACAATGGTATAGGGATTGGATTTTCAGGAGGGAAACCTAATGAAATCAGTCTTAAATCATGCTGTGAATGCATCAAGGAAGGATTGAAAACCTTCTTTGTACCTGAAGGTGCTAAGTTTGAAACTGTAGTTCAGTCAGAACCTGAAGCTTCCAGCTCTAAGGCTAAAATTACTTCAAAGCCAAAGAACACTAAGCCAAAGGCAATGACAAACTCTGATTCTAAGACTTCACAAATCAAGATTCTAAAGAGATCAGAACCTGTTCCTCAGAGTCTGTTGAAACCTGAATCTGAAGTCCTGAAGTCTAAGTTTCATAAGAAAAACAAAACAGTTATTAATCTGGGAAATCAAAACCAAAAGGTGTTAAACCTAAGGTTATGATTAATCAGAAGTTATCAAACTTACAACACAAGGTACAAGAAGTGAAGAGTAAAGCTTCCAGTACTAACCTCAAAGGACCCATAAAACAATGGGTACATAAATCTAAAATTGTCAATGCTACAGATGTGTCAAATAGCAAAGGAAAAGCAAAAATCATGGTACCTAGACAGCAGTTGCTCAAGGCATATGACAGGAGAGAATTCTATGTTCCTCTCCCTCACAATGAAAGAAGGAGGGAATGTGAAGTTTGGAGGCAACCAGTCTGGCTAGATCATTGGTACAGGAACTATTGGTAACTCCTATATCTCAATTAATAATGTGTGGTTGGTAGATGGTCTTGAACATAACCTTTTGAGTATCAGTCAGTTTTGTGACAATGGTTATGATGTGATGTTTGAAAAGACCAACTGCACAGTAATCAACAAAGAAAACAAGTCCATAGTATTCAAGGGAAAGAGGATAGAGAATGTCAATAAAATTAACTTCTCTGAACTGGTTGATCAGAAGGTAATCTTTCTTCTGTCAGTGAATGATAAGAAATGGATGTGGCACAGAAGGTTGGGGCATGCTAACTGGAGATTAATCTCTAAGCTTAGTAAATTACAACTTGTGAAAGGCCTACCAGACATTGACTATCATTCAGATGCACTTTGTGGTGCATGCCAGAAAGGGAAGATTGTGAAATCATCTTTTCAAACAAAAGACATTGTTTCAACCTCCAGACCCTTAGAATTACTTCATATTGATTTATTTGGACCAGTTAGCAATGCATCCTTATATGGAAGTAAATATGAATTAGTTATTTGTAACACCCCGTTTTCCCAACTTAAAAATTTCATTAAAATTATCAGAGTTCATCAACATAACGGAGCATCACATACATCAATACATCATTTAACAACAAATAATAATAATGGGAAATTACTATTTATTTAAGCAACCTGTCTTTATAAAATTCAATAATCAAATGCAGCGGAAATTTAGTTCGTAACGTCACATAAAATCTTGGCACGAAAGGCCACAACTTAACATCTCAAATAGTCTTCATAAAATGTTCAACATTTATAAAATAAAATACGTAACAAGGAAAACAATCATCAGACACCCCCATCCCGTTACGTATCAGAGCATCCTAGACGATACGAAGTGAGGAGTCTACTCACGAACACAGCTAGTCCTTATTACCTGCACATTACCCACGGTCGAGGCAACATATACGCAGAAGGGGTGAGATTTCACATTCATTAAAAACAAATAATAATTCATAAAAGATAACCAACATCATATATCTAACATTAATATCATCATTTAATCATCATTTAACGAGGTTAAGTAATACACAACTTCATAGTTATTCAAGGGTAACATATTCATCTTAATTCACTCCATTTACATCATTATAATTAATGGGACAGCAACAACAGCATCAAAACAGCAACATCATCACAGCATTCATCATTTATTTTTAGTTATGATGACTCTACAATGCAACAACAACATCAACGACAACTTTGACAACAACAACATGCATGTAGTACCACCAGGGCATTAAGCCCCCATCGCTAAGGTCATATTTGGACCGTCGGGCATTAAGCCCCCATCGCTAAGGTCATAAAAACCTGTCAGGCATTAAGCCCCCATCGCCGACTATGCAACAACTCGACTCTAAATGCAACAATCTTCATTTTTAATGTTAAATTAATTAACAAATGATCCCCATCAGTTCATTACATCAAAACAGCATCACTGGAACATCGTAATTAGCAACATCATCTATAATATAAACATCAGAAACCAACTCATCAAAGGAACGGGCGAAAGGACACAATTTCGCACCACATCAGGTCTGTACTGCACTAACTCGCAGTTGCGAGCTAAACAACTCGCAATGGCGAGCTCAACGGAGGAGCTCGCAGTTTTGCACAACATTGCTCGCAGTGGCGAGCTAAGGGGTTACTCGCAGGTGCGAGTAGGATCGCTCGCAGCTGCGAGCGATGACAGAACAGGGTTCTGTCGCAACTCTCATCTCTCATCTCAGCACACGAATTTCACTTCCCGGCCCTCTAAATTCATCACTAATCAACTTCTAAACGTTTTCTATTACTAATTAACATCTGTCTACATCAACCTACATCAAAATCCACTTAATTCTTCCACTTTTAATGATTTTTGACCTAATCCCAATCCCTTAAACCTACAACAATTGACCACTTCTATGAATCAAAACTTGTTAATAATGAGAGTTAGTCTCACCCTTACCTTAGATTATGATTCTGAAATCCAACAGCCGCGTTCTTCGTTCTTTAGGGTTCTCTCTGACTTCTCTTCTTTCTCTCTTCTTTTCTCTGTTGTACGCGTTCTAATTTTCTCTCCCAATTACAGACTTTTATTCTTTCCCTAATTGCTCTTCTCACCACAACTTACTCTTTCCCTTAATAATTTAATTATTTCTACTAATAACAATATTTCTCCCCCACTTAAGAAAATACTTATATTATTAACATATCTTCTACCAATATATATATATATATAATAATTCACATAATATTCTAATAAAAAGCCATAAATCACTTAAATATTAATTATGAAAAAGTGGGCGTTACAACTCTCCCCCACTTAGAATATTTACGTCCTCGTAAACGTACCTTGTTCAAACAACTCTGGGTAAGATTCCCGCATCTTACTCTCCAACTCCCAAGTCAAACTTTCACCGGCTGCTCCTTCCCACACAACCTTCACAAGAGGTATCTCCTTGCCTCTAAGCCTCTTCACTTCTCTATCCTCTATTCTCACCGGTAGGGTCTCGATTGTAAGGTTATCCCTTACCTGCACATCATCTCTTGGAATCACATGGGATGGATCCGGCACATACTTCCGAAGTTGCGATACATAAAACACATCATGAAAGTTCGAAAGATGTGGTGGCAAACCCACCCTATAAGCAACCGTTCCGACCCTTTCTAAAATCTAATACGGGCCAATAAACCTCGGAGTCAACTTCTTTGACTTCAATGCACGTCCAACACCCGTCACCGGAGTGACTCTCAAAAACACATGGTCTCCTTCTTGAAACTCAAGATCCTTCCTGCGCTTATCATGATAACTTTTCTGTCTATCCTGTGATTCTTTCATCTTTTCTCTGATTAAATTCACCTTCTCAGTAGTCTGTTGGACAATCTCTGGTCCCAATACCACACTCTCACCGGATTCAAACCAACACAACGGAGTTCTGCATCTCCGACCATACAATGCTTCGAAGGGTGCCATTCCAATACTAGCATGGTAACTGTTGTTGTACGTGAACTCTATCAGGGGTAGATAACTATCCCAAGTTCCACCTTGCTCAAGCACACAAACTCTCAATAAATCTTCCAGCGACTGAATTGTCCTTTCCGATTGTCCATCCGTCTGCGGGTGGTATGCTGAACTTAACTTCAAATTAGTGCCCAAGGCCTCATGCAAACTCTTCCAGAACCTCGATGTAAACCTCAGATCTCTATCCGACACAATGCTTGATGGGACACCATGTAGCCTCACGACATCTCTAACATAAATCTCTGCTAACTGGGACACAGGAAAAGTAATATTAATCGGAATGAAATGAGCTGACTTCGTCAATCTATCTATGATCACCCAAATTGCATCATTCCCTTTGTTGGTATTCGGCAAACTTGTCACAAAATCCATGGATATACTATCCCATTTCCATTCCGGAATCTCTAGCGGTGTCAATAACCCAGCAGGTTTTTGATGCTCAACTTTTGACTTCTGACAAGTCAAACATGCATACACAAATCGTGCCACGTCGCGCTTCAAACCTGACCACCAAAACATTTTCTTCAAATCTTGATACATTTTAGCAGCTCCTGGATGAATACTCAAACTGCTTCTATGGCCTTCTTCAAGGATCATCTTCTTCATCTCATCATTATCAGGAATACAAATTCTTCCTCGAAACCTCAACACTCCTTGGTCATCAACCTTAAAGTCACTGTCTACAGCAGGATCGGTTGCAACCATTAAATCCACCAACTTCACATCTACTTTCTGCGCCTCTCTGATACTATCCAGAAATTCATTGTTGATCTTTAACATCCCCAATTTCACACTCCTTGGCGACATCTCGCAAACCAAACTCAAGTCTCTGAACTGTTCAAGCAATTCCATCTCTTTAACCATCAGTGCCGACAAGTGTAAAGTCTTCCTACTCAAGGCATCTGCAACAACATTAGCTTTACCCGGATGATAATTCAAACTAAAGTCATAATCTTTCAACAATTCGAGCCACCTTCGCTGTCTCATATTCAATTCCTTCTGATCAAACAAATACTTCAAGCTCTTGTGATCACTAAGCACCTCAAATCTCGAACCATACAAGTAATGTCTCCAAATCTTAAGTGCAAATACAACTGCAGCTAATTCAAGGTCATGAGTAGGGTAGTTTCGTTCATGAGTCCTCAACTGCCTTGATGCATACACAACCACCTTACCATCTTGCATAAGTACACCTCCCAAACCCAACTTGGACGCATCACAATACACTACAAAAGGTTCATCAGGTTTCGGCAAGATCAAAATCGGAGCCGTCGTCAAACGCTTCTTCAATTCGTTAAAACTGTTCTCGCAATGAATATCCCACACAAAGGTTTTACCTTTACACGTCAACTGCGTTAACGGAAGTGCTAACTTAGAAAATCCTTCAATAAATCGTCGGTAGTAACCCGCTAAACCCAAAAAGCTTCTAATCTCTGTAACTGACTTCGGAGTCTCCCATTGTGATACCGCTTCAACTTTAGATGGATCAACTGCAATACCACTACCAGAAACAACATGGCCAAGAAAACTTACTTCCTTCAACCAGAACTCGCACTTAGACAATTTAGCATACAACTTCTTTTCTTTCAGCACTTGCAAGACAATCTTCAAATGCTCAGCATGTTCTTCCTCCGTCTTAGAATAAATCAGAATATCATCAATGAACACAACCACGAAGCGATCCAAAAATGCATGAAAAATGCGATTCATATACTCCATAAATACACCAGGTGCATTACTAACACCAAAAGGCATCACCTTATATTCATAATGTCCATATCGCGTCCTAAAAGCCGTCTTCTGCATATCTTCATCTCTCACTTTAATCTGGTGATAACCCGACCTCAAGTCAATCTTGCTGAACACTCGTGCACCCACTAACTGATCTATCAAGTCATCAATTCTTGGAAGTGGATACCTATTCTTTATAGTTACTTTGTTCAACTGTCGATAATCAATACACAACCTCATACTGCCATCTTTCTTCTTAACCAGTAACACTGGAGCTCCCCAAGGTGAAACACTTGGTCTAATAAACTTCTTGTCGAGTAGATCTTCTAACTGTTTCTTCAACTCAGCCAACTCAGAAGCTGACATACGGTAAGGTGCCATAGACACAGGCTTCGTTCCTGGAACAAGATCAATAGAAAATTCAACTTCTCTTTCCGGTGGCACATCAGGAATTTCATCAGGAAAAACTTCAGGGAAATCCCACACTACTTGTAACTTATCGATCACTGCTTGATTCTCCAAAGATAAGGATGCCATCAAAGAAAACATTAGGATTCCATCGCGTTCTAGCTGCTTTAGCTGCTTAGTAGACAAAAACTCCGCGCCACTTTCCTCTTCAGCAGAAGAGAAATGCTCCGACTTACTAAAACAATTAATGAGAACATGGTTGTACTCTAACCAGTTCATACCAAGAATCACATCCATTCCACTCAAAGGTAGACATACTAAATCAATCTCAAAATCACGATCAAACATAGACAGGGGACAACGTAAACAGACGAGAGAAGTGGTCACCGAACCCTTAGCTGGAGTTTCGACAACCATTTCTCCATTCATATCAGACATAGCAAGGCCCAACTTAGAAACACAATCAAAAGCAACAAAACAATGTGTAGCACCAGTATCAATAATAGCAACTAAAGGAGTATCATTAATGTAGCAAGTACCTCTGATCAAACGATCCTCATTCTCAGTCTGAGTACCAGTCAAAGCAAAAACCTTACCCCTGGTCGGGGCCTTCTTTGGTTCAGTACACTGAGCAGAAATATGTCCTTTCCCACCGCAATTGAAACAAATAGTGTTATCGTGCTTGCATTCTGCAACTGTATGCCCTTTGACACCACAACGGTAGCACCCTCTCGCCTCAGTAGCACCACAAGCATTACTCTTGTGACCTTTTTCTCCACATTTGTAACAAACAATCCCAGCAGGAGTCTCGTTCTTCTTAGGCTTCCTCTCATCATTCACTCTTTGCTTGCCCTTATCAGCTGGAGTACTATAAGGCTTCCCACGATTCTGTTGCTGCTTACCCCTTCGCTCATTCATAATCTTATAATGAGCCTTCGAATCATCTTCATAGATTCTGCACCTGCTCACCAACGCCGAAAAGTCACGGATCTGTTGGTAACCAATGGCTCGCTTAATATGAGGACGCAAACCATTCTCAAACTTGATACATTTAGAAAACTCAGCATTGTCTCCAGTATAGTGTGGATAGAACTGAGCCAGCTCCACAAACTTTGCCGCATACTCTGTCACCGACATGTTTCCTTGCTTCAGCTTAAGGAACTCGACCTCTTTCCTTCCACGAACATCTTCAGGAAAATATCTGTTTAGGAACTCTCCCTTAAACACAGCCCAAGTAATAGCCGCACCACCTTGCTCTAATTCAGGTAAAAGACCCACCCACCAGTCATCAGCCTCCTCAGATAGCATGTGCGTACCAAAACGCACCTTCTGATCATCAGTACATTGCATAACCCTGAACACCTTCTCAATCTCCTTGAGCCATGCCTGTGCTCCATCAGGGTCGTACCTTCCTTTGAAAGTGGGAGGATGATTTCTCAGAAAGGCCTCCAACATCCTTACGTCAGCATTAACACCAACACCAGCATTTGGTTGTTGTCCTACAGCTTGGGCTACAGCTTCCAAAGCAGCAGCAATCGCAACATCATTTCTTCCAGCCATTCTAGTCCTCTTGTAACAGATAAGGTTTGCAGCCTCCAGATCTACTCTTCTTTGCTGCACAACACACAACGTTTAGAATAACATAATAATGGTATTCCAAATGCTAAAATGACACAACTTGACTCACTACTTGGCCGGACGGACCGACCTGCTCTGATACCAATTGTAACACCCCGTTTTCCCAACTTAAAAATTTCATTAAAATTATCAGAGTTCATCAACATAACGGAGCATCACATACATCAATACATCATTTAACAACAAATAATAATAATGGGAAATTACTATTTATTTAAGCAACCTGTCTTTATAAAATTCAATAATCAAATGCAGCGGAAATTTAGTTCGTAACGTCACATAAAATCTTGGCACGAAAGGCCACAACTTAACATCTCAAATAGTCTTCATAAAATGTTCAACATTTATTAAATAAAATACGTAACAAGGAAAACAATCATCAGACACCCCCATCCCGTTACGTATCAGAGCATCCTAGACGACACGAAGTGAGGAGTCTACTCACGAACACAGCTAGTCCTTATTACCTGCACATTACCCACGGTCGAGGCAACATATACGCAGAAGGGGTGAGATTTCACATTCATTAAAAACAAATAATAATTCATAAAAGATAACCAACAGCATATATCTAACATTAATATCATCATTTAATCATCATTTAACGAGGTTAAGTAATCCACAACTTCATAGTTATTCAAGGGTAACATATTCATCTTAATTCACTCCATTTACATCATTATAATTAATGGGATAGCAACAACAACATCAAAACAGCAACATCATCACAACATTCATCATTTATTTTTAGTTATGATGACTCTACAATGTAACAACAACATCAACAACAACTTAGACAACAACAACATGCATGTGGTACCACCAGGGCATTAAGCCCCCATCGCTAAGGTCATATTTGGACCGTCGGGCATTAAGCCCCCATCGCTAAGGTCATAAAAACCTGTCAGGCATTAAGCCCCCATCGCCGACTATGCAACAACTCGACTCTAAATGCAACAATCTTCATTTTTAATGTTAAATTAATTAACAAATGATCCCCATCAGTTCATTACATCAAAACAGCATCACTGGAACATCGTAATTAGCAACATCATCTATAATATAAACATCAGAAACCAACTCATCAAAGGAACGGGCGAAAGGACACAATTTCGCACCACATCAGGTCTGTACTGCACTAACTCGCAGTTGCGAGCTAAACAACTCGCAATGGCGAGCTCAACGGAGGAGCTCGCAGTTGCGCACAACATTGCTCGCAGTGGCGAGCTAAGGGGTTACTCGCAGGTGCGAGTAGGATCGCTCGCAGCTGCGAGCGATGACAGAATAGGGTTCTGTCGCAGCTCTCGTCTCATCTCAGCACACAAATTTCACTTCCCAGCCCTCTAAATTCATCACTAATCAACTTCTAAACGTTTTCTATTACTAATTAACATCTGTCTACATCAACCTACATCAAAATCCACTTAATTCTTCCACTTTTAATGATTTTTGACCTAATCCCAATCCCTTAAACCTACAACAATTGACCACTTCTATGAATCAAAACTTGTTAATAATGAGAGTTAGTCTCACCCTTACCTTAGATTATGATTCTGAAATCCAACAGCCGCGTTCTTCGTTCTTTAGGGTTCTCTCTGACTTCTCTTCTTTCTCTCTTCTTTTCTCTGTTGTACGCGTTCTAATTTTCTCTCCCAATTACAGACTTTTATTCATTCCCTAATTGCTCTTCTCACCACAACTTACTCTTTCTCTTAATAATTTAATTATTTCTACTAATAACAATATTTCTCCTCCACTTAAGAAAATACTTATATTATTAACATATCTTCTACCAATATATATATATATATATAATAATTCACATAATATTCTAATAAAAAGCCATAAATCACTTAAATATTAATTATGAAAAAGTGGGCGTTACATTATTGTTCATGATTACAACAGATGGACTTGGGTAAAATTCCTGAAAAGTAAGAAGTGGTCATGGTGGAGAATTTGAAAGAAATGAAGATTTTAAAAGTAAGAAGTGGTCATGGTGGAGAATTTGAAAATGAGCCATTTGAAAATTTTTGTGAAAAACTTGGAATTGTCCATGAATTCTCTTCTCCTAGAACTCCACAGCAAAATGGGGTTGTAGAGAGAAAGAATAGAACTTTACAAGAAATGGCTAGAACCATGATTCATAAAAATAATTTGGCTAAATATATATGGGCAGAAGCAGTGAATACAACATGTTATGTCCAAAATAGAATCTATATCAGACTTATCTTGGAGAAAACAACATATGAACTCTTTAAGGGAAGAAGACCCAATATCTCTTACTTTTATCAATTTGGATGTACCTGTTACATTCTAAATAACAAGCTCTACCTAAAGAAATTTGATGTCAAGGCCCAAAGAGGAATCTTTTTAGGTTACTCTAAAAGGTCAAAGGCATACAACGTGTATAATTCAGAGACACTGTGTGTTGAAGAATTAATGCACGTTAAATTTGATGACAAAGAACCTGGAAATAAAACTCCAGAGTAAGGTGAAAGTTTTGCAGATATACAGGTTCCTGAAGAACCTCCAGAACCTGATCAGATTGTTGAATCTGAAGATAGTCCAGAAGCTGAACCAACTTCAGAAGCTCAAGATGAAGTAGCTTCTGAGGAAGCTCAAGATGGCTCTCAGCAAGCTAATCAATCCAAGAATACATTCAAGTACAAGTCTTCACATCCTGAGGATCAAATCATTGGGAACAAAGAGAGTCATAGAAGAACAAGATCATACTTCTGACAAGAAGAGTCTATGATAGGGTTGTTATCAGTGATTGAACCTGCTACAGTTGATGAAACACTTTCAGATGATGGATGGATACTAGCTATCAAAGAAGAGCTCAATCAGTTTCAAAGGAATGACGTGTGGGATATGGTACCCAAACCTCAGTAGAAGAACATTATTGGAACAAAATGGGTATTCATAAATAAGTTGAATGAACAAGGTGAAGTAGTCATAAACAAAGCTAGACTTGTTGCACACGGTTACAGTCAGCAAGAAGACATTGATTATACTGAAACATTTGCTCTAGTTGCAAGATTGGAAGCAATCAGGTTACTTCTATCCTATGCAGTTAATGATGGCATAATATTATATCAGATGGATGTAAAGAGTGCATTTCTCAATGGAGTTGTATCAGAAGAAGTGTTTGTCAAACAACCCCCTGGTTTTGAGGATCTTAAGCATCCTGACCATGTGTACAAACTTAAGAAATCACTATATGGTCTCAAACAAGCTCCCAGAGCTTGGTATGATAGGCTAAGTAATTTCTTGATCAAAAATGATTTTAAAAGAGATCAGGTTGACACAACACTCTTCAGAATGAATCTTGAGAAAGACATTCTTGTTGTGCAGATATATGTTGATGATATAATATTTGGTTCTACTAATGCATCTCTTTGCAAGGAATTCTCTAAGTTAATGTAGGATGAATTTGAAATGAGCATGATGGGAGAATTGAAGTTCTTCCTTGGAATTCAAATCAACCAAAGCAAAGATGGAGTATATGTTCATCAAACAAAGTATACTAAGGAGCTTCTGAAGAAGTTCAAGCTGGAAGATTGTAAAGTGATGAACACTCTAATGCATCCAACCTGCACCTTAAGCAAAGAAGATACTTGAACAACAGTAGACCAGAAGCTGTATAGAGGTATGATTGGTTCTTTGTTATACCTCACTGCATCTAGGCCAGATATTTTATTCAGTGTATGCTTGTGTGCAAGATTCCAGTCAGATCATAGAGAATCTCATTTAACTGCTATTAAGAGAATCTTCAGGTATTTGAAAGGAACAACTAATCTTGGACTCCTTTATAGGAAATCCTTAGATTATCAGTTGGTTGGATTTTGTGATGCTGATTATGCTGGAGACAGGATTGAAAGAAAATCAACCAGTGGCAGCTGCCAGTTCTTGGGGGAGAATCTGATATCTTGGGCTTGTAAAAGACAAGCAACTATTGCTATGTCTACAACAGAAGCAGAATACATCTCAGCTGCAAGTTGTTGTACACAACTACTTTGGATGAAACATCAGTTGGAAGACTATCAGATTAATGCTAACAGTATTCCCATTTATTGTGATAATAATGCTGCTATTTATTTGTCAAAGAATCCTATTCTACATTCAAGAGCCAAGCATATTGAAATCAAACACCACTTTATTAGAGACTATGTTCAAAAAGAAATTTTAGATATACAATTGATTGATACTGAACATCAATGGGCTGATATATTTACTAAGCCTTTAACTGTGGAAATATTTGATTTTATTAAGAAAAATTTGAACATGCACTTTTTGTCTGATTAAATTTGCTTGCCCCTGAACTAGAAGTTAGGTCCTGAAGTCTGTTCAAAAGAAATGGTCCATCAGAAGCTCTTGACTGAGATTCTGAGGAAAATGTGCTTATGAAGATGACGTCAGCATCTTAACTTCAGAAGGAGGACTCTTTCCTCCTGAATAACAGAGTTAGTGGAAAAGTTGGAAGTTACTTTTTAGTAACACGTGTCCCACTAACTTGGCAGTTACTCTGAGAAAATTCAACTTGACTTAAGTGTATTGGTGTATAACGTAAGAGAGCAATGATGATTTTAAGCTTTGAATGTACTATCTTGTGCCACATATGTCATCAGTGATGTGTTTGTTTGTCCCCTTCTAAATTGCAAATGTTTTTGCTCAAAACACTTAGACAAAACACACACTACTCCCTTCACAACCTACACTTTCTACTTTTCACACCGATTCTCTGCGAAGTAAACTCGTCCTCTTCAAACAAATCCCTAGAACCCTAAAACTTCATTCTCATCAATGGCATCTTCAAGCTCCATTCCAGAATCAAGCCTGCAAGAAGTAGTTCCAAAATCAAGTACACAAGAAACTTCTGCGTATGAAATCAGAAGAAGAACTATGTCCTTAGAGGAATGGGAACTCAATGTTCAAACAGAAAATCTTGTGGATTTCATTTCCTTAGCATATCATAGATGCGAGCTCAGAAGATACTATGAAGCTCAAGGTCTGATGGATTACTTCAACATGTTGAATGGTCCAACTTACAAGAACCTAGTTAGGCATTTCTGGGTTAGAGCACAAGTATATGATCGCAAAGCTGCTCAGGCGGAAATGGATGAGAAGGTTCTGATTGATCCTACTCTTGCTGGAAAATCAAGAAAAGAAATTGGTTTGGAACCTTTCATAGTTACAGAGATTAGGTCAAGCATCATGGGAATTCCTGTCTTCGTCTCTCAAGAAGTGATTGCTTATGTAATCAGAAGACCATCAGGAAGAAGTTTCAAAGATGGTCTGGACAACAACAAGAATAGTCCTTGGAATGAAGTCGTGAACAGGTCCATGTTTAATAGCAAGAAGAAATGTGCTTACTGTGATTTGACCATGGAGAAGAAACTGCTCCTGAAGATACAAAATGAAAATCTTCTACCAAAAGGAGGTGGTGGAGATCAACCTTCCTTGGAGCACAGAGTGTTTCTTGACTACTTCATTACAAAGGAGAGTGCAAATTTGCCCAAGTACATCTTCAAGCACATGATCAAAGAGCTCAGGGAAAGCCAAGATAACAGAAGGTGCTGGATTCCCTATGGAAGGTTGATTTCAGAGATTCTTCATCAAGGAGGAATTCTGAAAGTACTTAACGAGCTCAACATCTTCACTGATGATCAACTTGGCACTGAAACAGGCAAAGTGATCAATGGACAAACTCTCAGAAAGATGAAGCTGATAGAGAAGGGAGCTTTTAAGAAGCTTAGCACAGATTTGAAGGAGTCAAATGTTGTATCTGATCTAATGGATGGTTTTCCTCCAATCTGCAAACAAGACCCTATTGAAGTCAGGATGAACTACATCATGGATCATTTTGAGAGTACTGGTGAGACAATCAGGCTATGTGACATTCCAGACACCATCTATGGTGGTGCCTTGCCTGTGGCCAAGAGCAAAAGTACAAAGAGGAAGGCTCTCACACAAGCTGAGTATCTGGATGATGCTACTGAACAACCTGCCAAGAAAGCCAAGAAAGCTAAGAAGGAGAAAGCTGCGGTTCAGGAGAACATAGTTGGTCCTGCTATACCAACTATTCAAGAAGAGGTTGAAGATCTTGAGGCTGATAAGATCTTAACCAAAAGAACAAGAAATGGAAAGACAGCTGAATCTTCACAACCTCTGCCTAATCAACCTTCAATTCCAAAGAAGAAGAGAAAGACAGCTGTAAGAAAAATGAAGGAATCAATTTATGTAGAAGAAGAAGATTAGATTGCAGCTGCTACTGAATTAGTTGCAAAAGAATTAGAGAAGAAGAAGGCTGAAGATGCTGCTACACTTGCAAAGATCAGGGAACTTGCAAATGGGATTGAAGTTCCCGTATCAAGCATAGCAAGGGAAGATGTTGGTATTAGTGCACAACAAGTTGTAAAGGCTACTGAAGAAGTACAAGAGTTGGTGACTTCAGAAGCTAGAAGTTTGTTGATGATTACTGGTGAACTAGCAGAAGAAAATTCAGAAGCTGATGCTTCAGAAGCTGATAGAGGTAATCTTGTTTCTCCACATAATGCAAATACTATTATAATAGAATCTAGATCAACCTCTATCTCTCAATCAACCTCCTCAACCTCCTCAGATTTAGATGATGTCCCTTTAGGCAAAATCTATACAACCATAAACAAAGGCCTTTCACCATCCACCAAACTCCACAAAAAGCCTGCTCGTGAGGAATATGTACCTATGTACCAACAAATTATGAAGAGCATAGGTGAGATGTCTGAGATGAGAAACAAAGTTTGTGAAAGACTACCTGCAAGTCATCCTTATCAACCACCAATGATAGAACCTCTTAGTTTTATTCTTGCTGATGCAGAAGTCATAGGTGAACATGTAGGTCCTGAGTCTTCAAATCACAATAAGTCATCATCATCTCATCGCACTTCAACTACCCATACTTCAGAACCTTCTATCTTAGAGAATCTGGTCAATCATTATTCTGGTGAATTACCAGGTGTTGAGCCTAACCTAGAGAAAGCCTCTAAAGTAGCTTCTACTAAAGTTGCTTTAGAAAACCCCCAACAACAAGCACCAAACGTACAAATGGCCTCAACAATCTGCCCAGATGTCTCTGTTCCTGAACATTTTGTTCCTGAACATTCTGTTCCTGAACAACTTGTCCCTGATAATATTGAGTCTCCTCCATCTTTGGAAAAATTCAGTAAACCTAATTTTATGATCACATCAGAAGATTCTGATGTTGAGGTTGAAGTATTTAACTCATCCTCTGTGGCCATAACTTCTGTTCCTAATAAACCTTTAGAGACCAATATTCATACTGCATCATCCTCTAATGTTTCTGAACCTTCAAACTTAGCCATTCAACCTTGTGCTCCTGCCAAAACAAATGTTCCTTCTCCACCCACCCTGTTTCTAGATTCTACTATTTTAGCAGATGTGTGTGAGAATATATTTCAGGAGCTGAACAAGCTGGTTCAAGCAAGAAATAATCTGATTCATAAAGACAGCTATGAGAAGCAGTGGAAGAGATTGAAAGAGAGAGTAGATTTTGTCTTGACTGAACTTCAGAGAACATGTCTTGATGCTCAAGACTCTGCTCAAAACAAGCTTCAAGATTGGCTGAAAGGGGTTGATAACAATTTGCAAGAAGTGAAAGTTCTAAGAACTTGGGTGCAAACTCTTCTATGCTTAAGAGAAAGAAATGCTACTGATTTCATTCCAATAGGTATACATCCAAGAGAGCTGAGTTTCAACTGGTTGACAAAGTTGAATGTCAATCCAGTATCTAAAAAACTAGCGTTGCTGCAAAGGAATGCTGAGTTAGAAAATGAAAACAAGAAGCTGAGGAAAGAACTTCTAGATCAGAAACTACTTCTACTTGAATACAAGTCCTCCACAGAAGCAAAACTGGAAGAAGCAAGGATTAGAGAACAAAACCTGATCAAGAGCAATAATGAATTCAAGGAAGAGATGAGAAAGCAATCTGAGCTTACAAACAAGTTACTTCAAGAGTTGCTTCAGAAACAAGCCAGCCTTAGTTGCACACCTTATTTTTAGCTTGTTTAGTTTTTCTTAAGTTTCTTTGTTTAACTACTTCTGAACCAATTTTGCTTCTGGTTTAATTCTGCATCTGATCTAATTTTGCTTCCGAACAAAGTTTTTGCGCTACTGATCAGTTGTCTTTTTTGCTTTTGAACTAATGTTTATGTCTCATATAGAATTTTTTCTCACTATCTTTTTCCCATCTCTTTCTTTTTGTCTTTATTTTATACTTTTTGTTGATGACAAAAGGGGGAGTAGATGTATAGTATTTATAGGCTTTGAGCCCCATTAATTTAATTCCAATCAAGTTAAATTAATAGGACCCTCTTCTTATCTCTTAGTCTATTAATGTGAGATCATTCTGAGTGTTATTACGTTTTTAATGATGAATTTAATTAACATGGATATAACTCAGAGGGAGCTTACAAACCTCACCTTAAAGTACTATTGGACTCAAGGGGAGCTTACAAACCTCAAACCCTTATAGTCAACTTGTTAATTAGATTAACAACAATTGCACATTTTAAATACTAATGTTTGTCATCATCAAAAAGGGGGAGATTGTTGAAACAAAATGTGTTTAACATTACCCGTTGAGAGTTTTGATGATAACAAGGTATTAAAAAAAATTGTCAATTGGATATGCTAATATTTGTTCAAATGTACAGGACCATCGACAAAAATTTGATATCTTAAATAGGTTCTGGAAGAACAAAAGAGAGCAATGGAATCAACAAAAAGGAAGCTTGAAGCATCTGAAGAGAAGTGCTCCTGAAGTGATGACGTCATCAGAAGCAAGTTCATCAGAAGCATCTCATCAGAAGCAAGATCACCAGAAGCTGAAGTTCATCAGGATATGCAAGACTTAAAGCTTCAAAGGTTGTTCAATGGATTTAATCTCGTCTAAGCATTGCAGAAGACCAGAAGAGTGAAGCAAAGACTATTTTGAAAGGATTTGAAAGCATTGGATGCGTGTTCTTTGAAGAGCGTTGACACAGTACAATTGTACGAAGTGTACAACCACTACCTCCACTACTCTGTTTTTGTCTTTGCTACAGGACAAGAAAAACAGCTATGCCTGCAACGATGTTCCTTCAGACTTGGAATGGATTTGAAATTGATCCTTAATAGGACAATAACCATATCAGGCAAAAGATCATTAGTGATTGATCAAAGCTTCAAACGACTCTATTTTGATGTGCTGGCAATTCATAACGTCTCTTTCACACCTCTATATAAAGAAGTGAAGACTTTTTTTTTGACCAAAGCAAAGTTAACTATTATCATTAATCAACCAATGTTCAATACAAGAAGGATAAAAAATCAAAAATACGGTGACTAGCCCAAGAACAGGCCGCCCTTGCTAAAGTATGAGCAACCATATTCCCTTGCTAAAGGAGTGAAGACTTAGAGAATGACAAGGACTCAACAACAATTTACAAGTGCCAAAACTCTGTCAAAATTGTTCTGCATAATTTCTTAACAACTTTCATATCTTAGAAATTCTAGAGTCTTAAGAGTCTGTATCTGATTTGTATTGTGAACACCACTGATTGTATATCAAGTGTTCAACCTCAAACATTTTTCTTTGTAATTTTTGTTTGAATAGAAGTCTCTTGCAGTTGTGCTTGAGCATAGGAAGTCTCTTGATTGTGTTCAGGAGCATTGGAAAACGAAGGAGAACTTTATCTGCTTTTGATCAGTGATTTTTAGCTTAGGAGAAAACGAAGAAAAATCTAACACAATCCAACCCTCCTTCTTGTGTTTTTCTCACCTTCATCACCATCCCTATACCAATGGGTCTTTGCACGTTGCCTCCAATAAGCATCATCCTGAGCTAGTAAATGTTGCATTCTCTTTCTCAACTCAAAATTTCGAACATGTCCCTCACCAGAAGAAGTGGTGCGCATAATATGCAATTGGCGCCGACAATCTTCGATTTCGCTTTTCAATTTATGGCAATGAGCTTTACTCCAGACGACCATTTCTTCCGCACAAGAGGACATCTTAGGCATGATAGAATTATTTGAATAAACCTGCCAAGAGTTAGTAACCATCTTCTTAAACCCCGGTTCTAAATGCCACGCATTTTCATACCGAAAATGACGCTTATTAAGATGAGGCCGAGGTATAGGGCGACGATTAAAAAGAATGGGATAATGATCAGAAGCAGGTGCCATAAGAGTTTCTACTAAAGCTTCTGGAAAGAAATTGAACCATAAGCTATTAGCAAGAGCCTGATCTAACCTTTCTTCCACCGCTTGCGGCGTGCCAAGACTTTTGAACCATGTAAAGGGGTAGCCTTCAACTGGGACATCAGACAAACCGGAGTCAAGAACAGCTTGACGGAAGCCATTAATCAACAATTGAGGTCTATTATTGCGTCCTCTTTTTTTGCTAGCATCCAGAATGTCATTGAAATCTCCAAAAATGCACCATGGCCCGACAAATTGGTTAGCAAGTTGACGAAGAAAATTCCACGCAACAATTCTACGACCTCCATTTGGATAGCCATAATAACTGGTAAGTCTCCAAGCACCAAGAACAGAATCAATAATTTCAACGTGATGTGATTATTAGAAAAATCAACAAGAGTGCAATTGGAAGAATGACGCCAAAATAAAGCAAGACCCCGCCCCTACCGGTACGGTCAACAGTAATACAAGAATCAAAACCAAGCAAGTAACGTAAATCTTCAATTTTATTTCGATGGGCTAAAGTCCCACTTAAGAAGAGCAGATCCGGAGTGAAGTGTCGAACTAGGTATTTCAAGTCGGGAATTGCGCTCGGGCTACCTAGACCCCGACAATTCCAACTTATCAGACTCATTGTTGTACTAACCATTATCCGATGTTGCTCCGAAGTAAGGAAAGCATCCGATTATATTCATGGTATACACCTTTGTGTGGAAACATAAACTAGTGGTTAACCGTGCCAAATACCAAAACAGCTAGCACCAAAATTGAAACAACTCCATTACCATGAAGCCTTTATTACCATGACGAAAGGTGTAATAGTCATGTGATGAAAGGCAATGCAAAAATCAATTGGGTGTAATAGTCATCACAACATTAATAGGCAATAGCATCATGTTCCACTCAATTGATTAGCAGACACTTTTATCAACAAAATACACCGCTTCCACTACCAATAAGTCATGAATCAAGGATACTCACATTATATTGAAGCTTATCATCAGGAGGATTCTGTAGAGCTGTTAAAGGATGGACACTAGAAAATAATAGAGAATCACTGCGACCAATAACAATTTTGAACGGTTGGAAGTAAAAATCAAATAGCCACGCTGTTACAATTAGGATATATATGTACGTATGATGCGGCACCGGCAAGAGTAAATGATCCATAATTGAAAATTAGGTAAACAGGCAATCAAGAAAAGCAATTTAAATTCAAACACGTAGCAGCAACATGAATTTTTACCAGCCATAATAAGAGGGGAGCGAAACACAAAGCGATCAAGGTTGTAGAACAATCTGATCGAAAAACCCTAGGAGAGAAAACGATGAAAATATAATTTTATTATTATTATTATTATTATTATTATTATTATTATTATTATTATTATTATTATTATTATTATTATTATTATTATTATTATTATTATTATTATTATTATTATTATTATTATTATTATAGATAAAAAATAATAAAATAAAATAAAATAAATTCCTAAAAAAGGATTATATTGTAGATATAGTATCTCAGAATGAAATGTAAGTAAAGATAAACTAAAAAACAATTAAAAAGTCAATTGAATTTGATTTTAAATTTGGAATGAATACATTACATTTGACGTTTTAAAGCTCTAAAATTTATGCTTCCAATATTTTATCTGAGAGTTGTGTAATTTTTGAACCCATGGTCAGTTACCACATAGTATTTCACAACTGCATGTTTCTTCCCTTATAAAAGCACATATCACCCTTTGCCAAATCCTAAGTGTTATCATTACTATTAATTAAGCACATCTCACCCTTTGCCAAATTCTAGTTTTCCTTTTCCCTCTTCTTCTTCAATCATGGAATCCTCAAATTGGGTTCTCAAACTCAAATGCCAAATCCTAAGTGTATCCATTTTACTTTTTTTCTTCCATTGCCCTTCAATGTCTGACTTTAGATTGATAAATAGACGAATTTTGAATGATTGTTCTATTTTAAGTCCTTATCTTAAACTCGATATCCATTCAAATTCAAGCTTGTCGGATGAGGAGTTTGTCGCGGTGACGGTCACGGGAGTTTCCAAACCAAGATATGGTGATTGGGTGGCTATGATCTCACGTTCAAATTCCAAGTAAGAAATTGAGTTTAAAAATATATATGATATGATTATGTAGATGATGGAAATTAAAGTTAATTAAAACCATTGCTAATGTTCGTTGTTTCTAAATGATATATTTGAACTAAGAAATTGGCATTAATTTTTTTTTTTTTAATTGCATGCATGCAGTGTTGAAACTTGCCTTAGTAATGAATTCTATTATGTACAAACTGGTGATACTGCCGAACTTCCTCTGCTTTGCCATTACCCTGTCAAGGTATGTATGTCCATGCACACAATGATACATGCTTCGAATTAAAATTAAATATTTTTCATTTATTCTTTCTTTTTCCTTTTGAGATTAATGCTATGCGGTTCTTTCCTTTTTTTTTTTTTTTTGGTACAACTATATGGAGTACATAAGACATGTTTGCGTAATATCCAGCCTATAATGTCTTGCAAATTCTTCGAATTAATTAAAAGGGAACAACGAGGAAGGCTTCAATAAAGTCAATGAGAACCTTAATTAACATTCTTATATTTAGTCCAAAAATTGAAGCTAGGTTATGTCATGTTGGAAAAAAAAAATCGGGAGTTACGACCTGATTGAGGTTTACACACAAAAAAGAAGTTGATCACAATTTACGACTTGATTGACTTTGTGTGTATAACCCTCTTAATATTTTTCAACATACAAATTATTATCTCTCTTTTTTTTTTGAGCAAAAATTATTATCTCTCTTAATACATCCATGTTTTGTCATATAATGTTTTAGTATATGTCGTACCGTTCTTTCAAGTACTTGTGTTCTCCGAAACAAACACACTCTAAAAGTTATGTGTGGACTGTGGTTTACAATTACTTTAGGTTTGAAATAATTTTAAAATTAAAATATCAATTTTTTAGGGCAAAATTAATATATCATATATTATTACAGTATATATTATTATTATTATTAAATTTAAAAAGACCCAGGTGAGAGCATATTTTTTACATTAATTTTTTGCTTTGAAATCCATATCCCTAATAGGACAGGTGCTATATATAACCCATTCTGTGTTTACACATGAAAATAGATAAAATACCAAAGAAGTGTGTAAGTGTCATGAATGATGTTTGAGTATAGAATTTTTAATTTTTTCAATGCTGAATATAGAAAATAGATAATGACACAATTATATAAACTTTTCTTGTACGGTTGTGGAACATGTGGTAATTGATGATGGGTTCAAAAAAGTGTAAGAGTCCCCTTGCTATTTTTAATAAATATTAATAAAATTACCCTTTTTTATATTAAACTTAAAATTACTCTTTACCAAAAATTGTAAGACCTTTAAATGCTTTTATGATAAGCAAGACTTTCAGGCTCAACCACAATGTGCAGATGGACTTTGTTTGTTTGAAATTAATACAGAGGTTTCCATATTTAAAGGAGGCCTCGGGGGTGTGAGCAACCATAAATAAAAAATAATTATGAGTCCCTCAAAAAAAAAAATTATGAGATTGATAATTTATGAGATTGATTGTTTAAACTTCCTCCATTCTAAAATATGTTAGTTTTACGATGTGAACTATTCACATAATGACTATATTTTTAACATATATATAAATATATATGTTTTTTTTTTTGACAAAAACAAAACGATATTCATTCATTCAAATTGATAGAATACATCATCAGATACAAATATCGCTAAAAACGCAAAGGGTGAATCTGCGAACAAACTCACATCACCCAAGTTAATAGCATAAAACGGCAAAATGCCTACAAATAATATGATAAAACCTAAGTCACCGAAATTCACATGCTTCCGGATCTGCAACGTTGACGCCCAAATCATTGGTTGAATTTGCAATTGACTGATGCCGATCTTTCAATAGGAACTAAACGAACACCGCGACAGGACGCGAAATCAAACGCCGCACAAGACGACGAACAACACAACGCCACACTTAGACGATGAAATCACAAAAAAAACACAAAAGAAAAACTTGATATATGTGAAATCACTTGTTTAGATTGAAAGAAAAAGGGAAAAAAGGTGTAGAGGGGTGATTCTAGGTCAAAAAATGACCTAAAACCACCCCTCCTCGATGAACGAAGGAGAAAGAAAGTTTAGAGAGATGTTAGAGTTTCTCTCACTAGAAAATTAGGGCCGGCTATCTATATATATATATATGTTAACATGTAAGATGTTGTTCGATTTGTCTCGATAAATATTTTTAAAATATTAAATTTTTATAATTTTTTACTATAGATACTCAAAGATATAAACGGTCAAAATTGTAGTTTAAAAGGAAGGAATAATTTTTTTTGGGTAAATAGACTAAATGACAAAGCTATCGTAAACTCACACACACAAAGTGGAGGTGCCAGAGTCAGAACCCTAGTGATGACGTCCGGCTTAATAATTTCAGTACTTATGCCTGTTGAACAGGATTTGTGAGTTTCTCACCCCTTGCCTTGTTGGAAGGTCCACTCCTTTGGGTTTTGCTAATCCTAACAAGCCACTTTATGGACATCTCTCAAGCATAGATTCAACTGCTACATCAGTAAGTACCATATACTACCATGTGTCAAATTTTATCTTTTCATATATTCAATAGCAGTTACATTGCAAACCTTTATATTGCGGTAAAATACATATAGATGCGGCTGATGTAGCCGCAATTGCATTTGCAGACGACAATTTATAACTATTCTTCTAGCCCCAAAGATTTATTATAGTGATTGGCGTTGCAGATGAGATTGACATGGGTTAGTGGAGACAAGGAACCTCAGCAAGTCCAATATGGAGATGGTAAAACAATAACTTCAGAAGTCACCACTTTTTCACAAGATGATATGTGCAGTGAGTAATAGTTTCACTTTTTTTCCAAGTTCAGATGTATCAGTTTCATATATAGTAGTTTACTTAATCAACTTAGTGAAATAAGACATTGGCCAAATACCACGGTTGGTCCTTTTAGTTTGACAAAATTCCCAAGTTAGTCCTTTAAGTTTTGAAAGTTTCAATTAGGTCCTTTTAGTTTGACATAATTCCCAAGTTAGTCGTTTAAGTTTCAAAAGTTTCAAATAGGTCCTTTTAGTTGATAAACTATTTCACCGTTATCCCTGCTGTTAGTTAATAATTAACTGATGCTGATGTAGCCGTTAAGTTGTTGACTTGGATCAAAATGCTGCTTTTTATAAGCCCCATGGCGTCAAAACGCTACGTTTAATGGTCACAAATGATCATTTATAGTGCTAGAAACGGTGAAATAGTTTATCAACTAAAATGACTTATTTGAAACTTTTGAAACATAAAGACCAACTTGGGAATTCTGTCAAACTAAAAGGACCGAATTGAAACTTTTGAAACTTAAAGGACTAACTTGGAAATTCTGTCAAACTAAAAGGAACAACCGTGGTATTTGGCCTAAGACATTCTACAATTTACAATGTTAACTGAGGAATGCAGACAAAATAGTAGCTATATCTGTAATTATTTGTTTCCATCTTGAATTGACAGGTTCAGTGGTGCTGCCTAGTCCTGCTAAAGATTTTGGATGGCATGACCCAGGATTCATCCACTCAGCAATTATGAAAGGACTCAAACCATCAAGTACCTATTCCTACAGATATGGAAGGTATGAACCTTCCATGTTAGATGCTTTCATGACATATAGGTAGATTATTTTGTGCTGAATCTCTGTCAAAGTTAAAAACTTAAAATGGTATGAAACAAATTGTGGTTGCGCTCGCGGTTGCACTTATACGGTAAACCTTAATATTGCAGAAAAATGCAGTTGATGCGGCCGTAATTGTAATTGAAATGTTGATACGGAAACTTCTAAAACCTTAATATTGCAACCACAATTGCGGTTGCAGACTTCAATTTAGAAACGTGTTGTACACCTAAATTCCAAATATTTGTATTTCAGCACAAAGTAATGCGAAAAATTGTGATTGTGCTCATGAAATAATTTGATTTTCTTCTGATGATGGTCTAGTAACTCGGTTGATTGGAGTGAACAAATCAAATTTTCAACTCCACCTGCTGGAGGATCAGATGAGCTCAAATTCATTTCATTTGGCGATATGGGAAAGACCCCTCTTGATGCTTCAGAAGAACACTACATTCAGGTAAATTCCGATGTCAAATGAAATAGCATGTAGTATTTAATGCATGTTGAGATAGGACATTAGGATTGGACTAATGGTAAACTATGGAGCATTGACACAAACAAATACACTGGCACGACACTAACACATAGACTAAAGTAATAAATTATAAAAAATGGAAATAATTGAATGTAATGGCATGTACTGGTGTCATATCAGTGTACTACACCAACACGGACACTGAACACATCTTCAATCTAAAGTGTCTATCCTACATATTGGTGAAATATTTGACTATTTTGATGGATTTCATATATATATTGATCTTGTTTTTCCAACAGCCAGGAGCTTTATCAGTTATCAAAGCTATAAGTGACGATGTGAACTCCAACAATGTAAACTCGGTGTTTCACATTGGAGACATAAGCTATGCAACTGGCTTTCTAGCAGAATGGGATTTCTTCATGCACCTTATTAGTCCTATAGCTTCAAGAGTTCCTTACATGACAGCAATTGGGAACCATGAGAGGTATTGAATCCACATGAATGATAATTCTGTCCAATGATTTTACAAAAAAGTTCCAAAAATTCATAACTCTAAATTGTTCTCTACATTACTCCAAGACAAAAGTATTCTCTAAATTTTGACAACTCAGAATAAATCACCATTTTGGTCTTTTAAATTGTAAGGATCGGTCAATTCAGTCTCTTAAATTTACAAAATAACAATTTAGTCCGGCTAACAAGATATATCTTTATATAACAAAGTACTTATTCTTATTATTCCTACTCAGAGATTATGCGGATTCTGGTTCAGTTTATCAGCTACCTGACTCTGGTGGTGAATGTGGAGTACCTTATGAAACATACTTTCCGATGCCAACTTCAGCAAAGGATAAGCCTTGGTACTCTATTGAGCAAGCAACTGTTCATTTCACAGTAATATCTACCGAGCATGACTGGTCACAAAATTCTGAGCAGGTAAAATAAAAGAAATCATGGTAATTTTTCATTTCATATATTTCTAGTTTAAATAAATAATTGAGATAATGTAATTTTTTTCTTGTAGTATGAATGGATGAAAAAGGACATGGCAATAGACAACATACTCCTTGGCTTATCTTCATGGGGTAAGTGATTTATATAAAGTTTTAAAAACCGATTTGAACATCAAACTGACGAGACTTCTGAATCATGGTTCAACTGAATTAAACCACTCGAACCGGGATAAAACCACAACTGGACCTTGAAAATAACTGAACTGTAGTAAAGGCCGGTTCAAGATTCAAATGGTTAAACCATCTGGTTCGGTTCAGTTTTTTTTTAATAGCAAAGATAATTTTATTGAAAAAGAAGGAATTAGTACAAGTGGTACTTAATCTTTTTTTTTGGTAGTGACAAGTGGTACTTAATCTAAACTAATGAGATTAAGTTCAAGTAGTACTTACCCCTCTTAATACAACGAATGCAAGGCCCCCGACAGAATTAAATTACCAGTTTTAAAAATATTGTTCTCAACTTCACATATTAAACATAACATTTGTATATACAGACATAGACCAATGTACACTTCCACACAAGGAATTCCATTTCCATCTGTAGATCAGAAGTTCGTTGAAGCTGTGGAGCCGTTGTTGTTTGAGAATAAGGCAAGAACATCAAGCTCGTTGAACTTGGTTACTTACAGTTCCTTGTATAAGTAGCTAACTTGCGAATTGTGAACATGAAACAGGTTGACTTGGTTCTTTTCGGCCATGTTCATAACTATGAGAGAACTTGTTCCGTTTATCAGAATAAATGCAAAGCCATGCCTATAAAAGATCAAAAGGGAGTAGACACTTATGATAACAGAAATTATAGTGCTCCTGTGCATGCTATCATTGGCATGGCTGGTTACACCTTAGACAAATTCTCAATCAATGTAACTAATTTTACCTTGATCACATTCTTTTCTATACTCATCATGCTTCTAAATTGCGTTTGTAGTTGCAGTTGAAGCTGCAAACTTTAATATTGCGGCAACATGTAGATGATGCAGCCTAATTACGATTACTATGTCATTGCAATGACCTCAAATTCTTTTACTGTGACTGCAATTGCGATTGCAGACCACAATTTAGAACTATGTCCATACTTAATCCTCCACTATTCCCATATTTTCTCTTGCAAGAAAACTACTTAAGATGCATATATACATTCTTCAAGAATTAGTACTATGCTTTTATTTTTTTTACCAAGCAATGAAATTGCATGTTCTGTTGCATTGGCAGGCTGAGAGCTGGAGCCTAAAAAGGATTTCTGAGTTTGGTTATTTAAGAGCACATGCTACTAGGAATGATTTAAACTTAGAGGTTTGTATTTAAACACTTATATTCCAAACTCATAAAATTATCATTGCTTGTATTGTAATTTATCGTATTATATTTAAGTTTGTGATTTTGTGCACTTAGAATTACTTCAACCTTCATTGCAGTTTGTGACATCAGATACAAGAGAAGTTAAGGATAGTTTCCGCATAACAAAGTAAAAGCTCACTCAAGGAAAAAGAGGGGAACAAATATAGAAGTAGAATGTCTAATAAAGATCGAGAAAGATAGATAGACAAATAGATAGATATATAATATTGAAATGCAAAGGAGATCTAGAGACACTTTGAAGTTGTAACCTGTAAGGACCGATCAATTTAGTACCACCCGAAATTTACTGAATTAAGAGTGTGTAATGACTTATGATATATGATTATTGAACTTGTTCTTATTTATACTCTCAAGAAGGATTATGTAGATTCTGGTTCAGTTTATCTTACTTGATTCTAATGGTGAATGTGGAGTACCTTATGAAACATACTTTCCAATGCCAACTTCAGCAAAGGATAAACCTTTCTTGAGTCTGTAGGATGTTTTAAGCGAAGCCTAGTGAAATTTTGTTGTCTATTTGTTAGAAGTATCCAATACAAAGCATTCCTTTATAACCTGCATTTTGCACACAAACAAATTAAATAGAACTAGAGCCTAAACCAAAGTTTACCACTTTAAAAGTCATGTTCTATTCTACTTTTGACATATACCAAATGATAAAAAAAAACAAGAGTTTGTGTGCATATATCTGTTTGGATGGGGGATTTGAATATTCAAGAGAATTTGAAATTCTAAGGAATTCAAATGCTTCAATTGAATTCCCTTCATTCAAAATTCATTGTTTGGATAAAGTGAATGAATTTCTTCATTTTCAAAATTCATTGTTATCATTTTTCAAATTTTGCATTTTGGTCCTCATCCAAACACACTCTTAAGATTGTAGAAATATACTCTATACTTAGAATAGAGTGAAATCAAATAAAATAACATCCATTTATAAAAACTTAATTGACTCATTCCATTTAATTTAACTTCATTTCACCATAATACCACAATTCCAAACATACTTAATAGACGGCGAGGAGAGAGAAGCACCACCGCAGAAGGAGAGAGAGGCACGATGAAGGTGAAGCTCGCGAGAGAAAAGTGATAAACCTTGTGTAATGAAAATGAGAGAATTTTGAAATTTTTGTATTTTAGGTGTTATTTTAAATCCTTCAAATTTCGTAAGAGAGAAATTCTTATCTAAATGTCTTGTCCATGAGAACATGACAGTGATTATAATTATGTTTTGTTGTTCTATTTGAAGGCTCATTCTAGGCATGCTGATAACTTAATCCTGACATTGATATTGACTAGTCAGGATGAAGAAAGATGAAGTTTGTCGAGGCCTTATGGAGAAACTGCGCGATGTCTCTTAATCACTTTTAGGATATATGGAGAAACTGCATTTGCAAATTGGTCCATCTTCTGCTGCTTTTCTTGCTGCTGAAGGTTCACGTTGCTCTACTGACAAAAATGGGCATATTTTGTGCAAAATTAGTTCATGTAATTCCTTGTAGTTAAAATGTTATGTTGTATATATATACTCCTATTTAGTTATTTTAAGCAAATATTGATGAATATTCTACTGTCATTTTTTCTCAAGAGTTTTTTTTTTTTTTGACAAGCTCGATAGTTTGTTAATTCATCGACTCCTGTGTTATTTTTAAAATTCGGTTACCATTGCTTTCATTTGTTTGTACAGTCATTCTTATAATTTTGAAGAGTATTATAACTGCAAGTTTCTTACCTTCAATCTATTGATTTCTCTCCTAGTTTACATTTATTTTTATCAAGTAAGTGCATTATATCCTTTATTTTCTGTCCCAAATATTTACCCTTTTTTTAGTAGATAAACGGATTGACAGTAGTCCCTAAGAAATCCACACACACAAGTGAGGGATCCTGGTTCAAACTAGGTTCACATGGTTCAATCTAACAATTTCGGTAATTTATCGGTTAAACTACGATTTATGGACATGTTATTCTTTTCATTTTTACACTTTTTCCATCAAACTATTTGGTGTTGAAACAATCTGTCAATTAAGCGCACATAATTCGTTGGACTTCACAGTTAAACATTTATTATTAGCAGCCATTTAACAAATTCTGAAAAAAGAAAAAAAGCTCTTGGTGGTAAAAACACAAGTCTTGAATCTCAAGGTTCCGAGTTTCAACCTTATAAATTCGTTAGCAAGTGTTCTTTGAATCGATGATCTTCTCTACCTTAGATTGGGGTGGGACACTCTTGCCTCACCCAAAATTAAACCAAAAAAAAGAAGCGAAAATGACTGTAACCAACCTGCAAAAGATGATTTTATTGTTCAAAAGAAACAAGCATCATTTACATCCCTCGGAAAAAGAACTTACTCCCTAAACCTTCATAATGTTCCCCCCCTATCTTTAGATGTCAACTTATGACAACAAAAAATACCTATAGCCCAGCAATTCACATAATGTAAATTCTAAGAATGGTATTCAACAACTCAAAATTGTATCTCTATTGGCCATTTGTACATGTCCTCAACTGGAACCGGGATGTAGAAAGTTAACAACCCAGTCTCTGACTCATAGTCGAAGTCGGTTTCATTGTCACCCACCACACACTTCACTGGCTTCTGAGAGGAGTAAACCCCAAATCTTCCACTTCCCCTAACTCTAAGGCTGGCAGATGCTGTCGCTCCTTTATGGATTTCAAAATGTTCTACAGCTCCTCCGGTGTTGAACATGTCCAATAGCCCTATTGGTGCAAATGAAATACCTTGCGCGATTTCCTGCCAAGCATTAATTCACTCATATCATATGTACATCAAACCAAAAATCAATAATCTAATACTTGAAACCAAGGCTTGTCCACAAAAAAATACTTTGAGATCAAAGTTTTCAACAAGTAATAAATGCAACCATTTGAGTTGTAACATCATAAATTTTGATGTCTTTGAAACCACAATGCAACTACAATTATAGGCCGCATTAACCATATTTAATCTTATTTTTCTTCTATTTCATGTATCACAATTACAACGGTTACCTTGATTAAAACTATCTTAAGCCTTACCTTGAGTGGATAGAAATGAAGAAGCTCATACTCTAAAACTTTAAGAGTCACTGGCAATGAAGCATCTTTTGGTAGCCGAATTATGTCACCTAAAAATGTGGATGCTAGTCAGTTTTGATAAAATTGAACAGTCATTTAATAAAGACATGATGAACTTTAATAACCGATACAGTAACATCGCTATTGAAAGTCTGAAATTTTATGCCCAATTAAATTACCAGATCTGTAGAACCAAAAAAAAAAAAAAAAAAGAATTACCTGATCTGTAAGCATAGACAATAGCATCCCCGTTCCAATCAGCACCAGCAACTTGAGCAATGAGGTCAACATCAGCGGTACAAACAGAGCCACTAAGTGTGCCAGGGGTTTCACAATGAATACGGTTTTTCTTCTCTATCTTGCACCACCCAGCACCTTGGCAGTTAAATACACCAACCACTCCACAACATTTGTTCAAATTCCATATCTTAAGCAAGCTGCGAAGTGAGACATTCATTATAAATTAAAGTAAAATTCATTTTAACTAAACAACTTTTTCCGAGAGGAGTTGAACTCCGTCTCTTAGATCATACGGTCGAACTTTTACTAATGAATTAACACCTCATGGACAACTAAGAAATACTCAGAAGCATGGTCTGATAGAAAAACATAAGATTTAACAAACCTAGTTCCATCTCTTGCTGGATCAACAAAGAGAGAGTCAAGAGTGGGTCGGGCTGGTAACTGAGCACGGAGAACCGAGCCATCAGGAAGAACCAATTTCTTTAGAAGATCGAAATTGTGCATTCCTGGTTTATCACTATAAGAACAAGAAAAACCACATCATCATGAAATTAATAATAGGTACTATTATGCATGACAAACTGTAGAAAAAGAATTGTTGAATGTCGCTATACCTGACATAAATAGGACCTCCACTGATTGCACGAGCTGCAGCATGATACTCGGCCGCTGGATGTAAACTCTGAAATTACAAATATTCTTCTGTTAACAAGAATATCACTAATACTCGTTAAAAGTCAACTAGTGCATCAAGTTATATACTCATATTTTCAATAACATGGAATGTTTCAAATTGCGTTCCTCGTAACAGGTCTATTGTGATTATTTTATATTCGGCTAAAATATGGTTTTGGTCCCTGCAAAATAGGCCAGTTTTGGTTTTAGTCCCTGCAAAAAAAATTTATAGCTTTTGGTCCCTGCAAAAATAGGCTAGTTTTGGTTTTAGTCCCTGCAAATTTTTTTTATAGTTTTTGGTCCCTGCAAAAATATGCCAGTTTTGCTTTTAGTCCCTGCAAATCCTTTATAATTTTTTTTTTAAAAAAAATTAAAAAATTAATAAAAAAATTAAAAAAATTCTGGAAAAATTAAAAAAAATATAAAAAAATTCTGGAAAATCGAAAAATTAATTAAAAATTAAAAAATCCTGGAAAAATTGAAAAAAATATTAAAAAAATCTGAAAAAATAATAAAAAAATTGAAAAAAAGATTAAAAAATTATGGAAAATTGAAAAATTAATAAAAATGAAAAAAAAGGAAAAAATTTAAAAAATCTGGAAAAAAATAAAAAAGATTAAAAAATTCTGGAAAAAATAAAATATCTAAAATTTTCTAAAAAAATTAAAATTGTGGAAAAATGAAATTTTCGAAATTTTAATGTAATTCTGAAAATAAAAATTCTGGAAAATAGATTTTAATGAAATTTTAAATTTTCGAAAATAAAAATGAAATTCTGGAAAAATGAAATTTTAATGAAAATTTTTTGAAATTTTCATTAGTATTTCTCAAAAATTTTCCGGGAATTTTTGTGTATTTATAAACCGAGAATAAGGGAAAAAATATGTGTATTTATAAACCGAGCTTAGGTTTTTTATGTATTTTTCGAAATTTCGAAATTTTCATTAGTATTTTTTCGGGGAATTTTGTGTATTTATAAAGCGGGAACTTTTGGGTATTTATAAACCGAGAATAAGGAAAAAAATACACTGAAAAAACCTAAGCTCGACATATATACTAATCAAAATTTTGAAATTTCGAAAAATACATTTTTTCCAGAATTTCGAAATTTCGACATATATACTAATCAGAATTTTTTCATTATTTTTCATTTTATTAGATTATTTTATTTTTTTAATCATTTTTTATTTTTATTAATTTTTCCAGATTTTTTTAATTTTTTCCGTTTTTTCAATTTTTTCATTTTTATTAATTTTTCAATTTTCCAGAATGTTTTAATATTTTTTTTTCAATTTTTTTATTGATTTTTCATTTTTCCAGAATTTTTTAATATTTTTTTCAATTTTTTTTATTAATTTTTCGATTTTCCAAAAAATTTTAATATTTTTTCAGTTTTTTATTAATTTTTAATTTTTCCAGAATTTTTTAATTTATAAAAAAAATTATAAAAGATTTGCAGGGACTAAAAGCAAAACTGGCATATTTTTGCACGGACCAAAAACTATAAAAAAAAAAATTGCATGGACTAAAACCAAAACTGGCCTATTTTTGCAGGGACCAAAAACTATAAAAAAAATTTGCAGGGACTAAAACCAAAACTGACCTATTTTTGCAGGGACCAAAAGCTATAAAAAAAATTTTGCAGCGACTAAAACCAAAACTGACCTATTTTGCAGGGATCAAAACCATATTTTAGCCTTTATATTCTGGAGAATTACAATAAAATGTGAATGACCTCAATATCGGTCATGCTGTAGTTGCAGAGACAACCAAATTTTTGATGTCACGTACACGACCTCAGTCACACGACATTCATTTAAAACCACATTAACTGGTGTTCAAAATAAAAAATAAATGCATGAAATTTGATTGTTTTGTTGCACTATAAAAATGGAACTTTCAAAAGAAAATCTAAACTGACCACAAAATATATTTCTGAAAATATCTAATTGTCAAATTAGTCAAATATGAAAATGCAGATTCACAGACAAGGTATTATTCTCAATTCCACTTACATGAAACATGTCCCAGTCAGGTTGCATGAATTCTCCAAGGAAAATTGAGTTATACGCAACAGACGAAATATGAATGGTGTGAGAAGCAGGATCATGTGGGTAAAAGTCATCAGAGGCTCTCACAACAGCAGTCTGCTTGGCACTATAAAGGCCATCGGTATTGTGACACATGCAGGCAATACATCCATTGTCGTGAAAATTTCGAGCAATAGAGGCCTCAAGTGCTTGATGATAGCTACGTGTGATCGAGACTCTTCCACCATGTCCTGAACCAAGAGTCTCGATGATATTTTGCACATCAACCTTCACTCCATCTACTCCACACGAAGCTAAGTAAGCATGGAGCTCGTTGTAGAAATCAAAAACCTTCTTTGGATGAACCAAACCTAAGCCATGGACAGCCAAGCTGTCCATGACAACGTCTGGTTGGTTTCCTAGGATGCCCGGAGAATGGACCGGGTATGCCAAGGAAGTATCATAATGTTCCATTCCAATTGCTGCCGGCTTCACTCCACCCCAATAACCAGCTAGAGCATGCCAAACATAAACATATCTGCCCATCAGAAAATCAGAGTTCAGTACATATAAGATATAATAATGCATTTGATAATTCTTCTGTCACATAAAATTATATATGTTCCAACAAGTCAAGAACAGAAGATATGAATCATTTCGAGATTTATAGGATTTCACGATCCTAGACCATACTTCACATTGTGAAGTTGCTTTGTTTGGTCCACAACATGCTTCAGACCATTGCTCTCTCCATCTTTTTGAAATTTAGTGTTCTCTTTAATACCAGTCAACCTAGTAGCAAACCTGCAGTCAACAGATTATCTAATGGATCAGTTACACATTCAAACTGAACTAAGATTGTGTTTACGAAATGAGCATGAAAAACGTATGCTAAATATCATTATCAGTTTCTTCGATACATGCGTGTCATATATATCTCGATTCAAATAAAAAATAAATCCATCCAATTGATATAAATTTCTAGAATGTCTCTATTTTGAACATGAATCACATCTTGAGTTCCAATATACTATGATAAATTCAAATTCATTCTAATAAATATCAGCTTAAACTTAGTGTAGTCGGCCACTTTTTTGTCAAATTATGACTCGAACCTTGAATTGTTTTGAGGTTAGTCGATGATATATTCGTTTATAATTTTTCTATCTCACTTGTTTTTTACTTCAAAATGTCATTTTTGTATTGATAAACATATCTGACAATTCATAATAAGATTCAAGTCATGATTCGGAAAGCATGGCTTCCGATTCACAATTCAAATCTCAATTTGATAACCATGATAAATACATGACTGAGAAAATCTTACTGTGCTCCTTCTTGTACAGCACAGTCAGCGTCTTTTGGTTTACTCTCAATCTGTTGCCAGCCATCATCTATGATGAGGAACCGTGGAGACGCGACTCCCTCTGATAAGCTGAAGTAGAAAAACATGAAACAAAACACAGAACTTCAGCAATTAGACTATGTCTAAATATCATCAAGAATCTCAAATTTCCTTCACTAATTAATCACCTTTTCAAGCCTTCCTCAATACCCTCAGCTGTGACATCGGTATAGAAAGCATCCCACGTGCACCAGCCAAACCAGTCAAGAAAAGACGGCAACTGCATAAACCGACCGATAAAAAGGTTAAAAGATTCATTACATAATGAATAAATGGATCTATTTACGATATTGCTAGGTGGAGTTTCTTACTCTTTTTTTCTCACGATGAAGGAAAGTTTGCATCTGTTTTTCAACAGCCCTTAACGACAAGCAAAAAAAGGAGTCAGTAACGCTACATTTGTCAGTAACCAAATGAGAGAAAAATTCTAGCTAATGTATATAATACTAGAAAAAGTTGAGAACTAAAACTGATAGTAAGAAATGTAAAATCATAAAATACATCTGTAGTTTTCTTCCTGAATTTTGGAGACTCAAAAATTGAAGTTGAATTCGCTATAGAACAGTAGAGATGGAAGAATATATGTAATTTGTCTCTTCAATTCTGTCACTGAGCATCAGAGACTCTAAAATCAGAAACCAGTTTTTTTTCCTGTCCCTAACTTCTACGGATAATTCAAATTTTTCTGGTTGTACATTTCAAAAAGCATTGGCGACCACATAGATGAAAGATCACATAGACAAAAAGTGAAAGACGCCTCACTTGACAGCTTGGTTGATGACTTCAAAGGGGTCAGTTCCAGCATGCATGTAGACCATGTGACAGCCTTGATTGGTCTCAACAGTCGGATCTCCTGCAAAACCAAACCACAACCAAAAACAAAAAATCGTTTCGGTCCATTGGAACCCCTCCCTAGTCGCTACATAGATATTTTCTCCAAAGCTATAAGCTCCATTTGTTATATTTAACAAATTGACAGTCATCAAGACATTTCTCCATACAAATAGTATTTCCATTAATAATAGTTTCATCTCGGCATCCTTTCAAATTCTGAACATACTTATGAAGGCAACACCTAATCAATTTTCATGGCCAAAGAGCATTACTCACCACTTTCAAGGCAAATTTCTATCTCATTTTTGTCATTTCCTTGTAGGACCGCACGGAATTGACCTTCCAGTAGAGGAAGTAAAACGGTGTAAATGACTGGAGAATTTTTAGTTTCTTTGATCTCTATAAGCATGAATTGGGTCTCCAAAGGGATATCCCTCCCACAAGTTCCCACTCTATGAGTCATCCACCATAACTTGAACCGGAAACAACACAAGAATCGGAGATCCCTGTTCATAAATTGAACTGAAATTTAGTATACCAGATGGATGCTTGTGTTCTGTCAAGTCAACACAACAGTCCAACAAAATTGCACAAAACAAGTTTTTTTTACCCAAAATCAACAATCATGTCATCCTGTTTACTTTTCTTGATGTCAAATTTTATATAAGCAAACTTGATCAAATGAAGCAGGCAATCACCATAAAAGCATGATGATGTAATTTCATATAAGTTTCACATAAACAACTATATGATAAACCAAACCATCCAGTCTTATTTGGTATACATTGAAGTTATCTCAAGTTGGATAGGTTCACATAAACAAAAGAATTTTCCATTAAATTTTTTAACGCAACTGTATTTCCATTTTCTAGAATTGAGACTCGACACTTTGTATGGATAAACAAGTAATTAAGACAATCCAAATTCCAAACATATTATAAACCATCAAGTCTACACTAGCATTTCAAGTAAAAATAACCAATAAGAATAGGAATACTAGCAATTAAACTGTAAATGGTAAACGAACTTACTGTAAAACACCGATGGGAAAGACATGGAGACTTTTGGTGTTTGAAGCAGTTGCACCAATAAAAGCACCAGTGGCAACGCCCTTTCCAGTTTCTGGAGTTAGAACAATGTTGTCTGGAACTCCACTCAGTATTGTCTTCCCATGAACCACCAAATTCCCATCGTCAACCAAAATTTTAGGTGTCACTGTCATGTTTGAAGTTGAACACTTGACTACTGTAACAAACAAACAGACATATGTATTAAAAAGTGAAATCACAAAACTAACTAATTTTGAATTATAGTATATAAGAAGCAAAACTGAAACGTATCACAAACAAGAAACATGCATCTACTAATAATATAGACCTAGGGAGTTATGATGGTGATGATGGATACTAAAGGTGGTTATGCGGGAATTATAGTGATTCCGATGTGATGGTACCCATGAACATGATGGAGGAATCCTTATCCAATTCCACCTTGTGGAGTATTGTTCTGAAGGTAGAAATGTTGGTGTCCTTAGCATGGTCTTCACCATACCATACCATAAAAATGAAGAAAAAAATGGAGAGATCTTATTGATTACTGCTATCTAAAACAAGTTTACAAAATCTATTCACGTACTATATTCAGATTTTTTTTTTTTTTAGGTAATTGGCTGGAACTAGGAAGAAGAACAAACTTGTTTCTAGACTCAACCATGTCTTGTTTAACACAATCGGTCGGTGTTTCCTGTCACCGAACCAAACCGGATCCGGACAAGAACACGTGATAGACAATACTATTAATGTAAAAAAACATAGACACTCATATGGATGTATATACTCGTATCATAGTTCTAGTGAGCTTAACTCAGCTGGTTGGGACAATGCATAAATGATTCAAACCCTGGCCACTGCCCAAAAAAATATACTTGTATCCCACTACCCAAAAAAAATATACTTGTATCATAATAATAACGGAACCATTTGAAAAAAAATATACTCGTATCATAATAATAACGGAACCATATATAATTTCAAAAAATGGATCTATTTCACTTTTCGATAATTTCAAAAAATGGATCTATTTCACTTTTCGATACAAATGGATCTATTTCACTTTTCGATACAATAATAATTACTTTTTTCAATTATAACTCTAATTAATATTATTTTTATCACTCACAATTCAATATATTATACTTTGTATTTATGATAAAATGAATGCAACAATACTTGATAAGACATTCAAAACTATTTTTCTTTCTCTTTCATTTATAAACTTTTCTTAATATGTGTGAATTAGACAAAAGATTTAGTTAAAATAGGACGGAGGGAGTATTTTATTTATTTATTATATATAATTAAATAAAATATAAGTGAAAATATTATAATTAAATTTAATGTTTTGAACTCCTAATTCATAATACAGTCAAACAAAAAAAACTTTTCATTGATTATCAATGTTTTAGAGATATTGGTTGGATGACTGAATCCTTATTAGATACTGTTATTAAGAAATATGAAAATATTAAGGCTACATGTTAAGAAATTTAATATGAAAATTGTCTTCAAAACGGTGCTAATTTATTTCTCAAAAAATATTGAAAAATATTTTTTCACAAGAATTATATTGTATTAGTAAAATCCTTTAACATGTGTTCTTCGAAAGCATGTCAACACGACCTTAAAAATGAATTATAAATAAATAATGTATATAAATGAGACTCACTTAAATATAAAAAAAGAGAGAATACCTCTGTCGTAGATTTTACCATGCAAAACAAAAAACGCGTGCAACAAATAATATAATTCTTCCATTTCATTTCATGATATCTACATATATACGATCGATTTCAAAATCACACCACCGCCAACAACAATAATATCTTTTTGGTTACATTCACAACAATAATAATATCAATAACAATAAAACAACAATATTATTAATAAAAAAACAATATTATTATGATATTATTTCTATAGTAGTTCTCACCCTGAAGTAAAAGCGTTAAATTGAAAGGTAGAATTTGAGGTCGCTAGGTAGATATTTTTGTTCCAAGAAAGAAATTTTCAAATATTGATTAAATGATATATACGAAGCCGAGGAAGGACGCTTTTATACCGTGTGCAGTGGTAAAGGTCGAGCAAGTTCTAGACCTTAGTGTGGTGACACGTGGAGTGCAATGTACTCCAGGAAAATTGGTAAATTATTATTGTCTAGGAAATGACATTATAAAGAAAAACTAGATTGTTGCATGTTGCCGGGGGAGGCACTTTGGTGACATAATGTCACCGTGAGATTAAATTTGGGCCACACAACACACACCTTTGTGTGGCCCAGATTTAATGTCACCCATACAACACATCTGGGCCACACAACACACATCTTTGTGTGGCCCAGATTTAATGTCACCCATACAACACATCTGGGCCACACAACACAACCCTTTGTGTGGCACAGATTTAATGTCACCGTGATATTATGTCACCAAAGTATTATCCGTTGCCAGTGCCCACTGCATTGCGGGGGTAGTGTTGGATTGAGATAAAAATGTTTATTGAATAAGATACTAATAGCATCTCCAATGGAAGACGTAATCTTGGTTGTTTGAGTTACTTTTTGTGGGTTTAAATTGCCACATTGCATTTAAGCAATCTCAATGAGTTCTACTTCAATGGTAACTAAAACAAGCAACTCATACTTGACTCCACAAATTTATATTTTTTTTTCTCTTCAATTAATTTTGATTCAATTTAAATTTTAATTCATTTACTTTATTAATAGGTAAGAAAATCATAAATATTAAAAATACAAAAATTCTATGAATGATACGTACATAAAAAAGAATTGAATAAATTAATTTTAAATTAATTTTTTATAACAAACAAAAACGACGAGCAATACATATAAACAAGAAATACAGAATAACGAGAAATACATAAAGAAAACAAACAATGAGAAATATATCAATTAATTAGTGTCGTTCTCGCGTCCGAAACTTTCCCAAATAAGCTCCACCAAATCGGCTTGAAGCTGACGATGAATTTGTTTTTCTTGAATATGTGCTCTCATTTGCATGTATGTTTCTAAAAAGTGCGAGGATGAGGACCATTAGATACTTCAGCTGATGAAATGCCATTACCGACATGATCGTAATCAAAGTTAACATCATATGTGTCACGTTCGTCTTCGACAATCATGTTATGCATTATGATGCATGCATACATGATATGTTTCATGTATTTTCATGTGTTTTATTTCGACAGTCAAGATGGTTGTTGAAGCAAAAATCCCTTTAAAATTGTTTTTAAATGATAAACAAACTCTTGTATTAAAATTAAAATTATAATTTTATTTGGTTATTTAATGTGTGCTCTTGAGTGGATTTTATTAAGGATAGGAAAGTCCAATTCTCACATCATGTTAAAGCCATGTATCCTTGAATGATTATGCTCAAGCTTTCAAAGAAGAATATGATGATAATTCATGTTTTAATCAAGAAAGGATAATTGTTGATTTAATCCAAAAAAGCATCACAAGAAATGCCATGCGCAAATGCAAGGGAAATTGTACAAACATTGTCTTTCAAACATGTGCTAATCATTTGCTAAAGATAAGGATGATGACAAAGCCCTAATTTAAATCTTGATGAGCAAACAAGCAAAAAAGCATAAAGCAACATGACTTGGTGACCAAGTATGCAAATATGATTAATTAATGGTGTCTTGAAGACAAAGAAATGAAAGGACAATTAAAGCAATGCATCTTGGAGAACAAGTAAGAAAAGTGGTAAAGAGAAAAGATCATTTTACTCTTCATGTACTTTTCACTCTTCATACACGTTTCTGTAAAAAGACAAGCTCAAGCTCTTAGTGTTAAAGTTGAGGTCGAGGCTGACAAGCTCAAGCTCAGCGTACAAAAGAATGGGACAATGGCAATTTTGCAATTCATATCAACGGTAAGGGTGTCTATACAAGAATGAACAGATGCAAGTTATTGAAGGATGAAGGTTGGTTATAAATAGAAGCTTTCTATCAACAAAGAAAGCATGAATTTTACAAACAATCACAAGCCTACATACAAGTGAAAAATTCATCAATCAATCTCAATATCAAATACTCTTACAGTTCTCAATCATTTTTTCGGATCATCTTCTTAAGAGTATTACAAACTATAATACTCTCATTCTCTTAGTAGCTTGAAAGTTGTAATTAGATCCAAACATCAAATCACATTTTGATTGTATATCTCAAGCCTGTAAAATCTTGAGTGATAGTGTAAGCTTGCTAAAGCTAATAATATCAGTAGTGTAAGCCTAGTGAGGCTAAGAAAATACATAGTTGTATAGCCTCAAGCTCTTCAAAAGCTCGAGTGTTAGTGTAAGCCTGATGACGCTTAGAGAATACATTTTGTTTTACACATTGCAAAGGGGAGGAAGAAACTCCTAAGAACTAGTGAATAATCTCACAAAAGCTGTGGGGACTGGACTAACCCATATTGGGGGAACCAGGATAACTTCTCTGTTCATCTTACTCCAAGCAAAGTCTTGAGAGTATAATATTTAAAGAGAACAGAGAAATTTTTAAAGGGTCACTATTCAACCCCCCTTCTAGTGTCATTTATTTCAACTTCAAGGGTGGCCAAAGTCAGAAAATTCTCAAATTCTAAGCCAACAACATGGAAATTTCGACAAGTTGGGATTCGATAGGTAAAAGGGTAGCTAGAACTGCAAGATTCTTCTAAATCCAAGATCAAAACACCATAGTCTCGACAGGAATGTTTCGACCAAGCAGATTTTAAATCCTTTTTGAAGAGGCAAGTTTGAAGGATGAGACACGTGGGAAGCAGGAAGATGATGTCGAAGGGATTTGGTTTCTAGCCGTTAGTCTAATAGTTATTTTCCTTATGTATATAGTAGTTTTTTATAGGAAAAACGGGTCACAAATCATTAACAAAATTCCTCATAATTTATTCTTCCATGCTACCATTTCATGAAGAAAAAGATCAAAGAGTGCCTCCAAATAAAACACATTAAACATCTAAAAGCAATTTTGTTTTAAAAATATAATCTTGATCAAGAATAATTCTTATAGATCGGTCCGTCAGGGGGTTCTCCACAAAATACCAGTACAAAGAAACCATACATAAGTGTTTCAAAGATGAAGAACGATTTTCCAAGTCCAAGAGGGAAGAGGTTGAGTAAAAGAATTCATCTACCTAATGCATGCAAAATGAAATGGGGTCTCGCTAACAAGTCTACTATGGTTTAGGCTAAGGAATCAAATATAGGAATATTATTTTGAAAATAACAATTTTTTAAAATTTCTAAGAACTGAATACACCACTTTCAAGACAATATTTCTATATTTTGATTCCTTAACATGTGCCTTTCTAGTGGTGTATATTTTGACAAAAAGTGAAATATACTGATCTTATCTTTGTCCATATCATGCATAATTGCATTAATGACTTCTTCACTGTTTGTATCAATCTCATCAGCTAAGGAATTATGCAACTCCTCAAGTTCAATATAACCAGATTGGTTTTTATCAAAAAATTGGAATGCTCTGAGGAAGTGTTCATCATAGGATATCTTTCTCAAATGAATATAAATGGCTACAAACTCTTCATAATCTAGGTAACCATCTTTGTCGACTTCACCCTGTAAAAGCAGACACCTTGTAAAGGGCATATAGTGTATCAATACAATGCTTCTTCATATCTCGAATATAAGCATAAAAAAATTCAATTTTAGTGATTTGAGATATGAACAAATCTAAACTAACTTTATCCTATTTAATGATATCATTCTTAAAATACCATCAATTTCATTTTGAGCCCAAGACTGCAATAAATTTTTATTTTCATGAAGCAAAAACCAGGGAAGGTTAATTTGGTGAATGCATTCATCTTTTTCATTTTGTGGTATAATTTATTTATTTATTGCTTATATTCAAGACCGGATGGATGACTTTCTATTACCGGTTAAATAGAACTAATGAAATTAAAAAAATACTCATGTTGACAGTTAGTTGGACAAACTACTTATTTCCACATCCATCGACTGTGGAACAAACTGAATAGATCCCAGATAATGGGAATATACTCACATCTGCCATAAGTATTTGGACATCTCCATCAGGAATTTGGTGACCTAGCTTAACCCTACTCGTAGTTCATCAATGTTGATTTTTCCTTTATTTTCTGTATCCATCACCTGGAATCCCTCTGTTATTCTAACAACTTCTTCTACAGATAAATGCTCTGCAATCACCTGCTCACATTAAAGTCCAATATAGAAAAATAAAATAAAAAAGACCGAAATAGAAGGGTCGTAAATGGAAAAATATTTACAGAAAACATTTCTGATTCCGATTCAAAAAAAAAAAAGAAAAGAAAACATTTCTGATTAGATATTCAAGTATTACTGATAACATTACCCTCAGTGCTGTTTTCTTAAGTTTGTTCATTACAGAAAATTGTGTGAGCCTTGCTCGCTCGGACTGTTTCTCCCAATGAAACATTAGGAGGATTTCTTTGCATTCTGCAACCATGGATGATCTGCATTTAGTTATCAAGCAATGTTAACGTTCCCAGTTTTCAAGCTTTTTTGTGTGTAGAAAACATTGTTCTTTGCTAAGCTAATTCTATTATTTGAACTGCATATTACCTAACACTTCCTGTGCAGTAAGCCGGCGCTTTGGGTCAGGATCAAGCATCTTCTTAACAAGGTCTTTCGCATTATCAGAAACCTTTGGCCATGGAACCCTTGTAAAGTCAATAAAAGATCTTAAAATTGCTTGAGCAACTCCCTGCTCAGTTTCTGCATTTTAAGAAAGAGACGATTTTGAAAATCAAATTTATCAGACATAAGAAAGCAAGAAACTATGATGTCATGAATATTGTGATGGTGCAATGATAAGTAAACAGAAATTAATCATCATCAGTATTATTTAAATATACAAATGTAAATACAAGGTATATAAATACCACAAGCACATTTGCCAAAATAAAAAATAAAAAATACCACAAGCACAAAAATACCATCTTCATCCACATAAGAAAGATCATGGTAAATTATTTTATGATAATTACAACACCCTTTCAAGTAGGTTATAGTAACTACTCTAAAAAAAGAGTAGGATATAGTAACTAAAAATATGTGTGCCTCTATTAGGTCACGAGGAGAGCTCAGGGGATCGTCCACACTGGGCTCAGAGAAACCATACAAGTGAGTTGGGCATCACACTTTAACCTAAATTCTTAAGGCGTTAGGTTTATGGGTCCTCTCACTTATAAAAGGTTCAACCTCACCCTTGCTACATAACCTGTATCCTAGATGTGGATTTTGGTTGGTCTATTGAGATTTCCGACTCAAAAGCCAAATATAGCTTTGACAAGATAAAAACCAACCTGCCCAAAAAGGATTGACACCGGAAAGTAAGATGTAAAGAATAACTCCAGCACTCCAGATATCAATTTCAGGGCCATAATTTCTTTTTAATACTTCAGGGGCCATGTAATATGGACTTCCAACTATCTCGTTAAATCTTTCACCTACACAAAATTGTAAACTTTAGTTAACTGTGTATGGATGGCAGGACCAAAATGATGAAACAAGAGAATCAAGCAACAACATTAAGTGATTACATAACTAGTAGAGAGCATTTACCTGGTTTAAAGAAAATTGACAAACCAAAGTCAATTACTTTCAAAGATGATGTTTCCTTCTTGTCTGCAAACAAAAAGTTCTCGGGTTTGAGATCCCGATGCATCACACCATGTTTGTGGCACATCTAAAATAACAAATAATCAAACACTAATCCCAATCTATCGTAACCAACAGAAGGGAAAATTTACACAAGCACATTAGCGTAACGAAAGCTAAGAATCTTCATACAAGCCAGAAAACAAAGTATACCTTGTCCTAACATTTTAACTCCAAATGTTAACATGATATATATTTTATTTGCAAAAACTTTGATAAGTGAGATCCTCAAAGCAGCTCTTTCACCAAAAACTTTGATAAGTGATATATATTCTATTACTTGTGAAGCAAAAAAAAAAATCAAATTTAACTTACTTTTCAACTGAAATCCATATTATATATCCGACTATGCTTTTAAGTTATAAAACAACAACAACTACATATCCGACTATCCATATTATATATTTTATTGTTGGATTAAAATGTGGCTAATTCTAAATTACATAATTAAAATAATTTGCACCATAAACAACCTACATAACTTGTGCATGTTAGAATATATTAAAACAATATGTGCATGTTAGAATAAGTTTAAAACAATAATCTTGTTTTTGACCAAGACTATTTATTTTGCGTTGGAATGAGGTCGCTCATGATGGATTATTTAAATAACCAATCCACGATTATTTATAATCTACTTACATAACTAAATATTTTAACCAGTCCACACAAGTGGTTTGTATTCACAAAACAGATTACATCCGTAACTAGTTTTATAACCTGACTTGCAGTGGCAGAGCCAAGAATATTTTTATGAGGGGGCCAATTATGTTATGTATATATATTTTATCTCACAATAAATAGACATGTAAATATTCCTTCAAGAAAAAGAAGGAAAAAAAAAAAAACAGACGTGTAAAATTGTAGGTGCAATGATTCATCCGTATTGATTTAGAAAATCAGCGATACTATATATTGCGAAAAATGTTTTTTCACCGAATTTCACTAATGAAGTACAAGTGAAGTGATGCTATTGATAAAAAAAAAACATTTGATAAAAATAAAAAAAAACAATTCACATTTGATAAAAATAAAAAAAACAATTCGACAGAGACACCAAGTAACAAGCACTACATGGATGTGTCATTCATGTGGCTCAGCTTAGCTACAGTATGCATTTCTTTTAAAAAATACACTAAAAAGCTAAAATTTTTCAAAACAAGGATGGAACCCAAGTCCCACAGCTTGTTTGCGCGCTGCTTTACCACTCCAATGTATCAGAAACTTGTGATATGTCATACAAATATTGATATATATAGTATAACCTTTAGCTAAAATGTGTATATATACCTATTAAAACTGAAAAGTTTGGGACTTTGGGGGAGGCCATGGCCTCCCTATGTCCCTACATAGCTCCGCCATTGCGGACTTGGATTTCTCAAAATCGGTTTCGGACTTGGCATTCTTGGATAATTGGCTATTTGTGCTCATTTGGAGAACGCTACGAGTGTTGTGTTATTTGGCTACTGATAGAGCAGGTTTTTTTTTTTGTTGTGAAGGTGTGAGAATGATAGTGTGAATTGGATCTGTACAGAATAGGTTTGGCTACTACTGTCAAAGTCAATATTTTTTTTGTTGGTTTGGAGACACAGTGTTGCAAATTTGTGTCACTGAATCTTTTTTCTCTGTAGTACAAAAAGAACTTTGCCGCCTATTTGGTATTCTTCTTCTGAGATGTAATGAGTGTTTGGATCTGCATTGGAAAGTAAACAACCGATACTATTGAAACTACATGCTGTGGCTTTCACGGTGAAAAACAGTTGGATGTGGTTCTAATCAGGCTAGTTGCAGTTTTGGGTTTTCCAACTTATTATGTCATTCTATTGTGGAAGGCTGGCAGAAAACAAATTAGAAATGGAAAGAAATGGAATCGTGTACATAGGTTGGAAAGTTAATTTTGGAAAACAGCATGCATGACAGTATGTATATACACATGACATAAAGAACCTTGAAAACTATATATCAATGCTAATAGGTTTATCCTTGCCTACAACTTATAGGGGTGGAGTTATAGAGATCCACAACTTTAGAAATTAATAAATTAAAATACACAAATTCCATATACTATTGTGAGTACTCCAGCAATAGTTGCCGGTGTTTGTCATTAAGGATAAAACATGTTTATGCACCATAACTCAGGAGTACTTCCATAACCTTGTAAGCTTCGAGTGGAGTGTATGATCTAGTTATTTATTGCGTTTCATCTATTTATTGCGTTTCATTTAGTTGCAGAGAAGGATAACATTCAGCTGTGTCATCTTTAACAATAGAAGAATTCAAACAGGCTCTCAATCACATGCACTCCAATAAGATGTTGGACGGAATCAACCTGACCTTCTATAAATGGTTTTGGGACTTATGCGGAGTAGAAATTTTTTTCAGACTTGTATTAATTGGCTGGATATGGCATCTCTCCTAACCAGTAACCATTATTGTACAAACATTGATCTTTCTTTAGAAGGAAAACTCCACTTCCATGAAATACTTGAAACTAATATTGTTGTGCAACGAGTATATCTCTCATGAACAATCCACCACGAAGTATAAAAATAAAGGGAAAGTCAGAGAAGATGCTTTAAAGATGTAAAACACATATGATCAAGTCGATTAAGAGAAGTTGGAGATAGTAATGAATAAAACGGTTTTTTTTTTCTTTCTGCAGAAAATGGATTTAGTGGATGAATATGTTCTTCAAAATAGTCAAGTATTCTGGTATGATGAATGGGGAAGGTGCTAACCCATTGAATTAGAGTAAAGGCTTAAGGCAAGGGACGTTTACCTTTTTCAATAGCTATAGTTTGGCCTCAAGCTTTCTCTACCAATAAATACTCATGAAAAAAATCACGAACATATTATCAAGAGTGAAGTGAACAAATCTTAGTTCTTCTCTATGAAGCAAAATTCACCATCTCTTGACATCCACACTTAAGATACAACTAAGAAACTCAATATTTTAGTTGAAGTGCCTTGATATATTGTAAACATCTCCCAACAATCCTTTATCCTTCTTGTGTATTTCATCAAAATTAGCCGAGTTAGATTTGAGTGAAAGGGTTGCAAGTTGTGTACTCTCATGTTGTGTAGGTAAGTTTGTCAAAAGCATGAAGGACTAAAAGTAATAGAAATTCAAGTCAAAGGTTTGTCTCTGTTAAAGTTATATGAATAATTGGCTCACTTAACATCCATGAAAAAGAACTTATGGATGAAGGCAGTTAAACAAAAGAGGAAAAGGAGTCATGGATGAACTAGGAAAATCTCAAAAAAGGAGTCTCATTTTCCACATTGTCTTACTCATTGACAGAAATCACAACTGTTAGTGTTGTTGATAACTACAATTGAATACTAAAGAATGTAATAGCTTTGTTTACGAAAGCTGATACAATACCAAAGTTATTATCACTGACCAATATCTTACATAAGTTTTTCATTAATAAATGCAATACAATATGTATTCCAAAAGTCATATAACTTTTTATTTCATTATCACATGGCCAAAAATATAAATGACCAATATATGTTAGACAACAAATACATCTTCAACCTAAAGCGTGTCTGCCTTACATGGATATATAATCATTTCAAGAGACATGCAATTGTTTTCAGAAAAGTTGGAAAACAGTATCAAATAAAAAGAGTTAACAGTAAAGGAAGTACAATTTGATGTCATGAAAATGTATATCACAAGAAATGACCTTCATTTGAATTAAGAGGCAAAATTACGCATACATATGAATGAGATAACATTTTCTAAATTCTAAATCTTGGTACCAATTTTACATTAAGAACATCAATAATACCATCAAAACTATGAAACTTAGAACTCACCACATCAACCTCTACTCCCAGTCTCTCCGCCCCAGCAGCCGTGACAGGCCCATGAGCCGCCACAACCAACCCGGGACACTTCCTCCTCAAGTCACCAAAGCCCATCCCAAATACATTCAAGCTTTTAAGCAGCCCCTCCACTTCAGCACTACTTGTAAACACTACAGCATCCAATCCTTCCTCCTCAACCGCCTTCATAATCCCCTCCGCACACCGCGGCCCACTCCACCGCGTCTCATACGCCTCCACTCTAACCGGGACCCACCCACCATCACGAAGCTCCTGCAGGAAACTAGGAACTACAGGTGGCTCCTCCAGGCCAACAACAAGCGGGACCGGACACATTACCCTCCTTCCACCACCATCCCCAAGCTCCGCCGCTAAGCTACTCGGAGTAGCCACCGGTGGCACCAGAACCTTAACCCGGTCAGAACCAGCACAGATTCTAGAGAGAAATCCTTCACGGAGAAGCTCAGAGTCTTTGCCGAGAGCAGCCACGGTGAAAGTGGGGCCGTCGGGGGAGAGCGGAGGATGAGAGAGAGATGATATGGCTTGGTGGAAGGATTGGATTGCGGTGCGGGAGGTGAAAGCAATGGCGGAGAAGGGGTCTAGAGAGTGAGGAGAGAGATAAGGGGAAAAGGTAGATGGAGTGGGTTGGATTGTGAGAGTGGGACACCAAAGGGGTTTGAATGCGTTTACGATAAGGAGATGAGATAGTCTTGATGCGTAGTTTTGTGGCGTCGTGAATGCTACGCTGGGATTCTGTACCGTGTTGCCGCCGTTTAACATGGTGGTTAGCGCCATTTTCCACCGCCTATTTGGGAAATGTGTTTTTCTTTTCTTGCTAAAATTATAACAAGAAATGTTAATCAGTGCCCTGTTAAGGAAACAAATATAATAATATTTATATTGATAGTTGTGTAATCAATACATTAAAAGTTTAAAAAGTGTCTTTTTTGATTTAGAATTTCCTCTTTTGGCTTCCTTAACCGGTGCCTTCGAGACACTGGTTAACATGACCTTTAAAATAAACACATTAACTATTTTGAAATCTTGATATACTAAAGAACTATTGTTACTCGTTAGACATTCAAGGATGAAAATTACTATTTACCCAACATTCAATTATATAAAGATTCGCCTAAAAGTATCAAGTGATTCGCCTAAAAGTATTAAGGATGAAAATTACTATTGACCCAACATTCAATTACTATTTCAACATTCATTTCTATTATTTGATTCCTTAATATGTCCACTTATAGGATTTGACAGCATTTGCAAACAAATTATATGGAGGAATCCCAGTGGCAAAGAGTAAGGGTACAAGAAGTTGGAGAAAGTTCTAGTCAAGCTACTCAACCGATACAATGCCTCCAGATGTAGACCCTATTGGTTTCTCAATTTCAATGTGTTCCAACACAAAAAACAATGGTAGTTTGGTACATATAGAACAAATCTTAATTCTTCTCTATCAGGCAAAATTTGGTTACAGCTGAGAAACTCAATATTTTAGTTGAAGTGTCTTCTAATCAGTGGCGGAGCTCTTAAAGAGCCCATGGGAGCAGTGGCTCCCCCCACTAAAAAAAAAATAAAAATTACATAGCTAGATACCATAATACATCTCATATTTAAAGAAAATTAATAGACCCTCTCTCATTTGACTCCCCCTGATTAAGTAAAATTGTATATAACTTTTATGTCAGTACTTTTCGCTCCCCCTAATATTTTAGGTAAGATCCGCCACTGCTTCTAATGTAGGAAGTTGTAAACATCTCCCAACAATCCTTTACCATTCTTTTGTAGCTTGAAAGAAAGAATTCAGGTTGTTAGGACCAATGGGTCCTCATGCTATGCAGGCAAGAGACAGAGTATTACTTGTATTGTAACTAACTCCTTGATAAGTTTGTCAAAAGCATGAAGGACTAAAGTAATAGATATATTCAAGAAGTCAAAGCTTTGTCTCTGTGAAAATTATATGAATAAATTGGCTCACTTAACATCCATGAAAAAGAGCTCATGAATGAACTAGGAAAATCTCAAAAAAGGGAGTCTCATTTTCCACATTGTTTTACTCATTGACAGAAAACACAACTGTTAGTGTTGTTTTTTTTTTTTTTGAGCAAAACTGTTGGTGTTGTTGATAGCTATAATTGAATACTAAAGAATGTAATGGCTTTGTTTTACTCACTGACCAATATCATACATAAGTTTTTTATTAATGAAGTACAATATATATTCCAAAAGTCATATAATTTTGTTTTTTTCAATATCACATGGCTAAAAATGACATCCCTATCTACAGGTGCATTTTACACAACAAAAATACAAAGATTCGGCCAAAAGTGCCAAATGATTAGTCATTATAGCTGTGAATATTTCATATATATACATCAGCACAATTTGATGAGAATTCCAATCCTTCCATCCTCGCCATTTCTCCAACGACACCCTCAACAAACCAAAAGGGGAAAAATGCAAATAACAATAGACATCACTACTCAGTTAACACCAAAAGGATGTGTATCGTGGCTTATGTACAACAGACTGAGTTTGGAGCTTCCAACAGTAACAACCAAAACATGCACTCAGACCTATATCCTATTTCACACCAAACAACCGGGGGGGAGGGGGTCTCCAATGCATATAAGAAAAATTAGAAGAAAAGAATTATAATGAAGGAAAAAGAAAAATGATGACTTCTTTATCATATTTGCCTTTCATGGAGTAAAATTAGGCTTTTTCTTAAAGTTATCTACCCTCATTGTTCAATTCTAATGATCCCTCCTTCATCAATTTAATACTGAGACTGGTAAACCTCTCTCTCGAATACTGCCTTGATGCTTTTCTCCAATCTGTGCCAGCCTTCATCATCGTAGCAAATTCCTCATAACTTATTTTTCCATCCTACAGTTTAATGAAGAAAAAGATCAACGAGTAGTTCCAAATATTGACAAATTAAACATCTACATACAAGAATTTTTGTTTTAAAATTATAATACTGATCAGGAATAATTCATAAAGATCCATCAAGGGATTGTCCACAAAACAACAGCAGAAAGGAACTACATCTAGGTGTTTCAAAGATGCAAATTGTTCCCAAGTGGGCAATAAAGCATAAACAAACATTAATTGAAAATTTTGACAAAACGAGAAAAATATACTGACCTTATCTGTGTCCACATCATGCATAATTGCATTAATGACTTCTTCACTGTTCGTGTCAACCTCATCAGCTAAGGCATTACGTAACTCCTCAAGTTCAATAAACCCAGATTCGTTTTTATCAAAAAATTGGAATGCTCTTTGGAGGTGTTCATCATGGGATATCTTTCTCAGATGAATAGAAATGGCTACAAACTCTCCATAATCTAGGAAACCATCTTTGTCTACATCACCCTGTAAAAGCAGACCCCAAAGATTAGAAATTGAAGAGACACCTTTTAAAGGGCATTTAGTACCTTCATACAGTAAACCCTCCAATCTTGAGTATAAGCAACAAAAAGAGAATTAAAAGGTTCGATATAGTTTTTTTTTTGGCTTATGTTCAAGATCGAAGGGAGATCAAATAGCACCAAGAAAATTTAAAAATCACTTATGCTAATAATTAGTTTGACAAACTACTAAGTTCTAGATCCATCAATTGTGGAACAAATAGAAAAAAAAAAATATCCCAGATAATGGGAATATACTCACAGCTTCCATCAGTATTTGGACATCTCCGTCAGGAATTTGGTGGCCAAGCTTAAGCAGCCCTACTCGTAGTTCGTCAATGTTGATTTTGCCTTTATTTTCTGTATCCATCACCTGGAATCCCTCTTTTATTCCAGCAACTTCTTCTACAGACAAATGATCTGCAATAACCTGCTCACATGAAAGCACAATTTAAAATCATAAAAATCTTAGTAAATCAAAGGGTCATATATGGATAAACATTTTGGAAATCGTTTGTCATGAGAATTTCAAGTATTACTGAAACATTACCCTCAATGCTGTTTTCTTAAGTTTGTTCATTACAGAAAATTGCATGAGCCTTGCTCTGACTGTTTCTCCCAATGAAACATTAGGAGCTGTCTTTGCATTCTGCAACCATGGATGATCTGCATTTAGTCAACACGCAATGTTAACATTCCCACATTTCAATTTTACAATATTTTTGTATCAAACATTATTTATCTGCTATGCAGAAAATATTCCACACAATTCTATGATTTACTTCATCTACCTAACACTTCCTGTGCAGTAAGCCTGCGCTTTGGGTCAGGATCAAGCATCTTCTTAATAAGGTCTTTTGCATTATCAGAAACCTTTGGCCATGGCTCCTTTTTAAAGTCAATAACAGATCGTATAATTGCTTGAGCAATTCCCTGCTCAGTTTCTACATTTTAAGAAAGAAGATTTAGAATCAAATTTATCACACATAAGAACGAAAGAAATAAACATGTAATAAACATTGCATTGGTGTAATAGAAAGTAAATAAAAATTATTGACAGTATCATCATTATCTTATATTACACACAAATGTAAATACAAGGTAAAAATATATCACTTAAGCACAGAAATGCCATGTTTGTCAATATTACAAAGATCGTAAATGATTTTATGACAAGACCCCTTCAAAATAGGTTATAATAACTAAAATACATAATACCCACAGAAAAAAATGTAGAAGTATTTAAAAATCTGTTTGTCAAAGCGTAATTTTGGGCTATTTAAGATTTCTGACTGGCAAAAGCCAAATACAGCATTCACGAGATAAAAACCAACCTGCCCAAAAGGGAGGGATACCGCAAAGTAGGATGTAAAGGATTACTCCGGCACTCCAGATATCTATTTCAGGGCCATAATTTCTCTTTAATACTTCAGGGGCCATGTAATATGGACTCCCAACTATCTCGTTAAATTTATCACCTGCAGAGAATGGCAAACTTCAGATATGTACATGGATGGCAGGATCCAAATGATGAAGATCAAGAATCAGATAACTAGTAAAAACATTACCTGGTTTAAAGGTAATTGACAAACCAAAGTCAATAGCTTTCAAAGGTGATGTTTCCTTCTTGTTTGCAAACAAAAAGTTCTCGGGTTTGAGATCTCGATGGATCACACCATGTTCGTGGCACATCTAAAACATAACAAAATAATCAACACTAAATCCCAAATTTATCATAACCCAACAGAGGGAAAAAATTTCACAAGCACATCAGCTTAATGAAAGCAAAGAATCCTCATACAAATCGAGAAACAAATTATATATTTTATTAGCAAAAACTTTGATAAGTGAGATCTTCAAAGCAGCTCTTTCAACGACAGGAAAAAAGAAATAAATGACATTTATAAGACATACTCCATAACCATGGTGCCTTAACCATCCACACAAAACGGAAAAATGATATAAAAAGGAAGCAAAACATGAGAGAAGAAAATATGGTGTTCTTCAACTCTTTATATGCACCGTTCCACATAGGTGACCAAGGGCTAAGCTTACTAAATATACTTGTCCCTGAACCAAAGGTTATCTGTTAGGATGTAGAATCGCTTTTGCAATTTTCATTCCTTTCATTACTTAATATTGTTCTGTTAAGGGAATTCTTTATACACAAAGAAAGGATCCTAACAAAATCTAACTTCATTAAACACGAACTTTTACAAACCAATCTTGGATTAACTTCTGTTAAAATAAGTATTTAGTTTCTAACTTGTGAAAAAATCGTCATGAATTAATAGGTTATTATGGAGAACTGCTAAATAAAAAATTCTGAAAAAGTTGAAGTGTGGATGTTAATTTCAACCTAAAAGAGAAGTTATTAGTTAGAATATCCATTACTGTTACAAGTTCATTCCAACTATTTCTTTAGTAAAAGTGTTTATGGTAAATTAACAGAAACACTGTAAAAGTATCAGTTACTAGTTATCATTTAGCTCAAATAATTGTCATTTATAAGTTGAAGTTTTGTTCCAAATTACTCAATTATCTCAAAATTCAAAATAATCACAGCTTCATGTTTCCCAAAAGGACTAAAAAAGTCATAAAATATTTTCAATTCCAAAAGAATACAAATCTATTTTCAATTCCGCTTAACTGAAATAAAAAATAACAATATTTCTAAAAAAAAAAAAAAAAAGTTATCAACACCTGAGTTTTCAGAAATGCCAATTATTTTAAAACACTGAAACATTAAATAGAAAATAATTAACAATATCCTTCTTATATGTATTGTCTCTCACTGTTCTAACTTCCAAGATCAAAATAAAAACAAATAATTCCTAACTTCCAAGATCAAAATAAAAACTAATAATAAAGCTGAAAATCTTTTTTTTTTTGTTTTTGTCTTAACTCTGTTTCAACTTTAACTTCAATTCATTATAATCACTTTGGTCTAAATACTTGCTACCAAAAAAACATATATAATCTAACTCAATTAGTTAATGAACTCAAATTAAGGTCAAATTGTTCAGAGAACCCGAATTCAATTCTTGGATGAAACAATTCTATATATAACTTTACTTACCTGAACTCCAAATTATCAGAGACATAATCAAACATTTACTTAAAACAAAACAAACAAACAAAAAAAGATAAGAATGAAGATTATAACCTGAACAACTTGAACGATTGTCTTAACCACCGTCGCGGCGGCGCGTTCGGTATAATGTCCCTTAGCAACAATCCGATCAAAAAGCTCACCACCTTCACAAAGCTCCATAACAAGATGAACATTATCATCATCTTCATAAGTATCCTTCAACGTAACAATATTAGGATGTTTAGGTAAATGCCTCATAATTTCAACCTCTCTTCTAACATCTTCAATATCAATCGCTGTTCTTAGCTTATCCTTTGAAATCGATTTACACGCTAATTCTTCACCAGTATTTCTATCTTTACATAGATATGTTATTCCAAATTCTCCTCTCCCTAATTCTCTCCCTAATTCGTATTGTTGTAATATCTCTCGGCCCGTGGGCTTTTTCAACACCACCAAGGTGTTTTTGATTTTGTTGTTTTTGTTGTTCTTTGTTGGCGCTTGGTCTTTCTTGGGCTTTTCCTTTCGTTTTAGTTTACTAATTGGATTTGTACAGCAATTTCCCATTGTTTCAAGAAATTTTGAAGAAAATATCAAGATCTATGAATTACCCCGATGAATGAATACAAAAGGGATGAATTAAGGGAGGGTTTAGAGAGAGAGAGAAAGAAAGAATGTGAAAGGAAGGAAGGAGATGGTCAAAGATGATGACGGGCAGACGCGTCCGTGGTCTCCTTCCTTCCTTCTCTTTGATTCTCTCTCTCTTTGGATTTTTCTCTTTCTTTCTCTCTCTAGAACTAGAAGAAGAAAAAAAAAAATTGGTTAACTTCTTAATCAATGAGCTGGTTGATTAGTTTGCTAAATTTGTTTGTTTTCATTGTATGAATGACCTGATTAATACAGTATTATATCCCAGGTTTGTTTTAAATGTTTATTTCCGTCAAAAAAAAGGTTTTAGATATTAATTGATTTTTTTTCTGATTTTTTTTTTTTGTTTTAGGTTAATGTGATGTACTAATTAATCTTCTTACTTTTGCCTATCTTGAGAGAGATAATTGTATTTTGTGATGAATGGGATGGGAACCTTCCGTTGACAGCCATCTTTTACTTTCCGTAATTCACTCAATGCATGACCATCCCTTTTTAAATGAAAGTTTCTCTATTATTATAAATGAAAGTTCATTTTTAATTCATACAATAAAAATGTAACTAGTCTATTAAAAATTAAATATATCATTTATTGAATGAATTTAAAAAGTAAAACTTTTAAAGATTTGTTGAGATAAATATTTTAGTTTGTATTGGATTGTATCAGTTTATACGGAATCGAAAGCCAATCTAATCCGTTTAAAATTGCAGGTTTTTTTTTGTCTTTGATTTTTGGTTTTTGATTTTCGATTTTTTTGTTCGGTTAATGCAGTTTGCATTGAATTAGATTGTACATGAACACGTCCTCGTGAGCTTAGCTCCGTTGTAAAGGACAATGCGTAATATATACCAGGTCCGGAGTTTAAACACATACCACCACCAAAAAAAAGATCGTAAACACTTCTACCGTCAAGACTCGATTTCTGTTTGATGAAATTGTTGTTGTTATTCATATAGCATGTATTTGTTAGACTGGTGGCATGCCTTGTGCCTTCTATCTTGTTATATTTTTGATAAAATCTTCTTTCGGGTTTAAAAATAAATAAAATTCTAGAAGGCACATAAGTTGTCAGCTCACGACTTTCTTATTATTGCAGTCAGCTGTGTTGAATCGGTCTCATAAATTATCCGATGGGAAACTGAAAAGGATTACATGATCCAAGTAAATATTTACATGAAAAAAGAAAGAAAAAAAAAATACTCCAAGTAAATTGCAATTGCAGATATAACTTCTAGAAATTTTGTATGTTTCTACACACGGATGACAGACACGTACTTAACATCATGGGTCCATTTAGTACGGCCGGATATATTTTTGACCATGATATTGATAGTGAAGTTAAGTGCAACCGACTATTCCCGGCTGTCAATATTATTTAAAAAAAAATTAAATAGATTCATCATTAAAAAGAAATTAAATAGATGAAAATACTAGTATTTTAATTTTATTATTTTAATTCAATTTGATCTTTGCTGATTAGAGAAACAATGTCCGACAAGCAACAACTATTGTGATGTGAGGAAGGATAATAAGGGTAATTAATAAGGGTTATGTAAGGAAGGATAGGAAGGATAATAAGGGTACATGCAAACAGGGACGACCATGCCTTTGAAACTTTCCATGCTCTTAATAGGATTAAAAAGGATAATAAGGGTTATGTAGAGTGTGTTTACACCTAAAAATAATTATCATGTAAATCAACTTGACGAATATGCGATTAAACTATTAAGTCAGGAAGTCTTTCAGCTGAGTGAGGGATAAACCATTAAACTATTAGGACATTGTTAATGCTTATAAATAAACACAATGGGAGAACAATTGAATCTTCGCAAACCATTCAAACTACTTACTAATATCTTACTCCCTCCGTTTTTTATCTTTTAATGTTTTAACTCTTGACACAAGTCTTAAAAATTAATTAAAGTATAGAAATATTTGTATGTTTTGGATTAAAATGTCTTTATTTTATGATTAAATTCACACGTGATAAGACAAATGTCACAACTCCTTTAATAGTTTTATGGTTTGTTTTTCAATAAGGGTAAACTTGGGAAAAAAAATTAAATATACTAAAACATTAAATATTTTGGAATATAGTTGAAGTTTTAAAACATCAAAAGAAAAAAAAAAAAAAACCGAGGGAGTAAATGTTAGGAACATGAAATATGCGTACGTCAATAGATGAGTTAGTTAATTAAGTTCGTAAGCCAATTATGTAATGATTTAATGGCAAAATCCAACAGCCTTGGATTGTTTGGTTCATACATGAGTTAGTTATCTGGTATGTTGCTTGAGAAGGCACCCAAGAGCAAACATTCTAGTGCCCCTCATTCACAGAACTACAGCCCCAGTTAACATATGTCAAAATGGCATCAAGAATATACAAAAAATTCTAGGTTATTTAACATCAGAGAATATGCATTAATCTTTGTCGGAGAACTTGTTGGACACACAAGGCGTGTCCTCCCATCCGTGTTCTTTTTCATACACAATAGCTAGGGATGGGCCATCTGACCATTTGCTTATGGCGTATGGATCCCTTACCACTCGGACCAACCCAAATATTGGTATTTTCCAACAAATTTAACATAAGATATATGTGTAGCTTTGCTATTCATCAATCAATAATCATACCATGAACAATTGGTATTTTGATGGTCCTTACCGTTAATAAATGACTTTACAAAACATGTGATCAAAATTCAGTATAATTTTCTCCTCCAAAATCAATGTGAACAATTGCTATGATGAATACGGCCTTTTGCCAACTCCTATATTATTCTGCAGTTTCAGCAAAAATATATGCGACATTGCATCAAATGTCGCGAAGTTATGCAGTTTCAGCAGAGTTGCGTTATAAACATCTGCAAGTTTCTGCTTCACAGAATCACAGTGGAAATTTACCTTCCTTTCTTTGCAAATTTTGGATTCTTCAACATTCTTATACTTTGGGGGGTGACCTCTACTAGTTCATCTTCTTGGATGTATTCAATGCAGTCATCCAAACTGTAATCCAACGGTGTATCAAGAATCACTGCACAAGGAAACAAGGTAAATTAAAATTTTATCAAATATTAGCTTACTACTATATATGAGTGAACGTAAAGTTTTCCGGGTAGCTTTTCTGAAAAAATTTGTTATTAGATTGAAGATGATACATATAAGCTGCGCCCATAGAAGCGGCATACACATTTTATTACAGAAATTCAAAAAAAATGTAAATGGTGCAGATAATTGGAAACTTAAAGGACCTAAGTGGGACCAAAAACAAAACTGGAAATGGCATATCTAGTACAAACAGACAGCTTAAAGGACGGCATGTGCAAATTTGCCTAATAAATATTGAACTGGCAAAATATCGAACCCATATTCATGCTTATATAATGCCATCAACCTAGGATTCATAACAAATCATCATCTGAAAAGGCCATTCAACAATTTCGTATATATGCTGTGGACCTTAATTACCAAGTATCTTATACTTGCAGTTGATAAACTAATAATTTGCTAGAATTTCATCTTTAAGCCATTATGTGATAATAAATTGGAAGAACTGAAAACAAAATAGCTTGTGATAAAATAATGATTAAAAGAAAATATTTACTTAATTAAAACATTATATTATTTGAAGTAAACTTTAACTGTTTTTTTTTTTTTGGGCTAACTTAAAACTGCCTTAAAGAACCAGAAATTGCATCAAACCACCTAAATCGAATTTGTATATTCCACATAACATGTTAATTGCAATGGAGCTGTTTCTCACCTGATTGTTCCTTGTTGGAACGGATGTTCGTTGCAGCTTTTTTCTTGCAAACATTCAAGGACAAGTCCCCAGGGCGTTGATGGATGCCAATAATTTGACCTTTATAAACTTCCGCTCCTGGACCAACAAACATCTGCCCCCTCTCCTGTGAACTCGCGATTGCATAAGAAGTAACTGTTCCATTTTCGAAAGCAACCTAGAATTTCAAAACGTATCATTAATGAATGAAGGAAACATTGGCAAACATAAGCGTTGGATATCAAAAGGTCCCAAGTATTATGATCAGAAATGCAGACATTACCAGCGAGCCTAAATCCCGAGTACTCATGTCACCAGCCCAAGGCCCATAGGAATCGAAGATAGTGTTGAGGATAGCTGTCCCTCGAGAAGCAGTTAAAATAGCATTCCGCAATCCAAGTAGGCCACGGGTTGGGATCTTATATTTGAGTAGGTTAGTTCCCTCCGATCTGCCAAAAGAACAATGAAATCATCAGACCGAATGCTATGTTAATCTGATGGTTAATGATCTTCTAAACTGTAGGATAAACTTAGTTTAGAGAGTCAATTTGATGCTCATTGAAATAATGATATATAAAATAAAGGTCTTAAATTTTGACAAAATACAAGCACATAAATTACAAACAATGAATCTGTGAGAAATTAACCGATCGCTATGACACAGACATAAGTATGGGCAATGAAAATGACATCGGATCGACATGAGAATTGGGAATGCAGCCTTTCTTAAGAGATTAGAATATAGGTAAATCAATATCAATATAAAACACAGGACCACAACATACAAATCTATCGAAAGACCGAGACATCCTAACAATAAAAAGAAAAGTGTGGACTTGGGATATTCATGATAGAGTGTTAGAATTTTAGTTAAGGGCTAACTCAACTCCACATAACCAGCTTGTGTGGCGAGATATCTCCAAAAGTTTGAAATCAAAGTGGATACTTTGTACATAATTATATTAATGTACGGGATATATGACCAAAATACGTCTTTTGCAATAATATAGTTACAAAAAAAGAAATATATAACCCCAAATTTCTAAAAATTGCTTTATTTCAATGCTATGCTGCTATAAAGGTGTAACTTTGGCGGTAAAGTATATCACAATAAATAGTAGCAAAGAAATTTGCATACCCAACTCCTTGCATGTCGAACATTTGCCCACGTCTCTGGCCAAGAAGTTCAACAACAGATCCCATATGCTCTTCCGGTACCTCCACAGTTGCAATCTGCAACCATCCCACAAATTACAATATGGATGAAATGTGTGAAGGGATTCAAACTTTTTCAAAGAATACTCAGTATACCATAACTAAAAGCCTTTAAATGACACAACTTTAGCTAGCAATTTCTATTCCTAAGTTAATAGAAATGGAAAGAAAGAACAGGCTCTTGTATTTAACTGTAATATCCTAGTTCAAGTCATAAAACATGAATAGACACTTCATATGTAGAAAAAGGGCAACCTCCATAAAGTTACTCTCCAGGTGGGAGCCAAAAGCAACAACGAGCTAATGATCCAGAAACACAAGAATTCAGAACCCACATCTCCACCCAAAACCTTAAGACATTGGGTATATGGGTCGCCTCTCTTAACATTTAGCACATTCATACTCGATGTGGGACTAACAACTCATACTTGAACCCAATAAAATGTAATTAGAAGCTAATGTTTGGGAAAGTGATTATTGAGTGTTGGACATAATGTAAATGCCATCACAAATATTCATGTGCTTTTAATAACACAAAAGGATGGGACTTTGACACGTAATTACGCAATAGATTAGGACAGGAATACTTATAGTTTCCAACTGACCTTCATGTAACAGACACGGTAAAAATCAAAGCAGCTAATCATGTCAATTAGGCTAGATTTTCTCCTAAAGCTAAGCATGTTAGTTCTACAGGAAAATAACTAGGATTCAGCATCTGTCAAATGACTGAGTCATGTTTAGTTATTTTTATATTTAAATGACACAAAATTTTCAATTAAAGGTTTACCTCATACGGCTCCAACACTTTGTCATCAACCTTCTTGTTGATAACTTTGGGAGGCCCAACCATGAATTCATATCCTTCCCTTCGCCTGAAGATTGCAATATTATTTGAAGAAATTGGATTATTAATGAGAAATAGAATAATCACACACACAGACTTACATATTTTCAATGAGTATAGTGATATGCAGTGTTCCACGTCCACTGACAACGAATGTATCGGCTGTTTCACCATCTTCAACCTTCATAGCCAGATTTCGCTCTAGTTCACGATAAAGCCTGTCCCTTAAATTCCTACTGGTGACATACTTTCCCTGGAAAGTACAAAATAAGTTTTAGCTGGTATCTTATCACAGCTGTGAAACAACTTTAAAAATTACCAAGAAAGCTTAACCTAATAGCAATTATTGTGTCCAACAGACAGCATCGGATATCAACAAAGTAAAAGGTACAAATAGAAGATTTTTTTTGGCATACATAAAATATTAATCTATAGACATACCTCACGACCAACAAAAGGCGATGTGTTTATGGAGAAAGACATTTTCACTGTTGGTTCTTCCACTTTGATGGAAGGTAGTGCCTTTCCAGTCAATTTATCCGCAATTGTCTCCCCAATCTGAATTTTAATGGCTATGTTAAGGATACTGACATACAAGATTATACACTTCACCTAAAACCCTCAATATTTACCTGAACATCAGAAATTCCACATACTGCACATATATCCCCAGCCTCCACCCTTTGAGCAGGAACCCGAAAGAATTTTTCATACACGTAAAGCTCACTAACTCTTGCATATCTACATGAATCTTCTGAGGTACAAACCTGGACAAAATCATCATTTAAGTGGTAAGGAGTGCAAATTTAATATCCTCTATTTCTTGCAGTGGACTTTGAACCAAAATGGTAATGCAAAATTGAAATTAAGGCCTCAATAATCTCTGCTCCAGCTTCCCCGAAGATTGAAACGGAAAATACAACATCTGAGAATAGTGAGCTAGTGGAAGTGAATCCGAGAAAAAATTTATTTGTTATTAAGCGAACTTCACTTATTATGCCCAAATATTCATCACATGGTCCAATTAGCGAAGTAGGAATTCAGAAATTGAACAAGAAATTGAACAATAAAAATAAAGGAAAAGGAATACACACCTTGACTTCCATGCCTTTTTCTAAAACTCCAGCTTCCAAGCGCCCAATTGCTATACGTCCTTTATGTCCCTCGTACTCGGTACTTGTAACCTAGTTAATGAATGAGTGTATGATAAGACTACAGATTAGATGTTGTATATACACTTCACAAAATTTGTTCAATAAAATGATGTTTAAAAATGAAAAATGAGAGTTTATTGGTATTTTTAAATATTTTATGGTTTACCAAAACCTATAATTTTGGACTAAATAGCATATCCCACAAACTTCATAAATGATCATGTCTATAAGGAAATGGCATCATCTAAGTTAAGTAGAACTTAGAGAGGATTGTAATGCATATATTCCCTCAACTGAATCAACTGGTAAAGATCTTCAACTGCTTCTTATATTTATGTTTCCCTTGCCAGTAAATAAGTAGGAGCACATACTTACTATTATTTATAGAAAATGAAATCAATAGAACAATGGAACAAAAAAGACCGAGAAGCAATATGATAAACAACTACTAACAAGCATTTGGAGTGAGCCATCTTTATCAATACGCGGTCCAGGGATACATCTCATGATTGATTCAAATAATGGCCCAAGGTCGTCTGCCAGATCTTCAGGAGACAACCCTGCTTTCCCTTTTATACCACTTGCATATATTACCTGAAAGTCACACTGCAAAAAGTAGATTTTTTTTTTTTCAAATACTGAATCACAATCCTTTAAAATTCAAATGATATGTTTTACCAGCCAACAAGATTTGAAATCTTAACGATTTGAACTAACTACCGACAAACTTGCAAGTTCCAACTTAATTTTCAAAGCACGCAGAAAACTAAATATTTGAGTTATATCACAAGCATATACCTGTTCATCTGTTGCATTTAGTTCAATGAAGAGTTCAAAAGTAGAATTGACGACAAAATCAGGGCGAGCAGAAGACCTGTCTATTTTATTCACAACCACAACAACCGCATGGCCAAACTCTAAAGCCTTCTTCAAGACAAATCTTGTCTGTGGCATTGGCCCTTCAACAGAATCTACCTACAAAAACAAAGAGAAGCTTGATAAATCATATATATAACAATATATTACAAGAAGCCACATTTTTGATATTAAAAGGAGAGAAAAAGAGAAGCTTAAATATGTTTTCATTCATGGCAAAGTGAAAAGAATATGGCAAAGTGCATGAGGGTTGCATCAGTACTGAAAACAACTGTCAGAAAAAGATACACGATTTTCAGTGAATCAGAAAAAAATTTGAAATAATTACCACTAGAAGAATTCCTTCGACCATATTCAAGATGCGCTCTACTTCACCCCCAAAATCAGAGTGACCTGGAGTATCAATTATATTAATCTTGGCATCTTTATAAGTCACAGATGTATTTTTACTCAGTATAGTGATTCCTCTTTCACGCTCCAAATCATTAGAGTCCATTATCCTTTCTTGTACAGTTTGATTATCACGAAACACCTGTACAAAAGCCCATAAATATATCACATCATCAACACGATCATCTACTCTCTCATACCTTTCTCCCAAATAAATAAACTGTTAGAAGATTAAAGAAACACAAATCGTAAACAATGGAACACAATCCTTTTGTTTATGCAGTTTGGCCAATTGTGCCTACCTCTGAGACTATAGAGTAGCTATAGTTCCGTATATTACTTGAGTAAATTAAGGTTTATATAAGTGTTACAAGCCATATATATAGTACTACGATGCAAATTACAATAATACCCCTGAACCCCGCAACAACAGTTTGGCCTAACACACGTTTGGGCCAAATGCAAGGACAGGGGTGGAGGGAGCTTTGCAACACTCAGCTAGCTCAGCTCCTCTTCTGTGTCTATATATGAGCTATACTCAACATAATAACAACATAATCTACCTTATAATAACAACAAAATAAAGTATTTTTTCCTATTTGTAATATATTCCATTTTAGCTTCTTCAAAAAAAAAAAAAAAGTTTTTTTTTCCTCTTTAAGAGCCTTGCAGCGAAACTCAAACACACTAAGTGCAGACAAGTAGGGAATCGCGGGTTTTTCAAACCCGCGACTCACATATCAAAAATGTCTCTGCAGCCATTTACCATTTGAGTAGTACTTACGGGACCATACGAAAATTGACTTTATAAACAAATTGTAATTATGAATTTATGATATTGATTGATACCTTAGTTTGTTTGAGCATAGCATCAACGAGAGTTGTTTTACCATGATCAACATGAGCAACAATCGCAATATTTCTAATATCTGCTCTTCTCATCAATTTCTTCTTCTCCTCTGAAAAACCAACAAATTCAATCAAAACAAAAAACCCACAAAATCTAAACACTATGAAAGAATAAAGAGTGTGAAAAATTACCAGTTTTAGGCTCTTCTGTGACTTCTGAAATTGAACATTTAATTGCTTTATTGTTCCTTGAAGCAATTCGAAGAGTTGGTTTGGAAGAAGATAAGGGAAGTCCAAAGAGCTTGTTACGTTTATTGAAGAAAAGTGGAGAAGAAGAGTTTTTCTTTGGAAGTGTTAAGGATGAGAATAACAATGAAGAGTTTTGAACAGTAAGTGCCATTTTCTCCATTTCCCTTAACTCACTCACTCACTCTCTGTGTAAAGTGTAACACAGAAAGAGAGAAAGAAAGATGAGGGATATTGGAGAAATGAATATGTGAGGCTATGGATTGATATTCTTCTTGTATATATCGTTAAGTTTGTTTGAAATGAAATACTAGTGGTACACGAATGGATACGATACTCTACTTTGTGTTGTGTGGGAGTTGATTAATTAACTAGGTTTTCATATACGGTTTAGTTTCTTCCACATCATCTAAGGTTTCTTACCACTGCTATGATCTTAACCATCATTGTTAAGGGTTTATGTGATGGCTAATCTTATCTTCAATAATCATTTCATTTAGAGGCAATTTCTATGGTACTCCACATCTTTTTTTTTTTGGTACTCTTGAATGGGAGCCCCTAATACGGACATTTTTTTTTAGGGTTCACCCATGGTCCTTGTTAAGTGACCTGCAATAGTGGGTAGTCACAGTTTCTTTTTGTTTTACATGTAGTGCATATCCCTTTTTATATTCTACTCTTTAATTCTTCATTTCACACCCCCTTTCCTCCTTCATGTGAATCTTTACGTCACTGAGTTTTTGCAAGCGGAAATCAAAATCATCAAATTCGCAACAACCCGTTAACTCCCTCTTTGTTACACCAACTTTAATTTTATCATTCACACAACAATTTAAATTCAGTTCCAACAATTTATGGTTAATATCCAAAACGCCAATTCATAAACCTCATTCTCCTTAAGACAAAACAAACCTTCCAGAACAAAGTTTCTATTGCAACTCTAGCATTTGAACAAGACCTTAAACAAGAAAACATGCTTCACTTTTATAAGGATTTTGGATCAAACATTTTTTTCCTAGATTTCGTGAACCAGTTCCAGTAATAACAAAGATATCCACAGTTGAAGTTGGGAAACCAATTTCAACAAGAGAATTGTCGCATTTTGAAGACCGGAGATAAGCGAACTTCTTCAATTGGTGATATTTCTTCATATAATTGTTTGTGGTTGTTACTTTCTCTATGTCGGAAGTGTTTAATTGAAGGGTTTTATACATCAAAGTTGTTGATAATGTTAGATTTAGAGAGAGAAAGATACTAAGAGAGTGGTTAAGATTCACATGGATGGAGGAAAGTTTACACTTTACAATGTGAAATGAAGAAATGGAGGACAAAAATAGAAAACAGATTTGTAACCAAATGGAAACTGGAAAGGAAGTGTATAACCTGCTATTGCCTGTCATTTAACAAGGATGATGGGTGGACCCTGAAAAAAGAGGTCCATACTAGGGACTTCCCTCTTGAATATTTAACCAATAGAAAAACGCCATTTCAGTTAAGAGAAATGATATTTTAACAATTATTTTTTGATAACTTTTTTTTTCTTACTTACATTATCTTATTACTTTCTCTCTTTATTGGTTTGACTTTTGTGTCGATACCTCATTTTCTTTGTAAAATTTTGATTGTCTCAAAAGTTGTCACATAAATGGATGTTCAAATAACACAACTCTTCAATTAAATGATCCATATCAACATTATTAAAGATTGACATAAGGGAAAGAGTTTTGGTACACTTCTCTGTTCAATTTAACCCCTCAAAAGTTGTACAAATTATTATTTGAGTAAAGTAATTAACTAATTTTTTTACTTAAAACAAAACCAAATCATTAACCACTGTTCTGGACCGGTCGATCAGACCCAAGACCCATTTACTTAGGCCCACTCCAATCCAAGCCCAAATATCGTATTTGGCAATATTACTCGCAACACACCTCTTCCCCGCGAGGGGGGTGCACGGAGCAAGTGAGACTAGTTCAAATGAACTGCAACGTCTCTTCCCACATTCCCGCGAATCTCTCTAGCGGTTACACTTCCCACAATTTCGTAACCGCTGGACACACGTGTGCCATTACAACGGCTCTGCAGCCACCCACCTCTATATACAGGGGACTCGTAACAGTCCCCAAGTTAGAATCTATCCTCTCTCTAAACCCTCATTCTCTGATCTCTACTGACTTGAGCGTCAGAGTGCCTGCAAGTACACACCCCTCCGCCGTTCCAAGAAGCATTCTTGAAGCACTCAACCACCACTTAAACCACCGCATTCAAAGCACCGACAGTCACCTTCTGATCTGGTACGATCAGTGGCGCCGTCTGTGGGAACATAAGCTCTCCCAGTTTTTTAACCTCTAAAAACCAAAGCTTTCCAATAAACTACCATGACTGCCAACGGTGCCAGTTCACGGATACGAAGTGAAGTTCGTGTCCTTCAACAGAACGGAATGACATCTTCCCCTTCACCCGTGGATACACCTCGTGAGGATACCATAAAAATAATTCCTCAATAGAATATTCCTCTAGAAGAAAGGCCTCTGCTGGGTCCCCCACAACCTACAGAAACGGCCGAGAACACTACGCCGACAAGTGCCATCGTCAGTAACCTGATCTGCACTGTTCAACGACAAACGTCGTTAATCGAGGAACAGAACTGACACCTGATGGAACTGGAGCAAGCACGCCCATTAGTTCGAGCCATACGAACTCCTTCCCCAACACGTAGCAGAAGAGGGAGGAGCCCTTGCCACTCACGCTCCAGATCCCCTCGGCACTCAGTTAGCATCAGATCTTCAAGCCACACCAGGAGATCAACCAGAAGGAGGTCTCCCAGACGATCTCTTCCAAGACGATCCCCTCCAAGGAGATCCCCACCAAGGCGCAACAGACGCTCTTGGTCCCCCTCTAGTTCCGAGGATAACCGTGATGCCCGTTGTAACACCCCGTTTTCCCAACGTAAAAATTTCATAACAATTATCAGAGTTTCGTCACAAAACGGAATGTCACATTTCTTAAAAATCATAAATGGAATAAATTAATATTTATCCTTCAAAATTTAATGAACAATTAATTAATACTTTGCAGCGGAATTATTCATCATCTAAAATTGTCTTTGGCACGAAGGCCTCATCATAAAAGTCTCATAAATAGTCTAAAACATCTCATTAGTTCAAATCTAGTAACTTTAATCATAAATCTCGTAAAACGCGGAATTATTCATCATCTAAAATTGTCTTTGGCACGAAGGCCTCATCATAAAAGTCTCATAAATAGTCTAAAACATCTCATTAGTTCAAATCTAGTAACTTTAATCATAAATCTCGTAAAACAATACGTAAGGAATAGAAAACAATAGCAAAGTCCCCATCCCGTTACATATCAGAGCACTTAAGACACACTTGTGAGGAGTCCACTCACGACCACGCTTAATCTTGGTTACCTGCAAGTTACCCATACGAAGAGCAACATTTTCAAGCAGAAGGGGTGAGATTTCTCAAACAATAATATTAAGTATATAAATCATAAATTACATTTAACAACGTAAACATCATATAATCCAACAATTATAATTAAATACTTAAATATCATCAATTCATCTTAGCAATATATATCATCACATAACAGTCATAATCATCGTCACATAACATCATCCAAATATTTCATCCTTAGATACTTCGTTAAAACATCACAACTTAACCTTTGGACTCGACAATGCATCTAGACTCGACTATGCAACTCTTATCGTCTTAAACCATCTTGAATCATCATGAAAATGCAAATGCATGTGGTACCCATCTAGGGCATAAGCCCTCGTCGCTTATGAGCATAAATATACTCCTAGGGCATGAGCCCTCGTCGCTATTGAGCAAAAGCTCCTAGGGCAGGAGCCCTCGTCTCTAGTTGAGCAAAAGCTCCATCGTCGTGGTTGAGCAAAAGCTCCAGGGCATCAAGCCCTCAACTTGAATGAGTATGCATGGACTCAACATCTTAACAACTTCGACTCGACATCTTAACATCTTACAACTTGAACTTCTTGAACAACTCATATGATTCCAATAATTTGGACGACTTCTTACGACTTCACAAATTAGACCGACACTTACAACTTAAATAAGATCAACGACAACATATGCAGTACTTATAAAGTCACATCATATCAGCATCATAACATAACAGTATCAAATGATAAACAACAACGTCTTAAGCATCGCATCAACATAAGCATCATAGATAACACATATAGTGCATATATAACAATCTCACATCATTAACAATTTTAGTCATCTTAACTTAGGCTTCCTGGATAGCTTCTAATAATCTAGACATCCTTTCTTTCCTACTCCAAGTTCATCTTAAAACTATACGATCTTTAAATAGTAACACATCTTTATATAACACATTTTTAAATCACACATTTTCAAATAATCACAACATCAATTAATTCAGAAATTACATTTAGTCAAATAATTCATCAATTACACTTTGCTAAATAACTCATCAATTACACATCTTCAAATCTCTCATCAATTAAATTCTTTGTTTAAAACACAGTGTATCAAACATGTCAAATTTAACTAACAGTGAAAATTAACTCCTTAACTAACTATGATTATATTTAATTCTAAATATAATAGCAACTCTTTACTACTATAATTATTATTAAATAAGCTATAAATTTATATAAGTTTTCAATCATTGGGTACAAATATGTTGCAACTAACAGCACGTGTGCTATTCAATTGCTTTAGTTTTAGAGATTTATATAAGCTTTCAAATATAGTTTTAGAAAAAGGAAATTGATTGCTCGTAGAAACTCTTTTCTACATATTATGTGATTTTAACAGCTAAACATGAATAGACACATAACACATCATCATTTGATACAATTCAAAAAGGCGAACGTAGCACGCACATCACTGTTCGCCGAAAACAATTATATGAAGCATATCATGTTATAACTTTGCCAACTGCAGTAACGATTTGATCACAGGAAAAGCACCGAACATATTAAATATTTGCAATTAAATTACGAATTTAACACTTCAATATCATCAATCCAGAGATAATCACATACCTTAAATCACAACAACAAAGTAGAGCACAAATTTAACTTGAATTTATCTAAAGTTCATGAAAACAAGGAAGAAAGACACAAACCCTTCACTACCCATATGTTCATATAACCCTTATAAATAGAAACTCCCCCTATACATCAATTCAATGGTTTATCATCACCTAATCATCAATTCTCACTCAAACCCTAATTCTCATAATCTTACAAAACTCATCCTAAAACACGTTAGATGCAATCTAATGATCTACAGACTTAATATTAGTGAAAGATAGTCTCACCCTTACCTTAGATTGTTTTTCTGAAATCAAAAGCAGCGTTCTTCGTTCCTAGGGTTCTCTCTCTGAGTTCTCCTCTTTCTCCAAAAAGCGGTTTAACGTAAAAACTCTTTCTAACCTAAACTTCTCTATTTATAATACTAATCACTCTTCCTAAATCTATTTAGGCCCAATAACTTATTCTTCTTTCTATTCTAACCTCCAATTCTACTTAAACTAATAATTCTCATATTCTAATAAATAATAGAATAATGCCACATAATTAAATACTAACGCCTCATATATATAAATAAATCACATAAATAGATTCTAACTTAATAAAAATAATTAAATAAAAGGAGGGCGTTACACCCAGAATAATCGTAATGCTTACGGTCCATTCACACGGGCATCCGGGATGCACTTATACCCCGCAGACTAGAAAAGCCTCCGCAGATGGATTTGTACGACGGAACAACGAATCTAGACGAGCACATTGAGAACATTGAAGATGTTCTCACCTACCGATCGGCGCGTTAAATGTAAACTCTGCGTCACCACTCTGAGACGAGGGGTTGTCACGTGGTTCAAGAACTTGTAGAGAAACTCTATTGACTGATGGAGCGACCTCTATGACGAGTTCACCACCCATTTTACTGCTTCGTGGACACAACCAAAGACGGTGGCGTCCCTCGAAGCTATCATCCAAGGAAAGAGCGAACCTCTTTGATGAGTCAATAATTAGTAGTTTTAATATAATATTTGATTCTGTTTTATTTAGATTTAAGTTTATTTTATTTAAATATTATTTCCTTTTAGAACTATTTTACTTCAATTGCATATTATTATATTTCAGGAACGAATGTTTGATAGATTGAGTCTTGGAGCAAAAGAAAGAGGATTAAGAGCTGATTCGGGATGAAAATACGAAATATGGGACAAAAATATGTCACTCCCCAAGTCAGAGAGGTGGCACGGCCCGTGCTCCCACTGGCACGGTCGTGCCAAGCTTCAGGGTTCTCTTTTGCTGCTTTTGCTTCGGAAACAAGCTACCTATTTTGACCGAAAAGCCCATGGTTTCTTGTGTAACATTCTAGTGAATAGTTGCTTAGGTTTTAAGTCGACATAAGACTATAAATATAGTAGCTAGCTATCACAACAATTCATCTTTTGTTCTCGGAATTCAATAAGTGACAATTGTCTTTCTTAATAAAAGTTCTTTCTTTCTTTATTTCCTTGTTATTTTACTTTATGCTTTTCTTCTTCTCCTCTATGTCTACGATGAACATGAGTGAGTAGACTCTTCTTGTCTTGGGATTGTTGGATAAGTCTAATGACATAATCCTAATGAAACCAAGCTTTAAACCCTAATTTTATGTAACCCTGATTTCTAATCTATTTCACCGTTCTTATAATCAATAACAAGTATTAATCGAAGGATCGAAAGATGAAGTTTAATAGTTGTTATTGATTCATCACAAATATTAAGCGAAGGATCGAAAGATGAAGTTTTAATATTGGAACAAGTGAATATAGATAAGGATTGCAAAGGCAGCAAAATAGTCTTTGCAAACCTTGAGACATATAAAGTTTCGAACTTCAAGGATTCTAATAGCAATTAAACCAGCAAAATAAGCGTGATTGCTAGAGGAACACACTCATTGAGACTGAAAGGAGAAGTGATAGGCTAAAGAGAAACTTGTCTTTAGAAATTAGGTCTAACATAAAGTTCTAGGTTTAAGGTTTTGGTTTGTGAAGGGTTTGTCATTATGATGAACCAATAATCCCAAGGCTCTTTTTATTATTATATTTTCTTTCAACCGTTTGAAAACCCAAACTTTGAAACTTAACCTTTTCTAATCATAAGCTAAAGTTAATTGAATTGAACAACTCCCTGTCGGAACGATACTCTATTTTTACTACTTCGGTAGAACCGTGCACCTACGGTTTTATCCCATCAAGTTTTTGGCGCCGCTGCCGGGGAGTTATTGCAATTTGATTTTTTTTAACGATTAGACTGAAAAAAAAATTCTTTTTCTTTATTTATTTTTATTTTTTCTTTCTTTCTTTTTCTATTTCTTTCTCATACCTTTAACTTCTTGGGAAGCATGAAATAATAACGATATGGCTGAGGAACTCACTCTTAAAGAGTATGCAACCCCTTCTAGGGAAGAGCCACATGTTATTATTGTGTACCCAACAGTTGAGGGTAATAATTTTGAAATAAAGTCTGCACTTATTTACTTAGTGCAGCAAAATCAATTTTTTGGATCACCCACTGAGGATCCGAATCTTCATGTTTCAAATTTTTGAAGACTCAGTGAAACTTTGAAGGCAAACCAAGAGGTCGTAAGGCTGCACCTCTTTCCTTTCTCTTTGAGGGATAGAGCTAGTGCTTGGTTTCATTCATTGCAAATTGGTTCTATCACTTCATGGGACCAAATGAGGAAGGCATTCCTCTCCCGATTCTTTCCCCATAGTAAAACGGCTCAATTGAGGTATCAAATCACACAATTCACTCAACGAGATGGAGAATCTCTTTACGATGCGTGGGAGCGTTTCAAAGAAATGCTTAGGCTTTGCCCCCATCATGGTTTAGAGAAGTGGCTTATTATCCATACTTTCTATAATGGTCTTTTGTTTACCACAAAAATGAATGTTGATGCAGCTGCAGGTGGAGCTTTGATGAATAAAACATCCACAAGAGCATATGTTTTGATCGAGGACATGGCCCAAAACCACTACCAATGGAAAATTGAGAGAGCCATCACTGCTGTTACTCCTCCACCCTCTAAAAAAGAGGCCGGTATGTACAAAGTTTCTACCCTTGATCATCTATCAGCTAAGGTGGACACACTTTTTCAAAAATTTGATAAATTAAGTGTAAGTGTTGTCACACCTACTCCTGTTTCACCACCATGTGAATTTTGTGGAATATTTGGCCATACTGGCGTTGAATGCCAACTAGGTAGTGCTGTTGAAAGTCCCGAGCAATTAAACTATGATAAATATAATCAAGGGGTGAGGTCAAACCAAAATTTTTATAACAAAACTCCTCAAAATCCCTTTGGACAACAAACAACACCACCCGGTTATGCAAACAACCAAGGAGTCCCTAAAAAATCCAGTTTGGAAATTTTACTAGAAAAATATGTTATGGATCAATCCAAGCAATTTCAAGAACTTAAAAATCAAACTGGATTTTTGAATGACTTTATTGTCAAGCTTACATCTAAAGTGGACTCCATTTATACTCACCAAAAAATGCTAGAGACTCAAATCTCTCAAGTAGCCCAACAAGTAGCTACTTCCTCTCAAACCCCCGGAATCTTTCCGGGTCAAACTGAAACCAACCCCAAAGGCCATATAAGTGATATTACTCTTAGGGATGGTAAACAATTAAAGGACCCCGTTGAGAATAATGAGGGAGAGATAGGGAGTGATGAGCCTCAAAGTGAGAAAGACATAGGAGAAAGTGATAAGCCAATTGTTTCACCACCCCATAAACTCAAAATTCATTTCCCACAAAGGCTTGCTAAGCCTAACCTCAGAGTGATTAAGAGTTTTTCCACCCCTTGTGTGATTGGGAGTGAAACCATTAAGAAAGCCATGTGTGATCTAGGGGATATTGTTAGTTTGATGCCATTGTCACTTTTTGAAAGGTTGGGTATAGGGTAGAGAAACCTTCTAATCGTCAAGCTAGTGACGATAAAAGAGCGCTTCGTGCGAGGCAACCCATGAGTTTTATTGCTTTTATTTTGTTTGTTTTGTGTTGTTTTAATTTATTTTGTAGGTATTTGTCCAAATATGATGCAAAAAAATGAAGAAAATTGAGCCTAGCATGACCAGAAGCTTGGCACGGCCTGTGCCTGTGACCTAGCCATTCTTCAGAGAGTTGGCACGGCCCGTGCCTGTGGTGGCACGGCCTTGCCATGGTCCCTGGCCTTCATTTACCATTTTTTTCTTCTTTCTTCTTCCTCCTTCATTCTCAAACACAAACTTCCCTCATCCTTCAACTTCTCTATCTAAACCTCCATAACATCAACCTTCAAACCTCCATATCTATCTCAATTCATCATTCCAAACGTAAACCATCAATCAAAACCAACCTTCATCCATCCAAACACCAAATTCGTACACCATTAAACCCTAACACCAAAACCAAAAATTCTTCACCAATCTCCATCATTCAACTTATAAATCTCACTTAAACCCAAACCCCATCACTAAACTAATCCTTCCCACACAAAACCTTGTCCAAACCTAACCTCCACCCACACCCACACCAAGTCAACTAGGTCAATGGCTTGAAAGAGGAAAGGAAAGGAAATTTAAGGCTCCGGAAGTGGTGCAAGCAAAAATCAATCAACAGTCCGCAATCATGGGATCAAATTCAAAGATCCTGAGCAAAAGAATAGGTATAAATCTCTAATCTCTAGAACTATCTCTCCTTCACGGTACCCTGATGTTAATGCTATGGATAGACTAGGAATAGAGGAACAAGTGATTAGGTTGTTGAATAACACAACCTTGTGCTTAGGTACCTTCAAAGGGTTATGGCTTGCACCATATAGGGTAGGAAAGATGTAGGAATGATGAGGACCGATGAGTTGTTTATGTTGTGGGCTATGCTTTATAACCACCATGTTAACATTTGTTATTATTTGCATGATTATCTTGTTTCAATTGCTAGAAAGAAACCAGATGATAAAGGTGATATAGTGGTAGGTGGAATCATCACTTTCATTGGTAGAAAATTTGGGGTAAATGTGAACAAAGGGATCAATAGGGTTGAGGGAAACTACTACCTAAACTTAGATACCTTCAATACCATGTCTTTTCTTAGAATCCATGGCCCTTATCACAATTACCAATATGTGTGGAGAGTCAATAATGCTAATTGCTTGATTATTCTACCTAATCCAGACATTACTAATCCGGAGGTGGTAGAAAACTTGGTTTATGTTGGCACTAACCCACAGGTACACAATGATGGTGATGATGGTGGTTATGAAGAGGAGGTAGATGCAAACTTGCACCATGAACAAAAAGCCGGTGGAAACTATAACGATGAACAGTGGGCATGGATGCAAACCAAAGCTCAAAGAATAAGCACCGAGCAACAAAGACAAGGTGTTGAAATGGTCGGGCTAAGGAACGATGTCCAAAGGGGCAATAAATGAAGAAAATAATCAAATGCTCCGGAACATGATGCAACACCTTCACCTCCAAGGTCCACCTTATGGACCTCAATAAAATTGTGAGCTTTCTTCTTCCTTGTAACGCCCTATTTCTATTAAAGTGATAAAACACGCGAATATAATGAATATTCAAGAAATAGACGCTACGTCTAACATAAAAATCCAAAAGCCAAACATACATGCATATATATATATATATATATATATATATATATATATATATAAATATCTCAACAGTCACAGCGGATACAAATCATATAACTCCAACAACAAAAGAAACAGAATCCAACAACAAAAGCACCGACCCTAATCAGAGCCTAGACCTACGACTCCAAATGATAACGGAAAAAGCTCCCGCTATCCAAGCACTCACCAAAGCAACTACTCCTGCACAGCGTCTACCCATCCATACAGACAGGTAGGCGGCAAAAACCACTGGGGATAAGCTTTACATTAATCATAATCACTAAATAATAATTGACATAAATAATTCAATTCAATTCTCAAATAGTTTCATGAACAATTAACTTCCATAACTATATTCGTACAACAAATCCAAGTATCACAACTAGCACTTATCAAACACGTTCATCGCCAACAAACATCATTCACATATCACAACAAGACATCATTTCAATATGCAATGCGCCTATACTCGACACATATATGCATGTGGTACCAAATCTCCTCAAGGTCGTCACCCATGATGCAACAAAAACATCATATGTAAGAGTCAATCTCCTCTTACAATTCACCTATGTAAAAGTCCATCTCCTTTTATATTTCAACATATGACTCAATATGATCATGATGCATGGACATACAACAATGACTCGATAATGCACAACAACTACCAATGACAATGTAAAAGTACACCTCCAATTACATTGACTATCTCAACAACCATTGCATTATCAAGTATTCAAGTCCACACATTCAACCAATCACAATTCAAATAAGAGTCATTGACATAGATCAATATCTATCAACATCAACTACAAAATATCACAACATTTCCATATACTCCTTATAAACCAAGTAAAATGGAACAGCACAACATTTCATGATAAACATCATATTCAACCTTCAACAACCATCCACATATCATATAAAACCATTCACGAAAGATTTATAAAGTAATTGGATTTAAAGAACCATTTTCGACATAATTGAGACAAACAATTCAAAAACCAAGCAAATAAGATCCAATGCCTCAACTAAGTATACATCTAGGCCACATATAAGTGCAGTAGAGTATACTCGGGCGTTTCACCGGCCAATTATAACAGAATCATTAAAATCACAAAGTTCGTCTCACTTTATCACTTTCAAGAAATTACCATTTTCAAATCAAAACAAGTTAGATCCATCATATCATAGTTTAAAAACCATTAAACACCTTAATTGAACTCATAGAAACCAAGTTTTATATTAAGAAATAATCCATGAGGTTTGGGTCGACTTAGAAATAGTTAAGCGGATTTTTCGTAAAATTTACTAAGAGTATTTTCCTCTTAACTCAAAAACCAAGAATCATTTCCAAGTCAAACCAAAGCCTTTGGAAAGCTAACAAAATTATCTAAAACCCCAATTTTGACTTCCCAATGCCCAAATTTGATCCCAAGGTTTGTTTAAACATTTCTAAACATGAAAAGATACACAAAATCATATAAAACTTGCACCAAAACATCCTCTTAACAAAAATCATCATTTGACCCATTTTTATGAAAACCTCAAGAACAACACAAATTCATAACAACATCAAAGATTATGATTACCCAAGGTTTCTATCATCAACAACAACACCTCACAACATCAACAACAACATCTCATATCATCAATTTTTGGGCAAAACACTAAGCATACATATGTACATGATTTAAGCTTGCAATTTGATCATCAACAACTCAATTAACATTCAATTTACATACCCAAACATTGCATCACAACATAAGCACGAATTTACCAATTAATTCCACAATAATCAATTATTCAAATAAGCACTTAAGTAAAGAATTAGGGTAGAAGCTACAACTAAGTGATTATGATCAAAGACTAACCCCCTTACCTTAATTCTTCACAAATTCAAACTATGGCTTCACTTTAGCTCCCACAACTTGAATCTCTAGCTCTCTCTAGCTCTCCTTCTTGAAACCCTTTATCTTCTTTTGCTCTTTCTCTTTCTACCTCTTCTCCCAATTGAAAATGTTGGTGTAAACCCTATTTTCTCAAAGAATAGTGTTTATATAGGCTCTATCTAATTGGGCTCAACTTACAATGCCTTAATGGGCCTAAACCATTACTAATCTAACCCAAAATGTTATTACTCACTTAACGGAAAAATATAATACTAACGGTCACTTACCGTAATAAAACAATTCACTACAACTCCCTAGCACTTAGTAAAGTAACAACTCTCACTAAGCACTAAAAATAATCCTCATCGAAATTACTAAATCACCCCTACTCATAAAATGTCCAAAATACCCCTGAATCCAAAATGACCGAAATACCCTTCTAACATCGAATTCTACAATTCCCAACCAAAAATACACACAGAGGCAAATAATCACATAAGAGCACATATTAACACACATAGGAGAATTAAATAAATAATAAAATAAATCTAGCGAAAAATCTGGCTGTTACAACTCTCCCCCACTAAAAGAATTTTCGCCCTCGAAAATTACTTGAAGGAAACAACTCTGGATACGAAACCCTAATCCTACTCTCCGATTCCCAAGTGGCACTCTCACCAGTCGGTCCAACCCAAATCACTTTAACCAAAACGATCTCCTTGCCATGCAAACGCTTCACCTCACGATCCTCAATCTTAACTGGCCAAGTCTCAACGGTCAAATTATCCCTTACTTCTATATCATCCACTTGAATTACATGAGACATATCATACAAATACTTCCGCAACTGAAGCACATGAAACACATCATGAAGATTCGACAAAGATGGCGGTAACGCAATCCGATACGCTACAACCCCAACCTTCTTAACAATCTCAAACGGTGCCATTCCGATACTGTAACATCCCGCTTGTCAGCTAATCAAAAGTTCGTCTGATGAATGTGTCAGAGGACAAATGATCATGGAAATGTCTATTAATGGCATAAGTCAGGTATGAGTTAGATATTAGAGATTAAGTGTTACAGAACGTCAAGTGAGACGAAAGATATTAATGAGTAATATTAGTCAAGAGTGGACTTAAGCATCAGTGTCGGATTTAACACGCTTGAGGCAAGGGTATAATGGTATTTGCACACGGGAGAGATATTTATATGTTGTTGGCCCAAAAATATCTCATTTTTCCAACTTCCTTCTCTCTCTAGGTTTTTGGGTGAAGAATTCTCTCTTCCTTCTCTCTAGAGGCCGCCCCCTTTCCTCCTCTCTAGCCCCTCAAACTCTTCCAAGATCATCAAGGGATAGGCAAGCATGAATCAAAGAAGCTTGTGGGCAAGGAACAACAAAAGGGAATGAGTAGAAGCTTGGATTCAAGTTAGGATTTGAACTTTGAGAAGCTTGAAGCTTGAGGAAAACACAAGAAACAACCTAGGTGAGTTCCATAGATAGAATACCCACCTTTGGGTTTGTGTAATCTTGTAGAAAAATCATGTTTTATGTTAGTTTTGCTTTTATGAAATTTAAGTAACCCCAAGGTAATTCTTGTTGTTTACATACTAAAAATTGCCATGAGATATGTTTAAATGAATCTATATATGTTGTTGGATGTATTGGTGCATTACAGGGTCCAATTGGTCGAGTTTTGGGTCGAAAATGGCAAAAACCCGTAGCCGAAAGCACCGAAAACGCAAAAATTCGCAGCGCTGCGCCTGTACAAGGGCGTTAGGCGCCCACAAGTCAGGGAGCCAGCGCTAGGCGCCAGGCGCCCTAGACAGGACAACGTTCGCGTTGTTCTGCGCTCGGGTGCTTGGGGCAGTCGCGTGGGGGTTCGTAGCGATCGTTTCGGTGTATTCTTGTACTGTTTTTACTTATCTTTCTACTGGTACAAGCTTGGCTTTATCAAATCATGAAATTTATAAACGGCTCGTAACTTGGGTTTATGGCATTTTCGGTCTTCAGAAAGTATTGAAAATTTGCACACATCGTCAATTGATCCTTGCACCATTAATCATGGCAATCTTAGCATGTATTACAAGGATGGCTCAAGAGAGTTTTAGCCGAATTATTCGGGTAGCAAAGAACTAGGCATGGGATGAAAGTAGAGTCTTGACATAGCTTGTCAAGAACTAGAATAGTTAGTAGAGAATAGAATGTTAGGCATGAGTAGTATGCTTGACTAGTTGCGAAGTGGCATAGAGTAATCTCTTCGAATAGAAACTAGAGTGCCATACGAGTATGGCAAGACGTGAATTGATTAGATATCTCTTCACCTAGTAAGTTAAGCAAGCACATAGTTTACCTCTAGTCGAATCGCATAGACATCCGAGGTAAAAGAGATAGCTAGTATAGATTTAATACTCATGCATATATTTAGACCAAGATTTTAATGAAGTTGTGAGGCGATTAGATATCTCTTCACCTAGAAGCTTTAGCAAGATGTAGTGGTCGTGTCTCTTGTGTCCACACTAGGTTGGTTCAAGAGGTTTCCATTAGGTGAAACGGGGTTAGCCGTAAGGATCCCGCACGTCACTGCAGGAGTGCCGTTGGTTATACCTTAGATAGGTTTCCATCGGATAGATAGGGATTGCGCTCGGGGTTACTCCACTCGGGGCTTTCCGTAAAATGAACTCAGATAATATTTATTTGTTAAACGCTAACGTTATGAATGAACTTGACTATGCATATTTGTTAGATATATTTATGTTATGTCATAGAGCCTTGACGTAGGTCGTCAAGAATTAGTAGAGCCTTGGCGTAGATCGTCAAGAATAGTAGAACATAGACGTAGATCGTCAAACTAGCAGGATGGAATATGTTGTTAGATACAACATAGTTATGCATAGAGCAAGTATAGAGAAAGATATACCGTTGACGATATTAGGTTTTCCCTAATCGTCCGGGTTAGAATCGTGTCATGATTATGTTAGACTTGGGCCTTAATGCATAGAGCGTATTCTTGGCAATGCGGTTTTAGTTTCCCCTCGACCGCCATGACACGTATAGGAAGTGAAGCCTATAACAGTGAGATAAGACTATGACGGCCCTAGTATGCACGATCGTCTAAGTATGCAAGTCCCCACACACGTATAATCAATCGTCAGGTTGTATTCTAGACACGTGGTGACCGTAGGTTTCCCCTGAGGTTGCCTATAGCCTAGGATTTAGGGGAACTCACTGAGACATTATGTCTCATCCCAATCCTTATTTGTTTCAGATAAACAGGTTGGATTAGCAAGCTAGTAGCTGAATGGATGTTACGACAAGTGTTCGTTCGTACCCGCTGCAGGATGAGATGGATAATCAAGGATGCATTCATAATATCTTTAGAAAAGTTGAGTTGTATTATTATGTACGAACGCATTTGGTTGTATATATATATATATATATATATATATATATATATATATATTCATTCGTAGTTGTTTTGTTGTAAAATTTTAATGTATCCAATACTAAACTTAACGCACGTGCTAGACATTCTAGATACGTCTAGTATGGGTGTTACATTTGGTATCAGAGCAGGTCGATTCAGACCGTGCCTTGGGTCATTAAGTTACAACAAAGGTAGTGGGACCATTGGGTTCCGGGTGAATGTTCTAGTTGTTGTTGTTAGTTGAGCCTGATCAACTCAATTTAGCATTCGACGATTAGAATGAATGCCTGAGAGCTGAATAGGACCCTGGAGGAACGAAGTATGTGATTAAGATGCACCGGAAAGTAAGAACTCGGAATGAGTATTAGTAAAAAGTTGATCGTGCCAGTAGGTGGCCGGTGAATTAAGCAAGTATAAGTATGAATCCTTCGGGAATGTAAGGCAATGTTAAGAAGGGGCGCTTAGACAGTGTTGGGTAAGTTGTTGATGATACTTCGTATACCCGTAAGTGGAGAATACAAAAATATCTTAGCAGGACCTGAAGCTTCAGTAAGGGTCGTAGTTAGAACGGAATTGTATTCCAGAAAGTAAGCGCAAGGCTCCAAGATAGAGAGCAGTCGACGTAGGTTGACGGGATTAATAGACTCTCAGGATTAGCGTTATGTTATTGAGATTATGGACTTGAATGTTCAAAGTGAACGAGGTTCTAGTGTTCGGGAAGCTACGTTAAGCGGTAACGCAGAGAAGTAAGCTACTCGTAGTAGAAAAAGGATTCAGTGAAAGTTTTATGTTAACAAGAATGAAGCATTAGTTTCCAAAGTGCCGAGAGTTGTATCGAATTAGGTTGATGCTTGCCATGCATATGTAGTAGGATATTTTAGATGTTGGGAATGACTGATGTGCATTAAATTACTTGAGAAATAAAAATTTATGCAAACTATGTTTTGAAAAAAAAAATTGAGCTGAAGAAACTCATCAATAGCGAACCCAGAGCAAAAATTTTCAGTTCGTCTCTAGGGAATGCAGTGACTATTGGAGAGTTGTCTTCACCATCTTTTATGCAATGAGAAATTGTTTTTTTTTATATCGAGTGACGAATGCATATCACCCCCTAAAGTTTCAAAAGGGAAAAAGGCATGGGCAACCATCAACGAAAATCGATCTGGTTTAACGTGACTTTGGAAGTTAATGTGTCAAGAAATAAGAATGAGTTTAGACCAAGAGTTTAGAGGCACCAATATCTAGAATGGAAGTTACAGATGTGAAGGCATAAAGTAAGGAGTTAAAGTGGTGCAGTTATATGAAATCACGAGGATTTGGATTTCGCAGTGTTAAGAGTACCCCTCGAATCTATGTTTTGCTTGATGAACTTGCGAAGGCTCGTTAGGATGCTAAGTTGTAAAGTTTACATAATTTTAGAAAGACATACGCATATGGGTGATTGAAGTTGATATTTTTTTTGAAATTCAAAATGAAATTTTTTAGGTACCGGTTTGTTACGACTCGTGTAGTTTGGGCTATACTCACTAGGACTAAGATTTGATGACACATACGTGTTATCAACTCGTCCTGGGATTTTAGAGTAACGACTGGGACCTAGACTCAGTATATGTTTTATATATAGTTGTAAATCATCAACGTCAATGACTCGTGTGCTAATTTACGAAATTTTATTAGAAAAAAAATTTTATTAACGAGCAAGCATAGGAAGGATTGAGCAAAACATAGTATGCGAGATACGAAGCTACAATGTTAGATGCATAAGGAAGTATGTCTGAGTGCAAGATGAGTCTACCATGGGATGTTGTAAGCGCGTTTCATGGAATAGTAGTTATGTAATAGCAAAGATGTGCTCCTTGAGTTAAGTTGCTCAGGAATAAGAGTACGTATGACATTGATATGTCCAGAGGTAAGTTTCCTTGAGGTTCAATCTTACCAACAAAGAGTAGAGCGAGGTTGCAGAGTAGCATGCAACATAGAAATATTGAGCAGAGTTCAAGCAGACATTAATGTAATAATAGAAGAAGAATAAAGGTTATTCGTCTCGACGGATCAGAGTAATGGTTGATGGCAACCGATGGGAATCAGAGTAGCGCAACGGAAGTTAATTAATTAATTAAGTTGCGAACAGTAGCCATGGAACATGGAATTTTGTAGTAAGAATCCTTGTGGAAAGCGAGGAGTTCTCGTTATGTTAAGTAAGTATAGATGCTTATGCAGCCAGTAATGATTAAAGTAAAAGTTTAAAGAAAGCATCTTCACTCAGGTAAGATGAGAAAGACTAGAGTTAACACAAATGAATTAATCGAGTTGCCTTTTGGTGATGTCTAATTCGTAGAAGAGCTGTTGGTTATTCAGAAAGAGTATATGCTATGTTAATGGAGTACGGTTGATGAGTTATGCCTGACGAAGTACATACCCTCTTATACCATGCTTGTTAAATGATAACGATACCTTCTAGAATGGTGTCAAGCCATGATTTTATAACTTTTAAGGATAAGATTGGTATTGAGGAACTTGGGAACGATGTTTATTTTAAAAAAACATGAAATTTCACATTGTTAAAACTGATGAGATACGTCGTAAGCGGGTAAGCTCACTTAAGACGTACAGACTTCAGAACTAGCTTGTTAGAGACAAGTGTGAAGGAGAGTCATAAAACCTTTTTTTTTTCAGATATAGAGACTCGTCCTGTGGTTCTGCAGTACTAGTATAGACTCAGTTTTAAAATGATATTTTCTAGTCATGCATCTATTCGTTCCAAGTGCCTATGTACCAAAGTTTAGAAACTCTTAGAAACAAAAGCTAGAATGAGTATCGTTATTAAATAACAAGCAATGGCGCTAGAAAGTATGCAAATACTAGAAGATAGAATTTTATGAATGACAATACCCATGTGATACTTATGTCGTACGAGATGCACACATTTGTGCTTTGAGTGTCCAATGCAAGTGCAAATGGACTTAGTAGAAAGTTTCAAGAGCATGTGAATCACCAGACAGGTTAATAGATTGTCAGATGAATCAGTGTAGTTGAGCTCACTTCTTTATGCCAAGTTAAACGAGCTACCCATGAATTACAGTTCAGGGAGACTATGAAGATTATGTATGCGTGATAAGATGTATGCATGAAAAGATGTGTTAGATACAAGTAAGCACTGCAGAGCAAACCTGGATATCAGTAGAACTCCAGTTTAAAGGCAAATCCTGAGTGTTTCAGATAGAGAAAAGTTACTTAGATGCAGAGTTCATGTTAAGCAGAGAAGGAATATATCCGAGACAAGCAATCCTCATATATCAAAAGTTAGTTTTAATCACTATGTTCTTAGATAGTTCTGTGATTGAGGAAGACGTTAAGATAGAAAAGATCATGTTCGTTTATGCGGACTGAGAAGAGGCAGAGTTACGTGTTGATAAGGAAAGTGTATTTCAAACTCCTTGAAGTGATTTTAATCAGATGCAGTATAGCAGGAACCAAAGGAGACAGATTTTAGTTGCAATGATTGTAGATGATTTCTAAATTTCGAGGACGAAATTTTTTTTAGGGGGGTAGAGTGTAACATCCCGCTTGTCAGCTAATCAAAAGTTCGTCTGATGAATGTGTCAGAGGACAAATGATCATGGAAATGTCTATTAATGGCATAAGTCAGGTATGAGTTAGATATCAGAGATTAAGTGTTATAGAACGTCAAGTGCGACGAAAGATATTAATGAGTAATATTAGTCAAGAGTGGACTTAAGCATCAGTGTCGGATTTAACACGCTTGAGGCAAGGGTATAATGGTATTTGCACACGGGAGAGATATTTATATGTTGTTGGCCCAAAAATATCTCATTTTTCCAACTTCCTTCTCTCTTTAGGTTTTTGGGTGAAGAATTATCTCTTCCTTCTCTCTAGAGGCCGCCCCCTTTCCTCCTCTCTAGCCCCTCAAACTCTTCCAAGATCATCAAGGGATAGGCAAGCATGAATCAAAGAAGCTTGTGGGCAAGGAACAACAAAAGGGAATGAGTAGAAGCTTGGATTCAAGTTAGGATTTAAACTTTGAGAAGCTTGAAGCTTGAGGAAAACACAAGAAACAACCTAGGTGAGTTCCATAGATAGAATACCCACCTTTGGGTTTGTGTAATCTTGTAGAAAAATCATGTTTTATGTTAGTTTTGCTTTTATGAAATTTAAGTAACCGCAAGGTAATTCTTGTTGTTTACATGCTAAAAATTGCCATGAGATATGTTTAAATGAAGCTATATATGTTGTTGGATGTATTGGTGCATTACAGGGTCCAATTGGTCGAGTTTTGGGTCGAAAATGGCGAAAACCCGTAGCCGAAAGCACCGAAAACGCAAAAATTCGCAGCGCTGCGCCTATACAAGGGCGCTAGGCGCCCACAAGTCAGGGAGCCAGCGCTAGGCGCCCTCCCTCTGGCGCCAGGCACCCCAGACAGGACAACGTTCGCGTTGTTCTGCGCTCGGGTGCTTGGGGCAGTCGCGTGGGGGTCCGTAGCGATCGTTTCGGTGTATTCTTGTACTGTTTTTACTTATCTTTCTACTGGTACAAGCTTGGCTTTATCAAATCATGAAATTTATAAACGGCTCGTAACTTGGGTTTATGGCATTTTCGGTCTTCAGAAAGTATTGAAAATTTGCACACATCGTCAATTGATCCTTGCACCATTAATCATGGCAATCTTAGCATGTATTACAAGGATGGCTCAAGAGAGTATTAGCTGAATTATTCGGGTAGCAAAGAACTAGGCATGGGATGAAAGTAGAGCCTTGACATAGCTTGTCAAGAACTAGAATAGTTAGTAGAGAATAGAATGTTAGGCATGAGTAGTATGCTTGACTAGTTGCGAAGTGGCATAGAGTAATCTCTTCGAATAGAAACTAGAGTGCCATACGAGTATGGCAAGACGTGAATTGATTAGATATCTCTTCACGTAGTAAGTTAAGCAAGCACATAGTTTACCTCTAGTCGGATCGCATAGACATCCGAGGTAAAAGAGATAGCTAGTATAGATTTAATACTCATGCATATATTTAGACCAAGATTTTAATGAAGCTGTGAGGCGATTAGATATCTCTTCACCTAGAAGCTTTAGCAAGATGTAGTGGTCGTGTCTCTTGTGTCCACACTAGGTTGGTTCAAGAGGTTTCCATTAGGTGAAACGGGGTTAGCCGTAAGGATCCCGCACGTCACTGCAGGAGTGCCGTTGGTTATACCTTAGATAGGTTTCCATCGGATAGATAGGGATTGCGCTCGGGGTTACTCCACTCGGGGCTTTCCGTAATATGAACTCAGATAATATTTGTTTGTTAAACGCTAACGTTATGAATGAACTTGACTATGCATATTTGTTAGATATATTTATGTTATGTCATAGAGCCTTGACGTAGGTCGTCAAGAATTAGTAGAGCCTTGGCGTAGATCGTCAAGAATAGTAGAACATAGACGTAGATCGTCAAACTAGCATGATAGCAGGATGGAATATGTTGTTAGATACAACATAGTTATGCATAGAGCAAGTATAGAGAAAGATATACCGTTGACGATATTAGGTTTTCCCTAATCGTCCGGGTTAGAATCGTGTCATGATTATGTTAGACTTGGGCCTTAATGCGTAGAGCGTATTCTTGGCAATGCGGTTTTAGTTTCCCCTCGACCGCCATGACACGTATAGGAAGTGAAGCCTATAACAGTGAGATAAGACTAGGACGGCCCTAGTATGCACGACCGTCTAAGTATGCAAGTCCCCACACACGTATAATCAACCGTCAGGTTGTATTCTAGACACGTGGTGACCGTAGGTTTCCCCTGAGGTTGCCTATAGCCTAGGATTTAGGGGAACTCACTGAGACATTATGTCTCATCCCAATCCTTATTTGTTTCAGATAAACAGGTTGGATTAGCAAGCTAGTAGCTGAATGGATGTTACGACAAGTGTTCGTTCGTACCCGCTGCAGGATGAGATGGATAATCAAGGATGCATTCATAATATCTTTAGAAAAGTTGAGTTGTATTATTATGTACGAACGCATTTGGTTGTATATATATATATATTCATTCGTAGTTGTTTTGTTGTAAAATTTTAATGTATCCAATACTAAACTTAACGCACGTGCTAGACATTCTAGATACGTCTAGTATGGGTGTTACAGATACTAGAATGAAAACTGTTGTTGTAAGTAAACTCAATCAACGGTAAACATTCGACCCAACTGACACCTTGCTTCAACACACAAGCTCTCAACAAATCTTCCAAACTCTGAATAGTCCTCTCCGTCTGACCATCAGTCTGGGGATGATAAGCAAAACTCAACCTCAACTTAGTTCCCAAAACAACCTGCAAACTCTCCTAACACATAGAAGTAAACCTCGGATCCCGATCCGACACAATACTAGAAGGAATACCATGCAATCTAACAATCTGCTCAATGTAGATCTCAGCCAACTTCTCCACCGACATACTGGTCTTGATAGGAACAAAATGTGTCGACTTCGTCAACCGATCAACAATCACCCAAATCGAATCAAAACCCTTCACATTTTTCGGCAAAGCTCCAACAAAATCCATAGAGATACTATCCCACTTCCACTCCGGTAAAAACAACGGTTGCATCAAACCTGACGGTCTCTGATGTTTAATCTTAGACTTCTGACAAACCAAACAAGCATACACAAACTCTGCGATCTCCTTCTTCATTCCAGGCCACCAAAACAACCTCTTCAAATCCTGATGCATATTAGTCTCCCCTGGATGAATACTCAAACTACTTCTGTGACCTTCTTCTTAAGCTCAAGAACATCTGGTACACAAACACGATCACGAAACATCAAAACACCGTTCCCATCCAACCTGAAGTCTCCACCCTTGCCTTGATTAACCAACGCCACACGATCTACAAGTTCCAAATCTTCCTTCTGTCCATTCTTAATCTCTTCCAAAATATTACTCGTCAGCTTCAACATCCCTAACCTCACACTATCCGGCGTCAACTCGCTAATCAAACTCAAATCTCGAAACTGCTCAATTAATTCCAACTCTTTAACCATCAAAGCAGACATATGCAACGACTTCCTACTCAAAGCATCAGCAACAACATTTGCCTTTACAGTATGATAACTCAACTGAAAATTGAAATCCTTAAGATACTCCAACCATCTTCTCTGCCTCATATTCAACTCCTTCTTGTCAAACAAATACTTCAAACTTTTGTGATCACTGAACACTTCAAACTTAGAACCATACAGATAATGCCTCTAAATCTTCAACACATACACAACAACCGCTAATTCGAAATCGTGAGTCGGATAGTTCTTGTCATGCACTTTCAACTGCCTCGAAGCAAAAGCTACAACCTGATGATTGTGCATAAGCACGCCACCAAGAACCATCTTAGAAGCATCACAATACACAACAAACGATTCCTTCGGATTCGGCAAAATCAACACTGGAGCTGAAGTCAACCTCTTCTTCAACTCTTGGAAACCCTTCTCACACTTAGCATCCCAAACATAAGGTTGTCCTTTCCGAGTCAACTGCGTCAATGGCAACGCCAACTTAGAGAATCCCTCAATGAACCTCCGATAATAACCTGCCAACCCAAGAAAGCTTCTAACTTCAAAAACAGACTTAGGTGATTCCCACTGCAACACTGCATCAACCTTCGACGGATCCACGGCAATACCACCTTTAGAAATCACATAACCAAGGAAACTCACTTCCCGCAACCAAAACTCACACTTCAACAACTTAGCAAACAACTTCTTCTCCTTCAAGACTCCCAACACAATCCTCAAATGCTCGGCATGCTCTTCTTCCGACTTTGAATACACCAAAATATCATCTATAAACACCACCACAAAACTGTCCAGAAAAGGATGAAATATTCTATTCATATATTCCATGAAGACACCTGGCGCATTAGACACTCCAAATGGCATCACAGAATACTCATAGTGTCCATACCCCGTTCGAAACATAGTTTTGGATATATCTTCTGCCTTTACTCTTATATGATGATATCTTGACCTCAAATCGATCTTGCTGAACACTTCCGCACCAACCAACTGATCCATTAAATCATCAATCCTCAGAAGCGGATACCGATTCTTAATCGTCACCTTATTCAACTGTCGATAATCCACACATAACCTCGTGCTTCCATCCTTCTTCTTAAGCAACAACACTGGAGCACACGCCACGTAGAAACACTCGGCCTGATAAACTACTTCTCGAGCAACTTTTCTAGCTGATTCTTCAACTCACCCAACTCTGATGCAGACATCTGATACGACGCAATCGAAATAGGACTCGTTCCCGGTACCAAATAAATTGCAAACTCAACTTCCCTCTCCGGCGGTAATTCGATAATGTTGTTCGGAAAAACTTCTGGAAACTCTTGCACTACCGGCAAATCACCAACTCCTTTCTCACTACCCTCATTCAAGGAAGCAAACATCATGAACGCACTAGCTTCACCGTCCAAAGACTTCTTCACTTGCTCCGCGGTCATGAATTTCCCACCTTCCTCAGCTACCGGCTTAGAAAACGTCACACTCTTGGTCAAACAATTAATGTTAACACCAAAAGTCAACATCCAATCCATGCCAAAAATCACGTCCATATGCTTCAATGGAAGACACACAAGATCCAACTCAAAATCAACGTGACCAAAACTAACAGGACACTTAGCACACACAAAAGAAGTAGTTGTCGAACCACTAGCCGGGGTGTCGATAACCATCCCTCGAGACGATAGAGTCACAACCAAACCCAAACGCTCAACACAACTAACTGCGATAAAAGAATGAGTAGCACCAGTATGAATAATTGCAATCAAAGGAGTACTATTGATAAAACACATACCTCGGATGAGATTATCCGAATGCTCCACCTCTTCCGCATTCAGTGCAAACAACTTCCCCGCCGCCTTCTTCGGCTTGGTACATTTAGTACTGATATGACCCTTCTCCCCACAATTGTAGCAAGTGATCTCCTTTTCAACATAAGTACACTCAAAAGCCTTGTGACCCGCTTTCCCACACTTGTAGCATCTATCACCTTTCCTGCAATCACTAGCCAAATGACCCAATGTGCCACACTTAAAGCACTTAACCTCAGCAACATTCAACTTAGAGCCTCCACCACTTTCTTTCTTCTTGCCTTTGTCATTGTTATACGGTTTCCCAAATCCATGACTCTTTCCCTTCTTATCATTCATCGCCTTATAATGGTTCACCTTGACCTTTCCAGCTTCATCAAACATACAGCACTTGTGCACCAAAGTATCGAAGTCTCGGATCTCCTGAATACACATGTACTGATAGATATCGGGCCTCAAACCGCTCTCGAACTTCACACACTTAGAAACCATAGCATCCTCCGCATTGATGTACGGACAAAACCTCGAAAGATCCTCGAACTTAGCCGCATACTCAGCCACTGAATGGTTCTCTTGCTTCAGATTCAAGAATTCCACTTCCTTCTTGGTCCTCGAATCCTCAGAAAAGTACTTCCTCAAAAACTCAGTCTTGAACCTAGCACAAGTCACAGCCTCTCCACTAGCCTCAAGCCTTCCCTTAGTATTGGTCCACCAATACTGAGCCTCCTCAGCAAGCATATGAGTAGCCAGAGTTCTGAAGCAACTACGAGGGTCCAGAGTGTTAAAAAAAGCAAGAAAGCATCAAGTGCTTGAATGGCTAAATCGCGGCGCATTTACAGGCAACGTGACGCGATTTTCAGAACACAGAGGCATGTTTTTGAGTGGCTTACATCGTGGCGCGATGGCTGGAAGCGTGTCACGATTATAAAGAAGGATCTGGAATGACTTTGAGATTTTAAGGCATTGTGACGCGATTGTTTACAGGCGTGGTGCGATTGTGCAATCAGGAAAATATTTCCTATTTAAACAAAAGTCTGATGGTGAAACAAGGGTTACGATTTTGGAGAACAAAAGTGCGATTTTGAGACTTGAAGACTGCTTGAAGGGCGATTTCCTCCTCCTTTACTCAGTTCATGTATGTTTTAATTCTTTCATTGATTATGCTATTTGTAAACTCAATTATGAGTAGCTAAATCTCTCAGAGATTAGGTCAGAGATGAATCTATGTAACCCTAATTAATCTATGTTGCTGTGAAACTCTATTGGTTATGAATGACAATCTAGTTTTTATTCAATTCAATTGTTCTTAATGCTTTTTATATCCTGATCAAATATAAACATGATTTTGTGAGAACGAATGACTACTGACCATAGCTTTCGACTTAGACCTAATTGAATTGTTCTAATAAACATGGTTAGTCTAGGAATAGATAATCTTTTGTTAGTGATATTAGGTTAACGTACTTAAACCTTTGATGATTATTAGACCACCTAAGGAATTAGGGGCTGTAGTTTAAGAAGAGGGTCCTAACTCAAGGGATTGATTAGGGCAAATTTGTTAACTATCGTGAAACTAGAGAATCATTCGTAATAATAGGTGCAGTATACCAATTAGGGGAACCATAGAGGATTCGACAGACCTGATCTCATCTTTCTCCATATTTTCTTAACCAATCTTTATTTTCTGTTATTTGATTTCATAAAATCAAACCAAATCTACTGCCTAGTGGCAATCCAAAAATAACTTTTATACATCCTATTTCTATAACGCAATTGAATTATTAAGGTTAAAACAGTCCTTGTGGGATCGATATTTTTACTACTTCGATAGTTATTGGTACACTTGCCAAACATCTATCAAGTTTTTGGCGCCGTTGCCGGGGACTGTTGAATTATTTCAACAAGGCAATTACATTATAATTTAGGATTTCTGCAATTTAATTTTCTGTTTTTAAAAATTTTCTTTGTTTCAGTATTCATTCATTATTTTTGTGTCGTGCAGTGCTACTAAGGTATTTTGCTGTTTATGCGAGGTAAACAGAGCGCCGACGAATTAGAGTACGATCCTGAGATAGAAAGGACTGCTAGAGCACTTCGGAAAGCTGTCAAGTTGCAAAGGTTATCTCAATCCGTTCCACCGGGTGTACGGGAACCAATACCAGAGCCGACTCCTACTGAATCTGAAACAATCTCTTCTCCTAAATCTACAACTATGCGAGAACTTGTACCACCGAGACCAAAATTGGGAGACTATGGGTTAACTACTCACCGTGGCCAACTGACCCACACTTTTCAACCTGCAAACCCCGTTGCGTTTGACATCAAAACCATCGTTCTGAATGGGTTGAGAGACAAACAGTTTGATGGGACCGAGGCCATGAGCCCACATGAACACTTGAGCCGCTTTGCTGAAACTTGTGAGTTTTGTGTACAACCAGCCACTGTGACCGATGCAGAAAAGAAGCTTAGGTTGTTTCCTTTCACCTTGACCAGTAGAGCAAAAGATTGGTTGTTAACTATACCCAATGGGACTGTCCAAACTTGGGAGGAGCTGGAGCTAAAGTTCCTCGAGAAGTATTTCCCTATGTCTAAATATTAGGAAAAGAAGATGGAGATTTCAAACTTCAAGCAAGGAGAGAATGAGTCACTATATGATGCTTGGGAACGATTCAATTTGCTTCTTAAGAGATGTCCTAACCATGAGTTCACTGAGAAACAATACCTCCAAATCTTTACTGAGGGGGTGACACCAAACACTAGGATGTTCTTAGATGCTTCCGCGGGAGGTAGTGTTAAGAGTAAAACTGATCATGAAGTTCAAGCTCTAATTGAAAACATGGCTAGCAATGAGTATCATGCTGAAGCGAAAAAGAAAGAAAGAGGAGTGTTTGGGGTTAGTGATCAAACTGCAATCTTAGCCAACCAAGCAGCCATGAACAAACAGATAGAGACTCTAACAAAGGAGTTTCAGAGTTTCACTTTGGCTCACAAGCCACAACAAGTGGCTGCAATTAGGTGTGACTTATGTGGTGAAGGACATGCTAACGGAGAGTGTGTACCTGAAGGGACTAGTGAGGAAGCCAACTACATGGGAAGCTACCAAAGGCAGAATCAATACTACAACCAGGGCATCAACAAGCATCCCAACTTAAGCTACTCGAATAACATTGCTTTGAACTCTTAAATGCTTAATCCTCCACAACAACAACAAAGAAAGCCTTCAGCTCTTGAGGAGACTATGATCAATTTCATGAAGATGACACAAGGCAACTTTGAAGAGATGAAGAAGAGTCAAGAGGCTGAAAGAAAGAACAATGAAGCCTCTAGAAAGATGTTTGAAACTCAGCTGGGGCAATTAGCTAAGCAATTGGCTGAGCAAAACAAAGGGGGATTCTCAGGTAACACGTAAGACAACCCTAAAAATGAGTCTTGCAATGCTATTGAATTGAGGAGCAAAAAGGTTCTCGCACCTTTAGTTCCAAAGGCTCCAAAGAAGGTTGATGAAGTAGTAGTAGAGGTGGAGAGTGATGATGAAGTTGAAAGGGATGAGGAGATAGTTGAAAAGGAGAATGATCAAGGAGTAGTCGAAAATGAAAAGAAGAAAAAAATAGAGGGAGAAAAAAGTGAGAAATTAATAGATGAAGATTCAATCTTGAGGAAGTCGAAGAGTCAAATATTGAAGGATGGAGATAAACCACAAGTTATTCCATCATATGTAAAGCTACCATATCCTTATCTCGAGAAGAAGAAGAAGAAGAAGGAGGAAGGACAATTCAAGAAGTTCATGCAACTTATTTAACAACTTCAGGTGAACATTCCTTTCAGTGAAGCTCTTGATCAAATGCCTTTGTATGCGAAGTTCATGAAAGATTTGTTGACTGGAAGAAGAAAGCCAAAAGATGATGAGAACATTTCTCTTTCTGAGAGTTGTAGTGTTATTCTCCAAAAGAAGCTACCACCTAAGCTAAAAGATCCTGGTGCTTTTACTATCCCTTGTTCTATTGGACCGGTAGACATTGGTAGAGCTTTATGTGATTTAGGGGCAAGTATAAACTTGATGCCTCTCTCAATGATGAAGAAGCTTGGATGTGGTGAGCCAAAGCCAACAAGAATGACCCTCACTTTAGCTGATCGGTCAATCTCTTATCCTTTCGGAGTGATTGAGGATGTGCTAGTTAAGGTTAATGAGCTAGTATTTCCAGCAGATTTTGTGATCTTAGATATGGCTGAAGATGAAGACATGCCACTCATTCTAGGAAGACCATTCCTTGCAACTGGTCGTGCTTTGATTGATTTTGAGATGGGTGAGCTGATGCTGAGATTTCATAATGAACAAGTGGTGTTCAATATCTTTGAGGCAATGAAACACCGAACTGAAAATCCCAAGTGTTACCGAATAGATGTTGTTGAAGAAATAGTTGAAGACGATTCCCATGAACCTCAACCAACACAACCAATGGAAAGAGTAATTGTAAATTCTATAGAGAGTTGTGAGCTTGATGAAGACCTTGAGGTGAGTGAATGTGTCAAGCAACTTGAGGCAAGCAAGCAAGAGTTGGAACCGGTGAAAGTCGAAGAGATAATTGGTGAAGACTCAACAAGGGTAACAACTTCGAGTGGAGAAGGAGAAAAAAAATCCAGAATTGAAAGAACTTCCCTCTCACTTAAAGTATGTATTTCTTAGCAAGGATGCCTCCAAACCAGCAATCATCAACAGTACCTTGACACCTTTAGAAGAAGAAAAATTGATGAGGGTGTTGAGGGACAATCAAGGAGCTTTGGGGTTGAACATTTCTGATTTGAAAGGTATTAGTCCAGCTTATTGCAAGCAAAAGATACACATGGAGGCTGAATACAAACCAGTGGTTCAACCTCAAAGAAGACTGATGACAGTCAGTCATGCACTATTTTTAGAGTCTTTTTCATGATATTTTTGAGTTCACAAGCAAGTTTAAGCAGTAAGAAGAGCAAGAAAAGCAAGAAAATTGGAAGACTTGGAATCCAGTAATCGCAGTACGATTTTCACCATCGTAATACGATTTTTGAAGTCAGAACGCATGTTTTTGAAGAAGCTGGATCGTAATACGATCCAGCCAATCGTGATACGATTTCAAGAAGGGCTTTTAAGGAAATTAGGGTTCAAAGGTGCAATCGTGGTACGATTTCTCTAATCGTGGTACGATTTTGGGCGATCAGAACTTGCCTATTTAAGCTGAAGTCAGTCTCAAACAAAGGTGTGACGATTTTGGAGAGCTAAAGTGCGATTTTAACACCTGAAGACGGCTAGGAGGGCGATTTCATCATCCTTTTACCAATTCATGTATGTTTTGATTTCATTATTGATTATGCTATTTGTAAACTCAATTATGAGTAGCTAAATCTCTTAGAGATTAGATCCGAGATGAATCTTTGTAACCCTAATTGACACATGTTGCTGTGAAACTCTATTTTGTTTATGAATTCAATTCTAGTTTATTCAATTCAATTGTTCTTAATGCTTTTTATATCTTGATCACATATAACCTGATTTTGTGAGAACGAATGACCACTGACCATGGCTTTCGACTTAGACCTAATTGAATTGTTCTAATAAACAGGGTTAGTCTAGGAATAGATAATCGTTTGTTAGTGATAATAGGTTAACGTTCGATAAAACCTTCAAGAATTATTAGATCACCTAAGGAATTAGGGGCTGTAGTTTAAGAAGAGGGTCCTAACTCAAGGGATTGATTAGGGCTATTTTGTTAATCATCGTAAATTAGAAGAGGATTCATAACAAATAGGTGCAGTAGACCAATTAGGGGAACTTAGAAGATTCGAAGGATCTGATCTCATCTCTCTTATTTTCTAACCAAATCTTTATTTTATGTTATTTAATTTTATGCAATCAAATCTACTGCCTAGTGGCAAACCAAACAAAATATTTTACATATCCTAAATATTAACCTTATTGCTGAATTGAGATTAACACAGTCCTCGTGGGATCGATATTTTTACTACTTCGATGCATTTTTAGTACACTTGCTAAAAGTCTATCAAAGACTAAACCCAACAATGAAGGAAGTCGTAAAGAAGGAGGTACTGAAGTTGCTAGATGCAGGTATGATTTACCCTTCTGATAGTTCATGGGTAAGTCCAGTTCATGTGGTGCCTAAGAAAGGAGGAATGACGGTGGTGGCTAATGAAAAAAATGAATTGATACCCACCCGTACCGTCACTGGTTGGAGAATGTGTATTGACTACCGGAGGTTGAATACCGCCACAAGGAAGGATCACTTCCCGCTACCGTTCATGGATCAAATGATTGAAAGATTGGTTGGCCAAGCCTTTTATTGCTTTTTGGATGGGTATTCGGGGTATAATCAGATTGCGGTGGCTCCGGAAGATCAAGAGAAGACTGCCTTCATGTGTCCATTTGGTATATTTGCATATAAGAGAATGCCCTTTGGGCTGTGTAATGCGCCGGCGTCCTTTCAAAGGTGTATGCTCTCCATCTTCTCTGACATGATAGAGAAGAACATTGAGGTATTTATGGACGACTTTTCTGTATTTGGTAAGTCTTTTGATCAATGCTTGTTTCACCTAGATGTTGTCCTTAAACGATGCACCGAAACTAACCTTGTTTTAAACTGGGAAAAATGTCATTTTATGGTGACTGAAGGAATAGTTTTAGGGCATAAAAAAAGTGCTAAAGGCATAGAGGTGGATCAAGCTAAGATAGAGGTTATAGAGAAACTTCCCCCACCTGTTAATGTTAACGGAGTAAGAAGTTTCTTGGGGCATGCTGGTTTTTATCGACGTTTCATAAAAGATTTTTCTAAAATTTCAAAGCCCCTCTATAACCTCTTGGTCAAAGAAAATGAGTTTAATTTTGATTCTGAATGTTTAAATGCTTTTTCTTTGATTAAAACCAAGTTGGTGACTGCACCAATAATCATTGCACCTGATTGGGATTTACCTTTTGAACTTATGTGTGATGCAAGTGATTATGCTATTGGTGCAGTCCTAGGCCAACGAAAGAACAAATTTTTCCATGCAATTTACTATGCAAGCAAGGTTTTAAATAAAAATCAAGTTAACTATTCCACAACTGAAAAGGAGTTGCTTTCGGTAATCTTTGTATTGGAAAAGTTTCGTTCTTATCTAATAGGCTCCAAAGTCATTGTTTTTACAGATCATGCAGTTCTGAAATATATCTTGACCAAAGGGGATTGAAAGCCTCGACTGTTGAGGTGGATCCTTTTGTTACAAGAGTTTGATCTTGAGATTCGTGACAAGATGGGAGTAAAGAATGTGGTAGCTGATCACCTCTCAAGGCTGGAAAATGATGAGGTGACAAAGAAAGAGGAAGCCATCAAGGCTGAGTTTCCAGATGAACAACTGTTTGCTATTGGAGAAAGGCCCTGGTTTGCTGACATGGCGAACTTCAAGGCTGGTAACATAGTTCCTGATGATATGGATTATCATCAGAGGAAAAAGTTCTTCAAAGATGCAAACCACTACGTGTGGGATGACCCTTTTCTGTTTAAGGTAGGCACTGATGGTTTGATAAGACGTTATGTTGCAGGTAAGGAAGCTCATAGTATCATATGGCTGTGCCATAGCTCAGCTTATGAGGGCCACCACAGTGGAGAAAGAACTGCTGCAAAAATTTTGCAAAGTGGATTCTAGTTGCCCACCCTTTTCAAGGATTGCCACGACTTTGTTGCACGGTGTGACAAATGCCAAAGAACAGGTAACATTTCTAAGAGGAATGAAATGCCCCTTTCAGGAATCATTGAAGTTGAACCATTTGATTGTTGGGGCATCGACTTTATGGGACCTTTCCCTTCCTCTTACTTTTTTCTCCATATTCTTGTTTGTGTTGATTATGTCAAAAAATGGGTTGAAGCGATACCATGTGTTGCTAATGATGCCAAGACTGTTGTTAACTTCCTGCATAAGAACATTTTCACTAGGTTTGGAACACCTAGAGTCTTGATCAGTGATGGGGGGAAGCACTTTTGCAATAATTTTCTTGAAAATGTGCTCAAAAAGTATAACATAAGGCACAAAGTTGCAACTCCCTATCACCCACAAACAAGTGGTCAAGCAGAGGTTTCAAACCGATAGTTGAAACAGATACTAGAGAAGACAGTTGCGTCAAATAGGATAGAGTGGTCTAAGAAATTAGATGACGCACTGTGGGCATACATGACATCCTTTAAGACTCATCTAGGGCTCTCACCCTATCAGTTAGTCTATGGGAAGGCATGTCATCTTCCAGTTGAGCTAGAACACAAAGCATACTGGGCCATTAAGGCCTTAAATTTTGATCAAGTAGCCGCTGGTAAGAAAAGACTTTTGAAACTTAATGAACTTGAAGAGATGATGCTTAGAGCGTATGAAAATGCGCTCATCTGTAAGGCCAGGACTAAAAGGTATCATGACAAAAACTTAATGTCTAGGGATATTAACTGTGGGCAACTAGTTTTGTTATACAATTCCAGGTTGAAGCTGTTTCCTGGAAAGCTCAAGTCAAAGTGGTCCGGACCATTCGTAGTCAAAAGTGTGTCACCATATGGAGCTGTTGAATTAGTGACACCAGAAGGCGACCGAAGTTTCAAAGTGAGCGGACAAAGAGTTAAGCCATATCTGGGTGGCGACCTACCAAAAGAAAGGGTGGGGCTCGTTCTAAAGGACCTCTAAGGATCCTTAAGAGTCAAGCTAGTGACGGTAAAGAAGCGGTAGGTGGGAGGCAACCCACTGAATTTATTTTCAGATAGTAATTCTTTTATTTTTATTGCTCTCAAAAAAAAGAAAAATAATTTTCTTTTACTTCTCAACAACAAAACATAAAGCTGGCAGGATTGTTTTACTTTGAAATTTACATGTGTGAACCTGCCAAGAAAATTGTGATATGATACTGATGTTGTGTCACAATTTTCTCCTCATTAACTCTTTTTCAAAAATATCATGTCCAGGAAAATTTTCATTCTGCCATTAAAATCGCGCCACGCCACTTCTAAAACGCGTCGCGATTTTAAGGTCAACTAAAAACTGGACTTGACTGCTTTAATCGCGCCATGCCAGTCTATATCGTGACGCGATATTCTTCAAAATTTTTGAGTACCTCTCTATTTCTCAAATCGCATCACGCTTAATTCCAACACGTCACAATTGAAGCAGTTAATTCAAATTTTTAACCATTACAATTCAATCGCGTCACGCCTAAAACCCAACGCGGCGCGATTTCACCTGTGCCTATAAATATCCAGCCATTTCTCAGACCTTCCCACGCCTTCTACCCTAGTGTTACTCTGCCAAATTTTATCTCTAACCATCAACCACAAAAATCAAAACCTTTTCATCACTTTTTCATCTTCTCAAACAATCCCGACACCAAATTCATCCAACATTCTCAACCTATACAATCACATACCATCAATTCACATTACCCTTTTCATCAAACCTTCACAAAAAGCCTTCATCTTCATCAAACCTTCAACCATGGCACCCAAAAATCCACCTAAACCTAAGAAAACCACCAAGGAACCAGCCACATCAGGCCAAAACCAACCAAAACAAAAAAGAACCGACCCTATCCCTCCATCCGATGTTAACCCATTCATCTCCGAAGAAGCAGAAGAAAGGTTCGATGAGATCATGAGTTATGAAGTTGTGGGTGAACGGAAGTTTGAGGTCACAAAGCTCACCAAGTATCCAATGTTTGACACAATGATAAGGCAAAAGGGATGGGAGGAATTGAACGGTATGGTGAAAGGTCTCAACAACAAATCTGTGATCATGGAATTCTTTGCAAATGCTCGTTTCACGCCCACAGTTTATCAAGCTTATGTTAGGGGCAAGACGATTGACTATATACCTGATGCTATTAATTCTTTGTTGGGGTTGACACTACCGGAAGAGTGTGAAGTGCAGAGGTTGAGGAGAGAAGCAGCGAATATGCCTGATAGCGAGTGGGATGATTTACTTGCTAAGATGTGTAGGCCAGGAGCAAGATGGAAGAGGGCCAGAATGCTTACTTATTCAGATTTTCTGCCTATCCCAAAAGCTTGGGCGTCTTTTGTTATTCAAACCCTTGAGTGTACATCATGCAATTCAGAGATTCCTCTCAAGCGGGTTTTGACTGTGGCTGCTATCCTTGATGAGAAGGACATTGATGTTGGTAGACTTATTGCCAACAATATTCATGAGTTAGTGACTGAGAAGAGGGCTGTTGTTGGACATGGAAGTATCATCAACTGGCTTTGTGAAACGAAGAAGGTGGATGAGTATGATGGGGATTTGTATACTTCAACTGTCCAGCCTATCGCTGACACTACCATGGATAGATTCGTTAAGAAGTATGAGGCATTTATGAGAGAGAGGGGACAACACCTGAGGGACCATCAGAGCAGAAGCCAGCCCAGATGGAGCAAGGAGAGGGTAGCCAGCACGGTTCTTATCCTCCGATACACCCTATGCTTTTGGAGTACATGTTTACTTCGGCGAATTGGATGAATGAGACCTCTGATCAGATTTGGGTAAACCGTCCTAGGTTTTCCGCGGAGTTTGCTGCAGAGGCACAGATGCATAGGAGGCCTATCACTGGCTCAAACGAGAGGTTTGACAAATCCCGCGAGCGTATGGATGCATACTTTACTCACCAGGAGCAGTTTGCTACCTTCATGAAGAAGGAAATCACTGATGATTTCGAGGCAGGAGAGAAAATAGTTGCTGATGATTTCTTTGATGGATTACCTGCGACTGGTGGTGATGAGAATTTGGATATGGGACTGGACCACGGATGGTTCAGCTTGACTTGCTTTTATGTTTTTGTTGTACTTTTCTTTTAGTACTTTGTTTTGTTTCGTACTGTTTTTATTTTCCTTGTATTGTCAAAAGTCCGTGAACTTGTTATTCCCCGTTTTGTAATGCACTTGCACTTGTTTATTATTAACGAATTTGTTTGTTAGTTGACTCTTTACAGTTTAGTAACAATTATTTGATCAAAGTGATATTCCAAAAGTTCAAAAGGAGGAGTGACTTGTGATTTCAAAGGCGAAGTGGACGGCAGTTCAAGATAGGTAGTCACAACTCCCAGAAATCTCAGCCATAAGGTTCATTGCCAAATTTTGTTTTTCAATTTACTTATATTAGATTATTCCATGCAACTACATTTCTAGAACTTGAGATTTTTCTCTACTGTTGATTGATCTTGTCATTAGCACACTGAGGCAAAAGTGCTTGGTCATGTGAGCCTTTTGAAACCTACCCTGATTTTAATTGTTAATTTATCCTTTTCTTAGCCAATTTGAGCCGGTAGGATTAGAACTTTTTGTTCGGTGACAAATAGAGGTGTCAATATCATGGGGCTTTGAAGTTTGGGCCCCAGCCCACATAGTAATGGGGCTTAAAAATCCACAAGATTAAAAGGCCCACATTCATGCAAGCCCACAAATCAAAAGCCCCCAAGCCCCAAAATTTCTATAAACATTTTCTTTTAAAGTTTTTTTTAATTCAAAACAGCTTATTTATACAAAATAGCTTATTAAGATTTCATTTTAAAAAACAACTTATTCAAAAAAACTTATTTATGTAAAACAACATATTTATGCAAAACAACTTATTCAAAACAGCTTATTTATGCAAAACAACTTATTCGAAACAACTTATTTATACAAAATAGCTTATTTGTGCAAAACAGCTTATGCAAAAGAACTTATTTATACAAAACAGCTTATTCAAAACAGCTTATTCCAATTTCATTTTAAAAAACAACTTATTCAAAACAGCTTATTTATGCAAAACAGCTTATTCGAAACAACTTATTTATACAAAACAGCTTATTTGTGAAAAACAACTTATTCTAAACAACTTATTTATACAAAACAGCTTATTCCGATTTCATTTTAAAAAACAACTTATTCAAAAGAACTTATTTATGCAAAACAACATATTTATGCAAAACAACTTATTCAAATCAGCTTATTTATGCAAAACAGCTTATTCGAAACAACTTATTTATACAAAATAGCTTATTTGAGCAAAACAACTTATTCAAAACAAATTATTTATACAAAACAACTTATTTGTGCAAAACAGCTTATTCAAAACAGCTTATTTATGCAAAAACAACATATTTATGCAAAACAACTTATTCAAAACAGCTTATTTATGCAAACAGCTTATTCAAAACAACTTATTTATACAAAACAGCTTATTTGTGCAAAACAGCTTATTCAAAATAGCTTATTTATGCAAAACAACATATTTATGCAAAACAACTTATTCAAAGCTGCTTATTTATGCAAAACAGCTTATTCGAAACAACTTATTTATACAAAATAGCTTATTTGTGCTCTATTGACACCTCTACTGACAAACTACATTACAAGCTTAGAGACTTTTAGGACTTGTCCCTTATTGTTTTTCTGAGTTATGCATTGTAGAATGTTGCTAAAGATTAAGTTTGGGGTTGCTATTGGAATTTGCAACCAATTAAGTTTGGGGTGGGGGTACTAGAGAATAAAAGAACAAAGAATGAACTTTATCATGAAAAATACACACAAAAATGGTGTATAAAAAAAAAGAGAGATAATAGAATGAAAAAGGGACAAATCATTGAAAATCCGAGTAACTTCAAACTCGATTGTCCCAATAGTTATAAGTATTCTCTAGTACCTTTGCATTAATTGTTGGTCCATAAGGTGATTGAATGAAGGATTGAATTTTGTGCTTTAACTTCCGTAGGAATGCCTAACTCAAATTTTGTGTAGCCTACTTATCCAAATATTATCCCACCTTCACCTAAGCCCCGTTATAACCTTTTAAGACCTCAAAGTGTGCATTGACATTGATTTTGATTGACGTTTAGAAACTTTTCAAGCGTATGGTAATATGTAGATTGCATGTTGACGGTGTGTGCACCCTTTTCATATTGTTGCGTGGAGTTGTGAATTGGTGGATGCGTACAAGTCAAACTAGCTCATCTTTGGCTAGTAAGGTGTTGAACTTTTGGTGGTATTACTTGATCAGGTTATTGTTATTTTTTGTCGACTGTCAATGTGCAAATGAATTCCTTGAGGACAAGGAATGGTTTAAGTTTGGGGTTGTGATGACATGCTGTCATTACGTAATTTTTAGGACTTATTTTGACATTTTTATAGAGTTCTGAAGCAACTACAAGAGTCCATAGTGTTAAAAAAAGCAAGAAAACATCAAGTGCTTGAATGGCTAAATCGCGGCACGTTTACAGGCAGCGTGACACGATTTTCAGAATAGAGAGGCATGTTTTTGAGTGGCTTACATCGTGGCGCGATGGCTGGAAGCGTGTCACGATTATGAAGAAGGATCTGGAATGACTTTGAGATTTTAAGGCATTGTGACGCGATTGTTTACAGGCGTGGCATGATTGTGCAATCAGGAAAATATTTCCTATTTAAACAGAAGTCTGATGGTGAAACAAGGGTTACGATTTTGGAGAACAAAAGTGCGATTTTGAGACTTGAAGACTGCTTGAAGGGTGATTTCCTCCTCCTTTACTCAGTTCATGTATGTTTTAATTCTTTCATTGATTATGCTATTTGTAAACTCAATTATGAGTAGGTAAATCTCTCAGAGATTAGGTCAGAGATGAATCTATATAACCCTAATTGATCTATGTTGCTGTGAAACTCTATTGCTTATGAATGACAATCTAGTTTTTATTCAATTCAATTGTTCTTAATGCTTTTTATATCCTGATCAAATATAAACATGATTTTGTGAGAACGAATGACTACTGACCATAGCTTTCGACTTAGACCTAATTGAATTGTTCTAATAAACATGGTTAGTCTAGGAATGGATAATCGTTTGTTAGTGATATTAGGTTAACGTGCTTAAACCTTTGATGATTATTAGACCACCTAAAGAATTAGGGGCTGTAGTTTAAGAAGAGGGTCTTAACTCAAGGGATTGATTAGGGTTAATTTGTTAACTATCGTGAAACTAGAGAATCATTCGTAATAATAGGTGCAGTATACCAATTAGGGGAACCATAGAGGATTCGACAGACCTGATCTCATCTTTCTCCATATTTTCTTAACCAATCTTTATTTTCTGTTATTTGATTTCATAAAATCAAACCAAATCTACTGCCTAGTGGCAATCCAAAAATAACTTTTATACATCCTATTTCTATAACGCAATTGAATTATTGAGATTAAAATAGTCCTTGTGGGATCGATATTTTTACTACTTCGATAGTTATTGGTATACTTGCCAAACGTCTATCAATCACGATGTAACACCCCATTTTCCCAACGTAAAATCTTCATAAATAAAATCAGAGTTTTTCATCGTAAAACGAAATATCACATTTCTTAAAAATCATAAATGGAATAAATAATAATTTATCCTTCAAAACGTTCAACAACATAATAGTTAAAACTTCGCAGCGGAATAGTTTGACAACTTAAATAATCGTCAAAACGGGGAAAACCCGTCAAATTGGGTTTGGTTCGGGTGGGTAACCACGGGTATGGGTTTTGTTGCCATGCCTAACACCAGATAACATATATATTTCCACACAAAATAACAAATATATTTCTACACTAAATAACATATATATTTCTACACAAAATAACAAATATATTTCTACACCAAATAACATATATATTTCTACACAAAATAACAAATATATCTCTACATCAAATAACAAATATACTTCTACACAAAATAACCCCACAACTTAATATTTATTTTATTTTCGAATCTTATTTTATTAAACAATAAAATAAGTCACAACGTCTCATAAATTTCTCTAAAATCATATAAATCACATAAATCTTATATATCACACTAATCATATAAATATATTCTAAAACTCATTAAAATAATTAAATAATCGAAACGGGCGTTTCAACTTTACCCCCCTTAAAAGAATTTCGTCCTCGAAATTCAAAGCACAAGAGGAAAATGAATTTAATTATTACTTAAATATCATAAACAAAATAGTAACTTCAAACATTACACAAAAACCACATTAAGGTTAGTCATTCAAACATGATCACATAATAAAACATAACCATTAAATAGAAAAACACAACGACAGTATTCTACCGTCACACGACACAACGACTCATCTACTTGGCAGGACGGACCGACCTGCTCTGATACCAATTGTAACACCCCGTTTTCGCATCGTAAAATTTTCATAAATAAAATCAGAGTTTTTCATCATAAAACGGAATGTCACATTTCTTAAAAATCATAAATGGAACAAATAATAATTTATCCTTCAAAACGTTCAACAACATAATATTTAAAACTTCGCAGCGGAATAGTTTGACAACTTAAATAATCTTTGGCACAAGGGCCTCAATATAAAATCTCATAAAACTTAGTTCAACATCAATTCTTGAAAGATTCACAAAGTAATACGTAAGGAACAGAAAGTAAAGACATATCCCGTTACGTATCAGAGCACCTAAGACACACACACACTTGTGAGGAGTCCACTCACGACCGCAACTAATCTTGGTTACCTGCAAGTTACCCATACGAAGAGCAACATTTTAAAGCAGAAGGGGTGAGATTTCACAAAACAATAATATTAGGCATATAACTCAACAATTATATCTAACATCTTAAACTTCATTAACTAGCATCATTAATCTTCCTACATTAGTCATAAACTTCATCATACATCATCAAAAATACAATCATAAACATCATCATATATCTTCAGAAATATAATCATAAGACATCATCTTATAGCATCATAAGTACAAACATAAACGTCATCATATATCATCATAAATATATTCATAAAAGCATCACCACATATCATCAAATATTAATCGCAAACAATCATCACATATCATCAAATAATAAACATAACATCGTCACATATCATCAATTAATAATCATAACATCATCATATATCATCATCTAATAGACATAGACATCATATCATAAATCATATAGCATCATATCATAAATCATATAGCATCAACATAACATCATCATCATAAACCACTTCATAATCAATCATCATAAACAACTTCATAACCGTTCATCAAAAACAACTTCATAATCATTCATTATAAACATCTTCCTAATCATTCATCTATAGTCACTTCGTTAAAACATCACAACTTAACATCTTGACTCGACAATGTATCTAAACTCGACTATGCAACTCTTAACGTCTTAAACCATCTCGAATCATCATGAAATGCAAATGCATGTGGTACCATTCTAGGGCATAAGCCCTCATCGTCGTTGAGCATAAATATACTCCTAGGGCATAAGCCCTCATCGTCGTGGGTTGAGAAAAAGCTTCAGGGCATGAGCCCTCATCTATAAATGAGTATGCATGGACTCAACATCTTACGTCTTAGAAACTTCATGAACATCTATGACATCTTAACAACTTGACGACTTCATAACGACTCGACGACTTAACAACTTCATATCATCTTAATGTCTTAACATCTTAGCATCTTAAAACATCATATATAATTCACATTAATACTCATATAACAATATCACATTGATAATATTAACAGCAACATGACAGCACACAATTAATTCATCATATATCATCGTATTCAAGTATCAACAATTCATCATGCATCTTTGTAACATAAATAATCATGCACAACATATTTTCATGTCAAACCAAGGCTACTGGAAAGATATCACAATTATCAACAACTTTCATGTTTACAACAAAGATCAATTCAAAACAGAAACATATGAACAAAACACAAAAACATGAAACAGATAATGCTGTCACCGTACAATTTCGCTAAGACCTCCTTGGAGTATTTTCATCATAACTCAAAAACTAAAAATCATATTCACTTCAAACCAAAGCCGCTAGAAAGCTAACAAAATTATCTAAAACTTTCATGTTTACGCCTAAGACCAATTCTGTACCGATCAATACCAGTTTTCATTTTAAATTCGGAAAAGTTGTGCTGAAAGTCCATAAAAATTCACTGTGACCTACGTGCAGTAATTTGACCATAACTCAAGTTCTATAAATCCTTTTGAAGTTAAACCAACTACATTAGAAATCTAACATCCATACCTACAACTTTCGTGTTTACACCTAAAGCCAATTCAAAACTGAAATGTGTGAAAAAGATGCAAAAACATGAAACAGAGAATGCTGTCAGAGATAGCTCTCGGGACCCAAAATCCCAATTTTGAATCCCCTAAGCCCAAATTTGGTCCCAAAGTTTGTTTAAACATTTCTAAACATGAAAAGACACCCTTTCAACAAATTTTGAATCCCCTAAGCCCAAATCCATATAAAACTTGAACTAAAACACCCTTTCAACAAAAATCACCATTTGGCCTATTTTTCATGAAAACCTTCAAGAACAACATAAATTCACTTCAAGTTTTATGATTATGATTACCCATTGCATCAATCATTAACAAAAACATATCACAACAATAACAGCAACAAGCAGCCATGAATTCATCAACAACAACATTATATTTCATCAATTTTGAGTGAAACCTAATTTCTCTAATCATCAAAATCAAACAACAATAGCCATTAATTCTCAATTCTTCACTTAAACCCTAATTCTCGATCTCTCAAAAACTCTTCCTATAACTCGTTAAATCTAATTGTTAGAATCATACATAAGGTAAAGATATTACATGCTTTTTTCTTTCCCAAAGAGCATTAGGAAGATCATTACAAACTTCATTATGAAATAGTTTTTCAATAGACTTAATTTGTTTTTTAACTTCATCTCTATTGAGTTGATCGTTAATGTTAAAGAAATTAACTTCTTCTTTAAGAAAGCATAATTGTTTTTCCTTTTTAAGTAAAATGTCTTTAACCTCATTTAGCATTTTAGTTTGGGGATCAGTGATAAATTCAAAAATTATTTTTTTATCTTTTATAAAAGTAATTTTAACAAACCTTTTTTGAGAAGTTACTCTTTCTAAAAGGTTTAAATAACCCTTTTCAGGATTATCATCAGAAGCAATCTCTTCTTTAGAGCGATTAATATTTTTAATATTCTCTAAAGTAGTAATTCTTTGAGATAATATATTATTATCTCTTTTAATTTGAACAATTTCAGTTTTCAAGAGACTTATCTCTCTTTTTAAGTCATTAGTTGAGACAGGAATTTCCTTAATATTAGACTGATGAAATCTTGATAAGATTTCACTAAATTAGTAAGGCGCTTCTATAATTAGAGGTGTTTCCTTCTTAGAATTTTCTTTTATAAGGAATTCTATCATCTTTCGTCTCAGAGTACTATCTGAAATTGATTCTAAAACTTTTAAAGCTTCATTCTGTTCTTTAGTAAGAACATTTAATCCATTCATTTCAACAATAGCTTTCCAATAATCACATTGACAATCATTAGCGGAGGACAAAATTATTTATTTTAATTATTGGGACTATGTCCAAGCTTTCACACAAGCTTTCTATTATCAAAATCCAAAGAATAAACATTCTTGGTTTTTCTCAATTAATCCTCAAATTATTAATAGACCTATACCAAATTGGTTTCTTAATTGGTGGACTAAATTTCGTCCCATTACAAATGAAATTCTGCCAGAAAATCTCGAAGAATTATATAAAAAATGGAGTGATAATAGTCCTCTGATTTGTAAAATTAGACCAGATAAATTAGTTACTAGACAAAGTCCAATGTTGTTCCTTATAAAATTCCAAATACCTTGGATATGGAGGTGGTCACTTATAGTGGCCAGAGATAAATTTAATATTCCAATCCTTCAGAGAATATTCTTTTATAAATGGTGGTAAAAAATGAGCACTGAAGATATTCAAACAATAATTAAGAATGTTGAAAGTGTTATTCAAGAAGATCAAAGTAATAAAGACAAAGAACAAAGTTCTCAGCCAAATCCTTATATTCAAATGAAGAATTATTTTCAGAGGAAATATCCCACTGAAACTGAAGACCAAATCATGCTCAGGACATTAGAACATATGAAGCAGCAATTCTGATCTACTTTTTCGACCAAGACTCCTAAAGATGATACTATGTCAACCTCATCACAAGGCCCACAAAGAGCACCCGACATCAATAATTGACTCTTTTATTATGTTGTTTTATCGTTTGTTTTTACCAATCACCAGTTGTAATAGTTTTGTTTTACTGGTTCATATAGTGAACCATTTCCCTCTATAAATAGAGGTTTTTTGTGCTTCATCAGAGCACGCTTTTTTGCTCCTAGTCATTGTAAAATACTTCCATCATAAATAAAACTTCTGTTCTCATAACTTTGCATCTGAATACTTTTCTTTCGCTCAATAAGTTCTATTAAGGTTAGTTTGTATCCTTATCTTCTATTTTATCTTCTGACATTATATATGTTAGGCTAACTTAAATTAAGTTATGGTGAGTTAAACACTATGAGTAAGGTTCCATCTAATCTGCAAGTTCAAAGAGAATAATGGTATCAGAGCCTAATTCTTTCGCCTGCAAGTTCCATCTTTAATATCGATTTTGTAGATCCAAAGAATAATTTTAATGATTCTCGCAAAATTCATCACATTTTCCCAGAGGAGGGAGTTCTAAAGATGAATAAAAGCTTGAGAATTTTTTGTTAAAATTATTCTTACTTCTTTGGTTTAGGAGAAATCCTTACTGTCCCTGCGGGTTGATAGTTTAAACACTTTGTGTTTACAAAGAAGACTTTAAACTTTCTAGAAAAAGGGCTTTATGGTGTTATTATTTTAAGAAATTGCAGATTCCTTTGAACCTTAATCATGGTGTTTAACAAACTATAACTTATATTTATCATTTTAATGTCTGATTCTGAATATAATAATTATGATCAAGATAATTTGATAAAAAATAAAGATTTGATTGAATATCCAACAAATATGGATAAATTAAATAAATGGACTATACCTTCCGTTTCAACGAAGCAAATTTATAGCTTTGGAAAATTCGATATATTCTCTCGATTTGTTGTTAAAACTATTGAGCAAACTATTCAAGTATCTGATAATAGTTAGGTTATTAATTTAATCAGAAAAGAGGATTTAAAACCTTTTAAGAATTATAAATTCATACATATTGGATTAATACAAGTAGCCTTTAAACCTTTAACTTGGTTAGGTTTAAATGCTAGTTTAATGGCTTATGTTAGGGATGGAAGAAGCAAAGACTTTAAATCTTCTCTAGCAGCTTTAATAGAAACTAGTCTATGCCATGTACCAGTTTATTTTGATATTTTTCCAAATATAACTCTATCTTTAACAGACAAGCATTTATACGATGCTATGCAATTAAAAATTGATACTAGTGGATATAATTTTAAACCAGGTAGTGAAATTATGGCTATCTGTTATAGAATTTATTATATAGTCCTCAATACTTTAAATCCTAAGGTAAAACAAATGAGTTTTTCGGGAAAAACAACATTAGTTCAAACTAATCTTTTGACTTCAAATGTTGCAACTAATAGAATGATTAGATGGGACGAAATAAACTTCCCTGAAACTTGGGATCTACAACAGGAAGTAGAACCCGAACCTGTCCTTAATAAGGATATTGATCAAATAATTCAAACTACTGAAGGAGATATAGAAGTAAATTTACTCCTAGAAGAAGTTTGAAGATTCCTAGAAGTTTGTCTTCTAGATACGAGAATAGTGATTTCCATACGACACCTAGTAATTTGTCAAGGGCATCTACCTCTCAATTAAGAGAAGAATTAGAATCGGTAGAAAATATAATAATTAGCGAGAATAAAATTCCTCAGGAAATTTATAATCAACATAGCACAAGTAGGAAATCACCTACTCAATCTGAGATGAGTTTTCATCTCCCAAACCAATGATTTTTTTATGGATTTTACACCAGGAAGTGATTTTAGAAAACTTATCAATGATGAGTTTGAAATGGAAAGATATTATGAATTTAGAAAATGTTATTTCAAGACTTTTAAACCTTGGGAATTAGCTGAGATAAAGCAAGATTATTATAATGATCTTAGTAAGAAGATGGATTTTATTCCATTTGTTAAATGGTTTCTAAAATATTTTTTAGAAAAAATTGAAAATGGAGTTTTAAGTTTGGAATCAAGATCTTGGACGTTATCTAGTGGAGAAATTGTTGAATCCCCCTTTCCTCTTGAACAATGTATAAGTTTGGGAAAAAATGTTGAAGCTACTGCTTATATTTGTCAAAAAATTGGTAATAATCAAGTTACCCATCAAGAGCTAAATCCTATAATTATAGCTCAGAATTATGCTAATGCTTTTATTACTCGCATAGGAGACCAACTTATTTCTTTAGAAAAAGAGTTAATTAATTTAAAAAATCTTTTTGAAAAACACCTAACTCAAACAGAAAATAAACCTTATGATCCTTCTAATTCTTCTACATCCATTAGTGATGCCCCTATAATTCAACCACCTATCAATATAAAGAATTTTAAAATGGAAAAAGAAAGTGATGAATTTGTTAAAATCCTAGAACAGAAACTTAGTCAATTAAAAATAAACATGGTATCTCAAAAGGATACTTCTGATATTTCTGATACTTCCAGTAATACTGAAAGTAGTAATAATAGCGAAATTGGTGATGTTGACCAACTTACTGCTATGTTCAATAATCAAGATATAAACGAAGCAGAAATAAATCCAATTTATACTTCTAAATCTTTAGAGAAATATTATTACAAGAGGCCTACCCCTCAAGATCTTCTTTTTGAAGAAAATGAATTTTATCAAAATTCTTATTCCGGAAAATCCATTTATGAATGGAATATTGATGGCTTAAATGAAAAGCAAATTCTTGATGTTATACATAGAATTATTATGTATTCCACTGTTTGTAAACAACAAGGAAACTTCGATAGTTCCATAGCCCAATTTATTGTGACCGGGTTTGTAGGTCAATTAAGAGGATGGTGGGACCATTATCTTAATGAAGATCAGAGACATGAAGTTCTCAAACATAAAAAAATTATTGTTAAGGTCGAAGGACCTAGTAATAATCCTACTACTATTAATACTGAAGAAGAAGATGCAGTTTATACTTTGTGTCTTGCTAGACTTCATCACTTTGTAGGATCTAATGTTCAAATAGCTGAAAAACTAAGTACTCTTCTTCAAAATTTGAGATGTCCATCTTTAACTCATTTTAGATGGTATAAAGATACTTTTTTATCCAAAGTTTTTTAATTAAAAAAATCCTAATGCTGACCATTGGAAATCTAAGTTGGTAGATGGTCTTCCCTACTTATTTGCCGAAAGAATTAGGCAGTCGTTAAGAAATAAAAATGACGGTATAAATTTAATTACCCAGACTTAACCTATGGCCAAATTATTGGTACATGTATAAATGAAGGATTAGCTTTATATAATGATATAAAGTTTAAAAATCAATTTCAAAAGCAAAAATTAACAGAAAAACATCAATTAGGAGAATTCTGTGAACAATTTGCCTTTGACTTAGGAAAACCTCCTATTGATAAGAATAAGAGAAAAGAAAAATTTTCTAGTGTAACACCCATACTAGACGTATCTAGAAAGTCTAGCATGTGCATTAGTTTAGTACTAGATACATTAAAAATTACAACATAAAGACTTCGAATGAATATTATTTACAACAACATGCGTTTGTACAATGGTAAAACTACACATCTTTTCTAAAGTATAATAAATACGTCCTTGAAAGTCCACAACATCCTGCTGCAGGTACGACCGATCACTTGTTGAAACATCCATTTGGCTACTAGCTTGCCATCCAACCTGATATCTGAAACAAATAAGGATTGGGATGAGACATAATGTCTCAGTGAGTTCCCCTAAATCCTAGGCTATAGGTAACCTCAGAGGAAACCTACGGTCACCACGTGTCTACAATACAACCTGACGGTTGATTATACGTGTGTGGTCATGCTTTCCTAGACGGTAGTGCATGCTAGACCCGTCATAGGTTCATCTTACTTGTTATAGGCTTCACTTCCTATACGTGTCATGGCGGCCGAGGGGGAAATCTAGGACCGTATTGCCAAGAATACACTCTACGTATCGAGGCCTAAACATAACATAATCATGACACGAACCTAAACCAGACGATTAGGGAAACCTAAGATCGTCATCGGTATCATGTTCTTTTCTGGTTCTATACATGACGTGTACTTGTCTTCTAGCATCTAATGCTCTTGCTCTTAGCTTAATCATACATGTAATCATTCTTACATAATCATGAACATAATCATAAACATAACATACATGGTCGTGCATAAGTTCATTCATTAGGTTAGCGTTGAATAAACAGTTATAATCTTGATTCATTTCACGGAGAGTCCCGGGTGGAGTAACCCCGAGAACAATCCCATACATAACCGATGTACGTACATCGGACTCCCTCGGTGTCGTGCGGGTCCCTTACGGCTTGAACTGTTCCCCTTGGATCGAGAACCTCCCGTATCCCCCTGGCGTGGATAACAAGAGACACGAGCACCTACGTCTTGTTACTCAGTGACATGCGGGTCCCTTGCGGCTTGAACCATTCTCATCATGAGAACCCCTTGTATCCCCCTGGCGTGGATAACAAGAGACATGCCACCTACATTAAACTTGTCATGGTCTTGTCGTTCATGAAGGTTAAACCTATACATGCTTACTTGTTTACCTCGGAACCTTGATCGATCCGATTAGCGGTAAATTCATACTTGTTCATGCTTGTACATACTTAATCATAGTGGAGAGATTAACTTTCCTATCCACGACTTAACATACTTGCTGTATCATCTTGCTCATGTGCGAAGAGAATATACTTCGCGACTTATCATTCTAGGGATTCTTGCTAAACATGCTAATTCTCGACTACTATGTCGAGGCTCTAGTTTTTCCCTTGCTTAATGAATATCTTGCTACCCCAGTTCATGACATAATTCTCTCATTTTCCAAGCATCACTAAGCATGTTAAATACTTGCTTCATTCTTTAGAAAGCCTCTTTAAAAAGATCATCATATGGGACCTTGGTTTGAGGGGTTTACTTTCATAAAAGACTGCACGAGAAAATCCGGCACCAAAACATCAAATCTACCTGAAATGATTACACAGGGAAAATTGTGCTGTTTAGTTGCCATGGCGAGTAAACTTGCTCGCGAGGCGAGTAAAACGTTGGTTCTGTGCTGTTTACTTGCCAAGGTGAGTACTAGCTCGCTGTGGCGAGTTGTGACAGTCCAGAACTTGTAAAAATGGTATTTTAAGCCCAAAAACCTCAAACCAAGTGTCTCTAAGTATATTAGAACATATTTGATCATAGGATACTTATAAAACACTCATATAGCAAGTATTAACATGTTTAGTAAGCATGGAAAGAAAAGGGGCAACTAATCACATACATAAACCCTAGAATTTTCATATTATCATACTTTCCATACAAGACATAAACATGATCCCAAAGGGTAGGAAAAAATATCTATGGAGCTCACCTTAAATAATCGTCAAGTTAACACTACTTCAAGCCTTGATTCCAAGCATGCCAAAACCCTAGCTTTTGATCACTTGCATTCTTAGCTCATAACATACAATCTTGTTATCCTTTCTTGCAAACTAAGACACCTTGATCCTTATCCATGAAGAAACCATAATCTAAACAAGCTCAAGCTCCCACTTTACCAAATAACAAACCCTGGTTCTTGCTTTCAAGGTGACTCCAAAGCTTCCACTCATTCCATGATTGTTTCTTGCTCACTTTCCAATCCCATGAAATATGCTCAACATAAGCTCTAATCAACTATCAAAACCTTAGCTTCTTGTTCAAATCCAAACCCTAACTCTTGATTCAACCAACCTTCAAACCTCAATTCAAAATCAAGCTTCCACATGACTATGTTGTCTTGAAAGAACAAAGGTTAAAGCCTTGCTATGGAAGGAAGAAGATTTGGAAAGGATTGGAGAAGAGATTGAGAGAAGGAGGGCGTGAGAGTAGAAAGAAGGGAGAGCACAACACTTTCCTCTAACCTAGAGGGAGAAAGAATGTAAGAAAGTGGGATATTTTGGTCCATACCCAAATAAATATCCGTGGAACGTGCAATTACCAATATGCCCTTGCCTCAAGCGTGCTTAATTTGTCCCTGATACTTTACTCGTGTTTAGCTAACAACACGTAATAAATATTTCCATCATACTTACTTTGCATAACATTAGTCCTTTGGTGCGTTTAACTGGTAATAATCTGATACTGACTGGCGGGATATTACATCTAGTAAGAAATCTCATAGAGATAGTAAAGGAGTTTATAAATCTTCGCATAAGAAGAGAGACACACATAGAATTTTTTTTTCTAAAAATAGATTCAAAGAAAGTAGTCCTAAAAAGGATACTAGAAAAAGAAAAGCCAAGAATATGGATGTAACATGTCATAAATGTGGTAAAATTGGCCACTATGCCAATCAATGTTGGACAAAAGAGGCTCTTAATAAAATCGAAGATGAAAACCTTCGTATTCAATTAGAAAAGGTTCTTCTTATCAATACTGATAGTGAAAATAGTAACAATAACTCCTCAGATAATGAGATCGAGGTTATCAATGAATCCTCTTTAGAATCTGAAAATTCTATTGACAATAATGATTGTCAATGTGATTATTGGAAAGCTATTGTTGAAATGAATGGATTAAATGTTCTTACTAAAGAACATGATGAAGCTTTAAAAGTTTTAGAATCAATTTCGGGTAGTACTCTGAGACGAAAGATGATAGAATTCCTTATAAAAGAAAATTCTAAGAAGGAAACGCCTCTAATTATAGAAGCGCCTTATCAATTTAGTGAAATCTTATAAAGATTTCATCAGTCTAACATTAAGGAAATTCCTGTCTCAACTAATGACTTAAAAAGAGAGATAAGTCTCTTGAAAACTAAAATTGTTCAAATTAAAAGATATAATAATATATTATCTCATAGAATTATTGCTTTAGAGAATATTAAAAATATTAATCGCTCTAAAGAAGAGATTGCTTCTGATGATAATCCTGAAAAGGGTTATTTAAACCTTTTAGAAAGAGTAACTTCTCAAAGATGGTTTGTTAAAATTACTCTTGTTATTAATAAAGAATTCATTCTTAAAGATGAAATAGCTTTAATAGATAGTGGTGCAGATCTTAATTGCATCCAAGAAGGAATTATCCCAACCAAATATTTTGAAAAAACCACTCAATCCATTACTCATGCCGGAGGTAATAAACTCCAAGTTAAGTATAAATTAACTAACACCTATGTTTGTATTCAAAATATTTGTTTACCGACTCACTTTATTTTAATAAAAAATTTAACTCATAGAATAATTTTAGGTACCCCTTTTTTAAATAATATTATGCCTATTGTCAATATTGATCAAAAAGGAATTACTACTTTTATAAAAGATAAAAAAATAATATTTTTATGTTTGAGAACTTCAAGTCTCTGATCTTCATTAAGATAATATGGTTATTATTTTAAGAAATTGCAGATTCCTTTGAACCTTTATCATGGTGTTTAACTAACTATAACTTATATTTATCATTTTAATGTCTGATTCTGAAGATCATAATTATGATCAAGATAATTTGATAAAAAATAAAGATTTGATTGAATATCCAACAAATATGGATAAATTAAATAAATGGACTATACCTTCCGTTTCAACGATGCAAATTTATAGCTTTGGAAAATTTGATATATTATCTCGATTTGCTGTTAAAACTATTGAGCAAACTATTCAAGTATCTGATAATAGTAAGGTTATTAATTTAATCAGAAAAGAGGATTTAAAACATTTTAAGAATTATAAATTCATACATATTGGATTAATACAAGTAGCCTTTAAACCTTTAACTTTGTTAGGTTTAAATGCTAGTTTAATGGCTTATGTTAGGGATGGAAGAAGCAAAGACTTTAAATCTTCTCTAGCAACTTTAATAGAAACTAGTCTATGCCATGGACCAGTTTATTTTGATATTTTTCCAAATATAACTCTATCTTTAACAGACAAGCATTTATACGATGCTATGCAATTAAAAATCCATACTAGTGGATATAATTTTAAACCAGGTAGTGAAATTATGGCTATCTCTTATAGAATTTATTATAAAGTCCTCAATACTTTAAATCCTAAGGTAAAACAAATGAGTTTTCCGGGAAAAACAACATTAGTTCAAACTAATCTTTTGACTTCAAATGTTGCAACTAATAGAATGATTAGATGGGACGAAATAAACTTCCCTGAAACTTGGGATCTACAACAACAAGTTGAACCCGAACCTGTCCTTAATAAGGATATTGATCATATAATTCAAACTACTGAAGGAGATATAGAAGTTAAATTCAAGCATTCTTGGTTTTTCTCAATTAATCCTCAAAATATTAATAGACCTATACCAAATTGGTTTCTTAATTGGTGGACTAAATTTCGTCCCATTACAAATGAAATTCTGCCAGAAAATCTCGAAGAATTATATAAAAAATGGAGTGATAACAGTCCTCTGATTTCTAAAATTAGACCAGATAAATTAGTTACTGGACAAAGTCCAATGTTGTTCCTTATAAAATTCCAAATACCTTGGATATGGAGGGGGTCACTTATAGTGGCCAGAGATAAATTTAATATTCCAATCCTTCAGAGAATATTCTTTTATAAATGGTGGTAAAAAATGAGCACTGAAGATATTCAAACAATAATTAAGAATGTTGAAAGTGTTATTCAAGAAGATCAAAGTAATAAAGACAAAGAACAAAGTTCTCAGCCAAATCCTTATATTCAAATGAAGAATTATTTTCAGAGGAAATATCCCACTGAAACTGAAGACCAAATCATGCTCAGGACATTAGAACATATGAAGCAACAATTCTGATCTACTTTTTCAACCAAGACTCCTAAAGATGATACTATGTCAACCTCATCACAAGGCCCACAAAGAGCACCCGGCATCAATAATTGACTCTTTTATTATGTTGTTTTGTCGTTTGTTTTTACCAATCACCAGTTGTAATAGTTTTGTTTTACTGGTTCATATAGTGATCCATTTCCCTCTATAAATAGAGGTTTTTTGTGCTTCATCAGAGCACGCTTTTTTGCTCCCAGTCATTGTAAAATACTTCCATCATAAATAAAACTTCTGTTCTCATAACTTTGCATCTGAATACTTTTCTTTCGCTCAATAAGTTCTATTAAGGTTAGTTTGTATCCTTATCTTCTATTTTATCTTCTGACATTATATATGTTAGGCTAAATTAAAATAAGTTATGGTGAGTTAAACACTATGAGTAAGGTTCCATCTAATATGAAAGTTCAAAGAGAATAATGGTATCAAAGCCTAATTCTTTCGCCTGCAAGTTCCATCTTTAATATCGATTTTGTAGATCCAAAGAATAATTTTAATGATTCTCGCAAAATTCATCACATTTTCCCAGAGGAGGGAGTTCTAAAGATGAATAAAAGCTTGAGAATTTTTTGTTAAAATTATTCTTACTTCTTTGGTTTAGGAGAAATACTTATTGTCCCTGCGGGTTGATAGTTTAAACACTTTGTGTTTACAAAGAAGACTTTAAACTTTCTAGAAAAAGGGCTTTATGGTGTTATTATTTTAAGAAATTGCAGATTCCTTTGAACCTTAATCATGGTGTTTAACAAACTATAACTTATATTAATCATTTTAATGTCTGATTCTGAAGATCATAATTATGATCAAGATAATTTGATAAAAAATAAAGATTTGATTGAATATCCAACAAATATGGATAAATTAAATAAATGGACTATACCTTCCGTTTCAACGAAGCAAATTTATAGTTGTGGAAAATTTGATATATTATCTCGATTTTCTGTTAAAACTATTGAGCAAACTATTCAAGTATCTGATAATAGTCAGGTTATTAATTTAATCAGAAAAGAGGATTTAAAACCTTTTAAGAATTATAAATTCATACATATTGGATTAATACAAGTAGCCTTTAAACTTTTAAATTTGTTAGGTTTAAATGCTAGTTTAATGGCTTATGTTAGGGATGGAAGAAGCAAAGACTTTAAATCTTCTCTAGCAGCTTTAATAGAAACTAGTCTATGCCATGGACCAGTTTATTTTGATATTTTTCCAAATATAACTCTATCTTAACAGACAAGCAGTTATACGATGCTATGCAATTAAAAATTCATACTAGTGGATATAATTTTAAACCAGGTAGTGAAATTATGGCTATCTGTTATAGAATTTATTATAAAGTCCTCAATACTTTAAATCCTAAGGTAAAACAAATTAGTTTTCCGGGAAAAACAACATTAGTTCAAACTAATCTTTTGACTTCAAATGTTGCAACAAATGGAATGATTAGATGAGACAAAATAAACTTCCCTGAAACTTGGGATCTACAACAGGAAGTAGAACCCGAACCTGTCCTTAATAAGGATATTGATCAAATAATTCAAACTACTGAAGGAGATATAGAAGTTAAATTTACTCCTAGAAGAAGTTTGAAGATTCCTAGAAGTTTGTCTTCTAGATACGAGAATAGTGATTTCCATACGACACCTAGTAATTTGTCAAGGGTATCTACCTCTCAATTAAGAGAAGAATTAGAATCGGTAGAAAATATAATAATTAGCGAGAATAAAATTCCTCAAGGAATTTATAATCAACATACCACAAGTAGGAAATCACCTACTCAATCTGAGATGAGTTTTCATCTCCCAAACCAATGATTTTTTATGGATTTTACACCAGGAAGTGATTTTAGAAAACTTATCAATGATGAGTTTGAAATGGAAAGATATTCTGAATTTAGAAAATGGTATTTCAAGACTTTTAAACCTTGGGAATTAGCTGAGATAAAGCAAGATTATTATAATGATCTTAGTAAGAAGATGGATTATATTCCATTTGTTAAATGGTTTCTAAAATATTTTTTAGAAAAAAATGAAAATGAAGTTTTAGTTTTGAAATCAAGATCTTGGACGTTATCTAGTGGAGAAATTGTTGAATCCCCCTTTCCTCCTGAACAATGTATAAGTTTGGGAAAAAATGTTGAAGCTACTGCTTATATTTGTCAAAAAATTGGTAATAATCAAGTTACCCTTCAAGAGCTAAATCCTATAATTAGAGCTCAGAATTATGCTAATGCTTTTATTACTCGCATAGGAGACCAACTTATTTCTTTAGAAAAAGAGTTAATTAATTTAAAAAATCTTTTTGAAAAACACCTAACTCAAACAGAAAATAAACCTTATGATCCTTCTAATTCTTCTACATCCATTAGTGATGCCCCTATAATTCAACCACCTATAAATATAAAGGATTTTAAAATGGAAAAAGAAAGTGATGAATTTGTTAAAATCCTAGAACAGAAACTTAGTCAATTAAAAATAAACATGGTATCTCAAAAGGATACTTCTGATATTTCTGATACTTCCAGTAATACTGAAAGTAGTAATAATAGCGAAATTGGTGATGTTGACCAACTTACTGCTATGTTCAATAATCAAGATATAAACGAAGCAGAAATAAATCCAATTTATACTTCTAAATCTTTAGAGAAATATTATTACAAGAGGCCTACCCCTCAAGATCTTCTTTTTGAAGAAAATGAATTTTATCAAAATTCTTATCCCGGAAAATCCATTTATGAATGGAATATTGATGGCTTAAGTGGAAAGCAAATTCTTGTTGTTATACATAGAATGATTATGTATTCCATTGTTTGTAAACAGCAAGGAAACTTTGATAGTTCCATAGCCCAATTTATTGTGACCGGGTTTGCAGGTCAATTAAGAGGATGGTGGGACCATTATCTTAATGAAGATCAGAGACTTGAGGTTCTCAAACATAAAAAATTATTGTTAAGGTCGAAGGACCTAGTAATAATCCTACTACTATTAATACTGAAGAAGAAGATGCAGTTTATAAGTTATGTCTTGCTATGCTTCATCATTTTGTAGGATCTAATGTTCCAATAGCTGAAAAACTAAGTACTCTTCAAAATTTGAGATGTCCATCTTTAACTCATTTTAGATGGTATAAAGATACTTTTTTATCCAGAGTTTTTCAATTAAAAAATCCTAATGCTGACCATTGGAAATCTAAGTTTTTAGATGGTCTTCCCTACTTATTTGCCAAAGAATTACGCAGTCGTTAAGAAATAAAAATGACGGTATAAATATTAATTACCCAGACTTAACCTATGGCCAAATTATTGGTACATGTATAAATGAAGGATTAGCTTTATGAAATGATATAAAGTTAAAAAATCAATTAGAAAAGCAAAAATTAACAGAAAAACATCAATTAGGAGAATTCTGTGAACAATTTGCCTTTGACTTAGGAAAACCTCCTATTGATAAGAATAAGAGAAAATAAAAAATTTCTAGTAAGAAATCTCATAGAGATAGTAAAGGAGTTTATAAATCTTCTCATAAGAAGAGACACAAACATAGAAATTTTTTTTCTAAAAATAGATTCAAAGAAAGTAGTCCTAAAAAGGATACTAGAAAAAGAAAAGCCAAGAATATGGATGTAACATGTCATAAATGTGGTAAAATTGGCCACTATGCCAATCAATGTTGGACAAAAAAGGCTCTTAATAAAATCGAAGGTGAAAACCTTCGTATTCAATTAGAAAAGGTTCTTCTTATCATTACTGATAGTGAAAATAGTAACAACAACTCCTCAGATAATGAGATCGAGGTTATAAATGAATCCTCTTCGGAATCTGAAAATTCTATTGACAATAATGATTGTCAATGTGATTATTGGAAAGCTATTGTTGAAATGAATGGATTAAATGTTCTTACTAAAGAACATGATGAAGCTTTAAAAGTTTGAGAATCAGTTTCAGATAGTACTCTGAGACGAAAGATGAAAGAATTCCTTATAAAAGAAAATTCTATGAAGGAAACGCCTTTAATTATAGAAGCGCCTTATCAATTTAGTGAAATCTTATCAAGATTTCATCAGTCTAATATTAAGGAAATTCCTGTCTCAACTAATGACTTAAAAAGAGAGATAAGTCTCTTGAAAACTGAAATTGTTCAAATTAAAAGAGATAATAATATATTATCTCAAAGAATTACTACTTTAGAGAATATTAAAAATATTTATCGCTCTAAAGAAGAGATTGCTTCTGATGATAATCCTGAAAAGGGTTATTTAAACCTTTTAGAAAGAGTAACTTCTCAAAAATGGTTTGTTAAAATTACTCTTGTTATTAATAAAGAATTCATTCTTAAAGATGAAATAGCTTTAATAGATAGTGGTGCAGATCTTAATTGCATCCAAGAAGGAATTATCCCAACCAAATATTTTGAAAAAACTACTCAATCCATTACTCATGCCGGAGGTAATAAACTCCAAGTTAAGTATAAATTAACTAACACCTATGTTTGTAATCAAAATATTTGTTTACCAACTCACTTTATTTTAATAAAAAATTTAACTCATAGAATAATTTTAGGTTCCCCTTTTTTAAATAATATTATGCCTATTGTCAATATTGACCAAAAAGGAATTACTACTTTTATAAAAGATAAAAAAATAATTTTTGAATTTATCACTGATCCCCAAACTAAAATGCTAAATGAGGTTAAAGACATTTTACTTAAAAAGGAAAAACAATTATGCTTTCCTAAAGAAGAAGTTAATTTCTTTAACGTTAACGATCAACTCAATAGAGATGAAGTTAAAAAACAAATTAAGTCTATTGAAAAACAATTTCATAATGAAGTTTGTAATGATCTTCCTAATGCTTTTTGGGAAAGAAAATAGCATGTAATATCTTTACCTTATGTAGATAATTTTAATGAAACTCAAATTCCAACTAAAGCTAGACCAGCTCAAATGAATCAAGAATATCTTGATCTCTGTAAAAAAGAAATTCAATCCCTTTTAGATTAAGGACTTACTAGCAAATCTAAGTCTCCCTGGAGTTGTACAGCTTTCTATGTTAATAATGCAGCAGAGAAGGAACGAGGAGTTCCTAGATTAGTAATAAATTATAAACCTCTTAACAAAGTGTTAAAATGGATTAGATAACCTATACCCAATAAAAAGGATTTATTAGACAGATTAAGTAATGCTTTAATCTTTTCTAAATTTGATATGAAATCCAGATATTGGCAGATTCAAATTGCTGAATCTGATAGATGTAAAACTGCCTTTACAGTTCCTTTCGGACAATATGAATGGATTGTCCTTCCTTTTGGGCTTAAAAACGCCCCTTCTGAATTTCAAAAAATTATGAATGATATTTTCAATGCTTATTCTGAATTTATAATTGTTTATATCGATGATGTTTTGATATTTTCCAAAAAACATTGACCAACATATTAAGCATTTGAAAATATTCAAAGATATTATAAAAAGAAATGGGTTAGTTATATCTGCCCCAAAAATGAAAATTTTTCAAACAAGAGTAAGATTTTTAGGGCATGAAAGTCATAATGGAACAATTATTCCAATTCAAAGGAGTATAGAATTTGCCTCCAAATTCCCAGATATCATTAATGATAAGAAACAATTACAAAGGTTTCTTGGAAACCTGAATTATATTTCAGATTACTATAAAGACCTTGCTAAAGATACATCTATTTTATATAATAGACTTAGAACTAATCCGGGTCCTTGGACAGACAATCATACTAAAGTTGTCCAAAGAATTAAATCAAAAGTTCAATGTTCCTTGTCTTTCCTTGGCCAATCCCAACTATTTCAAAATTGTTGAAACTGATGCTTCCGATATTTGGTACGGTGGCATATTGAAGCAAGTTGTTCCTGAAAACTCAAAAGAAGTTTTAGTTAGATTTTATTCGGGTAAATGGAACCCAACACAAGCTAAATATTCAACTATTAAGAAGGAAATGCTTGCAATTATTAAATGCATTTCTAAATTTCAAAGTGATTTATTAAATCAAAATTTTTTGTTTAGAATTGATTGTAGCTCTGCTAAATCAATAATAGAAAAAGATGTAAAAAATCTTGTTTCAAAGCAAATATTTGCTGGCTGGCAAGCTCAATTAGCTGTCTTTGAATTTGACATTCAATTTATTAAAGGATAAAATAATTCTCTTGCGGACTATTTGACTCGTGAATTCTTACAGGGAAATGACAACCCCTAATAGGGGAAGAGGTAGAGGTCGTTGTAACGCCCTAGTTGTTATTTATTTATTTGTTGGTTGATTTTAAGTATTTTATTTTATTTTATTTGATTTATGTGAATTGTGGTGTGGTGTATTCATTTATATGATAATTGTTATTATTTATTAAAATAGGAAGAATAAGAATTATTTGGAGTTAAGTGGGTTTTAATTAGAATTAAGTGAATTAAGAGGAGTTAAGGGAAATTAGAAGAGGGAGTTACACTTTTGGAGAATAGAAAAGTCAGTAATAGAAGTCAGATAAAACATTTTTTTTTCACGTTGAAACTTTGGCTTTTGGAGAGAAAGAGGAGAAAACTTAGAAGAGGCTAGGAGAAGAGGGAGAACCCATTTTTGCTGTAGAATCTTCAATTAAGGTATAGGTGGGATGATCTTTCTCTAATAATATTGTATGATTTCTGAAATTTAATTGAAAATGGTGATGTTCTTGATTTAGGGTTAGAAAGTTAGGTTAGGTTGCTATAATGAAATGAATTATGTTGAGAATGCATGTTTACTATGTTGTTTTGACTGATATGTTACCCATAGAACGTATAAACATTGTTGCAAATCATTTGGGTGTTTGGGTGATCAAAAATTGGGTTTTTGGAGTGAAAATTGGTCTTTCCCGTAAGCTGTGAGTCCAAAATCGGGCCCCGAACTGCCGAAATCGGACCCCGAATTCTGAGCTGATTTTCCAGCTTTAGTTCGACAAAAATCGGGCCCCGAATGGTCAAATTCGGCCACCGATTTTCTGTCAGCAAAAACTGGAAAACACTCACTTTTTCACCCGTTTCTGTTTTGAATTAGCTTTTGGTGTAAACATGAAAGTTGAAGATAATTAAGTTAGCTTTTTAATGGCCTTGGTTTGGCATGGAAAAGATTTGTAGATTTTGAGTTATGATAAAAATAGTCCAAGTGGGTCTTCAGAAAATTTTAAGAAAACTTAGCATAACTAATCCCAAGTTAGTCCAAAAACTTATGGTTGGTTTCCCAACTTCAAACTTAAGTATTAGGGATTTAGTTGAGGTGTTTTATGAGTATTTGGCTTATGTTCTATCGATCAAACTTGATTGCTTTTGGAGGATGTTTTGGACTTTGAGATGAATGTAATTGATTTATATATATGATATGTTGTTGATTTCCGTTGTTTGGTGTTGTTGAATTGTTGTTGACTAAGTTGCGGAGTGTGTCATAAATGATTAGGCACAATTGATGTTGTCGTAGTGGTTGTTAAGTTGTATGTTGTTATACACAAAGTGAGTCCATTTGCATACTCATGACCTGTTGAGGGCTTATGTCCTGGAATGTTTATCATTCACCTGTTAAGGGCTTATGCCTTGGAGTGTTTATCATTCACATGTTGAGGGCTTATGCCCTGGGATGCTTTAACCATCTAAATTGTTGAGGGCTCATGCCCTGGAATGCTTGTCATTCAACGCGCGTAAAATGGTACCACATGCATATTGCATTAGTTGTTGTAGTCGTTGCATTGTCGAAGTTGTCGGTGTCAGTTGAGTTGCTGGTGTCATTGTGGATAGTGAAATGTTGTTGTTTGTTTCAAACATGTTGATGTTGATGTTTTCATTAAATTGATGAATTATATATATATATATATATATATATTATTTTTTGATTGTGATTCTCACCCATTCTGTTTAAAAATGTTGCTCTTCGTATGGGTAACTTGCAGGTACTGATGATTAGTAGGATTGTCTGGCTCAAGTGTCGTAGGCTCTGATACGTAACGGGATGGGATACGCTTTTGTTGTTATTTCATTCGTTTTGTATCAATTTTATAAAAGATTATGTTGTTTTCGTTGTTGATGACAATATTATTTCGTTGAAGCCTTTGTGCCAAGAACTTGTTGAAGTACTTGTTGAAGTTGAATTTATGTTTAAAAAGAATTTTTCCGCTGCAATTATAAAAGAGATTTTCATGTTGTTGAATAAATGGAATACTTTCTATCTTATGAATTTATGAAAAGCAGTGCGACACTTCGTTTTGTGGATTACTCTGATTTATTATATTAATATTACGTTGTTGGGAGAACGGGGTGTTACAATTGGTATCAGACCAAGTTGGTCCGTCCGACCAATTAGTAGAGTCGTGTCGAGCCTAGTAGTGTTGTGTGACAATTTTGTATTGTCCTTGTTGTTCTGATTGTTATTGTTGTGTGGAATTTCTGAAATGGCTGGAAGGAATGATGCCGCTCTAGCTGCTGCTTTGCAAGCAATGGCCCAAGTGGTGGGACAACAACAGAATAATGTTGTGGCTGGTGCGAATGATGGAGTAAGATTGTTGGAAACATTCTTGAGGAACCATCCACTAACCTTTAAAGGAAGGTATGACCTCGATGGAGCTCAGCAATGGCTCAAGGAGATTGAGAGAATTTTTCGAGTCATGCAATGCAGTGAGGCTCAGAAGGTACGCTTCAGTACCCATATGTTGGCTGAGGAGGCAGATGACTAGTGGGTAGGTGAGCTTCCTATCCTAGAGCAAGATGGTGCTGAGGTAACGTGGGCTGTGTTCAGGAGAGAATTCCTGAGTAGGTATTTTCCGGAGGATGTCCGAGGTAAGAAGGAGAATGAGTTCCTTGAATTGAAGCAGGGAGATATGTCGGTGACTGAATATGCTGCAAAATTTGTGGAGCTTGCTAAGTTCTATCCATATTACACCGCTGATAATGCTGAGTTTTCCAAATGCATTAAGTTTGAGAATTGTTTGCGTACTGATATTAAGCGGGCCATTGGTTATCAAACGATAAGGAATTTCTCTGAATTGGTGAGTAGTTACAGGATATATGAAGAGGATACGAAAACTCATTATAAAGTGATGAGTGACCGTAGAGGTAAGGGACAGCAGAGTCGTCCGAAGCCTTACAATGCTCCTGCTGATAAGGGAAAACATAGAATGCATGAGGAAAGGAGACCCAAAGGAAGAGATGTTCCTGCTGAGGTAGTTTGTTACAAGTGTGGTGAAAAAGGCCACAAGAGTAACGCATGTGGTCGTGATGAGAAGAAGTGTTTCCGTTGTGGGAAGAAAGGGCATACAATAGTTGAGTGCAAGCGTGGTGACATCGTTTGCTTCAATTGTGATGAAGAAGGACATCTTAGTTCTCAGTGCAAGAATCCTAAGAAGGCTCAGTCAAGTGGAAAGGTGTTTGCATTGACCGGTACACAAACGGTTAATGAGGATCGACTTATCAGAGGTACTTGTTTCTTTAATGGTACTCCTTTAATTGCTATTATTGATACTGGTGCTACACATTGTTTCATTGCTGTTGATTGTGCAAATAAGTTGGGTTTAGTTATGTCAAGTATGCATGGGGAAATGGTTGTTGAAACTCCAACTAAGGGTTCAGTAACCACTTCTCTTGTTTGTCGGAGTTGCCCTATATCCATGTTTGGTAGTGATTTTGAGGTTGATCTTGTGTGTTTGCCGTTGTTGGGTATGGATGTGATCCTTGGTATGAACTGGTTGGAGTACAACCATGTTCATATTATTTGTTTTAGTAAGTCGGTGTACTTTTCCTCTGCCGAAGAAGAGAGTGGAGCAGAATTGTTATCTACTAAGAAGCTGAAGCAATTGGAACATGAAGGGAACTTAATGTTTTCTTTGATGACGTATTTGTATGTGGAGAATCAGGCTGTGATTGATAGGTTTCCGGTTGTAAATGAATTTCCAGAAGTTTTTCCTGATGAGATTCCGGATGTGCCACTAGAAAGAGAGGTCGAATTTTCAATTGACCTTGTTCCGGGTACGAAGCCTGTGTCATTGGCTCCTTACCGTATGTCAGCAGTTGAGTTGGCAGAGTTGAAGAAACAGTTGGAAGACTTACTTGATAAGAAGTTTGTAAGACCGAGTGTTTCACCTTGGGGAGCTCCGATGTTGTTGGTTAAAAAGAAGGATGGTAGCATGAGGTTGTGTATAGATTACCGTCAGTTGAATAAGGTGACGATAAAGAATAGGTATCCACTTTCGAGAATTGATGACTTGATGGATCAATTAGTTGGTGCTCGTGTGTTTAGTAAGATTGATTTGAGGTCAGGTTACCATCAGATTAAGGTGAAGGATGAAGATATGCAGAAGACGGCCTTTAGAACACGATATGGACACTATGAATATAAAGTGATGCCTTTCGGTGTTACCAATGCGCCTGGTGTGTTTATGGTATATATGAACATGATTTTTCATGCTTTTTTGGATAAATTTATTGTTGTATTTATTGATGATATCCTAATTTATTCTAAGACCGAAGAGGAGCATGCAGAGCATTTAAAGATTGTGCTACAAGTGCTGAAAGAAAAGAAGTTGTATGCCAAGTTGTCCAAATGTGAATGTTGGTTAAGTTAAGTAAGTTTTCTTGGCCATATTATTTCTGGTAGTGGTATTGCAGTAGACCCGTCGAAGGTTGATGCAGTATCGCAATGGGAGACTCCGAAGTCAGTTACAGAGATTAGAAGTTTCCTGGGTTTGGCAGGTTATTACCGCAGATTTATTGAAGGATTTTCGAAGTTGGCACTTCCATTGACTCAGTTGACCTGTAAAGGTAAAGCTTTTGTGTGGGATACTCAGTGTGAGAATAGTTTCAATGAGTTGAAGCAACGATTGACGACAGCTCCAATTTTAATTTTACCGAAACCAGATGAACCTTTTGTTGTTTATTGTGATGCGTCCAAGTTGGGCTTAGGAGGTGTGCTCATGCAAGATGGTAAAGTGGTAGCTTATGCTTCGAGGCAGATAAGAATCCATGAGCAAAATTATCCTACGCATGATTTGGAGTTGGCTGCTGTAGTTTTTGTGTTGAAAATTTGGAGACATTACTTGTACGGTTCCAGATTTGAGGTGTTTAGTGATCATAAAAGTTTGAAATATTTATTTGATAAAAAAGAATTGAATTTGAGGCAGAGAAGGTGGCTTGAGTTATTGAAGGACTATGATTTCAGTTTGAATTATCACCCAGGTAAAGCCAATGTGGTTGCCGATGCATTGAGTAGGAAGACATTGCATATGTCTGCTTTGATGATAAAAGAGTTTGAGTTGCTTGAGCAGCTTAGAGACTTGAGTCTAGTTTGTGAGTTGGCACCTCAGAGTGTCAAATTGGGTATGTTGAAAATCAATAATGATTTCTTGAACCATATCAAGGAAGCGCAGAAAGTTGATGTTAAGTTTGTAGACTTGATGGTTGCTAGTAATCAGACTGCAGATAGTGATTTCAAGTGGATGATCAAGGTGTGTTGAGATTCCAAGGCCGAGGTTGCATTCCTGATAATGATGAGTTGAAAAAGTTGATTTTGGAGGAAAGTCATAGAAGTAGCTTAAGTATTCATCCGGGAGCTACAAAGATGTATCATGACTTAAAGAAATTGTTTTGGTGGTCTGGATTGAAGCGTGATGTTGCACAATTTATTTTTGCTTGTTTGACTTGTCAGAAATCTAAAGTTAAACATCAGAAGCCTGCGGGATTGTTGACACCGTTAGATGTACCAGAGTGGAAGTGGGATATCATATCCATGGACTTTGTAACGAGTTTACCGAATACTCCGAGAGGGCATGATGCCATTTGGGTTGTTGTTGACAGGTTGACGAAGTCAGCACACTTTATTCCTATCAATATTAGTTATCCATTAGCACAGTTGGAGGAGATTTATATTCATAATAGTGAAGTTGCATGGTGTTCCATCGAGCATTGTGTCGGATAGAGATCCGAGGTTCACTTCGAGGTTTTGGAAGAGTTTACAAGAGGCGTTGGGTTCTAAACTGAGGATGAGTTCGGCTTATCATCCGCAAACAGATGGTCAGTCGGAGAGAACGATTCAAACGTTAGAGGATTTGTTGAGGGTGTGTGTACTTGAGCAATGTGGAGCTTGAGATTGTCATCTACCTTTGATAGAGTTCACGTACAACAACAGTTACCATTCGAGTATCGGTATGGCACCGTTCGAAGCTTTGTATGGTCGGAGGTGCAGAACCCCTTTGTGTTGGTTTGAGTCGGGAGAAAGAGTAGTGTTGGGACCAGAGTTAGTTCAGCAAACTACGGAAAAGGTCAAATTGATAAGAGAACAGATGAAAGCGTAGCAGAGTCGACAAAAGAGTTACCATGACAAGCAGAGAAAGGACCTTGAGTTTCATGAAGGAGACCATGTGTTCTTGAGAGTTACCCCTATGACAGGTGTAGGTCGTGCATTGAAGTCTAAGAAGTTGACTCCAAAGTTTATTGGTCCTTATCAGATATCTGAGAGAGTTTGAACGGTGGCTTATAGAGTTGGTTTAGCACCACATCATTCGAATTTGCATGATGTGTTTCATGTGTCGCAATTAGGAAGTATGTAGCGGATCTTTCGCATGTTATTCCAAGAGATGATGTGCAAGTTAGAGACAACCTTACGGTGGAGACTTTACCGTTGAGAATTGTCGCGTCATTTTTTCGGAGATCAAAGCTATTTGATTAGCGTTTGACTCACTAATTTATTTCACGACCGAACAATTTTTTTTTTAAAAAAAAAAGGGAAAAAAGTTCAAACCACCCCATTTTTGAAAAGATCTTGGGTTCGGGGGTTAGTTACATAAAGGGAAGGTATTAGCACTCTTTATGTCCGCAATACTCTACGGGAACCTCTTGGCTTTATTTAAATAATGTGCTATAACTTGCTTATTTTGGAAAAAAGGAATTTTAAATGATTAAAAAAAGGAAGACCTAATTATCTACATTTTATTGATTTGGAAGGACAAGTCCTTTGCCCACGCACTTGTGAGGGATCAAAATCACGTAGTTCGTGGTTAAAAAACTGACGTTCGATTGGTTGTGTGTTTTTTATTAGTTTGAAAAAGGTTTTAAAATGGAAAAGCCAAATGGCAAAATGAATTTGTTTGTATTTTTTATATTAAAGAAAAATGACTTGAAATATGATTAAATTGATTGAAGTTTGATTAAGGAAAGAAAATAAAAAAAATACGTCACTTGATTTAAGATCAAGGTTTATTTAAAAAAAATATTTTTGTGTTTTGTTTTTGTTGTTTTTGAATGATAAACTAACGGAGCATAAAAAAAATAAAAGCGTAGGGATCTTATGGCGGAGTTGAACCACCACAAGGACCGTTAACCTAAACTAGCAAGAGAGATAAAGGCATACACACACGCACGCACACATGCATCTAAGCTATTACAAAAAAAACCTATTATACATGCTATGGTCTGCGATGAAGAATAAATAAATTACATCAAGGCCTATTCTACATTCTAAATTATGTGCAAGGAACGAAAATAGATAGATTACATTAAAGCCTAATTACATTCTAAATGGATAATAAAATAAATGATGATAATTAAAGATGCTAAAAGTAAAATAAAAATGTAACATGAATTAAAATGAGATGCAATGGAATAAATACAATGAAACTAAAATGCATGAACAATGGACAAAACTAGAACGAAATAAATGAGAAAGTGCATGCAGGGGGGTGCAGGCAGTAAGAAGGGGGTATGCAGTAAGTAAAATGGAAATTGAAACTGGGCTTAGTGCAAAAGGGACTGAACCGGGTTGGTTCGGAAGTTGGGTTGATTGGGTTAGAGAAACGAGTTTTGGGTCAGGACAGAATTGATTCCGGCCGTTAGATAAATCATACGGCTTAGAGTTAATCATAGGATGGGGTAACACAAACTATCAGATTCAGATCAAAAGGACAAGGGAGCGTGGGTGCACGCCGATGTGGTGCACCACCACATACAGGAATGGAGCGATATATATATAGGGGTTATGGACAGAATTCATTCATTCCTCTCATTGTTTTCTCTCTCTTCAATCCTTTCCTTCTCTCGGTTCTCTGTCTATTCTCTACAATCTTCATCTTCTCCCTCAAGAACATTCATCCCAACCTAGTTTCCGGTGACAGGTGAGAGGGTTTCCGGCGGCTGCTGGCCGGCTGATGCGGCGGCGCCACCGCGTCGGAACCCTAAATCAAATTTTTTTTTTTAGAATTTTCTTCTTCTAATCTCTTCTACTCCTTCTTCTTATTCTATTTCTATTATCAAAAGTTTCAAAGTCTTAATCAACAGTCTTAAATCTACGTTTTAAGTAAGAAGAAACTACCTTTTGATGAAACTGATGGATTGATTCGGCTTTGGATGAATCTGTGTTGTTCCTTTACTACGTTCACTTTGCTCGGTACAGTCTTGGATTCGCCTTTTTTGAATTCGTGATCTGATTCGCCTTTGCTGTGTGTGATCGGTTTGGATGTTGAACTTCTGGATGTCTCCGTCTCTGCAGGTCCTTTTTGCGTATCTCTCTGCAATTTTCTTTGTGTGTTTTTTTTGTTGTGTGCAGGTGTATTTATAGTGCAGGAATCCTGGGTTAAGGTTGGTTGGAGAAGTGCAGAAAGCCAGTAACTTGGGGAGGAAAGAAAGGAAACGCGTTTGCTGGATTGGGATGAAAGTATTCAATGCGTCCTTGATGTGCAACAGGCTGGGTGGATTGACAACGTTTTGGATCAGGACCATTTGGAATTTCTGGACTTGGACGGTTTTTTGGACTCAATACTTAAAAAATAAATAAAATAATAAAAATAATAAAAAATAAAAGATAAACCAAGGATAAACACATACATATATTTTTTGACTTTATCTTCTATTTAATAAGTAAATAAAAAAACGGATTTATCTAAAAAGGAAAATGACAAATGAATTTAAAGAAATAATGACTAAATTAAAAACTAAAACTAAAATTAATTAATTAATAAATAAAAAAAAAGAAATTAAAAGATGGAAATAAAGACGAAAAAAGAATAAAAATGATAGAGAGAAGAGGGCCCGACTCAGAACCAACATATGAGGTATTTTAAAATACCTCTCTGCCGAAATTTTCGCTGAAAATCAGAGATTGATCAGGATCGAAGGACACGTGTCGGTGTATGAACGTAGGATCCTTAGGTCAAAAATTGGGGTATGACAGATGCCCCTATTTAAGCTTCTTTGTCCGAAGATTTGAAGATGAAATCTTTGATTCGATCGGACTGAAGAGCCTTAAATACAAAGTACGCCAATTTTGGACCTAAGATGCTTTGAATGCTCGTGATGCAAGTATGAATGCAGGATGATAAAGATGACGTGACTGGAATGAGAAACAACAATGGGATACCCAAATTTGTTGAAAAATGGGATCCGACTCCGCTAGGGGGAATGTAGTTTCACTGGGGAAAATGACCGTCTACTATCGTATTGATTGAGAGCGGTAGCTTTAATGAAGACGAAACTTTTTAGTGACAACTCTTGACCAAACGCACTGGGGATGACACTGGAGGAAGTAAAATGTGATTTCAAATTGTTCATTGGTCGGGACTAACCGTTTGAAACATGACAAAATGTAAACTCAAGCGGTCCGTTGTTTAGTACTACAGCTTGGAACAAGATAAAAAGTAGACTTAAGCGGTCCGTTGTTTAGGACTGACAGCTTGGAACAAGATAAAAAGTAGACTCAAGCGGTCCGTTGTTTAGGACTGGCAGCTCGAAATAAGATAAAAGTAGACTCAAGCGGTCCGTTGTTTAGGACTGGCAGCTTGGAACAAGATAAAAAGTAGACTCAAGCGGTCCGTTGGTTAGGATTGGCAGCTCGAAATAAGATAAAAGGTAAAGTCAAGCGGTCTGTTGTTTAGGACTGGCAGCTCGAAACAAGATAAAAGGTAAACTCAAGCGGTCCGTTGTTTGGTACTGGCAGCTTGAAACAAGATAAAAATGTAAACTCAAGCGGTTCGTTGTTTAGGAATGACAACTTGAAACAAGACAAAAAGGAAACTCAAACGGTCCGTTGTTTAGGACTAACAGCTTGAAACATGATACAAGGTAAAGTCAAGCGGTCCGTTGTTTGGGACTGGCAGCTTGAAACAAGATAAAAGGTAAACTCAAGCGGTCCGTTGTTTAGGACTGGCAGCTTGGAACAAGACAAAAAGGAAACTCAAGCGGTCCGTTGTTTAGGACTGGCAGCTTGAAACAATTGAAGACTGAAACGAAAAGATACGACCAAACACTGGGTGACTGATGCAACCATGTATGAATTGATATTATGTATATGTTGTGTATGAATATGTGAAAGTATTAATGTATGTATGTATGAATGCATGAATGTAAGTCGTATGACGGTATGAATCGTATATGACAGATAACTCGATGAAACGAGACAAAATAGGTAAGATGGGAGATGGACTGACATCGCAGCACAAACACTCGACAAAATTCCTTGGAGATGATATTATTGTGAAAAAAATTGAGCCATTGACGGGGTGAAGCCTGGCTCAAGGTGGCAATTGATGCTTCCTTAGGATAGAGCCTATTGTTAACCAAAAGTCTGGAAGAAATCGCCATTTGTAAACCGACGCAGAAATCTCTTCCATTGACACACTTTAGTTGTCGTGCCCCTTTTTTTGAATTTTTTTTTTGAATCCCTAACTTTTGCATGGATTGCCCTTTCGGGTTTTCAATCCACCGGGAGTATATTCCTTTTTTATGCCCCTAATTTTTGCCTGGACCGCCCTTTCGGGTTTTCAATCCACCGGGACGCTCTCTATTGCCTAAGACGCCTTTTAAGGTTTTAGCGAGCTCAATTTTTTTTTTTGTGAAGGCTTCCCACAGTGTCTAGCCATGCTTGTTTAGTAGGATTTAACCACCCTTGAGGAGAATGTGGATGCGCACTTCTTTTACTCTTGAGCCCTACAATGCACTTATTCGTTTATGCTTTCTTTAAGAGATGTGAAAAAAGTTTTAAGAATTTTGCTTCAAAATATTATCATCAAGGAAATAGAAGAAATTTTGGAAAAACGAAATAAATGAGAATTCCAAGTAAAAGGGTGAAGGCTCAAATTTTATTGATTGAATGGTGGCCTTCCAATGGCGCGACTCCATAGATCTTTACAAAATTTTGAAAAATGGTAATTTAAAATGGAGAGGTACTTTGATCTTCATAACCCTATCCTCCCTAACAACTTTGAATTCTGCTGCTTTTGACGCTTCAGATTGGAGATTCTTTGATAGCAGGTATGTCCCAAGTGGGTGTGCCAGATCGGATGCAGTTACTTTGTCTTTCTTTTAATCCTTAACTTTTGCATAGACCGCCCTTTCGGGTTTTCAGCCTATCAGGATAATGATTTTCTGTTTATTGTCTCTAATTTTTGCCTGGACCGCCCTTTCGGGTTTTCAGTCCACCGAGACACTCATTTTTTCCTAAGCCGCCCTTTTCGGGTTTTCGACTTACCGAGCTGTTCTTATAATTTTTAGACAAAGTATTTCTTGACTGCATCCGTGTTTATAGTACGTGGAAGTTCTTCACCATCCATGGTTTGAAGAGTCATGACACCACCGGAGAAGGCTCTTTTGACAACATACGGACCTTCATAGTTAGGCGTCCACTTGCCCCTGGAGTCTGGTTGGAACGTAAAAATCTTTTTGAGCACGAGATCACCTTCTTTGAATTCACGGGGATGAACTTTCTTGTCAAAATCCTGCTTCATCCTCTTTTGATATAGTTGACCATGACATAGGGCAGTTATGCGCTTTTCCTCAATCAGACTCAATTGATCATATCTACTTTGAACCCATTCAGCTCCTGCCAACTCAGCTTCCATCAGAACCCTCATTGAAGGAATCTCAACTTCTACGGGGAGTACATCCTCCATACCATATACCAAAGAGAAAGGAGTTGCCCCTGTTGACGTGCGTACAGAAGTACGATATCCGTGTAATGCAAAGGGAAGCATCTCATGCCAATCTTTATAAGTCACCACCATCTTCTGGACGATCTTCTTTATGTTCTTATTTGCAGCTTCGACAGCACCATTCATCTGAGGTCTGTAAGGCGAAGAATTATGATGTTCAATCTTGAAATCGTCACATAACTCTTTCATCATCTTGTTGTTCAGATTCGTCCCATTGTCTGAAATGATCCGGTTAGGGACACCGTAGCGGCAGATAATATGATTCTTGATAAACTTGACCACTACTTGCTTAGTCACATTAGCATAGGATGCAGCTTCAACCCACTTGGTGAAATAGTCAATAGCCACTAGAATGAAGCGGTGCCCGTTTGACGCTTTTGGTTCAATCCTTCCAATCTTGTCAATGCCCCACATAGAGAAAGGCCACGAGGACGAAAGAACATTGAGCGCAGTTGGTGGCACATGAATCTTATTGGCATAGATATGACACTTATGACATTTTTTAGCGTGCTTGTAACAATCAGCTTCCATCGTCATCCAGTAATAACCCGCTCTCAATAACTTCTTAGCCATTGCATGCCCTCTTGAATGAGTTCCGAAGGAGCCTTCATGTATTTCATGCATTAATAAATCAGCTTCGTGCTTGTCCACACATCTGAGCAACACCATGTCAAAGTTTCTTTTATACAAAACGTCCCCGTTCAGGAAGAAATTGCCAGACAGTCTTCTTAGAGTCTTCTTTTCTTTATTGGAAGCTCCGAGTGGATACTCTTGACTTTAAAGGAAACACTTGATATCATGGAACCATGGTTTGTCATCAACAACTTCTTCAGTATCAAATACATGAGCAGGTCTCTCAAGACGTCTGATACGGATCAATGGCACTTCCTTCCAACGATTTACTTGGTACATTGAAGACAAGGTAGCTAGAGCATCTTCCATCTGGTTCTCATCACGAGGAATGTGATGTAACTCGACTTTGTTGAAGAAGGTCAGTAATTGTCTTGCATAGTCTTTGTAGGGAACCAAGCCGGGGTGACGAGTTTCCCATTCTCCTGCGATTTGATTGTTACGAGAGCTGAGTCACCATAAATGTCGAGGATCTTGATTCTCAGATCAATGGCTTCTTCGAGACCCATAATACATGCTTTGTACTCTGCCATGTTGTTTGTACAGTCAAATGTCAGCCTGGCAGTGAAGGGGATATGAGCACCCTTAGGAGTAATGATGATTGCCCCAATTCCACTACCGTACACATTAACAGCTCCATCGAATATGAGACCCCATCTTAATTCAGGATCTGGGCCTTCATCTTCAGATACATAATCTCTTCATCAGGAAAGTCGAACTTGATGGGTTGATAATCCTCAACTGGTTGGTGAGCCAAATGATCTGCAATGATACTCCCTTTGATTGCTTTCTGGGTACGGTACTCGATGTCATATTCAGATAGCAACATCTGCCACCAGGAGATCCTTCCTGTTACTGCGGCCTTCTCAAAGATGTACTTGATCGGATCCATTTTAGAAATCAACCAAGTATTATGATTAATCATATAGTAACGAAGGCATTTGGCAGCCCAAGCTAGAGCACAACAAGTCTTTTCAAGCATGGAATATCGACTCACAATCAGTAAACTTCTTGCTCAAGTAATAAATAGCATGCTCCTTTCTTCCAGTTTCATCTTGTTGCCCGAGCACACAACCCATAGAATCTTCTAACACAGTCAGGTACATGATCAGTGGTCTTCCTTCAACTGGAGGGATAAGAATTGGAGGTTCTAGCAAATACTCTTTGATGTTGTCAAAGGCTTTCTGGCACTCTTCTGTCCACACAATACCTTGCTCATTGTGGAGTAGCTTGAATATCGGCCCACATGTTGCAGTCATATGAGAAATAAAACGGGAGATGTAGTTCAGTCGTCCGAGAAACCCTCTTACTTGTTTTTCTGTTTGTGGAGCGGACATCTCTCTGATATCTCTGACCTTGTCGGGATCTACTTCAATACCTTTCTGGTTGACAATGAAGCCTAAAAGCTTTCCGGATCTGACACCAAAGGTGCACTTGTTAGGATTCAGACGGAGTTGGTACTTTCTCAGTTGTTGGAACATCTTCAGCAAATACTCGACATGCTCATCTTTAGTACCTGACTTGAAAATCATATCATCCACATAAACCTCGATCTCTTTGTGCATCATATCGTGGAAAAGAGTAGTCATACCTCTCTGATAAGTAGCGCCTGCATTTATTAACCCGAACGGCATTACTCTGTAACAGAAAGTGCCCCAAGGTGTAATGAAAGATGTCTTCTCTCTATCTTCGGGTGCCATCTTGATCTGATTGTAACCGGAGAAACCATCGATGAAGGAGAAAACTTTGGACTTTGTCGTGTTGTCAACTAATACATCAATGTGAGGCAGTGGAAAATCATCTTTGTGACTAGCTTTGTTCAAATCACGGTAATCAACACACATTCTGACTTTACCATCCTTCTTCGGGACAGGCACAATGTTGGCAAGCCACTGCGGGTATTCTGATGTGACAAGGAAACCTGCATCAATCTGTTTCTGTACTTCTTCTTTAATCTTGAGGGCCATATCAGGACGGGCTCTTCTCAACTTCTGCTTGACTGGCGGGCATTCAGGCTTTAGCGGCAAACGGTGCACCACAATATCCGTATCCAGACCCGACATATCGGTGTACGACCAAGCAAATATATCAACATATTCTTTGAGAAGTTCTATTACTCGCTTCTCGACACTTGCTTCAAGTGATGCCCCAATCTTGATCTCCTTCTTGTCTTCTTCAGTACCCAAGTTGATCACCTCTATTGCTTCCCCATAAGGCTGAATGGCCTTTCTCTCTCGTTCAAGTAGCCGAGAGATTTCGTCGGGAATCTCTTCATTCTCTTCTTCTTCCGCCTCATACACAGGGGATTCAAAGTTGGGAGAGATCATAGGGGTATGTTGTTCAAAGGGTTCATTGATGTTTAATCTGCACATATGATTGATGATTTTAGAAAATAAGTAAATGCAGATTTTTCGAAGGTGATTATATTTTTGGTTTTTTGTATTACCATTTTTCAGAAAAAAAACACAAAAGAAAAATAAAACAAAAGTCGGGAACAAAACCACATTTTTATTTGATTGATGATAATTCCTTGAAGCAAAGGGCCCTAGATAGATTCACTTTCGCTTGGGGCGGGGCGAAAGGATTTTTTTGAAAAAAAGCATAAAAACAAACAAATGCATTACTTGGACAAGTGAGCAACAAAAGGAACATCTACAGCAACCCAATTGTGGCTAGTCCCTCCGTGATTCACGAAGCTTTGTGGTATCCCCTCAGGATTGTCTTCAATGACAGCATTGGCTTCTGATAGGGCATTAATAAAGCTCGCACTGTGGAAAGTACCTTTTGTTGGCACGACGATGTTCCAGGGCAAATCAGCTGACGGGGAGAAACCCAGTCCTTCTCGATGCTTATTCTCTGGCAATTCTATCAACTTTCCCCAGCTTGTAGACCCTTCAGCTTGTATCACATTCTGAGCATCTTTTAGAGAGGAAATAGATGCCCCACTTTTCTTGGTATTCTCTTCTTCCACAGCAAGTCCTTGGAATGATGTCCCCTCAACACTGTCAGCCCCGATGAAAGAAAAAGACGATAAATGGCTCACTAACAAAGCTTCCTCGTCGTTCAGCATTACCAGCTTCCCATTCTGCGCAAATTTTAACTTCTGATGCAATGTAGAGGTTACTGCCCCAACTTCATGAATCCAAGGTCGGCCCAGTAGACAACTGTACGATGCCTGGATGTCCATCACTTGAAAGGTAATTTGGAAAACATGCGGCCCAATTGTAATAGGCAAATCCACCACCCCATGAACAGTCTTCCTTGAACCATCAAAAGCTTTCACCATTACATCACTTCGTCTCAAAGGTGTACCCTTGTAAGAAAGTTGATCATAAGTTGTTTTGGCCATTACATTTAAGGACGACCCAGTATCTACTAGCACATTTGACAAAGCATCGGTCTTGCAGTTCACAGATATATGGAGAGCCAGATTATGGTTTCTTACTTCTTTTGAGAGCTCTTCATCACTGAAACTCAGATTGTTGCATGTGGTGATATTCCCTACTATTCCTCCGAATTGATCAACAATTACATCATAGTCTACGAAAGCTTGTTCCAAGACCTTCATCAAAGCTTCCTTATGAGCATCAAAATTCACCAGTAAAGACATTATGGATATTTTCGACGGAGTCTGCATCAGTTGATCAACCACCTTGTACTTGCTCTTCCTTATTAGCTTGAGAATCTCATCAATATCAGAATTTGCGCTGGTCCCACCAGACTGACCCGCATCTTTGACTGTACTGGAATCTTTGGCCCGAGTCTCCTCAATTGTCGGAGTACTCGCTTTCTTCGGGAACACTATAGGAATAACACGCCCGTTTCTCAGCACTCTACTGTCTCCAGCAATATTTCCCACAGAAGGCAAAGGTGGTATTTGAACTTCACGATCACCTTCCATCATAGTGGCATTGTACTTGTAAGGAATGGCCTTCTCAGAAGCATAAGGTATCGGACCAGGTAAACAGATTACTAAAGGAGCAGCAGCTGACTTCCGACTGTCGTAGAATATCTCCAAAGGCCCCTCAGGAGTTATAACACATACATCATCACACTTTTTTCAACAATAAGTTCTCCTCGGTCTAAAAGTCCTTGGATATCATCCTTTACTTTCTGACAACCCCAGGGATTTAGAAAGCACACCTCGCAGACATCATGATCATGTTTGAAGAGGTTCACTTCGCATAACTTTGCATGTAATGGGACCAAAGGCGTCCGGATACACTGAACATCGAGGATAAGGTGAGTCTTTTGGCAACCTTCGACCATGTTGACAGCAGCAGCACCATGATTTGGGAATGGATTGGTTTGGACATTCGGTGCTGAGTCTGTGAAGGTTATCTTTTGGCTTAATTGCATGTTTGGTCCCTTATGTTTATTTTAGTTTTCAAGTTGGTCCGTTACGTTTTGAAAGTTTCAAGTTGGTGCCTTACGTTTTAAAAGTTTTCAAGTTGGTCCCTTACGTTTTGAAAGTTTCAAGTTGGTCCCTTATGTTTATTTTAGTTTTCAAGTTGGTCCCTTATGTTTATTTTAGTTTTCAAGTCGGTCCAAAACATAAGGGACCAACTTGAAAACTAAAATAAACACAAGGGACCAACTTGAAAACTAAAATAAACATAAGGGACCAACTTGAAAACTAAAATAAACATAAGGGACTAACTTGAAACTTTCAAAACGTAAGGGACCAACTTGAAAACTAAAATAAACGTATGGGACCAACTTGAAACTTTCAAAACATAAGGGACCAACTTGAAAACCAAAATAAACATAAGGGACCAAACATGCAATTAAGCCTTATCTTTTTGTCATTGATCAGCTTCTGGACTGCATTCTTCAAGGCATAATAGTTTTTCGTATCATGACCTGGGGACCCTTGATGAAAAGCACAAGTCTGGTCAGGTTTATACCATGCTGGCGGTTTCTCTGGCACTGGAAGATGTGCTCTAAGTTGAACCAAATTCTTTCTGAGCAATCCTGGGAGTAACTCTGCATACGTCACTAGAATTTGGTCAATTTGCTATCTGGTATTTTGTGGTCGAGGCTGTTGTTGATATGGTTATTGAGGGTATTGTTGGTATGGTCGTTGAGGATATTGTTGGTATGATGGTTGGGGATATTGTTGTGGAGGATATTGTGGGAATTGAGGTTGTTGTGGGAATTGAGGATGGTGAGGATGTTGTGGGAATTGAGGTTGTTGTGGATATTGTGGGAATTGAGGTTGGCCATTTGGTGGTTGGATGTTATTGGCAGCAGGTGTGATGGTAGCAACGTGTTGATAGGCTGAATAATTTTGTTGAGGCCTCCCATGAGCCACCATACTGACCTCTTGTTCTTTCTTTTTCGGGAGGTGGTTCCCAGATTTCTTGGTTCCACTTGCAGATGTTCCTTCTTTTACTAAACGTCCTTCTCGGACTCCTTCTTCCAACCATACACCTATAACAACCATCTCAGCAAAGTTCTTGGGCGTACTTCCGACCATATTCACGTAATAGAACTAATTGAGAGTTTTTAAGAAGAGCTTGGTCATCTCATTCTCTTCTATGCGCGGGCTGACTTGGGCAGCGGTATCTCTCCACCGCTGGGCATACTCTTTGAATATTTCTTTGTCTCCCTGAGTCATAGCCTGAAAATCACTTCGGTCTGGGGCCATATCCACATTGTAACTGTATCGTTCTACAAAAGCATCACACAGATCACGGAAAGTTTGAATCTTTGTTTTGTCCAGATTCATGTACCACTTTGAGGCAGGACTAGCCAAACTTTCTTGAAAGAAATAGATAAGGACCTTGTCGTCCTTGGCATATGCCGACATCCTTCTTACATACATTGTCAGATGCTCCTCAGGGCATGAGTTCCCTTTATACTTCTCGAAATCTGGGACCTTGAATTTCTGGGGAACTTGGACGTCCGGCACCAAACAGAGATCGTAAGCGGTTTTCCCAAACATTTTCTTTCCATGGAGGGCTCTCATATCTCGCTGAATTTCATCATATTTTTGTTGTAAGTCATTAACTCTATCATAGGTGATAGACCAAACCGCAAGTGCACGGTCTATCGAAGTAATAGTAGTAAGAGAGTATCGTTCCGCTAGGGAGTTATGAATTTAATTAGCTTTAAATAACGATTAGATGACAGTTTTGAAAATAAAGTTTGGATTTTTATGTATAAGAAAATAACAATAATGAAATAAAAGAGTCTTGGAATTATTGGTTCGTCATAATAACAAACCCTTCACTAGCCAAGACTTTAACTTTTAATTTCATGGTTTACACCTTAATTTCTAAAGACCGGTTTCCCTTTAGCCCCTCACCTTTCCGATAAAAGTTCGATGAGAGTTTACTCGTAGTAACCAAGCCTATTTCGCTGACTTGATTACTAGAAGAAGCTTATAAGGATTGAAACTACACATGTCTCAATAATTGCAAAGACTATTTCGCTGCCTTTGCAATTATTGTCTAGATTCACTTGTTCCAATATCAAAGCTCCGCTTTCGCATTATGAATTGATATTTGGGTTGATGGATTAACAATTATCAAACCCTCCACTTTCGCTTCTACAGTTTGATAATGGTTAATTCATGTTAAAACGGTGAATCTAAATTAGAAATTACGGTTACATGAAATTAGGGTTAAAGCTTGGTTCGATTAGGATTATGTCATTAGACTTATCCAACAATCCCAAGACAAGAAGAAGTCTACTCACTAACGTTCATTGTAGACATAGAGAAGAAGGAGAAGAAGAAGAATATAAAATAAAGTAAAAGTGAACTTTTATTCCAAGAACAAAAGATGATTGTTTATGATGGAGTGCTACTCTATTTATAGCTTACAATTGACTTAAAATCTAAGCAACTATAAGGGCTAATCAGTAAAACTACAACAGAGTAACTTGGGCCCGAAGAAAAAGCAGCAAAAGGGGCTCTGGAGGGTGGCACGGCCGTGCCACATGTTGGCACGGGCCGTGCCAAGCTTCTGACTTGTGGGAGACATATTTTTGTCTCCATATCTTTGTATTTTTGCACTGTATTTGCTCCAGTCCTCTTTCTTTTGCTCCAAGACACCTTCCACCATATATTCGTTTCTTAAATAAAATAAAATGCAATTTAAAGTAAAAGATTCAAAAAGGAAATAAATTTGCAAATAAAATAAAATCAAATCTAAATAAAACTAAACTAAATAATGCATTAAAATAGACTAAATTATGACTCATCAAACTCCCCCACACTTGAATCTTTGCTTGTCCTCAAGCAAAAGGCAATAGACATAGTAGCAATAAGAAAGATTAATTATGGCAATGCAATTGAAAACAACATGTCTCTTTGAAGGTTTTGTTTCAAGTACACTAATCACAATTTCAAACATTCCTCGTGAACCTATTCAACCCAACATCAAGTCTTAAGTGAGTGAGTGTGTGTGTGCAGTCCAACCTTTTTTCTTGCTCCTGTATAAGACAGATATTATGAGGAACGGGTTCTATCCTTAATGCTAAAGTAACCGAGAAAAGTCCTTTCTTTATTTCATATAAGAGTGATGGGAATTTAGTTAAAATTAAATTAAATTAACAATTTAAGCACAAAGGGGCTGCAGGTGTTTAGGGGCTATCTATCCTCATAGGAAGTCTTTTTGGATGTAATTGTCCTTTCCCCCTAGATTCAAAATCACCCTAAGCAGTGCTGCAAAATTTTTATCTCATCTCCGCGTAGGAAGTCTTTTTGGATGTAATTGTCCTTTCCTCCTAGCATTGATGGATTTATTTTCCTCATTTGAGGGATATAGAACTTAAGTTCAAATTAGGGAGTCACCACCACAATTAGGAATTTAGGGATTGTTCTTTCCCCAACATGTTGATGCCATTCTCCCGCCCCATTTTAATTTTAACAATTAAGAGAATATAATAAGGCACAATTGATTATTTTCCCACACAAACTTATACTACTTTTACTATAAAGACTTTTAAGGGTCTAAGTTAACACTAAAGATAGAACGTGCTCCTTAAAATACCTACTCATACATTTACTCAAAGATTGCAACCGGGTGCTTTTCTCATTGGAGAATTTTCACAATAAAACATGATGTGGGTATAACAAGAACACTAAAAACACAAGAAATCACTTTCATGTACAAGAAACAACCTTTTAAGAAGAGACAAAACAAAAAAATTTATGTCATGATTTTACATTAAAAACAAGCTACTTAATCATGCCTTTCGCTATAAAAACAAAACAAAAGAATAAAGTTCAAGGGAGTTTGGAACACTACAACTCTAGACACTTTATTTGGCCCCCCCACACTTAGGGGAAGAATTGTCCTCAATGATTCAAAGAAAAGGAAATTAAAAGAGAAGAAGAAGTAGAGGAAGAAGAAGAAGAAGAAGAAGGAGTAGAAGAAAGAGTAGGAGAAGGAGAAAAGAGAGAAGGGAAGACAGGAAGAGGAAAGCTCACAATTGTGCATTGAGGTCCATAAGGAGGACCTTAGAGGTGAAGGTGTTGCATCATCCGTCGGAGCATTTCATTATTTTCTTCATTGATGCGGTTGCCCCTTTGGACTTCATTTCTAAGTCCGGAGATTTCAACACCTTGCCTTTGTTGCTCGGTGCTCATCCTTTCAACTTCATTGTGTATTCATGCCCATCTTTGACCCTCATTTAGATTATCGGTGTCATGGCCATGGTGCTCCTCTTGGTGCAAGTTAGCACTTCCCCCCTCATGGTGTAAGTTAGCACCTTCTCCTTCATCATAATCTTGCTCACCAAGAACCTGCACATCATACAACAAATTTGCTTCCACCTCGGTGGTAGTCCGAGATGGGTTAGGAAGTAAAAACATGATTGGCACAATTAGCTTGAGTTTGTGATGGAGGGGTGGACGAGGTTTAATGAAATTCATAGCGATGAGGGTGTCTATGTTAACCCTATTGTTTCCCTCAATTTGTTTGATTCCTTCATCCTCACTCACTCTAAAACACCTAGCTATGTATCGGTTCTAGTGTTTCCTAGCTCGGTTCTACCCCAACTAGTGCAAGCCATTACCCTTTGAAGGTACCTAAGTATGGGGTTGTGAATGTTGCTAGCTTTATTGGCTCTAGTGACAAAGGAGCTAAGGCCGGTGATACGTTCCCAAAAGACAGCTGGTTGATAGTTAACCGGCTTAAGGCTAGGATCCCAAGAATCATGGATATACCCCTCGTTTGCAAAACCTAAGGCATCACAAAAGTGCTGAAGAGACATGTCATAATTAGTATTCATTAGCCTAAAGGAAACTTAATGGTTAAGGTTATCAAAATTCAACTTATCTTTGGTAAAAACAATTGAGCTCAAAAATTCATAAGTGAAATTCTCATAACCCCTCATAGGTTCTAACATATCAGTTCAACCTAGCCTTCCTATCAGCCTATAAACATAATCTCTAAGCTCTAGCATATTCAAAGTATGAGAATCAGGATATCTAGAAGGATGCAAGGGTTTAGAGATTAGAATTTTATACCTATCCCTTTGCTTGTTGTCTTTGAACTGGATTCCATGATTCTTGACTTGTGCTTGCCTCTTTGGAGGAGGTCCTCCGGAAGATCTTACTGGTTCCTTATCACTTCTTCTTGAAGCCATTGACCTTAGGTTGAATTTTGTGTGGATTGGTTGAAGGTTTAGGGTTTGGGAAGAATTTTGGTGAAGAAGATTGGTTTAGGGTTGGGGTTGATTTTTGAGTAAGGTTTATGAGTTTGGTGGTGGAGATTGGTGATGAATTTGTTGGTTTTTTGGGTTATGTTTATGAGAATAGGGTTTTGGTGAATTATGGGTTTGGGTGGATGAAAGTTGTTTTTGATTGGTGGTATGTGTTTGGAATGAAGTTTGTGATTGATTTGTGGAAAGAATTGAGTGGATTGGTTAAGTTTTGAGGGAGATATGAAGGTTTGAAGTTTTGATAGTTATGGAGGCTTTAGAGAGATGGTGGAAGGTAGAGAGAGGTTTGTGTTTGGGAATGAATGAAGAAGAAGAGAAAAATTGAGGTTATACCACACTAGAGGTCGGGCACGGCCGTGCCAACCTTGGCACGGGCCGTGCCAACATTCTGGACTTTGGCATGGTTTTTGGCTTCAAACTCTGGCACGGCCGTGCCAACCTTAGCACGGGCCTTGCCAACCTTCTGGTCACAGGGCTTCAAAATTTTTCAGTTTTTCCTGAATCACGCTCGGACAATTACCTACAAAACACTTAAAACAAAGAAAAATAAACAAAACAAAAGCAATTAAATGCGTGGGTTGCCTCCCACGAAGCGCTCATTTAAAGTCATTAGCTTGACGGTTAGAAAGTGGTTTAGCTATCCTATACCCAATCTCTCACTAAGGGATAATGGCAACAAACTAACGTTCTCTCCCAAATCACACATGACTTTCTCAAATGTTTTAGATCCTATGACACAAGGTATGGAAAATCTCTCTGGATCCTTAAGTTTAGGTGGCAATTTATTTGGAAGTATTTCAATAAAATTTCTAAACTGCTCATCTAACTTGGATTTAGCAAACTCTTGTGTTAAAGGAATTTTAGGCTCATGAGATGGTGAAACAAATGGCTTGTCATTCTCTCCTATAGCTTTCTCACTTTGAGGCTCATCACTTCCTATCTTTCCTTCATTGTTCTTAATTTTCACAACGGTGTCCTTTAATTGGTTACCATCCCTAAAAATAATAACACTTATATGGTCTTTGGGGTTGGTTTCGGTTTGCCCTAAAAGGACTTCGGAGGTTTGAGAGGGAGTAGCCACCTGTTGGGGCACTTGAGAAGTCTGAGTCTCTATCATCTTACTGTGAGTAACTATGGAGTCTACGTTCGATGTACGTTTGGCAAGAGAGTCTTTCAAAAATTCAGTTTGGTTTTTAAGCTCTTGGAGCAGCTCAGATTGATTTATAAGAAAATTTTCTAAAAAAAGTTCCAAGCTGAATTTTTGAGGGACTCTTTGGTTGTTTGCATAACTGGGTGGTGTTGTTTGTTGTCCAAAAAGATTTTGAGGGTTTTGAAAAAAAATTTGGTTGTTTTTAAACCCTTGATTATATTGAGCATAGTTTACTTGCTCAGGACTTCTAACAACACTACCTAGTTGGCAATCAATGCCAATATGGCCAAATACACCACAAACTTCACAAAGAGGTGATACAGGGGCAGGTGTGACAGCACTAGTATTTATTTTATCAAATTTTTGTGTGAGTGCGTCAACCTTAGCAGCTAGATGATCAAGGGAAGAATTTTCATACATACCCACCTCTTTTTTAGAGGGTGAAGGAGCAACATTAGTGGTGTCCCTTCCGTAGGTCCACTGATAGTGGTTTTGTGTCATGTCCTCGATCAAAGCATATGCTTCTGTGTATGTTTTGTTCATCAAAGCTCCACCTGCAGCTGCATCAACATAAATTTTTGTGGGATACAAAAGACCATTATAAAAAGAGTGAAAAATAAGCCAGTTCTCTAACCATGATGGGGACAAAGACTAAGCATTTCTTTGAAACGTTCCCACGCATCGTAAAGAGATTCTCCATCTTTTTGATTGAATTGTATGATTTGATTCCTTAATTGAACAGTTTTAGAATATGGAAAGAATCGAGCAAGAAAAGCTTGTTTTAATTGATTCCATGAAGTGATAGAACCAAATTCCAATGAATGAAACCAAGCACTAGCTTTACCCCCTAAGGAAAAAGGAAAGATGTGCAGCCTTACGGCCTCTTAGTTTGCATTCAAGGTTCCACTGAGTCTTAAAAAGGTTGGAATATGAAAATTCGGATCCTCAGTGGGTGATCCGAAAAATTGATTTTGCTGCACTAAGTGAATAAGTGCAGGTTCTATTTCAAAATTGTCCTCAACCATTGGGTACACAATAACATCGTATGACTCATTTGAAGATGGGATTGCATACTCTTTGAGAGTGCGTTCCTTAGCCATATCGTTATTATCTTCCCAAGAAGTTAAAGGCAAAAGAAGAAATAGAAAAGGAAAGAAATAAATAAAATAAAATAAAATAAAGAAAAAGATTTTTTTTTATATAAAATAAAATAGAATAAGGAAAAAGATTTTTTTTTCAGTCTAATCCTAAAAAAAATTAATCAAACTGCAATAACTCCCCGGCAACGGCGCAAAAAACTTGATAGACCAAACCACAAGTGCACGGTCTATCGAAGTAATAGTAGTAAGAGAGTATCGTTCCCCTAGGGAGTTATGAATTTAATTAGCTTTAAATAACGATTAGATGACAGTTTTAAAAATAAAGTTTGGATTTTTATGTATAAGAAAATAACAATAATGAAATAAAAGAGTCTTGGAATTATTGGTTCGTCATAATAACAAACCCTTCACTAGCCAAGACTTTAACTTTTAATTTCATGGTTTACACCTTAATTTATAAAGACCGGTTTCCCTTTAGCCCCTCACCTTTCCGATAAAAGTCCGGTGAGAGTTTACTCCTAGTAACCAAGCCTATTTCGCTGACTTGATTACTAGAAGAAGCTTATAAGGATTGAAACTACACATGTCTCAATAATTGCAAAGACTATTTCGCTGCCTTTGCAATTATTGTCTAGATTCACTTGTTCCAATATCAAAGCTCCGCTTTCGCATTATGAATTGATATTTGGGATGATGGATTAACAATTATCAAACCCTCCACTTTCGCTTCTACAGTTTGATAATGGTTAATTCATGTTAAAACGGTGAATCTAAATTAGAAATTACGGTTACATGAAATTAGGGTTAAAGCTTGGTTCGATTAGGATTATGTCATTAGACTTATCCAACAATCCCAAGACAAGAAGAAGTCTACTCACTAACGTTCATTGTAGACATAGAGAAGAAGGAGAAGAAGAAGAATATAAAATAAAGTAAAAGTGAACTTTTATTCCAAGAACAAAAGATGATTGTTTATGATGGAGTGCTACTCTATTTATAGCTTACAATTGACTTAAAATCTAAGCAACTATAAGGGATAATCAGTAAAACTACAACAGAGTAACTTGGGCCCGAAGAAAAAGCAGCAAAAGGGGCTCTGGAGGGTGGCACGGCCGTGCCACATGTTGGCACGGGCCGTGCCAAGCTTCTGACTTGTGGGAGACATATTTTTGTCTCCATATCTTTGTATTTTTGCACTGTATTTGCTCCAGTCCTCTTTCTTTTGCTCCAAGATACCTTCCACCATATATTCGTTTCTGAAATAAAATAAAATGCAATTTAAAGTAAAAGATTCAAAAAGGAAATAAATTTGCAAATAAAATAAAATCAAATCTAAATAAAAATAAACTAAATAATGCATTAAAATAGACTAAATTATGACTCATCAATAGGCTTCCATATCCCATGAATGGTAGATGGGTTCTTCATCTTGTGGAATGGTATGCATCACTGGTGCTGAATAGGTCATAGCGGCTGGAGGAGCTCTTACATGAGCTGCATTTTGAGGAGTCGGCATCGGAGCTTCGAAAATGATAGGGCAGAATACTTCACTGAGACAAACGGGCACACCCCAAGGACGACCTTCTGGCATAGAATTTGAAGCTTCACAAACAATGGGACGAAGTATTTCGCCAGCAGTAAAAGGCGAGAACCGAGGTGCGGAACGTTGCGGAGCAGAGTGTATTGGAGTATCGGCACATATTGACCATTCAGGGGCAGCAGAAGCGGCAGCAGAGGCGGATGTTTCGGCCTGTGTTCTGACAGGAGGAGGAGGCGATGGTGCTTCCGCCATTGTCTTCATTACTTCAGGCATTTCGTCCATCTTAGTCTGCATGGCTGTCATTTCTTCACGGAGCACTCGGTTTTCTTGTTCGAGATAACCCATCTTCTTCTTCACGTTTGCTCGAGTGTAGATAGTGCGGGTAGGCTTGTAGAGGATACATGGGGCCACCTTTTGAAACGAGTTGACCTTTTTCTGGAAAAGAAAATTTGTGTGAGACTCTAAATTTGAGACTATGAAATGCAAAATGATGCATGATGTTATGCAAAAATAGACACATTTTCATTTATCGAAGGACTTATAAAAAGCAAATTTGTAAACATTATAATGGAAAATTTCATTGAATAATTAAAGTACGAGATAATTCCCTTTTAACAAAACTGAGCCAAGGGATAGACTCCAAAGTACATCACAAAAAGCTAGGAAATAACATAAAGTGGTGAAACAACTAGGAAACTCTTGAACTCCTATAGTAGACTACTCTTCGAAATCTGGATGGGCGCCAGCGAACATGTCCATGTATTCCTTTTTCCTTTTAGAATCCCGCCTGAGTATATCATCTTTCTGACGGAGGAGATCATTCTTCTTAACAATTAGTTGGCCTAGCTTGAGGATCTCACAATCTTTTTGTTCTATCTGTCCATCATTTGTCTCCATCTGGGCCATAGCTACCTCGTACTTCCTCTTCCAATTGTTCCTTTCACGTGTCATCTCGGCCAACTGGTACTGGAATTCTTCCACATTGTCAGGGAGTATGGGCGGTAAGGGTGCCGGAGTAGTTGAAGATGGGACTCTGGATAAAGTGTAAGGCATCATGTATGTTGTAGCTCTATCAATAACCCATTCTGTGTAGGAACTATGGACAAAGCTTGATCTCCTTTCCATTTGGTCCCTCTTTTTTCTATGGATGGCATGCCAAGCTTGTATGAAATTTTCCCTCTCATTTGTGTAATCATCATGTTTGTAATAGAATACGCCGGACAAGTCGAGGTATAAAGGTTTGGTTTTGACCGGGTATCCGAGCTGTTGTTGGGCAAGGATAGGGTTGTAGCTAATTCCTCCCCGTATACCGATAAGAGGTACATTAGGGAAGTCACCACAGTGGATAATGATGGTTTTGGTATCACTGGCTGGGTTGTACCAAACTATGTCCGCGGGGGTAAGGGACATGATTCTTTGGGACCACGGGAGCTTTTCAGGGTTTTTGATGAAGGGCTGAGTTCGAGGTAGATGGGAGGTAAACCATTTGTAAAGTAAGGATGCACAACAAAGGATAACCCCACGACCGGCTAGATTACGATCATGGATGGAATGGTAAGTGTCTGCAAGTAATGTAGGGACAGGGTTTTTGGCGAGGAAGATTTTGATGGCGTTGATATCAACAAAATTGTCAATATTTGGGAAAAGTAGGAGCCCATATATGAGTAAGGCTAAGATGGAGTGAAAGGCTTTATTGTTGGGTAGTCCGACGAAAAGGGAGGCTTTTTGGAAAAGGAAATATGTAGGCAAGCATTGGAGTTAGAGTTTTCTTTTGATGGTAAGTTGAGCTTTCAATTGAGAGGCTTCAGGATTGGGTTCAAGGCCATGGAAGGGTACTTCATCGGACACAGGTAAGCCAACCAAGTCAGAATATTCTTCAAGAGTGGGAACCAATATGAAGTCAGGGAATAAGAAGCAATGATAGAGTGGGTTATAGAATTGGACCAAGGTATTGATGACCCCTTCTTCAACTTATGTTTGGAGGATGCTAAGTAGTCTTCCATGATGAGCTTGAAAGTCCTCCGGACTGGTTACTCTCGATCCTAGCTCCCTTAGCTTCAATAAATCGGGTTTCTTGAAAGTGTAATTCCTAGTGCTCCTTATTATAGGATTCATATCTACAACATTTACAAAAAGCTTGTTTTAAGTCCTTCGATGTTTGATGAGAAAAAAAATTCATGAATAAATGCATGCATGATTATGCTACACAAACGGTGAAAACATGGTGAGGTTTAAGGTCCATGATGATGGAGTCAAGGGTAACAACACCATTTGGTAAGGACTATGGTTTTATTTGCACTTGTAACAAGGGTTCTACCAAGTTCCCAGAGTTGTCAACCACTTCCGAACATTATCGGGTTGCGGAACTACTTCCGGTCCAACAACGTTCGTAAGAAAGTCTCGTCTGAGTGTAGTATCGCGTATCAACCAACTCAAGACTACTCTTGATTAGCCACCGCACTACGTCCTAAAAGGCCAAGATGGGTTAAAGGTAACTAAAGGTCCTCAACATTAACAGTCACTTGAAAATAGCAATGTCAATCACGACTACTCATGTCGACATAAATTACTTCCAAGAGACCTCCGTTGAGTGGGGTTATCACATGTGCCATATCCCGAAACTTACTCTCGATATGGGACTTTGATTATACCACCATCCTATCTTATGTTTCCCTCAAGTCCGAATGTAGGACTTATCTCACCACTCACGTTTAAGAAAGGAGAAAGAAGAAGGAAGAACAAATATATACACGAATTTCCATCTTTTATTTTTTGGTTTTATTTTTAAGCAAGTCGTAGCAAAAAAGTTAAATAAAGTCAAGTTAGGCTCAACCCTCTTAGGGGGGTCCCCAGTGAAGTCGTCATTTCTGTCGCGTCATTTTTCCGGAGATCAAAGCTATTTGATTAGCTTTTGACTCACTAATTTATTTCAGGACAGAACATTTTTTTTTAAAGAAAAAGGGAAAAAAGTTCAAACCACCCCATTTTGAAAAGATCTTGGGTTCGGGGGTTAGTTACATAAGGGGAAGGTATTAGCACCCTTTATGTTCGCAGTACTCTACGGGAACCTCTTGGTTTTATTTAAATAATGTGCTATAACTTGCTTATTTTGGAAAAAAGGAATTTTAAATGATTAAAAAAGGGAAGACCTAATTATCTACATTTTATTGATTTGGAAGGACAAGTCCTTTGCCTACGTACCCGTGAGGGATCAAAATCACGTAGTTCGTGGTTAAAAAACTGACGTTTGATTGGTTGTGTGTTTTTTATTAGTTTGAAAAAGGTTTTAAAATGGAAAAGCCAAATGGAAAAATGAATTTGTTTGTATTTTTTATATTAAAGAAAAATGATTTGAAATATGATTAAATTGATTGAAGTTTGATTAAGTAAAGAAAATAAAAAAAAAGACGTCACTTGATTTAAGATCAAGGTTTATTTAAAAAAAATATTTTTGTGTTTTGTTTTTGTTGTTTTTGAATGATAAACTAACGGAGCATAAAAAAATAAAAGCGTAGGGACCTTATGGCGGCGTTGAACCACCACAAGGACCGTTAACCTAAACTAGCAAGAGAGATAAAGGCATACACACACGCACGCACACATGCACCTAAGCTATTACAAAAAAAACCTATTATACATGCTATGGTCTGCGATGAAGAATAAATAAATTACATCAAGGCCTATTTTACATTCTAAATTATGTGCAAGGAACGAAAATAGATAGATTACATTAAAGCCTAATTACATTCTAAACGGTTAATAAAATAAATGATGATAATTAAAGATGCTAAAAGTAAAATAAAAATGTAACATGAATTAAAATGAGATGCAATGGAATAAATACAATGAAACTAAAATGCATGAACAATGGACAAAACTAGAACGAAATAAATGAGAAAGTGCATGCAGGGGGTGCAGGCAGTAAGAAGGGGGTATGCAGTAAGTAAAATGGAAATTGAAACTGGGCTTAGTGCAAAAGGGACCGAACCGGGTTGGTTCGAAAGTTGGGTTGATTGGGTTAGAGAAACGGGTTTTCGGTCAGGACAGAATTGATTCCGGTCGTTAGATAAATCATACGGCTTAGAGTTAATCATAGGATGGGGTAACACAAACTATCAGATTCAGATCAAAAGGACAAGGGAGTGTGGGTGCACACCGATGTGGTGCACCACCACATACAGGAATGGAGCGGTCTATATATAGGGGTTGTGGACAGAATTTATTCATTCCTCTCTTTGTTTTCTCTCTCTTCATTCCTTTCCTTCTCTTGGTTCTCTCTCTATTCTCTACAATCTTCATCTTCTCCCTCAAGAACATTCATCCCAACCCAGTTTTCGGTGACAGGTGAGAGGGTTTCCGGCGGCGGCTGGCTGGCCGATGCGGCGGCGCCACCGCGTCGGAACCCTAAATCATTTTTTTTTAAATTTTCTTCTTCTAATCTCTTCTACTCCGTCTTCTTATTCTATGTCTACTATCAAAAGTTTCAAAGTCCGAATCAACAGTCTTAAATCTACGTTTTAAGTAAGAAGAAACTACCTTTTGATGAAACTGATGGATTGATTCGGCTTTGGATGAATCTGTGTTGTTCCTTTACTGCGTTCACTTTGCTCGGTACAGTCTCGGATTCGCCTTTTTTGAATTCGTGATCTGATTAGCCTTTGTTGTGTGTCACCAGTTTGGATGTTGAACTTCTGGATGTCTTCGTCTTTGCAGGTCCTTTTTGCGTATGTCTCTGCAATTTTCTCTGTGTGTTTTTTTTGCTGTGTGCAGGTGTATTTATATTGCAGGAATCCTGGGTTAGGGTTTGTTGGTGAGGTGCAGAAAGCCAGTAACTTGGGAAGGAAAGAAAGGAAACGCGTTTGCTGGATTGGGATGAAAGTATTCAACGCGTCCTTGATGTGCAACAGGCTGGGTGGATTGACAACGTTTTGGATCAGGACCATTTGGAATTTCTGGACTTGGACGGTTTTTTGGACTCAATACTTAAAAAATAAATAAAATAATAAAAATAATAAAAAATAAAAGATTAACAAAGGATAAACACGTACATATATTTTTCGACTTTATCTTCTAGTTAATAAGTAAATAAAAAAACGGATTTATCTAAAAAGGAAAATAACAAATGAATTTAAAGAAATAATGACTAAATTAAAAACTAAAACTAAAATTAATTAATTAATAAATAAAAAAGAAATTAAAAGATGGAAATAAAGACGAAAAAAGAATAAAAATGATAGAGAGAAGAGGGCCCGACTCGGAACCAACATATGAGGTATTTTAAAATACCTCTCTGCCGAAATTTTCGATGAAAATTAGAGATTGATCAGGATCGAAGGACACGTGTCGGTGTATGAACGTAGGATCCTTAGGTCAAAAATTGGGGTATGACAAGAATAGAAGATCGCAAGGTGAAGAAGTTGAGAGGCGAGGAGATACCTCTAGTGAAAGTTGTTTGGGGAGGAGTAACTGGTGAAAGTTTAACTTGGGAACTGGAGAGTAAGATGATGGAGTCTTATCCTGATTTGTTTACTTGAGGTAATATTTCGAGGACGAAATTCTTTAAGTTGTGGAGAGTTGTAACGCCCTAGTTGTTATTTATTTATTTGTTGGTTAATTTTAAGTATTTTATTTTATTTTATTTATGTGAGTTGTGGTGTGGTGTATTCATTTATATGATAATTGTTATTATTTATTAAAATAGGAAGAATAAGAATTATTTGGAGTTAAGTGGGTTTTAATTAGAATTAAGTGAGTTAAGAGGAGTTAAGGGAAATTAGAAGAGGGAGTTACACTTTTGGAAGGAGAATAGAAAAGTCAGTAATAGAAGTCAGACAAAACATTTTTTTTCACGTTGAAACTTTGGCTTTTGGAGAGAAAGAGGAGAAAACTTAGATGAGGCTAGGAGAAGAGGGAGAACCCATTTTTGCTGTAGAATCTTCAATTAAGGTAAGGGTGGGATGATCTTTCTCTAATAATATTGTATGATTTCTGAAATTTAATTGAAAATGGTGATGTTCTTGATTTAGGGTTAGAAAGTTAGGTTAGGTTGCTATAATGAAATGAATTATGTTGAGAATGCATGTTTTCTATGTTGTTTTGACTGATATGTTACCCATAGAACGTATAAACATTGTTGCAAATCATTTGGGTGTTTGGGTGATCAAAAATTGGGTTTTTGGAGTGAAAACTGGTCTTTCCCGTAAGCTGTGAAGTCCAAAATCGGGCCCCGAACTGCCGAAATCGGGCCGCGAATTCTGAGCTGATTTTCCAGCTTTAGTTCGATAAAAATCGGGCCCCGAATGGTCAAATTCGGCCACCGATTTTCTGTCAGCAAAAACTGGAAAACACTCACTTTTTCACCCGTTTCTGTTTTGAATTAGCTTTCGGTGTAAACATGAAAGTTGAAAATAATTAAGTTACCTTTTTAATGGCCTTGGTTTGGCGTGGAAAAGATTTGTAGATTTTGAGTTATGATAAAAATAGTCCAAGTGGGTCTTTAGAAAACTTTAAGAAAACTTAGCATAACTAATCCCAAGTTAGTCCAAAAACTTATGGTTGGTTTCCCAACTTCAAACTTAAGTATTAGGGATTTAGTTGAGGTGTTTTATGAGTATTTGGCTTATGTTCTATCGATCAAACTTGATTGCCTTTGGAGGATGTTTTGGACTTTGAGATGAATGTAATTGATTTATATATATGATATGTTGTTGATTTCCGTTGTTTGGTGTTGTTGAGTTGTTGTTGACTAAGTTGAGGAGTGTGTCATAAATGATTAGGCACAATTGATGTTGTCGTAGTGGTTGTTAAGTTGTATGTTGTTATACACAAAGTGAGTCCATTTGCATACTCATTACCTGTTGAGGGCTTATGCCCTGGAATGTTTATCACTCACCTGTTGAGGGCTTATGCCCTGGGATGCTTTAACCATCCAAATTGTCGAGGGCTCATGCCCTGGAATGCTTGTAATTCAACGCGCGTAAAATGGTACCATATGCATATTGCATTAGTTGTTGTAGTCGTTGCATTGTCGAAGTTGTCGGTGTCGGTTGAGTTGCTGGTGTCATTGTGGATAATGAAATGTTGTTGTTTGTTTCAGACATGTTGATATTGATGTTTTCATTAAATTGATGAATTATATATATATATTATTATTTGATTGTGATTCTCACCCCTTCTGTTTGAAAATGTTGCTCTTCGTATGGGTAACTTGCAGGTACTGATGATTAGTAGGATTGTCTGGCTCAAGTGTCGTAGGCTCTGATACGTAACGAGATGGGAGCTTTAATAGATAGTGGTGCAGATCTTAATTGCATCCAAGAAGGAATTATCCCAACCAAATATTTTGAAAAAACCACTCAATCCATTACTCGTGTCGGAGGTAATAAACTCCAAGTTAAGTATAAATTAACTAACACCTATGTTTGTAATCAAAATATTTGTTTACCAACTCACTTTATTTTAATAAAAAATTTAACTCATAGAATAATTTTAGGTACCCCTTTTTTAAATAATATTATGCCTATTGTCAATATTGACCAAAGAGGAATTACTACTTTTATAAAAGATAAAAAAGTAATTTTTGAATTTATCACCGATCCCCAAACTAAAATGCTAAATGTGGTTAAATACATTTTACTTAAAAAGGAAAAACAATTATGCTTTCTTAAAGAAGAAGTTAATTTCTTTAACATTAACGATCAACTCAATAAAGATGAAGTTAAAAAACAAATTAAGTCTATTGAAAAACAATTTCATAATGAAGTTTGTAATGATCTTCCTAATGCTTTTTGGGAAAGAAAAAAGCATGTAATATCTTTACCTTATGTAGATAATTTTAATGAAAATCAAATTCCAACTAAAGCTAGACCAGCTCAAATGAATCAAGAATATCTTGATCTCTGTAGAAAAGAAATTCAATCCCTTTTAGATAAAGGACTTATTAGAAAATCTAAGTTTCCCTGGAGCTGTACAGCTTTCTATGTTAATAATGCAGCAGAGAAGGAACGAGGAGTTCCTAGATTAGTAATAAATTATAAACCTCTTAACAAAGTGTAAAAATGGATTAGATGTCCTATACCCAATAAAAAGGATTTATTAGACAGATTAAGTAATGCTTTAATCTTTTCTAAATTTGATATGAAGTCCGGATATTGGCAGATTCAAATTGCTGAATCTGATAGATATAAAATTGCCTTTACAGTTCCTTTCGGACAATATGAATGGATTGTCCTTCCTTTTGAACTTAAAAAAGCCCCTTCTGAATTTCAAAAATTTATGAATGACATTTTCAATGCTTATTCTGAATTTATAATTGTTTATATTGATGATGTTTTGATATTTTCCAAAAACATTGACCAACATATTAAGCATTTGAAAATATTCAAAGATATTATAAGAAGAAATGGGTTAGTTATATCTGCCCCAAAAATGAAAATTTTTCAAACAAGAGTCAGATTTTTAGGACATGAAATTCATAATGGAACAATTATTCCAATTCAAAGGAGTATAGAATTTGCCTCCAAATTCCCATATATCATTAATGATAAGAAACAATTACAAAGGTTTCTTGGAAGCCTGAATTATATTTCAGATTACTATAATGTAATATCCCGCTTAATAGGTTACGACGTATCATCTTTTAACGATGAATTATGCACGTTTAAGTGTAAGGGCATTATGGACTTTTGAGTTTGAGGAGTATATAAGTGAATTGGACCCAAAATCTTCATTATTACTTTGTCTTTCTCTCCCTAGGTTAGAACAACAAATTTTATTCTCTCTTCTCTCTAGGAACTCGGTTCCCAACTTCTCCCTTTGCATAAACTTTGTTCAAATCCTTCAAGCAAGTTTTGTAAACTTAGGAACAAGTCTCACCATCTTGTTTTTCCTTCCTATCAAGAGTAGTGGTTCTAGGGTTTTGAGGTTAAAGACTTGTAAGCAACTTCATACTTTTAAGGTGAGTTTTAGATAGAAAACCTAACCTTTGGATGATGTTCTTGATGGCCATACTTTCTATTGAGTAAAAGGTGCTTTATGTATATTTTTCTATGGTTGAATCTAAGAAAATAATAGTTGCTTAACATGTTATAACTGTCATGCTTTGTATGTTCCTTGAGAAATAAGAATACTGGATGTTTAGGGTTTGTGAACAGGTTCAAGACTGTGCCAGAACTGTGATTTTCGAAAATTCTGCATAAGAGCTCAAGAAACTCGCTAATGGCGACTTTTTCATGCCATTAGCATGATTTTCCCAGCAGCACCAGAGAGCTATGCCATTAGCGAAACTCAATCCGGGTGCTTCAACATTTTCGCTATTAGCGAAAGTCTCTGGATTTCCAGGGACATTTCGCTAATGGTACTGCATTCACCACTCTTCGCTAATGCCGTATCATTTACATACTTTAAGCTTCATTAAAACACTTGAGCTCATTCTCAAAATCCTTTTATTGTAAGGGCAAACCCACAATTCTTGAATGTAAGTTTTATAAACCTAGACATCATATGTTTAAAAACCATTTGTTGTAAGAGGGAACGCAAGGCATGATTATCGTGTTTCTAAGCATAGTAAAGCATTTTAAGAGAATTCTAACGAATCGTGGGAAAGGTAGGAATTCAATAAGTATGAGATGTTAGAGCCTCGATCTAGAGGTCGAGAAATATGTAGATTATAGACATTTTCTTTGATGTTACATGTATATGAACAATTGCTTGCATAAGAAAGAATGTTGTAGGTGTCGTGGCTTTCGTTATCCACATAGTGGGATGCGAGGTATTTTCTTCCTGAAAATGGGATAAGCTCCGCAAGGGGGGCCCCACGGCATTGAGGGAGTCCGATTACCTTAGCTAGGTACTTTCAGATATGTATGGGATTTGTTTTTGGGGTTACTCCACTCGGAACAATCCGTAAAACGAACTCAGATAAATGCTTGTTACACACTATTACAATATGTATGAAATGATATTGCAAGCAAAAGCATGCTAAGACATGATATGAATGTAGATGTAAAGAAGCGACCTAGTTCCCCAGACGGTCGTTTCAGAATGAAATAAGCTCACACACGTATAATCAACCAATCGGTTGTAAAATAGGCACGTGGTAACCGTAGGTCTTCCCCCAAAGGTATCACTAGCCTAGGAAGTAGGGAGAACTCACTGAGACATTATGTCTCACCCCTCTCACTATTTGTTCAAGTTCATAGGTTTCTCACGGAAAAGGTAAAGAAAAAGCTTTGGATTGATTGCTCTTGCATGGAACCCCTTGGTGTTGAATTAAGTGATGCATATGTTATATTATAAGCTGTACTTTTGTGAACTTTGTACTAGACTTCATATGGCAACTTTGGGTGTAATAAGGTAACATAGAAGCTTTGGATGATGATGTACCTAATTATCGACTTTAAGTCGTTTTCTGTATAGTAAAAATTAATGTATCCAATACCAGTTTAACGCACTTTTGAATATTATAGACGTTTTCAAAATGGGCGTTACATATAAAGACCTTGCTAAAGATACATCTATTTTATATAATAGACTTAGAACCAATTCGGGTCCTTGGACAGACAATCATACTAAAGTTGTCCAAAGAAATAAATCAAAAGTTAAATGTCTTCCTTGTCTTTCCTTGGCCAATCCCAACTATATCAAAATTGTTAAAACTGATGCTTCCGATAATGGGTACAGCGACATATTGAAGCAAGTTATTTCTGAAAAATCAAAAGAAGTTTTAGTTAGATTTTATTCGGGTAAATGGAACCCAACTCAAGCTAAATATTCAACTATTAAGAAGGAAATGCTTGCAATTATTAAATGCATTTCTAAATTTCAAAGTGATTTATTAAATCAAAATTTTTTGTTAAGAATTGATTGTAGCTCTGCTAAATCAATAATAGAAAAAGATGTAAAAAATCTTGTTTCAAAGCAAATATTTGCTGGCTGGCAAGCTCAATTAGCTGTCTTTGAATTTGACATTCAATTTATTAAAGGAGAAAATAATTCTCTTGCTGACTATTTGACACGTGAATTCTTACAGGGAAATGACAACCCCTAATAGGGGAAGAGGTAGAGGTCGTGGTCCTGGAAGCTATGGCAGAGGTAGAGGTAATAATATATTACCATACCAAGAATCAAACATTCCCCTAATAGGGGATTGGACAACAATATCATACAACAAGGGTAAACTGTATTTTACTACCCAGAAAAAAGAAGAAGCATCTTCTTCAAAGACTTCTAATAAGATAATATCTTATAAAGAAGTAGCTAGTAATGATCCTCTTCATGAACAGATTTCAGAATATTTCGAAAATCCTGTTACTGAAAATATTTTTCATATCGAAGAAGAAGATGTCGAATTGGCAAATAATGATGGTTGGTTCATAAAACCAGATACCTTGAAGAGGTTATCCTGGTTTGTCTGGAAAATCTAGACCTCATTTAGAAATTCTTTTAAAAATCACAAAATCTGTAACTATCACTCATTATTACCATAATAATGATCCAATTTTTTTTTATAAATTTTAGCAAATGCCATATTACCAAAATCTTGTCTCTCAAAGAATGGGGGTTAGATCCTAATGGAGAAAAGGCTATTAAAAAAGCCGAGGACAAAATTATTTATTTTAATTATTGGGACTACGTCCAAGCTTTCACACAAGCTTTCTATTATCAAAACATTCTTGGTTTTTCTCAATTAATCCTCAAATTATTAATAGACCTATACCAAATTGGTTTCTTAATTGGTGGACTAAATATGGTCCCATTACAAATGAAATTCTGCCAAAAAATCTCGAAGAATTATATAAAAAATGGAGTTATAATAGTCCTCTGATTTCTAAAATTAGAACAGATAAATTAGTTACTGGACAAAGTCCAATGTTGTTCTTTATAAAATTCCAAATACCTTGGATATGGAGTTGGTCACTTATAGTGGCCAGAGATAAATTTAATATTCCAATCCTTCAGAGAATATTCTTTTATAAATGGTGGTAAAAAATGAGCACTGAAGATATTCAAACAATAATTAAGAATGTTGAAAGTGTTATTCAAGAAGATCAAAGTAATAAAGACAAAGAACAAAGTTCTCATCCAAATCCTTATATTCAAATGAAGAATTATTTTCAGAGGAAATATCCCACTGAAACTGAAGACCAAATCATGCTCAGGACATTAGAATATATGAAGCAGCAATTATGCTCTACTTTTTCAACCAAGACTCCTAAAGATGATACTATGTCAACCTCATCACAAGGATCTTTTGATTCTAATCTAGCAGGAGAATCACAGCCTGACGATGAACCTACTCCAGAAGATATCTGGGATGCCATGATCTACACGGCTGGTTCAAAAGGTATCAAAGATAAAAAAACCACAAGGATAAATTCGGAAATTCCAAATCAATAATTGAGTAGATAAATTTCAAAGATTTCATCATAATGGACAATAATTCAGTGGCCGACATCAACCACTTTAATTATTTAGTGTTTGGTTGGTTTTTCTGCTTTTGTCTTTGTCGATGTGATCGATGAGGCCCACAAAGAGCACCCGGCATCAATAATTGACTCTTTTATTATGTTGTTTTGTCGTTTGTTTTTACTAGTCACCGGTTGTAATAGTTTTGTTTTACTGGTTCATATAGTGAACCATTTCCCTCTATAAATAGAGGTTTTTTGTTCTTCATCAGAGCACGCTTTTCTGCTCCCACTCAGTCACCGGTTGTAACAGTTTTGTTTTACTGGTTCATATAGTGAACCATTTCCCTCTATAAATAGAGGTTTTTTGTGCTTCATCAGAGCACGCTTTTCTGTTCCCACTAATTGTAAATTACTTCCATCATAAATAAAACTTCTGTTCTCATAACTTTGCATCTAAATACTTTTCTTCCGCTCAATAAGTTCTATTAAGGTTAGTTTGTATCTTTATCTTCTTGAATAACACTTTCAACATTCTTAATTATTGTTTGAATAACTTCAGTGCTCATTTTTGACCACCATTTATAAAAGAATATTCTCTGAAGGATTGGAATATTAAATTTATCTCTGGCCACTATAAGTGACCACCTCTATATCCAAGGTATTTGGAATTTTATAAAGAACAACATTGGACTTTGTCCAGTAACTAATTTATCTGGTCTAATTTTAGAAATCAGAGGACTATTATCACTCCATTTTTTATATAATTCTTCGAGATTTTCTGGCAGAATTTCATTTGTAGTGGGACCAAATTTAGTCCACCAATTAAGAAACCAATTTGGTATAGGTCTATTAATAATTTGAGGATTAATTGAGAAAAACCAAGAATGTTTATTCTTTGGATTTTGATAATAGAAAGCTTGTGTGAAAGCTTGGACATAGTCCCAATAATTAAAATAAATAATTTTGTCCTCGGCTATTTTAATAGCCTTTTCTCCATTAGGATCTAACCCCCATTCTTTGGGAGACAAGATTTTGGTAATATGGCATTTGCTAAAATTTATAAAAAAAAATTGGATCATTATTATGATAATAATGAGTGATAGTTACAGATTCTGTGATTTTTAAAAGAATTTCTAAATGAGGTCTAGATTTTTCAGACAAACCAGGATAACCTCTTGATTCAAGGTATCTGGTTTTTATGAACCAACCATCATTATTTGGCAATTCGACATCTTCTTCGATATGAAAAATATTTTCAGTAACAGAATTTTCGAAATATTCCGAAATCTGTTCATGAAGAGGATCATTACTAGCTACTTCTTTATAAGATATTATCTTATCAGAAGTCTTTGAAGAAGATGCTTCTTCTTTTTTCTGGGTAGTAAAAGACTGTTTACCCTTGTTGTATGATATTGTTGTCCAATCCCCTATTAGGGGAATGTTTGATTCTTGGTAAGGTAATATATTATTACCTCTACCTCTGCCATAGCTACCATGACCACGACCTCTACCTCTTCCCCTATTAGGGGTTGTCATTTCCCTGTAAGAATTCACGAGTCAAATAGTCAGCAAGAGAATTATTTTCTCCTTTAATAAATTGAATGTAAAATTCAAAGACAGCTAATTAAGCTTGCCAGCCAGCAAATATTTGCTTTGAAACAAGATTTTTTACATCTTTTTCTATTATTGATTTAGTAGAGCTACACTCAATTCTTAACAAAAAAAAATTATTTAATAAATCACTTTGAAATTTAGAAATGCATTTAATAATTGCAAGAATTTCCTTCTTAATAGTTGAATATTTAGCTTGTGTTGGGTTCCATTTACCCGAATAAAATCTAACTAAAACTTCTTTTGAGTTTTCAGGAATAACTTGCTTCAATATGCCGCCGTACCCAATATCGGAAGCATCAGTTTCAACAATTTTGAAATAGTAGGGATTGGCCAAGGAAAGACAAGGAAGACATTTAACTTTTGATTTAATTCTTTGGACAGCTTTAGTATGATTGTCTGTCCAAGGACCTGGATTGGTTCTAAGTCTATTATATAAAATAGATGTATCTTTAGCAAGGTCTTTATAGTAATCTGAAATATAATTCAGGCTTCCACGAAACCTTTTTATTTGTTTCTTATCATTAATGATATCTGGGAATTTGGAGGCAAATTCTATACTCCTTTGAATTGGAATAATTGTTCCATTATGAATTTCATGTCCTAAAAATCTGACTCTTGTTTGAAAAATTTTCATTTTTGGGGCAGATATAACTAACCCGTTTCTTTTTATAATATCTTTGAATATTTTCAAATGCTTAATATGTCGGTCAATGTTTTTGGAAAATATCAAAACATCATCAATATAAACAATTATAAATTCAGAATAAGCATTGAAATGTCATTCATAATTTTTTGAAATTCAGAAGGGGCGTTTTTAAGCCCAAAAGGAAGGACAATCCATTCATATTGTCCGAAAGGAATTGTAAAGGCAGTTTTATATCTATCAGATTCAGCAATTTGAATCTGCCAATATCCGGATTTCATATCAAATTTAGAAAAGATTAAAGCATTCATTAATATGTCTAATAAATCCTTTTTATTGGGTATAGGATATCTAATCCATTTTAACACTTTGTTATGAGGTTTATAATTTATTACTAATCTAGGAACTCCTCGTTCCTTCTCTGCTGCATTATTAACATAGAAAGTTGTACAGCTCCAGGGAGACTTAGATTTTCTAATAAGTCCTTTATCTAAAAGGGATTGAATTTCTTTTTTACAGAGATCAAGATATTCTTGATTCATTTGAGCTGGTCTACCTTTAGTTGGAATTTGATTTTCATTAAAATTATCTACATAAGGTAAAGATATTACATGCTTTTTTCTTTCCCAAAAAGCATTAGGAAGATCATTACAAACTTCATTATGAAATTGTTTTTCAATAGACTTAATTTTGTTTTTTAACTTCATCTCTATTGAGTTGATCGTTAATGTTAAAGAAATTAACTTCTTCTTTAAGAAAGCATAATTGTTTTTCCTTTTTAAGTAAAATGTCTTTAACCTCATTTAGCATTTTAGTTTGGGGATCGGTGATAAATTCAAAAATTATTTTTTTATCTTTTATAAAAGTAGTAATTCCTTTTTGGTCAATATTGACAATAGGCATAATATTATTTAAAAAAGGGGTACCTAAAATTATTCTATGAGTTAAATTTTTTATTAAAATAAAGTGAGTTGGTAAACAAATATTTTGATTACAAACATAGGTGTTAATTAATTTATACTTAACTTGGAGTTTATTACCTCCGGCATGAGTAATGGATTGAGTGGTTTTTTCAAAATATTTGGTTGGGATAATTCCTTCTTGGATGCAATTAAGATCTGCACCACTATCTATTAAAGCTATTTGATCTTTATGAATAAATTCTTTATTAATAACAAGAGTAATTTTAACAAACCATTTTTGAGAAGTTACTCTTTCTAAAAGGTTTAAATAACCCTTTTCAGGATTATCATCAGAAGCAATCTCTTCTTTAGAGCGATTAATATTTTTAATATTCTCTAAAGCAGTAATTCTTTGAGATAACATATCATTATCTCTTTTAATTTGAACAATTTCAGTTTTCAAGAGACTTATCTCTCTTTTTAAGTCATTAGTTGAGACAGGAATTTCCTTAATATTAGACTGATGAAATCTTGATAAGATTTCACTAAATTGATAAGGCACTTCTATAATTAGAGGCGTTTCCTTCTTAGAATTTTCTTTTATAAGGAATTCTATCATCTTTCGTCTCAGAGTACTATCTGAAATTGATTCTAAAACTTTTAAAGCTTCATCCTGTTCTTTAGTAAGAACATTTAATCCAATCATTTCAACAATAGCTTTCCGATAATCACATTGGCAATCATTATTGTCAATAGAATTTTCAGATTCTGAAGAGGATTCATTGATAACCTCGATCTCATTATCTGAGGAGTTATTGTTCCTATTTTTACTATCAGTATTGATAAGAAGAACCTTTTCTAATTGAATACGAAGGTTTTCATCTTCGATTTTATTAAGAGCCTTTTTTGTCCAACATTGATTGGCATAGTGGCCAATTTTACCAAATTTATGACATGTTACATCCATATTCTTGGCTTTTCTTTTTCTAGTATCCTTTTTAGGACTACTTTCTTTGAATCTATTTTTAGAAAAAAAAAATTCTATGTTTGTGTCTCTTCTTATGAGAAGATTTATAAACTCCTTTACTATCTCTATGAGATTTCTTACTAGAAATTTTTTCTTTTCTCTTATTCTTATCAATAGGAGGTTTTCCTAAGTCAAAGGCAAATTGTTCACAGAATTCTCCTAATTGATGTTTTTCTGTTAATTTTTGCTTTTTTAATTCATTTTTTTAACTTTATATCATTACATAAAGCTAATCCTTCATTTATACATGTACCAATAATTTGGCCATAGGTTAAGTCTGGGTAATTAATATTTATACCGTCATTTTTATTTCTTAACGACTGCCTAATTCTTTCGGCAAATAAGTAGGGAGACCATCTACAAACTTAGATTTCCAATGGTCAGCATTAGGATTTTTTAATTGAAAAACTCTGGATAAAAAAGTATCTTTATACCATCTAAAATGAGTTAAAGATGGACATCTCAAATTTTGAAGAAGAGTACTTAGTTTTTCAGCTATTGGAACATTAGATCCTACAAAATGATGAAGTATAGAAAGACACAAAGTATAAACTGCATCTTCTTCTTCAGTATTAATAGTAGTAGGATTATTACTAGGTACTTCGACCTTAACAATAATTTTTTTATGTTTGAGAACTTCAAGTCTCTGATCTTCATTAAGATAATGGTCCCACCATCCTCTTAATTGACCTACAAACCCGGTCACAATAAATTGGGCTATGGAACTAACAAAGTTTCCTTGCTGTTTACAAACAGTGGAATACATAATCATTCTATGTATAACATCAATAATTTGCTTTTCATTTAAGCCATCAATATTCCATTCATAAATGGATTTTCCGGAATAAGAATTTTGATAAAATTCATTTTCTTCAATAAGAAGATCTTGAGGGGTAGGCCTCTTGTAATAATATTTCTCTAAGTATTTAGAAGTATAAATTGGATTTATTTCTGCTTCGTTTATATCTTGATTATTGAAAATAGCAGTAAGTTGGTCAACATCACCAATTTCGCTATTATTACTACTTTCAGTATTACTGGAAGTATCAGAAATATCAGAAGTATCCTTTTGAGATACCATGTTTATTTTTAATTGACTAAGTTTCTGTTCTAGGATTTTAACAAATTCATCACTTTCTTTTTCCATTTTAAAATCCTTTATATTGATAGGTGGTTGAATTATAGGGGCATCACTAATGGATGTAGAAGAATTAGAAGGATCATAAGGTTTATTTTCTGTTTGAGTTAGGTGTTTTTCAAAAAGATTGTATAAATTAATTAACTCTTTCTCTAAAGAAATAAGTTGGTCTCCTATGCGAGTAATAAAAGCATTAGCATAATTCTGAGCTCTAATTATAGGATTTAGCTCTTGAAGGGTAACTTGATTATTACCAATTTTTTGACAAATATAGGCAGTAGCTTCAACATTTTTTCCCAAACTTATACATTGTTCAGGAGGAAAGGGGGATTCAACAATTTCTCCACTAGATAAAGTCCAAGATCTTGATTTCAAAACTAAAACTTCATTTTCAATTTTTTTCTAAAAAATATTTTAGAAACCATTTAACAAATGGAATATAACCCATCTTCTTACTAAGATCATTATAATAATCTTGCTTTATCTCAGCTAATTCCCAAGGTTTAAAAGTCTTGAAATACCATTTTCTAAATTCAGAATATCTTTCCATTTCAAACTCGTCATTGATAAGATTTCTAAAATTACTTCCTGGTGTAAAATCCATAAAAAATCATTGGATTGGGAGATAAAAACTCATCTCAGATTGAGTAGGTGATTTCCCACTTGTGGTATGTTGATTATAAATTACTTGAGGAATTTTATTCTCGCTAATTATTATATTTTCTACCGATTCTAATTCTTCTCTTAATTGAGAGGTAGATGCCCTTGACAAATTACTAGGTGTCGTATGGAAATCACTATTCTTGTATCTAGAAGACAAACTTCTAGGAATCTTTAAACTTCTTCTAGGAGTAAATTTAACTTCTATATCTCCTTCAGTAGTTTGAATTATTTGATCAATATCCTTATTAAGGACAGGTTCGGGTTCTACTTCCTGTTGTAGATCCCAAGTTTCAGGGAAGTTTATTTCGTCCCATCTAATCATTCTGTAACAGCCTAGGTGGGTCCCGGCTAGGCACTGTACCCCCCCGGCACTGTTACTCACAAGCTTAATCACTACCCCCCTATAGTAGTGTTTTTGCCTTCCGTGGGAATCGAACATTGTACCTGGGGTTAAGTACCTGGGGTTAAGTAGTACTTAACCCCAGGTACAATGTTCGATTCCCACGGAAGGCAAAAACACTACTATAGGGGGGTAGTGATTAAGCTTGTGAGTAACAGTGCCGGGGGGTACAGTGCCTAGCCGGGACCCACCTGGGCAGTTACACATTCTATTAGTTGCAACATTTGAAGTCAAAAGATTAGTTTGAACTAATGTTGTTTTTCCCGGAAAACTCATTTGTTTTACCTTAGGATTTAAAGTATTGAGGACTTTATAATAAATTCTATAACTGATAGCCATAATTTCACTACCTGGTTTAAAATTATATCCACTAGTATGAATTTTTAATTGCATAGCATCGTATAAATGCTTGTCTGTTAAAGTTAGAGTTATATTTGGAAAAATATCAAAATAAACTGGTCCATGGCATAGACTAGTTTCTAGTAAAGCTGCTAGAGAAGAATTAAAGTCTTTGCTTCTTCCATCCCTAACATAAGCCATTAAACTAGCATTTAAACCTAACAAAGTTAAAGGTTTAAAGGCTACTTGTATTAATCCAATATGTATGAATTTATAATTCTTAAAAGGTTTTAAATCCTCTTTTCTGATTAAATTAATAATCTGACTATTATCAGATACTTGAATAGTTTGCTCAATAGTTTTAACAGCAAATCGAGATAATATATCAAATTTTACAAAGCTATAAATTTGCTTCGTTGAAACGGAAGGTATAGTCCATTTATTTAATTTATCCATATTTGTTGAATATTCAATCAAATCTTTATTTTTTATCAAATTATCTTGATCATAATTATGATCTCCAGAATCAGACATTAAAATGATAAATATAAGTTATAGTTTGTTAAACACCATGATTAAGGTTCAAAGGAATCTGCAATTTCTTAAAATAATAACGCCATAAAGCCATTTTTCTAGAAAGTTTAAAGTCTTCTTTGTAAACACAAAGTGTTTAACCTATCAACCCGCAGGGACAGTAAGGATTTCTCCTAAACCAAAGAAGTAAGAATAATTTTAACAAAAAATTCTCAAGCTTTTATTCACCTTTAGAACTCCCTCCTCTGGGAAAATGTGGTGAATTTTGCGAGAATCATTAAAATTATTCTTTGGATCTACAAAATCGATAATAAAGATGGAACTTGCAGGCGAAAGAATAAGTTATGGTGAGTTAAACACTATGAGTAAGGTTCCATCTAATCTGCAAGTTCAAAGAGAATAATGGTATCAGAGCCTAATTCTTTCGCCTGCAAGTTCCATCTTTAATATCGATTTTGTAGATCCAAAGAATAATTTTAATGATTCTCGCAAAATTCATCACATTTTCCCAGAGGAGGGAGTTCTAAAGATGAATAAAAGCTTGAGAATTTTTTGTTAAAATTATTCTTACTTCTTTGGTTTAGGAGAAATCCTTACTGTCCCTGCGGGTTGATAGTTTAAACACTTTGTGTTTACAAAGAAGACTTTAAACTTTCTAGAAAAAGGGCTTTATGGTGTTATTATTTTAAGAAATTGCAGATTCCTTTGAACCTTAATCATGGTGTTTAACAAACTATAACTTATATTTATCATTTTAATGTCTGATTCTGAATATCATAATTATGATCAAGATAATTTGATAAAAAATAAAGATTTGATTGAATATCCAACAAATATGGATAAATTAAATAAATGGACTATACCTTCCGTTTCAACGAAGCAAATTTATAGCTTTGGAAAATTTGATATATTATCTCGATTTGTTGTTAAAACTATTGAGCAAACTATTCAAGTATCTGATAATAGTTAGGTTATTAATTTAATCAGAAAAGAGGATTTAAAACCTTTTAAGAATTATAAATTCATACATATTGGATTAATACAAGTAGCCTTTAAACCTTTAACTTTGTTAGGTTTAAATGCTAGTTTAATGGCTTATGTTAGGGATGGAAGAAGCAAAGACTTTAAATCTTCTCTAGCAGCTTTAATAGAAACTAGTCTATGCCATGTACCAGTTTATTTTGATATTTTTCCAAATATAACTCTATCTTTAACAGACAAGCATTTATAAGATGCTATGCAATTAAAAATTGATACTAGTGGATATAATTTTAAACCAGGTAGTGAAATTATGGCTATCTGTTATAGAATTTATTATATAGTCCTCAATACTTTAAATCCTAAGGTAAAACAAATGAGTTTTTCGGGAAAAACAACATTAGTTCAAACTAATCTTTTGACTTCAAATGTTACAACTAATAGAATGATTAGATGGGACAAAATAAACTTCCCTGAAACTTGGGATCTACAACAGGAAGTAGAACCCGAACCTGTCCTTAATAAGGATATTGATCAAATAATTCAAACTACTGAAGGAGATATAGAAGTTAAATTTACTCCTAGAAGAAGTTTAAAGATTCCTAGAAGTTTGTCTTCTAGATACGAGAATAGTGATTTCCATACGACACCTAGTAATTTGTCAAGGGCATCTTGTAACAGCCCAGGTGGGTCCCGGCTAGGCATTGTACCCCCCGACACTGTTACTCACAAGCTTAATCACTACCCCCCTATAGTAGTGTTTTTGCATCCCGTGGGAATCGAACCTTGTACCTAGGGATAAGTACTAGTTCAATGCATTCCCACTACCAATTGAGCTAAATGTAATATCTCGCCTGTCAGTATCAGAATATTACCAGTCAAACGTGCAAGGGGACGAAGTTCATGGAAAGTAAGGGTAATGGAATGTTTATTAATGGCATAAGTTAGGTGCGTGTTAAGTACGACGGAAGATATTTTTATGAAATATCAGTCAAGCAAGGGTTTATGTATCAGTGTCAGGCTAAATGCGACTAAGACGAAGGGCAATTAAGTAATCTCACACAAGTGAGTATTTAAGTGATTTTGGGGGTGAAAACCTCATATTTCCTTCTTCTTTCTCTCTCTAGGTTTTGAGAGAAAGAATTTCTCTCTTCTTTCTCTCTAGCCACGCCACACACTCTCTCTCTCTCTCTCTCTCTCTCTACCATAACCTTTCAAAGCTTCCAAACACATGGGATTAGTGATCAAGCATGAATCAAAGAAGCTTTGTGAGTAAGAAACATCAAGAAGGAGAAGTTAGCATGATTAGAGGAACTTGGAAGTTAGGGTTTGGGCTTAAGCATGATGGATCTAAGCTTTTTAGATGCTGCAAATATTATGTGAGTTCTTAGATAGAACCTACCTATGGGTTTATGTGCTTAATTTTGCAAGGAAAACATGATTTGAGATAAATTTAGGAAAATAAGATTTTCTTACCCTAGCCTCTGATCTTGCTTTGTACATGTTAAAATTGCTATAAAAGATGTTTTATAATGATATATAAGTTGCTGGATGTTCATAGTGCGTTGCAGGATCGATTTGGACGAGTTTTGGGTCAAAACTGTAAAATCTGCACCACAGACCCGAAGAAACTCACTATTAGCAAAATTTTTGCTAATAGCGAATTTCTTCAGACAGCAGCCCAAAATATTTCGCTATTAGCGAACCTTACTGTCCCAGCCAACATGTTTTTCGCTTGTTGGCTCATTTTAGGGCCGGTGGTGCATTCCGAAGCCTTTCTATCAACATATTACAACTTTATAACCCCAAAACAACATCTAGGCAATGCACATAACATCAAATGATCCTTGAATCAAGAATCATGGTAATATTAACATGTACATCAAGAAGGCACAAGAGAGTTTAAACCGACTTATTTGGGTAGAGATGAACTAAGAAAGGGAATAAATGTAGAGCCTCGACATAGCTTGTCGAGAACTAGAATGGTAACAAGAATCCCTAAGTATGACTAGTATATGTACTAGGATGTTAAGTATATAAAGAGCGAAGTGTAATCTCTTCGCACATGAACAAGAACGATTAGCAAGTATGTTAAGCCGTGGTTGAATAGTTAATCTCTCCACCATGATTAAGTATGAACAAGTATGAGTTACCGCTAATCGGATCGATCAAGGTTCTGAGGTAAAGATGTAAGCATGAATAGGTTTAATCTTTCACGATGTCAAGACTAAGATTATAACCGCATGTCAGTGCTCGTGTCTCTTGTTATCCACGTCAGGGGATACGAGAGGTTCTCGAACCAAGGGGAACGATTCAAGCCGTAAGGGACCCGCACGACACCGAGGGAGTCCGATGTACGTACATCGGTCATTTATGGGATTGTTCTTGGGGTTACTCCACCCGGGACTCTCCGTAAAATGAATCAAGATAATGACTGTTTGTTCAACGCTAACCTAATGAATGAACTTATGCACGATCATGTATGTTATGTTATGCTTATGATTTCATGTATGATTAAGTTAAGAGCAAGAGCATGAGATGTTATAAGACAAGTACAAGGCATGTATAGAACAAGTAAAGAACATGATACCGATGACGATCTTAGGTTTCCCCTAATCGTCCGGTTTAGGTTCGTGTCATGATTATGTTATTTTAGGGCCTCGATACGTAGAGCGTATTCTTGGCAATGCGGTTTTAGATTCCCCCTTGACCGCCATGACATGTATAGGAAGTGAAGCCTATAACAAGTAAGATGAACCTATGATGGGTCTAGCATGCACTACCGTCTAGGATAGCATGACCACACACGTATAATCAACCGGCAGGTTGTATTGTAGACACGTGGTGACCGTAGGTTTCCCCTGAGGTTACCTATAGCCTAGGATTTAGGGGAACTCACTGAGACATTATGTCTCATCCCAATCCTTATTTGTTTCAGATAAACAGGTTGGATGACAAGGTAGTAGCCGGATGGATATTTCAGCAATGGCTCGTTCGTACTCGAGGCAAGAAGATCATGGGATTCAAGGATGTATTTATCTTAGCTTAGATAAGATATGTTGTATTGATAATGTACGAACGCGTTTTGTTGTATAATATATTCCTTCGAAGCTTTTATGTTGTATATTTTAATGTATCCAGTACTAAAAATAACGCATGTGCTAAACTTTCTAGATACGTTTAGTATGGGTGTTACATTTGGTATCAGAGCAGGTCTATTCAGATCGTGCCTTGGGTCATTAAGTTACAACTAAGGTAGTGGGACCATTAGGTTCCGGGTAAATGTTCTAGTTGTTGATGTTAGTTGAGCCTGATCAACTCAATTTAACATTCGACGATTAGAACGGATGCCTGAGAGCTGAATAGGACCCAGGAGGAACGAAGTATGTGATGAAGAAGCACTGGAAAGTGTGAACTCAGAAGTAAGAACTCAGAATGAGTAATAGTAAGAAGTTGATCGTGCCAGTTGGTGGCCGGTGAACTAAGCAAGTAGAAGTATGAATCCTCCGGGAATGTAAGGCAATGTTAAGAAGGGACTTTTTGACAGAGTTTCGTAGGATGTTAGTAATACTTCGTATACCCTTAAGTAAAGAGTTTGGAAATATCTGAGCATGTCATGAAGTCTCGGTAAGAGTCGTAGTTGGAACGGGTTTATGGTATAGAAAAGAATCTTATTCTGGAACGTAAGCGCAAGGCTACAAGATAAGGAGAAGTCGACATATGTTGATGGAATTAGTAGATTCTCAGGAATAGCATTAAGTGATTGAAGTTATGGACTTGTATGCTCAGAGTGGACAAGGTTCTAGTATTCGGGAAGTTGCGTTAAACGGCAACGTAAAGAGGTAAGCTACTTGTAGTGGAAGGAGTTAAGGATTTAAATGAAAGTTTTATGTTATCAGGATTAAGGCATTAATTTCTGATGTGCCGAGAATTGTATCGGATGATGTTGATGCTTGCCATGCATATGTTATAGAATGTTTTTATGAAATTTAGAATGACTGGTGTGCATTGGGTTACTTGAAAAGTAATAATTCCATGCAAAAGATGTTTTTTGAAAATTCAGTTGAAGAAACTCGCCAATAGAGAAATTTTCCCTATGAGCGAAATTACTCCAGACGATTTCGCTGATAGCGAACCTGGGGCGAGATTTCAGTTTTTTTTGAAAACTGTCAGTTCGTCTCTAGGGCCTGCAGTGACTATTGGGGAGTTGTCTTTGCAATCTTTTATGCAACAAAAACTTTTTATGATATCAAGTGACGATTGCATATCACACCCTAAGGTTTCCAAGAGAAAAGGCATGAGCAATCATTAACAGAATCGATTCGGTTCAAGGTAACTTTGGAAGTTAATGTGACAAGAGTTAAGAATGAACTTAGATCAAGAGTTTAGAAGTTCCGGTATTCAGAATGGAAGTCACGGATATGAAGACATGAAGAAAAGAAGTTATAGTTGTGAAGACTTACGTAAAATCACAAGGTTCTCGGATTATGTGGAGCTATGAGTATCTCTCGAATCTATGTTTTGCTTAATTGACTTTCTAAGACTCATTATGATGTTGAATAATAAAACTTACCTGAGTTTAGAAAGATGCACGCATATGGGTGATTGAAGTTGGCAAGTTCTTTTAAAATAAAGTATTATAGATACCGGTTGTTACGACTCGCGTTGTGAGGGCTAAACTCATTAGAACCAAGATTTGATGAAACGTATGTGTTATCAACTCGTTCTATGATTTTAGAGTAACAATTGGGGCCTAGATTCAGTATTTATACATATATTCATAGTAGAAAATCATCAACGTCAATGACCCGTGCGCTAGTTTATGAAGTTTTCTTAGAAAGAAAAATTAAAGAGCAAGCATAGGAATGATTAAGCAAGATATAATAGGCAAGAATACTGAGATACAAGGTTAGATGTTTGAGGAATGTATATTCAAGTGCACGATGAGTTTACTATGGGAATTTGAGATTTCTAGGAAAAAAGTTCAAGTATGATATGTATATATCAAGAGGTGAACCCAACTAGAAAGAACGTAAGATCTATCCCCAAATAAAGTAATATAAGTAAACGATAAGTTTATCGTGAGTTTTGATCTTACAAGCAGTGGTTAGTGTAAAGTTGTGGCGTGATTGCAATATGGAAGATCTTGAGAATAGTTCACGAAGATGGTAAACAAGAGGTGGACAGGAATGTGGAAATTCCCTCGCGCTAACGGATTAGAGCATTGGTTTAAGCCAACCGGTGGGAATCAGATTAGCGTCACGAAAGTTAAACGGTAATTACGGAATATGGGATTTATGTATGAAGGAATCTTCGTGAAGAATGTTCAGTTGGTAACACGAATTTAGCAAGAAGCATCATAAGACTAGAGTCGCTACATGTGAATTAATCAGGTTACTTAAATTGGTGATAATGAATACATGTGAGAATCAGAAGGTTTTCTCGTGTGACTCAAAGTAAAGATCGAAGCATCAAGAACGAAGACTGGTATTCAGAATAGGTAGTAACACTCGAGCAATATTCGAGTAAGATATTTTGAAGATTCAAGTTTAGTGTTCCTGAAAGGAGGAACAAGTTAACGTCAAGTGGGCTAAGGATTTTCTATGGCTTATGTTAGGCAATAATTCGATTATGTATATCGGTTAAGAAGAGAAGAATCCATTTTTGAAGTTTAAGCATGTTATCAAGAAATGAGATGTAATTCTTGGGATTCATACCTTCGTATGCCATACTTGTTACACGATAACGATACTTGCTAGAACAAAGTCAAATCATGATTTTTACAACTATTAAAGATGAAATTGGTATTAAGGAACTTGAGAACGATATCGTTTTAAAAACATGAAATTTTACATTGTTGAAACTAATGAGGTACGTCCTAAGCGAGTAAGCTCAATTAAGACGTATAGACTTCAGGACCAACTTGTTATAGGCAAGCTTGGGGCGAGTTGTAAAACCTTTTTTTTTCAAAATATTGAGACTCGTCCTGTGGTTCTGCAGTATCATTACAGACTCAGTTTTAAAATGAATTTGCTTTAGTCATGTATCTACTCGTTCCAAGAACCTATGTACCAAATATTAGAAATATATTGAAGCAGAATACAAGAACAAGTATCGTTACTAACTGACAAGAGTAGCACTTGAAGCTATGCAACGCTATGGATGTTAAAGTTTGATGAAGTGAACAATAGTGTTCGCTTATAGTTAGTGTGAAATGCACAGATTTGTATTAAGAGTGTTCAATGCAAGTACAAATGGACTTAGTAGGAATTTTTAAGACCAAGTGAACCACCGAATTGGTTAATAGATTGTCCGCTGAATTGGAGTAATTGATTTCACTTCTCCATGTCAAGTTAGACAAGTTACCCATATATTTGGGTGCAAGGAGATTGTGAAGAGATTTGTTGAAGTATCAAGATAAGTAACATAAGTAAGAGGTATAAGTCGCAAGGTACGATAAGATAGATTGTGTATGCATACATGATAAGATGTTTAGATACAAGTAAGCACTGCAGGGCAAACCTGGTTTCCGATAGGATTCTAGTTAAAAGGCGAATCCTGAGTGTTTCAGTCAATGAGAGGTTACTTGTATGAATGGTTTATGCTAAGCATAGGAGAAATGGATCCGAGACGACTAATCCACTGGTAGCGAAGGTAAGTGACGACCATGATGTTCTAAAATAGTTCTGCAATTTTGAGTAATATATTAAGATTGAGTAGAGACTATATTCGTTTATGCGGATATAGAAAGAGGAAGAATTACATGTATTGATGAGGAAAGTATGTTTCGAACTCTTCGAATTTAGTTTGATCAGATTTTGTATAATGGAAACCAAAGGAGTCAGGTTTTAGTTGCGATGATTGGTATGTGATTTCTAAATTTCGAGGAATTTTTTTTTAAGGGGGGTAGAACGTAATATCCCGCCTGTCAGTATCGGAATATTACCAGTCAAACGTGCAAGGGGATGAAGTTCATGGAAAGTAAGGGTAATGGAATGTTTATTAATGGCATAAGTCAGGTGCATGTTAAGTACGACGGAAAATATTTTTATGAAATATCAGTCAAGCAAGGGTTTATGTATCAGTGTCAGGCTAAATGCGACTAAGACGAAGGGCAATTAAGTAATCTCGCACAAGTGAGTATTTAAGTGATTTTGGGGGTGAAAACCTCATATTTCCTTCTTCTTTCTCTCTCTAGGTTTTGAGAGAAAGAATTTCTCTCTTCCTTCTCTCTAGCCACGCCACTCTCTCTCTCTCTCTCTCTACCATAACCTTTCAAAGCTTCCAAACACAAAGGATTAGTGATCAAGCATGAATCAAAGAAGCCTTTTGAGCAAGAAACATCAAGAAGGAGAAGTTAGCATGATTAGAGGAACTTGGAAGTTAGGGTTTGGGCTTGAGCAAGATGGATCTAATCTTGTTAGATGCTGCAAATATTATGTGAGTTCTTAGATAGAACCTACCTATGGGTTTATGTGCTTAATTTTGCAAGGAAAACATGATTTGAGATAAATTTAGGAAAATAAGATTTTCATACCCTAGCCTCTGATCTTGCTTTGTACATGTTAAAATTGCTATAAAAGATGTTTTATAATGATATATAAGTTGCTGGATGTTCATAGTGCGTTGCAGGATCAATTTGGACGAGTTTTGGGTCAAAACTGTAAAATCTGCACCATATACCCGAAGAAACTCGCTATTAGCGAAATTTTTGCTAATAGCAAATTTCTTCAGACAGCAGCTCAGAATATTTCGCTATTAGCGAACCTTGCTGTCCCAGGCAACATGTTTTTGGCTTGTTGGCTCATTTTAGGGTCGGTGGTGCATTCCGAAGCCTTTCTATCAACATATTACAACTTTATAACCCCAAAACAACATCTAGGCAATGCACATAACATCAAATGATCCTTGAATCAAGAATCATGGTAATATTAACATGTACATCAAGAAGGCACAAGAGAGTTTAAGCCGATTTATTCGGGTAGAGATGAACTAAGAAAGGGAATAAATGTAGAGCCTCGACATAGCTTGTCGAGAACTAGAATGGTAACAAGAATCCCTAAGTATGACTAGTATATGTACTAGGGTGTTAAGTATATAAAGAGCGAAGTGTAATCTCTTCGCACATGAACAAGAACGATTAGCATGTATGTTAAGCTGTGGTTGAATAGTTAATCTCTCCACCATGATTAAGTATGAACAAGTATAAGTTACCGCTAATCGGATCAATCAAGGTTCCGAGGTAAAGATGTAAGCATGAATAGGTTTAATCTTTTACGATGTCAAGACTAAGATTATAACCGCATGTCGGTGCTCGTGTCTCTTATTATCCACGTCAGGGGATACGAGAGGTTCTCGAACCAAGGGGAACGATTCAAGCCGTAAGGGACCCGCACGACACCGAGGGAGTCCGATGTACGTACATCGGTCATGTATGGGATTGTTCTCGGGGTTACTCCACCCGGGACTCTTCGTAAAATGAATCAAGATAATGACTGTTTGTTCAACGCTAACCTAATGAATGAACTTATGCACGATCATGTATGTTATGTTATGCTTATGATTTCATGTATGATTAAGTTAAGAGCAAGAGCATGAGATGTTATAAGACAAGTACAAGGCATGTATAGAACAAGTAAAGAACATGATACCGATGACGATCTTAGGTTTCCCCTAATCGTCCGGTTTAGGTTCGTGTCATGATTATGTTATTTTAAGGCCTCGATACGTAGAGCGTATTCTTGGCAATGCGGTTTTAGATTCCCCCTTGACCGCCATGACATGTATAGGAAGTGAAGCCTATAACAAGTAAGATGAACCTATGACGGGTCTAGCATGCACTATCGTCTAGGATAGCATGACCACACACGTATAATCAACCGGCAGGTTGTATTGTAGACACGTGGTGACCGTAGGTTTCCCCTAAGGTTACCTATAGCCTAGGATTTAGGGGAACTCACTGAGACATTATGTCTCATCCCAATCCTTATTTGTTTCAGATAAACAGGTTGGACGACAAGGTAGTAGCCGGATGGATATTTCAGCAATGGCTCGTTTGTACTCGAGGCAAGAAGATCATGGGATTCAAGGATGAATTTATCTTAGCTTAGATAAGATATGTTGTATTGATAATGTACGAACGCGTTTTGTTGTATAATATATTCCTTCGAAGCTTTTATGTTGTATATTTTAATGTATCCAGTACTAAAAATAACGCACGTGCTAAACTTTCTAGATACGTTTAGTATGGGTGTTACACATCTACCTCTCAATTAAGAGAAGAATTAGAATCGGTAGAAAATATAATAATTAGCGAGAATAAAATTCCTCAAGGAATTTATAATCAACATACCACAAGTGGGAAATCACCTACTCAATCTGAGATGAGTTTTCATCTCCCAAACCAATGATTTTTTATGGATTTTACACCAGGAAGTGATTTTAGAAAACTTATCAATGATGAGTTTGAAATGCAAAGAAATTCTGAATTTAGAAAATGGTATTTCAAGACTTTTAAACCTTGGGAATTAGCTGAGATAAAGCAAGATTATTATAATGATCTTAGTAAGAAGATGGATCATATTCCATTTGTTAAATGGTTTCTAAAATATTTTTTAGAAAAAATTGAAAATGAAGTTTTAGTTTTGAAATCAAGATCTTGGACTTTATCTAGTGGAGAAATTGTTGAATCCCCCTTTCCTCCTAAACAATGTATAAGTTTGGGAAAAAATGTTGAAGCTACTGCTTATATTTGTCAAAAAATTGGTAATAATTAAGTTACCCTTCAAGAGTTAAATCCTATAATTAGAGCTCAGAATTATGCTAATGCTTTTATTACTCGCATAGGAGACCAACTTATTTCTTTAGAAAAAGAGTTAATTAATTTAAAAAATCTTTTTGAAAAACACCTAACTCAAACAGAAAATAAACCTTATGATCCTTCTAATTCTTCTACATCCATTAGTGATGCCCCTATAATTCAACCACCTATCAATATAAAGGATTTTAAAATGGAAAAAGAAAGTGATGAATTTGTTAAAATCCTAGAACAGAAACTTAGTCAACTAAAAATAAACATGTATAAATGAAGGATTAGCTTTATGTAATGATATAAAGTTAAAAAATGAATTAAAAAAGCAAAAATTAACAGAAAAACATCAATTAGGAGAATTTTGTGAACAATTTGCCTTTGACTTAGGAAAACCTCTTATTGATAAGAATAAGAGAAAAGAAAAAATTTCTAGAAAGAAATCTCATAGAGATAGTAGAGGAGTTTATAAATCTTCTCATAAGAAGAGACACAAACATAGAATTTTTTTTTCTAAAAATAGATTCAAAGATAGTAGTCCTAAAAAGGATAGTAGAAAAAGAAAAGCCAAGAATATGGATGTAACATGTCATAAATGTGGTAAAATTGGCCACTATGCCAATCAATGTTGGACAAAAAAGGCTCTTAATAAAATCGAAGATGAAAACCTTCGTATTCAATTAGAAAAGGTTCTTCTTATCAATAGTGATAGTGAAAATAGCAACAATAACTCCTCAGATAATGAGATCGAGGTTATCAATGAATCCTCTTCAGAATCTAAAAATTCTATTGACAATAATGATTGTCAATGTGATTATTGGAAAGTTATTGTTGAAATGAATGGATTAAATGTTCTTACTAATGAACAGGATGAAGCTTTAAAAGTTTTAGAATCAATTTCAGATAGTACTCTGAGACGAAAGATGATAGAATTCCTTATAAAAGAAAATTCTAAGAAGGAAACGCCTCTAATTATAGAAGCGCCTTATCAATTTAGTGAAATCTTATCAAGATTTCATCAGTCTAATATTAAGGAAATTCCTGTCTCAACTAATGACTTAAAAAGAGAGATAAGTCTCTTGAAAACTGAAATTGTTCAAATTAAAAGAGATAATAATATATTATCTCAAAGAATTACTGCTTTAGAGAATATTAAAAATATTAATCGCTCTAAAGAAGAGATTGCTTCTGATGATAATCCTGAAAAGGGTTATTTAAACCTTTTAGAAAGAGTAACTTCTCAGAAATGGTTTGTTAAAATTACTCTTGTTATTAATAAAGAATTCATTCTTAAAGATGAAATAGCTTTAATAGATAGTGGTGCAGATCTTAATTGTATCCAAGAAGAAATTATCCCAACCAAATATTTTGAAAAAACCACTCAATCCATTACTCATGCCGGAGGTAATAAACTCCAAGTTAAGTATAAATTAATTAACACCTATGTTTCTAATCAAAATATTTGTTTACCAACTCACTTTATTTTAATAAAAAATTTAACTCATAGAATAATTTTAGGTACCCCTTTTTTAAATAATATTATGCCTATTGTCAATATTGACCAAAAAGGAATTACTACTTTTATAAAAGATAAAAAAATAATTTTTGAATTTATCACCGATCCCCAAACTAAAATGCTAAATGAGGTTAAAGACATTTTACTTAAAAAGGAAAAACAATTATGCTTTCTTAAAGAAGAAGTTAATTTCTTTAACATTAACGATCAACTCAATAGAGATGAAGTTAAAAAAAAAATCAAGTCTATTGAAAAACAATTTCATAATGAAGTTTGTAATGATCTTCCTAATGCTTTTTGGGAAAGAAAAAAGCATGTAATATCTTTACCTTATGTAGATAATTTTAATGAAAATCAAATTCCAACTAAAGCTAGACCAGCTCAAATGAATCAAGAATATCTAGATCTCTGTAAAAAAGAAATTCAATCCCTTTTAGATAAAGGACTTATTAGAAAATCTAAGTCTCCCTGGAGCTGTACAGCTTTCTATGTTAATAATGCAGCAGAGAAGGAACGAGGAGTTCCTAGATTAGTAATAAATTACAAACCTCTTAACAAAGTGTTAAAATGGATTAGATATCCTATACCCAATAAAAAGGATTTATTAGACAGATTAAGTAATGCTTTAATCTTTTCTAAATTTGATATGAAATTCGGATATTGGCAGATTCAAATTGCTGAATCTGATAGATATAAAACTGCCTTTACAGTTCCTTTCGGACAATATGAATGGATTGTCCTTCCTTTTGGGCTTAAAAACGCCCCTTCTGAATTTCAAAAAATTATGAATGACATTTTCAATGCTTATTCTGAATTTATAATTGTTTATATTGATGATGTTTTATTATTTTCCAAAAACATTGACCAACATATTAAGCATTTGAAAATATTCAAAGATATTATAAAAAGAGATGGGTTAGTTATATCTGCCCCAAAAATGAAATTTTTTCAAACAAGAGTCAGATTTTTAGGACATGAAATTCATAATGGAACAATTATTCCAATTCAAAGGAGTATAGAATTTGCCTCCAAATTCCCAGATATCATTAATGATAAGAAACAATTACAAAGGTTTCTTGGAAGCCTGAATTATATTTCAGATTACTATAAAGACCTTGCTAAAGATACATCTATTTTATATAATAGACTTAGAACCAATTCGGGTCCTTGGACAGACAATCATACTAAAGCTGTCCAAAGAATTAAATCAAAAGTTAAATGTCTTCCTTGCCTTTCCTTGGCCAATCCCAACTATTTCAAAATTGTTGAAACTGATGCTTCCGATAATGGGTACGGCGGCATATTGAAGCAAGTTATTCCTGAAAACTCAAAAGAAGTTTTAGTTAGATTTTATTCGGGTAAATGGAACCCAACACAAGCTAAATATCCAACTATTAAGAAGGAAATGCTTGCAATTATTAAATGCATTTCTAAATTTCAAAGTGATTTATTAAATAAATTTTTTTTGTTAAGAATTGATTGTAGCTCTGCTAAATCAATAATAGAAAAAGACGTAAAAAATCTTGTTTCAAAGCAAATATTTGCTGGCTGGCAAGCTCAATTAGTTGTCTTTGAATTTGACATTCAATTTATTAAAGATGAAAATAATTCTCTTGCTGACTATTTGACTCGTGAATTCTTACAGGGAAATGACAACCCCTAATAGGGGAAGAGGTAGAGGTCGTGGTCCTGGAAGCTATGGCAGAAGTAGAGGTAATAATATATTACCTTACCAAGAATCAAACATTCCCCTAATAGGGGATTAGACAACAATATCATACAACAAGGGTAAACCGTCTTTTACTACCCAGAAAAAAGAAGAAGCATCTTCTTCAAAGACTTCTGATAAGATAATATCTTATAAAGAAGTAGCTAGTAATGATCCTCTTCATGAACAGATTTCGGAATATTTCGAAAATCCTGTTACTGAAAATATTTTACATATCGAAGAAGAAGATGTCGAATTGGCAAATAATGATGGTTGGTTCATAAAAACCAGATACCTTGAATCAAGAGGTTATCCTAGTTTGTCTGGAAAATCTAGACCTCATATAGAAATTCTTTTAAAAATCACAGAATTTGTAACTATCACTCATTATTATCATAATAATGATCCAAAAAAATTTATAAATTTTAGCAAATGCCATATTACCAAAATCTTGTCTCCCAAAGAATGGGGGTTAGATCCTAATGGAGAAAAGGCTATTAAAATAGTCGGGGACAAAATTATTTATTTTAATTATTGGGACTATGTCCAAGCTTTCACACAAGCTTTCTATTATCAAAATCCAAAGAATAAACATTCTTGGTTTTTCCCAATTAATCCTCAAATTATTAATAGACCTATACCAAATTGGTTTCTTAATTGGTGGACTAAATTTGGTCCCATTACAAATGAAATTCTGCCAGAAAATCTCGAAGAATTATATAAAAAATGGAGTGATAATAGTCCTCTGATTTCTAAAATTAGACCAGATAAATTAGTTACTGGACAAAGTCCAATGTTGTTCTTTATAAAATTCCAAATACCTTGGATATGGAGGTGGTCATTTATAGTGGCCAGAGATAAATTTAATATTTCAATCCTTCAGAGAATATTCTTTTATAAATGGTGGTCAAAAATGAGCACTGAAGATATTCAAACAATAATTAAGAATGTTGAAAGTGTTATTCAAGAAGATCAATGTAATAAAGACAAAAAACAAAGTTCTCAGCCAAATCCTTATATTCAAATGAAGAATTATTTTCAGAGGAAATATCCCACAGAAACTGAAGACCAAATCATGCTCAGGACATTAGAACATATGAAGTAGCAATTCTGCTCTACTTTTTCAACCAAGACTCCTAAAGATGATACTAAGTCAAACTCATCACAAGGATCTTTTGATTCTAATCTAGAAGGAGAATCGCAGCCTGACGATGAACCTACTCCATAAGATATCTGGGATGCCATGATCTACACGGCTGGTTCAAAAGGTATCAAAGATAAAAAACCACAAGGATAAATTCGGAAGTTCCAGATCAATAATTGAGTAGATAAATTTCAAAGATTCCATCATAATGGACAATAATTCAGTGGCCGACATCAACCACTTTAATTATTTAGTATTTTGTTGGTTTTTCTGCTTTTGTCTTTGTTGATGTGATCGATGGGGCCCACAAAGAGCACCCGGCACCCACAAAGAACAACTTAATAGAAGAGTCAATTATTGATGCCAGGTGTTCTTTGTGGGCCCCATCGATCACATCAACAAAGACAAAAGCAGAAAAACCAACAAAACACTAAATAATTAAAGTGGTTGATGTCGGCCACTGAATTATTGTCCATTATGATGAAATGTTTGAAATTTATCTACTCAATTATTGATCTGGAATTTCCGAATTTATCCTTGTGGTTTTTTTATCTTTGATACCTTTTGAACCAGCCATGTAGATCATGGCATCCCAGATATCTTCTGGAGTAGGTTCATCGTTAGGCTGTGATTCTCCTGCTAGATTAGAATCAAAAGATCCTTGATATGAGTTTGACATAGTATCATCTTTAGGAGTCTTGGTTGAAAAAGTAGAGCAGAATTGCTGCTTCATATGTTCTAATGTCCTGAGCATGATTTGGTCTTCAGTTTCAGTGGGATATTTCCTCTGAAAATAATTCTTCATTTGAATATAAGGATTTGGCTGAGAACTTTGTTCTTTGTCTTTATTACTTTGATCTTCTTGAATAACACTTTCAACATTCTTAATTATTGTTTGAATATCTTCAGTGCTCATTTTTTTACCACCATTTATAAAAGAATATTCTCTGAAGGATTGGAATATTAAATTTATCTCTGGCCACTATAAGTGACCACCTCCATATTCAAGGTATTTGGAATTTTATAAAGAACAACATTGGACTTTGTCCAGTAACTAATTTATCTGGTCTAATTTTAGAAATCAGAGGACTATTATCACTCCATTTTTTATATAATTCTTCGAGATTTTCTGGCAGAATTTCATTTGTAATGGGACCAAATTTAGTCCACCAATTAAGAAACCAATTTGGTATAGGTCTATTAATAATTTGAGGATTAATTGAGAAAAACCAAGAATGTTTATTCTTTGGATTTTGATAATAGAAAGCTTGTGTGAATATATATATATATATGGTTTTGTTACAAGCCACCCTTTGGTGGTGTCTTTTAACAAGTCACACCTTAAGGTGTGATTTTCACTTTTTAGTTATAACTTTGCTAAAAGACACCTTCATAAAAGTAAGTTGGTGTCTTTTCGCAAATGCTCATAGAGTAACTTGATAAAAGACACCTTCATAAAATGTGTCTTCTATCATAACCTATATATATATATATATATATATATATATATATATATATAAACGGATTAGTAGAAACACATATTTCACATACATGATTTATACCAGAGACCACTAATGGCTGCATTTCCAAGTTAGAGGTTCCAGCAACAAATCCATCTTGCGATGCCTTACTTCCCTGAGGAAATACAAATACATAGAAGCAGATTCAGAAGAAATGTTCTAAGATGTTAAAACTCATAAAAGTTTATTAGTACCTCAACCTCAAGAATAAGACCATCACGTCTTTCTCGACCACGACGCAACAGTGAAGCAGCTACTTTGAGGAAACCTGAGAGAGCAATGATCCAGCCCAAAAGGATCATCATTGAAACTGTAATTACTATATTCGGATAGAAAAATCCATGGTCAAGTAAAACATATAATCAATTGATAATAATAACATCAATTTTTTCTGACAACCCTTAATCACCATGAGCTAATGCAATTGTACAGGAATGAATCAATGAACCTAAACCAAAGTAAATTAGGATACATATAAGAATATTTATTTTTCATCTAGTTCAAAACAATACTTGATGTCTGAAACAAAATCCTCACATCTTACATACATATATAAAATAAAGGCTAAAGTGCAACTTTGGCCCCCTATCTTTCAAAAAAGTTGCGATTTTGGCCCCCTAACTTTGAAAACTACAATTTTGGCCCCCCATGTTTAGGGAAATATGCTCTTTTAACCCCCTAACATAAGGGAAATATGTCTTTTGACCCCTTATCTTTTCAAAATGTTGCGATTATGACCCCTTATCTTTTCAAAATGACCCCTTTTTTTGGACACGTGTCGCCTTCTCAGCAGTTTTCAAAGTTAGGGGGCCAAAATTGTAGTTTTCAAAGTTAGGGGGCCAAAATCGCAACTTTTTGAAAGATAAGGGGTCAAAGTTGCACTTTAGCCTAAAATAAATGAATTAAACTATATATAAATGTTTTCTCCACTAATTCAAGTGAATATACTCTTGGATTGGAACTTTGAATATGACAATAAAGGAAAGAAATTACTGATCTGAAATTAAAAGTTACGATAGAATCATATTAGAGCAAGCAATTACTGACCTTAAATGCTTTGTTTGCTAGAGATCTGATTCAACTATTTCTCATATATAGAACAAACAATGTCCTTGACCTTAAATACAGTTTAAAGTCTGAACTCATATACTAGTATATATTCACACTCCCACACAACATTGGATTTTAAATACAAATACTAACGTTACTATTAAAATATTGGACTTGCACTTTCCTTTAATAACTTCTTTTTCAATAATGGTGTGTGGATTTCCTTTCCGTGTCTTCTTGTCGGGCACTAGACAATAATCAGTATACCACACTTTTACTTTACAGTCTTATTTGATTTGATGACAAATAGTATCATTGAAATAATTTGATGACAGAATTGTGATATTTGTACAACCATATCTAACAACGATAACTTTTATTTACTCTCTTTCTATTGTTCCAAAACAATAGAGAGGGAGAGAGAAAAAAAGGAAGAGAGAGATTAAGAATATAATGTGAGTATGAGAGAGAAAGATGTCAAAAATTGTCAAAAAATAAATGTACATATATCATTTCTCCAAATAATAATACATGAATGAGTTTTTTTTGCCACAAACACAATTATCACATGAGCATCTTATTTGCCACATCATCCAATTTTAGTCTCAAATTCTCATGTGTTGAAAAACTTTTTCATTAAGAGTTTAATTAGTATAAAATTGTGGTTGGTTATACAATCATCTTACCCATTGATTCAATGATGTGATGCCATTTGAAAGTATGTATAACTATAAGATAACCTTTACAATATCATTGTGATGCCACTTTTTCATTAAGAGTTTAATTAGTATGTATAGCAATTTAACTCTTATATTAATAATCTCGACCAACTCAATCAATGGGTACGTATAAGATTAATTCTTTCTTTTTTTTCTGTATTTTTTATTAGGGCTCCACTTTCAATTTTAGAACAAGGCCTCCAATTTGATTGAGACGATCCTGGATCGAGGACCAAAATAAGGGAGTAAAAAATGTATCTAAGTATACTAAATTTAGTTAATCTGTCAGCCACCTGATTAGTTTCCCTTAAGTAAATCAACATAGAAAAAACTACCATTATTTTAGAAAAAACTATCTAAAATTGACAAGCCTAATTAAAGCATCCGGAATTATAACATGGTTAAGCTAGAAGGACAGTCCAAATCTTGATAGAGATAACCAAAAAGATACCATTATTGTCAAGATCCGGGAAGGGGTCCAACCAATTAGTGTCCGCAGTTTTACCTTGTTTTTTTACACAAGTGGCTGTTTTAAAGACTTTACCATTGGACTGAGGCTTCCCCTTATATTGTGCATATATAATTCAATGAAATCTAATCTTCTGTGATTGTAAACTAGAAGGACAGCTGCACCATGAACTGATTGAAGAATGTGTCGAGTAAAAAAATTGTGTTGCTAGCAATTCTCTTATTTTGAAAATTTATATAGTGTTTATACAATTATTTTAACATTCTTCCGTATAATAATTATTCCAAACATATACTTATACTGCGTGCATGTCAAAAAAAATATGCATCCCAAACAATTCTCTTATTTAGAAAACATATACCGACTATTACTTAGTTGAGTATGAGAGAGGTCATTGTCAGAGAAGACTGTTCCAACTTTGGTAAATTGAGTCCACAACGATAATACAAAGTAAAAAATGAGCCTTCTAATCATGATCTGCTGGTACATATTATCAACAATGTGTGATTGCATTAATAAGAAAACTCAAATGAATTCTAAGAACTACTTAGTTAGTCCTTATACCATGAAGGAATGATGTCAGGCTTACTCTACTCATGTAGTCGAAGACATGAATCTTCTTTCCTTTAGGTCCAAGATAATCAATCAGGCAATCCCATCGTTTGAATGAAACTGTGATATGCCGAGGCATCTATTACGTTAACACCAAACCCTTTTAGCTTCATACACATGCCTGAATAAATTATAGGATGCATGGATGATAAACGTGTTGTTACCTTGATTTCAAACTTTGTCATATCTTTGGCTTCGCTATTTAGGTAGCAAGAACATTGTTTGTCATAGATCATAAAAACATGATCGGATACAATACTTGCATATGGCCTAGATATGTAGAGTTCAAAATGGTCCTCCTCTTTACCTTGATCCTCAAGATCACAGATAGTGATGTTAAATTTTAACGGGGAAACAGTTAACCAGTTCCCACCAAGTACAAAGCAGAAAATGAAGCCGAGCAAAGGGGAACGCGATGTAGAAGAAGAAAGATCAATGACTACATAATCCATTGTTGTCATATACTCAAACCACTCTGGAACATTGTTTCCTGGATACACGTAAAGTGCTTGATAAGAATCATTGAACTTATTATGAAAATCATGTTCTGAAGCTGATACATGTTTGTATGCAAATTTCATAATATTTATTTGTGCATTAAACACAATATTTGCAAGTGAATGTTCATCCAATTTCAAGCAATTCGTGAATACAACCCTATTCCTGTTATCGTTGAATTGTTCAGGAATTGAAGGGAACAACACAGTCTCTAGTGACGTGCACCCTTGCGAAGTAACTCACGTTCCTCGCGAACAGAATACTCGGGCGGACATTCTTTCAAAACTCGCAAGTACACAAACTGCGAACGGAAACAAAACAGTAATACAGGAGGTTCTCAGCGAACCAAGCATCCAGGATAGAGGAACTCTACATCAAGAGATCAATGCGATCGGAATGGAAGACTGGAGGGGACCTATCTCTCGATACATAGAGAACGGGGAACTCCCTTCTGACCCGCAAGAAAAGACAAGGTTGAAGCGAAGGGCCTGCTCATTCACTTTGGTGGAAGGAACCTTATACAAAAGAGCTTCATCATTCCACTAATCAAGTGCTTAGGACCTAACGAGACCCAAGAAGTCCTTGCCGACGTTCATGACGGCATATGCGGACAACACCTTGGCGCCAAAGCTCTCGCAAAAAAGGTCCTACGAGCAGGGTACTATTGGCCCACCATGTTAAAAGGCGCCCAAGATTACGTAAACCTCTGCGATAAATGCCAACGACATGGGGACATGCATCTAGCACCCCCAGCTGAGCTAACATCTTTGGTCTCTCCTTGGCCTTTCGCATGGTGGGGCATCAACCTTTTGGGACCATTCCCTGAAGCCGTCGGGCAGCTGAAATACCCCGTAGTCGCCATCGACTACTCAACAAAGTGGATCGAAGCCGAACCACTGGCTAAAATCACAGCTAAAAACATACTCCGTTTCTTCAAGAGAAACATCCTAGCAAGGTTCGGAGTACCAGCGCTGGTCATATCCGACAATGGTACACAGTTCACGGACCAAAGGTTCCAGGACTACCTAAGGAATATCGGCATCAAACAAAGCTTCACCTCCGTCGAACACCCTCAAGCCAACGGCCTCGCCGAGGTTGCAAACAGGGTCATTTTACGGGGGATACGAAGAAGGCAAGACATGGCCAAAACTCAGTGGGCTGAAGAGTTACACGCGGTCCTTTGGGCCAACAGAACTACTCCCCATTCCACGACTGGCGAGTCACCTTTTCGACTCACATACGGGACAGAGGCAGTCTTACCCATTGAGCTAACCGAGCTCACATGGCGTACCGACGCCAACACTGACTTCCCTGCCAACACGGCAAATCTACGTGAAGAGCTCGAATTTGTTGATGAAGTCAGGATCGGAGCAACCTTGCATGAGGCAGCGCTGAAACAAAAGATAGCCACTCGCCACAGCAAGAAGGTCATAAAAAGAGAATTCGAAGTGGGCGACCTCGTCCTCCGGCGAAACCAGAAGGATTCTGAAGAAGGGAAACTCGCTGCCAACTGGGACGACCCCTACATGATCCGGATGAAGACCGGGACGGGGGCTTACGGACTTGAAGATCTCCACCAAAACACAATTCTAAGGACTTGGAATGCAGAAAAACTCAAAAAGTATTATACTTAGATGGCAGACAACGCCAATTTACTCTAGTGTACATACTCAGTTCTATACAAAGAACTCTTCGCTCTCAAACGAGCAAATAAACTGATGAGGAAAGTCGTGCCACTCCAAATCCAAAAAGAAAAAGGATGAGAGAAATTTACACAACAAATTCTCTTACTTCTCAGTATGTATGCTTACCGCTGCGACATCACTGCTCGGCATGTTAGATAGAACCGCAGCTCGCGTTGGGTGATTCACGCCTCAGTGCATTGAACTTAGAATGGTTTCTTCGTTCATCTGCTTTTACACGTCCATAACTTTGGACACACATTCAGATAAACGATCTCTTGGATGTGCAATACTTCTAACTAATACTCTGCGTAAACAGTTAGAAACCTCCTGCCCCAAACTCTTCCTTGCAAAACAAAGCAAAGGTAAAATGTTTCACTCAAAGTAACGAGCTACCTGGGAAGAAGGGGGCAAAACTTTGATTTCATCGAGTCAAAGCAGCAAAAAGCCAGGCGGGCATGCTAAACTCTCCGGTCATTAAATCAATTCGTCGAAATAATGATTGCGGGGGGTAGTCCATCCTGTCACAACAAAACGAATCTCGGCTTAAAAGCTTCACATTTCAAAAACGAACAACAATACAAGTCGAACAGTTAAGAGCATACTAATTATCGCAGTCTGACACACAAGATAGATAATTCGCTCTGAATAAATGCTTCAAACAGTATCAAAAAGACTCTCTTTACCTTCAAACGGGAAAGGTGCTCGGCAAAAAAATATCCTCCAGCGGTCGGTTACCAATGATCAAACGCCCGCACTTAAGTCATCACTCTTAGTCAAGAGCAACGACTTGGGGGGCTACTGTTCTGGACCGACCCAAAAGATCTTTGGCCCATTAACTTAGGCTCAATATCTTCTACAGCCCAAACTCCATGTTTGGCAACATTTCTTGCAACATACCTCCTCCCCACGAGAGGGGTGCACGAAGCAAACGAGACCGTTTCAAACGAACTCCAATGTCTCCTTGCACATTCTGCACGTTCCCGCAATAAACTCTCCGGCGGTTACACTACCCATAATTTCGTAATCGCCAGAGCCAGGTGTGCCACCACAACGGCTCTGCAGCCCTCCACCTCTATAAATAGGGGACTCAATGCAGTCCCCAAGGTAGAACTCTTTTCTTCTTCTCAAACCCTCACTCTCTGAATCTCTACTGAATTGAGCGTCGGAGTGCCTGTAGGTACACACCCCCCATCCGCTCCAGGAAGCATTCCAACACATTCTACCACCGTAGCAACCTCCATATTCAAAACACCGGTAGTCACCTTCTGTTCAGGTATGATCACCGCGGCTGTTTGGTTTATTTAGAGTATCAGCTTTTATCAGGTTCAGTTCCATTTATTTATTGCTTTTAATATGTATTCATCAAAATTATATTTAGAGAATAGTTTAATCATGTCTGAGTAGTCTAAATTGAGTCCAAAACGGAAGGACCGTCGTACCGACGGACCTCATGTAGCTGCGCGCCCCTTTTTATTGTAACGAGGATTTAAATATTTGTTTTGAAAATTCTGCTTTGCACTCTAAAAAGTCTACTACGAAAGTAGAGACACAGAGATATCGTTTACGCGTCGAAAGAGCGAAAACGATATCCGACTTAGAAAATTTGGATTTTTAATTGAAAAGGTTAAAGCGAAAGCACTTCTTTTCTTTTAATTAAGAAAATATTGAATTAAGAAAGGGAAAATTTTAAGCTTGTAACTATACACTACGAAAGTAGGGAGTTACGCGCTTGAAAATTCCGACAATGTATTGCGAAAGCAAACGATGTCTCTTGTTCAGTATTTTCTGCAAAAGTTTTATTTTTTCTCGTTACTATTAAATTAGCGCAAAGTTACTCGAGTGACGAAGGTCAACGATAACCGTCGTTTTGATCTCTACCCTAATTAATTATCTATAATCAATATTTATTTTACACGCGAAACCAAACTTTTGAATTTTGCCTTAGATAAACATAGAAACGACAAGAAGCGGTACTTGTTAAATTGGTCTCTGTGGATACGATACTTTATATACTAAAACCAACATAGTCGTGCACTTGCGGCCTTGTCGAGTTTTTGGCGCCGTTGTCAGGGACCAATTTTTGGCAATATCTCTACTCCGTTGTTACACCGTTTAGACTAAGGCCCTTTTATTTATTTGAAAAAAAAACGTTGCATGCGAAAAACCCGAAGTGCCGAAAATCTAGTCAGCTATGTTGACGAAATTGAGCGCTACTTTCGAGCTAGGCGCCGATTGTTCATTGATACCCCGTCGCAGTCTTAGACTCAATCAAAAATGGGCGACAACAACAACGATAACCGGCCACTGAAGGATTTCGCTGTGCCCTCTGAGGAGGAGCCTCATACGAGCATTGTTCGCCCTGCCATTGCGGCGAACAACTTCGAGCTCAAACCCTCCTTAGTGCAGATAATTCAGCAAAATCAGTTCTCCGGAAACCCAACGGAGGATCCGAACCTGCACCTTGCTACCTTTGTGCAGTTCACTGAGACGCTGAAAGTGAATGGCGTCGACCCTAAAGCCATTCGTTTACGTTTATTCCCTTTCTCCCTCAGGGACAGAGCCAGTGCATGGCTTAATTCCCTGCCGTCAAATTCCATAACGACATGGAATGAATTGAAAAAGGCGTTCCTCGCTAGGTATTTTCCGCCAAGCAAAACGACACAAATGAGGAACCTAATCACCTGCTTTAGGCATAAAGACGAAGAGTCGCTCTTTGAAGCGTGGGAGAGATACAAGGACCTTTTGAGAGCTTGCCCGCATCATGGGTTGGAAAAGTGGATAATCATTCATACCTTTTACAATGGTCTCTTGTATAACACCAGGATGACTATCGATGCCGTAGCGGGAGGAGCTCTAATAAACAAGCCGTTTGCTGAGGCTTGGGGCCTAATCGAGGATATGGCCCAGAACCATTACCAATGGGGGAGCGAACGCCCTCTAGCCGAAAAGGGCCAGCCCAAGGCAGGGATGTACGAGGTTAGCAGTTTTGATCATCTGAGCGCTAAAGTTGATGCGCTCTATAAAAAAAAAATAGACAACCAAACCATCACTCCACATGTCCCCGTGGCCTTTGTGGCCCCTAACTGTGACATTTGCGGGCACCTGGACACACTCCTACTGAGTGTCATCTGTTAGTCGATACAGACCAGGCAAACTACGCGCATGGGAACCCATATGGGCAAATAAATTCTAATTTCCCATATAAAAATAACAATCCCACCTATACGCAAAATCCTGCACCCATTGCACCCCCTGGTTTCCAAGGTCAAAGAGGAGCCCTTGTTGCTCCTATAAAGTCTAACCTAGAGCTAATGATGGAAAACTTCATCATGGCCCAGTCCCAACAGAACAAGGAGTTCCTAAATCAAAACATTCACACGAATGAAATGATTAAGCAGCTTGCATCTAAGGTCGACACGTTGGCCACCCATATCAAAATGTTGGAAACACAAATTGCACAACTAGCCCAACAACAAGCAGCTGCACCTTCAGGAACTTTCCCTGCGCAATCTCAACCAAACCCGAAAGGGGAGCTTAATGTTGTTACCCTGCGTAATGGAAAAGAGTTAGGGAACCCTAGTGAGAGGGAAGGCGCTGTGAAAGTTTATGTGCCTACAGAGAGTGGGGAAGTTTTAAAGAGAAAAGAGGCGGTGGAGGAAGAAAAAGAGAAACCCTATGTACCCCCACCCCCTATAAACCTCCGATCCCATTCCCTCAGAGACTTGCTAAGTCAAAGAGTGAGGGACAATTTAAGAAATTTATGGAGCTCTTGAAGAAGCTCCATGTAAATATCCCTTTCACAGAGGCTATTACTCAAATGCCCTCTTATGCCAAGTTTCTAAAAGAGATTTTGACAAGTAAGAGGAAAATCAATGACGATGATACTGTAGCCCTCACTGAAGGGTGTAGCGCCATCTTCCAGAATAAGATGCCACCCAAATTGAAGGATCTAGGGAGTTTTTCAATTCCTTGCGTTATTGGCAACTACGCCATCGATAAAGCGCTTTGTGATTTGGGTGCTAGTGTGAGTCTTATGCCCCTTTCCATCTGCAAGAGACTCAACCTAGAAGAGCTAAAACCGACCAGGATGTCTCTACATCTGGCTGATCGATCTATCAAGTACTCGGTAGGAATACTGGAGGATGTACCGTTGAGAATCGGCCAGTTGTACATTCCCACCGACTTTGTGGTAATGGACATCACTTGTTATACCCTAATTTTGGACCTAAAAATACTTGATCAATTCTTCTTTTCTTGCATTACAAGCCATTTGAACTGGCTCTGATCAATTACATCTTTCTCTGCAATGTTATTTGCAAAATTCACATGGAAGGGTATTTTGGTCTTTTCCTATATCAAAATTTCTTTCAATCTTTAAAAATTTGTTTGAGTCCTTTCAAATAGTCTGAATAAGTCCTTGCTTCCATCCTATGACAAAACCCTTTCCAAAAATTGCATTTGAAGTCATTTTAAGTCAGTTCTGCCCCTAGGGGCATTTTGGTCTTTTCACATGTTAAAACCTTGTTTAAATCTTAAAAATTGTCTCTGAGTCCTTCAAATTGGTTTAAATAAACTTTTGTTTCAAATCCCTGTTAAAAATCCATTTTAAAATTGCATCTGAGTCATTTTTAGTCGTTTTAGCCCTAGGGGCATTTTGGTCATTTCACACGAAATTTTGGCAGAGAGAGGTTACTTTAAAGTACCTCATTTAAGCCGTTGGTTCGTTTTAGTCCGTTTTGTCATTTTTAATTGTTTCACTTTACGTTTATTTCAAATTACTTTTTTTAATTCAATTTTATTAATTTTTGCATTTTAATCATTTGTGTCACTTTTCATATTTTTATTTTAGTCCCTATCTTTCAGTATTTTGCAGTTTAGTCCTTTTTGTCCAAGTCACAAGTCAGGGGCCACGTGTCAGATTTTTATTAGTCCGGTTAGTTACAGTCCACAGTCCACATGTCTTTTCCTTATTGGTCCAGATTGCACAAGTGTCAGCTATAAATACAACACATCATCAGTACACGAAAGAAAAAAAGCCATTCATTCAGTGCCAACTCAACAACACCAATCCCATTTTCTCTCTCTTCACCACAGAATCAAACCCTAACTGTTTCAGAAGAACCTCAAGAACACGATGAAGTTCATGAAGAACTTCATCCCCAAATCCTAAACCCTAACTGTCCAGAACCAAAATTCATCCCAATCCATCACCAAATTCGTATCAATTTCATCGCACAGAACTCAAATCAACAATTATTACGTGAATTCAGCATGAAAACATGAATCAAAGCCGTTCAATTTGACAAGTTCCTTTCGAAATTTTCATATCAAGTTCTCAGTGATTTTTTCTGCGAAAAAACCTCATCCTCGAACGTTTTTTCCCTCCTCTTGCAATTCAAGCCCTTAGGCGATCACAAGACGAAGGTCTGAGAAGAAAAGAAGAGGATTGAAGCAAGATTTGAACCGACGAAGGAGGAGAAGAGAGTTTCACCGATTTATTTTCGGTTCAACGCTTACCAGAAAGATCAGAAGCTCATTCAAGGATCTTTTGTTCGAATCTCCAAACAAATCCAGGTAAATTCATGTAAACCTTCTCGTTTAGTTCGTAAATCATCATCGAAGGTTCTAAGTGAAAGATTAAACGGTGAATTGAAGTGGAAATTCGAAAAGATTTGAAAAAGATTGAAGACAGAACCCTAAAAAACGAAAATCATGAAGATTCACCGTTTATTCTTCGAATTAAAGCATAGATTCATCACCAGTATGAAAAATGAGTCAAGATAGGGTTTAATTTCAGAGAAATCAGAAGAAATTTTCGAAACCCTAGGTTGAAGATTCAAGTGTAGATCTGTTCAAATCCAGGCCAGTCTTCAAAAAATTAGTTTCGAAATCATAAAGAGGAGAGAAAGAGCTTCAGGATGATGTGTTTAGATTTTAGATCGGAGTTGGTTGAAGCTCCGACGCGGCGGCGCCACCCTGGGCCACCACGTCGGAGGAAGGAGGCTTCGTCGGAGAAGAGAGAGTCATTTGCAGACTCTCTCTCTCTAGTCTGTGTTTTAGAGAGAGAAGTGGAAAGAGGAAATGAACCTGAACCGGTTCAAGGCCTTATATAGGCCAACGAACCGGTTCAACCCATGGTTCAACCCTGGCCCGTCTCTTAGGGCCCAATTCCATGCCTGTATGCTTGATTCACTATGCGCACCCCCTATCCTGCATGTTTCTTGCTGTTTTTTTGCTATTTGCACCCTTACCAGTCCAAATTTCTTCACAAAAATTTCTGAATTTTTCTAATGTGTTCTTGATATTTTTCTTAACATTTTGGTGACATTTTTGTGCTAAAACTTGAGAAAAGCACTTGAAGCATTTTTTTTCCTTATTTTTGTTAGAATTAGTAATTTTCTTGCACTTTTTAGTCCAAAAAACCTTTTAAAAAAAATTCCTAAAAATTCATATAGGTTTCTTGATGGTTTTGTAGCATTTTGTGATAATTTTTACATATTAAAATTGGTTAAAAAATAAGGTGTTAATTTTCCTACTATTTTGTGATATTTTGTGCTAAAAATGAATGAAAATTTGTTTGATCTTAATCCCAATTGCTTGGTAAATAATTGTGACCTATACCATTTGATTCCATAGAGTTTAGCCACTGTTTGTGTTTGACATTAATGCATGAGTATGAATCTTGATTAGTTACTTAGCTTACAAGTTAGTTGTGTAGTTAAATAATGCAAATATGTTTAAAGTTTGTTTTAAAATGCCAAGTAAATCATGTTGCCTTCATTCCCATTCCAAGATTTGATTCTAAACCTTTAAAGATGTATTGGGATGTGAGAATTATAGGTCACTTGGTTCTTGCATTCTATGAACAAATTTTAAGTCATGTTTGCGCTCATTTTGCCTTTATTTTGGTTTGTTTTCTATCCTTATGTTCTAGTGTTTCTCTTGCTTTATTTCCTTTGATATTGTCATGTGTTACTAATCATTTCATTTCATGTCTCATATTCTTCATAAGCATTCCCACTTCATCTTCCTCTCCATCTAATTTCTTGCACTTTAAGTTTCAATTTCATGCAAAAATTAGAATGTAAAGATTTAGGAGTTCTTGTACATACTTTACTTTTATGCAATTTTAATTTCTTGGCAAAGAGGCCATAGAATGTATCTAGGGCATGATGTAATAAGGACACTGGACTCTAATGATGTACACCGACACAAGCACCGACACATGCACACACACCACTTTAGGTATATAGCTAGAATATGCATGTTTAGATGTATGTTTAGGATTGTATGTTTAGATGAATGACTAGGCTTTATACTTAGAAAAATCATCTTCCTAAAAAAACATGAACAAATTTCACTCAAACCATTTTCCAAATAAACCTTGGGATCCAACATCCCATTGAATTTCTTTTTTTCATTTTCTTAATCAAACTTCAATGAAAAATAATCATGTTTAGACCAAATTTTGTAAATGACTAATTCAACCTCACAATTTCATAATCTCATGCCCTTGAGGCCTCTTTCTCTCATTCTTCAAAATTCCAATTTTCAAACTTAAAATCAACCAACAAAAACAAAAAAACATTTTTGGAAGAGAACTACGGTGGATTTGATCCCTTAATCGGGTACGTAGGCAGGGAACAAAATTCCTTCAATTCAACTAAAATAAAAATCTAAAAACATTCTTCTCCCTCCAATTCTTCACTTAGAAACTTTTAGGTTTAATAAATACTCTTCAAAATAGCATTTAAAAATAAAGCGCGCGCGTAGAAATTAAAGACGGTTCCTATAGGTTACTATAGTCGTTATGGGTGCCTAACACCTTCCCGTAGCGAAAACAACTCCCGAACCTCGATTCTCAAGGGTTTTGCTTACTTTTTCCCTTCCCAAGAAAAAATAAGATATCACCGGTTAAAAAGGTTCAAACGTAATCAATGTTTGACACCCGAAAACCAAGATAAAACATCACTGAAGACTCGTCTATCCCAATCCTCTTAGGCAGACCTTTCCATGCTACGGCTGGCGCTATCATAGATGTAAAGAAGAGGTCGGGGATGAAAAGATCGAGTTCATCTTGTCTAAATTCATGAAACATCCCTCCATTAACAATACGGCTTGCTTGGTTGATATAATTGATGAATGCATTAAGGAGCATGTGTCAGGACCAACTCCCACTGAGGAAATTGACATGTTCTTGACTCATACTAAAGGAGACGAGGCAAGTCCCCATCAAGAATAATTGGATGTAAATCCAATTGATCAAAATGAATGTCTCGCCCTTCTTCCCACTCCGACACAAGAGCAACCGAAAGTCAAAATGAAAGAGCTACCCAAGAACCTTAGGTATGAGTTCCTAGGATCTAACTGACTAGTCATAGATGAGTGCGTTAAGGAGTACTCGTCAGAGTTACTCCCGACTTATAGGTTGGAACCCCCCTGAAAGTTGAGTAAGGCGTCGAGTTACCGACGTTAAATGAATCGTTGTGTGGGAGGCAACCCACATTTTTTATTTATTGACTTTATTTTTATGTTTATTTTTTTTAAGAAATAAAAAATCAGTCAGAGTTTGCAAGGATAGGTGGCATGTCCCAAAGGCAAGAGAAAAAAAATGGCAAGGATATATGGATGATCCAGCATCATGGGATGCCCCCGGCTAACCACGACGATGATTGATCTGCCAGGTAGTGTTTTTCCTTTTATTTTATTTTTTATTTTATTTATTTCCATTGAGGTCAATGTCAGTTTTAAGTGTGGAGGAGGAATTTCCCACCTTAACAGTCTAAGTCTTAATTATCGAGTCAATAAAATGTGTAGTTTTTGCTTTGTTGTCTAACTCTCCCGTTTTATGAACCAATAAAATTTCAAAAAAAAAAATTTAAGGCTGAGTTCAATGATGACTTTATGCATGTAAACACCCTTTCCCTTTTTCAGTTTCACTAAACTCATATCATATTTCAATGTGAAAATTCTCTTTTTGAGAAAAGCACAAAGTTGCAGTCTTTGAGTAATTGTGTAGGTAGGTATTTTAAGGAGCACGTTCTAACTTCAATGGTAAATTAACCCTTAAAAGTTTTTAGAGTAAAAGTAGTATAAGTTAGCGTGGGGGAATTAAAAAAAAAATCAAATCAAGAGGGGTGGAAGCAAATATATTTATAAGGGAACATCATTGACACTGGGGGTCGGGAGTAGGCCTCACTTGCTTCCCACGTGAAGATGGTGTCTCTCTAATCAAAAGTAGCTTCCGAAATTCCTTCTTATAACTGTCAAAAGGGGTCAGAACGAATACATATATAGGGGGCATCATTGACTCTGGGGGGTCGGGAGTAGGCCTCACTTGCTTCCCACGTGAAGATGGTGTCTTTGAGCAATGGTTTCAGGCCATGAGCCATGTTAGGGAGCATAATGTGCCGATTTTGACCCGGAGGCGAGGCCAGAGGCCGAGGAGGAGGCAACAACATCAGCAGGACGAAGAGTAGTAGTATTTTCTGTTTAGGATAGATTTTTAGGACTTGGTGTATATTTTCATGACATTTGTTCGTTCTGCTGTATTTTCTTGATATTTGTTACTTTTTTTGTATTTGGATGACATAATTCTATGACAATTGTTCGTTTTAGTATCATATTTTCAATCACAATTATGTTGGTAATTTTCGCTTATTAACTTCATGATTTGGCATTGAAACAATGTGTAAAAACACATGTAACAGGTTCTGCCTAAACTGGTTCTGCCATTTTATGGCTTCAGGATGCATCGGCAGTTAACTGCCGAGGAAAAAGGGAACCGGCGGTAGTTAACTGCCGAGGTTTTCTTTGGTAGTTAACTGCAGTCGGTTTAACATTCCTCGGTACTTAACTGCCGAAGGGTATTACAGGATTTTACATGTGTTTCTCAGCCTAACAAGATGTGTCAACAACAATTTTCTAAAGATAAAACCTAATTTACAAATTAACTTGGAACTATTTCAAAAAAAAAAATTAACTTGGAACTTTATGGACACATTGATATACAAGCTCCGGATTCAATCTTAAATTTGCTACTTCTCTATATTTATACTACCTTCGGTCCTATTTAAACAAAAGTTAATGTATCTGGTTCAAAATTAAGTCCAGATACATTAACTTTTATTGACCTAACTTTCTCTTATAAATAGGATCGGAGGGAGTATAATTTATTTGATATATATAAGATAATTACTTTATAGGGTCTATTTGGCAAGGCCATCAAACAAGCTTATATAGTTTATAACGGATAGCTTATAAGCTCGTTTGACCAAAAAAGCTCTGTTTGATAATAGTTTTTCACCACGAGCTTATAACATATTTCACGAGCTTATAAACTATTTTTCAGACGCTATTTCATATAAGGTTTGAGCTTATAGCTTTTAACTTATTCCCTAAAAAAAAACCAATTAGCTTATGGTGATGACATCATCATATTATACCTTTGATCAGATGAGAACGGGTTGTTGCAGGTTGTATTCTCGGTATCCCAAGTTCAAATCAAGCATATAGTGGATAACTTGTAAGTTAACATATAACTTAGAGTTAAATAAGTATTTTGTCCCAATAAATATAACGAATTTTGATTTTAGTCCCTAAAAAATTAAACTGGATGTTTTCATTCTCACAAAAAAAAATTTATTTGTTTTTGGTCCTTAATGACCACTTTTATGTTCATGTGAATGTCAAGTTTATAACTCTTTTATGTTCAAATTGTATCCATTTTATGTTTGTTATATATTCATATTATGTTAAAAAAATGTCAAAAAATAAAACAAAAAAATTTTGCGAGGATGAAAACATCTCATTTTATTTTTTAGGGACTAAAATCAAAATCTGATATATTTATAAGGACGAAAAACTTATTTAACCCTATAACTTATAGCAAATAAACTAGTTGATTTAATTCATAAGATTTGATAAAATAAGTGGCTGAAGTAGTTCGTAAATATGAAATGACATAAAAAATGTATTTATTTATTTTCAATTATGGCTGCAGCGGTAAAATTAAAATAAAAAGTGATAAATTATAAGCTACATGAATTAACTTATCAGAAAACGCTATAAGCTCATAAATATAAGCTATAAATTTATGAGAAAATGACAGATACCAACCAAGTACCAACCAAGTAGTTTATAAGTTATAATTTCATATATCTGTCTTACCAAACATAATGAATGCTTATCTTACTTACTAAAGCTTGTCAGGTCAAGCTAACCCTAACCCTAACCCTAAAGCTAGCATTTTCCTGCTCATTCTAAAGCATTTATGTCGACGCTTGACCTCCTCACCTTTAACAGGATGTAGTAACTGTCATTTATAACATGATTGCATATTATTTCAATTTTTGAAATAGAATAACACACGATTGCTGTATTAATTGCCATCCCAAATTAGACCCGTGAATTACGTACAAAATTGTATAATGGAAAGAAAATAAGACACAATCAATTGTATATTGATTAGCATTAAAACCACACGGTTGAAAATTTCTTTTAAAAACAAAAGAGACCACACAGTTGCATATTAAAAAAAACAGCACCTTTTGCATATTAAAAGAAAACCACACGGTTTGCATAATGGAGATTATATAATGGAAATAAAATAAGACACAATCAATTGTATATTGATTAGCATTAAAACCACATGATTGAAAATTTGTTTTAAAAACAAAAGAGGTCACACGGTTACATATAAAAAAAAAAAGCACCTTTTGCATATTAAAAGAAAACCACACGGTTTGCATAATGGAAATAAAATAACACACAATCAATTGTACATTAACTAACATTATTGTATAATGGAAATAAAATAACACACAATCAATTGTATATTAACTAGCATTAAAACCACATGGTTGAAAGTTTCTTTAAAATAAAAAGGGAGGCCACACGGTTGCATATAAAAAAAACAGCACCTTTTGCCTATTAAAAGAAAACCTCACGGTTTGCATAATGGAATTAAAATAACATACAATCAATTGTACATTAACTAGCATTATTGTATAATAGAAATAAAATAGCACACAATCAATTGTATATTAACTAGCATTAAAACCACATGGTTGAAAATTTCTTAAAAAAAAGGAGGTCACACGGTTGCATATAAAAAAAAACAAAATCATTTGCATATTAAAAGAAAACCACACGGTTTGCATAATGGAAATAAAATAACACCCAATCAACTGTACATTAACTACCATTAAAACCACACGGTTGAAATTTTCTTTAAAAAAAGGCCACATGGTTGCATATTTAAAAAAACAGCACCGTTTGCAAGTTAAAAAAAACAACACGGTTTGCATATTAAAATCAATATATAATAAAATCAACCTCCTTTCTCCTTCCATTATTCTATCCTTGATTCCAATGGAGGGTCGTGGTATTGAAACTCTACTGTCCTATCACTGCTTGATAGGTGCTACGGTTATTTTTTCTCACAATTACGACAGGTTTTAATATATTTTCCTATATTTAAACCTTTATGATGTTGCAGGTCCTTTGCTCAAAAATCCAGCTTCATCCTTTGAAAGTGCTGTCAACAAGTATTGTGTGAAGTTTAGGACGTACATAGTCGAGTATGATGTTGAAGAGGTGAAGATGATTTTGTTTGACATGTTTCATTTTTTTTGTTATCTGTAATGGTTCTAATCGTTTTTTTTTGTTGCATCAGGGGGTTGTTATGCTACCGAACATGTTCACGAACGACTTTGAGGACCAAGTTCAACGATTTGCGACTTTGATTGATGCAAAGAGCAATCAGTTCGAGGTGTTGGTTGAAAGAATTGATGGGTCTGTGTTTTTCTCCAAGGGATGGAAATCCTTGCGTGATTTTTATGGAATCAGCTTGGGTGCTTGGGTTTCTCTTATATTTGTGGATCAAATGAAGTTCGTGATTAAACTGAAAGATAGGTTTGGCAAAGTGATTAAGTCTCCTGTATTTGATCCTCCTATGCATTTTATGATTGACAAAACAAATGTCCAGACAAATTTTTATCCTAATCTCCCCCCTTCACTCCTTTGATTTCTTATCATCACGATGTCAACAACTTTCAGATAGTGTGTGAAGAAGTTAACTGAATTTGATGTATCCAAGGGTTTTTGTGTATGGAAAATGTTTGTTGTGAGAATATTTATATTTACCAACGCCTGTCTTTTTTTTGTTAGGTTGTTGACATGTTAATTTATTTTCCATGTTAGGTGCTGATTTATGAAGGAGAAGTTGCACAGATGATGGATATCAGAACTACTTCTATCAAGTTGGTGGATGATTGCGGAAATGGCTGGGATTACATGTTGATTTCTGGATCTACTCCATACCAACATGCCAAAATTGGTGGGCAGTGGAAGCGTTTTGTGGATGCTCGCAGACTTCATGAAGAGGTTCAGATCAGACTTGGTGTGCCAATGGCTGGAGAGAATGATACAATCTATTTAATCGTCATTACTGGTTAGGATTGGAGGGTGCGGATGGTTTATTTTTGATGGAATTTTCCAGTTTATTTTTATGTTTTCCCTTTCTGTTTTTTTCCTTTGCGTTTTCTTTTTATGGAGTGTAGTATGCTTCATCTTTTATGCTTTCTTTTTGTTTTGTCAATCAAAAACTATTATGCTTTAGTTCTTGACTATCATATTGACGAAGTATCATCTTGCCATCTTATATACGCTAATTTAAATTAAAGAGATCTTTTCATATTTTACCTTGCATCCTTCTCTCATTGTTGTTATATATATTACAATAAAAACCTTAGCAAGTAATTTCAGATTCATATGAATTCGGAAATATTTAGGACGTATATCTCTATGGTATGATTATAGAATATTTTTCATTGAAATATATATTAACAGCCATTAAGAACACACGGTCGCAAATTTTCTTAAAGAAAAAAAAACACGGTTGCAAATTAAAATAATATGGTTCAAGTCAAATTGAAATGGCATCATATTTAATGTTCTCCATTAATTTTGCAAGTTCAGTATCTTTCTGATATGATTGTAGAATATTTTTCAATCAATTATATATTAACTGCCATTAATAACACACAGTTGCAAATTCATTTAAAAAAAACGGTTGCAAATTAAAATATTATGGTTCAAGTCAAATTGGGATGTGATCGTACCTGACCAGAAGGTGACTGCCGGTGCTCTGGATGCGGTGGTTGCTACGGTGGTAGAATGTGTTGGAATGCTTGTTGGAGCGGATGGGGGGGTGTGTACCTGCAGGCACTCCGACGCTCAAGTCAGTAGAGATTCAGAGAGTGAGGGTTTGAGAGGAAGAAAGAGTTCTACCTTGGGGACTGCATTGAGTCACCTATTTATAGAGGTGGAGGGCTGCAGAGCCGTTGAGGAGGCACACCTGGCTCTGGCGGTTACAAAATCGTAGGAAGTGTAACCGCCAGAGAGTTTATTGCGGGAACGTGCAGAATATGCAAAGAGACGTTGAGGGTTGTTTGAACCGGTCTCGTTTGCTTCGTGCACCCCCCTCATGGAGAGAGGGTATGTTGCAAGCAATGATGCCAAACGTGGAGTTTGGGCTTTGGATTGTATTGGGCCTAAGTTAATGGGCCAAAGATCTTTTGGGTCGGTCCAGAACAGTAGCCCCCCAAGTCGTCGCTCTTGACTAAGAGTGATGACTTAAGTGCGGGCGTTTGATCATTAGTGACCGACCGCTAGAGGATATTATCTTGTCGAGCATCTTTCCCGTTGAAGGGTAAAGAGAGTCTTGCCTAGAGTCTTTTGATTCAGAGTGTAGTTTGTGCGGGCGGTCCAGAGCGTTAGTAGGGTGAGACGAGCGGATTCGTTCTTCCCTAGCCCTGTTCGCGTTGTGCTTGAATGAGTTTGCCAGTTTTGATGAGTCGTGCTCGACATCCTGATGTTCGGAACGGAGGATCGGATGGAAAGATTCCCTTGCTAGAGAGTTTGGTCGAATGTCATTCCGTAATTAATGCTCCCGTTTCGAGGGAAAAATTGAAGAGACATGACCTTTGGTTTCTGTATGACACGTGTAAAGGCTATTGTAGTACTTGAGTACCTATAGTCTGTAGAGTGTTCTCGGCTTGTGTTTCCGAGGTGTCATCATAACCTTTGATTCAATCCTGATGTTCCATGAACCGCTACCAACAATCAGAGCTCTTGGATGAATGGTTTGATCAGATCTAGACCGTAGGAATGCTACAGGGAAGTAGAGTCGTATGTGAAGGGTTGTATTGGATAGAAAGTCGCGACTTTTGAGTGGTTTTTGAAACGAGTATAAATAGCCCAAACGTTTGTTTGGAATACCACTTCTTTTTCATTCTCACCAAGACTTAGAGATTTCTTTCAGAGTTTCTCAAGGCGACACCTTCTAGTCCTTCAACTTTCTACTTCCAAGTTCAATCCTTTCGTTGTAACAGGTAACATTCTGATTACTCTTTTTGTTTTTTCATTTGTGTTTCCTTTAGTTTCTGCTTCTTTTAGAAACCGTAGGAATGTATGCTCTTAGGGCAGAAGTGTTTCCGACTCGGAGGTTTCCGCCATTGGATATGGCGGTTTCCACCGTGCATCGGGAGTCTTTGCAAGTATCCTGTTTGTTTTCTATTAGCATTTAGAAGAACATTGGCGACAGGCTTAGATTCTAGGGTTAGGGTTAGCCGTAGCGTAGGCTTTTATAGTGCCCATGAACCTTCTATATTTTTCTCTGTGATTGAACCTGTTAGCTTTGGAGGAGACGGTAGTGACTTTCTCCATGTTTTCCTCCTTTCAGGTCTGACCATGGTGGGGAACTTAGGAAAAAATAAAGGTTCAATGTCTACTGACTCTTGGGTAGGCGAGGAAATCTTAGGAACGTCGTCCCATTTTGTTGTAGATAGGGTCGGGATAGTTCCGCGCTGTCCGATAGGGAGGAGAGAAGATTGGGAAATTCTCCTTCCCAAAGCTGCGGACCGAGTATGTTCGCGCTTCCCGAGAGATCGTTTCCCCATGCACGAAGCAACCTTCAAAGAAGTAGGCTTTTAGACTTCCTTTTTCCTCTTTCCAGATCAGCGTCTTAGGATGGTTGGAATTGTGTCCTTCCCAATTGAGGCCGGACTGCTTCGCCTATATGACGACTTTCAAATTGGTGTGCCGTTTCCTTCGAGTTCTTGCCTCAAAAGATCTTTTCTTTGCTATCTTCACTGTCCAGTGAAATTTGGATAAAGGCAGCGGCTGTAACTGGGTGTCGTTCTGCCAACGCTCAGCCCTCTTTGAGGCCTTTGGTAGCTGTAACACCCCGTTTTTCCAACGTAAAATTTTCATAAATAAAATCAGAGTTTTTCATCATAAAACGGAATGTCACATTTCTTAAAAATCATAAATGGAATAAATAATAATTTATCCTTCAAAACGTTCAACAACATAATATTTAAACATTCGCAGCGGAATAGTTTGATAACTTATATAATCTTTGGCACAATGGCCTCAATATAAAATCTCATAAAACTTAGTTCAACATCAATTCTTGAAAGATTCATAAAGTAATACGTACGGAACAGAAAGTAAAGACATAATCTCATCCCGTTACGTATCAGAGCACCTAAGACACACACACTTGTGAGGAGTCCACTCACGACCACAACTAATCTTGGTTACCTGCAAGTTACCCATACGAAGAGCATCTTTTTCAAGCAGAAGGGGTGAGATTTCACAAAACAATAATATTAGGCATATAATTCAACAATTATATCTAACATCTTAAACTTCATTAACTGGCATCATTAATCTTCCTACATTAGTCATAAACTTCATCATACATCATTAAAAATACAATCATAAACATCATCATATATCTTCATAAATATAATCATAAGACATCATCTTATAGCATCGTAAGTACAAACATAAACGTCGTCATATATCATCATAAATATATTCATAAAAGCATCATCATATATCATCAAATACTAATCGCAAACAATCATCTTATATCATCAAATAATAAACATAACATTGTCACATATCATCAATTAATAATCATAACATCGTCACATATCATAATCTAATAGACATAGACATCATATCATAAATCATATAGCATCATATCATAAATCATATAGCATCAACATAACATCATCATCATAAACCACTTCATAATCAATCATCATAAACAACTTCATAATCATTCATCATAAACAACTTCATAATCATTCATCATAAACAACTTCATAATCATTCATCATAAACATCTTCATAATCATTCATCTATAGTCACTTCGTTAAAACATCACAACTTAACATCTTGACTCGACAATGCATCTAAACTCGACTATGCAACTCTTAATGTCTTAAACCATCTCGAATCATCATGAAATGCAAATGCATGTGGTACCATTCTAGGGCATAAGCCCTCATCGTCGTTGAGCCTAGGGCATAAGCCCTCATCGTCGTGGGTTGAGCAAAAGCTCCTAGGGCATAAGCCCTCATCGTCGTGGGTTGAGCAAAATCTCCAGGGCATGAGCCCTCATCTATAAATGAGTATGCATGGACTCAACATCTTACGTCTTAGAAACTTCATGAACATCTATGACATCTTAACAACTTGACGACTTCATAACGACTCGACGACTTAACAACTTCATATCATCTTAACATCTTAACATCTTAGCATCTTAAAACATCATATATAATTCACATTAATACTCATATAGCAATATCATATTGATAATATTAACAGCAACATGACAGCACACAATTAATTCATCATATATCATCGTATTCAAGTATCAACAATTCATCATGCATCTTTGTAAGAACATAAATAATCATGCACAACATATTTTCATGTCAAACCAAGGCTACTAGAAAGATATCACAATTATCAACAACTTTCATGTTTACAACAAAGATCAATTCAAAACAGTAACATTTGAACAAAACGCAAAAACATGAAACAGAGAATGCTGTCACCGTACAATTTCGCTAAGACCTCCTTGGAGTATTTTCATCATACCTCAAAAACTAAAAATCATATTCACGTCAAACCAAAGCCACTGGAAAGCTAACAAAATTATCTAAAACTTTCATGTTTACGCCTAAGACCAATTATGCACCGATCAATACCAGTTTTCATTTTAAATTCGGAAAAGTTGTGCTTAAAGTCCATAAAAATTCACTGTGACCTACGTGCAGTAATTTGACTATAACTCAAGTTCTATAAATCCTTTTGAAGTCAAACCAACGGCATTAGAAAGCTAACATCCATACCTACAACTTTCGTGTTTACACCGAAAGCCAATTCAAAACTTAAATGTATATTATAGCAGGGGCGGATCTCTGTTGAGACCCCCAGGTGCCATGGCAACCCCCAACATTGCTATATATATGATATTAGGCATAATTATATCATGAATTTCCATTGGTTGCAGTGGAAGGGGTGGCGATCTTTCATTGAAATTGCGCAGGTTCGAGTCCTGCATCCGTCTAGTTTTATATATTTCAATTTCAACTGTAATTTTTATATATAAATTCAACTTTAATTTTTATATTTTATTCAAAAAAGTAATTTTTATATTTTATATATTTCATTTATTCAAAAAAGTAATTTTTATATTTTATATATTTCAACTGTAATTTTTATATTTTATTCAAAAAAAAAAAAGGTTCCTGTGGGGAATCGAACAAGCTCCCACATGCCACAATCAAAAGAGACCAACCACTGGACTGTTGGTTGCTCATTGATTTTTCATGAAACTGTTTAATATATACTCCCTCCGTCTCTAAATAATAGTCGTTTAAGGTTTGTGCGCGGTTATTAAGGAAATGATTAATTGTGTTGATTTCAATGGTAAAATTAGTTTCATTTACTAAAACACCCTTATTAATTGTAGTTAATGGAGTAGTTAAGTTGGATGAAATTCAATAAATAAGGGTATAGTAATGGAAAAAAATAATAAATGCTGCATTGGTATTCTAAAGTGACAATTATTTTGAGAAAAAGAAAAAATGGTAAAGAGACAATTATTGTGAGACGGAGGGAGTATTACATACAATTTTGGTACCCCCAAGAAATTTATTCAAGATCCGCCACTGATTGATAGTACTTTATACTGGCAATTTCATCTTGGTAACGTAATTGTTTAGGGTGAAGATCCTCTCGAGTAATGTCACATGAGTATTTGTTTTCTCGAGTAACTTAGGGATGTGTGTGTATTAAAGTAGGATCAATTCTCAAGCTGCATGTAGCCGTTTATCGTACTCCATGCTTTGTCATTCTCAAAAACTGAACAATAAATATTCAAGTGTCGAGTAAAGGACTTTTATTACCAGTAGATTTTGAATTAAACTAGGTAGTATATTAAAGACCTATTTGAGCATTTCACGCATATTAAAAAACATATACTCCCTCCGGTCTCAAATGTAAGAAACTTTTCACTTTTTAGATTTATTCAATAAATGATGTATGTGATCTATAATATAGACCACATACATCATTTATTAAATGAACTTAAAAAATGAAAAGTTTCTTACATTCGAGACCGGAGGGAGTAAATACTCTAAAACATGTAAATGAAATTAAGGTATCATTTGTGTAATCACCATTATCATGAATGTAAAGTAAAATTTTTGAATTGAATGCAAATAATATTAATTAAAGAGTTGTTCAACAAAATATATTAATTTTATTTTGAGAGAGAAAAAAATATTAATTAAAGAGTACAGTCGAAAAAATGTACTCCCTCCATTATGTATTCTTTTCTCCGATTCTTTTTTTTTTTTAAGGGGCTTTTCTCCGATTCTTATTATAAGAAGAAAATAAAACAACATCAAAATTTGTACCAAAAAAAAAAAAAAAACAACATCAAAATCAATGCAACAGTTAATTATCGTAACTTTTTTAATACTTTTTATAACAGTCTTAAATACATTTTCAACAATATTAAATATATTTACAAATATTAAAAAGACAAACAGTAAATGACAATATAAAAGTCTTCTAAAAAGTTGTGACATTTTCTTATAAATAGAACCAATTTTTTTCGAAAATCTTGGAGGGAGTATAAGCAAATTTTCCTACATACTCCCTCCGGTCCTTATTATAAGAAAAAGTTGACTTTTTAGGTTCATTGTGTAAGTGATGTATCTAGTCTATATTTATAACAAGATACGTTAATTATTCTATGAACCAAAAAAGTCAATTGTTTCTTATAATAAGGACCGGAGGGAGTATTAAGAAAATTAGTGAAAGTCAATTACTCACTGGGTCATTTTACATTAATAACCTATCAAATCAATCCAAGCATCGGGTGACGATGAAATTAAAATTAAAACAAAACAAGTTAGATACAAACCTAAGAAAGAGGGTTATTTCCAAAAAGATCAATACTAGTACATGCTTCAATGAGAAAACTGGATCAATTCTAAGAAAATGTTAAGAGAAGCCATTAAATAAAATAGACCTTTGGTTTAAAAAAATTATACTATATCAGTTCCATATAGGTTAGGCATATCTGTGACTCATAACACTAAGCTTGTGATTTGGAGGAATTTTCATTTGGAGGAATTTTTATATGTAAACCTTGGCGAAACATGAAACTACAATTAGTTTGAAACTGAGTCTTGTAAATAGATTATCTTTTCTTTGAACGGCGAACTTGGATTATCATGGTAAAGTAAATGGAAATTCCAGTTTCAAGCGTCATGAAAGAATCGAATGACTTTTATGTGAACACCATAGAACACATTAAAAAAGGATTTAAATCATATACCCCACCATGTCAAACTAATTTGACAATCTTCAGAGGTGGTAGCCAGGGCATACATCGCTGCGGCCGACGGGAGAGCTTCTATCACAACATCTTAAAGATAATGAATGGATATATGGGTAAGACCAAGAGCAGGGACATATGCCCAGTTATTGATGCCAGATTCAAGAGTCCATTCCTTGTAGTCCATGTCAATTTCTTCAAGAGTCTTAATGAGCTCGCTAACAAAGCTGAGATAGAGGCTAGGAAGGGACTATTTTTACTCTAGAAAAGACTTTTAAATCAATAGGCTATCATAGTTAAAGGTCAACCATAATTTAAGGTCCAGGTCGACATTTCTTAATGATTTCTAAACCATCTCTTCTTTTGTTTTTGGATTTTCAGTTGTATCAAAATAAAACCTGTCCATTTTTCTAATGTCAACAAATATTGAGTACTAGCTTTAAATCTTACTAAAGGGGTTGATGGTATCCTCAAAAGAATACGGTTGAGAAAAGCATATCCAACAATTCACCTATATAACAGAATCTATATATTCATCCAATCACACCAAGTCAAATTTAATAATTCTAAAAATATACACCATCATTTTCGGTAATCTGCAGATAAGAGATCATAACACAACAAATTAAAAATGCAATCATCTAGAAACAATTTGCAGCAACTCAAACAAATTTAAAATTAACTTCACATGTTGCTGAGCTCACTGGGAAGAACGATAACTCTTTCTGCATTTCAAGCATCTCCTGGGGATTCATGGATGGTGGACTGCATATTGTTATCCTCCGTAAAGATGTTGAATTCAACATAATATATTGTACAAATTGCAACTCATGATGTTGTCCTCTATAATTTGCAATAGTGCACTCTTTGAAATGTGAAGAGATGCGTTCAGGAAAGATATCTGGGAACCAAGAAAGAGAAGAAACTGACGTTACAAGTTGAGGCATATCAAGAAGAAGTTTTTGAAGCTTAGGACATTTCTCCAACACATCATATATCAAACACCAGTTAACGTTTCTCCTACAAATAAGCTCCAAATGCGTCAAATTGGAAAACTCCGGAACAAATCCATAGATCTACAGGTAACAAAAAGAAACAAACTAAGCAAATTAGCGAAATTGGAAATGAATAACAACTTGAAAAAATATATATTTGTACCTCTTCTAGCCGAAGAAATTCAACATTAGAAAAGGCTTCAAAAGGAACATTGAAAACAGACAGATTGGAAATGTCTGCCTTGACCAACTTGGTTAACCTTTTAAACTCTGCATCATACTCATCTGTCGAGTTTCGGACAAATATATTTTTTGCTTCAAAATCCTCCAGAATTGGACAACCATCAAGAATTTGCAATAGTAACCAATGTCGAGAAAAATAAACTCCATTCAAATGTAAAGTTTTAAGCAAGGGAAGGTCAACTGATAAAGTAGTTGTAATGTGTATCACTTTCAACTTGAGAACGACAAGGTTTTTGAAGCTAAAAACACAATTAAAATTATGTCTATCGGAAATATGAACATCGAGGTGTTCCATTCCGTGTTCTGCAGCGGCAGTTAACCACGTCATGACATCAAGTTCTAGTGGCTCGTAAATAGAATTACCATCACATCTGAGGCAGAACCTTTTGATAGGATTTTGCAGACTTCGTGCGGAAATGGTAGCATATACCATATACAAAAAGCGTGGATAAAGTTCACGGCTCCATCGACGATCATCAAAGTCGAGATTGGGAATTAAAAGTCGTAGAGGTCTCCACCTTTTTGAAAGAATATTAGTTTTAAAAACATCTTCGGTCGGGACAAAAGAGAGAATGTGACAAATGATTTCATCTGGCAATGCACTAATCCGATCATCAACCATCTGCATTCCAAAATCCAAAGGATCAATTAAAAAAATGATAGTCTTGGACTCCACTTGTGCACGGTTAAGGAGGGAATGTCATTGATATTGACCAATCCAATTGTGACACGTACGTCAATTAAACTATTTTCTCTCTTTCTTTCAATCTTTATATGTTTAACAAAATTGTATTATCACATGTCACACTAGAATTGGTCAATGACATGTGACATTATGTCACACAAGTGCAATCCACCAAGACAATAACAATAACAACAACCAAGTCGAGATAGTGCACTTGTATGTGGGGTCGGCTACATGGATCAAGATTTATATCCTATAGATATTGAATAACATAGTGCACTTTGATTAACCAAAAAATTATGCATCTTTATAGATTTATCTTTTTTAACAATTAAAAAAGCAAGGTTATTTAAATTCAATATACTAATAAGAATCAATAAACATATAGCTTATGTACAACATCATCGAGGAGGTCGTCCCTCTGATAGTTGAGAAGTAACAAAAAAAGTGGTAGTGACTATGGCAGAAAAATGTGAATGTGAATTTGATTTAGTAAGCATAGAAGAACTAGCTTGACTCTATTGAAGAATTATATGTGAAGAACATCGAAAAAAAAATATAATCACAGAAGAGGGATGCATGCAAGGGAAAAATATAATCATTGAAAAAATGTTTTCATAATAAATTAGAAAAATGGAGTGAGGAGAAGATAAATAGAGAGAAACTTTAAACTGAATATAATTAGCAATATTTGTTACTCACCTCAAGAGTTTCGGTCAGCCAGAAGAAGAAGAAGAAAGAACAAGAGTTCCTCCTGTGGAGCCAAGTGTTATTAAAAAGGGGCTACCGCCACCCTTGTAAACCTGGGATTAATACTACCTCTACTATATGTTTATATGGCTCGCCACCCCACTTTATTTAATAAATACAAGTATCAAACACCTTTTCATCATTTATAATAAACTACTAATAATCTCTATTTTCTTTAATTTAATACTGATATTTTGTTAAATTGCCTATTCCAATTCCCATGATTCACGGAACAGTTTATTAGAAAATTAATCGGGGCCTCTTTCAGGTAACATAACAAATCACTTGCAAGTCCCTAAAAAAAATCACTTGCAACTTAGTATTAGTTATCCCATTATTCTAAATTTTTTTAACACTCCGAATTTCTAACGAAAGTGACCCTTGGTAATATGAAGTTCGGATATGACGTAAGTATAATTTGACCAACAATAGTTCGATTTAAGAATCAAACTCGAATTCTCTCAAACGATTTATCGTTTGGTGGAGCTCATTAATCATTTGTGTCAAATTGTTTGATTCACACTATTTTAAATTATAAATATAAACCATGCAGCCAATTCACTCAGTAAACTAAATTGTATATAATTAGACCGTAAAAAAATTTTATTTCGCCACCTTTAATGATTTTTTTCTAGCTCCGTCCCTGCCCGTGAAGTACAGTTTGGTAACGGTAGGTGTATTTCTATCTCCAACAAAGAACTTTTAGTATTCCAAATGTTCAATGAATCACATCCATCATTCGATAAAACTTCCTATACTTATTCTAAAATAGCGAATTGACGATGAAGTTTACTAAATTAGTAAAATTAAAATTTAATCGAGGATATTTTAAAGAATTTAGTGGATATTAGTTTCAAGGTTAAATATGTTTTTGTTCCCTATAAATATGTCAACTTTTTATTTTAGTCCCTCTAAAAAATTTCTTCAACTTTTAGTTCCTAAAAATTTTTCGACCTTCACTTTTGGTCATTCTTTTAAAGTTAAATCATATGTAGAAATCATATTTTGGAATAAAATTTTGCAGAAAAATTCAAAATATTATAAGAATCACTTCCAAGAAAAATTAGAATTTTTTAATGAAACATGAATTTAATATGAAATTATATCTTTTTTTAAGGTTAAAAACTCAAATTTAATTTGTGTTTTATTAAAAAAAATTATTTTTTTTGGGAATTTTTTTTAGAATATTTTACACATTTCTGCACAAACAAAAATTAAATTAAAAATAGGGACCAAAAATAGTGATTGAAAATTTTATAGGGACTAAAAGTTGAAGAAATTTTTTAGAAGGACTAAAACGAAAAGTTGATATATTTATAGGGACCAAAAACATATTTTATCCCTTCTCTTGGTGTCAGGTAGGGATGGGAATAAGTTAAGCCGGCCTACAGGGGCCTATGGCCTAGCCTACGACAGGCCAGGCCAGACCAGATTTTTTTCTTAAATAGAGAAGGGCTAGGCTTTTTTAGAAGCATATTTAGCTTAAAAGGCCAGGCCACATGCCATTCGAAAAGCCTCTTAGGCCTATTTAAGTAAATATGAATATTATTTCTTATTATTATATTATATTTTATACTTTGAATTAAAATAAAAATTTGATAACTTTTACAGTAATTTAAGATTATTAGTATACATTAAATTTTTGCATATTTAAATTTATTATTACAAACTAGAATTGTTATATGATACAATATATAATCAAATTCCCTAAAAAATCATGCTAATTAATTAAAAGAGAGTTTAATCTAATTGATATATTGGTTCGCTAGTCTATTTAAACTCAGATCACATTGCTTATTTAAAGATGTTCATATGAAATAGGCTTTTAAACAGGCTAGCAGGTCGTATCAGGCCTTCAGAAGGCCAGACTTAAGCCTAAAAAGTAAGCCTATGATAGGCTTCAGACCAAGCTTAGGCCTTAAAAAAAATTGGCAGGCCAGGCTTAGGCCTTGCAAAGCCTAGCTCGGCCTAGCCTATTCCCACCCCTAGTGTCAGGTTTCAAACCGAGTTCCTCTAGATTGTAGGGCAAACCTTCCAACCAAGTGACTTCTCGGGAGACAGTGAAAAACATATTTAACCCTAGTTTCAAAATATAAGTATTCCTAAATAAAAAAAAAGTTGTTTTTTGTAAAAGGTTTGTTTGTCGACTACTCCAATTTTTTGTGAAACAAAAATAATTGTTATTTTTCTATTATAACTGTTTTTTTTTTCTCATTTTTTTCTATAACTGTTTCTTTACCTCATTTTTCTACTAAGCTGATTTTTTAAGAAGTTTGTTATTGATTTGTTTTTTTAATAATATCTAGTTGCTCAACTTCTTGCTAAACCAAACAAAAAAAATTTCCTTTTTTGATATAATTTTATTTAAGGATTATGTATCGCAAATGATCGAGTAGTCTATTAAATTATAGCCAACAACAAATTGAATGATGGCACACTAGTAAATTTGTTGAACATTTATGATTTTAATAGTAGTAGCAGATGTGATTTTTGTAACGTTTTTAATTAGTTCATCGTGATTTCTTCAAATCCATCATTTTCTCAAAGTTTGTTATGTAAAAAAAAGAAAATGTATTTTTAGCTTTTTTTGGTAGTGTTACAAAGTAACGAGGAAAAAAGAAAAATAAAAAAGAGGGAGAGGCAAAACTAAGTTCCAAGCTTATCTCTCAGAATGAAAGATTCCATGCCAGACGGAGGGCAGTTCCAGCGAGAAGAGCACCTTGCATGTGATCCTTCCTTAACCATAAAATCTGCACACATATTTTGTTCTCTAAGAACATGCACCAATGTTCTATTACCATTTCCATGTAAAACATCTCTAATATGAAGGATGTCACTAGCATAAGTGTGCACGGTATGATCACAACCATCAATAATCAGGTCAATTGCTTCCAAACAATCACTCTCACAAATAATGTTGTCATAGCCTTTTAGACGACAAAAATCAAGACCTATCTGGATAACAAGTAACTCAGCTAGTAACGCATCACCTCCAGCTTCATAATGAAGAAAACCAGCTATCCAATCTCCATCATGGTTGCGAACAACACCACCAGCACCTAAACAACCCAAATCTTCTAGAAAGCTAGCATCAATATTGAGTTTAAGTGTACCTTCCAGAGGGGGGATCCAATGAGCTAAGAGGTGTGATGAGTGTGGGTCCAAACCAAGATTGGGATAGTAAGAAATGCATTCATCATGTAACAAAAAGGTCTTTCGCACCACATCTTGAATACGCCAGTGCTGATCCTCAAAAATAGTATTGTTTCTCCAACACCAAGCATACCATACTCCTGTAATAAACAAAATAGCGGAAGTGCCCTTTGTCATCTCATGAAGCCAAACTTTGACATCAAATTCAGAGAAAAAATTATTATAGCGCCCCATATTCAAGCGGAGCCAAAGCTCTCTAGAGTGCGGGCAATCACGTAAACAGTGAAAAATATCCTCTATGGTTGAAGAGCAACGGGTGCATCTTCGAGAAGCTACCATGTTGCAATGATGCCGACGGGCATTAATAAGGAGAGCATTATGAAAACAAAGCCATAGAAAGTGCTGAAGTTTTGCTGGTACTTTAAGGCGCCAAAGCAAATTCATGTTACAATTCACATTCCAATTTCTATTTTGTTGAAGAAGCCAATAATATCCACTCGAGCAAGTATATTCACATTTCTTTGCATGTCCCCAAGTCCACGCATCTGGAAGTCATACATCCAAGTTATTAGCAGCTGGAAGCTGATGAATATATTGAACAATATCGGTTGGTATCATAGTGGCAAGACCTTGCAAGTTCAACCTACCATCCTCCCACACATCCTTCAAACACATAACTGAATCACTGATGTTAACAAATGGGACCAATTGACAGAGGGGACCGAGTTGTGTCCAGTCAATGTTCCAAATCGATGAGTCTCCGGAGCCTACACGAAAACTATATCCTACAACAAAATTTATAATGGCATGTTGAATACCGCGCCAAGTGATTGATGGTTTATTATGTTTCTTATTCATCCATAAAGACGTGTTGCCCAAGTATTTATGGGAAAGAACTTTCACCCACAATTTATCTTTATTATGAAGCATGTTCCACACTAACTTACCAAGCAGAGCTAAATTAGTAAGTTTAGCTTCACGAATACCTAGGCCACCAAATCGTTTAGGAGTTGTAACCATATTCCAATTAACATGATTCCAAGTTCGAGAGTGTCCATCTCCCCCCCAAAGGAAACTTCTTGCCATCTTATCTAACCTGTTGCATACATAAGTAGGAAGATAGCAAAGTTGCATGGTATAAACGGGAATTGTTGTTGTGACAGACTTCTCTAGGCATGCTCGTCCTGCTTTATTCAATATATTTCCTTTCCAAGTAGCTAGCCTATTTGAAACTTTGTCAACTACGTCATTATATACATTTCGAGAAACTCGACCCTGGACAAGAGGAAAACCAAGGTAATGTCCCAAATCCGCCACAAATTTAATAGTTGAAATATCTTGTATCTCACGTTTTCTTTCCCCTTGAACCATCGTAGAACACATAACTTTGGACTTTAAGGAATTAATCCTTAATCCCGAAGCTGAACAAAACTCCTCCAAGGTATCCATAACCACTTTGACATGTTCAGTACTGACTTCACAAAATAACACAACATCATCAACAAAAAGAATATGAGATAATTGTGGGCCACCCTTAGATACCTGTATAGGTTTCCATATTCCACTTAAGACTTTCTGTAGAATACTAAGAGATAGTTTCTCCATACAAAGAACAAAAAAGTAAGGGGGGTAAAGGATTGCCTTGGCATAGACCTCTAGATGGAGTAAAATGATCAGTTTGGGCACCATTCCAAAGAACAATCAAATTGCTAGATCAGACACAACTCATGATGAGAGATATAGTTGCCAGGGGGAAACCAAATTCATGGAGAGTGAGTTCCAAGAAGTCCCAATTAAGCCTATCATATGCCTTTTCAAGATCAATTTTGAACGCAATAAAGCCCTTTTTTGCACGAGAATGGTGTATGAAATGAACAACCTCTTGAGCCAGGATGGCATTATCAGTAGTACCTCGACCTGGGAGGAAGCTACTTTGAAGAGGGCTTATTAGGTCAACAAGAAACTTGAAGAGGGCTTATTAGGTCAACAAGAAACGGTTGCAAGAGACTAACCAAAACCTTTGTGATTACCTTAAAAATGACATTACAAAGACTGACGGGTCTAAAATTCTTTAACCTTTGGGGATTATTCTCCTTGGGAATTAGGATAATTAATGTCTCTGCAATTGAAGCGTTAATAGTACCAATATTGAAAGCGGTTTGCACAAGATGCCATATGTCATCACCAATTCTTTCCCAAAAATGTTTACAAAATATGGGTTGGAAGCCATCAGGGCCAGACGCTTTATAAGACTTCATACTAAACACAACTCTCCTCACCTCTTCCTTAAGGACTGGTGTTGTAAGAGAATCTCTTTATGTTCACTTAAACGAGGCATATCATTAACAATTAGAGTATTTGGAGTAGTGGAGTGATCTACCTCAAATAACTGTTTAAAGTAATTTATGGCTTCTGTTTGGAGGGTAGCATCATCAATATTTAGTACTCCATTGACCATTTTCAAGAAAGAGACCTTGGATCTTATTTCGCTTTCTCCTCACTAGTGTCTGTGTGTGGAAAGAACTCTGTGTTTCAGTCTCCCAGTTTCACCCAATTCTCCCTCGACTTTTGGTACCAAAGGATTTCTTCCTGTTTCAAAACATCGTTATATTCTTTTTGTAGTGTTGCACCTGCTTCAGTTTCTCCGCAAGGGTACCCTTCCTTTTGTGAATGTCACCAAACACCTCTTTATTGAATGTAGTCGCATCTAACCGAACATGCTCAAGACTCGCGGGTACAATATGTTCACCTTTATCACAAGCTTTATAGACTACCTCTGGAAAATTTTTATGTGTTAGCCAAGCAGCTTGAAAGCGAAAGGGTCGCACACGTTTAGCTGGAACAAAACCGACACTCCTTAAGAGGATAGGGCGGTGGTTAGAATAATTATGTGTCAAGTTCTCTACATAAGCTTCTGGAAAAGTAGTACGCCACACACAATCACCAAGGGCCTTGTCCAACCTTTTAGCAACCTTCAGAGTCCCTCGTTCCTTACGAGTCCAAGTATAAGTACTACCCGTAGTTCCAAGGTCAATAAGATTACATTGATCCATCATATTAGAAAATTTCTCAGCTTGTCTAGCTGTAAAGATGCCTCCCTTTATCTCAGAGGGATGAAGGACTTCGTTGAAATCTTCTATCATAACGCAAGGACTCAAAATATCTTCACGAATAGAAATAAGATAACTCCATAATTTTTCACGGTTGACTAGTTGAGGGCTACCATAGATAGCAGAGAAAAACCACATACAATCGGCCTTTTTAATGCAAATGGTAACCTCTTGAAAGTAGACATCTATCACAGTAATATCATAATTGCAACCTTTACTTTTCAACACCAAATATCTCCTGGATGACCGGATGCTTCAGAGAGAGCACAAATCTCATAACCCAAACGATTCCAAAATAGTGATGCTTCTGAGAAAGGACAATGAGTTTCCATAATAAAAATAAGGCTTAATAGCACTTTTGGCCCCCTATGTTTGCAAAAATTGCGATTAAGGCCCCCTATCTTTGAAAACTACAAAACTGCCCCTTATGTTTCGTTTTCGTTGCAGTTTTGGCCCCCATGGTCATTTTTGACCAGGTCCACGCTAACATGGCACCCACATCACTTATGTGAGGGGCCAAAATCGCAACTTTTGCAAACATAGGGGGCCAAAAGTGCTATTAAGCCTATTTTTTATTTTTTTAATTCATTTTCTTTTTTTTTCCATTTTTTTTTTGTTTTGAAAAAAATTAAAAAAAGAGGGAAAATTAATAAAAATTGAAAATAATGAAAAAAAACTAAAAAAATTTAAAAAAATTTGAAAAATTAATAAGAACGAAAACAAAAATCCGGAAAAAAAAATTTCGCATAATATGTGTGTATATACATACCACATCATTAAATTATTTTAATAATAAAAAAAAACATTAAAAACTGAAAATCTTTTAAAAATAAGAAAAAATCAGATTATTTTTTTAAAAAAATAAAAGATTGATTTTTTTAAATTTTAAAATAACAAAAAATCAGATTATTTTTTTCGAAAAATAAAAGAAAAAAGCAGAAAAGACATTTAGATTTTTTTCGAAATTTAAAAAATTTGAAAAAAGTTTGGATTTTTTTTTGAAATTTAGAAGATATATAAAAATACTGGAATTTAATTTTCAAAATAAATAAAATGTTTGGATTTTTTTGCGAAATAAAAAAACTGGAAAATATTTAAAATTTTAAAAATTTGGATATATATTTTTTTAAAATCCAATTACAATCTAAAAATTAAATTTTAAAAATCATATAATCTGAAGAAAAAAATTGATTTTAGTTTAATTAAAAATTTAGGAAAAAAATCTGAGAAACTTGAATTACATAGGAATATTTTTGTAAAAAGAATTACTAATGCGTGTAAAATTTTAAAAAGTGTCTTATTTAAGAGACATTAAAATTTAAAAAGTGAGTACCTCAAGTTGCTCTTCCAATCCCTTTTGAACTAAAATTGATTTTTTTCTTCAGATTATATGATTTTCAAAATTTAATTTTCATATTGTAATTGGATTTTAAAAAATATATATCTAGATTTTTAAAATTTTAAATATTTTCCAGTTTTTTATTTCGCAAGAAAATCTAAATTTTTTATTTTGAAAATTAAATTCCATTATTTTTAAATATCTCTAAATTTCGAAAAAAATCCAAACTTTTTCTAATTTTTTAAATTTCGAAAAAAATAATCTGATTTTTTCTTTTTTTTTCGAAAAAAATAATCTGATTTTTTGTTATTTTTAAAATTAAAAAAAAATCAATCTTTTATTTTTTTAAAAAAATAATCTGATTTTTTGTTATTTTTAAAAGATTTTCAGTTTTTTTATTATTAAAATGATTTAATGATGTGGTATGTATATACACACATGTCATGCGATTTTTTTTCCTTCAGATTTTTGTTTTCATTCTTATTAATTTTTCCAATTTTTTTAAATTTTTTCAGTATTTTTTTCATTATTTTCAATTTTTATTAATTTTCCCTCTTTTTTTAATTTTTTCAAAACAAAAAAAATGGAAAAAAAAGAAAATGAATTAAAAAAAATAAAAAATAGGCTTAATATTACTTTTGGCCCCCTATGTTTGCCAAAGTTGCGATTTTGGCCCCTCACATAAGTGATGTGGGTGCCATGTCAGCGTGGACCAGGTCAAAAATGACCATGGGGGCCAAAACTGCAACGAAAACGAAACATAAGGGGCGGTTTTGTAGTTTTCAAAGTTAGGGGGCCTTAATCGCAATTTTTGCAAACATAGGGGGCCAAAAGTGCTATTAAGCCTAAAAATAAAGAGAGGATGATGTTTTCTTACCAATTCCTTTGCATGTCGGCGACCCTCAAGGCCAAGAACACCTCTGATGTTCCAGCTCAAAATAGTAAGATCTTCAAAATCTTAATATATAATACGAAGGTTCACAATGCATGCTCCATGTGAAAACCCTAAACCTAATTTAGGTCTCACAATTACCTTTGTGTCCTCCTGCCTTTTTTGAGGGTTTTGAAAAATATTTATGAAAAAAATTCTCTACAAAGATTCGAACCCATGGCATGTTGGTTACTTCAAAGCATTTTGACCACCAAGCCACTTACTGTTTTTGTGATATCATTTGGCTTCCACTACATGATATCCAACATTAAACTCCCTTTTCTAATAATATTGCCGGAATTCTGTTTCTCTAATCCATTTAATGCTAAATTTGAGTGGATAGTTATGATTGTAATGCAGACAGCCACAATATTTTGGACTTCCAATCTGCAATCAATTGCTTGCCGTTCCCCATAACTAGGATGTATCAGATGAAGAGTTTTCATCTTCTATATAAACAACCTCTTTCTTTACGTGACCTGCACCATCTCCAATCACTCCTGCACAAGCATGGCTTTCCACCATAACATCCAGGCGATGCTCTTTTCGTGATTTCTACAAAGTGCAGTTTGGTTCGTGGGTTACAATCGTGTTCATGGGAAACGGAAGGTTTGATATCAGAATCAGGAACAAGTTTGGTAAGAGAATTCGATACCCAACCTGTACTCCACCAATGATTTTTAGGGTGGAACACAAAGTTGTTCCAGTCACTCCTGACCGGTTTGTTCCAAGGCCATTCATGCATGACGAGTTGAACTTTCAACTCACTTATGAGAAGAAATTTGCTGCTGCTGATATAGAAACTGGATTTTTGGTACATGTTTTCCATCATCACGTTAAACTAATTACCCTTATTTGTCATGGTAAGGCTGAAACTGTAGTTTGTTTTTTCAGGAACTTGCTCAGGTTGGTTTTGCTCAGATGGCTTTGGACAGCAAGTTTGGTGGACGAAAATGGCAACATTTGGAACCGCACTCTCCAATTTTCATTGAATCCTAATCCAAACTTCAAGATTGGTGGAGGTTGGGAGCAAATGGTCAAGGCTCGAAGGATCTCGGAGGGAGCACGTGTGGTGGTTGGTGCACCTTCAGTTGGAATGAATTTGACCCTCTACTTCTGTGTGATTCGTCGTTGAAATTAAGTTTTATGTTCGATCTAAGAGATTTAGTAATCAGTTCTGATGTAATTTTCAATGGTTGTTAATTATGTTCTTTCTGTTTTCTATTTTGATGAACAATTAAGTATATCCTTATATGGATAAGTTTATTCCAGTACAACAAGCTGTTTTATTCAGCTCTTTTCCGTTTTCTTTGTACTATGATGCTCTTTATAAATAAAATTATAATCTTTGTTATCAATTCTTATGAGTTTCTTTCCTTAATGATAAAACCATAACTGTATATGAACATGAATTGTAAGCATACAATACAAGTTTCAGGAAAAAATAATCAACTGAGACATTGCAACTTTACGTAGTGCAACTTCGTAAATTTAGTCTCATTTAACTGTTCATGCATGAATGTTAGTAGGTTGCAGCTGGACAAACAAATTTTATATAGTCAGATGTTTACATTATCCCAAGTTATTAAGCCAAATTAAGCACGTGCTGCTAAATTACTTTTGTAACATAAACACTGTTGTGCATCAATCATTTTAATGTTGTTCACGGTAATTAAAAGTTTTATGGATATCCCAATCTTCACTATTAAAATATATAGTTGCAAAGGCCATTGTTGTAGAGAAAAATGATCATATCAAAGATAAATTAATAAAAATATGTCTTATGATCCTTATGGATTCATACGAAAATTGAACTATATATAAAGTAATATATGGAGTGGAAATTATTTGTTTGCTTGACAGCCCCCCATGATTTTTTTTTTTTTTATGAAGGTTTGTAGGAATTCATTTTGCCATGAGGAATTTCTACAGAAATTAAGTATATATAATGATAATAATCGGTTAACAATGAAACATTGAAACATTATTTCTATATAGTATATAATTATTTAACAGTGGTAGCTTAAAAAAAAATACAGATTTTTGAAAGAAAAAAAAATTTGAGCAATTGAAGGAGTTTGTGACTGGTCCCTTACTAACACAGATGCATGCAGCACGTGTGTGAATGTTGGAATTGCTAAAGATCAGTTTCCCATGATCCATTGAAAAGATACATGTTTTAGTGGCAATTATTGTTGGGGAATATAAATTGCACGTTTTTCTTTTAATTCCAATTATTGGGAATGTTCACTCTCAATGTGAAGAGTCTTTCTCATTCAATGGATTTGCGGTTTCAAGTATTAAATAACTTCTAACTTTTTAGTTTATTAGTGGAATTTGAATGAGAACAGATATGGCCTTCTTTGTAGTCTTTTTAGTTAATTGCTTGATGACAAGGTTGGTAAACGATATGGCCTTCTTTGTAGTCTTATACATACCAATTTTATAGTCTTACGTATTACTTTTATTTGTTTTTAAATCAATAGCTTGGGAAGATACAAGCGTCTTCTAAAAAACATCTGGTGCCAAAGATTAGGTCGAATGTAGAAGGGGGATCTACATACGAAATTGAGAATGTTTTGGTAACTAAAAAGGATCCCAATTTTATGGTAGTTATATTCGTTAAGTAGTAACCCAAAATTTTATGTTTATAGGAGTAGGAGGGTTCATTGCACACTGTGGGCTAACTATGCTGAGAGGATCAATTCATTCATGGCTGCTCATGATCCATCATCACATGTCGTTGTTTTGATCCAACAATGCAAACTAAAAAAATACTGTGGAATCATGGGCGTTTCCAATGCCTTTTTCGGGACTAAACTGATGATGGATGGTGACTTTTTAGAGGCCATTGAATTCAAATCTAAGTAATAAAAACGTGTCTAATTTTGTGATTATTCTGTTTTATAACTAATTTCCTGATTTTAGTGTACTAACTTTTATCTGACCACTGCACTTGGTTGCTGACCAGACTTGACGGTGGAGATGTGCAAGCCAGAATACAGCTTCAACTGTACCTCAAACGCTGTTTACAAAGAAGTTTTCCGTAATTTATCATGAGATTTATCTTGATGCCCCAATTGTATTAACCGACTTTTAAACTTTATGTTCAATGTTTGATACCTACTATTAAGTTTTGCTTTTATGATTTACACATATGCTATTTGTATGACCCGTGCGGCAGCACGGGTGCAAGGTCTAGTTAATAGTAAAATCAAAACTCTCACAAGGAGAGAAAAAATCCGAACTCTCACAGTAAGAAGAGAAAACCCGTATTTAATAAAAACAATCCAAGACATTGCAGCAATTGGATTGACGGAAGGGGTAATCAGTGATATTGCTCACCAATCCTCGATCAATTTATCGCTCACAATTATCTAAAGATACTCATCTAATAACGCCAAAAGTCGAAGCATGAATCACTAACATCAACAAAAATTGCCCAATTAAAAGAACATAGCAAATGGGTATCGTGTACGATCACGTATTGCAATAATCAATTGGAACAATGAATTAATCAATTGAAAAACCAATTGATTTCAATTGATAAATCGGTGCTCATAACCTTCATGTATCTATCCACATGGCTTGGTCTAACAATCAGAGAGAAAATAACAAGTTCGGTGAGAAAGAGTAATACAAACCCTACCCTAGCACAGCCATTCACGTTGGTGCGGTTCCAATAGTTTTCGATTTCGTGCGTCAGTCCCTCTATTATTTAATAGAACACTTCTTCAGTGGCATTGATCACACCTTGATTATCTCTTTGATCACAACATGTGAAACCCCGTAAAAACAGAAAAACTACAAAGGTAAAGGAATATTGTTGTTCACACATTAGAGAAGGCTGGGACACACATGTAAAATACGTTTTTGCCCCCTCGGCAGTTAACTGCCGAGGAATTTGAAATCCGGCTGCAGTTAACTGCCGAGGAATTCCTCGGTAGTTAACTGCCGAGGAAAGCATTTATGCAGACAGCAGGTTCTGCATTAATGCTAAGCATTTCCAAGCCATTTTTCGGCCAGTTTTTACCTGTAATTTTACCAGAGCATTTCCATATGCAATTCAAATTATACAACAATGAAACTCGGTCATAAACAAGAAAAATACAATATCTTTTACATATGTCCATAATTAAATCAAACCGACATTTGGTTCAAACCACACAAAAGTTTGAAATTCATCAAAACGGAACATAGTGTCCATAATCAAACAACACATTACAAGTCATTACACATCATTACACATCATTAAATTAAATCCCTACTTACATTCATTACAATTGCATATGGAACGAACATATATATATAATACATTATTTTCCACCATATTCCTAAACATAAATCCGACGTCGCTATCGTCTTTAATAAGCCAAGGCATATAGCTTGCCGTTTTCCATGCGAATTCATCTCTATCTTCTCCTAGGTCTATCATTGGCATTAGAGCAGACAAGTGACGTGTATATTGATTTTCACCAAGATGCTCAAAATAAGTGTTAAGTTGTGTCTTCAAATCATCAATAGAGTCCGTCGGTGTTATCATAACCTTAACCGTCTTTTTAAACGCGCAATACCTAACACGACCTTCAATTCTTGCAACCTCTGACATGTTTCACTTGACAAAAGCTTTAACAAAATAATCATAGATTAGAACAAAATTAAATGGAATGTAATAACGAATAAATCAAATGCGTAAACATTAATAAGCTATAAATAAGTATTGCACTAGTTTCAAGTCAATAAAAGTCATATTATCATATATATCAATATCATTTACATAATGTTACTTATATATTGGCCACAAAAAATTGGCATTACAATTTTGACCCCAAAATATACGTCGGTGTAATTTCTACCAAAAAAAAGGACTAACACCGACAAAAAAATCCCTAGTTAATTGCCAAGTGATTGGAGAAGATCAAGTGACATAAAATCTTCCTCATCTTCCGCAATAACTTCAAATTGTTGCTTTGGTTTTTCGGGAGTGTCCAACAAAATAGGCGCCGCTTTGTTTGATTCCTTTTGTGGTTTCGGCGGTTTGTTTCCACTTTCAATAGCCATGAGCTTTCGGAACAACTCATGTTGATCCAAATACTCATCTTCCCAAGTCACCGCATCTTGTTTCTTGTGATTGTGCCACTCCGTAGATGATGGAGGTAGTGGACAACCATTCCTCAAGTAAATAAGCACAAAGTGATTAGGAATTACCCCAAGGCACATGATGGGAGTTTTTTGCTTACCCGGCGGTGGTGGCCCTCTTAGTGGAAAAAAAGATTCCGAGTTACCAAGTTCAAGATTTGTCAACACAACCACACACCTTTTGTAATAATTGGCAACAATGTGCCCCATGTCCGGAAAAGTAACCACTTATCAACAAGATGTGCACAACTTTTTGTATTTGCGGGAGGATGTAAGCCATTTAAAATGTAGTTATAACGATCCTCACCCGCAAATACTTCAACATAATCATCTCTATGATCTTTTAATTCTTGAATAAGATGTGTACGAATCATGAGATGATTTTGTTCGGTTAAGCCCATGAACTCGGCTATAGCCCGGAATCCACAATGTCCATCGCCAATAACATCCACCACTTTTTCAATAAATGGAAGCATGAAGCGTGGCATATAATCAATAGGCCTCATAACCGGGATAGCCTTAGGCTTTGGATACCGAGAAGGTGGTGGAAGTGGGGAAATTGGTGCTTTACCAAGACGAGCACCTTTTTTCCTTTTATATGATGATGTTGTTGGTGATGGTGACGGTTGACTATCCGGATTTTGGGAATCAACAACCTCCCAAGAAGAAGGGATCCGGCTAGTGGATGTAATTCTTCCTTTAGACCTCGCAATGTCCACTTTTTTCTTGGCTCCCTTGGTTGTTGCTTTTTGTGGTGGTGGAGACATCATGGTGGTTTCAGGAAATGCCAATTGCCGCAAAGCCTCCTTGACTTCAAGCTTCATTTGGAAAGAGAGTTTCTTGAGACGTTCTACAATACCCTTCAACTCATCATCCACCGAAAAACCAAGTTCATTACTTTCTTCTCCCATGCGTAACCTTTGCCAATGGTGGTGTATCTCATCCAATAAAATTGGATTTTCTTCAAGGAGTTTAGTTGCAATTTCGCATGCACATGGTAAGCCATAAGATGTCCTTTGAACACAACCACAAATTTCCTTGTTCATGCACAACGTTTCCCTACAACGTGACTCTTCCATAGCAATGTTGTCCAAAGCATATCTAGACACATGACCACCTAAGCCGGAGTACAAAGTGACATCTTTGAATCTATGTTCCAACACGGTAACGCTCTGACCAAAGGCTGTTTGTATCGCAGTGTGTTGAAGCAACAACATGTTATGTATTTTCTCCCAACAAGTACCCAAATCCCCCACACTATTGTCTAAATATTTCTTCACCAAAGCATGAGCCGATTCTACCCTATTGGTGGATCTACAACCAAGATGCAACACACGGTCTGTCCATACCCTCACTATTTTCTCCTTCACTTCATTCAAGGTGGTCATGGCATAGGCTAGGAAAGGTGGGAAATCACTACAAGCATCTTGGAACTCCACTAATGCATTTGCATATAACTCTTGAGTGGACGATTCAACCATATCTTTCCATGCCCTCATGATCTTCTTGACAACATCGCGATTACTCACATCTTTCCCATCCTTTTTTCCCATAGGATATTTACAATCTAAGACGCACCTTTGTTTAACATTTGCTTGCACATGAAAGTAACAATTCATACCATAACTTTCCGGGAAAACAATTCCAACCGCTTTCATCAAAGACCCATCTCTGTCGGTAACAATCACCTTAGGCATATTCATCTTTGAAGTAAGAGGTTTACGCAACATTTTTAAAACCCAAACAAAGTTTTCCTCTTTCTCATGCATCAAGAATCCAAACCCAACCGAATATGTCAAATCGGTCGAAGTTACCCCAACTACCTCAAACATTGGCATCTTATACAAGTTGGTTTTGTAGGTGGAGTCCATAACCAAAACCGTTGGAAAATTGTTAAACAACTTAACGGATGTTGGATGAGCCCAAAAGATATCTTCGATTGTATTACTTTCACCATGTGTTCTTGAGTAATTAGTATAGTTGTGCTCCTCCAACTTCGAGATTAGATATTGCAACGGCTTCTTGTCACCTCTATTTGCCTTCCATATTTTTTGACGTTCATTGTACACTTGCTTCACATTTGTCATGCAATGTGGTCTTTTGTTCTTCAAGTGTATCAAAATATTTCTTGGAAGCATCTTGCTCTTGGTCAAGTCATGTACAATCTTCTTGTCATCCTCCTTTAATCTACCGGCAAGAATGTGTCCTTCTAAAGCCGGCTCCATCGCACGGTTGTGAACTCCATTAAGAATGTTCAATCCCCATTCCTTTGTTTGCGTACTTTGATATCCACTAATCATGAACAAGCACCCGCATTTTCTTGAGCCCGTTGTCGCATGCTTTGGTTTTTTTTAGGCACTTTGTGAGCTCCACTCCTTTCACACACTAGGCGTAATATTGGATGGATCAAGCTTGATCTTTGTGTAACAATTGTAAATCCCGCCTTATTTGCTTGACACCGTACCCACCCAAGCAATTCTTCTCTATCTTGAAACTTAATGTCGTCAGAAAAAAACCTAGCCGTGTCCACTTCGTGGGCTTGAAGTGGGACGACACCGGGTCTAACATATTTAGAAGCTTGTTCAATGTTTGGTTTGACTTCAACCTTAGGCGGCTTGACATCTCCGGAAATTTGGACAAAATTACGTTTTGTCTCTTCCGAAACATCTTCCGCGTTCTCGGTCATTACTATAATTAAACAACACATAAATATGAATTAACAACTAACTAATGCATAAACATCAATGCCATAATGAACTAAAACAAAAAAAACAAAGAAAAAAACAAAGAAAATTTTTTTTTGAAAAAATGGCAGTAGCTGCCATTTTTTCGCACCAAATTTTTTCCTAAGTGTTCCTCGGTAGTTAACTACCGAGGTTTTCCTCGGTAGTAAGGTACCGAAGTTTTCCTCGGCAGTACACTACCGAGATTCCCCATGCCAGAGTTCTACGTGACTGACGTAGATACCCATACAATAACCAAAAAATAAATCGATTAAAATGCTCAATACCTGTTTTTTTACGTCTAGAGTGTGTTGATAGCTCCTATTCTTGATGCTTGAATCATTTGGATGAAGATTTGATGAAAAAAAAATTATTGGATTTGGGGGGATTGGATGAAATGGTACGGAAGTTGATGAAAATAGTGTGTAGGGGGAGCAGGTTTCCTGTTTCATCTGACGAAACATAATCCTCAGCAGTTAACTACCGAGGAATTCCTCGGCAGTTAACTGCAGCCGCATTTTGAATTCCTCGGCAGTTAACTGCCGAGGGGGCAAAAGCGTATTTTACATGTGTGTCCCAGCCATATGGAATGTGTGAACAACAATTTTCAAGGTAAAGAGGACAAAGTCGAGTTAATTAACGTGACTCTTCCGCCAATCGATGATATTAGGTCTTCTAGCGTATTTTTAGCTATGAATCACATAAAAAAACACATAAGAAAATGCACCTAAGTATTATTCCAAGTAATTTTCTTTAGTTATCCAGTAGTGATTAATCTTTGTTAAGAAATATGTAAGACACACAATATGAGTTCTCTTAACCGACCTTTTCTCTATACGTTATATGACCACTTACTTACAAGGTTCAAATCTTGTATCATTTAAAACAATTCATTGTTGATACGATACAAATAATTAAAGCGTTAAAATGGTAAAAACAAATACCCTTTGATGCAATTGTTAAATAAAGTAATAAACAAATATAAAAAATATGTCTTGAAATTAAAATCCACTAAAAAAATGTTTATACCACCGATGTTCTGGATTTGTCTCATTCCCTCAATTAGATCTGGCCTGTCATCTTTCATCCCCATCCTTTTCTTTCTCTTATTAAGCTAATTATCCTCTTTTTTTTATTGTTAATTTCGGAAACATTGGATGATAGTGCAGTAAATCTGAATAAGGCGAGAAAGTGCGGTATCCTCGCAATCTATGAATCTTGCCCTTTACCCACAAGCTCTTTAAAAAAACTATTTTCGATAAATCAAGTTATACTCATGGACGAACTACTACAATGTTGTTATAAAAAAATAAAAAATATTGAATAAACGATCTGCCTAAAAATATAAAACATAATTTAGAAGGCTTCATATTCATAAAACAAGACCACCAAAATAGCACAAAAAGCTGCGCATATTATTAAGTGTGTTAGTGCCTAAAAATATAAAACATAATTTAGAAGGCTTCATATTCATAAAACAAGACCACCAAAATAGCACAAAAAGCTGCGCATATTATTAAGTGTGTTAGGGAAGAAAAGTAAAACCACAAGCTAAATAAACTGTTTCGGTGAGTTATTTCATTTAAATAATGTGCCCAATAAATATGAATGAAAAGGAAATGTATTTACCCACTCTTGTACCATGAGTGGACCTTAAAAAAAAGAGGTCCATATTAAAGGCTTCCTCTATATATATATATATATATATATATATATATATATATATATATATATATATATATATAAAATAGATTTGATGCGGTATAGTTCGTGGATTAAAAAGAAGTTAAGAACCTCAAATGGTGTTCACTATTGGAGTATCTATAAACTTCTGTGTTGAAACAAAAGAAGTGAGAAATGTAAACTTTAAGAATGACACCTAAGATTAAAACCGTATGCCCTAGTTTTGTGTCCCTTGTGCACTAAATATGGACACTCTGGTGCATTAAAGCTCTTACATAGGTAGAGTTCAGAAAAGAGTCTCACCATTTTAGTGAATTATATGTAGCCTTATCCTGTTGTTTTTTTTTTACGCAAGATGTTTCCAAAATTTGAATATGTGACCTTTGATGCACTTAACAACCACTTTATTGTTGCACCGAAACTCTCCATTCTAATTGAAAAGATGACACAGAAAAAGAACAAATAGTTAAAGAGAGAAAATGTTAATAAAAAAAAAGAATAGAAAAACTTTTTTGATGTGATTTGATTGCATGTTGTGATCATATTTTATGTGACAAAAAATCTTCTCATTTTGTCTAGTAATTTATCTTTGTTGATAATGGGCCCCGTGTTGATAATGCCTTCTACTGAAGATTCACGGTCCAAACACAAACACATTAAAAGAAAACGAAAAATTTAACTTTAGTCCTTACTTTTTAGTTACTTGAAGGTGATGATAGCAAAATCAAGCGCAATTTCGGTGCAAAAGTTAAACACTCTCATCTTAAGTTTTCAAATGTCTAATCTTTCCATTGTTGAGAAACTTATTTCTTATCTCATTAGTTGCTTCACAACATGGAGTTAACCTTGGAAATGAAACGACAATATACTAGAATCTCCCACAGTTTGAGGTACGTAATAATGCTCTTGCAATTTGCAACAAATTGATATTGTTTACCGTTATAATTTTGACGGCATCAGTAGCTTAAAGTTGTTGGATCAAAAATCACACGACTTTAATTTTAAATTTAATAGATCAAACTTAAAATCAAAACCGTTCAATCTTTGATTGAGTAACTTAGAGCTACAAACTGCATTAACGCATGAAAATTGTGAGTCTAAGTTACGTAGCTCGGACCGACCCTCATTTCATGTTTGGTAAACAAAACTTGAAATCAAAACCGTTCGATTTTTTATCAAATGACTTTAAGCTGCAAATTTGCTTGTATGCATAAAAATTGTGACAATATATAAGTAATCAAGATCCGAGTGAAACCCACTTTATGTCAAAGCCAAAACTACAATATGATTTGTTTCAAAAAAAAAAACTACAATATGATATTCCTCCTAAGTAATCAAGATCCGAGTGAAACCTACTTTATGTCAAAGCCAAAAAAACTACAATATGATATTCCTAGTTTTTTTGGCATTATTTGTAGATATTTTCTCATAAACGAAACAATTATTTCTTTCTCCTCCTGTAATGGGATTTTAATTTTATCATGATTAAAAAAACTGATTAGGTAGATTTGGAGGGTCAGTTTGGTCGTCCAAAATCTAATATTATAAACAACATTGCATTAAATGTTGGACCCATGAGTTACGTGTTGGCAATGCATTTGCAAATTGTGGAAGCCAACTACTATCTACAACAAACAATATATTAATGTACAAAACCCAAAAAAATAAAAATAAATAATACTAACAATCACAACCAAACAAATGATCATGTCTCCAAATTTTAACACACACACACACACTGTAATACATCACTCAAAAACACTCCAATTGGTTTCTATATAGTATTACATTTACACCTCCATATTTTACTACTGCACTCACTGCAAGCCCTCATTAACCCTTTAAGATAATAAATTAAAGAGGATAAGGGGCTCTCACATGGTCTAATTTGTCAACAAATGTGATTCAAATTAGATTGAAAAATCTTAAAAGAAGGATCTTTTGGAAGGAGCTCTTCCAACAGCTCTCATAAGGTTGGCAATCTCAAGAACCCTTGCAATTTTAGTTCCTCTTTTAGCCTCTGCAGATGCTCTCCTTTCTTGTGCTTTTCTATGAGCTTTTGCTACATCATTTTGCATTTTCTCCAATGCTTTTGCTCTTTTCTCCTCCAGCTTCCTCTGCACAAAAATGCATTAAACTTTTTGCTTCTTAAAGACAAAATGGACTTTGAAAAGGAAACCAGTATGAAAAATCTAAGCATTTATTAGACCAAATGATAAAGGAGCTTATTGATAAAGGCAGTGGATGCAGACCATATGACTCCTTTCACATATTATTTCATATTTTTAGAATTTGTGTTGGGTCGATGAATTTTCGATGTGCTCCGATATCGTCTTAAAATTTAGGTTAAACCTAACATAACTTTACAAAACGAGATTATAATGTGAGACACCTTCCACTTATAAACTACTCCCTCTATCTCACAATTATTGTATCTTTAGCATTTTTTCTTTTTCTCAAAATAATTGTCACTTTACAATATCAATGCAGCATTTATTATTTTTTTTCCATTATTATACCCTTATTTATTGAATTTCATTCAACGTAACTACTCCATTAACTACAATTAACGAGGGTATTTTAGTAAATGTTACTAATTTTATCATTAAAATCAACACAATTAATCATTTCCTTAATAATCGTGCACAAACCTTAAACGACTAATATTGTGAGACGGAGGGAGTAATTTTAAGGTCTTATCTCATAAAATGTGAAATTTTTAACAGTTATATATCGACCAAAAAAATATACTTTGGTTCATAAAAATAAAATACTTTGTTTGCAGTTGAATAATATTGATGTTTCAAATTAGCTTGGCACCTCCCTTACTCCCAAGCAAGAAAAAACAGAGAAGAAAAAGGAAGATCAAGAATAAGCACATGTCCTAATTCAGCTTTTGATATAACAAATAGGACTTGTGCTGTTTTGGCTAAAAGCAACATTTTTGTGAAGACCAAGAAGAAAACTAATCCTTTAATTAGTTGTTCAAAGATTGATTGAATAAATGATCAATTAATTTCAATAGATTTTTTTTTTTTTAATTCTTGTGAGTAATCATTGCAATCAACCACAATATCTCCAAAAAATTCTGACCAACATCATTAACCGACTAATGATATAACAACACTATAAAAAGTAAAAATTAACCACCAAATAACAAGGTATTCATGCAAAAAATACCTCAACTTTCTTCATCCATGAATTAGCTTTCTGAACCTGCTCATTCTCCCAACCATTGATAACAGCATCTTCTCTTTTAAACCTGTTATTAACCTTAGCAACCTTAGCGTTCTGCCATGCAGCTATCTTGGACTCAACCTCTTCTTTCTTCACCCTCTGAACTGACACTTCACTCTGATGACCATTGATGGTGCTTGAAGAAGATGATGATGATGGATGCAGCTCCAAAGGGTTGTTATCAGCCACAATTGCCAAAGGGTTAGTTTCTTCCATCAATTCATTTTCTCTAATCCTCAACAAGTTGTGAAAGCTTCTACTATTATTGTTGCTTTCTCTTTCATTGCTATTAGTATTACCAGTAGTACTAGTCATCATTGGACTTAAGTTGTTATGGTCAATACTTGAACCTGCTTGAACCAAAGCACTGAATTCTCTACTTATACTTGTGAAATTCTCACTGGAAGCAACTTCTGTATTAGCTATGGAAAATAGAGATGATTGGTGACTGTGTTGTGATTGTCTTGTTTGAGGGTGAGGTGGGGTTAAGGCATGAATATCTCTTATAATTTCTTCATCTTCTTGATCATAATCATCATTATGTTCTCTGACATGGCTTGTTGAAGCTCTTTGATCATTCAACATGACAGGGTTGTTGTTGTGGGATTTGAGAGTGTGTGTTGTGTTTTTATGTCTCTAGTGGAACAGAGAAAGTGAAGGTAAAGTGTAGAATGAGACCGAGTCAAGGGGCAAGAGAATGGTCAGGTGTTTTTTTTGTTTATTTAATAATGTATATGCATTTCTTTTTTTTTTTTGGTAGATAGAAGATAGTAAAGCAATCATAAATTCACACACACAAAGTAGAGGTACCGGAGTTCGAACCTCAATCATGACGTCCGGCCTAACAATTTTGACATTTTTGCCAGTTGAGTTAGGACTTATGAGACAATGTATATGCATTTCTATTTCTATGTTTTATGTTGTCAATGTAATTGGAGGGCCTGATTATAATTGATGTATTTGAATATGTAATGTGTTTGATGTTCTTCCCAAAACACTATCAAAACTATAGGCTAATAACAAGTAAAAACAATGGTGAACGCAAGCAATGCAGAATTACTAGGCTAACAGCAAAATAGAATGAAAGAACAACAACCCTAGAGTGTTTAGATTAGATTTAAAACTCTTAGGGAAAGTTTACCACCTATTGAATCCCACAATGCTCGAGGGATTAGTTTCCGCAATTACGCACGCGGAGGATACTCGGTTTAAAAAAAAAACATATCTAAGCCAAAGCCGTCCCTATTGTTTATTCAAACTACTACTCACATGATTAATTCTTTTTTTCAACATCATTTCGTTTATTTTATTAGCCACCTGTTCGGTTTTACTTGCACAATTTTATCAAGCTATGAAAATGCCCACGTCTCACGTAATCATAAACTAACCCTAAGATATTTTTCGAAGTAAACATCAAGTAAAAACTCATTGTCTAATGAAAAAGTGTCAAATCTGCAAAATAGACAAACATTTGAAGAAAAAAAAACAGAAAAGCACTTTGGTGTTGAAGTCTAGATGTACTGCACAAAAATATTGGACTTTTTGTTGTACAATAGTTTGTAGCTACGACTAGCAACTCTCGGTGGGGTTTAGCATGGGAAAGGAAAATTGTTTCCCACCATGGGAAAGTTTTTTTGGACAGTTGGATTAAAGAGGAACACTTATTTAATCATACCCATACCATATCGTTTTTACATTGTCTTCAACCTCATTAGATTGAATTTCACCGCTCACAGTAATAGAAACAACACAAAATCACAGTAGGTTTTTTTCCTCTCCCAATTGTTCTAAAATAAGACTTATTCAAACTAATTATTTACTTATTTATTAACATCCAATTTAAAAGAAAAACAAGCATGAAAATCAAAACTAATACTGCTTATTTTTCTTCAAATGAATAAGTAGATCGGGGTTCTTTGTAAAATAAGTAGATCAAGGAACCACTATCCCCGCCCTTTGCTCTCTTTCCTCCCTTGCCATCTCTGTCTCAAAAACAAGATCTGTTTGTAAAAAAAAAACTCAGATTTGAAAAACTTTCCTCAAACAACATTCGTCGGAGTGCCACGGCACACCACCATGGGAGAGTTTCCAGTCACTTCCGGTATGGTTGGGGAAGGCAAAGTGATGACGGATTTACATATAGAAATGATGATAATAATAATAATAATAATAATAATAATAATAATAATAATAATAATAATAATAATAATAATAATTGGTTTCTTGATTACAGAAATGATAAAAAAAATATGGTTTCTTGATTACATACAACTCGCGTAGGTGTGTTCGATTCATCTATGTTGCTGATAATTTTGTGGTGATGGTTTCTAAAGCACAACTCAATTGTCCAAATTTGAGTAGTGAATTTGTGTTCTTCTGTGTATTGAAAGATGAATAGTGCGCGGCGGCGGCGGCGGCGGCGGTGGTGGTGGGTGGTGAGTGCATGAGGGGGGGAAGGGAAGAGAGAATGATGATGGATGATATAGTGTGGACATATCATCATAAAATTTGTGTTCCTCTTTAATCTAACTGTCCAAAAAACCTTTCCCATGGTGGGAAACAATTTCCCTTTCCCATGCTAAACCTCACCCTCACATTAACATTCACTTCTTTATCAATTATAAGTTATAACTTATGAGTAACACATTTTAAAAATAGATCTCACGTAAAATAGTGAAACATATAAATTTCATTTAATAAGAGAGTTAGAGAATTTGTACCAAAAAAAAAAAAAAAGAGAGTTAGAGAATGAATGTTAGACTAAGTGTTTAAAAGAGAATGTTCTAACAAGGGGATCAAGATCACCTTTAGATCAAATAGTCTGTATAAAAATATAGTCATTTAAAATAATCCTTTAAATGTCTATAAAAGATAAAGAGAAATGATATTTGTACAACCAATTTTAAACAACTTTTCTGATAAAGAGTATGAGAAAAAAAGTAATCTCAAAAATTGTTTAAAAAAAGCTATTCCAACATGAGTTAACTTATATAGGTTATACTTCAGCTTACCAAATATGAATTAACTCATGCGAGAGTATTTCAGTCAATTTATATGCGAGTGAAAGTTTTTTGTTGGAAGAAGAGCAATTTTCATAAACAAATTGTACTACAAACAAAAGAGCATATAAAGGCTTATCTTTGCAGGCCGACGTAGTTTAGATTTAGTACTTTTTTACGAAAGTGTAAAGACATCCTTGAACTCGAAATGGTTTGTGACTTTTATAACCTTGTGGATGCAACGCGTTTTATTTGTCGTATTGATCTACAATTTAGCTTTACTAATTAAATTAATATGTCCAACAATATGTCTTTTTAATTAAAACACTATATTAGACAAAAAAGATAAAGGTCCAATTGAGCCCTAGTCATTCATATAAAAAGTATCGAGGAAAAGGAGAGGATATCTATAGGAGAATTGCTTTTCACACATGAAAAATACGTTTTTGTCTTCGGTGGTAGTTAACTACCGCTGGCTTCAGCTGCAGTTAACTGCGGTTGGTTTTGCTGCACTTAAGTGCAGTTTCTGGCAGAGAATCAATTGTGATTTTATGTGTTTCAGCCGAAAATTCAAAATAAATCGAAGCTTATTCAGAATGCTACGAAACTTTACAAATCCTTTATATGTATTTTTTATAGAAGTGTCTGCAAAAAAACCAGCTCAAAATTCGATTTCTAGGTCGATGTTTTGATGTTTTTACTTCTTGAGTTTTAGACGCATTAAAAATTCATATTTAATCCGTCTGTTGTCTATTTTTTTTGTCCTTAAAATGTGTGCAAAAAATAATGAAAAAATTCAACCTCTTTGTAACTTTTCTGTACGCGCAGTTGAGAAAACATTTGCGATTTTATGCATTTCGGCAAAAAAATCAAAATAAATTGAGGCTTAGTTGAAATACTACGGAAATTTACAGATCCTCTATATGTATTTTTATAAAGGTTTCTGGAAAAAAAAAAAACAGCTCAAAACTCGTTTTTTAGGTTGATGTTTTGGTGTCTTAAGTTTTAGACGCGTTAAAAATTCATATTTAATCTGTTCTTCGTCGAAAAATTCAAATTTTTTGTGAGAGATGTTTTTATGTCCTAAACATGTGTGCAAACAATCGTGAAAAAATTCAACCTCTAGTTCACTTTTTCGGACTCGCACTTGGAAATAAATTGCGATTTTGCACGGTTTGGTCGAAAAATCAAAATAAATCGAGACTTAGTCGGAATGCTATGAAACTTTACAGACACTTTTATAAAAGTACATATAGAGGATTTCCAAAGTTTCATAGCATTCCAAATAAACCTCGATTTATTTTGATTTTTCGACTGAAACACGTAAAATCACAATTGATGATCTGCCAGGAACCAAACTTAAATGCAGCTAGAAAGACTAAAAGGTAGTTAACTACTGCTGAGGGAAAAAAATATTTTCCATGTTTTTAGGAAGTATTAGTGATTAGAAAAGCAATTTTCCTTCTATAGACACTTCACACGGGGTTAGAAATAACATGTCTAGCTAAAGAGTGGGCTAAGACATTTACTTTTTCTGTGTTTCTGACGCGTCATATTTTTTTCCTTCAAAATACCATTTATTCGGATTATATAATTTAAACTTTTATAGAGGAATTTTCGAATTATACAATCCAAAACATGTCGAAACCCATAAATGATTGTGTATTTGATGTTAAAGGTCTCTGCTTACCATCAAATGATCCCCATAAATGCTGCAAAACAATTGGGGATCATTGATGTAGTGAATCAGATATGGCAAGTGTACCAACTCGTTTACCAAGTAATAACGTGATAAGTAGAGTATCGTATCCACAGGGATTGTCGTTTTGTCTAACCAATTCGCGTTATTTATTTTTGTAAGTTTGACGATATAAAAGTAAGGGTTAGAAAGTCTTGCAATTTTTATTTGTTTGCAACAGAACAAGTTTACCTGTTTTTGGTTGCAGAAAAGTAAGCAGCGGTTAGGATTCTTCGAATCCCCCTTGTTTATATTGTTGGATATTAAATAACATATATGTCGCGTTTATTTTTCTTAGGTAGACTATACAAGTGATAAGGCCGTTGGACTTTCTAACCTAGTCAGTTGTCAAGCTGCACCTATTGATCGCACGGTGATCCTTTCGTGCGGTCTCTATACTATCTCGGTTGATCTAGGTATATCCTTCCAATGTCTAACTGCACCTGCTGATCGCACAGACATCCTTACGTGCGGGGTCTTGTTAATTCAAAGGTAAGTGAAACATAAACTTAAATTGGCATTCCAGTGTTTCCCAAGGCAATGAAGGCCAAGGTTCCCTTAGTTCAGCCCATCTATGAATCTTAGGACACTCATAACACACCCTCTCTACGCTCCTAGTAGTTCTACAAACGGGCAGCCCTATTCTACGTCTACCTTACTAAGAGTTTCAAGAGAATGGTTCGAAAAAGCCGTATTCCCTGGAGACGCTTGTTTCCCTAATTACTAACTAGTTAATTCCTAGGTTCGGTAGGGTACCACCCAGTCTTAATAGTTTCACCTACAAAGTACCTACGTCAATGGTCAACAATCTTTTTGATATCTTTGGCTAGTTAATAATCACTTACTTCCTCAATAGATAGTTACTAGTATAATGTTATAAATATCAAGATATAAGCAACAAGATAGTAGTAGCAATATTAGGCCCTGTCACAACCTAAGTATCTAATCTAGGGTAATACTACTTTGAAATGAATAACTAAATCAGGAACGTAATAGCGAAAAAAGAATTAATAAAATAAACGACATATTAAATTAAATAAAAATCCAACAAAAATAAACATAGATTCCTCTTAGAACTCTAATCTAAAAATAATTAGTTACACATGGTAACTAAAAAAAATTACTAAAGATAAAAACATACCCTAGAAAATCAAGAAGATAGAAACTCTCCCGAAGCTCCAAACTAGCCTTCCTCTTGAACTGCCACAGTTCTGAATGAGGAAGGGTAGTATTTATAGTGAGAGTTTCTACCTGGGTTAGGGCTAAAAGTGCGGGCTTTACCCAACACGGAAGTAGGAAAAGACAGTTGTGTTGGAACAAAATGTGTTTAACATTACCCTTTGAGCTTTGATCATAACAAGGTATTAAAAAATTGTCAATTGGATATGCTAATATTTGTTCAAGTGTGCAGGACCATAGACACAATTTTTAGTGTCTTTTTAAAGCATAGGTTCTGGAAGAACAAATGAGAGAAATGAAATAAACAAGAAGGAAGCTTGAAGCATCTGAAGAAAAGAGGTTCTGAAGACAAGTGCTCCTGAAGTGCTGATGTCATCAGAAGCACCTCATCAGAAGCAAGATCACCAGAAGCAGATTTCATCAGAAGTTCTGAAGATCATCAGAAGCTGAGAGAATTGATGCTTCAAAGGTTGTTTAAATTATTTAATACGTTCATCATTGCAGAAGACTAGAAAAGTGGAGCAACGGCTAATTCAAATGGATTTGAAGGCATTGGATGCTTATTCGTTGGAGAGAGTTGAAAAAGGACAATTGTATGAATTGTACAAGCACTACCTCCACTACTCTATTTTGTCTCTGCAACAAGACAAGAACAACATCTATGCCTGCACCAGTGTTCCTCCAGAGTTGGAATGGATTTGAAATCCTTCATAGGACAATAACCATATCAGGCAAAAGATCATTGGTGATTTGATCAAGTTTCAAACAACTCTTTTTTGATGTGTCGGCAATTCAACAATGTTTCTTTCACACCTCTATATATAAAGGAGTGAAGACTTAGAGAATGGCAAGACTCTTACAACAATTTACTTGTGCCAAAACTCTGCTGAAATTGTTCTGCATCAAAAGTTCACTTAGAATTTCTTAACCACTTTCATATCTTAGAAATTCTAGAGTCTTAAGAGTCTGTATCTGATTTGTATTGTGAACACTACTGATTGTATATCAAGTGTTCAACATCAATGACTGGTAGAGTCATAAAATTTTGGGAGGGTTGTGAGGATATTAGAAAAATTCTTGAGTTAACTGAAATAATGTTTACCTGCCGAAGGAGGAGGATGGGTTAGGTGTTCGGAGGTTGAGGAAATTTAATGTTGCTTTATTAGGGAATTGGTGCTGGCGTATGTTAGTGGACAAGGATGGGTTATGGTATCGAGTCTTAAAGTAAGAGGGCGGTTAAAGGAGGGGGGATAGTTCGGTGTGGTGGAGGATGATGTCCGGTATCTGGAGTGGTGTCAGATTCGGGGAGGGGAGTTGGTTTGAGGAGAATGTCTGTAGAGTGGTTGGTGGAGGGAGCAGCACCTATTTTTGGCTGGATAACTAGGTGGGGGTTGCACCTTTATGTGTGCGTTTTCCTCGCCTGTACGACTTGGCTGAAAATAAGGGGGTGATGGTGAGGGAGATGGCTAGGAGAGGGTGGACGAATGGAGGTGACGCATGGGAGCGGCAGAGGCGTCTCTTGGCGTGGGAAGAGGAGTCAGTTACGGAGTGTTCTTCCTTGCTGTGTAATTTTGTTTTGCAGGACCATGTTCTTGACAGGTGGCGGTGGGTTTCGGATCCTGTTAACGGTTACTCCGTTAAGGGGACTTATCAGTATCTCATGCTATCTGACACCTCTCTGGAGCGAGGAATTTTCGATACAGCATGGCTGAAGCAGGTTCCGTTGTTTGGAGGCTTCTACGCAACAGACTCCCTACCAAAGACAATCTCCTCCATAGGAGAGTTCTTCATCATGACGACATTTTTTTGCATTGGTGGCTGCGGGTGTACAGAAACAACAAGTCATCTTCTCTTCAGATGTGACATTTTTGGCAATGTTTGGCACGGGGTTTACCAGTGGCTTTGCATCTCATTCATCTCTCCAGACTCTGTTCGTGAGCATCTAATTCAGTTTGGTCACTTGATGGGGTTACCGCGATCTACGCAATCATTTTTCAAAGTGACCTGGCACGCATGCGTTTGGATAGTTTGGAAGGAAATAAACAATAGGATCTTCAAAAGCAAAGCACTAGATTTGGGTCAATTAGTAGACAAAGTAAAGTTTGTATCTTTTTCTTGGTTAAGGGCGAATAGGCTAACTTCAGCTTTCAGTTATAATGACTGGTGGCGACACCCTTTAATTTGTATGGGTGTTAGGGAGTAGTCTTTTTGTCATATTTCTGTTTTGTTGTGTTTCCGGTACAGATACCTTTCTTGTATTTTTTAAGGAGTGATTCTTTCTACACACCTTGTGCGAGATGAATTACTCGCGGTGTTTAATCTAATTCCATTTTGGCTTCTTCAAAAACAAAAAAAAATCAAAAAAAATCAATTAAAAGTAAAAGTTTTTTTTGAAGGAAAAAGTAAAAGTTAAATATCTGAAATAAAACTAAGAGATTATTTTTATCCTTTAAAAAAAGTAAAATTTTATTTTTATGTGAAAACTAGTGTATTTACCCGGCGTTGCCCGGGTTATACATATAATTAAGGATGTCGAAAATTTATGTATGGTATTTGCAAAAAAAATTCACCACGAACTCGTATGGGATGAATATCTTAATGGGTACACATGAATAAAATTATATAAATCATATTTTAAGTACTTGTAAATTAATAGATGCACATGCAGATGCAATTAAATAGATTTAGTATAAAAAATTGAAGATTGGATTTAGTAAAATTATTAACCACTTTCAAAAGTTCACTTAGAATTTCTTAACCACTTTCATAATCTTAGAAATGCTAGAGTCTTAAGAGTCTGTATCTGATTTGTATTGTGAACACTACTGATTGTATATCAAGTGTTCAACATCAATGACTGGCAGAGTCATAAAATTTTGGGGGGGTTGTGAGGATATTAGAAAAATTCTTTAACTGAAATAATGTTTACCTGCCGAAGGAGGAGGATGGGTTAGGTGTCCGGAGGTTGAGGAAATTTAATGTTGCTTTATTAGGGAATTGGTGTTGGCGTATGTTAGTGGACAAGGATGGGTTATGGTATCGAGTCTTAAAGTAAGAGGGCGGTTAAAGGAGGGGGGATAGTTCGGTGTGGTGGAGGATGATGTCCGGTATCTGGAGTGGTGTCAGATTCGGGGAGGGGAGTTGGTTTGAGGAGAATATCTGTATAGTGGTTGGTGGAGGGAGCAGCACCTATTTTTGGCTGGATAACTAGGTGGGGGTTGCACCTTTATGTGTGCGTTTTCCTCGCTTGTACGACTTGGCTGAAAATAAGGGGGTGATGGTGAGGGAGATGGCTAGGAGAGGGTGGACGAATGGAGGTGACGCATGGGAGCGGCAGAGGCGTCTCTTGGCGTGGGAAGAGGAGTCAGTTACGGAGTGTTCTTCCTTGCTGTGTAATTTTGTTTTGCAGGACCATGTTCTTGACAGGTGGCGGTGGGTTTCGGATCCTGTTAACGGTTACTCCGTTAAGGGGACTTATCAGTATCTCATGCTATCTGACACCTCTCTGGAGCGAGGACTTTTCGATACAGCATGGCTGAAGCAGGTTCCGCTGTTTGGAGGCTTCTACGCAACAGACTCCCTACCAAAGACAATCTCCTCCATAGGAGAGTTCTTCATCATGACGACATTTTTTTGCATTGGTGGCTGCGGGTGTACAGAAACAACAAGTCATCTTCTCTTCAGATGTGACATTTTTGGCAATGTTTGGCACGGGGTTTACCAGTGGCTTTGCATCTCATTCATCTCTCCAGACTCTGTTCGTGAGCATCTAATTCAGTTTGGTCACTTGATGGGGTTACCGCGATCTACGCAATCATTTTTCAAAGTGACCTGGCACGCATGCGTTTGGATAGTTTGGAAGGAAAGAAACAATAGGATCTTCAAAAGCAAAGCACTAGATTTGGGTCAATTAGTAGACAAAGTAAAGTTTGTATCTTTTTCTTGGTTAAGGGCGAATAGGCTAACTTCAGCTTTCAGTTATAATGACTGGTGGCGACACCCTTTAATTTGTATGGGTGTTAGGGAGTAGTCTTTTTGTCATATTTCTGTTTTGTTGTGTTTCCGGTACAGATACCTTTCTTGTATTTTTTAAGGAGTGATTCTTTCTACACACCTTGTGCGAGATGAATTACTCGCGGTGTTTAATCTAATTCCATTTTGGCTTCTTCAAAAACAAAAAAAAAATCAAAAAAAATCAATTAAAAGTAAAAGTTTTTTTTGAAGGAAAAAGTAAAAGTTAAATATCTGAAATAAAACTAAGAGATTATTTTTATCCTTTAAAAAAAGTAAAAGTTTATTTTTATGTGAAAACTAGTGTATTTACCCGGCGTTGCCCGGGTTATACATATAATTAAGGATGTCGAAAATTTATGTATGGTATTTGCAAAAAAAAATTCACCACGAACTCGTATGGGATGAATATCTTAATGGGTACACATGAATAAAATTATATAAATCATATTTTAAGTACTTGTAAATTAATAGATGCACATGCAGATGCAATTAAATAGATTTAGTATAAAAAATTGAAGAATAGTAAAATTATTAACAAATGTAGAATAAAATAACATTTTTTAAGTACCCGGACTCGCAAAAATCTGCACCGGCTATTAAATTAGTAAATTGTACAATTCTCGTATTAATTAAATAAAAATCTTCTCATCATCCTTCAAAAAAAATCTTCTCATCATGAAATTAAGTATAACTGAATTTCTTAATGAATGTTTTTTGTTTAATTAGTAGTTTGTTGTCATAGTAAAAGTGTGCGAAATAATATTTTTGTCTTATCAAAATAGAAGGAATAATTCTAAGAGGTGTCAACTTAGTGGTAAGAGATTGACTTTGTAACTTCAAGAGACATTGTCCAAATCTCACAAGAAACAGTTGTAAAATAATCATTAGTGTCACAATTATTAATAATAAATTTTAAGGAATAAATTCTACATAAATTTAATTATTTTATAATAATGAATTTTTTGTATAAAAAATCCTTTTACACGTTGATATTTGCAAATACTTATACATACTTTAATATCCACTAATATGTTGCAACAAAATGTGTTTAACATTACCCTTTGAGTTTTGATGATAACAAGGTATTAAAAATTGTCAATTGGATATGCTAATATTTGTTTAAGTGTGCAGGACCATAGACAAAAAATTTAGTGTCTTTTTATAGCATAGGTTCTGGAAGAACAAATGAGAGCAATGAAATCAACAAGAAGGAAGCTTGAAGCATCTGAAGAAAAGAGGTTCTGAAGACAAGTGCTCCTGAAGTGCTGATGTCATCAGAAGCACCTCATCAGAAGCAAGATCACCAGAAGCAGATTTCATCAGAAGTTCTGAAGATCATCAGAAGCTGAGAGAATTGATGCTTCAAAGGTTGTTTAAATTATTTAATACGTTCATCATTGCATAAGACTAGAAAAGTGGAGCAACGGCTAATTCAAATGGATTTGAAGGCATTGGATGCTTATTCGTTGGAGAGAGTTGAAAAAGGACAATTGTATGAATTGTACAAGCACTACCTCCACTACTCTGTTTTGTCTCTGCAACAAGACAAGAACAACAGCTATGCCTGCACCAGTGTTCCTCCAGAGTTGGAATGGATTTGAAATCCTTCATAGGACAATAACCATATCAGGCAAAAGATCATTGGTGATTTGATCAAGTTTCAAACAACTCTTTTTTGATGTGTCGGCAATTCAACAATGTTTCTTTCACACCTCTATATATAAAGGAGTGAAGACTTAGAGAATGGCAAGACTCTTACAACAATTTACTTGTGCCAAAACTCTGCTGAAATTGTTCTGCATCAAAAGTTCACTTAGAATTTCTTAACCACTTTCATATCTTAGAAATGCTAGAGTCTTAAGAGTCTGTATCTGATTTGTATTGTGAACACTACTGATTGTATATCAAGTGTTCAACATCAATGACTGGCAGAGTCATAAAATTTTGGGGGGGTTGTGAGGATATTAGAAAAATTCTTGAGTTAACTGAAATAATGTTTACCTGCCGAAGGAGGAGGATGGGTTAGGTGTCCGGAGGTTGAGGAAATTTAATGTTGCTTTATTAGGGAATTGGTGTTGGCGTATGTTAGTGGACAAGGATGGGTTATGGTATCGAGTCTTAAAGTAAGAGGGCGGTTAAAGGAGGGGGGATAGTTCGGTGTGGTGGAGGATGATGTCCGGTATATGGAGTGGTGTCAGATTCGGGGAGGGGAGTTGGTTTGTGGAGAATGTCTGTATAGTGGTTGGTGGAGGGAGCAGCACCTATTTTTGGCTGGATAACTAGGTGGGGGTTGCACCTTTATGTGTGCGTTTTCCTCGCTTGTACGACTTGGCTGAAAATAAGGGGGTGATGGTGAGGGAGATGGCTAGGAGAGGGTGGACGAATGGAGGTGACGCATGGGAGCGGCAGAGGCGTCTCTTGGCGTGGGAAGAGGAGTCAGTTACGGAGTGTTCTTCCTTGCTGTGTAATTTTGTTTTGCAGGACCATGTTCTTGACAGGTGGCGGTGGGTTTCGGATCCTGTTAACGGTTACTCCGTTAAGGGGACTTATCAGTATCTCATGCTATCTGACACCTCTCTGGAGCGAGGAATTTTCGATACAGCATGGCTGAAGCAGGTTCCGTTGTTTGGAGGCTTCTACGCAACAGACTCCCTACCAAAGACAATCTCCTCCATAGGAGAGTTCTTCATCATGACGACATTTTTTTGCATTGGTGGCTGCGGGTGTACAGAACCAACAAGTCATCTTCTCTTCAGATGTGACATTTTTGGCAATGTTTGGCACGGGGTTTACCAGTGGCTTTGCATCTCATTCATCTCTCCAGACTCTGTTCGTGAGCATCTAATTCAGTTTGGTCACTTGATGGGGTTACCGCGATCTACGCAATCATTTTTCAAAGTGACCTGGCACGCATGCGTTTGGATAGTTTGGAAGGAAAGAAACAATAGGATCTTCAAAAGCAAAGCACTAGATTTGGGTCAATTAGTAGACAAAGTAAAGTTTGTATCTTTTTCTTGGTTAAGGGCGAATAGGCTAACTTCAGCTTTCAGTTATAATGACTGGTGGCGACACCCTTTAATTTGTATGGGTGTTAGGGAGTAGTCTTTTTGTCATATTTCTGTTTTGTTGTGTTTCCGGTACAGATACCTTTCTTGTATTTTTTAAGGAGTGATTCTTTCTACACACCTTGTGCGAGATGAATTACTCGCGGTGTTTAATCTAATTCCATTTTGGCTTCTTCAAAAACAAAAAAAAATCAAAAAAAATCAATTAAAAGTAAAAGTTTTTTTTGAAGGAAAAAGTAAAAGTTAAATATCTGAAATAAAACTAAGAGATTATTTTTATCCTTTAAAAAAAGTAAAATTTTATTTTTATGTGAAAACTAGTGTATTTACCCGGCGTTGCCCGGGTTATACATATAATTAAGGATGTCGAAAATTTATGTATGGTATTTGCAAAAAAAATTCACCACGAACTCGTATGGGATGAATATCTTAATGGGTACACATGAATAAAATTATATAAATCATATTTTAAGTACTTGTAAATTAATAGATGCACATGCAGATGCAATTAAATAGATTTAGTATAAAAAATTGAAGAATGGATTTAGTAAAATTATTAACCACTTTCAAAAGTTCACTTAGAATTTCTTAACCACTTTCATAATCTTAGAAATGCTAGAGTCTTAAGAGTCTGTATCTGATTTGTATTGTGAACACTACTGATTGTATATCAAGTGTTCAACATCAATGACTGGCAGAGTCATAAAATTTTGGGGGGGTTGTGAGGATATTAGAAAAATTCTTTAACTGAAATAATGTTTACCTGCCGAAGGAGGAGGATGGGTTAGGTGTCCGGAGGTTGAGGAAATTTAATGTTGCTTTATTAGGGAATTGGTGTTGGCGTATGTTAGTGGACAAGGATGGGTTATGGTATCGAGTCTTAAAGTAAGAGGGCGGTTAAAGGAGGGGGGATAGTTCGGTGTGGTGGAGGATGATGTCCGGTATCTGGAGTGGTGTCAGATTCGGGGAGGGGAGTTGGTTTGAGGAGAATGTCTGTATAGTGGTTGGTGGAGGGAGCAGCACCTATTTTTGGCTGGATAACTAGGTGGGGGTTGCACCTTTATGTGTGCGTTTTCCTCGCTTGTACGACTTGGCTGAAAATAAGGGGGTGATGGTGAGGGAGATGGCTAGGAGAGGGTGGACGAATGGAGGTGACGCATGGGAGCGGCAGAGGCGTCTCTTGGCGTGGGAAGAGGAGTCAGTTACGGAGTGTTCTTCCTTGCTGTGTAATTTTGTTTTGCAGGACCATGTTCTTGACTGGCGGCGGTGGGTTTCGGATCCTGTTAACGGTTACTCCGTTAAGGGGACTTATCAGTATCTCATGCTATCTGACACCTCTCTGGAGCGAGGACTTTTCGATACAGCATGGCTGAAGCAGGTTCCGTTGTTTGGACGCTTCTACGCAACAGACTCCCTACCAAAGACAATCTCCTCCATAGGAGAGTTCTTCATCATGACGACATTTTTTTGCATTGGTGGCTGCGGGTGTACAGAAACAACAAGTCATCTTCTCTTCAGATGTGACATTTTTGGCAATGTTTGGCACGGGGTTTACCAGTGGCTTTGCATCTCATTCATCTCTCCAGACTCTGTTCGTGAGCATCTAATTCAGTTTGGTCACTTGATGGGGTTACCGCGATCTACGCAATCATTTTTCAAAGTGACCTGGCACGCATGCGTTTGGATAGTTTGGAAGGAAAGAAACAATAGGATCTTCAAAAGCAAAGCACTAGATTTGGGTCAATTAGTAGACAAAGTAAAGTTTGTATCTTTTTCTTGGTTAAGGGCGAATAGGCTAACTTCAGCTTTCAGTTATAATGACTGGTGGCGACACCCTTTAATTTGTATGGGTGTTAGGGAGTAGTCTTTTTGTCATATTTCTGTTTTGTTGTGTTTCCGGTACAGATACCTTTCTTGTATTTTTTAAGGAGTGATTCTTTCTACACACCTTGTGCGAGATGAATTACTCGCGGTGTTTAATCTAATTCCATTTTGGCTTCTTCAAAAACAAAAAAAAATCAAAAAAAATCAATTAAAAGTAAAAGTTTTTTTTGAAGGAAAAAGTAAAAGTTAAATATCTGAAATAAAACTAAGAGATTATTTTTATCCTTTAAAAAAAGTAAAATTTTATTTTTATGTGAAAACTAGTGTATTTACCCGGCGTTGCCCGGGTTATACATATAATTAAGGATGTCGAAAATTTATGTATGGTATTTGCAAAAAAAATTCACCACGAACTCGTATGGGATGAATATCTTAATGGGTACACATGAATAAAATTATATAAATCATATTTTAAGTACTTGTAAATTAATAGATGCACATGCAGATGCAATTAAATAGATTTAGTATAAAAAATTGAAGAATGGATTTAGTAAAATTATTAACAAATGTAGAATAAAATAACATTTTTTAAGTACCCGGACTCGCAAAAATCTGCACCGGCTATTAAATTAGTAAATTGTACAATTCTCGTATTAATTAAATAAAAATCTTCTCATCATCCTTCAAAAAAAATCTTCTCATCATGAAATTAAGTATAACTGAATTTCTTAATGAATGTTTTTTGTTTAATTAGTAGTTTGTTGTCATAGTAAAAGTGTGCGAAATAATATTTTTGTCTTATCAAAATAGAAGGAATAATTCTAAGAGGTGTCAACTTAGTGGTAAGAGATTGACTTTGTAACTTCAAGAGACATTGTCCAAATCTCACAAGAAACAGTTGTAAAATAATCATTAGTGTCACAATTATTAATAATAAATTTTAAGGAATAAATTCTACATAAATTTAATTATTTTATAATAATGAATTTTTTGTATAAAAAATCCTTTTACACGTTGATATTTGCAAATACTTATACATACTTTAATATCCACTAATATGTTGCAACAAAATGTGTTTAACATTACCCTTTGAGTTTTGATGATAACAAGGTATTAAAAATTGTCAATTGGATATGCTAATATTTGTTTAAGTGTGCAGGACCATAGACAAAAAATTTAGTGTCTTTTTATAGCATAGGTTCTGGAAGAACAAATGAGAGCAATGAAATCAACAAGAAGGAAGCTTGAAGCATCTGAAGAAAAGAGGTTCTGAAGACAAGTGCTCCTGAAGTGCTGATGTCATCAGAAGCACCTCATCAGAAGCAAGATCACCAGAAGCAGATTTCATCAGAAGTTCTGAAGATCATCAGAAGCTGAGAGAATTGATGCTTCAAAGGTTGTTTAAATTATTTAATACGTTCATCATTGCATAAGACTAGAAAAGTGGAGCAACGGCTAATTCAAATGGATTTGAAGGCATTGGATGCTTATTCGTTGGAGAGAGTTGAAAAAGGACAGTTGTATGAATTGTACAAGCACTACCTCCACTACTCTGTTTTGTCTCTGCAACAAGACAAGAACAACAGCTATGCCTGCACCAGTGTTCCTCCAGAGTTGGAATGGATTTGAAATCCTTCATAGGACAATAACCATATCAGGCAAAAGATCATTGGTGATTTGATCAAGTTTCAAACAACTCTTTTTTGATGTGTCGGCAATTCAACAATGTTTCTTTCACACCTCTATATATAAAGGAGTGAAGACTTAGAGAATGGCAAGACTCTTACAACAATTTACTTGTGCCAAAACTCTGCTGAAATTGTTCTGCATCAAAAGTTCACTTAGAATTTCTTAACCACTTTCATATCTTAGAAATGCTAGAGTCTTAAGAGTCTGTATCTGATTTGTATTGTGAACACTACTGATTGTATATCAAGTGTTCAACATCAATGACTGGCAGAGTCATAAAATTTTGGGGGGGTTGTGAGGATATTAGAAAAATTCTCGAGTTAACTGAAATAATGTTTACCTGTCGAAGGAGGAGGATGGGTTAGGTGTCCGAAGGTTGAGGAAATTTAATGTTGCTTTATTAGGGAATTGGTGCTGGCGTATGTTAGTGGACAAGGATAGGTTATGGTATCGAGTCTTAAAGTAAGAGGGCGGTTAAAGGAGGGGGATAGTTCGGTGTGGTGGAGGATGATGTCCGGTATCTGGAGTGGTGTCAGATTCGGGGAGGGGAGTTGGTTTGAGGAGAATGTCTGTATAGTGGTTGGTGGAGGGAGCAGCACCTATTTTTGGCTGGATAACTAGGTGGGGGTTGCACCTTTATGTGTGCGTTTTCCTCGCTTGTACGACTTGGCTGAAAATAAGGGGGTGATGGTGAGGGAGATGGCTAGGAGAGGGTGGACGAATGGAGGTGACGCATGGGAGTGGCAGAGGCGTCTCTTGGCGTGGGAAGAGGAGTCAGTTACGGAGTGTTCTTCCTTGCTGTGTAATTTTGTTTTGCAGGACCATGTTCTTGACAGATGGCGGTGGGTTTCGGATCCTGTTAACGGTTACTCCGTTAAGGGGACTTATCAGTATCTCATGCTATCTGACACCTCTCTGGAGCGAGGACTTTTCGATACAGCATGGCTGAAGCAGGTTCCGTTGTTTGGAGGCTTCTACGCAACAGACTCCCTACCAAAGACAATCTCCTCCATAGGAGAGTTCTTCATCATGACGACATTTTTTGCATTGGTGGCTGCGGGTGTACAGAAACAACAAGTCATCTTCTCTTCAGATGTGACATTTTTGCCAATGTTTCGCACGGGGTTTACCAGTGGCTTTGCATCTCATTCATCTCTCCAGACTCTTTTCGTGAGCATCTAATTCAGTTTGGTCACTTGATGGGGTTACCGCGATCTACGCAATCATTCTTCAAAGTGACCTGGCACGCATGCGTTTGGATAGTTTGGAAGGAAAGAAACAATAGGATCTTCAAAAGCAAAGCACTAGATTTGGGTCAATTAGTAGACAAAGTAAAGTTTGTATCTTTTTCTTGGTTAAGGGCGAATAGGCTAACTTCAGCTTTCAGTTATAATGACTGGTGGCGACACCCTTTAATTTGTATGGGTGTTAGGGAGTAGTCTTTTTGTCATATTTCTGTTTTGTTGTGTTTCCGGTACAGATACCTTTCTTGTATTTTTTAAGGAGTGATTCTTTCTGCACACCTTGTGCGAGATGAATTACTCGCGGTGTTTAATCTAATTCCATTTTGGCTTCTTCAAAAACAAAAAAAAATCAAAAAAAAATCAATTAAAAGTAAAAGTTTTTTTTGAAGGAAAAAGTAAAAGTTAAATATCTGAAATAAAACTAAGAGATTATTTTTATCCTTTAAAAAAAGTAAAATTTTATTTTTATGTGAAAACTAGTGTATTTACCCGGCGTTGCCCGGGTTATACATATAATTAAGGATGTCGAAAATTTATGTATGGTATTTGCAAAAAAAATTCACCACGAACTCGTATGGGATGAATATCTTAATGGGTACACATGAATAAAATTATATAAATCATATTTTAAGTACTTGTAAATTAATAGATGCACATGCAGATGCAATTAAATAGATTTAGTATAAAAAATTGAAGAATGGATTTAGTAAAATTATTAACAAATGTAGAATAAAATAACATTTTTTAAGTACCCGGACTCGCAAAAATCTGCACCGGCTATTAAATTAGTAAATTGTACAATTCTCGTATTAATTAAATAAAAATCTTCTCATCATCCTTCAAAAAAAATCTTCTCATCATGAAATTAAGTATAACTGAATTTCTTAATGAATGTTTTTTGTTTAATTAGTAGTTTGTTGTCATAGTAAAAGTGTGCGAAATAATATTTTTGTCTTATCAAAATAGAAGGAATAATTCTAAGAGGTGTCAACTTAGTGGTAAGAGATTGACTTTGTAACTTCAAGAGACATTGTCCAAATCTCACAAGAAACAGTTGTAAAATAATCATTAGTGTCACAATTATTAATAATAAATTTTAAGGAATAAATTCTACATAAATTTAATTATTTTATAATAATGAATTTTTTGTATAAAAAATCCTTTTACACGTTGATATTTGCAAATACTTATACATACTTTAATATCCACTAATATGTTGCAACAAAATGTGTTTAACATTACCCTTTGAGTTTTGATGATAACAAGGTATTAAAAATTGTCAATTGGATATACTAATATTTGTTTAAGTGTGCAGGACCATAGACAAAAAATTTAGTGTCTTTTTATAGCATAGGTTCTGGAAGAACAAATGAGAGCAATGAAATCAACAAGAAGGAAGCTTGAAGCATCTGAAGAAAAGAGGTTCTGAAGACAAGTGCTCTTGAAGTGCTGACGTCATCAGAAGCACCTCATCAGAGGCAAGATCACCAGAAGCAGATTTTGTAACACCCCAAATTTCTATTTAATTAATTTTGTGAGGTTAAATAGGTGGAGTTGTGTTTATTATGATTATAATGTTGATTAGTGACGTACTATGAAGGCTAATAGGATGAAGAGAAGAATTAAGTAAATATAATACAAAGTCGAAGGTGTAGAATATAAGTTTTAAATAAGTGGGGGAGGGGAGGAGTAAAAGTATAGTGAATAAAGGATAAGAAAGTTATAACATGTGATTGACCCAAGTATAAATAGAAACATTAAGAGTTAGAAGAGTCACTTTTGCTGAACGTGAAAAAAAGAAAGAAAAGAGGAGCATAGGAGAGGAAACCCTAGTTGCGACGAGATCAAGCCAAGCTGGAAATTTCAGAAGAAATCGAGGTAAGGGGGAGAATCTCTTCATCTCTAGGGTTTAATATTTTGCTGTAGGATTGTAAAGGGGTTAGAGTATGAGTGTTGTTATGATGGTGATGAGGACGTTGTTGAGGTTAATTAATTCTTAAGTTATGATTGTTGTTATGAGGAAGAGTTCCACTGAAAAATTATGATGAATGAATGTAGAATTGTTGTTGAAAGAAGAATATCAAGGAAACCTAGTTGAGAGATTAGAGTTCAGAACTTGACCTTGAAATAGTGTAAAATTGGATACTTTGAGAGGGAATTAACACTCAAATAGTAGGGAAAACCTAGAGTGATGATTAGGGACAATTTGGGTGTTGGGATTGAGTTAAGTGATCCAAAAGTTATTAATTGGGGAAAAACGCATTTTTGAGTTTTGATTCGACAAAAATCGGGCCCCGATTTTGTCAGCACAACTTAACAAACAAAAACTGTTGTTTTTAACCATTTTCCGTTCCGAACTGGATTTCGGTCGAAACATGAAAGTTTTAGGTATGTGTGTTAGCTTTCCAATGGCTTTGGTTTCATCTCAACCAGACCTCTACAACTTGAGTTATGGTCAAATTGGTATGTGTGTTAGCTTTCCAATGGCTTTGGTTTCATCTCAACCAGACCTCTACAACTTGAGTTATGGTCAAATTACCGTACATGGGTCATGCTGCGTTTTTCGTGAAACTTCAGCATAATCTTTTCAATGAGCCTTAAAACGTCATAGAAAATAATAAAAGAGTTTAAGAAGTTTGTTAAAGAGAAAGGTAAGAGTAAGGGTCCTAAACTATATAACTTAATGAAGGAGTGGGTTTAAGAGTAATTAGAAGTGATTAACTCAGGATAATAACAAGCTTAAATAGGAACCGAGGATAGTAACCTATGAGAATCTAATGGTGTCAAGATGGCTTGAAAATAGAAAGTGAAAGATACTTAAATTAGAATGGATAATGGGGTATACTATTAGGATGAAAGACGTAGTAATGGAGAGAACGAATGACGAGAGTAGATTCTAAAATGCAGCAATGAGTAACGAAGGAATATGATGTGTACATATGCTCGTATAAGATGTTGATTAATGGTGAGAAGTTATTGTCGTGTGATGAGGATCTATGTTGAGATAATAATTGTTGAATGGTGAGGATGAATGATATCATAATTAATGATGTTTTGTGAATGACGAGTAATGACGATGACATGTCTTGTTTAGGGTGACGAGTAAATGATGAAGTGGGTTATGTTATGAGTAGGAGTTAAAGCATTGGGTAAGTTAAGGAATGATAATAACATTGAGAAAAGATATCAAGTTGATAAAGGGTAATAAGATGAGAAATTACTAGAGCAAATAGTGTGGGTATGTGGTGAGCCTAAAAGCACACGATTTAGTAAAAAGGGTATAAGACGATGATCATATGGGATGTGAAGTAGGTTCTTTTCCGAATAACTAATGAGTTGAAATATGATCTTCTTAAATCAATAATGAGTCTAAGAATACCGTTGAGTGAAAGAGAGAATGAACCAAGGTAGTTAAAGAACTTAAGATGAGTGTTAGACAGTAACGTATAAGGTGTAAAAATGAATAAAGAAAATGATCGTAAACTATGAGACGGTCGTTAAGACGAAATGTAAGGGAAGGTAGGGAGTTGTGAATTAGGTAATGAAAGACAATAGGAATGATAATATCAATGAAAAGGACGGGAAACAATTAGAAGGGAGCAAGATGAGTAGCAAAGCGGATAAGCAGTAATAGTTATAATGTTTGACGATAATAATAACAACCGGTATCGAGAGAATAAAATCTTGAATTATAAAGAAGCCTTAGTGAGGAAAGTTTCTGAAGTCAAAAATATTGATAAAGTGAGATAATAAATTTAAGTTAGGATTAAGTTAAGATTAGGAGAATAGTCGATGTATAGATGACGACGAATGTGAGAACAAGGTAATAGGATATAAAGTCGTTTTAAATGAGAAGAATAATTACGAAAGAGTTAATGACGATGGTGGGGAAGAACCTAGGTGTATAGAGGGGAAAGATTATATGTAATGATAACGAATTAGAATACATATGAGACTAAGAATGAGTAATAGGTTATGCTATCAGAAAAACCTATGCTTTCAAAAAAAAGGTTATGTTATAAAGTCATTTATCAAAAAAAAGGTTATGCTATCAAAGTAAAGTATATAGAGAGCCTAGAATAGATGATGGGATAGAGTATGTCTGTAAGATGAATAATAAAATAAAACAAAATAAGAGGGATGTTGATGTAGAAATGAGTCATGTGTGAAGGTTGGATTAATGAAGAGAATAAGTGGTGATATAAATGGTTGATAGAGAGTAATGATGAGGAATCCTATAACTATGAGAAAGAGTGTCGATGATTAATATTCAATATATATATATATATATATATATATAATAAATACGATGAGAGTGATAATGATTAATTTATGATGAAGATGAGGATGATAATGTTTATATTTTAGTGATGATGAGGATGACAATAACTATATCATTATGATGATGAGAGTGATGATGCTTATCTTTGATGATGATGAGGGTAATGTATATAATGATGATGAGAGTGATATATATATCATGATGACGAGAGTAATATATGATGATGATGATGAGTATGTTGATGATTTGCGTGCTTGCATTAGAGTCGTGCATTTTAGTGAGAGTCTTGCATTAATATGTGAATTATTTGAATATGTGTATGCTTGTGTTACTTTTCGAATTGATTTTTATGCATTCATATAGAGTCTAAGACTGATGGAGTGCATGACTGATGGAGAAGTCCAGTAACATATCTCTGGCAAACTATGATGAGAAAAGTTCAGCAACATAACTCTGGCAAAATGATGAGAAGGAGTGGTACCACAATCATATAGGTCATTAGGAGAGTCCATATGCATATATATGATGATGTTGTATTGGGTGTTTGAGTGTGAATATGATGTGCTGCTGTGACATGTAAAATGAAGAGATTATACATAGTAACTGTTGAGAATGATGAGATAGTGGAGACTATATTCTTCTGATATTTATTTAATGTGCATGCTTTTCCCTATTATTATGTTATGGCAGGATTTCTCACCCCTTATTTTGTTGTGTTGTTTTATGTACGGTGATTGTACCTTGAGTACAGATAATCAGGTTGACAAGGAGTAGCTGTGGGACGTTTTAGAGGATGGAGATAATGGGATGCCCTCCGTTTAGTTCTGTTATTTAGTAGTTGAATAAGTTGTAGTTGCTACTAGCTCTGATATTGTAACACTAGGGTGGGGTGGTGATTTAATTTTTAATTGCAGTTTGAGTCGAATCTTGGAAACTTTGTTACTTTCCTTTCATGATGTTAAATGACGTGAATAATTTTACCAATACAATCAGTGAATTGTTTTCCTCTGTTTGACAATCTTTACTATAAAAGAATTGGTAATGCTTTTATATGATTAATGATGAATTTGTAACATCATCTCTATTAAATATATTTTTATTATTTAATAATTATCGTCGGGAATTAGGGTGTTACAGATTTCATCAGAAGTTCTAAAGATCATCAGAAGTTGAGAGAATTGAAGCTTTAAAGGCTATTCAAATGATTTAATCACGCCCATCATTGCAGAAGACTAGAAGAGTGATGCAACGGCTAATTCAAGTGGATTTGAAGGCATTGGATGCTTATTCGTTGGAGAGAGTTGAAAAAGGACAATTGTAGAAATTGTATAACCACTACCTCCACTACTCTGTTTTGTCTCTGCAACAAGACGAGAACAACAGCTATGCCTGGACCAGTGTTCCTCCAGACTTGGAATGGATTTGAAATTGATCCTTCATAGGACAATAACTAAATTAGGCAAGAGATTTTTGATGATTTGATCAGGCTCAAACGACTCTTTTTGATGTGCTGGCAATTCAACAGCGTCTCTTTCATACCTCTATATAAAGGAGTGAAGACATAGAGAATGGCAAGACTCATACAACAATTTTACGTGTGCCAAAGCTCTACTGAAATTGTTCTGCATCAAAAGTTCACTTAGAATTTCTTAACCACTTTCATATCTTAGAAATTCTAGAATCTATATCTGATTTGTATTGTGAACACCATGATGACATGCTGTCATTACGTAATTTTTAGGACTTATTTTGACATTTTGATAGAGTTCTCATGCAATTTATACTGTTCTGGAGTGCAAAAAGCTGAAATATTGAAGTATGTTTTAAGCAAATCGCGCCACGACAATTTCAAGTCGTGCTGCGATTTTGGAAGCAAAAATTCATCTTCCCTGTTTAAATGAAATCGCGGCACGCCAATATATAGGCGCGGCGCGATTTTTACGGGTCAGGCCCATGACTTCTATAATTAAAGCACTCAATCTGAAGAACAAGGGTTACGATTTTGGAGAGCAAAGTGCGATTTTGAGACATCGGAGACGGCTAGAAGGGCGATTTCTTCAACCTTTTACCAATTCATGTATGTTTTATTTCAATCATTAATTATGCTATTTGTAAACTCGATTATGAGTAGCTAAATCTCTTAGAGATTAGATCCGAGATGAATCTTTGTAACCCTAATTGACACATGTTGCTGTGAAACTCTATTTTGTTTATGAATTCAATTCTAGTTTATTCAATTCAATTGTTCTTAATGCTTTTTATATCTTGATCACATATAACCTGATTTTGTGAGAACGAATGACCATTGACCATGGCTTTCGACTTAGACCTAATTGAATTGTTCTAATAAACAGGGTTAGTCTAGGAATAGATAATCGTTTGTTAGTGATAATAGGTTAACGTTCGGTAAAACCTTCAAGAATTATTAGACCACCCAAGGGACTGGGGGCTGTAGTTTGAGAAGAGGGTTCTAATTAAAGGGATTGATTAGAGCTATTTTGTTAATCATCGTAAATTAGAAGAAGATTCATAACAAATAGGTGTGGTATACCAATTAGGGGAACTTAGAGGATTCAAAGGATCTGATCTCATCTCTCTTATTTTCTAACCAAATCTTTATTTTATGTTATTTAATTTTATGCAATCAAATCTACTGCCTAGTGGCAAACCAAAAATAACTTTTACGCATCCTAAATATTTTACTTTATTGCTGAATTGAGATTAACACAGTCCTCGTGGGATCGATATTTTTACTACTTCGATAGCGTTTTGGTACACTTGCCAGAAATCTATCAAGTTTTTGGCGCCGTTGCCGGGGACTATTAAGTCATTTCAATTTGGCAATTTTGTTTTTATTTAGGATTTCTGTCATTTATATTTTTGTATATATATATATAAAAAAAAATATTATGCTCTTTGTTTTCTTCTCATTGTACTGTGCTACTGAAAAGTTTATCCAAGTTTTGCAGCTATGATAGACAGTGTACTCCTCTATGACACAGAAGAGACTGCTAAGTTTCAGTGTGAAAAATATATGCTATCTTTTAAGATCAAAATTTTGGACAACAAAATCTCGAGTTGTGGTCATTATGAGGCGAATCAACCAGGTAGTGATGGTGAAGGGAAGAAAGAGGTGATCAACATCGATTACAATACTCAACTTCAGAATATTTTAGATGACTTCTTGGTGTCAAATCAAGTTTCATTTGAGAAGTTTGATGTTCAGTGTGGTGATCTTGTTGAGAAAGCACATGACTCTCAGAGGAAGTTGGTTCAGATGAAGAGTGAGTGTCACAAGGTTGAGGTGGAAGAAAAACCCAAAGTGAGGAGTGTTGATATTTTCCCGAAGTCTGAACCAACGGAGGTTGAGGAAATCACTCGTGTGCAGATGGATGCACGTCCTTCTCTACGGTGGGAGAGCTTAAACTCTAAAGGTTTAACAGTGAGATCATGGGAGCATCTACTTCTTTGCTACAAATTCATGGAATTCCTACCAAACAAGAGGAAGAAGAAGGATGATGTGTTCTTTCTGACATATTTGCCACCCTAACAGTGGTTGAAGCGTCAAGCTCAATGACGTAAAAGAAAGCGCTTGGTGGGAGGCAACCCACTATTTATTTTTCAGGTATGATTTTATTGCTTTCAAATACAAAAACACAAAAATATTTTTCTTTTCTTTTTAATATGAGGCAGGAAAGTTTTAAAAAAATTGTTCAAGTATACCTCCTGCCAAGAAAATCATGCAAGGTACTGATGTCTTGCGTGATTCTATCCTCAAAAGTTTTTCTGAAATCAAAGGAACTCAGGCATTTTTCAAGAAAACAAAATTTTTGGCCTGAGGAAGCAAAACATGCTCCCTGTTTGACCAAAATCGCGTCGCGCCTGTATATGGCCATAGCGGGATTTTCACAAGCAAAGAACCAAACTCCCTATTTTGAGGAAATCGCGGCACGCCTGATATTAGCCGCGGCGCGATTTTCCTCCTCAGCCTATAAAAACCTCACTGTTCATCATCATTTTTCATTCCATTCTTCCTACTTTTCTCTACCAAAACTATCCCTAGACTTTCCATTCACGAATTTCTTCCATCTTCATCTACTTTATCACTTCCTAAACATCATCAAACCACAATCCAACCACAAATTCATCAATCTTAACCATTATCATTCACAGTCCTTCACAATTTTCCCAAACTTCACAAAACTTTCCTTTCACCATCTTCCTTAACCACAAATGACCTCCAACCCACGAAACACCCGCTCAAAGAAAGCCACCAACCCCAAGCCATCCACAAGCAAAGCCAAACGCCCTCGTGCCGCATCCGAACCACCCGAAAACGCCATTCATTTCATCAATGACCAAGCCCAAAAGTTCCACCAATCCATGAAAAGTTTTGAAGTTGTGGGGGAGAGAAAGTTTGACTTCACAAGGCTTGTTAAGTATCCGTTCTTTGAGGCTGAATTACGAAGGATAGGGTGGACGAAGTTGAATGAGATGATCAGTGAAGCGAACAACAAAACCGTGATCGTCGAATTCTTTGCAAATGCACGGGTTTCCGATACACCCTTTCAATCTTTTGTTCGGGGAAAGATAATTGATTTCAGCCCTGAAGCCCTTAATGAATGGCTGAATGTTCAACCGCCGGAGGAGTGTTGGGTTGAGAAACTGAGGAGGGAGATATTTGGTATGACGGAGACTTCGGACCAGCTGTGGGTGAACCGTCCTAGGTTCTCAGTTGCGTTTGCTGCGGAGGCTCAATTGAATATGGGTCCGATTAGTGGGTCCTATGAGAGGTTTGGAGGCTCCCGTGAGCGCATGGAGCAATATTTTACACATCAGGAGGAGTATGGTATGCGCATGAGGAGGAAAATCACTGATGATTTCAATGCCACCGAGCAAGATCAAGGGGATGGCATCTTTGAGGGATTGAGGACACCAGGGGCTGGACACTCGGATGATGATGTGAACATGGGCTGATCTACTGATGGATTAGCATTTCCTGCTTTGTCTTTTATTTTCGGTTATTTTTCTTTTGATGTATTTTCTTTATTTTCTTTTTATGTCAAAGTCCATTGAACTTATTTCCCTATTGTAATTGCTCCTGCACTTGTTTATTATTAATGAATTTGTTTTGTTTCATGTGACCTATTCCAGTTTAGTAACAATTGTTTGATGAAACGGTATTCCAAAAGTTCTAAAGGAGGGGTGACTTGATTCAAAGGCGAAGTGTACGGCATTGCTAGGTAGTCAGTCACATACTCCCAGAAATCTCAGCCATAAGGTTCATTGCCAAATTTTGTTTTTCAATTTACTTATATTTAGATTAGTTTTCCATGCAACTACATTTCTAGAACTTGCATTGTTTCTCTATTATTGATTGGTCTTTGTTAATTACACACTGAGGCAAAAGTGCTTGGTCCTGTGAGCCTTTTTGAAGCCTACCCTGTTTTCATTTATTGAATTTATCCTTTCTTAACCAATTGTGAGCCGGTAGGAGTAGAACTTTTTGTTCGGTGACAAACTACAAATGAAGCCTAGAGCCTTTTTAGGATGATTACCTTGAAATTTTAATTTGAGTTAGGCTATGTAGGATGTTGCTTGATATTAAGTTTGGGGTTGCCTTTGGAATTTGCAACCTACTAAGTTTGGGGTGGGGGTACTAGAGAACAAGTGATGAAAAATGAAAAAGAATGAAAAACATACACACAAAAATAGGTGTATCAAAAAAAAAAAAAAGAGGAAAGAAATTGAAAAAGGGGCACACAATGTCATATCCGAGTAACTTCAAACTCGATGTGTCCCAAGCTTTTGATAAAGTTATTGAAAATGTTCTCTAGGTACCTAAGTTTTGTTTCAAATAGGGATTGGGGGATTGAATCTTGTTTTACACTTGTAGGAATGCCTAACTCAAATTTTGGGTAGCCTACTTATCCAAATATATCCCACCTTTCACCTAAGCCCCGTTATAATCCTAAAGATCTCAAAAGTGTGTAATGATATTGACTTTGATTGATGTTTAGAAACTTTTCAAGCGTATGGTAATATGTAGACCTGCATGTCGACTGGTAGAACCCTATTTCAATTTGATGCGAGGAGTTGTGAATTGGTGGATGCGAACAAGTCAAACTAGCTCATCTTTAGCTAGAAGGAGAATGAACTTTTGGGTACTATCGTTTTGTCAGGTAACTGTTATTTTACTGTCGTTTGTCACTGTTGCAAGCAAATTCCTTGAGGACAAGGAATGGTTTAAGTTTGGGGTTGTGATGACATGTTGTCATTACGTAATTTTTAGGACTTATTTTGACATTTTGATAGAGTTCCCATGCAATTTATACTGTTCTGGAGTGCAAAAAGCTGAAATATTGAAATCTGTTTTAAGCAAATCGCGCCACGCCAATTTCAAGCTGTGCTGCGATTTTGGAAGCAAAAATTCATCTTCCTTGTTTTAATGAAATCGCGGCACGCCAATATATAGACGCGGCGCGATTTTGACGGGTCAGGCCCATGACTTCTATAAATACTGCACTCAATCTGAAGAACAAGGGTTACGATTTTGGAGAGCAAAGTGCGATTTTGAGACATCGGAGACGGCTAGAAGGGCGATTTCTTCAACCTTTTACCAATTCACGTATGTTTTATTTCAATGATTGATTATGCTATTTGTAAACTCGATTATGAGTAGCTAAATCTCTTAGAGATTAGATCCGAGATGAATCTTTGTAACCCTAATTGACACATGTTGCTGTGAAACTCTATTTTGTTTATGAATTCAATTCTAGTTTATTCAATTCAATTGTTCTTAATGCTTTTTATATCTTGATCACATATAACCTGATTTTGTGAGAACGAATGACCACTGACCATGGCTTTCGACTTAGACCTAATTGAATTGTTCTAATAAACAGGGTTAGTCTAGGAATAGATAATCGTTTGTTAGTGATAATAGGTTAACGTTCGGTAAAACCTTCAAGAATTATTAGACCACCAAAGGGATTGAGGGCTGTAGTTTGAGAAGAGGGTTCTAATTCAAGGGATTGATTAGAGCTATTTTGTTAATCATCGTAAATTAGAAGAAGATTCATAACAAATAGGTGCGGTATACCAATTAGGGGAACTTAGAGGATTCAAAGGATCTGATCTCATCTCTGTTATTTTCTAACCAAATCTTTATTTTATGTTATTTAATTTTATGCAATCAAATCTATTGCCTAGTGGAAAACCAAAAATAACTTTTACGCATCCTAAATATTTTACTTTATTGCTGAATTGAGATTAACACAGTCCTCGTGGGATCGATATTTTTACTACTTCGATAGCGTTTTGGTACACTTGCCAGAAATCTATCACACCACTGATTGTATATCAAGTGTTCAATCTCAAACAAATTTCTTTGTATTTCTGTTTGTATAGAAGTCTCTTGCTTGTGTGCTTGAGCATAGGAAGTCTCTTGATATAGTTCTTGAGCATAGGAAATCTCTTGCAGTTGTGCTTGAGTAATTTTGAAGTTTCTTGCTAGTTGTAGCAGTGAGCAGTTGTAATCAGATATTACATTTTTAGTGAACTCTCCTTGGAAGTGCAAAGGGGACAGGACTACTTCCGGTTTGTGGAAGGAACATGTATAATTGCTTTGTCTCTCTCTCTCTCTCTCTCTCTCTCTCTCTCTCTCTGTGTGTGTGTTTTTATCCGCTGCATTTAGAATCTTAACATCACTTCAAAAGCTGAACTCTATCTGCTTCTGACCAGTGATTTCAGTAGGAGAAAACGAAGAAAAAGCTAACACAATTCAACCCCCCTTATTGTGTTTTTCTCACCTTCAATTGGTATCTAGAGCATTGGTCTGTTGTCTTAACACTTAACAGTGTAACAGAAAAAGATCTGAGAAAAACATGTCTGGTGAAGGTTCCAGTTCTGGTCAGAACAACAACAACAATGTTGTTCCATATGATTATGGTGATAAGAAAGCTGATTATGGAAAAGTTCCAAAGTTTAATGGAGATCCTGAAGAATTTTCTTGGTGGAAAACCAACTTCTGCAGTTATGTCATGGGTTTAGATGAAGAACTTTGGGATATCCTTGAAGAAGGTGTTGGTGACTTGGTCCTTGATGAAGATTGAGCTGTTGTTGATAGAATGAAACATACTCTTGCTCAGAAGAAAATTTACAAGAAACATCACAAGATCAGAGGTTCACTTGTTCTTGCTATACCTCGTGCAGAGTATATGAAGATGAGTGACAAATCCACTGCAAAGGCAATGTTTGCTTCTCTCTGTTCAAATTATGAAGGTAGTAAGAAGGTCAGAGAGGTAAAGGCTCTTATTCTTGTTCATCAGTATGAATTGTTCAAGATGAAGGATGATGAAAGTATTGAGGAAATGTACTCAAGATTTCAGACCCTAGTCTCTGGACTTCAAATACCGAAGAAAAGCTATGTTGCTTCTGATCATGTGAGCAAGATATTAAGAAGCTTGCCTGCTAGATGGAGACCTACGGTTACTGCTATTGAGGAAGCTAAAGATTTAAACACTTTAAGTGTTGAAGATCTTGTCAGCTCTCTCAAAGTTCTTGAGATAAGTCTAAATGAACATGAGCCTGCTAAAAAGAGTAAATCTATTGCTCTTACATCTAAAGGGAAGTCATCAAAAGCTCTTAAAGTTATTGAATTTGAAGAAGAATCACCTGATGGAGATTCTGATGAAGATCCTACTAAGAAGATTGCTATGCTCTCCAACAAACTTGAGTATCTGGCAAGGAAGAACAAGAAGTTTCTGAGTAAAAGAGGTGGTTACAAAAGCTTAAAAAAAGAAGATCAGAAGGGATGCTTCAACTGTAAGAAGCATGGACATTTCATTGCTGATTGCCCTGATCTTCAGAAGGAGAAATCAAAGGACAAGTCAAAGAAATCAAGCTTCAACTCAAGAAAATCCAGGAAGCAGATTAAGAAGAGTTTAATGGCAACCTGGGAAGATTTAGCAGTGAATCTGGGTCTGAATAGGAAGAAGCTGGAGATGAAGCAAATTCAGTTGTGGGGTTAGTAGCTACACTGACATCAGAAGCTGAACCTAACTCAGACTTTGAGGATGAAAATGAAGTATATTCTAAAATTCCAAGAGAAGAACTTATTGAGTCTCTTAAAGAGCTCCTTACACACTTTGAACTTAGAACCAATGAGTTGAAAGATTTAAAAGAAAAATACATTGATTTAATGAAACAACAAGAATCAACTCTATTGGATATAAAAGCTTCTGAAGAGGGACTTAGAGGCTTTGACTTCATTTGTAAAACCTATGAAGAAAAACTCAAATTTCTTTGTTAGAAGCTACAAGAAAAGTGTAATGGAAAACCTTTAAGTAAACATGAAATTGCTCTTGAAGATTTTATTATGTCTGGTATTGACATAAGCAAAGTGGCTTCTATGATTTACAGCATTTACAGAAACAATGGTAAAGGGATTGGATTTTCAGAAGGGAAACCTGATGAAGTCAGTCTTAAAGCATGTTATGAATGCATCAAGGAAGGGTTGGAAACCTTCTTTGTACCTGAAGGTGCTAAGTTTGAAACTGTGGTTCAGTCAGAACCTGAAGCTTCCAGCTCTAAGGATAAGAATACTTCAAAGCCAAAGAACTCTAAGCCTAAGGTAATGACAAACTTTGATTCTAAGACTTCAAAGATCAAGATTCTGAAGAGATCAGAACCTGTTCCTCAGAGTCTGTTGAAATCATAGTCTGATATTTTAAAGTCTCAGTTTCAGGAGAACAAGACAGTTGTTGTTCTTGTGAATCAAAACCAAAAGGTGTTAAACCCAAGTACTGATTAAACAAAAGCTGTCAAACTCACAGCACAAGGTACAAGAAGTGATGAGTAAAACTTCTAGTACTAACCTCAAAGGACCCATAAAACAATGGGTACCTAAATTTTAAATTGTCAATATTGCAGATATGCCTAAGAGCAAAGGAAAAGCAAAAATCATGGTACCTAGACAGCGGTTGCTCAAGACACATGACAGGAGAGAAGTCTAAGTTCCTCACCCTCACAATGAAAGAAGGAGGAAATGTGAAGTTTGGCGGAAACCAATCTGGAAAGATCATTGGTACAGGAATTATTGGTAACTCCTCTATCTCTATTAAAAATGTGTGGTTGGTAGATGGTCTTGAACATAACCTTTTGAGTATTAGTCAGTTTTGTGACAATGGTTATGATGTGATATTTGGTAAGACCAACTGCACAGTAATTAACAAGGATGACAACTCCATAGTGTTCAAGGGAAAGAGGATTGAGAATGTTTATAAAATCAACTTCTCTGAACTGGTTGATCAGAAGGTGATTTGCCTTCTATCAGTGAATGATAAGAAATGGGTAAGGCACAGAAGGTTGAGGCAGGCTAACTGGAGATTAATCTCTAAGCTTAGTAAGTTACAACTTGTTAAAGGCTTACCTAGCATCGACTATCATTCAGATGCACTTTGTGGTGCATGCCAGAAAGGGAAGATTGTGAAATCATCTTTTAAAACTAAAGACATTGTCTCAACCTCCAGACCCTTGGAATTACTTCACATTGATTTGTTTGGACCAGTTAATACTGCATCCTTATATGAAAGTAAATATGGATTAGTCATTGTTGATGATTTCAGCAGATGGACTTGGGTTAAATTCCTGAGAAGTAAGGATAATGTATATGATGTATTCAGTAACTTCTGCACTCAAATACAGTCTGAAAAAGAAATGAAGATTTTAAAATTAAGAAGTGATCATGGTGGAGAATTTCAAAATGAGCCATTTGAAACTTTTTGTGAAAAACATGGAATCATCCATGAATTCTCTTCTCCTAGAACTCCATAGCAAAATGTGGTTGTAGAGAGAAAAAATAGAACTTTACAAGAAATGGCAAGAACCATGCTTCATGAAAACAATCTGGCTAAACATTTCTGGGCAGAAGCAGTGAACACAGCATGTTATGTCCAAAATAGAATCTATATCAAACCTATCTTGGAGAAAACAACATATGAGCTCTTTAAGGGAAGAAGACCCAATATCTCTTACTTTCATCAATTTGGATGTACCTGTTACATTCTAAATAACAAGATCTACCTAAAGAAATTTGATGCCAAGGCCCAAAGAGGAATCGTTTTATGTTACTCTGAAAGGTCAAAGGCATACAAAGTGTATAACTCAGAGACACTCTGTGTTGAAGAATCAATGCACGTTAAATTTGATGACAAAGCCTGGAAATGAAACTCTAGAGCAAGGTGAAAGTTTTGCAGATATGCAGGTGCCTGAAGATTCTTCAGAACCTGATCAGACTCCTGAGTCTGAAGAGAGTCCAGAAGCTGAACCCACTCTAGAAGCTCAAGATGAAGTAGCTTCTGATGAAGCTCAAGGTGGTTCTCAAGAAGCTAATCGATCCAAGAATACTTTCAAGTACAAGTCTTCACATCCTGAGGATCAAATCATTGGAAATAAAGGAAGTCCTAGAAAAACAAGATCATATTTCAGACAAGAAGAGTCTATGATAGGACTGTTATCAGTAATAGAACCTACTATAGTTGATGAAGCACTAGCAGATGATGGATGGATATTAGCAATGCAAGAAGAACTCAATCAATTTCACACAAATGATGTGTGGGATCTGGTACCCAAACCTCAGCAGAAGAACATTATTGGAACAAAATGGGTATTCAAAAACAAGTTGAATGAACAAGGTGAAGTAGTCAGAAACAAAGCTAGACTTGTTGCTCAAGGTTACAGTCAACAAGAAGGCATTGATTATACTGAAACATTTGCTCCAGTTGCAAGATTGGAAGCAATCAGGTTACTTCAATCTTATGCAGTTAATCATCGCATAATATTATATCAAATGGATGTAAAGAGTGCATTTCTCAATGGAGTTATATCAGAAGAAGTGTTTGTTAAGCAACCTCCTGGTTTTGAGGATCTGAAGCATCCTGGCCATGTTTATAAACTTAAGAAATCACTATATGGTCTTAAACAAGCTCCTAGAGCTTAGTATGACAGACTAAGTAATTTCTTGGTTAAAAATGATTTCAAAAGAGATCAGGTTGACACAACACTCTTCAAAAGGACTCCTGAGAAAGACACTCTTATTGTGCAGATATATGTTGATGATATAATATTTGGTTCTACTAATGCATCTCTTTGCAAGGAATTTTCGAAGTTAATGCAGGATGAGTTTGAAATGAGCATGATGGGAGAATTGAAGTTCTTCTTTGGAATTCAAATTAATCAGTGTAAAGATGGAATCTATGTTCATCAAACAAAATATACTAAGGAGCTTCTGAAGAAGTTCAAGCTGGAAGATTGTAAAGTGATGAACACTCCAATGCATCCAACCTGAACCTTAAGCAAAGAAGATATTGGATCAAAGGTAGATCATAAGCTGTATAGAGGTATAATTGGTTCTTTGTTATACCTCACTGCATCTAGGCCAGCTATTTTATTCAGTGTATGCTTGTGTGCAAGATTCCAATCAGATCATAGAGAATCTCATTTAACTGTTGTTAAGATAATCTTCAGGTATCTAAAAGGAACAACAAATCTTAGACTCCTCTATAGGAAATCCTCAGATTATAAGTTGGTTGGATTCTGTGATGCTGACTATGCTGGTGACAGGATTGAAAGGAAATCAAACAGTGGTAATTGCCAGTTTCTGGGTGAGAATCTGATCTCCAGGGCTAGCAAAAGACAAGCAACTATTGCTATGTCTACAGCAGAAGCATCATACATCTCAGCTGCAAGTTGTTGTACACAACTACTTTGGATGAAACATCAGTTGGAAGACTATCAGATTAATGCTAACAGTATACCCATTTATTGTAATAAAATTGCTGTTATTTGTTTGTCAAAGAATCCAATTCTACATTCAAGAGCCAAGCATATTGAAAGCAAACACCACTTTATCAAAGATTATGTTCAAAAACAAATTTTAGATATACAATTCATTGATACTGAACATCAATGGGCTGATATATTTACTAAGCCTTTAACTGTGGAAAGATTTGATTTTATAAAGAAAAATTTGAACATGCACTTTGTGTCTAATTAAATTGCTTGTCTCTGAATAGGAATTCTTCAGAAGCTATAGTCCATCAGAAGCTCTTCACTGAGGTTCTGAGGAAAATGTGCTTCTGAAGATGACATCAACATCTGAACTCCAGAAGCTGGATTTTGTGCTTCTGAATAGCAGAGTTAGTGGAAACATTGGAAGTTACTTTTTGGTAGCACATGTCCCACTAACTTGGCAGTTACTCTGAGAAACTTTGACGTGGCTTAAGTGTGTTGGTGTATAACGTAAGAGGGCAATGATGCTTTCACGCTTTGAATGTACTATCTCGCGGCCCCTATTCCATTAATGCTATGTTTGTTTATCCCCTTCTGAATTGTAATCCTTTTTGCTAAAAACACTTAAACAAAAACACACACTACTCACTTCACATCATACACTTTCTGATTTTAGACTAAATCTCTGCAAATCGTATTTTTCAAAATCAAAACCCTAGAACCCTGTGGATCAAATGACAACTTCAAGTTCAAATCGAGGAACCTCCATGGAAGTAGCTACTGGTGAAGCATATCAGATTAGAGGGAGAACGATGAAGATAGAAGAATGGGAATTAATAGTTCAAGTGGAGAACCCTGTGGATTTCATCTCATTAGCTCATCATAGTTGTGAGCTCAGAAATTTCTTTCACGTACAAGACTTGGAGGGTTACTTCTGCATGCTGATTGGTCAAACGTATGAGAATCTGATCAAGCATTTCTGGGTTAGGGCTGAAGTTTATGATATTCATGCTGCTAGGTTGGAAGAGCATGAAAAGGTTCTGATTGATCCCAGCCTGGAATGGATGACCAGAGAGCAACTTGGTTTGAAACCATTCACCTGTACAGAGATTCGTTCAAGCATCATGGGAATCCCTGTTACTATCACAGAAGAAGTTATTGCAAGGGCATTTAGAAGAGAAGCTGAAGGATCCTATGAAGAGGGTCTGGATAACAAGACAAGTTCTTGGATTGAGGTGGTGAACATGACTATGTTCAACAGTACAAAGAAAGGAAAGTATTGTGATCTGAAGATGGAATACAAACAACTTCAGAAGATCATGACTGAAAATCTTCTACCCAAAAGTGGAGGTGGAGATCAACCTTCATTAGAGCATAAAGTGTTCCTACATTTCTTCATAACTAAGGAGAAAGCAAATGTGCCTAAGTACATTTTCAATCATATGATGTGGGCACTGAAGGAAAGCGAGGACAGTAACAGAAGTTGGATCCCCTATGGAAGATTATTGTCTGAAATTTTCCATCAAGGAGGGATTTTGAAAGCAGTCAAGCAATCTAATATTATATCTGATCATCAACTTGGCACAATGACTGGCAAAGTTATAAATGGTCGCACTTATAGGAAGATGCTCCTGATCAAGAAAGAGGAATACACTCAACTTAGCACTGATCTTAAGGAATCATCTATTGTATCCAACTTAATGGATGATTTTCCTCCAATCTGCAGACAAGATCCTCCTGAAGTGAGAGCTCATTATGTGTGTGAGCACTGGCAAAGAGCTGGAGAAACTATCAAGTATGATGACATTCCAGAAACAATGTATGGTGGTGCTTTGCCTGTTGCTAGAAAGAGGAAATCAAAGAAGAAGGCAACTTCAAAAGCTGATGATGAAGAAGCTTCTGAACCAAAACCAAAACGTGCCAAGAAAGTTAAAAGAGCATCTCAAAACAAGCAATTGGTTCTGATGTACCATCTATTGAAGATGAAGTTCAGGACTTAGTACCTACTAAGATTCTGGATAAAAGAACCAGAAGTGGGAAGTCAGTTGGCACTTCACAATCCCTACCTTCTCAGCCATCAATTCCTAAGAAGAAGATGGAGCATATTGTAAGGAAATTGAAGGAATCTACATATGTGATGGAAGAGGATGATCAGGTGGAAGCTGCAACTGGGTTGGTTACTAGGGAAGTTAAAAGGAAGAAAGTTGCTGATGCTGCTGCTTTGCAAAAAGCACTTGAGATTGCTGAAGATATTGAAGTTCCTATTGAAGATTTGCTGAAGGAATCAATATTTGAAGCTGCTCATCAGGTGATTGAGCTAATAAAGGATCTTCAACAACTAGTGAAGACTGGTGACATATTGAATGCTGCTGAAGAGACTCAGAAGGAGGAAACTACTCTTTTAGAAGCTACTGCTTTGGAAGCTACAAGAGGTAACACTAATTCTCATAACATCTCTAATGCAATAGAAGTAGAATCTAGTTTAACCTCAGCCTCCCACTCAACATATGTTTCAACCTCTTCATACATAGATGATATTCCATTGAATAGTGTCTATGCAAACTTACATAAATCCTTTTCCCCCCTCACCATCTACCAAACACCAGAAACAGCCTGATGATGATACATTTGTGCCTATGTATCCATATGTTTTGGATAGAATAGATGGGATGGCACAAATGAGATTCAATGTTTGTGAAAGACTACCTGCCAATCATCCTTTATAACCACCAATGATTGAGCCACTTTAATCTATACCCACTTTAATCTATACCCGCTGATTGAACCACCAATCATGAGGAATCATCATCATCTCATCCCAAACCAACTACCCAAACTTCTGATCCATCTATTTTGGATGAACTGGCTAATCACTATTCAGGTGAATTACCAGGATTTGAGCCTAATCTAGAAAGAGCCTCTGAAATAGCTTCTGATAAAGTTACTTTAGAAAACCCCCAACAACAAGAACCTAACCTACAAATGGCCTCAAATACCTGTATTGATCTGATTATTCATCTTGAAATTCAACCATATCATCTTAATGCCACACACTCTAATATATCTTTTGGCATTGAATTAAGAAATCTAGCCAACAAGAAATCTACATTTGACAAATCTTGTACTTCTGTGAATTTTTTTCCTTTTCAGAAGATTCTACACTTGTTGTGCAACCTTTAAATATAGCCTTACCTTCAGAAGCTTCTCTTAATTCTCAACCTTCACATGAACACTCCAAAGAACCTAATGTCATGATCACATCAGACTCTGATGAAGATGAACAACCTACTTAATGGTTTAGGCCTGGATTCCTAAACAAACCCTTAAGCTCATCTTCAGCTTTTGTTCTAGAGTCTATTCATGATCCTCCCTATATTCCTGTTACTGAAACCAGCATTTCAACCATCATAGCTGTTGAACCTACCCAACCTGCTAACAACATGTCCATAGACTTACCTACATCTACCACTCAAACTTGTCCACCTGTCCAAACCACAAATGTCTCATTCCCTCATACCCTTTTACTAGATTCTATTATATTGCAAGAGGTGTGTGAGAACATTTTTAAGGATCTGAACAAGTTAGTGAAGACCAGGAACAATTTTGTACATGAAGAAGACTGTGTGAATGAATGGGGTAAACTGAGAGATAGAGTAGACTTTGTCATGTGTGAACTTCAGAAGATATCTCTTGAAGCACATGATGAAACTCAAAACACTCTCAAAGACTGGTTCAAGGATGTTATAAAGAGCATGCAGGAAGTGGAAATCAAGAGGGATTAAGAGAAGAGCAAGCTATACATTTTAGACACTCCTATCTTCTTGGATGCCTCTGGTATCATTTCTTCAAGTGTACATTCTGAGAATCTGGATCTCAAGTGGTTGACTAAGCTGAAAGTCCAAACAGATTCTCCAATACTTGAAAAATTGAAGAATGATTCTGAGCTAGAGAAAGAGAACAAGCTGCTGAAGAAGGAACTCCTAGAGCAAAGATTGTTATTTACTGAATACAAGAGGAAGACAGATGCTTAACTAGAAGAAGCAAGAATCATAGAGGAAAATCTGATCAGAAGCAACAATGAGTTCAAGGAAGAAATGAAGCTACAATCAGAAACCACAAACAGCTTAATCAGAGATCTAATGGATATGGTCCACAGACAAGCCAAGCCTTTAGTTGCAAACTCTTTGGCTTGTTTATTTTTTATGTTTGTGCTTCTGAATATTTTGTGCTTCTGACCTTACCTTCTGTGCTTCTTGTTGGTCTATATGGCTAGATAGTTACCAAGCTAAAGGGGGTGAATAGCGCTTTTGAAAAACTTTTACGGAGATTTGATAAAAACGGATTTATTGAAATTGACTATTTGAAAGTTGCTTGAACAATCACAAACAATGAATTAACAAATATCAAATATATGTTGAATAAGATTTTATCTTAAAATTGAGATATTCACGATACAAATCTTTTGACACAATCAATTATTAACAATCCTTAAACAAGATACAAAATGACATACAATTTCAAACCAAACCTATATGACAATAAACCTAATTATCAATTGGAAATACAAAACACATGAATTTGAATAATTGAATAGGTATTGCAATTAATTGCTCCAAGAGAAATTGTTTTAACCTAAATCAAACAGATTTAGATTAATTTGTTGGAACAAAATGTGTTTAACATTACCCTTTGAGAGTTTTGATGATAACAAGGTATTAAAAATTGTCAATTGGATAAGCTAATATTTGTTCAAGTGTACAGGACCATAGACAAAAATTTGACATCTTAAATAGGTTTTGGAAGAACAATAGAGAGCTAAAGAATCAACAAAAAGGAAGCTTAAAGCATATGAAGAGAAGTTCTCTTGAAGTATAGTGCTCCTGAAGTGATGACGTCATCAGAAGCAAGTTCATCAGAAGCATCTCATCAGAAGCTGAAGATCACCAGAAGCTGAAGTTCATCAGGAGATGCAAGACTTAAAGCTTCAAAGGCTGTTCAATAGATTTAATCTCGTCTAAGCATTGCAGAAGACTGGAATAGTGAAGCAACAACTATTTTGAAAGGATTTGAAGGCATTGGATGCTTGTTCTTTAAAGAGCGTTGACAAAGTACAATTGTACGAAGTGTACAACCACTACCTCCACTACTCTGTTTTGTCTCTGCTACTAGATAAGAAAAACAGCTATGCCTGTAACGATGTTCCTTCACAATTGGAATGGATTTGAAATTGATCCTTCATAGGACAATAACCATATCAGGAAAAAGATCATTGGTGATTGATCAAAGCTTCAAACGACTCTATTTTGATGTGCTGGCAATTCACAACGTCTCTTTCACACCTCTATATAAAGGAGTGAAGACTTAGAGATTGGCAAGGACTCAACAACAATTTACTAGTGCCAAAACTCTACCGAAATTGTTCTGCAATCAAAGTTCACTTATAATTTCTTTTTCAAAGTTCATATCTTAGAAATTCTAGAGTCTTAAGAGTCTATATCTGATTTGTATTGTGAACACCACTGATTGTATATCAAGTGTTCAATCTCAAACATTTTTCTTTGTAATTCTGTTTGATTAGAAGTTTCTTGCAGTTGTGCTTGAGCATTAAAAGTCTCTTGATTGTGTTCAGGAGCATAGGAAGTCTCTTGCAGTTGTGCTTGAGTAGTTTGAAGTCTCTTGCTAAGTTTAACAGTGAGCAGTTGTAATCAGATATTACATTTTAGTGAACTCTCCTTGGAAGTGAAAGGGGGACAAGACTACTTTTGGTTTGTGGAAGGAACCTGTATAATTGCTTTGTGTCTTTCTTCTTTCTCTCTCTCTCTCTCTATTTATATCCGCTGCAAGTTAGTCCTGAACATCACTTCAGAAGTAGAAATCTATCTGCTTCTGATCAATGTTTTCAGCTTAGGAGAAATTGAAGAAAAAGCTAACACAATTCAACCCCCCTTCTTGTGTTTTTCTTACCTTCATAATCTGTTGAGAAAACACTACTTAGGTCAAAGCTAGCAATTCACTAATGAATTATTCAAATACTCAAGTTCTATAATGAAAGTGTAGAGAGAGAGAGAGAGAGAGAGAGAGAGAGAGAGAAAACACCGAGAATTATAGTAGTTCACCCTTGTTCGTCCTCGCTAAGGGCTACGTCTACTCTTCTTGATGAAGTACGCCTTCCACAATGTCATCCACTATGTATGAAAAGTTGATTACAATGTTTACAAGAGTTCCTTCAAATGAAAGCCCTAATTCTTCAACTCCTATGTAAAACAAAGCTCCCCCAAACTTCAAGTACCCCTTGAATTTGGTGCTCCTTGAATCTTCAGATCCTTGAATTGCCCGTGCACTCCTTCGAACTCTTCACTCGAGTCTTCAATGCTACGTCCGACAAACAAACCCCCTTCGACTTCAAGAACGGTTAGAAAGACCCCCAAGCCCTTTGGAGGTGGAATGAGATTATTCACTTCCTTTAGAGCCTTGATTAATCCCAATCAATCTCATTGAGAGGACCAACTTACAATCCCTACTAGCACCCTAGAGAATCTACACACTCAAAGACAAAGTGATTCTAAGAAAAAGTGTTTAATCTTGAAGAATGTATGAGCAATGAGTTTTTGAGACCTAGAGAGAATAGATGCAAATGATTCAATGAATTGGAAGTAATGAGGATATTTATAGGAAGAGGAGATAAGACTAAATTTTCGCACAAAAACAACAGGTTGAATCAATTCACTAAGGGTGTGTTTGGTAAAAATAAGCTATAAGCTAGCTGATAGCTGATAGCTGAAAAGCTAGCTTATAGCTGATGGCTGATAGCTGGTAGCTTATAGCTGAAAAGTTAGCTTATTAAAATAAAAAAGTGTTTGGTAAAATTAGTTGTTGAAGTGCTGATAAATATAAAATGACGTAAAAGGACATGTTTATTTATTTTTTTTTATAAATCTTTTATACAATTTTTATTACTTGATGTATTTCTTTTTAAATGTTTAAATTTATTTTAAAATATTTTCATCTTCACAGTAATAAATGTACTTTATGAATTCAATTGACATTTTTTGTTCGACAAATTTTCATTTTTTGACGAGTTTTATTTAACTATACTTGCTTCACTTTTTATTTATTATATATTTTATTTAAAATTAAATATTATGTGAATTAAATGGAAGGTCATAAAAAAAAGAGAACAAAAAAATATAGAAAACCATACATAACTAGCTGTGAGTGAGGTTGGTTGTCGTAAGCAATTAGTGGGAACGTGGGTGGTTTATTTCTATATAAAAATAATAAAATTAAATTAACAAGGTTAAAATTGGAAGAAATTATAAGAAGCTACAAGCTATAAGCTCAAAAGCTACTTGAAATAGCTTCTCAAAAAAAGCTATAAGCTAACGAAAAAAGCTTGTTACCAAACACATCACATTTTGATCTAACAAGCTTATAAGCTAATTCAACAAGCTATAAGCTAGCTTTTTGTTGTTATCAAACACAGCCTAAATATGTGGATCGATTCAGACAGCAAAAAGACACACCAGATAAGTATGAAGGATGATACGACTCAAGGTGCCTGTGACTCGATTCAAACGTACCCAGATGAATATTGAATTGATTCAAGCATCATGTGAATCGATTCAGAGCAAGTCAGAAACTTTTGTGAGATGATTCAAACAGAAAAGAAACGATGCATGGATGAATCGATTCAAATATATGTGAATCGATTCAAATGAAGTCAGAAACTTTATTGAATCGATTCAGGCTGTGATGAGTCGATTCAATTTGATTCACAATGAATTTTGACACTTTTTCAAACGACACGAGACATCAAGAACAAACTAAACAGACTCCAGGGTGCTTTAACATGCTACATAACAGAAACATAAAAATATCTAAACTTTGCTAAAGAACATCATCAAAAACATAAAAACTAAACAATGAGGGCTTCACTTCTGAACTAATATTATTTGTCTGTTTTTGAATTAATTTTTCTCACTGTTTTTCTCATCTATTCTTTTTGTCTATAATTTATGTTTTTGTTGATGACAAATCGGGGAGTAGATGTATAGTATTTATAGGCTCTGAGCCCCATTAATTTAATTCCTAAACAAGTTAAATTAATAGGACCTTCTTCTCATCTTTTATTCTATTTAATGTGAGATCATTCTTATTGTTATTACATTTTTATTGATGAATTTAATTAACATGGATAGAACTCAGGGGGAGATTACAAACCTCACCTTAATGTACTATTAGACTCCAGGGGAGCTTTGATGAGTCATAATTTAGTCAAATTTAATGCATTATTTAGTACTGTTTTATTTAGATTTAGTTTTATTTTATTTTAATATTATTTCCTTTTTGAATATTTTACTTAAAATTGCTTTTTATTTTATTTTAGGAATGAATATATGGTGGAAGGTGTCTTGGAGCAAAAGAAAGAGGACTGAAGCAAATACAGTGCAAAAATACGAAGATACGAGACAAAAATATGTCTCCACCAAGTCAGAACCTTGGCACGGCCAGTGCCAACATGTGGCACGGCCGTGCCACCCTTCAGGAGGCTCTTTTGCTGCTTTTCTTCAAGCCCAAGTTACCCTGTTGCAGCTTTACTGATTTGCCCTTATAGTTGCTTAGTTTTTAAGTCAATTGTAAAGCTATAAATAGAGGAGCACTCCATCATAAACATTCACCTCTTTTTAGAATATTTCAATACAATTATTTTAATAAAGATTCTTTCTTCCCTCTACTTTCTCGCAATTTATTTTACTGCTTTCTCTCTTCTTCCCCCATGTCTACGATGAACATGAGTGAGTAGACTTCTTCTTGTCTTGGGATTGTTGGGAAAGTCTAATGACATAATCCTAACGAACCAAGCTTTAACCCTAATTATATGTAACCATAATTTCTAATTTAGATTCACCGTTTTAACATGGATTAACCATTATCAAACTGTAGAAGCGAAAGTGGAGGGTTTGATAATTGTTAATCCATCATCCCAAACATCAATTCATAAAGCGAGAGCGGAGCTTTGATGTTGGACCAAGTGAATCTAGACAATAATTGCAAAGGCAGCGAAATAGTCTTTGCAATTATTGAGACACAAGTAGTTTCAATCCTTATAAGCATCTTCTAGTAATCAAGTCAGCGAAATAGGCTTGGTTACTAGAAGTAAACTCTCACCGGACTTTCATCGGAAAGGTGAGGGGCTAAAGGGAAACTGGTCTTTAGAAATTAAGGTATAAACCATGGAATTAGAAGTTAAAGTCTTGTCTAGTGAAAGATTTGTTATTATGACAAACCAATAATCCCGAGGCATCTTTATATTATTGTTATTTACCTTCAGCAATCAAACCTCCTTTTTACAAACTTTCTTCTCCTCTAATCATTCTTTTTAAGTTAATTAAGTTGAACAACTCCCTAGCGGAACGATACTCTTCTTACTACTATTACTTCGATAGACCGTGCACTTGCGGTTTGGCTCTATCAAGTTTTTGGCGCCGTTGCCGGGGAGTTAACTAATTTAACTAACTTTTCTTTAGTGATTAGAATTCTCTCTTCTTCTTTTCTTTTTCTTTTTGTTTTTATTTTTATTTTTCTGTTATCACTAACTTCTTGGGTTCTCAATTTTTTATGCGAAAAACCAGAAATCGAGCGGTACTAATCCCCGAGTTCGAAAGGTATTTGCATAAACGAAAGAGAGACGCATGAAATAATAGCATCATGGCCAATCACACTCTCAAAGAGTATGCAACGCCGTCTACGGCTGAGCCACAAGCTATTATTGTGTACCCAACGGTTGAAGATGACAATTTTGAAATTTAGCCTGCCCTACTTAACTTGGTGCAGCAAAACCAATTTTTGGGATCCCCCCACCGAGGATCCCAATCTTCACATCTCCGTTTTCCTACGAATTAGTGGAACCATGAAGGAGAACCAAGAGGCCGTAAGACTTCATCTCTTTCCCTTTTCCTTAAGGGATAGAGCTAGCGCTTGGTTCCATTCCCTCGAAGTCGGTTCTATTACTTCATGGGATCAAATGAGGAAAGCATTCCTTGCCCGATTCTTTCCCCCATCCAAAACTGCTAAACTTAGGGACCAAATTACTCGGTTCAATCAAAAAGATGGGGAGTCTCTCTACGATGCGTGAGAGCGTTTCAAAGAAATGCTTAGACTTTGTCCCCACCATGGTCTTGAGAGTTGGCTCATAGTCCACACCTTTTATAATGGCTTATCTTATACCACTAAGATGTCTGTTGATGCAGCAGCAGGTGGAGCTCTAATGAACAAGAACTACACGGAGGCATACGCCTTGATTGAAGACATGGCCCAGAATCATTACAAATGGACCGACGAGAGAGCCATCACTAGTTCTTCATCCTCCAAAAAGGAGGCAGGTATGAATGAAGTCTCTAATTATGATCACCTTGCTTCTAAAATTGATGCATTAACGGAGAAATTTGAAAAATTCAACGTTAGTGCCATCAATTCTGCTTCTACTCCTTCTTCTTGTGAAATCTATGGTATAACTGGTCATGTTGGTGTTGATTTCCAACTAGGTAGTGCTATGAATGGTGTTGAGCAAATGAATTATGCTCAATACAACCAAGAGATGAGACAAAATCAAAATTTTTACAAAAATCAAAATCCCTATGGACAAGTAGCACCATCTGGTTATGCAAACAACCAGAGACTCGCTCAGAAATTTAATTTGGAAATTTTGTTGGAAAATTCTATTGCCAACCAAAACAAACAACTTTAAGAACTTAAAAACCAAACTGGATTTATGAACGATTCTCTTTCCAAACTCAATACCAAGGTTGATCTTATTTCCACTCATTCTAAAATGCTTGAAACACAAATCTCCCAAATAGCACAACAAGTGTCCACTCTTTCTCAAACACCGGGAGTCTTCCCTGGTCAACCTGAAGCCAACCCTAAAGCTCATGTTAATGTCATATCTTTTGGGGGTAGTAAGTTAGGAGATACTGTTACCAAGGTTCAAAACATTGAGAAAGAAAATGTCAAGCCTTTAGGTGAGAAAACTATGATAGAACATGAGAAACCGCTTGTTGAGAACAAAACTCCATCCCCCTTAAATCTTGCTAAGCTTAAATTGGAGGGTAAGTTTGAGAAATTTGTTAACATACTTAGGAAGATTTGCATTAAACTTCCTTTTGCAGAAGCTTTATCTCGGATGCCTCTTTATGCTAAGTTTTTAAAGAAATTTTTTTCAAAGAAAGAGCCTATAGAGCATAATGAGACAATAGCCTTGGCTAAGGACACTAGTGCAATCATTCAGAAGACACCCCCTAAGCTTAGAGATCCAGGTAGCTTTGCCATACCATGTGAAATTGGGAGTGAAACCATAAACAAAGCCTTATGTGACTTATGAGCTAGTGTTAGTTTGCTGCCTTTGTCTCTCTTTAAAAGGGTGGGGATAGGAGAGTTGAAACCTACCGAGATAGAATTGAAACTAGCTGATCGTTCTACCATGAAACTAGTAGGATTTGTTGAAGACATACCTGTTAAGATAGAAGGGATATACATCCCAACTGATTTTGTAGTTGTTGACATTGATGAGGATGATGACATCCCTATAATCCTAGGTAGACCTTTCCTCACAACTGCGGGAGCTCTAGTTGATGTTAAGCATGGTAGGATAGTCTTTCAAGTGAGTGACAAAATGGTAGGCTTTGAGTTGGAAAATGTTATGAAAGGTCCCGCTCTTTACTCTTGTTGCATGATTAAAGATCATGATGTGAAAGAACATTTTATAACGTCATCTACACAACATGATCTCTTTGATCCGTTTTAAGGACTTTTTCTAATCGTCAAGCTAGTGACTCTAAAAGAGCGCTTCGTGGGAGGCAACCCATGCATTTAATTGCTTTCGTTTTGTTTGTTTTTCCGTTGTTTTCAGTGTTTTGTAGGTAATTGTCCGAGTGTGATTCAGGAAAAAACTGAAAAATCTGAAGCCCCCAGGACCAGAAGGTTGGCACGGCCGTGCCAGGTTTTTCAAGCAAAATTGAGGCATGAAGTCAGAAGGTTGGTGTTATACCCTAATTTTGGACCTAAAAATACTAATCAAACTTTTCCTTTCTTGCATTTCAAGTTATTTGAACTATCTCTGATCAATTGCATCTTTCTCTGCACTTCATTTCAATTTCATTTGCAAAATTCACATGTAAGGGCATTTTAGTCATTTCCTGTGTCAAATTTCTCTCAGTCTTTCAAAATTTTGTTTGAGTCCTTCCAAGTAGTGGGAATAAGTCTTTGTTTCATTCTATGTCAAAATCCATTTCAAAATTTGCATTTGAAGTCATTTTTGAGTCAATTTTGCCCCTAGGGGGCATTTTAGTCTTTTCAAGTGTCAAGTCACTGTTTAAATCATAAAAATTGTCTCTGAGTCTTTTAATTTTACTTGTATGAGTCTTTGATTCAATTCCTTGCTAAAAATCCATTTTAAAAATTCGTATCTGAGTCATTTACAGTCGTTTTAGCCCCAGGGGCATTTTGGTCATTTCACACGAAATTTCGGCAGAGAGGTACTTTAAAGTACCTCATTTAGGCCGTTGGTTCGTTTTAGTCCGTTTTGTCAATTTTAGACGTTTCACTTTACGTTTAGTCATTTTTACCAATTTTAATTCAATTTTATTTTTATTTTTATTTTTTGCACTTTAGTCCTCTAAGTCCTAAAATTTGCATATTAGCCCTTTTTGTTATTTTTCTTTTTTAGCCCTTTAATTTTTAATAATTGAATTTTGGTCCACTTTTCTCTTTTTCAGTCCTGTAAACATTTTTTTTATTTTTGCAATTAAGTCAATTTGTCCAAATTTTTGCAGTCCAGTCCTTTTCTTAAATTGCAGGTTGGTCCCCAAAGTCTTAAAATTTGCAGGAAGGCCCTCAATCCAATTTTCAGCCAAGGCCGAATCAGTTAGAGTCCAGGACACATGTCACCATGCCATTTGATCTCAGGAACACATGTCAAGCTATAAAAGGGCCTAATCATTACAGAATCAATCACATTCAGCCACATCACACAAAACAGATTCCATATTCTCTCTCCATTCTGTTACGATCAAAAAGCAAAAACTCCAAGAACACGAAGAACACAGTGAAGAACCCTAAGTTTCCAGAACAAAGAATTGAATCAATTTGAGGCTAATTTGCTACAATTCTCAGAGATTCGTGTTAGAATCTTCATCATTGAATCGATAGAACTGCAATTCAAGCACAATTGTGCGATCACAGTTCGAAGAGAGTAAGAGGAAGAGGAATTGAAGCAAGATCACAGTTCGAAGAAGAGAAAGATCAAAACACCGATTTATTTTCGGTTTCGAAGCCTACCAGAAAAATTCAAAGTTGCGTGGATCTTTTTTGTTCGAATCTCCGAATCAAATTCAGGTAATCATCCAAACTTCTTCGTTTTTTTTCATCGCAAAAAGCTCAACGAAGGCTTACGATCAAGAATAAACGGTGAATTGAAGAAAGATTTCGAAAAAGATTCGAAGAAGTTTCGAACGAAACCCTAGAAACATGAATCGTCCAAAATTCACCGTTTATTTCATCAATTGAGTTTCAAATCCATGAACAATGAAGAAAGTAGTTCGAATTAGGGTTTTGATTCAAAAAATTTTTGAAAAGAAGGTTGAAACCCTAAAAAACACAAGAATCCGAAATCAAACCTGTAGAAACATGTAGATCGAAACGTTTTGAACGCTCGTCTTCAAAGAACGTGTAGATCGAAACGTTTCGAACTCTTGTTCTCCAAAAAAGTCAAAATCAAACGGTTCAAACAACTTTCTTCAGAAAAATAGCAAGATCGAAGTGTTTCGTATCCATTCCATATTTGATTTATGTGTTGATTCATAGTTCATAGTCCAAATCATGTTTGATGTGTGAATGCCATAAACGGCGCCGCTAGGGTTAGGGTAAGAAGAAGAGAGGACGAGAGAACTCTGAGAGAAGAGAGAGAGAGACATGTTGGGAATGAGGATTGGACCGGTCTCATGCCTTATATAAAGGTGTTGAACCGGTCCGGTTTGCTCCTGGTTCAGTTTCTTTCCATTTTACCCGTCAGATCTAGGTTTTGGAAACCCTGGATCAATCCAACGCCTCTGAGGCTCTTGGATGATCCAGACATATCCATGGGTTTGGGCTTGGGCTTGATATCTGTGCAGAATTCGTTTTCCTTTTTATTTTTGCTATTCCCTAACACTGTTTTGCTTTTTACACCTCTGTTCATGATTAAAATTACTTGAAAAATCCCATAAATTTTTGTGCATGTTCTTGTTAATTTCTGTGGTGTTTTTATGCACTTTGTTTACTGAAAATCTTGATGGAAAATATTATTTCATTTTTCTTGCTTTATTTCCTTAAATTGTTTGAAAATCCATGAAAATTTTGTCCAAATTCTATTTCAAATTTTTGATGATTGTTTGTGATACATGCTAGATGTTTTGTGGGTTTATTGCTACTGTTTGTGTTAGATTTTACTGTATGCATGTGAATATTGATTAGTTACCTAGCTTGCAAGTCATTAAGTAAATAAATAATGTAAATATGCTTCAAACTTGTTTTAAAATGTCAAGTAAACCATGTAGCCTTAATTCCCATTCCAATACTTGTTTCTAAACCTTTAAAAGGTAATTGGAATGTGAGAATTATAGGTCACTTGGTTCTTGCATTTTATGAACAAATTTTAGCCATGTTTGCACATATTTTCTACCTTTTACATTCTAATAGTTCTCTTACTTCACTTCTTTGATATTGCCTTATGCTACTAACCTTTTCCTTTCATGTTTCATATTCACCATAAGCATCATCATTGCATCCCATTTTCATCTCTATTTTCTTTCTTGCAACTTAGTTTGTACCAAAAGTTAGAATGTAAACACTTAGGAAATTTTGTAATATTCTTTCATGCTTTTAATTTCTTGGCAAAGAGGCCATAGAATGTATCTAGGGTATGATGTAAAGGACAATGGACTCTAATGATGTACACCGACACAAGCACCGACACATGCACACACACCACTAGATAGCTAGAATATGCATGTTTAGATGTATGCTTAGGATTGTATGTTTAGATGAATGCCTAGGACTTATACTTAGAAAAAAAAAATCCAATTTTCCAAACAAATGTGAACAACTTCACTCAAATCTTTTCCAAACAAACCTTGGGATCCAATATCCCATTGTATTTTCTTTTCCATTTTCTTAATCAAATTTCAATGAAAATAATCAAACTTTGACTCCTTTTGCAATTCACTAATTCAACCTCACTATTTTCTAATCTCATGCCCTTGAGGCCTCCTTCTATTCTTCAAAATCCATTTTCAAACTTAAAATCAACCAACAAAAACAAAAACATTTTTGAGAGAGAACTACGGTGGATTTGATCCCTTAATCGGGTACGTAGGCAAGGAACAAAATTCCTTCAATTCAAATAAAATAAAAATTCAAACACATTCTTCTCCCTCCAATTCTTCATTTAGTAACTTTTAGGTGTAAATAACATTTTCAAATAGCATTTAAAAATAAAGCGCGCGCGTAGAAATTAAAGACGGTTCCTATAGGTTACTATAGTCGTTATGGGTGCCTAACACCTTCCCGTAGCGAAAACAACTCCCGGACCTCGATTCTCAAGGGTTTTGCTTACTTTTTCCCTTCCCAAGAAAAAATAAGATATCACCGGTTTAAAAGGTTCAAACATAATCAATGTTTGACACCCGAAAACCAAGATAAAACAGCTGGCGACTTCACTGGGGAGATTCGAGAGTTACGCCTAGTCTTTATTTCCACGCTTGCGCTTGTATTTTTACTTGCTTCCTTTACTTGCTTTCCTATGTGAATAAATGTTTAAATTCTTGCAAACGTGTGGGGTGAGAATATCAAAAGTCCTGCACCCGGGCTGAGTGAACTTAGGATTTAGGAGGGATATAATCGACAATTCATTCCGGGGGTTGCCTCGTGTTTTGGATTATGCGATCAATCCCACATAGCTGAGGCATTTTGGAGGTGATGTTGTCGGCGCGGGTTGTCGCGTTTAGGCACTTTGCTTCTAATTGTTCTATGACGCTATGAACCGTAGATAACCAAACCCATCCATGGCCATTTTCTAGGATGTAGTGCGGAGGCTAAACCGAGTGTCGTCTCGAGTTTTAGTTGTCACGCGATACTACACTCAAGTTAGACCTTCCACGTATAATCATGGAGCGAGGGTTGTCTCGTGACACCATGAGATACGTCGGAGAGGTTGCAACTTGGGAACCTTTTTAGAACCCGGTTACTATCTCCTAAAGCCCTAGCTTCACCGGACGCCGTGTCCACCCATGACTCCTCGACTTTGAACTTTAACCCACCATGTTTTCTCCGAACTTGAACATAATCATGCATTCATGCATACATGCATACATGCATAAACTTTTGTCATGCATTGTTATCGAAGGGCTTAGACAAGTTGAATTTGTAAACATTGTAGGCATGAAGATGACTAAGTCCTACAAGTTCAAGGAAGTGGATTTGGCTAGTTTGAGGGATTTGGCACTCAAGATTGAGGATCCGACTGGTTTCCGACGCCGTTACGGGGCTTTACTTCCTATTCTCCATACTAATGTGGATGAGAAGCTTGTACACACTCTAGTGCAATTCTATGATCCAGGGTATCGGTGCTTCACTTTTCCAGACTTCCAGTTGGTACCTACTCTAGAGGCTTATTCTTCCTTGATGGGTTTATCTATTGCTAAGGGGATACCTTTCTCAGGACCTGAAGATCCTCTTCCTCCATTGGTTATTGCTAAGGATCTCTATCTCAAGACCACCGATGTCTCCAAGAATCTTGTCACTAAGGCACATATCCGAGGGTTCACTTCAGAGTATCTTCTTGGGAAAGCCAACCTCAATACCACTTGTCAGGACACTCTCGAGGCTATTCTTGCACTTCTCATCTATGGGCTTATTCTCTTTCCGAATCTTGATGGCTTCGTGGACATGAATGCTATTATGATCTTCCACTCCAAGAATCCGGTTCCTACTTTACTAGCTGACACATACCATGCTATTCACGATCGTTCCAGCAAAGGTCGTGGATACATTCTTTGTTGTGTACCTCTCCTCTATAGGTGGTTTATTTCGCACCTTCCGCAGTCTTTCCACGACAATCCGAGGAATTGGTCTATTTCACAGAGGATTATGGCTCTCACTCCTAATGAAGTGGTTTGGCTCACTCCCGCTTCTAGGGTTAAGGAAATTATCTTTGGTGGTGGAAAGTTTCTTAATGTACCTCTTCTTGGTACCCGGGGTGGAATCAACTACAACCCGGAGCTTGCTTTGCGACAATTTGGTTTTCCGATGAAAGACAAACCTATCAATCTTGCTACAGCTCCTTACTTCTTTCACTACTCCAATGCTCCCACGGGAATTAGAGAGGATTTCATGGAAGCTTGGACTAAGCTTCGGAAGAAAGAGGTAAAGCATATGGGTGTAAGGTCCGGTATTGCTCATGAGGCCTATACACAGTGGGTGATAAACCAAGCTGAGGAGATTGGTATGCCTTACCCCTCTATGAGATATGTGTCTGCAACTGTTCCTACCATGCCTTTGCCTCTACTCCCACCTACCCAGGAGATGTATCAGGAGCATCTAGCTATGGAGAGTCGGGAGAAGCATCAGTGGAGGGCTAGATACTATGAGGCTGAGAACCTGATCATGACTTTGGATGGAAAGGGTGAGCAGCAGACTCATGAGGTCTTGACACTGAAGAAAGAGTTAGCTAAGGCTAAGAGAGAGATTGAGGAGAAAGATAGACTGCTTATGAGGGACTCCAAGAGAGCTAGGGGGGCCCGTGACTTCTATGCACGATACTGCAGCTATGAGTCCGACTCTGAGGACGATGATTCCACTTCCTATGCTTGAGGATTGCCATTTTCTGTTGTTATTTCCATTTGTTCATGTTGAAATTGTCTTGTAAAACCATATGTTGATTGCGTGTTTCCCGTTTATGTTAATTGTTGTTTAGTAATGTTTACGAGTTTATAATTTGTCTAAAACCCTTCGATAACGTAAAAAGAGTCTTTTTTGCATGCATTTACACATTTCATGCATCATATGCATTCATTGACCACAAAAAACTTCTCTCGTGCTCATTGCCTCCTGGTTTTGTCCGCCGCAGTCTGAAAAGTGGCTCGTGTTCGCAAAGTCTACCAATCGGATAGAATTCATCAGACAAGATTTCACAAGAGAAGGATGATGGCTAATTTTGAAGAAGAGAATGCTCAGCTCCGTGCCGAATTGGCTGCTATGAAAGAAGATTTGGCTAAGGCACATGACGCTATGTCTGCTATGATGGCTTCACAGGAACAACCAGCCACTTCTGTTCCAGTTACTGCTGAGATTCCTGTGTCTACTGCTATGCCTCAGGTGACTACCGTTGTTACCGACCCTATTGTACACACTGTACAACAGGTGATTGATGTCGATACTCCGCGTGGACAAGATCCCGCAATGGAAGCTATGAAGAGACAGTTAAGGGAGTTGGCTGGAGAACTCCGTGAGGTCAAGGCTAGCCGAGGAAACAATGGAGCTCCTACTAAAGCCCGTGATCTATGCTTGGTATCCCGATTCGAGGTTCCTAAGAAATTCAAAGAGCCAGAATTTGACAAGTACAATGGGACTTCTTGCCCACACAACCATGTTATCCGGTATGTCCGAAAGATGGCTAACTATGCCGACAATAATGCACTGATGATCCACTGCTTCCAGAGTAGCTTGACGGATGATGCAGCAGATTGGTACACTAGTCTGAGCAAAGATAACATCCATACCTTTGAGGAACTCGCTGCTGCTTTTGAAGGTCAATATGAGTTCAACACCCGTCTGAGGCCAAACAGGGACTCTCTCAAAGCCCTATCTCAGAAATCAGATGAAACCTTCCGAGAATATGCTCAGAGGTGGAGAGGGGCAGCTGCCCGTGTTTCTCCCCGACTTGATGAGGAAGAATTGACGCAGACATTCCTGAAGACTCTGAAGAAGGAATACAAGGAGAGAATGATAGTCTCTGCCCCAAACAACTTCTCTGATATGGTTACAATGGGCACTCGATTAGAGGAGGCCGTCCGAGATGGTATTATTGTCCTCGAGAAAGGTGAATCATCAAACAGTGCACCAAAGAAGTACGGTAACGGGCATCACAAGAGGAAAGAATCTGACATAGGGATGGTGTCTGGTAACCCGTCTGCAGCAGCCATACAACTACCTTTGCCCTATCAATACATGCAATACTCTCAACATCCTTTCTTCCCACCATTCTATCAGCAATATCCTCTACCACCGGGTCAACCACCAATGCCCGTCAATGCTATCCCTCAGCAAGCACAACAACAGCCTCCTGCTCAACAGCAACGACAGCAACAACAGGGTCCTCGACCCAAGCCTTCTTTCCCACCAATACCAATGTCGTATGGTGAGCTGCTCCCCACTCTACTGGCCAAGGGACACTGCGTCACCAGACCAGGCAAGCCTCCGCCTAATCCATTGCCTCCCAGGTTCCGTCAGGACCTAACATGTGAATTCCATCAGGGTGCTCAAGGCCATGATGTTGAAGGTTGTTTTGCTCTGAAATATATTGTGAAAGATCTGATAGAAAAGGGACGGTTGACTTTTGAGAATAGCGTTCCTCACGTCCTTGACAACCCGCTTCCAAACCATGCTGCTGTCAATATGATTGAGGCCTTTGAAAGGATTCCCGTTCCTCAAGAGGATCCCATGTTGGATGTCCGCAATGTCGTTACTCCCTTGGTACCTCTACATATCAAGCTCTGCCAGGCTTATCTGTTCAAACATGATCATGATTCTTGTTCGGAATGTCTGCAGAATCCTATGGGCTGTTGTGTTGTGCAGAATGATATCCAGAGCCTGATGGATGACAAGTACTTGATTGCCAGTGATGTATGTGTGATTGTACCAGTGTTCCATGATTCTCCTGTTGGAAGTGCAAAGAATGTTGAGCCTCTGGTGATCAGGCTACCTGGTCCTGTACCTTATACCTCTACCAAAGCAATTCCCTACAAATACAACGCAACCATGGTTGAAAATGGGGTGGAAGTACCTCTGGTATCCCCAGCTACAGTTGATAATGTTGCCGGTGAAATTACAACTCTGAGAAGTGGAAAAGTCCGTCCACCCTTGTTCCAAAGGCAAGTGGTCACGCCCATTGCTACGGTGACTCCACCGGTCGCTCCTCCTGTTGACAAGAACACCGGCCCAGCAGGCCGATCTATTGAAGAGTCCAATCTGGACGAAATCCTGAGGCTTATCAAGAAAAGTGACTATAAGATTGTTGACCAGCTGCTACAAACCCCATCGAAGATATCCATCTTGTCTCTGCTCATGAGCTCAGAAGCTCACAGGAAGGTGTTAATGAAAATACTTGAGCAAGCTTATGTTGACCACGAAGTCTCTGTGGATCAGTTTGATGGGATAGTGAGCAATATTACTGCCTGCAACAACTTGGGTTTTGGTGATGATGAGCTCCCCGAAGTAGGGAAACGCCACAACTTGGCTCTGCATATCTCAGTACATTGTGGATCTGACCTGATATCCAACGTATTGGTAGACACTGGATCGTCTCTGAATGTAATGCCCGAATCCACGCTGAGGCAATTGAGCCATCATGGAATTTCTCTGAGGGGTAGCAGTTATCTGGTTAAAGCTTTTGATGGATCCCGCAAAGATGTTCTCGGGGAGGTGGACTTGCCCATTACCATTGGTCCTGAGACCTTTCAAATTACTTTCCAAGTCATGGATATCAATGCCTCTTACAGCTGTCTCCTCGGAAGACCATGGATCCACGACGCTGGAGCAGTAACTTCCACTTTGCATCAGAAGCTCAAGTTCATGAGAAACGGTAAGGTTGTCACCGTATATGGTGAGGAGGCATTTCTGGTTAGCCAAATATCATCGTTCTCTTGTGTTGAAGCAGGGTCCGCAGAAGGGACGTCATTCCAAGGCTTGACTGTTGAGGGTGCAGAGCCCCGGAGGGCTGGTGCTAGCATGGCTTCACTCAAGGACGCCCAGAAGGCTGTTCAAGCAGGGCAAGCTGCTGGCTGGGGCAAGGTGATTCAGATCTTGGAAAACAAACGTAAAGAAGGCCTTGGATTCTCCCCGACATCTGCTGTTTCAAAGGGAACTTTTTACAGTGCTGGGTTCATCAACGCTATTGCTGAAGATGCTGCTGAAAGTGGTCACGTGCCTGCATTTGTTATACCAGGAGGCACCGTGAGAAATTGGGAAGCCATTGATGTTCCTTTAGTCATGCATGCTTCCATGTAATGTGTTTTGTTGCTCATGTCTTTTGTTTTCAAAATAACAATCCTTTCGCTCTGCCCAAGGCGAAAGTGATATCATTGTAAGGGCGTGTTTGTTTCGGCATTGCCGTTATCAATAAAAGTTGTCGTTTTTCTCACGACTCTTTGTTTTTTTACTTTTTAGTGCCTTTTTCTTGGAAATAATGGTAATGCCAGAAAAAACCAAAACATCTGTATTTTTCTTATTAATTTCAAAAATCTGCATAGAAAAACATTTTTCTAAAAATCATCCCAATCATATTATGCAGATTGAACCATAATAAACCCGTTGAACACAGTGACCCTATGGTTCCTCCAAATTTTGAATTCCCTGTATATGAAGCTGAAGATGAGGATGATGATTATGAAGAGGTACCGTATGAGATCACTCGACTGCTTGAGCAAGAAAGAAGAGCCATTCAGCCTCACCAGGAAGAGATTGAGCTTATCAACCTGGGTACTGAAGAAAACAAGCGAGAGATCAAGATTGGTGCAGCACTTGAGCCAGAAGTGAAAAAGAAGATCATTCAGCTCCTCCATGATTATCCAGATGTCTTTGCATGGTCCTATGAAGATATGCCGGGTCTAGATCCCAAGATTGTGGAACATCGGATACCGACAAGACCTGAATGTCCTCCTGTCAAACAAAAATTGAGAAGGTCTCGTCCAGACATGGCTCTTAAGATCAAGGCTGAGGTGCAGAAGCAAATTGATGCGGGTTTCCTCATGACAGCTGAGTATCCTGAGTGGATTGCCAACATCGTACCAGTACCAAAGAAAGATGGGAAAGTTCGAATGTGTGTTGATTACAGAGATCTGAATAAAGCCAGTCCGAAAGATAACTTCCCATTGCCTCATATTGATGTGCTTGTTGACAGTACTGCTCAATCCAAAGTGTTCTCCTTCATGGATGGTTTCTCTGGTTATAATCAGATACGAATGTCTCCTGAAGATAGAGAAAAGACGTCCTTCATCACTCCGTGGGGAACGTTCTGTTATAAAGTAATGCCGTTTGGCTTGATAAATGCTGGTGCTACCTATCAAAGAGGTATGACGACTCTGTTTCATGATATGATTCACAAAGAGATTGAAGTGTATGTTGATGATATGATTGTGAAGTCAAGTGATGAAGAGCAACATGTTGTGTATTTGAAAAAGATGTTTGAAAGATTGAGAAAGTACAAGCTGCGGTTGAATCCTAATAAGTGCACATTTGGTGTAAGATCGGGAAAGTTGCTAGGCTTCATTGTCAGCCAAAGAGGCATTGAAGTTGATCCTGACAAAGTCCGAGCCATCAGAGAGATGCCGGCCCCTCAAACTGAGAAGCAAGTCAGAGGTTTCCTCGGACGTCTGAACTATATTTCAAGATTCATATCTCACATGACTACTACCTGTGGACCAATTTTCAAATTGCTCAGAAAGAATCAGCTTGTTGTATGGAATGATGAATGTCAGGAAGCTTTTGATAGCATCAAAGAATACCTGTTGGAGCCACCTATCCTTGTCCCGCCAGTGGAAGGAAGGCCTTTGATTATGTATTTGTCAGTGTTAGATGATTCAGTGGGTTGTGTTCTCGGTCAGCAAGATGAGACTGGTAAGAAAGAGCATGCCATCTACTATCTGAGCAAGAAGTTCACCGACTGTGAGACTCGATATACAATGCTTGAAAAGACTTGTTGTGCTTTAGCCTGGGCTGCCAAACGCCTGCGTCATTATATGGTGAATCATACAACTTGGTTGATATCCCGAATGGATCCAATCAAGTACATCTTTGAAAAGCCTGCTGTTACTGGAAAGATCGCACGTTGGCAGATGTTGTTGTCTGAATATGATATTGTATACAAAGCTCAGAAAGCCATCAAAGGAAGCGTCCTTGCTGAGCATCTTGCTTGTCAACCTCTTGATGATTACCAGCCAATTAAGTTTGATTTCCCTGATGAAGAAATTATGTATCTGAAAGCAAAAGACTGTGAAGAGCCACTGATCAATGAAGGGCCAGATCCCAATAGCAAGTGGGGATTGGTGTTTGATGGTGCTGTTAATGCTTATGGTAAAGGAATTGGAGCCATCATTGTAACTCCGCAGGGGCACCACATTCCTTTCACCGCTCGAATAACTTTTGAATGCACGAACAACATAGCTGAATATGAAGCATGTATCTTGGGCATTGAAGAAGCCCTTGACCTGAGAATCAAACACCTTGACATCTATGGAGATTCTGCACTTGTTATTAATCAGATAAAGGGTGAATGGGAGACTCATCATGAGAAGCTGATCCCATACCGTGACTATGCAAGACGTCTGTTGACATACTTTACCAAGGTTGAGCTGCACCATATCCCTCGGGATGAAAATCAAATGGCTGACGCTCTTGCTACTCTGTCTTCCATGTTTCGTGTCAATCACTGGAATGACGTGCCTGTGATAAAAGTGCAACGGCTTGATAGACCCGCTCATGTGTTTACCATTGAAAATATGCCAAATCAAGCTGATAAAGATGTGAATGATAAAAAGCCTTGGTATCACAACATCAAACAATTCTTGCAGAATCGTGAATATCCACCTGGTGCTTCCAACAGGGATAAAAAGACCTTGAGACGATGGGCTAGCAGATTCCTTCTGGACGGAGAAATCCTATACAAGAGGAACTATGACATGGTCTTGTTAAGATGTGTTGACAAACAAGAAGCTGAGAAATTGATGCATGATGTACATGACGGTACTTTTGGGACCCATGCTTCGGGTCACACCATGTCAAGGAAGCTGTTAAGAGCCGGCTATTACTGGATAACTATGGAGCGTGACTGCAACAAACATGCTAAAAGATGCCACAAATGTCAAATTTATGCTGACAAGATTCATGTGCCTCCACATGCTCTCAATGTTATATCTTCCCCATGGCCTTTCTCTATGTGGGGCATTGACATGATCGGAAGAATTGAACCAAAGGCTTCCAATGGACATCGTTTCATTCTAGTGGCAATTGATTACTTCACCAAGTGGGTTGAGGCTGCCTCCTATGCAAACGTGACCAAGCAAGTGGTTGTCAAGTTTATCAAGAATAACATCATCTGTCGATATGGTGTTCCCAACAAAATCATCACTGACAATGGTTCCAATCTGAACAATAGCATGATGCAAGCTTTATGTGAAGAATTCAAAATTGAACATCACAACTCTTCTCCTTACAGACCTCAGATGAATGGTGCAGTTGAGGCCGCTAACAAGAACATCAAGAAGATTGTTCAGAAGATGGTCACTACTTACAAAGACTGGCATGAAATGCTACCTTTTGCCTTGCATGGTTACCGTACTACAGTGCGCAGCTCAACCGGGGCAACCCCTTTCTCTCTGGTATATGGTATGGAAGCAGTTCTCCCTCTGGAAGTGGAGATTCCATCTCTTCGTGTGATCATGGAAGCAAAGTTAACTGAGGCTGAATGGTGTCAAAGTCGGTATGATCAATTGAATCTGATTGAAGAGAAACGTATGGATGCTATGGCTCATGGACAGTTGTATCAAGTGCGAATGAAGAATGCTTTTGACAAGAAAGTCCGACCTCGAGAATTCAAGGAAGGCGAACTTGTACTGAAAAGAAGGATAAGTCAGCAACCCGACCCAAGGGGCAAGTGGACACCTAACTATGAAGGTCCTTATGTTGTCAAGAAGGCTTTCTCTGGTGGTGCTTTGATTCTTACACACATGGATGGTGTTGAGCTTCCAAATCCTGTCAATGCCGACATAGTCAAGAAATACTTTGTCTAGAAAGAAAAGAACAGCGTGGTAGGTCGAAAACCCGAAAGGGCGGCCTAGGCAAAAATGCGCTTCCCGGTGGATCGAAAACCCAAAAGGGCGATCCAGGCAAAAGTTAGGGACAAAAAAAATGAATATGAAAAAGCTCGCTGAGATTGTACGCAACTCAGGCAAGAATGAGCGCCTCGATGAGCCGAAAACCCGAAAGGGCGGCTCATGCAAAAATGAGGTCAATAAAAGACAAGTAACTATATCTGGCAAATCACCATCACCCCTTGGGGCATCTGCAACTGTCAATGATCGTCTTCATCAGAGGCTTCTGTACTTGTGAATTCAAAATTTCTATGAAATGTAGCGGTCATCGTGTTCAATGTATCACCAACCAATAAAAATTACCATTTTCCAAGCTTTGTAAATCCATGAAGTCACGCCTTTGGCTGACTTTCACTCTTCTACATCAATTTGAGCCTTTCTATTGTTTGAAACTCTATTTTCCTTTCCATTTTCAATGTCATATACAGAATATTCTCTTTCTATTTGATAATGTCAATGTCTGAAACAAACATCTTTGAAAATTGAAAAACCTTTTTCTGTCTATTTTGAAAGCAAGCCTGAGCAATAGGGTACATTTCAATGAAACATGCATGAATAAAATGAGTATCAATGTCTATTTCAATACATGTTACAAGCAGGTTACTCCCCAGGATGATCTGTGGTCAATGGCAAGAATGAAAAAACAAAATGACAAAATGAAAAATGCAAATGAAAAGCTCGCTAAGTTGAAAACCCGAAAGGGCGGCTTAGGCAAAAATGAGCACCCCGCTGATTGACGACCTATGAAGGCAATTCAGGCAAAAATGGGGCAATGAAAAGAATATTACTCCCCGGTGAATCGAAAACCCGAAAGGGCGGTTCAGGCAAAAATGGGGATTGAAAAATGAAAGAATGGAACATTGAAAAGCATTGACCACAGATGCGAACATCCAATGTTTACCCAACACTGACACGCCTAACAATGGCGACCTGTATCCAAGGATCTTCCAAAGGTTCCCTCCTCTACAAGTTTATTGCCCTCAGCCATGGTTTTGATACGTCTCTCAAACGACGGTCTCTCCAAAGAGGTTTTCCCCCTGTGAATATGTTGCAGCACGAGCCACTACGTGCCCAATCTTCCAATGTCTTGTCTGCCTTTGTGAAACTTCTCTGTCAAACTGCCAACCAATCATGCATTTCAAGCATTCATACATGCATAATCATGCATTTTGTGTGCTCATACGTCCAATAATCTTGCTATACCATACATACATGTTGCATATCCAACTTTCAACTGCCAAATTCAATACAAGTTTCAACTCTCCAACTTCAATTCCAATCATGTCAACTGTCAAATTCGAAGCAATTTCCAATCTCCAATGTCAATTCCAATCTCAATTTCAATGTCAAACTGTCACATTCAACTCAATTTCAAATGTCAAATTCGAAGCAATCTCAACTCCAATAACAATGTTAATGTTGACATCCAATGACAATGTCAATGTCAATCTCCAATTCCAATATTGACATCCAATGACAATGTCAATGTCAATTTCCAATTCCAATTCCAATGCCAATTTCTAATTCCAATTCCAATCTCCAATCTCCAATCCCCAATTTCAATTTCAATGTCAATCTCCAATGACAATCTCCAATAACAATCTCCAATGTCAATGTCAAATATCCAATGTCAATGTCAATTTTCAATCCAATTTCAATCCAATTTCAATGTCAATTGCAACTCTCCAATCCAATGTCAATGTCTATGTCTCAATCCAATTCCAATTTCCAATGTCTATGTCTATGTCTCTGTTCAATCTCAACTTTCAATGTCAATTTTCAACTCAGATCAATGTCAATTTACTCTCAATTTACTCTCAATGTCTATTTCCAAATCAAGTCAATAACGATTTACCCTCAATTGGTATCTTGTTAAGCCAGACTTTCAATTGGTATCTTGTTACTGGTCAAGTGCCAGGTTCGATCCAAAAAAGAACCACTTGTACCTGCTTGTATACCTGTGCTTTCGGACAAACGGCAAGTTCGATAGAACAGTTTGTACCCAGCTTATGCTTTGTCATTGGTCAAACGGCAAGTTCGATTTGAAGAACAGTTTGTACCCAGCTTTTGCTTTGTTATCGGTCAAACGACGAGTTCGTTCTAAGAGAACAGTCTGCACTCTCCCACATGATGTGGTGATAATCCAACAAGCAAGTTCGATCCAAAGAAACAGCTTGTATCAACCCTTTTGTCTATATCTCCAGCCAAACAGCCAGTTCAATCCAAAAGAACAGTTTGTGTCTGCCTATCTGTTTGTACCTTCAACCAAGTGTCAAGTTCGATCCAAAAAGAACCGCTTGTATCTGCCTATATGTCTATGTTTCCGGTCAAGTGTCAAGATTCAATTCCACGAACAGCTTGCACCCATCTTTTGTTTTGTATTCCTTGGTCAAGTGACTAGTTCGACCCAAAGAACAGCTTGTACCTTATTCTCTACTCCCTGGTTTGTCTACCCTGTCAATGTCTATCTGAATCCCCAGTGACATGATAGGTTCCATAGACTCCAGTTGTTTGTCTTGCATTCATAATCAAATATTGCATAGTATTCATAATTTTGAAAATCTGAAAGCGTATTTTTACGTCCAAAAACAGTGCAAATGTTAATATTTAAGTATCTTCGTCCCGTCAACTCTAAGACTTCGTCTCTTGACTCTCCGGACAAAGAAACTTAAATAGGGGCAGCTGTTATACCCTAATTTTGGACCTAAAAATACTAATCAAACTTTTCCTTTCTTGCATTTCAAGTTATTTGAACTATCTCTGATCAATTGCATCTTTCTCTGCACTTCATTTCAATTTCATTTGCAAAATTCACATGTAAGGGCATTTTAGTCATTTCCTGTGTCAAATTTCTCTCAGTCTTTCAAAATTTTGTTTGAGTCCTTCCAAGTAGTGGGAATAAGTCTTTGTTTCATTCTATGTCAAAATCCATTTCAAAATTTGCATTTGAAGTCATTTTTGAGTCAATTTTGCCCCTAGGGGGCATTTTAGTCTTTTCAAGTGTCAAGTCACTGTTTAAATCATAAAAATTGTCTCTGAGTCTTTTAATTTTACTTGTATGAGTCTTTGATTCAATTCCTTGCTAAAAATCCATTTTAAAAATTCGTATCTGAGTCATTTACAGTCGTTTTAGCCCCAGGGGCATTTTGGTCATTTCACACGAAATTTCGGCAGAGAGGTACTTTAAAGTACCTCATTTAGGCCGTTGGTTCGTTTTAGTCCGTTTTGTCAATTTTAGACGTTTCACTTTACGTTTAGTCATTTTTACCAATTTTAATTCAATTTTATTTTTATTTTTATTTTTTGCACTTTAGTCCTCTAAGTCCTAAAATTTGCATATTAGCCCTTTTTGTTATTTTTCTTTTTTAGCCCTTTAATTTTTAATAATTGCATTTTGGTCCACTTTTCTCTTTTTCAGTCCTGTAAACATTTTTTTTATTTTTGCAATTAAGTCAATTTGTCCAAATTTTTGCAGTCCAGTCCTTTTCTTAAATTGCAGGTTGGTCCCCAAAGTCTTAAAATTTGCAGGAAGGCCCTCAATCCAATTTTCAGCCAAGGCCGAATCAGTTAGAGTCCAGGACACATGTCACCATGCCATTTGATCTCAGGAACACATGTCAAGCTATAAAAGGGCCTAATCATTACAGAATCAATCACATTCAGCCACATCACACAAAACAGATTCCATATTCTCTCTCCATTCTGTTACGATCAAAAAGCAAAAACTCCAAGAACACGAAGAACACAGTGAAGAACCCTAAGTTTCCAGAACAAAGAATTGAATCAATTTGAGGCTAATTTGCTACAATTCTCAGAGATTCGTGTTAGAATCTTCATCATTGAATCGATAGAACTGCAATTCAAGCACAATTGTGCGATCACAGTTCGAAGAGAGTAAGAGGAAGAGGAATTGAAGCAAGATCACAGTTCGAAGAAGAGAAAGATCAAAACACCGATTTATTTTCGGTTTCGAAGCCTACCAGAAAAATTCAAAGTTGCGTGGATCTTTTTTGTTCGAATCTCCGAATCAAATTCAGGTAATCATCCAAACTTCTTCGTTTTTTTTCATCGCAAAAAGCTCAACGAAGGCTTACGATCAAGAATAAACGGTGAATTGAAGAAAGATTTCGAAAAAGATTCGAAGAAGTTTCGAACGAAACCCTAGAAACATGAATCGTCCAAAATTCACCGTTTATTTCATCAATTGAGTTTCAAATCCATGAACAATGAAGAAAGTAGTTCGAATTAGGGTTTTGATTCAAAAAAATTTTGAAAAGAAGGTTGAAACCCTAAAAAACACAAGAATCCGAAATCAAACCTGTAGAAACATGTAGATCGAAACGTTTTGAACGCTCGTCTTCAAAGAACGTGTAGATCGAAACGTTTCGAACTCTTGTTCTCCAAAAAAGTCAAAATCAAACGGTTCAAACAACTTTCTTCAGAAAAATAGCAAGATCGAAGTGTTTCGTATCCATTCCATATTTGATTTATGTGTTGATTCATAGTTCATAGTCCAAATCATGTTTGATGTGTGAATGCCATAAACGGCGCCGCTAGGGTTAGGGTAAGAAGAAGAGAGGACGAGAGAACTCTGAGAGAAGAGAGAGAGAGACATGTTGGGAATGAGGATTGGACCGGTCTCATGCCTTATATAAAGGTGTTGAACCGGTCCGGTTTGCTCCTGGTTCAGTTTCTTTCCATTTTACCCGTCAGATCTAGGTTTTGGAAACCCTGGATCAATCCAACGCCTCTGAGGCTCTTGGATGATCCAGACATATCCATGGGTTTGGGCTTGGGCTTGATATCTGTGCAGAATTCGTTTTCCTTTTTATTTTTGCTATTCCCTAACACTGTTTTGCTTTTTACACCTCTGTTCATGATTAAAATTACTTGAAAAATCCCATAAATTTTTGTGCATGTTCTTGTTAATTTCTGTGGTGTTTTTATGCACTTTGTTTACTGAAAATCTTGATGGAAAATATTATTTCATTTTTCTTGCTTTATTTCCTTAAATTGTTTGAAAATCCATGAAAATTTTGTCCAAATTCTATTTCAAATTTTTGATGATTGTTTGTGATACATGCTAGATGTTTTGTGGGTTTATTGCTACTGTTTGTGTTAGATTTTACTGTATGCATGTGAATATTGATTAGTTACCTAGCTTGCAAGTCATTAAGTAAATAAATAATGTAAATATGCTTCAAACTTGTTTTAAAATGTCAAGTAAACCATGTAGCCTTAATTCCCATTCCAATACTTGTTTCTAAACCTTTAAAAGGTAATTGGAATGTGAGAATTATAGGTCACTTGGTTCTTGCATTTTATGAACAAATTTTAGCCATGTTTGCACATATTTTCTACCTTTTACATTCTAATAGTTCTCTTACTTCACTTCTTTGATATTGCCTTATGCTACTAACCTTTTCCTTTCATGTTTCATATTCACCATAAGCATCATCATTGCATCCCATTTTCATCTCTATTTTCTTTCTTGCAACTTAGTTTGTACCAAAAGTTAGAATGTAAACACTTAGGAAATTTTGTAATATTCTTTCATGCTTTTAATTTCTTGGCAAAGAGGCCATAGAATGTATCTAGGGTATGATGTAAAGGACAATGGACTCTAATGATGTACACCGACACAAGCACCGACACATGCACACACACCACTAGATAGCTAGAATATGCATGTTTAGATGTATGCTTAGGATTGTATGTTTAGATGAATGCCTAGGACTTATACTTAGAAAAAAAAAATCCAATTTTCCAAACAAATGTGAACAACTTCACTCAAATCTTTTCCAAACAAACCTTGGGATCCAATATCCCATTGTATTTTCTTTTCCATTTTCTTAATCAAATTTCAATGAAAATAATCAAACTTTGACTCCTTTTGCAATTCACTAATTCAACCTCACTATTTTCTAATCTCATGCCCTTGAGGCCTCCTTCTATTCTTCAAAATCCATTTTCAAACTTAAAATCAACCAACAAAAACAAAAACATTTTTGAGAGAGAACTACGGTGGATTTGATCCCTTAATCGGGTACGTAGGCAAGGAACAAAATTCCTTCAATTCAAATAAAATAAAAATTCAAACACATTCTTCTCCCTCCAATTCTTCATTTAGTAACTTTTAGGTGTAAATAACATTTTCAAATAGCATTTAAAAATAAAGCGCGCGCGTAGAAATTAAAGACGGTTCCTATAGGTTACTATAGTCGTTATGGGTGCCTAACACCTTCCCGTAGCGAAAACAACTCCCGGACCTCGATTCTCAAGGGTTTTGCTTACTTTTTCCCTTCCCAAGAAAAAATAAGATATCACCGGTTTAAAAGGTTCAAACATAATCAATGTTTGACACCCGAAAACCAAGATAAAACAGCTGGCGACTTCACTGGGGAGATTCGAGAGTTACGCCTAGTCTTTATTTCCACGCTTGCGCTTGTATTTTTACTTGCTTCCTTTACTTGCTTTCCTATGTGAATAAATGTTTAAATTCTTGCAAACGTGTGGGGTGAGAATATCAAAAGTCCTGCACCCGGGCTGAGTGAACTTAGGATTTAGGAGGGATATAATCGACAATTCATTCCGGGGGTTGCCTCGTGTTTTGGATTATGCGATCAATCCCACATAGCTGAGGCATTTTGGAGGTGATGTTGTCGGCGCGGGTTGTCGCGTTTAGGCACTTTGCTTCTAATTGTTCTATGACGCTATGAACCGTAGATAACCAAACCCATCCATGGCCATTTTCTAGGATGTAGTGCGGAGGCTAAACCGAGTGTCGTCTCGAGTTTTAGTTGTCACGCGATACTACACTCAAGTTAGACCTTCCACGTATAATCATGGAGCGAGGGTTGTCTCGTGACACCATGAGATACGTCGGAGAGGTTGCAACTTGGGAACCTTTTTAGAACCCGGTTACTATCTCCTAAAGCCCTAGCTTCACCGGACGCCGTGTCCACCCATGACTCCTCGACTTTGAACTTTAACCCACCATGTTTTCTCCGAACTTGAACATAATCATGCATTCATGCATACATGCATACATGCATAAACTTTTGTCATGCATTGTTATCGAAGGGCTTAGACAAGTTGAATTTGTAAACATTGTAGGCATGAAGATGACTAAGTCCTACAAGTTCAAGGAAGTGGATTTGGCTAGTTTGAGGGATTTGGCACTCAAGATTGAGGATCCGACTGGTTTCCGACGCCGTTACGGGGCTTTACTTCCTATTCTCCATACTAATGTGGATGAGAAGCTTGTACACACTCTAGTGCAATTCTATGATCCAGGGTATCGGTGCTTCACTTTTCCAGACTTCCAGTTGGTACCTACTCTAGAGGCTTATTCTTCCTTGATGGGTTTATCTATTGCTAAGGGGATACCTTTCTCAGGACCTGAAGATCCTCTTCCTCCATTGGTTATTGCTAAGGATCTCTATCTCAAGACCACCGATGTCTCCAAGAATCTTGTCACTAAGGCACATATCCGAGGGTTCACTTCAGAGTATCTTCTTGGGAAAGCCAACCTCAATACCACTTGTCAGGACACTCTCGAGGCTATTCTTGCACTTCTCATCTATGGGCTTATTCTCTTTCCGAATCTTGATGGCTTCGTGGACATGAATGCTATTATGATCTTCCACTCCAAGAATCCGGTTCCTACTTTACTAGCTGACACATACCATGCTATTCACGATCGTTCCAGCAAAGGTCGTGGATACATTCTTTGTTGTGTACCTCTCCTCTATAGGTGGTTTATTTCGCACCTTCCGCAGTCTTTCCACGACAATCCGAGGAATTGGTCTATTTCACAGAGGATTATGGCTCTCACTCCTAATGAAGTGGTTTGGCTCACTCCCGCTTCTAGGGTTAAGGAAATTATCTTTGGTGGTGGAAAGTTTCTTAATGTACCTCTTCTTGGTACCCGGGGTGGAATCAACTACAACCCGGAGCTTGCTTTGCGACAATTTGGTTTTCCGATGAAAGACAAACCTATCAATCTTGCTACAGCTCCTTACTTCTTTCACTACTCCAATGCTCCCACGGGAATTAGAGAGGATTTCATGGAAGCTTGGACTAAGCTTCGGAAGAAAGAGGTAAAGCATATGGGTGTAAGGTCCGGTATTGCTCATGAGGCCTATACACAGTGGGTGATAAACCAAGCTGAGGAGATTGGTATGCCTTACCCCTCTATGAGATATGTGTCTGCAACTGTTCCTACCATGCCTTTGCCTCTACTCCCACCTACCCAGGAGATGTATCAGGAGCATCTAGCTATGGAGAGTCGGGAGAAGCATCAGTGGAGGGCTAGATACTATGAGGCTGAGAACCTGATCATGACTTTGGATGGAAAGGGTGAGCAGCAGACTCATGAGGTCTTGACACTGAAGAAAGAGTTAGCTAAGGCTAAGAGAGAGATTGAGGAGAAAGATAGACTGCTTATGAGGGACTCCAAGAGAGCTAGGGGGGCCCGTGACTTCTATGCACGATACTGCAGCTATGAGTCCGACTCTGAGGACGATGATTCCACTTCCTATGCTTGAGGATTGCCATTTTCTGTTGTTATTTCCATTTGTTCATGTTGAAATTGTCTTGTAAAACCATATGTTGATTGCGTGTTTCCCGTTTATGTTAATTGTTGTTTAGTAATGTTTACGAGTTTATAATTTGTCTAAAACCCTTCGATAACGTAAAAAGAGTCTTTTTTGCATGCATTTACACATTTCATGCATCATATGCATTCATTGACCACAAAAAACTTCTCTCGTGCTCATTGCCTCCTGGTTTTGTCCGCCGCAGTCTGAAAAGTGGCTCGTGTTCGCAAAGTCTACCAATCGGATAGAATTCATCAGACAAGATTTCACAAGAGAAGGATGATGGCTAATTTTGAAGAAGAGAATGCTCAGCTCCGTGCCGAATTGGCTGCTATGAAAGAAGATTTGGCTAAGGCACATGACGCTATGTCTGCTATGATGGCTTCACAGGAACAACCAGCCACTTCTGTTCCAGTTACTGCTGAGATTCCTGTGTCTACTGCTATGCCTCAGGTGACTACCGTTGTTACCGACCCTATTGTACACACTGTACAACAGGTGATTGATGTCGATACTCCGCGTGGACAAGATCCCGCAATGGAAGCTATGAAGAGACAGTTAAGGGAGTTGGCTGGAGAACTCCGTGAGGTCAAGGCTAGCCGAGGAAACAATGGAGCTCCTACTAAAGCCCGTGATCTATGCTTGGTATCCCGATTCGAGGTTCCTAAGAAATTCAAAGAGCCAGAATTTGACAAGTACAATGGGACTTCTTGCCCACACAACCATGTTATCCGGTATGTCCGAAAGATGGCTAACTATGCCGACAATAATGCACTGATGATCCACTGCTTCCAGAGTAGCTTGACGGATGATGCAGCAGATTGGTACACTAGTCTGAGCAAAGATAACATCCATACCTTTGAGGAACTCGCTGCTGCTTTTGAAGGTCAATATGAGTTCAACACCCGTCTGAGGCCAAACAGGGACTCTCTCAAAGCCCTATCTCAGAAATCAGATGAAACCTTCCGAGAATATGCTCAGAGGTGGAGAGGGGCAGCTGCCCGTGTTTCTCCCCGACTTGATGAGGAAGAATTGACGCAGACATTCCTGAAGACTCTGAAGAAGGAATACAAGGAGAGAATGATAGTCTCTGCCCCAAACAACTTCTCTGATATGGTTACAATGGGCACTCGATTAGAGGAGGCCGTCCGAGATGGTATTATTGTCCTCGAGAAAGGTGAATCATCAAACAGTGCACCAAAGAAGTACGGTAACGGGCATCACAAGAGGAAAGAATCTGACATAGGGATGGTGTCTGGTAACCCGTCTGCAGCAGCCATACAACTACCTTTGCCCTATCAATACATGCAATACTCTCAACATCCTTTCTTCCCACCATTCTATCAGCAATATCCTCTACCACCGGGTCAACCACCAATGCCCGTCAATGCTATCCCTCAGCAAGCACAACAACAGCCTCCTGCTCAACAGCAACGACAGCAACAACAGGGTCCTCGACCCAAGCCTTCTTTCCCACCAATACCAATGTCGTATGGTGAGCTGCTCCCCACTCTACTGGCCAAGGGACACTGCGTCACCAGACCAGGCAAGCCTCCGCCTAATCCATTGCCTCCCAGGTTCCGTCAGGACCTAACATGTGAATTCCATCAGGGTGCTCAAGGCCATGATGTTGAAGGTTGTTTTGCTCTGAAATATATTGTGAAAGATCTGATAGAAAAGGGACGGTTGACTTTTGAGAATAGCGTTCCTCACGTCCTTGACAACCCGCTTCCAAACCATGCTGCTGTCAATATGATTGAGGCCTTTGAAAGGATTCCCGTTCCTCAAGAGGATCCCATGTTGGATGTCCGCAATGTCGTTACTCCCTTGGTACCTCTACATATCAAGCTCTGCCAGGCTTATCTGTTCAAACATGATCATGATTCTTGTTCGGAATGTCTGCAGAATCCTATGGGCTGTTGTGTTGTGCAGAATGATATCCAGAGCCTGATGGATGACAAGTACTTGATTGCCAGTGATGTATGTGTGATTGTACCAGTGTTCCATGATTCTCCTGTTGGAAGTGCAAAGAATGTTGAGCCTCTGGTGATCAGGCTACCTGGTCCTGTACCTTATACCTCTACCAAAGCAATTCCCTACAAATACAACGCAACCATGGTTGAAAATGGGGTGGAAGTACCTCTGGTATCCCCAGCTACAGTTGATAATGTTGCCGGTGAAATTACAACTCTGAGAAGTGGAAAAGTCCGTCCACCCTTGTTCCAAAGGCAAGTGGTCACGCCCATTGCTACGGTGACTCCACCGGTCGCTCCTCCTGTTGACAAGAACACCGGCCCAGCAGGCCGATCTATTGAAGAGTCCAATCTGGACGAAATCCTGAGGCTTATCAAGAAAAGTGACTATAAGATTGTTGACCAGCTGCTACAAACCCCATCGAAGATATCCATCTTGTCTCTGCTCATGAGCTCAGAAGCTCACAGGAAGGTGTTAATGAAAATACTTGAGCAAGCTTATGTTGACCACGAAGTCTCTGTGGATCAGTTTGATGGGATAGTGAGCAATATTACTGCCTGCAACAACTTGGGTTTTGGTGATGATGAGCTCCCCGAAGTAGGGAAACGCCACAACTTGGCTCTGCATATCTCAGTACATTGTGGATCTGACCTGATATCCAACGTATTGGTAGACACTGGATCGTCTCTGAATGTAATGCCCGAATCCACGCTGAGGCAATTGAGCCATCATGGAATTTCTCTGAGGGGTAGCAGTTATCTGGTTAAAGCTTTTGATGGATCCCGCAAAGATGTTCTCGGGGAGGTGGACTTGCCCATTACCATTGGTCCTGAGACCTTTCAAATTACTTTCCAAGTCATGGATATCAATGCCTCTTACAGCTGTCTCCTCGGAAGACCATGGATCCACGACGCTGGAGCAGTAACTTCCACTTTGCATCAGAAGCTCAAGTTCATGAGAAACGGTAAGGTTGTCACCGTATATGGTGAGGAGGCATTTCTGGTTAGCCAAATATCATCGTTCTCTTGTGTTGAAGCAGGGTCCGCAGAAGGGACGTCATTCCAAGGCTTGACTGTTGAGGGTGCAGAGCCCCGGAGGGCTGGTGCTAGCATGGCTTCACTCAAGGACGCCCAGAAGGCTGTTCAAGCAGGGCAAGCTGCTGGCTGGGGCAAGGTGATTCAGATCTTGGAAAACAAACGTAAAGAAGGCCTTGGATTCTCCCCGACATCTGCTGTTTCAAAGGGAACTTTTTACAGTGCTGGGTTCATCAACGCTATTGCTGAAGATGCTGCTGAAAGTGGTCACGTGCCTGCATTTGTTATACCAGGAGGCACCGTGAGAAATTGGGAAGCCATTGATGTTCCTTTAGTCATGCATGCTTCCATGTAATGTGTTTTGTTGCTCATGTCTTTTGTTTTCAAAATAACAATCCTTTCGCTCTGCCCAAGGCGAAAGTGATATCATTGTAAGGGCGTGTTTGTTTCGGCATTGCCGTTATCAATAAAAGTTGTCGTTTTTCTCACGACTCTTTGTTTTTTTACTTTTTAGTGCCTTTTTCTTGGAAATAATGGTAATGCCAGAAAAAACCAAAACATCTGTATTTTTCTTATTAATTTCAAAAATCTGCATAGAAAAACATTTTTCTAAAAATCATCCCAATCATATTATGCAGATTGAACCATAATAAACCCGTTGAACACAGTGACCCTATGGTTCCTCCAAATTTTGAATTCCCTGTATATGAAGCTGAAGATGAGGATGATGATTATGAAGAGGTACCGTATGAGATCACTCGACTGCTTGAGCAAGAAAGAAGAGCCATTCAGCCTCACCAGGAAGAGATTGAGCTTATCAACCTGGGTACTGAAGAAAACAAGCGAGAGATCAAGATTGGTGCAGCACTTGAGCCAGAAGTGAAAAAGAAGATCATTCAGCTCCTCCATGATTATCCAGATGTCTTTGCATGGTCCTATGAAGATATGCCGGGTCTAGATCCCAAGATTGTGGAACATCGGATACCGACAAGACCTGAATGTCCTCCTGTCAAACAAAAATTGAGAAGGTCTCGTCCAGACATGGCTCTTAAGATCAAGGCTGAGGTGCAGAAGCAAATTGATGCGGGTTTCCTCATGACAGCTGAGTATCCTGAGTGGATTGCCAACATCGTACCAGTACCAAAGAAAGATGGGAAAGTTCGAATGTGTGTTGATTACAGAGATCTGAATAAAGCCAGTCCGAAAGATAACTTCCCATTGCCTCATATTGATGTGCTTGTTGACAGTACTGCTCAATCCAAAGTGTTCTCCTTCATGGATGGTTTCTCTGGTTATAATCAGATACGAATGTCTCCTGAATATAGAGAAAAGACGTCCTTCATCACTCCGTGGGGAACGTTCTGTTATAAAGTAATGCCGTTTGGCTTGATAAATGCTGGTGCTACCTATCAAAGAGGTATGACGACTCTGTTTCATGATATGATTCACAAAGAGATTGAAGTGTATGTTGATGATATGATTGTGAAGTCAAGTGATGAAGAGCAACATGTTGTGTATTTGAAAAAGATGTTTGAAAGATTGAGAAAGTACAAGCTGCGGTTGAATCCTAATAAGTGCACATTTGGTGTAAGATCGGGAAAGTTGCTAGGCTTCATTGTCAGCCAAAGAGGCATTGAAGTTGATCCTGACAAAGTCCGAGCCATCAGAGAGATGCCGGCCCCTCAAACTGAGAAGCAAGTCAGAGGTTTCCTCGGACGTCTGAACTATATTTCAAGATTCATATCTCACATGACTACTACCTGTGGACCAATTTTCAAATTGCTCAGAAAGAATCAGCTTGTTGTATGGAATGATGAATGTCAGGAAGCTTTTGATAGCATCAAAGAATACCTGTTGGAGCCACCTATCCTTGTCCCGCCAGTGGAAGGAAGGCCTTTGATTATGTATTTGTCAGTGTTAGATGATTCAGTGGGTTGTGTTCTCGGTCAGCAAGATGAGACTGGTAAGAAAGAGCATGCCATCTACTATCTGAGCAAGAAGTTCACCGACTGTGAGACTCGATATACAATGCTTGAAAAGACTTGTTGTGCTTTAGCCTGGGCTGCCAAACGCCTGCGTCATTATATGGTGAATCATACAACTTGGTTGATATCCCGAATGGATCCAATCAAGTACATCTTTGAAAAGCCTGCTGTTACTGGAAAGATCGCACGTTGGCAGATGTTGTTGTCTGAATATGATATTGTATACAAAGCTCAGAAAGCCATCAAAGGAAGCGTCCTTGCTGAGCATCTTGCTTGTCAACCTCTTGATGATTACCAGCCAATTAAGTTTGATTTCCCTGATGAAGAAATTATGTATCTGAAAGCAAAAGACTGTGAAGAGCCACTGATCAATGAAGGGCCAGATCCCAATAGCAAGTGGGGATTGGTGTTTGATGGTGCTGTTAATGCTTATGGTAAAGGAATTGGAGCCATCATTGTAACTCCGCAGGGGCACCACATTCCTTTCACCGCTCGAATAACTTTTGAATGCACGAACAACATAGCTGAATATGAAGCATGTATCTTGGGCATTGAAGAAGCCCTTGACCTGAGAATCAAACACCTTGACATCTATGGAGATTCTGCACTTGTTATTAATCAGATAAAGGGTGAATGGGAGACTCATCATGAGAAGCTGATCCCATACCGTGACTATGCAAGACGTCTGTTGACATACTTTACCAAGGTTGAGCTGCACCATATCCCTCGGGATGAAAATCAAATGGCTGACGCTCTTGCTACTCTGTCTTCCATGTTTCGTGTCAATCACTGGAATGACGTGCCTGTGATAAAAGTGCAACGGCTTGATAGACCCGCTCATGTGTTTACCATTGAAAATATGCCAAATCAAGCTGATAAAGATGTGAATGATAAAAAGCCTTGGTATCACAACATCAAACAATTCTTGCAGAATCGTGAATATCCACCTGGTGCTTCCAACAGGGATAAAAAGACCTTGAGACGATGGGCTAGCAGATTCCTTCTGGACGGAGAAATCCTATACAAGAGGAACTATGACATGGTCTTGTTAAGATGTGTTGACAAACAAGAAGCTGAGAAATTGATGCATGATGTACATGACGGTACTTTTGGGACCCATGCTTCGGGTCACACCATGTCAAGGAAGCTGTTAAGAGCCGGCTATTACTGGATAACTATGGAGCGTGACTGCAACAAACATGCTAAAAGATGCCACAAATGTCAAATTTATGCTGACAAGATTCATGTGCCTCCACATGCTCTCAATGTTATATCTTCCCCATGGCCTTTCTCTATGTGGGGCATTGACATGATCGGAAGAATTGAACCAAAGGCTTCCAATGGACATCGTTTCATTCTAGTGGCAATTGATTACTTCACCAAGTGGGTTGAGGCTGCCTCCTATGCAAACGTGACCAAGCAAGTGGTTGTCAAGTTTATCAAGAATAACATCATCTGTCGATATGGTGTTCCCAACAAAATCATCACTGACAATGGTTCCAATCTGAACAATAGCATGATGCAAGCTTTATGTGAAGAATTCAAAATTGAACATCACAACTCTTCTCCTTACAGACCTCAGATGAATGGTGCAGTTGAGGCCGCTAACAAGAACATCAAGAAGATTGTTCAGAAGATGGTCACTACTTACAAAGACTGGCATGAAATGCTACCTTTTGCCTTGCATGGTTACCGTACTACAGTGCGCAGCTCAACCGGGGCAACCCCTTTCTCTCTGGTATATGGTATGGAAGCAGTTCTCCCTCTGGAAGTGGAGATTCCATCTCTTCGTGTGATCATGGAAGCAAAGTTAACTGAGGCTGAATGGTGTCAAAGTCGGTATGATCAATTGAATCTGATTGAAGAGAAACGTATGGATGCTATGGCTCATGGACAGTTGTATCAAGTGCGAATGAAGAATGCTTTTGACAAGAAAGTCCGACCTCGAGAATTCAAGGAAGGCGAACTTGTACTGAAAAGAAGGATAAGTCAGCAACCCGACCCAAGGGGCAAGTGGACACCTAACTATGAAGGTCCTTATGTTGTCAAGAAGGCTTTCTCTGGTGGTGCTTTGATTCTTACACACATGGATGGTGTTGAGCTTCCAAATCCTGTCAATGCCGACATAGTCAAGAAATACTTTGTCTAGAAAGAAAAGAACAGCGTGGTAGGTCGAAAACCCGAAAGGGCGGCCTAGGCAAAAATGCGCTTCCCGGTGGATCGAAAACCCGAAAGGGCGATCCAGGCAAAAGTTAGGGACAAAAAAAATGAATATGAAAAAGCTCGCTGAGATTGTACGCAACTCAGGCAAGAATGAGCGCCTCGATGAGCCGAAAACCCGAAAGGGCGGCTCATGCAAAAATGAGGTCAATAAAAGACAAGTAACTATATCTGGCAAATCACCATCACCCCTTGGGGCATCTGCAACTGTCAATGATCGTCTTCATCAGAGGCTTCTGTACTTGTGAATTCAAAATTTCTATGAAATGTAGCGGTCATCGTGTTCAATGTATCACCAACCAATAAAAATTACCATTTTCCAAGCTTTGTAAATCCATGAAGTCACGCCTTTGGCTGACTTTCACTCTTCTACATCAATTTGAGCCTTTCTATTGTTTGAAACTCTATTTTCCTTTCCATTTTCAATGTCATATACAGAATATTCTCTTTCTATTTGATAATGTCAATGTCTGAAACAAACATCTTTGAAAATTGAAAAACCTTTTTCTGTCTATTTTGAAAGCAAGCCTGAGCAATAGGGTACATTTCAATGAAACATGCATGAATAAAATGAGTATCAATGTCTATTTCAATACATGTTACAAGCAGGTTACTCCCCAGGATGATCTGTGGTCAATGGCAAGAATGAAAAAACAAAATGACAAAATGAAAAATGCAAATGAAAAGCTCGCTAAGTTGAAAACCCGAAAGGGCGGCTTAGGCAAAAATGAGCACCCCGCTGATTGACGACCTATGAAGGCAATTCAGGCAAAAATGGGGCAATGAAAAGAATATTACTCCCCGGTGAATCGAAAACCCGAAAGGGCGGTTCAGGCAAAAATGGGGATTGAAAAATGAAAGAATGGAACATTGAAAAGCATTGACCACAGATGCGAACATCCAATGTTTACCCAACACTGACACGCCTAACAATGGCGACCTGTATCCAAGGATCTTCCAAAGGTTCCCTCCTCTACAAGTTTATTGCCCTCAGCCATGGTTTTGATACGTCTCTCAAACGACGGTCTCTCCAAAGAGGTTTTCCCCCTGTGAATATGTTGCAGCACGAGCCACTACGTGCCCAATCTTCCAATGTCTTGTCTGCCTTTGTGAAACTTCTCTGTCAAACTGCCAACCAATCATGCATTTCAAGCATTCATACATGCATAATCATGCATTTTGTGTGCTCATACGTCCAATAATCTTGCTATACCATACATACATGTTGCATATCCAACTTTCAACTGCCAAATTCAATACAAGTTTCAACTCTCCAACTTCAATTCCAATCATGTCAACTGTCAAATTCGAAGCAATTTCCAATCTCCAATGTCAATTCCAATCTCAATTTCAATGTCAAACTGTCACATTCAACTCAATTTCAAATGTCAAATTCGAAGCAATCTCAACTCCAATAACAATGTTAATGTTGACATCCAATGACAATGTCAATGTCAATCTCCAATTCCAATATTGACATCCAATGACAATGTCAATGTCAATTTCCAATTCCAATTCCAATGCCAATTTCTAATTCCAATTCCAATCTCCAATCTCCAATCCCCAATTTCAATTTCAATGTCAATCTCCAATGACAATCTCCAATAACAATCTCCAATGTCAATGTCAAATATCCAATGTCAATGTCAATTTTCAATCCAATTTCAATCCAATTTCAATGTCAATTGCAACTCTCCAATCCAATGTCAATGTCTATGTCTCAATCCAATTCCAATTTCCAATGTCTATGTCTATGTCTCTGTTCAATCTCAACTTTCAATGTCAATTTTCAACTCAGATCAATGTCAATTTACTCTCAATTTACTCTCAATGTCTATTTCCAAATCAAGTCAATAACGATTTACCCTCAATTGGTATCTTGTTAAGCCAGACTTTCAATTGGTATCTTGTTACTGGTCAAGTGCCAGGTTCGATCCAAAAAAGAACCACTTGTACCTGCTTGTATACCTGTGCTTTCGGACAAACGGCAAGTTCGATAGAACAGTTTGTACCCAGCTTATGCTTTGTCATTGGTCAAACGGCAAGTTCGATTTGAAGAACAGTTTGTACCCAGCTTTTGCTTTGTTATCGGTCAAACGACGAGTTCGTTCTAAGAGAACAGTCTGCACTCTCCCACATGATGTGGTGATAATCCAACAAGCAAGTTCGATCCAAAGAAACAGCTTGTATCAACCCTTTTGTCTATATCTCCAGCCAAACAGCCAGTTCAATCCAAAAGAACAGTTTGTGTCTGCCTATCTGTTTGTACCTTCAACCAAGTGTCAAGTTCGATCCAAAAAGAACCGCTTGTATCTGCCTATATGTCTATGTTTCCGGTCAAGTGTCAAGATTCAATTCCACGAACAGCTTGCACCCATCTTTTGTTTTGTATTCCTTGGTCAAGTGACTAGTTCGACCCAAAGAACAGCTTGTACCTTATTCTCTACTCCCTGGTTTGTCTACCCTGTCAATGTCTATCTGAATCCCCAGTGACATGATAGGTTCCATAGACTCCAGTTGTTTGTCTTGCATTCATAATCAAATATTGCATAGTATTCATAATTTTGAAAATCTGAAAGCGTATTTTTACGTCCAAAAACAGTGCAAATGTTAATATTTAAGTATCTTCGTCCCGTCAACTCTAAGACTTCGTCTCTTGACTCTCCGGACAAAGAAACTTAAATAGGGGCAGCTGTTATACCCTAATTTTGGACCTAAAAATACTAATCAAACTTTTCCTTTCTTGCATTTCAAGTTATTTGAACTATCTCTGATCAATTGCATCTTTCTCTGCACTTCATTTCAATTTCATTTGCAAAATTCACATGTAAGGGCATTTTAGTCATTTCCTGTGTCAAATTTCTCTCAGTCTTTCAAAATTTTGTTTGAGTCCTTCCAAGTAGTGGGAATAAGTCTTTGTTTCATTCTATGTCAAAATCCATTTCAAAATTTGCATTTGAAGTCATTTTTGAGTCAATTTTGCCCCTAGGGGGCATTTTAGTCTTTTCAAGTGTCAAGTCACTGTTTAAATCATAAAAATTGTCTCTGAGTCTTTTAATTTTACTTGTATGAGTCTTTGATTCAATTCCTTGCTAAAAATCCATTTTAAAAATTCGTATCTGAGTCATTTACAGTCGTTTTAGCCCCAGGGGCATTTTGGTCATTTCACACGAAATTTCGGCAGAGAGGTACTTTAAAGTACCTCATTTAGGCCGTTGGTTCGTTTTAGTCCGTTTTGTCAATTTTAGACGTTTCACTTTACGTTTAGTCATTTTTACCAATTTTAATTCAATTTTATTTTTATTTTTATTTTTTGCACTTTAGTCCTCTAAGTCCTAAAATTTGCATATTAGCCCTTTTTGTTATTTTTCTTTTTTAGCCCTTTAATTTTTAATAATTGCATTTTGGTCCACTTTTCTCTTTTTCAGTCCTGTAAACATTTTTTTTATTTTTGCAATTAAGTCAATTTGTCCAAATTTTTGCAGTCGAGTCCTTTTCTTAAATTGCAGGTTGGTCCCCAAAGTCTTAAAATTTGCAGGAAGGCCCTCAATCCAATTTTCAGCCAAGGCCGAATCAGTTAGAGTCCAGGACACATGTCACCATGCCATTTGATCTCAGGAACACATGTCAAGCTATAAAAGGGCCTAATCATTACAGAATCAATCACATTCAGCCACATCACACAAAACAGATTCCATATTCTCTCTCCATTCTGTTACGATCAAAAAGCAAAAACTCCAAGAACACGAAGAACACAGTGAAGAACCCTAAGTTTCCAGAACAAAGAATTGAATCAATTTGAGGCTAATTTGCTACAATTCTCAGAGATTCGTGTTAGAATCTTCATCATTGAATCGATAGAACTGCAATTCAAGCACAATTGTGCGATCACAGTTCGAAGAGAGTAAGAGGAAGAGGAATTGAAGCAAGATCACAGTTCGAAGAAGAGAAAGATCAAAACACCGATTTATTTTCGGTTTCGAAGCCTACCAGAAAAATTCAAAGTTGCGTGGATCTTTTTTGTTCGAATCTCCGAATCAAATTCAGGTAATCATCCAAACTTCTTCGTTTTTTTTCATCGCAAAAAGCTCAACGAAGGCTTACGATCAAGAATAAACGGTGAATTGAAGAAAGATTTCGAAAAAGATTCGAAGAAGTTTCGAACGAAACCCTAGAAACATGAATCGTCCAAAATTCACCGTTTATTTCATCAATTGAGTTTCAAATCCATGAACAATGAAGAAAGTAGTTCGAATTAGGGTTTTGATTCAAAAAAAATTTGAAAAGAAGGTTGAAACCCTAAAAAACACAAGAATCCGAAATCAAACCTGTAGAAACATGTAGATCGAAACGTTTTGAACGCTCGTCTTCAAAGAACGTGTAGATCGAAACGTTTCGAACTCTTGTTCTCCAAAAAAGTCAAAATCAAACGGTTCAAACAACTTTCTTCAGAAAAATAGCAAGATCGAAGTGTTTCGTATCCATTCCATATTTGATTTATGTGTTGATTCATAGTTCATAGTCCAAATCATGTTTGATGTGTGAATGCCATAAACGGCGCCGCTAGGGTTAGGGTAAGAAGAAGAGAGGACGAGAGAACTCTGAGAGAAGAGAGAGAGAGACATGTTGGGAATGAGGATTGGACCGGTCTCATGCCTTATATAAAGGTGTTGAACCGGTCCGGTTTGCTCCTGGTTCAGTTTCTTTCCATTTTACCCGTCAGATCTAGGTTTTGGAAACCCTGGATCAATCCAACGCCTCTGAGGCTCTTGGATGATCCAGACATATCCATGGGTTTGGGCTTGGGCTTGATATCTGTGCAGAATTCGTTTTCCTTTTTATTTTTGCTATTCCCTAACACTGTTTTGCTTTTTACACCTCTGTTCATGATTAAAATTACTTGAAAAATCCCATAAATTTTTGTGCATGTTCTTGTTAATTTCTGTGGTGTTTTTATGCACTTTGTTTACTGAAAATCTTGATGGAAAATATTATTTCATTTTTCTTGCTTTATTTCCTTAAATTGTTTGAAAATCCATGAAAATTTTGTCCAAATTCTATTTCAAATTTTTGATGATTGTTTGTGATACATGCTAGATGTTTTGTGGGTTTATTGCTACTGTTTGTGTTAGATTTTACTGTATGCATGTGAATATTGATTAGTTACCTAGCTTGCAAGTCATTAAGTAAATAAATAATGTAAATATGCTTCAAACTTGTTTTAAAATGTCAAGTAAACCATGTAGCCTTAATTCCCATTCCAATACTTGTTTCTAAACCTTTAAAAGGTAATTGGAATGTGAGAATTATAGGTCACTTGGTTCTTGCATTTTATGAACAAATTTTAGCCATGTTTGCACATATTTTCTACCTTTTACATTCTAATAGTTCTCTTACTTCACTTCTTTGATATTGCCTTATGCTACTAACCTTTTCCTTTCATGTTTCATATTCACCATAAGCATCATCATTGCATCCCATTTTCATCTCTATTTTCTTTCTTGCAACTTAGTTTGTACCAAAAGTTAGAATGTAAACACTTAGGAAATTTTGTAATATTCTTTCATGCTTTTAATTTCTTGGCAAAGAGGCCATAGAATGTATCTAGGGTATGATGTAAAGGACAATGGACTCTAATGATGTACACCGACACAAGCACCGACACATGCACACACACCACTAGATAGCTAGAATATGCATGTTTAGATGTATGCTTAGGATTGTATGTTTAGATGAATGCCTAGGACTTATACTTAGAAAAAAAAAATCCAATTTTCCAAACAAATGTGAACAACTTCACTCAAATCTTTTCCAAACAAACCTTGGGATCCAATATCCCATTGTATTTTCTTTTCCATTTTCTTAATCAAATTTCAATGAAAATAATCAAACTTTGACTCCTTTTGCAATTCACTAATTCAACCTCACTATTTTCTAATCTCATGCCCTTGAGGCCTCCTTCTATTCTTCAAAATCCATTTTCAAACTTAAAATCAACCAACAAAAACAAAAACATTTTTGAGAGAGAACTACGGTGGATTTGATCCCTTAATCGGGTACGTAGGCAAGGAACAAAATTCCTTCAATTCAAATAAAATAAAAATTCAAACACATTCTTCTCCCTCCAATTCTTCATTTAGTAACTTTTAGGTGTAAATAACATTTTCAAATAGCATTTAAAAATAAAGCGCGCGCGTAGAAATTAAAGACGGTTCCTATAGGTTACTATAGTCGTTATGGGTGCCTAACACCTTCCCGTAGCGAAAACAACTCCCGGACCTCGATTCTCAAGGGTTTTGCTTACTTTTTCCCTTCCCAAGAAAAAATAAGATATCACCGGTTTAAAAGGTTCAAACATAATCAATGTTTGACACCCGAAAACCAAGATAAAACAGTTGGCACGGCCCGTGCCAAGGTTGGCACGGCCGTGCCCGATCTCTATAGTGGTATAACCTTCAAAATTTTCTATCTTCTTCCTCATTCTCAAACCACAACCTTCTTTCATCTTCTAACCCTCTCTCTAAACCTCCATAACCACCAACCTTTAAACCTTCATATCTTCATCAAATCTTCACCAAATCACTCCATTCTTTCACTCAAACAATTCTAAACTTCATTCCAAACACAAACCACCAATCAAAAACAACTTTCATCCACCAAAACCCATAATTCACCAAAACCCTATTCATTCAAAACCGAACCCAAAACCACAAAAAATCTTAACCAATCTCCACACCTAAACCTATAAACCTCACTTAAACATCAACCCCACCCCAAAACCAACCCTTTCCACTAAAACTCTTCCCAACCCTAACCTTCACCCAAATTAATGTCAACCTAAGGTCAATGGCTTCAAGAAGAAGTGGTAAGGAACCAGCAAGCTCTTCCAGAGGACCTCCAAAGAAGAAACAAGCCCCGGCTAAGAATCATGGCATCACCTTCAAAGATGACACCCAAAAGGCTAGGTACAAAATTCTTATCTCTAAAACTTTGCATCCTTGTAGGTATCCTGATTCTTATGATTTGAATGTACTAGGGCTTAAAGATGATGTTTATAGGTTGATAGGAAGGCTAGGTTGGACTGATTTGTTGACACCTATGAGGGGTTATGAAAATTTCACTTATGAATTTTTAAGCTCAATTGTTTTCACTAAAGATAAGTTGAATTTTGATAACCCTAACCATAGAGTAGTTTTCCGGTTAATGAATATTGATTATGATATGTCACTTGAGCACTTTTGTGAAGCCTTAGGCTTTGCAAACGAGGGGTATATCCATGATCATTGGGATCTTAGCTTAAAACCAGTTAACTACCAACCAGCTGCCTTTTGGGAACGCATCACCGGTCTTACATCCTTTGTCTCTAGGTCCAACAAAGCTAGTAACATTCATAATCCAGTCCTTAGGTACCTTCAAAGGGTAATGGCTTGCACTATTTGGGGTAGAACCGAGCTAGGAAACACTAGAACCGATGAGTTGTTCATGTTATGGGCAATGCTCTACAACCACCCCGTCAATACTTGTTTCTATTTGATTGATTTGATTGATTACCTGGACTTTGTAGGTACTAGACCAGCCGGTAAGGGAGACATAGTGGTGGGTGGCATCATTACATACATAGCTAGGTGTTTTGGTGTGAGTGAGGATGAGGGGATCAAACCAATAGAGGGAAACAATAGGCTCAATAGGGAAACCCTCATTGCTATGAATTTCATTAAACGTCATCCACCAATCCATTACCAACTCAAGCTAAATGTGCCTATTATGTTTTTACTTCCTAACCCATCTCAGACTACCACCGAGATGGAAGAGAATTGGTTGTATGTTGATGATGTATAGGTTCTTGGTGAACAAGCTCATGATGCGGGAGAAGGTGCTAACTTGCACCATGAGGAAGAGCGACATGACCATGAAGTCGAAGAGCTAAATGACGATCAAAGATGGACATGGATGCGAACCGAGGTCGAGAGGATATGCACCGAGCAACAAAGGCAAGGTGTAGAACTTTTGGGGCTAAGAAATGAAGTCCAAAGAGGCAACAGCTTTTCGGAAGAAAACAATGAAATGCTCCGAAGGATGATGCACCAATTCAATCTCCAAGGTCCTCCCTATGGACCTCAATGAACATTGTGAGCTTTCCTCTTCCTCTCTTCCCTTCTCTCTTCTCTATTTCTACTTTTCTTCTTCTTCCTCTACTTCTTCTTCTTCTTTTCTTTTATTTTCTTTTGAATCATTGAGGACAATGCTTCCCCTAAGTGTGTGTGTGTGTGTGTGTGTGTGTGTGTGTGGGGGGGGGGGGGGGGGGGGGGGGGGCTAATAAAGTGTCTAGAGTCGTAGTGTTTCCAAACTCCCTTGAACTTTATCCTTTTGTTTTGTTTTTATAGCGAAAGACATGATTAAGTAGCTTGTTTTAATGTAAAAATATGGCATTAAATTTTTGTTTTGTCTCTTCTTAAAAGGATATTTCTTGTACATGAAAGTGGTTTCTTGTGTTTCTTGTGTTCTTGCTATACCCACATCTTGTTTTATTGTGAAAAATCTCCAATGAGAAAAGCACCCGGTTGCAATCTTTGAGTAAATGTATGAGTAGGTATTTTAAGGAGCATGTTCCATCTTTAGTGTTAACTTAGACCCTTTAAAGTCTTTAGAGTAAAAGTAGTATAAGTTTGTGTGGGAAAATAATCAATTGTGCTTTATTGTTATATTCTCTTAATTTGTTAAAGTTAAATGGGGCGGGAGAATGGCACCAACATGTGGGGGAAAGGACAATCCCTAACTTCCTAATTGTGGTGGTTACTCCCTAATTTGAACTTAAAGTAAAATAAATTCATCAATGCTAGGGGGAAAGGACAATTACATCCAAAAAGACTTCCTACGCGGAGATGAAATAAAAAATTTTGCAGCACTGCTTAGAGTGATTTTGAATCTAGGGGGAAAGGACAATTACATCCAAAAAGACTTCCTATGAGGATAGATAGCCCCTAAGCATCTGCAGCCCCTTGTGCTTAATTGTTAATTTAATTTTAACTTAAATTCCCATCACTCTTATATGAAATGAAGAAAGGACTTTTCTCGGTTACTTTAGCATTAAGGATAGAACATGTTCCTCATAATATTTGTCTTATACAGGAGCAAGAAAAAGGTTGGACTGCACACACACACTCACTTGAGACTTGATGTTGGGTTGAATAGGTTCACGAGGAATGTTTGAAATTGTGATTAGTGTACTTGAGACAAAACCTTTCTTTTGAGACATGTGTTCTTAATAGTATTGCCATAATTAATCTTTTAGTTGCTACTACGTCCATTGCCTTTTGCTTGAGGACAATCAAAGATTCAAGTGTGGGGGAGTTTGATGAGTCATAATTTAGTCTAATTTAATGCATTATTTAGTACCGTTTTATTTAGATTTAGTTTTATTTTATTTTAATATTATTTCCTTTTTGAATATTTTACTTCAAATTGCTTTTTATTTTATTTTAGGAACGAATATATGGTGGAAGGTGTCTTGGAGCAAAAGAAAGAGGACTGAAGCAAATACAGTGCAAAAATACGAAGATACGAGACAAAAATATGTCTCCACCAAGTCAGAACCTTGGCACGGCCAGTGCCAACATGTGGCACGGCCGTGCCACCCTTCAGGAGCCTCTTTTGCTGCTTTTCTTCAAGCCCAAGTTACCTTGTTGCAGCTTTACTGATTTTCCCTTATAGTTGCTTAGTTTTTAAGTCAATTGTAAAGCTATAAATAGAGGAGCACTCCATCATAAACATTCACCTCTTTTTAGAATATTTCAAAACAATTATTTTAATAAAGATTCTTTCTTCCCATTACTTTCTCGCAATTTATTTTACTGCTTTCTCTTTTCTTCCCCCATGTCTACGATGAACATGAGTGAGTAGACTTCTTCTTGTCTTGGGATTGTTGGGAAAGTCTAATGACATAATCCTAACGAACCAAGCTTTAACCCTAATTCTATGTACCCATAATTTCTAATTTAGATTCACCGTTTTAAGATGGATTAACCATTATTAAACTGTAGAAGCGAAAGTGGAGGGTTTGATAATTGTTAATCCATCATCCCAAACATCAATTCATAAAGCGAGAGCGGAGCTTTGATGTTGGACCAAGTGAATCTAGACAATAATTGCAAAGGCAGCGAAATAGTCTTTGCAATTATTGAGACACAAGTAATTTCAATCCTTATAAGCATCTTCTAGTAATCAAGTCAGCGAAATAGGCTTGGTTACTAGAAGTAAACTCTTACCGGACTTTCATCGGAAAGGTGAGGGGCTAAAGGGAAACCGATCTTTAGAAATTAAGGTATAAACCATGGAATTAGAAGTTAAAGTCTTGTCTAGTGAAAGATTTGTTATTATGACAAACCAATAATCCTGAGGCATCTTTATATTATTGTTATTTACCTTCTGCAATCAAACCTCATTTTTACAAACTTTCTTCTCCTCTAATCATTCTTTTTAAGTTAATTAAGTTGAACAACTCCCTAGCGGAACGATACTCTTCTTACTACTATTACTTCGATAGACCGTGCACTTGCGGTTTGGCTCTATCAAGCTTACAAACCTCATACCCTTAAAGTCAACTTTTTAATTAGATTAACAACAATTGAACATTTTAAATACTATTGTTTGTCATCATCAAAAAGGGGGAGATTGTTGGAACAAAATGTGTTTAACATTACCCTTTGAGTTTTGATGATAACAAGGTATTAAAAATTGTCAATTGGATATGCTAATATTTGTTCAAGTGTGCAGGACCATAGACAAAAATTTCAGTGTCTTTTTATAGCATAGGTTCTGGAAGAACAAATGAGAGCAATGAAATCGACAAGAAGGAAGCTTGAAGCATATGAAGAAAAGAGGTTCTGAAGACAAGTGCTCCTGAAGTGTTGACGTCATCAGAAGCACCTCATCAGAAGCAAGATCACCAGAAGCAGATTTCATCAGAAGTTCTGAAGATCATCAGAAGCTAAGAGAATTGAAGCTTCAAGGGCTGTTCAAATGATTTAATCACGCCCATCATTGCAGAAGACTAGAAGAGTGAAGCAACGGCTAATTCAAATGGATTTGAAGGCATTGGATGCTTATACGTTGGAGAGAGTTGAAAAAAGACAATTGTACTAATTGTACAACCACTACCTCCACTACTCTATTTTGTCTTTGCAACAAGACAAGAACAACAGATATGCCTGCACTAGTGTTCCTCCAGACTTGGAATGGATTTGAAATTGATCCTTCATAGGACAATAACCGAATCAGACAAAAGATCATTGGTAATTTGATCAAGTCAAACGACTCTTTTTGATGTGCTGGCAATTCAACAACGTCTCTTTCACACCTCTATATAAAGGAGTGAAGACTTAGAGAATGGCAAGACTCGTACAACAATTTTACAAGTGCCAAAGCTCTGCTGAAATTGTTCTGCATCAAAAGTTCACTTAGAATTTCTTAACCACTTTCATATCTTAGAAATTCTAAAGTCTTAAGAGTCTGTATCTGATTTGTATTGTGAACACCACTGATTGTATATCAAGTGTTCAACCTCAAACAAATTTCTTTGTATTTCTGCTTGTATAGAAGTCTCTTGCTTGTGTGCTTGAGCATAGGAAGTCTCTTGATTTAGTTCTTGAGCATAGGAAATCTCTTGCAGTTGTGCTTGAGTAAGTTTGAAGTCTCTTGCTAGTTGTAGCAGTGAGCAGTTGTAATCAGATATTACATTTTTAATGAACTCTCCTTGGAAGTGCAAAGGGGACAGGACTACTTCCGGTTTGTGGAAGGTACCTGTATAATTGCTTTGTGTCTTTCTTCTCTCTCTCTCTCTCTCTGTTTTTATCCGCTGCATTTAGAATCTGAAAATCACTTCAGAAGCTGAACTTTATCTGCTTCTGACCAGTGATTTTAGTAGGAGAAAACGAAGAGAAAGCTAACACAATTCAACTCCCCCCCCCCCCCCATTGTGTTTTTCTCAACCCATTGTGTTTTTCTCACTTTCATAATACTCATCTAGCTAATAGTCATACGAATGTGAGAATGACATAAATATCATTTTTATCAAATAGAGAGAATTAACTATTATGAATACCCGTGGACATCCATTATCATCCATGATGATAATAGTATATAACTAAAACAACAACAACAACATTAACAACAACAACAACAACAATAATAATAATAATACCCACTTGGGTTGGCCTAGTGGTATTGGCTTGGGACCTGAGAGTGTGCTCCTCCTCGAGGTCTCAGGTTCGATTCTCTCTAGTGCCAATTTGGGTGGGCTAATTTAGCTTCTTCAAAAAAAAAAATAACATTTCCATTAAATAGAAATAATCTCAAAGTATTAAATAGAAATAATCTCAAAGTATAAAGAGAGAAAAAAAAGTATTGTTCGAGTCCAAAGAATAATAAAAACCTTAGGATAATTGATCCAAAATAGATAAATGTTTATTTGACATTCAAAATAGTTGCAACAACTTTTTGTTACTATATAAATAAACATTTAAGAAGAACAAATGAAAGTGTGTGTCTATACACACACACACACACACACACACACATATATATATATATATATATATATATATATATATATATATATATATATATATATATATATATATACAAAGTATAAGTAAAAGAAGGGTTCTGAATCGCGATTCCTTAATAACCAAATCGATTCAACAGCACAACTCATAAATCAATTTCAACTGATGATCTAGCTGCTCCAAGTCAGTGTATTTGTTTAATCTCTCCTTGTGAGAAGTATCCTCTCTTATTCTCTCCTTGTGAGATGTTTATTGTTTAAGTCTCTCCTTGTGGGAAGTTATATTTTGTCTCTCCTCTATGAGAAGTTTTCCGCCCCTTTTCTTCCTTTTTCATGGCAAAGCTCCTCTTTAACTTTTCACAGAAAACCACTATGACCCTTTACCCTTCTGTCATTGTATTTCATCACTTCTGCTGGAACACGTCCCATAAAGTCCCTCCAATAAGCATATATCAAGCTACAGGATGGGTATCAATTTCTTCGCTAGCTGTCCGGCCACTTCCTAAACTGCCCCCAAGTCACAAATTAACCAGTGATCTAATCCCGAGACGGCCCCCTCGAAAGCCACCATGGAAAAGTTTTATTTGGGTTTCTCTACTATCTTCCCGTTTGAGAGTGTGGTTTGGCTCCATGTTTTTGATTCTCTGTTATTTTATTTACTGTTTTGTTTGCTTTTTGTTTTTGTTGGTTTATTTCAAGTTTGCATGCCATGTGTTTGTTGAAATGCTTGTGAAGGATTCGTCTTATCGGTACTTTGTTATGAGTAAGGAATTCCTGGCGACAATCAGCAAACTCATCATCCTCTCAGCCTCACATAGGACATTTCAACGTATGGTTGTATTGGTTATCACAGACACCAATTATAGTCAATATGCGCGAACAACAGCAGAATCTTTTTTCCGGAGTTGGATGACATCAAAGACTATGGATCTCAAAAGTTTGGTGATCTTGGACCATAGGTGGAAGGAATTAGTCTGGTTGTTTTGTTTTTGGAGTATTCTTGCCCTTTTGTTTTCTGAACTTTATAGATGTATCGTTAGGATGTATCCTACTATCTTGATTGTTATGTCTAATCTCAATTTATGGGTGTGGGGAATGTCCCAATTCTTAATCGATTGTATTATTTTTTGCCTTTGAATGAATGAAGTTTTTTGACTGTCAAAAAAAAAGTATAAGTAAAAGAAATAATAGAAAAACTATTTGTCATACCTGAAGAAGAAAAAATGTTACATCAAAAGAAGGTTTGAGTTTCGGTTTTTGATCAAAATATGTGAACATGTGGATTAACAAATCTCATAATTTATTTATAGTTAATATTTGCATTAGAATATGCTGCTAAAAACTAACTGAAGCCTTTTTTTCCTCAAAGAAAAAAATTGAATAATAAAGTGCTAAAAGATTAGATAGTAACTAAATTCTTTCAAAAACAAAATTAGATAATAACTAATTGATTATTTTCCTAAAAAATAAAGTGAAAATTTAATGGATAGTATTGAAAGTATTAAATGTAATTTGTTGAGATATTTTTGCTACATAAAATATTAGGAATTCAATAAATAAAATATTAGTTTTAATAAATATTTTATTTAATTTTAAATAAAATATTTAGTGGATAAGATCAAAAGTTTGTTGAGATATTTATGTCAAATAAAATATTAGTTTTAAAATATAGAAAAATAATAAAAATATTGAGAATAAACGTGAAAGCGACACGGGGCATAAAAAACCTTATTTGTATATATACTACTAGTTTAGAGACCCGGCGTTGCCCGGGTTAGGAATATAATTAGTTGATTGAAGACTGCCTTTGTATTTTGTGAGTTCTCTCTTTGTTGTTAATACTCCAATAATATCTTAAAATAATATGAAAGGTTAGGTTAATATTCAATGTAAGGAAAAAAACTATAGCACATAAATATACAATAGATATATGAATTAACTCATTAAAAAATATAAATCAAGTATGAATCTAAACAACTTTAAAAATTTCATTATACGATGTGAATTTGAATGCATAGAAAAAACAATTGAATCATTAACTAACTTCACGGTAGTCATATTCTTAAAAAATAGTCTGTATTTATGGTATGCCTGGTTGTTCTCAAAGTATGTGAATAGGTGATCAGAAAACGTGATAAGAAATTTTTAAGATGTTGTTTGAAAAGTTGTCTTCAAAAATAAAAAAATAAAAATAACAAAAAGATGAAAACATTTTTTTTGACAAGAAAAAAAAATGATTGTGTTCCTATAGACTATTGGGCTCAAGGTGTCCGCTACAATGGCACGCACCAACATCAACTACGAATGAATTCACAAAGCCTAACAAAATGTATACAAAACCTATCGGTCAATGTAGTGGCATAAATCAATAAATAAATAAAACAAAACAACAGAACAGAACAGGTCAACTAAATAAATACCTATTGCTAAACTACTGAACTGGTGAAATAATAATAATAATAATAACAACAAAAATAATAATAATAATAATAATAATAATAATAATAATAATAATAATAATAATAATAATAATAATAATAATAAATATAAAACAAAATAGGAATGGATGTCACAAACTCAATTATGAATGTCCTCGTGAGCGTAGCTCTATTGGTAAGGACAATGCATTAATATATGCAAGGTCCGGGGTTCAAACCCCGGCCACCACAAAAAAAAAAACTCAATTATGAATCAAAATGGAGAGAAGAGCGGTACTGTTTGCAGAATCGAAAAAACAATCCATAAACTCACTTGTAGGTGTTAGTTCAAACTTAAGTTCAAGAATGACCTATTCCCTCTTATATATTATATAGAAATCTAAGTATAAGTAAAAGAAATTATAGTAGGTATTTTGTCAAACTGAAGAAAGAAAAAGCTTAAATCAAAAGAAGGTTTAAGTTTCGGTTTCTGCTTAAAATATGTGATTAGCAAAATATCCTTTTTTTATAGTTAACATTTGCATTAGAATATGTTACTAAAAGATAATATAAAAAAAACTAACCAAATCCTTTTCTTCATCAATGAAAAACTAATTGAATAATACGATTCTAAAAGATTAGATAGTAACTAATTGAAACTTCTTTTCTTAAAAAAAAATAAAGTGGGAATTTAATAGATAGTATTTAAAGTATTATATGTAGTTTGTTGAGATATTTATGTCAAATAAAATATTAGTTTTGAAATAAAATATAGAAAAAATAATAAAAATATTGAGAATAAACGCGGAAGTGACACATGGCATAAAAAAAAATCTTACTATATATATATATATATATATATATATATATATATATATATATATATATATAGTATTGATTGATTGATTATTATTCTAATCAATTTAATTGTAATCCTTTTTTCCCTTCTCCTTGCCTTCCTTATTTACCTACGTCATGAGAAATCTATAAATAGGAGAATTTGCGAGTGACAATTATACAGAATATCAGTGGCTAACCCTATTTTTTCTTTTGACGAAATACAGAACATTAGTGGCTAACCCTAATTCACCCAAGAGTCAAATATCACCGGTTACCTTTCTCACCTTCATCTCAAGGTATGAAACTCTTCACCCTCCATTTAATTTTTTCCCGGATGTGTATTTTAGGGTTTACTTGGATTATTATGGGCGTATGAAACTCTTAATCCGTTCGCTTTTACTTATTTTGTTCTTATTAATTTCATGGTGCCTTTGGTGCCCGTTTTCCATGATTTATACTACTTCGTATGATTTTTTAACAAACTATCCCTTCATAAGAAAAGTTCATAAGTCGAAATTGTTAGGCGTGAACTTGTGACCCGAGTCGAACCCAGGATCCTCCACATGTGTGTGAGCATAACAAAAAGAAACTATTCTGCTCTTGTTTTAATCAGTTTTATGATTTTTTTTTTTTCTGATAAATTACATCATTTGTATTACTATTATTTTTACCAACAGTCATTTTTTCTAATCAGTATACTTTTTTTTTTTTTCTTTCGAATCTTAAACATTATAGTTAATATCTGCTAATACTTTAATTTTCGCCTAAGAGGTACACACCTTTCAATCATATAATTGGGATTCAAAAAGTTTCGATTCTCACAAAAATATTGTTAGTAGTCATTACGCCAAATTCAATTTTAGTTTAGTCACTAGGCAACATTCAAAACCTAAAATCCATGACTATTTTAAACCTTCGTTAGCTATTATCATCACAAAATTTGAGTAAATATTAGTAATGATTATGTCAAATCTACTTTTGACTTAGTCATTACGCAAACGTTCAATACTACATCTATGATCTTCCTTACTTTTGTAATCACAAAATTGTAGTGATTACGGCGAATATGCTCTTGACTTAGTCACTATGCAAACATTTGCAAATTTATAAACCCTCAAATCTTGACTACATTAATTTTGGATTCAAGATCACCTTTTTCTTTTTCATATGTTAATGTATTCATTTATTACATTTTTTAGTACCTTCTTTTTTTGAAAATTTATTCTTCTTGTGACCAAATAATGGAGAAGCAGCTTAAGATGGAGGCACAAAAAATGATCAGTTCCACTACCGGCCATCAGAAGGAAGGTGGCGGCGGCGGCACTGGAAATTCTTCTATAAACATAACGCCAAAGAATAGAAAATTAGAAGGATCTTCTGAAGCTGAAACTACTTATGCAGAAACTTCTTCCAAGAAAAGAAATGGAAGTCCTCCTACCGAGGTGCGCACCATTAATTTGAAAGCTGGCGAGGATGTTGTGGACGCTATATACCAACTATCTAAGGCATATGATCATCGTCGATCTCTAAACATAATTTCTGCATCCGGTTTTATATCAGACATTGTCTTTCGTGATCAATATGGTTATTTCAAGGACTTGAAAGTATCTTACATGACTTCGTTATATGTATCACGTCTGGTTGATGGAGATGGTCCTCATTGTCCCGAAAAGGCAACATGTTCTGTTTCCTTTTGTGATCAATATGGATTAAATTTTGAAAGTGTTGACATGGGTCGCCTCATAGCAGCCGGTCCTATTGAAATTATTGCGGACACTTCCAAGGAACTGAAGAAAGAGAAAAATAAATTAGCTGGAAAATCTTCTTATGCTGCTGCTGCAGCTGATCGAAATGGTAATTCAGATCGAAGAATTCATAAAAATGAGTTGCTTTTCGCCAACAACTCCCCCAACGGAAGATGGAAACACAATTCCCACAACCACAACAACTTCTGGAGAGAACACGTGAAATTAAGTGTCTAATTTTCTATACTAAAAAGTTCTTGATTAACTTTGGTGTATAGGTTTTGTAAAGATTATTAGGAATTTAATGCATTTTTCTGTTATCTACAACTTACTTGTAGAAGCGACAGTGATGGATATATATTTCAGGTTTCCCATGTTGAGGAAAGTCGATTGAAGATGATTATTAATTTTTTTATTATGGACAAAAAAATAGGCATAATAGTAAATGTCATTCTACAATTCCCAAGCAAGAATTTCCAATCGAGCATTTATATATGTACACCTTACTTTTTATACACTCATCTGACACATTATTTTATATTTATCTCTCTCTTCCTATCACATCATCAATCTATGACATCTATCATTTTTCTCTCTTCATCTCTTTCTCTCCTCTAATAGTAGATTGGATATTGGGCGTCTAAGAATTATTTCCGTTTTCCATTAGATGTTCTACTCAACAAACTCGTGACACAATCGATTATCAGTCTTACAGACCAAATATATAGTCTAAGCATTCTCACAAAAACAACATGTTTGTTGTCAAGTCAGTCAGATTTTGTACAAGTTACAAAAAACTGATAACCATGGGTATTTGGTCCCTTATTTGCCATTGATAGAAGACTAGGTCCGGTGTCTTTGGCAGTGAAATTCTCGTCATCAAACTTAAGTCCTATTGATTCAAAATGTTTCTACACAACAAATAAGCTCGACGAGTAATCTAGAAAACAAGTTAGATCCTTACAAGGGGTTTTTAGTTGACAGGTTTACTTGTAACAAGCAATGTTCCACAAATTGAGTTTTAATTCGTAAAATCGGACGAGTTTAATTTTTTAGTCGTCAAAATCTTGTTAACACGGGTGTAAAATTGGTTTTTGTTGAAATAACAATGTTTAGCGAGTTAGAATGTGGTAAACTCGGGTAAAATCGTTTGAGTTTACACTTAAAAAACACACTTTTTTGGTTTTGGGCCATTTTTTCATGGGCCCATATTATGTTAAAATCCAATTACTTTTTCAATCTCAATAGCCCAAAGTATCTACCTTGCATTTACGGTCAACACTTTCATGCCTTACCTTGCCTTTCTTTCTTCTGAGTTCTAAATCAAACGGGTAACACAACAAAGTTAGGGTTGCGGTGGTGGCAAACGAGTAACCCGTGTGCTTTGAAACTTATGATTATGCGAGTAAATTGTTTATTTTGAAGCTAAGTTGAGCATATCGCCTTATTATGGTGGTTGGGTATACTTTGAGCCCGTTTGTTGTAGCTTTTTTAAGAAAAAAAATCATTTTATTTCAGAAAATAATCACTTTTAAGAATATTGCATCCGTTAGTTACAACTTTTAAAAAAAAATTAGAATCTCCCTCAAAAAAAAAATTAGAATCTAATAAAAATCTAAAAACCGCTTCAAATGGGAAGTTGTTAAGAGTAGCTTCTCAAAAAGTAGTTTTTTTAGAGGAGAGATAAAATATGGATCGAAAGATTGAACTAATTTAGTAACAAAAAAAAACTTTTATATAACTGTATCCAAACAAACTAAATTATTTTTTAAAAAAAAATGATTTTTATCACGGTAAACAAATGAAAAATAGATTCCGATTTTTCATAAAATCTCTATAAAATAATCTCTAAATTATTTTATGCCAAAATTACTTTTATTTTAATCATTAACAAACAGGCCCTTTGTCTTTATAATTAAGTCATATTTTTCACAATTAACCTAATTAAAAGATTTATATTAGCTTACATATGTCATGTATATAATAAATTTGATATAATTTTCATTTCAGGTAAACTCGTACGAGTTTACGAGTCGAGTCACTAGTTGGGTTTACCTAGATAAAATGAGTTGAGGTAAACTCTCGAGTTGTAAAACCTTAGTAACAAGTCTAATTGTGAATAGAAAAAACTTACAGTTTTTATAATATAGTAAAAGGAAAAGTATTATCGTACATCGTTCTTTAAAAGTTGCCAGTAAAAGTATTATCATGTGAGGGAGTATGTGTTTCTAGTAGGTGCAATTTTTGTCAAACGAAAATGAACTCCTTTACACGATGTTTGAGTTATAATTTATAGACCAAAAGTAAACTAATTCTTACCTTGCATGCGTGTCATGCAAGGTTGTCAAAACACTACAAGAGAATATCCGATATGCTACGATAACTTTGCTATCAAAGCTGTTTCTAGTGAATCTGAAGTTAATTAGTTGCCATTTGACTAAAACTCATTTTTTATTGGTTACTTTAACTAAACGCTCCCAAACTAAAAAAAAAAGAGAGAGAAAAAACACGTTCACTAAACAAACGCGATTTCAAAACAGGATCGATTTGTGACCCCCCTCTCTCTCTCTTTCTCATCGCTCAACGATTTCAAATCCCTGATTCGTTCTAATTTTCGATCTCAATCTTCACATGGCAATGAGCAACGGCACCAAAATGAATCTCCTCGACGATCTCTTCTCATCCAAACTCACCGATTCGTCGCACTCTTCTCTCAAAGGTAATTCAATTCGATTTCATCCATTCTAATTCCTATTTCAATCAATTTTGTAATTCAATTCGTTTTTTTAGGGTTTCGTAATTGTTACTTACTCGCTTTGTTTGGATCTGTTTTGAATCTGAATTCGTGATTTGTGAAACATGTTAATTGAATGCTTGTTCATATTTTTTTGATTAATTTTTAGGTTGACTTTAGTTTCCATTTGAAGGTTGATCTATTTTTGTTTAGTGATTTTTTAGGTTTTTTTGTTAATGCCTGTTAAGTGATTTATACTTGTTAAATGAATGTGATTTTTCAACTCTGTTTGTTTTGATGAATATTGTGAAGTTTAGTTTATGGTTAATCTGAATCTGAGATTGTCATTATTTTATGAATTTTTCAAGTTTAGTGAATAATATTTTGTTGTCAAATTGATTTCATTTGATTTACTTAATGTTTATTTATTTACTTATTTAGATTTAATTTAGTTTAATTGTAATTAGTGGAGGATAATGATGATTTCGTTAAGCATTTATGTGAGAAATAGTTTTTATTGAAAACGCATCACTTTCCAGGTTGTGAAAAGAATCAAAACTTTGGTTGTTGTTTCGATTTCTTCTAAAAAGACCTAATTAATTATCTATTGACATTTTTAACCGCGAAGCGGCTAATTGCTTGCTTTTTGGTTGTGTTAGATGAAGCATACGGAGGACATGGGGAGAAAGGCATTGCGGAACTACTCGATGACTTGAAAGGTAGTTTGTTTATGTGTATAGAAACTATGTTATTATTAAAAAATAGCGGCTATTGCATAGTAGAATTTGAACAATCCGTTATTGTTCTGTGACACGCTATTTGGTACAAATTACTGTGAAATAGCAGATTCAGCGGCACTATAGCACTGCGTAGCAGAAGTTGAACTAATCAATGTTTTCTGCTATCTGCAATTGACAACACGCTGTATAGAGATGATGTTGAAACTAAAATTTAGTTGGATTTTCCTCATTTTTGCGTATATTGTGACTGTTAGTTGATGAAACTGTTTTTATTTTCAGCATACCGTTATCCCCTCAGTGGCTTTATTCCAAACCTGTTGATGCAAAGCCAACTGGAAATCCATTGGGGGTATGTAACTCTCGCAATTTTGTTACGCTTCTTGCATCGTCATAGTGTTTGTTTACTTTTGAAGAAATCAATCTATATGTCTGTTTGGGCGCTCTGTTGCTATTTATTTAGGAATTTTTTTAATTAGGCTGTCGATGAAAGAAATCAATCTATTTTTTTAATTACACTATGATTAAAAAATTATTTTTATTCTCCTTCTGTAGTAACTTTCGCTTTTTCTTCACCATTTTCAGGTTCTCAATATAATGAAACTTTGGTGTTCTTCATTATGAATATCTTAGCAGATATTAGGTTTTGTGTTAATCCTAATTTCATAATTGGATCCTATTGCAGTAACCTTGTATGCAATTTTTACAATCCTAATTACTCAATAACCAATAACACAACCAAATTGTATCAAATTCATAACAAACGAAACTCCTTATCAAAAAAACCGAGTTATCTTGATATTCATGAACACCATTTTGATTCAGTATTAGTTAGCGTCGGTACAGAGGAAATTGTAGAAGAAGTGATAGAAGGAAGCTACAAAAAATTTAGGTGGAATGAGATACGGGGTAATATCACGGATGAACAAAAACAGGCTATAGCTAAACTTCCATTCAAGATGGTTAAGCGATGTAAGGCGGTGATGAGACAGATTATATGTTTTTCGGAAGAACAAGGAAGATTATGTGATGTTTTGAGGGCTTGGGTGGAGATTATGAAGCCTACGAGAGCTGATTGGCTTTCGGTTTTGAAAGAGTTGAAGAATATGGATCATCCTCTTTATCTTGAGGTATTTATTTCACATCTTTTACTTTTTGGTACAATGGTGATAATGAGATTGTAATTTTTATCTATAAGCTTATATAAACTACTTAAGTCTCTTGCTATTAGTCCCTAACCTGCAATTGTACTTTGCGTCTTTTAATTGCATTTATTATAGGCCTTGTTTGGATAAACAACTTAATTTACAGCTTATAGCATACCCTCTTATATGTTAGTACTTATGAATTACATATTCCTATTACACAAGATAAAATAAAGTCAAATTGTTTTCATAGAAGCTTTCAGCTGTTTTATTAAGCTATCTTGGAGAACTTATGGAAATAAGCTGAAAACAACTTGTGCACATAAGTTGTTTACACAAGTTGTGCCAAACAATCTCACAAGTGCTTATGCTAGTTGACACTCAAATAAGCCAATACAAACAGGCCCACAGTACCTTTTGTTTATGTATATTGTTTTGCATATGACATATTTACTGCTCTATAGGACCTAATTTTTGAGTTAATGTATTGGAGTTTCTAGATTTTATTCTGGAGGAGTTGTTGACACCTTGTCGGCATCTAGTTGCTTTAGAAATCTGTATATTTTTGTGTCTTAAATGATTTATCAAGTGCTTTAGTCACCCAAGTTTCTGCTGTCAGACGAGAAATGCACAAAGTGAGACGTTTCCTAAAATTGGCCATTCTGGGTCTTTCACTGTAAGAATGCAGTCAATGAATATCATTCTCTGTGTTCTGTCATATGGTTTTCACATCTTATCTGCATCAACTAGATGCAAGTTTGTGGTTTAGGTATATAGTATACCACAAAATAGTCATTGCTTAATTAAAAGAAGTTTAATGAATGTATTATGAATATTGTTGTGTCCATCATATGACTGTTATTGGTGACGGGTGCGGTGCAATTTATTGATCTCGTATTCTAAACATCCTGGCAACCTAATTAAACTCTTCCTACTAAGGTTTTGATTCAAGGAACCAATTTACCTTTATAAAAAGAAGGAATAGAAACAATTTACTTTATTCAAATACTTTTCTTGGTGGGTGGTCGTTTTCTTACCTGAATATATGCGACTTGATTTGGCTGCATGAGTGAAACATTTATTTACTTTATTCTCTACAATCTGAAACAAAATTTGATTTATATACTTTCATAGGTGGCAGAGCATTGCTCTTGTTTGTTTACTTTTGAAGAAATCAATCTATTTTTTTAATTAGACTAGTTTCTTATTTAGGAATTCACTCATAAAAGAAATAAATTCATTGGATATTATAGTTAGGAATTTGTAGTTTGTCGATGAAATAACTTAGCTTTGGCTTGTGTGGTTTCTGTTTGTTTCATTAGTGTCTTGGTAACTAATGAAAATACGACCCTTGTAGTATAGAGTGCCTTGCTCTGTTTAAAAATCAAAGCCTAAAAGGGCCTGTGCAACATTATTGTCTCTCCCTGGAGTGTAGAGAATTTCAAAATAAAAGCCTAAAAGCTTAGTAAGCCACTTTTGTTGTGTTGGTGTCTGGATTGTTTGAGACATAAGGCTACGTAGACTCTTTTGATCAGTGAAAATTCTGAAATGGTAGCCTAACAAAGTATTGGCAGAAAAGCTACAGAGGTGAAAATTGCGTAATAGTGAATGATGTTTCTATTTTTGTTTTTGGCAGAGTGCATGTAATATGAGGCAAGCAGGTATAGTGGAACATGTCTGAGTTAATTGAGAAGCAGTTAGCTTCAGAGTTGTCAAAGATGTCTTTAGAAAAAGCTTTCACTTTTGCTTGTGCTTTCAGTAATTGTCTTACTTATCTTACTATGACATGAATATGATCGATGGGTATAGCTGAAACTCACCATAGGTAATAATCCATGGCTACACTAACTCTGATTATTTGTTGGTAATTAATAGTGCTTTCTGAATTTCAGTTTTGGATTGACTTATTCGAGCTTATCTAGTGACATAAGCACTTGTTTGACCGTTTATGAGAACTTATGAAAATAGCTTATGACATGTTCACTAGCAGTTTTTATTTTCGGCTTATTATCATAAGCTCTCCAAGATAGCTTATGAAAAAAAACTTATAACTTTATTTTATCTTTTGTTATAGAAATAACTTATAGATAAGTGTATATCTATAAGCAGCTAATTAAGCTGTTTATCCAAACAGGGCCTACGCAGGGTAATGGTAATCTCTTAACAGAAATTACGTGTTCACAGGGTTCGTAAAGGAGGGAATATGGCACAAATTTCAAAATCTTGTGATGGTGTGTTTCAATCAGTTGTCCAGTTTGTTTTACATTTTTTTATTTTTGTTGCTTTAGGAGGTTGAGATTGTTAAATGACCATGAGAGTTGGAATCGGTCCATGAATAGAAGTCAGACACTACCAACACAACATCCTAAAGGAGCTTAATTCACATATGGATTCAACGAAGCCTAATTCGTTCATAGATGCAAGAGGATCATCTATTACTAGGAATGTTCGATTTTTTATTTTTTTTAATTTATTAAAAATCAGGGTGATATTTTAGCTTTGCATTTTCTGCAAATTTGGCTTGTTATGTTTAGCTATGTATGTACATGATTATTTAGTAATAAATTATTTTAATTAATGCAGTTATAAATTTTATTTTAGTAAAAAAAACAGCAAAAATAAAAAAAATTGATCGAGTTCTTCCAAATTGCTAGGATTTAGGTCCATATTAGTTAAAATATAGCTATAAATTTGTTGTAGTTTTGCTGCGATAAGTTTTAGTCACTTTGCTATGGATTTGTTGCAATTTTGCTATGAAAAGTCTTAGTTATGTTGCTATCGATTTGTTGCAAAATTGCTAAGATATGTCATAGTTATGTTGCTATGGAAAATACGTTTTCAATACTTATTTGCTATAGATTAACTAAATCTTTGCTAGGATTTTTAATTCTTTTTACTACGGATTTACTAAGAAATATTTCCTTAGAAAATTTGTCTCTCAATCCATGCTACGGCCGAATCAATAGGTATTCCTTAGTATATCTCTAGCTAAACTCGTTTGCTAGGAATTAGCTGCGAATTAGCTGTGAGAATGGGCGTAGCAGATCACATATTTTCTTGTAGTGAAATCGGAACTTTACTTCAGGTCGAAAGGAAATAGAAAAATCGGGACTTGTGAAATCGCAATCAAAATCGAAGGATTTTATTCAAGGACTTTTGTAGAATTGATATAAGAAATTGTAAAATCGCAATCAAAATCGATGGATTTTACCAAAAAAGAAAAATACTAAATATATGTTATAAATGATATATAGTCATAAATAACTTAGTTTGTAAGAAATCGTAAAATCTCAATCAAAATCGATGGATTTTGCTTATTTTGGGATTCTACTATGAATTTAGATAATGCAACACTTTTTACCGTGCCAAAAGCATTGGCATATGATAGACGAGGAACTAAGCCCAATGTCTTATTTTTAATAAGAGCGTCATAGTAATCTTTCATAGCCATTTTACAATTATGATTATTTCATGCATCAATGGAATTTGAGGGTAAGAGATATATAGACTTTTGAGTTGAGTTACGGAGATTAAAGAGTTGCAAGGCTTAACAATACCATGTTATGTGATGACGTGTCATCTTACACTATTTTCTACATATTTTTTGTTGTCATTTTAGTTAAGTTTTGATTAAAATTAGAGAAGTTTTAGAACAGTTGCCTATGGTTTTCGGGACATTTTGTAATACTTTCATTTTGAGTCATGTAAATCATGGAATTCTTAGGTGTTTTTGATGTAATTCAAAGCAAAATCATGTAAATCGGCAAAAAAAAAAAAGCATCTCATGAGGATTTGGGAAGACAATGGATGATGATTCAAATGGCTTCTAAAGACATTACAAAGAGAAGAAATTTTTTCAAAGTCCCAAGATAAGTTTAAAGGAAGAAAACACTTAAAAAGACCAAGTAAAAGGAAAAAAAAGCACACCAGAGGACAACACTAGCGCGCCCCAAGTGTGCTGCCACCCTCCCCGGGTGTGAGAACCAGTGCTGGAAAAGCATTGGCACATGAGGCACAATGATGAACCAAATTGGCAAGTGCACTAAATCGCAGCAAGTAGTAAGCTGGTTTGAATTGCAGGGTTTATTTGCTCTGCCCAATGCGAGATTAGATTTTTTTAATTCAGATGATGAACGACAATTAGAGTTTCCTTGAATCCCCCCTTCGTGTTTGAATGGAATTTATCACTTGAGAAATTAAACAATTTCGTGATAATTGATTTAATGTGTCATGACGGTATTACTCGTTCTAAGTTCTTAAGTTAACTTGTGTAGGACCAACAGGAGTCGTGTACTATGCTATCAAAGGAAAAGCAATACCGAGACAACATAAATGTAACCTCTAAGAGATTAAGTCATTAAAAAGGCCAATGAACTTGAAGATTTCGGGTTGTCAGTGCCGACTTTTATCCTATAAATTAATCTACAAGGTTACTCTCGTAGTTAACCAATTGCAAAAGCATTAAAAACGGGCAGCAATCTAATTTAAATCTCAACTTAAATAAAAGAAATAAACTGAATGAAAACTTTATTAATAAATGTCAACAAATAAGAAGGGGGTTCATTATGGAACCCTAATCAAGAGGTTTAGTTGCTCATGACAACATACATCATAACAAAACAATAGAAAAACATATCCTAGGAAGAATAAAAGGAAGAGAATTTATGCCTTGAATCTCTGATGCTTGACCCTTGCTTTGAACCTCCAATGTTTCTAAAAATATAAAATAGTGTGCAAAGGTCTCTATCTATAACATTAAGTTACTTATGTATTAAGAGAAGAAAATTGGGCTTTATCCGCCGATCCAGCTTGGAAAATAAGCAAAAAATGGAATTTTACCCGGTACCAGGCGCAGGGTGCATGGCTTCTAGGCGCAGGGCTCCTGGGGCAGCAAGGAATGCTCATTCCAGGCGCAGGGCTCATAGGTACATGCGCATGGCACCTGAGGCAGCCTCTCTTCTTCAATTTCTTACGTTTAATTCCCGTTTTCGATCGTTCTTTAGTCTAAAAACTCCTAGGAACTTGAAATGAATTTTTTTCACTTTGTATTGTCTTTAACAACCTTCTAAGAACCCTTGATCTTCAATTCTTCATCCTTGATCATTCACATGATGTCTTGATTTGATTATTTACATGATTCCTCACTACAAAACACTCAAAACACTTATGGAGTTGCATTATCTAGGATAAAACGGAATTACAACAACTCGAGTGAAAACAATACAATATGTTCCTAAACCATTGACAACTCCTCTATCTCTCATCTTATTTGTCTTCAAATGCAAATAAAATGTACTAAAAACATAGCCAAAATGTCATATGATGTTATGTCATCACAACCACAAACTTAAACCGTTGCTTGTCCTCAAGCAACACAATAGCAAGAATTTAGAATTCATATGAATATAAGAAAAATCAAACATATCTTTCCGGAGGCTTTGCTCTGATTTTCATTCCTCCCACTATCAAACTTGACTAGGTTACCGCCTCCATGCAAGCAGATCAAACATAGAGATGATACTCTTACTTCCAACCACATATAATTCAAAGATACACATATTAAAATTCCTGGTTTAAGTTTGGGGTTGTGATCAACCTTAGAGAGGATACTCTTACTTTCAACCACATCAATCCCTTCAGCTTCTTGGTTCTTCTTAATTCCTGTTTTCTCTCTTTTTGGTCTTTTGGGAACATGGATTTTTGCGGTGAATGAGAATTATTTTTATCAAACTGAAAGGGAATACAGGTTTTTAGGTGAGGGAGGAGAATTGTGGTAATAATAGTAACTACATAATTGTGTAGCTACAGGACTGGAATAAGAACATTTGTTTTTGTGAACGTGTAGTTTCAACCTATTTTGGCACTAGACAATGAGCTTGAAAACTAGTTTGTAGATACATGATGTACGAGTGAAATAGTTTTCTTTGTTGTGCCTATTATCATGAATCGGATGCATAATTTCATCTTAGATGAATTTTAAACATTAGAGAACAATTATAATGTATATTTATGCTTTTGAAAGTGACATGTGTTATATGTATATTTATGAGTTGGATCTATTGCCACCAGGTATAAGCCAAATCTCAGTCGTTAAATCTAACACATCAAATGGCTCATAATATTTCATATAATACAAAGTAAAGCAATTGATCGCATCATCATTCTCTTTTCTAGTTTTACATACCCTAATGCTTCAATGTGCGGCCTGCCTGTCTACTACTCAAACTTGCAAATTAGAAACGAACCTGATATTGACATCTTGGTGTAAGCATTTAATTGTTATGATATCATAAGTATTACATAATAAGGAAGAAGAAGATAACTTGCGCAACAAGTTACCTAGTCAGCTTAGGGTTTAGCTTCAATATTCTACAGCATGCATAGCTTTCTTATTGTATGCCCTCATATACATATAAATAAGTGTGTAACCAACTATTATGATCAATGAAAATCACTTTATTCATTCAATAGTTTTAGTTTCATGATATGGTATCAGTTTCTCTCTCCTTAGAGAGTTTGTTACGATCCATTTTCTGATTCCTAACCGTTTCCGCCATTGAAGCTTGAAACTCAAGCTTTCTCATTTCTTCTTTTCTTCTCTATTTTCACTCTGATTCGTCTCTGTTTTGCACGAATCTTCTTGTTCTTGTTCTCAATTTCTTCATTGAGATTTCTTTCTTCATTTTCTGTGCGTGATTCGTTGCAATTTTTCTCCATTTCTTTTCTGGTTTTTGCATTGATTCGCCATGGTTCGCAATCAACAAGCTAGTCAAGATACTGAATCTCCCTATTACGTTCATCCGAGTGAAGGACCTCACTCTGTGTTGATTTCTCCTAAATTTGACGGTTCCAATTATCTTGCATGGAGCCGGTCAATTCAACGTGCTCTTGGTGCTAAGAACAAACTTTCATTCATCAATGGAACTCTTCCTGTTCCAGATGATGATGATCTCAACAAAAACGCTTGGGAACGTTGTAATCATCTCGTTCAGTCATGGCTTATAGCCTCTGTTTCTGATTCCATTGCTCAAACGATTGTTTTCCATGACACTGCTTTTGAAGTTTGGCAAGATCTCAAGGAACGTTTTTCCAAAGTTGATCGTATTCGAATTGCCAATCTTCGTTCCTCCATTAACAACCTTAGACAAGGATCAAGATCTGTTTTGGAATACTTCACTGAATTGAAAGCTTTATGGGAAGAGTTGCATTCTCATCGTCCTTTTCTCAGTTGCACTTGCCCTGTTCAATGTAGTTGTACTGCAATGCGTACTAACAAGAATTACAGAGTGGAGGATCAGATCATTCAGTTCCTCACTGGACTCAATGATCAGTTTTCAGTTGTGAAAACTCAAGTTCTTTTACTTGATCCTTTACCATCTTTGAACAAGGTTTTCTCTTTAGTTATTCAAGAAGAGAGTAACAATGTGTTGATTCCTCCTCTTCCTTCTATTGAAGATGGTTCTGCTTTGGTTAATGCATCAGATGCAAGAAGACCTCAAGGTCGTGGTAGAGGCTCTTTCAATAAGCCTTCTTCCAGATATTGCACTTTCTGCAATAGATACAATCACACAATTGAGTTTTGTTACCAAAAACATGGTTTCCCTAACAAAAATCAAGCTCCTGCTCAATCTCAGGCAAATGCTGCTTCAGCAGAGACTTCTGATGCTAATAATGTTTCTGGTGGTACTGGTTTGGCTCAGGATAAGATTGATCAACTTGTGTTATTGCTTCAACAAGCAAATTTGTTTACCTCAGCTCCCAATCCTTCTCCTGGCCCCACCACCAATCATATAAGTGCCTCTCCTCAAATTCATTCCAGTCACATTGCTTCTACTTCTTCTGCAGGTATATTCAATGTCAATTCCTGCTCTTTACCTAATACTTTTTTTTTTTTACTTGATTCAGGTGCTAATGAGCATATTTGCACCACATTGTCTCTTTTTGACTCCATTTACACCATTAAACCTGTTTATGTCACTTTACCTAATGGTTCCAATGTTACTCTTACCCAAGCTGGCACTATCATTTTCAGTCCTCAGTTTTATCTCACAAATGTCTTATATTCTCCCACTTTTACTTTAAATCTTATCTCTGTAGCTAAAGTGTGTCATGCTTTATCTTGTGTGTTTCATTTCTCTGCTAATCAATGCATTATACAGGACAAGAAATCCTTGAAGATGATTGGTTTGGCTAGTCAACATGATGGTCTCTACAAATTTCACAGTTCCAGTTTATCTTCTGTTCCCTCTATTTCTAGTACAATAAATGCACCTAGTGCATCTGTTTCTTCAATTTCTTGTAATTCAAGTCATTGTATTCCTGTTAAAGCCCTTTGGCATTTTAGATTGGGACATTTATCTCATCAAAGAATGGATAAAATGTCATCATTGTATCCCTCTATTACTAATGATAATAAAGCAACATGTGATATTTGTCACTTTGCAAAACAAAAGCATATTCCTTTTACTCCTAGTATGTCTCATGCTTCTTGCAATTTTGAACTATTACATCTTGATATATGGGGTCCTCTATCAGTTTCTTCCATACATGGTCATAAATATTTTTTAACAATTGTTGATGATCATAGTAGGTTTTTGTGGATCATTTTACTGAAATCCAAATCAGAAGTTTCTCATCATGTCAAGTCTTTTATAACCATGATCCAAAACCAATTTCATGTTACCCCTAAATTTGTGAGAACTGATAATGGTCCTGAATTCATGATTCATGATTTCTATGCTTCTCATGGCATCTTACACCAAAAGTCTTGTGTTGAAACTCCTCAGCAAAATGCTAGAGTTGAGAGAAAACATCAACATATTCTTAATGTTGGGAGGGCACTCCTTTTTCAATCCAAATTACCACCTTCATACTGGTCTTATGCTGTTCTTTATGTTGTTTTCCTCATTAATAGAATCACTACTCCTGTTCTTCAGCATCAATCTCCTTTTCAAGTTTTATACAATCAATTACCTGACATTTCATCTTTCAAAGTGTTTGGTTATTTATGTTTTGCTTCTTCTCTACATGCACATAGAACTAAACTTCAGTCTAGAGCCAGAAAATCCATCTTTCTAGGCTACACATCAGGTTATAAAGGTTTTACTTTGTTAGACATACACTCTAGGGAAGTGTTTGTGTCAAGACATGTCATTTTCCATGAACACATCCTTCCCTACCCTACCAATCCAGACTCTATCACTTCCCAATGGGAATATTTTTCTTCTACTCCTAGTAAACCTATTTCCACATTATCAGATGCTGTTACCATTCCTCCTCCCATTATTGATGACCCTCCTCCTTCTTTTCATGACACTTCTGATATCCCTTCACCTACCCCATCTGAGTCTGTTCCACTTAGAAAATCAACCAGAAATTTAACCACCCCCTCTTATCTTCAAGATTATGTATGTAATAATATTCATGCATCTTCTTATCATATCTCTAACTATGTTTCTCATCATAATCTGTCTGACCAACACTCTTCTTTCATTTTTTCCATACATTCCAATCCTGAACCTACATCTTTTACTGAGACAAACAAATTTGAGTGTTGGAGACAAGCTATGCAAGTTGAGCTTTCAGCTCTTGAGTCAACTGGTACTTGGAAGTTGGTTGATTTACCAGAGCATGTGAAACCTATTGGTTGCAGATGGATATATAGGGTTAAATATCATGCAGATGGGTCCATTGAAAGATATAAGGCAAGATTGGTAGCTAAGGGATATAACCAGATTGAAGGGCTTGACTTTTTTGATACATACTCACCAGTGGCTAAAATGACAACAGTTAGATTGGTTCTTGCTCTTGCCTCTATCCATTCTTGGCATCTGCATCAACTTGATGTCAACAATGCCTTTCTTCATGGTGAATTGCAAGAGGATGTTTACATGACATTGCCTCCTGGTGTTTCATCCTCTAAACCAAATCAAATATGCAAGCTACTTAAATCCCTTTATGGCCTCAAACAAGCAAGCAGAAAATGGTATGAGAAGTTGACTTCTGTCTTGCTTCAGGAACATTATATTCAGGCCACATCTGACCATTCTTTATTCATTAAACAAACTGCATCATCTTTTACTGTGTTGCTAGTATATGTTGATGATATCATACTAGCTGGAGACACTTTATCTGAATTTGATCATATCAAATCCATACTGCATGCTTCATTCAAAATCAAGGATTTAGGTCAACTTAAATATTTTCTTGGCCTTGAAGTTGCTCACTCTAAGCTTGGTATTTCATTGTGTCAAAGAAAATACTGCTTAGACCTTTTATCTGATTCTGGCTCCATTGGTTCCAAACCTGTTTCCACTCCATCAGATCCCTCCATCAAACTTCACAATGATGCTTCTCCTCCTTATGAAGATATTTCTTCCTACAGAAGATTGGTGGGCAGGCTTTTGTATCTCACTACTACAAGACCTGATATCACTTTTGTTACACAGCAACTGAGCCAATTTCTTTCTAAACCTACTCAGACTCATCATCAAGCTGCTCTCAGAGTTCTCAAGTATCTTAAGGGTTGTCCTGGCAAGGGTCTTCATTTTCCCAGAAGTTCTTCTTTACACTTGCAAGGCTTCTCTGATGCTGACTGGGCAGGTTGTATTGACTCTAGAAGATCCATTAGTGGACAATGCTTCTTCCTTGGCAATTCATTGATTTCCTGGAGAACAAAGAAGCAATTGACTGTATCTAGATCTTCTTCTGAGGCTGAGTATAGGGCATTGGCTTCAGCCACTTGTGAACTTCAGTGGCTCCTCTATTTGCTCAGAGATTTACATGTTCAATGTTCCAAGCTTCCTGTGTTGTTTTGTGATAACCAGAGTGCTTTACACATAGCAGCAAATCCAGTTTTCCATGAGAGAACTAAACATTTGGACATTGATTGCCACATAGTCAGGGAAAAACTTCATGCAGGCATTCTGAAGCTTCTTCCTGTCTCTTCCCAGGATCAGTTGGCTGATTTCTTTACTAAACCTCTCCTTCCTCAACCTTTTGCTACATTACTATCCAAGCTGGGTTTGATTGACATTTATCAACCTCCAGCTTGTGGGGGGCTATTACATAATAAGGAAGAAGAAGATAACTTGCGCAGCAAGTTACCTAGTCAGCTTAGGGTTTAGCTTCAATATTCTACAGCATGCATAGCTTTCTTATTGTATGCCCTCATATACATATAAATAAGTGTGTAACCAACTATTATGATCAATGAAAATCACTTTATTCATTCAATAGTTTTAGTTTCATGATAATAAGAATGAAATGCTTAAGTACTTGAAAAAAAAAACAAGATTAATTTCTATGTGCAGGTGGTGTAAATTTTTTTACAAGTGCATCCAATCAAATTACATTATAGTGCCGTTTTAATAGGTTAGTTCTTAAAATATCTAAAATAAATACCTAAATGACAAGATTTTATAGGATGTATGAGTAAAAAAGTTTTACATTGTCAATGCATATAAATTAAATATAAAAAAACTTTATTTCAAATACTATTCGCTGAGGCAAATGTTAGAAGAACGTTAGAACGAAAAGAGTGTTCTTCCAAGCATAATTAAAATATTGAACATATTTTCATCTAAAGACAATACATAATTTAAAGGCAAATCAAACATAATTAAAATATTTAAAAAGAAATCACAAAAATCAATGAAACTAGTGCATTTATTCAGAGAATTGACTTTAAGTTTTCTTCTTAAGTTCTCCACCTTAATAAAACTCATAAGTTGGAAATGCGAAAAGAGAACAAAACTCTTTAAAATTCACAACTCCACCCCTTGACAAGCATGCCCTTATTAGCTTCTTGATTTCCAATAGAGATTTTTGTTATTTCTAATCTGAACCAAAGAGTGTGCTTCCAAGCATTGCATCCTAGGATTTATTGTTGTTTTTATTGTCCACCTGCCAAAATAGAAATAGAACATAATTCAATTAAGTGGTTCTCAATTTTGAATTGTAAACTAAATGGAAAACATAATTAGTACCACCGTATTACACTTGATTGCTGATATAAATGTTGCAAAAGGTGCAATAACTATAATTCAGTTAAAATATTGTTTGACCTGGTTGTGCCATTGAACTTTGATCTTGTGGTGATGATGGCATAATTAACTTCTGTCTAATTTCATTAGTAAGCTGCTGATGTGAAAGACTTCCACGCATTTGCGAAATAGGAAGCCAATTCTGATCTGGTTCGGTCCTAGGAACTTCTTGTACCGGTTGTCCATTTGTTGCAGCTCCAGGTGCACTGGCAGCTGGTGAACCCTCTTGCTGGATGTGATTAAACATTTGTTGCCGGTATGAATTGCTAAATTCGTTCAGTATTCCAGATCTGTATGAATAATGCAATTGACTTGGGGCTCGATTATGAGTTATGGCTGACATATTAGTTACTGATGGCATTCGGTTATGTGTTGCTACTGAGATCTGAGGCGGCATATTCAGCGGGGATCGAGAGAAAAGTTGTCTTTCTGTGTCATTCATTATGGCAGAAACAGGGTTGGGCAAAGAAACATGAGTATCAAAGTAGCTTTGTTGACCTGAAAGGCTTCCACGCATTCGCGAAGTTGGAGGCCTCAATTCGTTGGTCCTAGAAACTGGTGATGAAGCCATAACCCTTGCTTGTTGGCTATTTGGTGCAGCTCCATGTGCATTGGCTTGTGAACCACGTTGCTGCAGGTGTGAGTTGCTTAATTCATTTAGCATACCTGATATGTATGGATATTGGAATTGGCTTGGTGCTCGGTTCTGAGATGTGGCTGACATATTAATTATTGTTGGAACTCGGTTATGTGTTGCTGCTAGAACGGGAAAGTCAACAGCAGCTGCCTGAAAAGGATTTCGATCCGCAGTTTCCGTAGTGTCCATTATTATGTCCAAATCATTATCTTTGTTGATGAGGTCCGCCACATTAGGAATGGTATCAAGAGAGCAACCAGATTCTTGTAGTTCCTTTTCACAATTATGGACTTTATTATTAGGCTGAACATATTCTGGCAGTGGATGTTGATCCGACAATGATGCAACAACATAATTCATATAGGCAACGAGTATAATATAATGACCATCGAACTGACCCACGGCTTGAAGGAGATTTAACCCAAATTTAAGCATACTATTCACACAAGTGGGCATTTGTGGTCCATCATCCATTTGAAGCATAGTCCTTTTGTCAATTGCTTTTCCATTTAGGAGAAAATCTACTTGTTGAGGGCTGATGAGGCATGCAGGTGTGGAAATGTCATCGGTTCGTGCCACCAATAAACAAATTGTTTTATCATATGATTGAACAATATTATTCTTGGGGATAAGAAAGTCAACAACAGAAGCTCCATGTCCAGGTCTGGCTTCAACTGAGGCTATTATTCGACCCAAATTCATATTGGGAAAAAACCTTCCCATTATAGGTAAAACTACTGAAGAATGGCAAGAAGAATTGGGTTCATAGGAACTTAAATTTCCCAGAGTGTTGTATATCTTTCCTATCTTGTGAGCAACAGTTAAAAGTTCTTCTGATTCATTCTTTTGGAACCATCCAAATTCACAAGCATACTTCACAGATATCAACAAAACCATCATCGCCCCTGGTAATGATAATTGCTCATCATCACTCTTTCTTTTTAAGTTCATCTTTCTAATCAACATAGGCAATCGTTCGATACCTTTTGGCGGATGAGTTTCACCATTGGCAAGTGCATCATCGATCCCTCGATACAAGGAGATGCATAGGCTATTTAATTCCACATAGTTACTTTTGCTGTCGGGTTGTGATATGAGGCGAGCCGAATGTTCCATAGCATTGTCGATGATATTCATCGCATCCGAAGTCTTGGTTTCCATAGTGGTTTTTGGCACTGACAAAAGACAGAGAAAACTGATCTGTGCCTAAATGACTCCTACAGATAGTAAACAAACACAAATAAAAGAAAATGTATAAATGAATGAGAGAGTGGTATTTTACTAAAATATGGTGTAATTACTATCTGGTGACAATTTTGTTTATAAATGAGTCACTCATTGTGGTACGGAGAGAGTAATAATATAATATGATATTGTACAGAATTCATAAACTTGCTGATTATGGCCGAAGAAAGTAAATTTTAGATTCTAACATTGAATGCAATGATATTCATGATTAAATGTAGATGTTCATACTATTTGAGGAATCAATAGTATGACAATGAATGCAATGATATTCGTGATTAAATGTAATGATATTCGTACAATATCATCATTCTCTTTACTATTTGAATGCAATGATATTCGTACAATTTCATATTAAATTCATCCTTTATTAAAAAAAATTAATTTTTTTTTAAAAGAGAAAAATAAGGCAAAGGGTGACAAAAAGGAATGCAAAAAAGAAAAATCAAAATTCCAAAGGATACACATGACTTAAAATAAAGGTGGGGATGAAAAATATTTGAGGAACTAAAACTTTATGAAATTTTTAAGAGGGACTTAAAAATTGAAATTTGAAGATTTTAAACGGACAAAAAACTTATTTAACCTTTGTTTATGCAATGCCAATACATAAAAAAGAAGTCTAAGAACCAGAACAAGAATTCAAATTCAAAACCCAGGTTTGATAACTAACTCTAGACATTTTCCGAGGAGCAAACAACCATAACACAAAGAATATAAAAAATTTATTCAACTTTAAGCCACTTGAAGTAAACAACAAAGAGTTTTAAGTCCAAACCTTAGCAAAAGTTTCTTGCTCGAACCTTTTAAAGAGAATGCTAATTTATGAAGTACGAACACAAACACGGATATCAGACACAAACACTAACAAGGACACGCCGAGGCGTTGGAGCTCAATCTGGAAACCAAAGATCCCTCCAAAGATTAAAAAAACTTTGTTTGGCGAGTGTGTAGGGGTTGCTTTCAAACCTGAGAACACCTTAGTAGTTGAGGAGTACATTGTCCAATAAATTGCACTCTTTATGGGAATAATTATGAAGACAGTATTCATATGTTGTTCGAGTGAATTTGGTAGACAAATGTTACGTAATAGTTTTCAGAATTCTCATGTTGATTTCAATAGGAGACACGCTAATGAGATCGCTCACGAGTTGGCACAAGTAGCCATAGATAATGCTAGCCCCCACATTTACGCTGATCTACTATCGTGTATTTGACACATTTAAGCTAATGAAATGCAATGAATTGCTTCTTTAAAAAAACGCTTATAACACTTTGGCTTATAACACTAGTAAATAAATAGATACAACAAAAACCTAATCATATGGGTCTGTTAGGATTGACTTATTTGAACTTATCTACTGACATAAGTTTTGTGAAACTGTTTAGGAAAACGTATGAAAACAGTTTATACAATTTTCAAAAGGTTTTTTCAGCTTACTTGTATAAGTTCTCTGATATATATATATAACTTATGAAATCAACTTATACTCTGATTAAAAAAAAAAACAACTTATAACATATACAAAAACAATTTAAGGTTATTTTATAATTTGCTTTAGAAATAACTTATACAAGGTTATACATGAATGGTTATAAACTGCAAATAAGTTGTGCATCCAAACATTCCCTTATTACATATGCCGGTTGGAAACTTCAAAATGGTACTAGAAGCAAGATTTATCAATCAAATAACTAGTACAAACACATTATTATAGCTGTTTTTAATATAAACTTTAAAACACATTCCAGAAGCCAAAAAAATCAAACAGCAAAATGGATACATGATGGAAGGTGTTTTGTAGTTCGATTTTTTGTTTGGTTCAACCCCATTTTGTATTTCCACATAAACAAGTGAGTGACATTTACTTTGACAGATTCCCAATTTATCCCCCTAAACATACTTTGCATAGTAGTATATTTTGATAGATTTGAGCACCTTGAAGCCGGATTGGGATATTATTTTTAATTTTGCTAAAGTGATGGATGATAGTGGACTGAACCTAATATTAGGCTTAAGTTTCCCCATCCCAAAGATTAGGAATGAACACAACTGGCCCATTGTTGACACGAATCTGTTTGATTTGATCAATCTTTTCATGATCATCTTTTGCAAGTGACCAATCAAATATTTCCAAGTTTTGCTTCATTCTCTGCTTGTTGTAGCTCTTCACAGCCATAGTCACCCCTTGCTCATACAACCATCTAAGACATACCTTTAACATCACAAAGGATTATATTAACTTCATCAAACAGTTGAATAATAGAAACCCTAGCTAATAAACTTGAATAAAATAATTATTGCAAGTTTGCAACAATGATGATGTTAAGAATATCAACATATAAATATTAACTTATTATTTTCTTGTGCATGAAATACTCAATTGGAGATTTAAGATGAAAAGTTGAATTCAACTAACTGATAGAAACTCAAAATGGTAACCTGAGCAATATTTTTGCCATGTTCCTCTGCAATTTGCTTGAGTATTTCACTGTCCATAACTTCATTACTACCCCAACTGGCCCCTTTCGCTCCTAAAGGAGAGAAAGCAGTTATGATTATACCCTTTGCTTCACAGTATTCTTTTAGCTTCTTCTGATGCCAAACTGGATTCATCTCCACCTATATTTGGTGGCATTAATATCAAGTGATGAAGTATGAGAAATGGAGATATATGCTTTTACACCGACGTCCAATTAGAATTCAGCATTTTTGCAGTTATCTTTAAATTACAATTACAAAGTGATATTACATGGAAATATCGCAACTTCTCAATTGCTGCCCCTGTAAAACTATTTTAGACCGACATTAAACTACAAGACTAGTGAAAGAGAAAGGTAGAAAGTGACATAGATGAGCTTATTGGCTTACTTGATTGACCGAAGGAGGAATGATAGCAAATGAGAGTAGATCTTCAAGTTTCTTGCGAGTGAAGTTACTGACTCCTATAGATTTTGCAAGGCCTAATTTCTGGCATTCTTCCATTGCTGTCCACACTCCTTTCAGATCAAATGTGGTTATTAATTCTTCAGCATACGGCAATTCCCAATTTCCCGGCTTCACACTGATTGGCCAGTGGATCAAATAAAGGTCCAAATATTCTAATTTCATGGTCCTGCAATATGGCATCAATTTCAGACCTTATGCTCCATGTTGTTTTGATGCTATTTAGTTAATATTGATGACAATGTTTCAAACTAAAAATTGAAAGCAATCATTGAAGATGATCACTGCAATCATTATTTGTTTGTTGGTTCTCTGGTAGGTCTATGCATAGAGCATCTCATGTATTAATTTACAATATTTAATCAATCAATATGAATTCTAAAGATTTTCTCCTCTATCAAGCTCTTAAACATAACTTTCCTATGAGATGCATCTCCCTCTCTTTGATCTGTGATTTATATATAACAATTTATGCTTTCAAGTAGCGCGTCAAGATAAATAAAAATCATCCATGATATGAAGGCTAGATACTCCAAACTTGGAGACGTATCCGTATCATATACTGATACTCCGTGGATACTTGTAGCTACTTATAAGATACTTCAATACTTCGCGGATAGCAGATACTTGCAAAATACACACGAAGTATCGGAATTAATTTTTTTAATTTTAAAAAATTATTTTTTATCAGATATTTATAGGATACACCACATATACACAATGATACTTATAAGATACTTTCCATATACGTATCCTAAAAAAGATTACGGGTAAAAAGTATATGATTCATTTTAAGATATCAATCAGTTGAACTCTCTCGTTGAACCATACTTAAAAGTTATGTTTTTTGTGGATGAAGCTAATGAAAGAGATGAGACTCAAATTGTCAACTTTAAATAAAAATTGTAGAGTTCTTTTGACGATGTTTTTGTTGATGTCCAAACTGAAGAATGAAGTGTATTATTTCCTATGGTAACTATACATTTTCTATTTTATTTTGATCACAACTATTATTTTTTGAAGTGGTAACTATACATTTTCTATTTTATTTTGATCACAACTATTATTTTTTGAAATTGTGATCTTTGTATCTGGGTTTCATAGATTGATGTGTAAGTTTAACCTTATAACTACCCTTATAATTCTCTAAAAAAAAAAAACTACCCTTATAACTAATGTCACCCAAGTGCTACCCTATAACTTTAAAGGATGGAGTTCAAAACTCATAGAAACAAGGCAAATGTTAACTTGTGCCCTCAAGGGCACATGTTAAGGAACTTATTAAAGAAATATACGCATAAAAAGTTGTGCATTCAACTTCTTAAAAGTTAATATATTATGTTTTCCAATGCAAAGTTACCATTTTTAGGTTGCTTAACATGTGTCTTAGGGCACAAGTTAACATGACCCTAGAAACAATCGTAAAATAGTTATTACTGCCACTTTGAATAATGATAATTCTCGTTCCTCAATTTTAATTTAAAATAAAACTAAAAATGAAAACCATATTTTTGGAGACAAAAGAATTTAAAGAACTATTTTTTATATTAATCAAAGAAGAAAAATTATTTGTATGATTTTTGGATTAGAATGGTAAATAAATTACAGACCAACTTTATGATGCAAATTTGAAGTACAAAAAAAAAATCTCAGCAAGTTAATAGTTCTAAATTGAAAGAGGTAAGACTTTTGCTTACTGGAGTGATTTCTGAAGAGCAGGAAGAACAAGATGAGGAAAATTGTTAGTGACCCAAAGTTTGGAGGTGATAAAGAGTTCATCTCTTGATCCAATTAGACCAAGTTGAAGAGCTTCTTCTATAGCTTCTCCTAAAGCCTCTTCTGAGCCATATATTGATGCAGTGTCAAAGTGTCTGTAACCTGATTTGATCGCTTCAATTACTGCTACTTTTGTGATTTCTCCATCGTTGTTTGTTACAGCTGCCGTACCAAATGCTATCACTGGCATGTTACATTGGTTGGATGAAGATTTCAGCACAACTTGAGGGATTTTTGAAGCAGACATGATGATGATGCTGAAGATAGTATCACACTACTCTGTTTGATTTACTTTGCATCTCACTCTCTTTATATAAAAGCAAGAAAATGATGGGACATGGAGGCAAAGAGAGTCACAAACACAATAATATGCCAGGTCGCCACCAACACGAATAAAGTCTATCCACATTACACATATGCTAGTAGATATTTGTTGGCCCTTGTGAGCTTAACTCAGTTGGTATAGAAAATGCATAATATATACAAGGTTCGGGTTTCAAAACTCAGCCACTGCCAAAAAAGTAGATATTTGTTGAGGAAAAAAAAGCATTTTTTTTTAAATAGTCCACTGGTTAGAAATTTACTTTTAATGTTAAGATATCATCAACATATATTTGAACAATTAAAATTTCATTCTTTAACGTCTTTCTATTATTTTTGGTCAATTTTTTAATGTCTTTTCTAAAGAGAGTTGTATCAACTTGTCTTCTTTTAAAATCATTTAAAAAAAAAAAAAATCAACTTGAGACTATATAGAGACTTTTTTTGGTTTATACACACACTATGAGTGTTTTAAATCTTCAAACTCAAGTGGTACACATATTTTTTCAGAAATAACACCATTTAAAAATGCACTTTTAACATACATTTGATATAAGGTGATACCATAGTTTACAACATATGATAGTCCTCGTGAGCTTAACTCAGTTGTTAGGGACAAATGCATAATATATGCAAGGTCCATGGTTCAAATCCCGGGCACCATAAAAAAACATATGATAGCAATAATTCTCTTTAAAAAAAACATATGATAGTAATAATATGATTGCTTCTAATCTAGCTACAAGAGCAAAATTTTCAGTGAGTTCAACATCGAGAACTAAGGTTTAGAACTGTTTTGGTCATGCCTTGAGAGTTCTCTCAAGAGAGGTATTTATAGCCCTTTGTGGGCTTGTTTTTCTGTGACTTAAAGTCCAAGTAATTTGGGCTTTAATTCATTTTAAAGTGCTCTAAATGCCTCCAGAAGCATGTGGAGGCGGCGCCCCTGTAGGAAACACGCCTAGGCTTTATAAGTCCTTCTGGAGGGCGCCTAAGCCCTTTTTGGAGGGCATTTGAGCCCTTAGGAATAGATTGACGATCCACAATCCCCCACGCACGAGTATTGGGACAAATTGAAAAGTGATGAATCTGTAAGGTCAATTGTTCGTATAAGTTTTGTATAATGTTCTAGAAGGTGGCGCCCATGTAATGGACGCACCTAGGCTTCAAGACTCCTTCTGGAGGGAGCCTAAGCCTTTCTGGAGGCCATTCGTGCCCTTAGGGATAGATGGACAATCCACAACCTCCCAAGCACGAGTCTTGAGACAAGGCGTAGTGATGAATCTGTCTTTGGGGCGAAGGCGTTTTTGTCTCTCTACTGGCGAGCTCATTCTCCTCAGAGAATCTATGGGCGAGGTCTTTCTAACTTGGCCTGATTCGACGGTTCAGATTTGATGACCTTTCATTTGCAATAACGTGTCCGAATCGTGGCGTCTTGTGCCACATGGCGCCAATCGTGGGCAAAGGCTAGCGGGATTCCCGAGGAGACATTAATGCTAGGTTATAAAGGGTTTTTTCTTTTCTGCTCCCATTTTCGAAGCTTTCCATTTCATCCAGGTACTCCTTCGTTCCTCTATCCTTCCTTTGTTTTTCGATTTCTCCATCCTTTTCGTAGCCATGGTTCTAAATAGGGAATGTGATGAGATGGGTAGGGATATAGCTCCAGTTACTTTTGAGGAAGAATCTAGGTTATGGAGGGATAGTATGCGACATGCAAAGAGACCCAATGGGTCAATTAACTGGGTTGTTTTCGAACATGGGTACTTTGGTCACTCGTTGTTAGGTGGGTCGTCGAGTAGTAGTGATAGTGAGAGTGAAGATTCCGATAGTAGTGATAGTGACTGTGTTTTCCTTTATTCTACTTCAGGACCACTCCATAAGAGGGAAATTTGCCTTTACTCTCCCAGTACCGGTCCTTAGAAGGGAGATTTTATATCTTATGTCATCAAGTGAATTAGAGATGAAAACGTTTTCTGAGGAAGTTCTTCGGCCAATATCTATTTATATTGACGAGAAGCATATCAATTTTTCTGGAGTAAGTTACCTATCTCGTCCACTGGTCATGAGGAGGACGTAGTCATGACTCCCTACATTCCCAGAGAGAAGGTGTGCATTCAACGCCCGAAGGGGGTAAAAGACGAGATGTTTCACATGTATTTCGTGGATTTAAAGGAGTTGGGCGTGAGGATTCCATTAACCCCTTCAAACTTCAAGAAGGATTTGAGGGAGACATTTGTTAGGGTGCAGGGGGTAAAGGGGCGTGTTGAAGCTACTGTGAAGGTCGATGGAGAGTTGAGGTTCCCTTTATGTTGGTTGAGTGCTCCAGTTGTTGTCATGGGTTTTGACTTTGATAATGACGCCTTACGAGCAAGGCATGGTAGGCTTCTTGGAGAGGATGTTGCTTATGGATATCCATGAGCTTCTAAATAAAGAGGGAGATCCTAAGAGCCTTGAGTTGTATTGCGTGAGTAATTATTTTTATTTTTGTTTTGTTATCTTTCTATTTGTTTGTTTATTGATCGCCTGCTTTGTTGTTGTTTTGTTTTGGCAGTGCCAATGATTCCCATGTCTGGGGCGGAACAGAAGAAATATTTGGTCGAGCTGAAGGCCAGCTGCGGAAGGGTATGCGACCAGGGACCCTTATGGAATTCTTCTTAGAAAAAAAAACAAGTGGAAGAATAATAATTCAAAGGAGGAAGCGTCTGGCGAGAACATGGATGTTGATACTGGCGGGGAGAAGAAGCAGAAGGACTTGCCTCAAAAGAAAAGGACTAAGAGTGGGAAGGCGGAAATCAATGCCCAGGTGATCAATGAAAAGGTGGCGGGGTCTTTCTGGCATCATGTCTTTGCTTACCACAAGTATATGGAGGAGAACGTGCCTTTCTCCAATGTTGATGTCGAGGCGAGGTCGGAATGGTAAGTTTGCGGAGCTGGTTCAGGATGCAGGAATGTGCGCGCTCCGATCTCTCTTGCTAATTCATTCCATGGAAGGGAGTATGAGGCTTTGGAGGATAAGTACAAAGATTATGCGCAAGATGAGGAGAAATATAAGCATAAGGCGAGTGCGTCTGAGAAAAGGTTAAAAGATGTCCTCAGAGGGAAGGAGAAAGATGATCAGAAGGTTCACGATTTGATTGAAGAGAAGGAGGTATAAGAAGCTGATGTGGAGAAATACATTCCACATTCTTTCATCCTGATATATTTGAGAGATAAAATAGAAAAAAATTTAGAGTTATCAAATTGACTAACCAAAGTATATATGAGAGGAGGTATTCTTCCATGATCACAATACCAAATCAATAATGTTTGGACACACATAAAAAGATTCTCCTCAAAATATTCAATCATCTTTTTTATCAATTTCATCCTTATCATTAAAAAAATACTTCTTTACGTGTATGTGTGTGACAAACATTTTTTCTTTAGTCTTGTGACTATATTAGAATTTCTCATATGAGAGACCAAATAAAAAAAATTAGAATTACGAGATCCAATAAAAACCCTTTTTTCTTTCTTGTACCTTCCTCTCCTCTGCCGCCACTCTCTCTTCTTTTTCATTTCTAAGCATTCATTCAAATGTGTAACTCAAAAAGTAACAAAAAATCATCCTTTAAATTCTCTCTCTCTCTCTCTCTCTCTTAGATATTTTTAACGTTTCAACAGTAATAAAGACACAAAGTTGAACCTGTCACATCAAACAAAAGACAAAACAAACTTTGTTCTTTTCTGCACAAAATAACTTGCTGCTGCTACTATAAGGTAAATCCAACATAATAAAGACACAAAGTTGAACCTGTCACATCAAACAAAAGACAAAACAAACTTTGTTCTTTTCTGCACAAAATAACTTGCTGCTGCTACTATAAGGTAAATCCAACATACTTTGTCATCCATATGTCTCACCTATTTCAGGCATTGCAATCTCGGTTGTCCTTTCTTTTATGCATTATTCATTCTATGTTTTATTTACAATGTGGGATCAGAAAACTATTGAATAAAAACCTTCTTCTGGTTGATGAACTATATATAAATCTCATTGGCTTTTAATTCTTAAATATTGAAGTTTTCTTATATTGATTGATATTTCATAATATTAACATTTGTATATACTTTTGGTTAGGATTGGATTCAGGAGAATATTTCTCATATGGTAAATATCTCTTTACTTTTGGAGGATTAGAATGATTAAAAAAAATAAAAAATAGGAATGTGGTTAGTTTATGATATTGGATCAAATTGGTTTTGATTTGATTTATTTATGAAACTCTTTGTGATCGATCAATAGGGAGAAGCACCAATACTCATTTCTCAGCATCAAGACCTGCAGAATGGAAGTAGTAATGGTTCGGATTTAAAAAACGGAACTTTGGAAACATAGACGACTGTTGGCAATAAAACGGTATCAATCATACATTAGTCGATAAACACTAACATTCAATATGTTACTACTTCTTGATTACATTTGTATCTAAAACTAAAGACGGACCGTCATTTATTCAACAGTATGACATTGGTGGAGCTGATGAGGAAACTTATGTCTATTAAAGTTCGAATTTTCGACAACTGTCTTGGTGAATGGTCAGTTGAAGGTTTTTTTTACTTGATTTACTTTTTTAACTCTTAGGATTTGTTGCTGATATCCATTTTATAGTTTGTAGGGTTAGTCCAACTGTGCTAGGCACCAAACCCTTGTCATTTGAAGGCCATTCGGCAGTGTTATTAAAAGACAGAGTTGTGATTCTTAAGAAGAATCCTAAGCCAGATGATCATACATGGTTTCTCGAAGTTAGTTCTTCCAAACCTAAGTCCTTTTTCTAATCCCAAAGAAATAACTATTAATGCATAGAATCTCCGAAGTACTATTGTTAAATTACTAGTTATAGTGTCATTATAGCATTATAGCAAAACGGAGTCATTGTTCCTCAATGCGGCATTTTGTACAAAATGTTATGAAATAGCATCTACAGCGGCGCTATATAACAGAATTTGAACCTTTGGTGTAAATTGCAGATCGCGGAAAATAGCAGTTTGTTCAAATTCTGCGATGCAACAGTGCTATAGCGTCGCTATAGCCGCTGTTTCACAATGATTTTTACTAAATAGTGTATTGCAGAACAATATCGATTTGTGCAAATTCCGCTATGCATTAGCGCTAGTGCTGCTATACCTACTTAACAACACTGATTTGAACAGACTTCAATTTTGGGAGATCTGCGATTGCCAATATTGCACCCGAAGCAATAGTAGACCCGTTGTTAAATGGCCTAATAGGTGTTAATTTTTCATTTTTCATGCTGTTGGCAGGTAGACACTCAATATGTCCGGCACCAGCAAAAGATTTTGGGGACTGAGGCTGTTGCATGGAGTAAGGGTGTGATAGGCAATGTTGAGAAACCTGTTGTTATTAGTGGTCCTTCTGGAGTAGGTAAAGGAACATTGATATCAATGCTCACGAAAGAATTTCCATCCATGTTTGGTTTCTCGGTGAGTCACACAATCCGTGCTGCAAGAGCTATGGAGAAAGATGGAGTCCATTATCATTTTACTGAGAAGTGTATTATGGAGAAAGAGATCAAAGATGGAAAGTTTCTTGAGTTTGCTTCTGTGCATGGTAACCTATATGGAACCAGTGTTGAGGCCGTTGAAATGGTATCAGATGTAGGGAAAGTAAGTTCCGTATACTTGCAGGTCTTGATGATATTTAGAATCTTTATCATTAAGAACCGTACTTTTACTTCCTAAAAAAAAGAACCATACTTTTACTGCTTTATTCAGTTTTAAAATAATGATTAGGTTTAGTCAAAGCAGTGCTACCGAATGTGGATGGCAGAAAGCCAAAAATCAACCATTTTGAGCCTTCATATTAACGATAAAACACCATAGTGCCGCCATCCTTCACCATTTTCCATGGTGATTGTCAAAAAAGTCCGCGACCACAGTCGACTATTGCACCTCCACTACCTATATTTGACAACACTTAGTAAAAGTACTCGGTAATGTGTTGACTTTTACAAACACTTGTATGATCTAAAACATAATTTCCCCATAATACATCATTGCTGATGGTGATTCAATTGCTGCTGAATACACAATACATCATTGATAGAAACTTAGCAGAATATTATGCAGAATTGCCTCTGGTCCTCTTGCCTCTAAAATGTTCACATATATTATTGAATTGAACGCATTTTTAATCTGTTTGAATCAGTCACATGTTTTTATTCCTTAGCTGCACAATATGTGATTAGGATTAGATTGAGTAATCATATCAATATTTATTGTATTTATTGCAATCCTATTATAAATATAAATAACCTAGTCTGATCTGATTTCGACGCACAAAAAGCCCAAATTCGATGTTATCTAATATAACACTCTTTTGACTTGTTTTTTCTACACAATTCCAATCATAAAGTTAAGTGCATTTATTGGATCTTTTAAAAATTTATTTATTCTACTCGAGTAAAATTAAACTTTCAAAATACATCAAATATATTGTGGTAATCTTTTTCTCATCTAAGATATTGAAATCTTTTTAATTTGTGAATCTTGTTCAGAGGTGTATTCTTGATATTGATGTTCAAGGGGCAAGATCTGTGAGGACTAGTTCTCTTGAAGCCGTATTTATCTTATATGCCCCCCATCAATGGAAGAGCTTGAAGAGCGTCTTCGTGAAAGGTGAGTAATAATAGCTTATATTCATGTCTTTTAACGCTCGAATGACGCTAAAAAGAAAAGTTTTGAACAGAGGGACAGAAACAGAAGAACATGTCCTAAAATGATTACGAAATGCTAAGGCTGAGATTGAGCAAGGCAAGTCATCAGGCATATTTGATTCCATCTTATACAATGACAAACTTGAGGAGTGCTATCAGAGTCTAAAGGTAACTCTCATTACTTATAAACTTCCTTACATAAACTTGCTTTCTTTAAACGGTTAAACATGCTGATGTAAAATTTTCACTGGTACAGAAATTATTGGAACTTGATGGTTATGTCACTCCTCCACCCAAGTCAGGTAAGAGTTTCCCCTTTTACATTATAGTTTGACATGTATTTTCCGTAAGAAACACACCATAAGTGTCGTTGTCTTCGAAGTGGAACTTTGGAGTATCCTCAGTTCGAGAGCTTAGTCACGCTTAAAATTCTTCACCCTTACCAAAATGTATATTTTTTCTGGACTTTCACATGATTTAAAATCTTGAAGTTAAATTAGTGTTTAATTTTTCAATTTAGCAGAAAGAGAGATCAATCTCCCAATGGATCATTCAGTATCAAAAGTTGATGACAAAATCATCATAAACGGCAATCGTTCAGGACTTGAAAAGTGTCATACCCCAATTTTTGACCTAAGGTCCCACATTCATGCGTCGTTTGACCCTGATTAGTCTCTGACTTTTCAAAAAAAAAAATCGACAAAGAGGTATTTTAAAATACCTCATTTTTGGTTCCGAGTCGGGCCCTCTTCTCCCTATTTTTATTTTTTTGATCTTTTAAGTTTTTTTAATTATTTAATTTCCATCTTTTATTAGTTTTTTTTTAATTTTTAATAATTAGTTATTTTCTCTTTTTATTTCTTACGTATTTGTTTTAGTTTTGATTTCTTAATTTTATTTTAATATTAGTTACTATTTTCGTTTTTATTTTTTTTATTTTTGTCCAATAATGTCAATGTGTCCAAAAATATGTCCATGGGGTCCAAAGTTGCTCCAAGCAGCGTCTCAATTACAGGCTTCAAGCTCAAAGTCAGAACTTTTTCTTTCCTTTCTCAACACCAAACGCGTACTACACCATCATGCCCATTCAAGCCATTCAATTCACCATTCAATTCCAATTTAAAACTCATTAATCTGTTTCTTATTTTATCAACCTCTGATGCTTTAAAAAGAACCAATTTTTTCACACCCAATTTCACAACAAGAAACCTGCATCTAAAACCTTCACACACGAAAAATCCACAAGCTAAACCTGCACAAAATTCATCATCGAAAATATACAACAGAAGCTTTCATTCCAGTAACCACAACACAACAGTGACAAATCCAATACCCTCATTTCAAACCATCACTGATCCATAAACCATATCCAAAGCAAATCATAAATCCGAATCTAACCCAATCAAAACAACCAGTTGCCAATCCGGACACAATCTGAAACGAACCATCACAGGTTTCCCAAAGGTAGTTTTCTTTTTCCCTTTCTCTAGAACTAGGTTTAAGTAGTTTTTTATTTGAACAAAAAAAAAATCAAAAGAAGAAAGAAAAGTAGGAGGGAGCCGTAAAAAAAATGAAAAGAAGAAAGAAAGAAAAGAAAAAGAACGAAGGAAAAAACGAAAGAAGAAGAGGTGGGAGGCGCTGGGGTTATATATAACCCTATGATCCCCATGCACCCACGCCCCCTGTTCCATCTGATTTTGATCTAGAGGCCCATGCTGCCTGGATCTTTGATCTAATCTGGGCTGTCTGATTTCAATCAGACGGCCCTGATTTGATCCATCTAAGCCCACGCCTTTCAACACCCTCAGGCCCAGAATGCTTCCTTTTCTAATTCTGCACCCCCCACCTTCATGATTGGACCCCCTTTTTATTTCTTTATTTCTTGCATACATTTCTATGTTCTTTAGCATTTTGTTTTTCCTTTTCTCATGCATTTTTATTAGGTTAGATTTATTATTCTGCGTTTGTATTATATATTCATGCATATTTATTTTTCGTCATTTATTTTTATAGCATATGATGTAGAATGTATTTAGGTCCGATGTACAATATAAATGAGAAGAAGGGTGTGTGTGTGTCTATTTTATTTCTTTTACTGCTTTATATATCGAAAAATGCAAAAAAATTAGATTAGGTTAGGAGATTTTGTGGTGATCCAACGTCACTACAAAATTCTCACGTTTCTATTTTATTGCTACATTAGCTTATTTTTTAGTTTTTTTAGTTATTATTCAAAAACAACAAAAACATTCAAATAACCAAAAATACAAAAAATATTTTCATAATAAACCTTGATTTCTCAATCAAGTGAGCGTCTTTTTTATTTTCTTTCTTAATCAAACTTTCAAATCAATTTTAATCACACTTTGAGTCATTTTTCTTTCAATATAAAAAATACAAACCAATTCTCATTTGCCACTTGGCTTTTTACTTTAAAACCTTTTCAAAACTAATAAAAAACACACAACCAATCAAACGTTTTTTTTTTTTTTAACCCTGAACTACGAGGTTTTGATCCCTCACGGGTACGTAGGCAGAGGACACTCGTCCTTCCAAATCAATAAAATGTAGATAATTAGGTCTTCCTTTTTTTACTCATTTCAAAATTTCATTTTTTTAAAAAAAAAAAAAAGCAAGCAAGTTTATAGCACAAAAAGTTAAATAAAATCAAGAGGTTCCCGTAGAGTACTACGGATATTTAGGGTGCTAATACCTTCCCTAAATATAACCAACCCCCGGACCCCCCAATTTAAATAAATTTTTTCAAAGTCGTGAAATAAAAAGTGAGTCAAACGCTAACCAAATAGCTTTGATCTCCGAAAAATGACGCGACAGAAATGGCGACTTCACTGGGGAGTGTCCCTAAGAGGGTTGAGCCTAACTTGGTCTTATTTAATTTTTGTGCTATAACTTGCTTTAAAAAAAAAAATCCAAAAAAATAAAAGATGGAAATTACGTGTATATTTGTTCTCCCTTCTTCTTTCTCCTTTCTTAAAACGTGAGTGGTGAGATCATAAGTCCTACACCCGGGCTTGAGTGAAAAATAAGATAGGACGGGGTACGATCATAGTGTCATACCAGGAGCGGTCCTGCGATATGTGTGCATGTGATATAACTCCACTCAACGTGGGTTTCAAGAGTAGTACTATGTCACCATGAGCAGTCGTGATTGGCATTATTATTTTTGAAATCCTTCAAACGTTGAGGACCTTTAGATCACCCTTAACCCATCTGGGCCTCTTTTAGGACGTAGTGCGGTGGCTAAACCAAGAGCAGTCTTGACTTTAGTCGTCACGCGATACTACACTCAAACTAGACTTCCTTGCGAATATTATTGGACTAGGAGCAGTCCTACGCACCGATATGTTCATAAGGGTAGTTGTAATTTGGGAACTTGGTAGAACCTTGGTTACGAGTGCAATTCAAAACCATAGTTCTTACCTAATGGCGTTGTTACCCTTGACTCCAACATGTGACTTAACCTCACCATAATTTCACCATTTGTGTTAGCATAATCATGCATACATGCATTCATTCATAAAACAAATTCGTTTTCTCATTAAAAAAAAATATCGAAGGACTTAAACAAGTTTTTTTGTAAACATTGTAGATATGACTACTAGGAGTATTAAGAAGTGTAGCTTCCAAAGCCAAGATCTGGAAAGCTTAAGGAGTTTGGGAGATGTCATCACTAATCGAGCGAGGTTTCAATCTCACCATGGGAAGTTGCTCAAGATTCTCAATACAAAGTTCGACGAAGGGATCCTCGAGACTCTGGTCCAATTCTACGATCCTCGTCTCCACTGCTTCACCTTCCCGGACTACCAGCTTGTCCCCACCCTTGAAGAGTATTCCTACTTGGTCGGCTTACCAGTACTTGACAGAATACCTTTCAGTGGTCTCGAGGGGGCCCCTACAGCATCCGATATTGCAAAAGCCCTTCACCTCAAGATATCCGACATAACTGATAACCTCACTACCAAAGGGAAAGAGAAAATCCAGGGGCTAACTTCCAAATTCCTAATCAGTAAAGCCAACATTTTTGCTGCATCAAAGAATACCCTTGCTTTCGAGTCCATCATGGCCTTGCTCATCTATGGCCTTGTGCTTTTCCCCAACGTTAATGGTTTCGTCGATGCTAATGCCATCCAAATTTTCCTCACCAAAAACCCTGTCCCAACTCTCCTTGCTGATACTTACCACTCCATCCACCATAGAACCGATAAGCAGGGCGGAACCATCCTTTGTTGTGCACCTTTACTCTATAGGTGGTACATCTCACACCTACCCCAATTCTACCTCTCCAAAGACAAAGCTATATACTCAGAGAAAATCATGTCCCTTGCTCCAGCCGATGTAGTTTGGTACAACCCAGCTTACGATACCGGAACCATCATTGACTCATGTGGAGACTTCGGTAATGTGCCTCTCCTCGGTATTCATGGGGGAATCAGCTACAACCCTATCCTAGCTAGACGCCAGTTCGGGTATCCTATGAAAGAAAAGCCTTGCAACATTGCACTAGAGGGCACATTCTATCTCAACCTCACCGATAGCAAGGGTATGAGAGACCAGTTCATGAAAGCTTGGCGTACCATCCGCAGAAAAAACAGCAATCAATTGGGGGATAAGTCAGACCTCACTTATGAAACCTATACCCAATGGGTTATCGATAGAGCTGCCGAGTATATGATGCCTTACCCTATACCGAGGTACTTGTCCTCAACCACTCCAACAATACCTTTACCCCTACCCCTTAGTACCCAAGAAAAGTACCAAGAGAAAATGGTTGACTTAAACCGTGTGCGTACCACTTGGAAAAGGAAGTACGAAGAAGCTATGTCTGAAGTAGGGGATAAAGATGTGGAAATACTGCAGCTCAAGCATGAGCTCCTCAACAAAGAGCGAAAATTGATCGAGAAAAACGCTCAGATACAAGCTCAAAGTGCGAGGCTTGCACAATTTATCAGCAAGAAGGAGTGCATGGATTTCTTCGCAGGGGTGCACCCAGATTTCGAGGAATAGTCTACTACAAGAGCTCAAGAGTTTCCTAGTTGATTCACCACTTTATGTTATTTCCTAACTTTTTGTGATGTACTTTGGAGTCTATCCTTTTGCTCAGTTTTGTTAAAAGGGAGTTATCTTATAGTACTTTAATTAGTCAATGAATTTTTCGATTATGATGTTTACAAATTTGCTTTTATAAGTCCTTCGAAAAAAAGAGTGTCTATTTTTGCATAAGCATCATGCATCATTTTGCATTTCATAGTCTCGATTCCGAGTCTCACAAGATTTCTTTTCCATAAAAGGTCAATCTGTCTCAAAAGTGGTCCGACTGTCCTCGTCCAAGGCCAACTCGCAGCTACAACACTCGTGCAAACAAAAAGAGTGAACGTATCAATTTGAACAAGAGACCACAACGCTCCAGGCCGAATCAAAGCAGCCGCAGTTCCAGCAAAGGCCCGAACGCCAACATCAACAATAGCCTCGACAACAAGCTCCAAAGATGCAGTTTGACCCAATCCCAATGACGTATGCGGAGCTGCTTCCCATCTTGCTCATGAAGAACCTTGTCAAAACTAGAAAGCCTCCTCGAGTGCCTAACGAGTTGCCGGTTGGGTATCAACCTGACCTCTCATGTGCCTTTCATCAAGGAGCACCCGGCCATGACATTGAGCACTGTCTCTCTTTAAAGATTGAAGTCCAGAAGCTGATTGAAGCCAATATATTGCTCTTCGAAGATTGATTTCGTACTTGCAAGCCACATTTGGGTCGTTCTACTACTTATCTGTTCAAATAATGCGTTGGTTTGTTGTTTGCTGCTTTTCAAAAAATCCTTTCGTTCCGCCCAAGACGAAAGTGAACTTGTGTAGGGATTTTTGCTTCATGTATTTTCCATCATTAATAAAAAAGTCGTTTTGATCCCGACTTTGTTTTTTATTTTGTGCTTTTTCTGGAAAAATGGTAATACAAAAAACCCAAAAAATAATCATCTTCAAATATCTGCATAATCATAACTCATACTTACTTGTCAAAATCAATAATCAAATCATGCATTAATAAACCCGTTGAACACATTAACCATGTACTCGCTTCCAACTCTGAGTTCCTTGTATCCGAAGCTGAAGACGAGATTGAAGAGACTCCCGATGAGGTATCTCGCATACTGGGGCATCTAGCCGTCGAAGCTGCAAACAAAATATCAAAAAGATTGTCAGAAGATGGCAGTCACATACAAAAAGTGGCATGAGATGTTACCGTTGCCTCACAGGGGTATCGTGCTTCAGTACACATTTCAACAAGGGCAGCCCCCCTCCTTCCCCAATATATAACATGGAGGTCACACTTCCTGTGGAGGTCGAAGTCCCGTCAATAGGAGTTCTGCTAAAGTCCAAGCTTGATCGAATTTAAACACATGACGACCTTGTACAAATATATCAAAAGAAGTTTGAAACAAGCTTCTAACAAAAAGGCTCGTCCCCATGAATTTCAAGAAGGGAACTTTGTACTACTTTCCAACCAGACTCCAGGGGCAAGTGGACGCCTAATTATGAAGACTTGTGGATGGTGACAAACTCACACGTTCTAAGAATGCCGGTGCAGTCAAGAAATACTCTGTCAAAAATAACAGCTCGATAAGTCGCAAACCTGAAAAGGCGGCTTAGGAAAAAATGAGCGTCTCGGTGGACTGAAAACCCGAAAGGGCGGTCCAGGCAAAAATTAGAGACAAAAAAAAAAGAATATAATTATCCTGATAGGTTGAAACCCGAAAAGGACGATCTATACAAAAGTTAAGGATCATGACAAAGTAACTGCATCCGGTCAGGCACGATCCACTTGGGGCATACCTGCTATCGAAGAACCTCCAATTCAATGCATGGGGCATACCTGTTATCGAAGAACCTCTGATTCAATGCTTGGGGCATACCTGCTATCGAAGAACCTCTAATTCAATGCATGGGGCATACCTGCTATCGAAGAACCTCTGGTTTAATGCATAGGGCATACCTGCTATCGAAGAACCTCCGATTCAATGCATGGGGCATACCTGCTATCAAAGCCCTCCGATTCGAAGCATCTGCAGATTAAATACTCGGAACAGGGGCATTCAAAGTTGTCAGGGAGAATAACGGTTATTGTGTTCAATGTACCTTCCCATATATTTACCATATTCCAAATTTTTCAAAGATCTGTGGGGCCACGCCATTGGCAGGCCACCACTCAATTCATCAAATTTGAGCCTGTGCCCATTTATTTGGAACTCTCATTTATTCTATTTGCAAAATTTCTTCTATTTTTGATGGCAATACTTGAAGCAAAAATTTTCACAATACAAAACCTTTTTTACATCTTTTGAAAAGTGTGAACAACAAACACATCCTCTTTGAACTCGTGAGTAGGTGAAGCGTACATCCGCATCCGCCTCGAGAACGGTTACACTCCGAAAGAGAAACATAGCTAAGCACTATGGAGAGGACCTCTGCTTTGAGCAAGACGCAGTCATAATCCAGAAATTCAAAAAAGAAATACAAAAAAAATTAAAAGCTCGCTAAGTTGAAAACCTGAAAAGGCGACTTAGGCAATAGAGAGCGTCCCGTTGGACTGAAAACCCGAAAGGGCGGTCCAGGCAAAAATTAGGGGCACAAAAAAGGAATATATTCCCGTTGGACTGAAAACCCGAAAGGGCGGTCCAGGCAAAAGTTAGGGATTTTCAAAAAAAAAAAAAAGATAAAACATGACTGCTGAAGCATACCAGTGGAAGAACACTCTGCGTCAATTTACAAATGGCGACTTCTTTCAGACTCTTGGTCAACAATGGGCTTTATCCCCAGGAGCATCAGCTGCTACCTTATGCCAGGTTTTACACCGCCAACGGCTCGATTTGTTCACAATAATATCATCTCCAAGGAAGTTTGCCGAGTGTTTGTACTGCGATGTCAGTCCGCCTCCCATCCTTTATCTTGTCTCGTTTCATCGAGTCGCATGTCATATCCAATTTATACAGTCGTATGAGCTACATCCATACATTCATACATTCATACATTCATACATTAATACTTTCACATATTCATACATTCATGCATACACAATATATACACAATATCAATTCATACATGGTTGCATCAGTCACCCAGTGTTTGGTCGTATCCTTTCATTTCAGTCTTCAATTGTTTCAAGCTGCCAGTCCTAAACAACGGACCGCTTGAGTTTACCTTTTTGTCTTATTTCAAGCTGCTAGTCCTAAACAAAGGACCGCTTGAGTTTATCTTGTTTCAAGCTGCCAGTCCTAAACAACGGACCGCTTGAGTCTACTTTTTGCCTTGTTTCAAGCTGCCAGTCCTAAACAACGCACCGCTTGAGTCTACTTCTTATTTCAAGCTGCTAGTCCTAAACAACGGACCGCTTGAGTTTATCTTGTTTCAAGCTTCCAGTCCTAAACAACGGACCGCTTGAGTCTACTTTTTTGCCTTGTTTCAAGCTGTCAGTCCTAAACAACGGACCGCTTGAGTCTACTTTTTGCTTCAAGCTGCCAGTCCTAAACAACGGACCGCTTGAGTCTACTTTTTTGCCTTGTTTCAAGCTGCCAGTCCTAAACAACGGACCGCTTGAGTCTACTTTTTGCTTCAAGCTGCCAGTCCTAAACAACGGACCGCTTGAGTTTACCTTTTTATCTTGTTTCAAGCTGCCAGTCCTAAACAACGGACCACTTGAGTTTCCTTTTTGTCTTGTTTCAAGCTGCCAGTCCTAAACAACGGACCGCTTGAGTTTACCATTTTGTCTTGTTTCAAGCTGCCAGTCCTAAACAACAGACCGCTTGAGTTCACCTTTCGTCACGTTTCAAACGGTCAGTTCTAACCAATGAACAGTTTGAAATCACATTTTATTTTCTCCAGTGTCATCCCCAGCGTATCTGTTCAAGTGATGTCGCTAAAAAAGGTTTTGTCTTCACTAAGTGATCGTTCCAAACCGATACGGTAGTAGACAATCTCTTCCCCAATGAAACTGCAATTCCCCAGCAGAGTCGGATCCCTTTCTTTAACAAATTTGGGTATCCCGTTGTTGTTTCTACCCCCAGTCAAATCGTCTTTGCCGTCCTGCATTCATACTTGCACCATGAGCATTTCACAGCATCTTAGGTCAAAAATTGGTGTACTTTTGTATTTAAGTCTCTTCGGTCCGTCAAATCAAAGATTTCATCTTCAAATCTTCGAACGAAGAAACTTAAATAGGGGCATCTGTCATACCCCAATTTTTGACCTAAGGTCCCACATTCATGCGTCGTTTGACCCTGATTAGTCTCTGACTTTTCAAAAAAAAAATCGACAAAGAGGTATTTTAAAATACCTCATTTTTGGTTCCGAGTCAGGCCCTCTTCTCCCTATTTTTATTTTTTTGATCTTTTAAGTTTTTTTAATTATTTAATTTCCATCTTTTATTAGTTTTTTTTTAATTTTTAATAATTAGTTATTTTCTCTTTTTATTTTTTACGTATTTGTTTTAGTTTTGATTTCTTAATTTTATTTTAATATTAGTTACTATTTTCGTTTTTATTTTTTTATTTTTGTCCAATAATGTCAATGTGTCCAAAAATATGTCCATGGGGTCCAAAGTTGCTCCAAGCAGCGCCTCAATTACAGGCTTCAAGCTCAAAGTCAGAACTTTTTCTTTCCTTTCTCAACACCAAACGCGTACTACACCATCATGCCCATTCAAGTCATTCAATTCACCATTCAATTCCAATTTAAAACTCATTAATCTGTTTCTTATTTTATCAACCTCTGATGCTTTAAAAAGAACCAATTTTTTCACACCCAATTTCACAACAAGAAACCTGCATCTAAAACCTTCACACACGAAAAATCCACAAGCTAAACCTGCACAAAATTCATCATCGAAAATATACAACAGAAGCTTTCATTCCAGTAACCACAACACAACAGTGACAAATCCAATACCCTCATTTCAAACCATCACCGATCCATAAACCATATCCAAAGCAAATCATAAATCCGAATCTAACCCAATCAAAACAACCAGTTGCCAATCCGGACACAATTTGAAACGAACCATCACAGGTTTCCCAAAGGTAGTTTTCTTTTTCCCTTTCTCTAGAACTAGGTTTAAGTAGTTTTTTATTTGAACAAAAAAAAAAACAAAAGAAGAAAGAAAAGTAGGAGGGAGCCGTAAAAAAAAAATGAAAAGAAGAAAGAAAGAAAAGAAAAAGAACGAAGGAAAAAACGAAAGAAGAAGAGGTGGGAGGCGCTGGGGTTATATATAACCCTATGATCCCCATGCACCCACGCCCCCTGTTCCATCTGATTTTGATCTAGAGGCCCATGCTGCCTGGATCTTTGATCTAATCTGGGCTGTCTGATTTCAATCAGACGGCCCTGATTTGATCCATCTAAGCCCACGCCTTTCAACACCCTCAGGCCCAGAATGCTTCCTTTTCTAATTCTGCACCCCCCACCTTCATGATTGGACCCCCTTTTTATTTCTTTATTTCTTGCATACATTTCTATGTTCTTTAGCATTTTGTTTTTCCTTTTCTCATGCATTTTTATTAGGTTAGATTTATTATTCTGCGTTTGTATTATATATTCATGCATATTTATTTTTCGTCATTTATTTTTATACCATATGATGTAGAATGTATTTAGGTCCGATGTACAATATAAATGAGAAGAAGGGTGTGTGTGTGTCTTTTTTATTTCTTTTACTGCTTTATATATCGAAAAATGCAAAAAAATTAGATTAGGTTAGGAGATTTTGTGGTGATCCAACGTCACTACAAAATTCTCACGTTTCTATTTTATCGCTACATTAGCTTATTTTTTAGTTTTTTTAATTATTATTCAAAAACAACAAAAACATTCAAATAACCAAAAATACAAAAAATATTTTCATAATAAACCTTGATTTCTCAATCAAGTGAGCGTCTTTTTTATTTTCTTTCTTAATCAAACTTTCAAATCAATTTTAATCACACTTTGAGTCATTTTTCTTTCAATATAAAAAATACAAACCAATTCTCATTTGCCACTTGGCTTTTTACTTTAAAACCTTTTCAAAACTAATAAAAAACACACAACCAATCAAACGTTTTTTTTTTTTTTTTAACCCTGAACTACGAGGTTTTGATCCCTCACGGGTACGTAGGCAGAGGACACTCGTCCTTCCAAATCAATAAAATGTAGATAATTAGGTCTTCCTTTTTTTACTCATTTCAAAATTTCATTTTTTTAAAAAAAAAAAGCAAGCAAGTTTATAGCACAAAAAGTTAAATAAAATCAAGAGGTTCCCGTAGAGTACTACGGATATTTAGGGTGCTAATACCTTCCCTAAATATAACCAACCCCCGGACCCCCAATTTAAATAAATTTTTTCAAAGTCGTGAAATAAAAAGTGAGTCAAACGCTAACCAAATAGCTTTGATCTCCGAAAAATGACGTGACAAAAAGGAATCAAAGAACATGTAAGCCTAATAAAACACGTTTTTACTTAATCGTCACCAAGACTAACAGGTACTGACTTTGTGTTTCGCTGAGCAGGATAATGTTAGATGTCTCTTCACTTAATGGCGGTGCACCTGGACGGACAAGAGGTCTAGAGTTTCGAGCCATCGAGTAGTTTTCAGATGGCTTTGATGAGATGAATCAACTCGACATTCAATGAGTTTTGCAAACTAACTTGGTTTTTTCTCCTTTCATAATATACCATAAACTTCAGAAAATCGGACGCTCGATGAGGCACTAGGTTCATTTTTTAAAATGTTTATTTACGTCTTGTTCTTTAATTCTTATGACAATTGATTTTTGACTCGATGCGTGTAGACACAGTCATATTTCCCTACACAAAGTGAGGGATAATGTATGAATTTGACAATTTTGCAGCAAAAGTTTATTCCATCAACAATGAAAGCAAAATGTTGCTAAAGATTAACTTAATTTTTGGGTTGCATCAAGCCCTTGTGGTATTGTAAAAGAATAGATTTTTTTTCTAATAAATCTAAACATGCTACAAATTATTGTATGCATTATTAATAACAAAATCAAACTTGCTACAAATTAATATTGTCTGCATTATATTTATCTTTCAATACATAGTAAACGACAAAATTAGATATATAGCAAAAACTATTTTTCTTTGTTATTAATAACAATCAAAATGGATAACCTCTTTGAATGTGGGATATATGATATTTTTAACTGTTATATTGGCATACGGTTGTAGCCCTTTTGCTAATATTCAACAAGTTCTTCAAGTAAAGCAATTCAGCAATCCTTGGTTAAGTAAAATTACAAATTTCAGTTTAATTTGCAGTGAGAAAGGCTTGTTTTCTAATTTCTAGGACCACACTCATGCATGTTCATATTATTGTGGTAAATTTTGTTTGAAAACTGACTATATAAGGGTTTTTCGCATCTGAATATTCTTTTTGCATCCATCCAAGCTTCAAGTTTAATTAAACTTTCCTATGTCCATCTTATATGGGGTTGTCATTGACAAATACAAGTATACAGCTATCTACTCATAAAGTTTGCTTACAAAAGAAGGATGGGTTTAGGTATGCTTATCAAATTAGGTTACAGGTTTTAGTACACATCCAAAGTCACTATTAAATAAGTAATATAAGTTTTTTCTACAGAAAATCTTTTTTTGTCAAGTAGCCACTAGCTATAACGCCGGCCCCTGCATATATTATGCAATGTCCCAACCAAATGGGTTAAACTCATGGAGTCACGGGGACGAAAATCTTTAATAATGGCTTTGGATTTATATTGAAAAAAATGTAATGAATTTTCGTTGGAAGCTAGAAACTCTTCGTACGTCTATGTCGTTTTAGAACCCTAAATGGTTGGCTAATGGGTACAATTGTAAAAAAGATGGGTCGGCTAATGGGTGGGCCCATTAGCCCACATTTTAGGCGGGGCAGACCCCAAAAAGCTGGCCCAAAATACACTCGGGTTTTTTTGGCCCTAGCCCATCTGGCCCATATGAAAATGGGGGCGGGCCGGCCCACTATCAATATTTCAATTTAATTTTTGTTAAGAAACACTATATTTTTTTGAAAAAATTATCAAGTAATTTAAAATTTATTAGTAAAAAATTATTTAAATCAGTAAACTTAATAAAAATGGATGAACTTAGCTCAAAGTTTAAAAATTCTAAAGTTCTTAAATTATTAATTTGATTCAATCAACTGAAGGAATAGATCTAGAGTTTAAATTCAGATGGGGTGTGAATAGAAGATATCCCTTCAGCCTTTCTACTTAGAAGATCTAGGCTTTGTTGGGCCTTGATCTGTTTTTCTATGATATAGTTGGTTTTCACAATTGCTTTTTAGACTACCGTTTGCTGCCAATGGTAATTAACTATCGTTCGAGGGATGTTTTGCGGTGTCTAAAGAGCAACTTCCATTGGTTTTAATTCAATAAAGGGTTTTTTGCGGTGTCTAAAGAGCAACTTCCATTGGTTTTAATTCAATAAAGGGTTTTTTGCGGTGTCTAAAGAGCAACTTCCATTGGTTTTAATTCAATAAAAATAGTATAATTGATTGAACATAACAAGTGAGTTGGTACTTCATCTAATCTTATTAGCTTAAGTCCTTTGGTACCAAACATTAATAGTAAAAAAAATGTCATTTGTTTCCATATAATACTGTTTTAGAATTTACACATATGCACAGGTGGTTAAACCGTTGCAATCGTAGTTAAACACTTGAACTGATTTAACCAATTAAATTTTTAATTCGATCTCTAGTTCAATTTTTAAAAGATTACTTCAACTATTCATCTACAAAATAAGTGATATATAGTAATAAAAATTGATCTTTTTTTTTTTTCAAAAAATGAAAACAATTGGAATCATTTCAAATTACAAATCAAACTAGCAATATATTGAATTATTGATCAGTAGATAAAGGTACAAGTGGTTACTAGGCTCCATCTAAATAAATACATCGGACTCACTTAGTATTCGAGTTTACCCTTGGTGATGAAATAATTCGTATTTATTTACTTTCTAAGTGTAAATACAGGTTATAACAAAAGGAAAATACAGATTATACATCTTGAGAAAGAAAAAGATAAAAGAAATGATGTTATAAAAGTGAGATGTTGAAAAATATTTGATGTTCAATTATCATTGATGATAATAAAAAACTTACTTTCAAGATAAATGTTCATATCACATTTGTCACAAGACTTTTTCTATCTATCTCTCGTAAGGTGTGAATAAGATGTATGAACACGGTCGAAGCCTTGTGTTGTTAAGAAGTAGCGAAATTTAAATATGTTAGTAAATTTAGTAATTAACTACCTCCAATAATAAATATTTAGCTATTGCAATTGAGATTATTTGTCTAAAACTAGTAGAAATAAAAATATTAATATATATCCACTTGTTTCATATGTATTTCGTCTTATTTTAACTATTTTGATATCTTATAAGATGTTTATTAGAGATAAAAACTATCAAAACAACACTAAATATATATTTTTAACTTCTTTCACCGTTGTGTATGAATGTTTATCCATAATTTTCCTTCTCCGATAGGATGAAAAAATGGCAGCATTAAATGATTCGATTATATACCTACCCTTAAGATTAAGCCAACATAAATGGTTTTTTTCTTTCTTAAAACAATGATGTCACACACGCACTACAATTGCATGCCTTAGAGCCGACACAAAATTAGATATAATATTTGAAAGCATCGTAAAAAAATAAAGAATTAAAATTTTCACGAGGAATTCGATTCCAGGAGATTCCCCTTACGTGTGTGTATGGTAAATTGTAAATTAAAATTATCACCACTAACATGAGCTTCTTCATTGGATTCTCTTTATTCTCTCTCTCTCTCTCCCACTCCATGTGTTTTCTCTTCCAATAATTAATTAACTCAAAACTTGCATGGATACATGTTGACAAAAAAATTTAGTTTACTTATATATCATCTTTGGATTCTCATTTGGCACCTTCAGATGCTTTGTACGTTCTTTAGATTTTTATAATTTGTTCTTTTTAGATACAACGTAAAAGATAAGGTTGACAAGGATAATGATAACCACCATCTTTTTTATGTTTAATCAAAAGAACGTAGGCCTAAACGGTCTTTAAGAGAAATGTAGATACATTTTTTTTTTATGTCAAATATAAATATTAAATTGATCTTCAAACATTTTAAATGTCAATAAATTAAAAGGTATAATACTAACGTAATGCTTAAGGTGAAAGAGTTAACGTGAAGTGATAATGAGATAAAGTGTTGATCTTTCACGTAGCATAATATTAAAAAAATTAAATATTAATAGGAATTAATATGGTTAAAAAATCATAAAAGTGAATAATTTGAACGGCATTAAAAGAGTTGGAACAATCTCATGAACCAAATAGATGTCCATTTTTTTTTTTAAAAGCCCTTTATTCCAGTTTCCATATAAAATTATCCCATATATTTTCTAGACATCAATATTAGTATCGCTATTAATTGTTTTGTTAGCGTTGGGAGTAAAATTTGAATATACCAAATAATCCAAACACAAGTCATACAAATCAAATGTATACATTATCGAATATTTTATAAAAACAAAATAGAGCCACCAAATTATAGAACATGATCGGAATGAGACAATAGAACTTATAGAAGAATAAAAGAAATACAAAACCACCATAGAACTAGTGGAAAAATACTCTCATAGAAAGCACAACGAAAAGTCCCCGTGAGCATAACTCAATTGGTAGGGACATACATTATTATATACAAGGGTTGGGGTTCAAACTCCGGACACTCCACTTATTCACCTTGAAAAAGGTGAATTCTAATCATTAGACTACTTGACCAAAAAAAAAAAATTGTATTAAAATAAATGTTTTTTTGTCGAAATTTAATAATTTAACGTTATGGATTTGAACAATTTAATAATTTTTTGTGAGGGGATATAGAGGTTGAGTATTTTTTCGGTATTACTAATATTAAAAAATTGTAACGATGATGATGATGATGTGTACATATATGACCATTTAAACACTTAAAATGGATGCTCAATTATGTATGGTCTAATGTAATTGCCCCCACAAGATAAATATTTAAATGAAAATTTTTATTAATATGTTTATGGCATTTTTTGTCTGCATATGTAATCTTTTTATTAATGAAAAATAATTGTTTTTGTTGATAGACAAAAATTAAGGTTTTTTAGTAGTTTAGCCCTTGAACCGAGCCGTTCATTCGCTCATTTGCTCCCACAAAATAATGCTTTTTTCTGTTGAGGGATCATAAAAGAATACTTATTTCCTCCATAGGTCCAAAGTCTGAGAAAATAAGAGAAATTTATACGAGATAAATACACAATAAAATACAAAATTGGTTTTCAAGCCAATATATTAACAATAGTATTTTGACATAATTTATTTCCAAACGAGATAATACACAATAAACTTTAATCATTTATCATCTTAATTTTTATCTGTGTTAAAGTAAAGACAAGCATTAATACAAAATATATCATATTATGAAAATAAAACACCGTATAACCGGGCTTTAGTGACGCAAGCCTGTAACCCAAGTGGGGGTAATAAAATGACGGAAATTATCAATAATATCCAGTTGAGTCGGAAAACACCGTATAATATAGTATCCTTTCAAAAGAAGAAAAACATCGTACGTATATAGGTGGATTTCATTCATAAAATTGTGTATTTTGTAAAAGTTAATTAAAAATAATTTTCTTTTATTAGCATATATATCATAGACTGTAGTCTTCCTACTGGTGCAAAATGTTTATGGATCTGCCACTGAATAGAACTCCTACCACACTAAAAATGTAAATACATGCATGACTCCAAGATAAATCAAATCCAATTGCATCAGTGAATTAATAAGTAATGGGAAAAAACACCTCAAATTTAGACAGACCCCTGATGACTTACTGACTATATATTATCTCAAAAAAAAATCATTTCCTCAATACAGGATACAGTATATTTGTATTTTGTTAGTAAAAGGAAGAAGTAAAAACAATAGAAGATTAAATATTCAAAAAAAATTTACCTCATCATTTTGCCTCTCCATTTTCTATAAAAAAAATAAAAAAAAATAAACCTTAAATTTTAGATAAAGAGTGGTATTATATGAAAATCACATAAATTTTATAAAATTAAGCATTTGCATGAAAGAATATTATATCTATCAACATATTAATTGACCAATCAAGAAATTTATGTGTTAACGGAATCATTTGATATGATAATGTAAATCATATTGATTAAGCCAAATTCAATCAACTCAACCACAAATATAGTATTTCCAGAAGGCCAAAAAGTTGCAATTTAACTATTTATGCTATGAATATATGTAATACCAAATCCTTGATGAGAAGGATACTATAGTGTAGATAAATCGAATATACAGGGAGTTGGATAGCTCAACTGATTTGATCCGAGGAAAAAGAGTTGGAGGTCAACACAGACGAAAGAGTAAATATTAATCTAACAAACTAACTATTAACAATTGCCATTCAAAAAAAAAAAAAAAGATTAATCGAATATGTAAATGAATCGATTTTCATGCTTTACAAATAATTAAAAGAAAACTGATTCAAGAAAACAAGTATTATAAAGTACTCAATAATTTGAAACCAAAACTCATAATTTGCATACCATAAATTGTAGTCATCATAATCACATAAAACTTGTAGAAAGGATTATAAACTAAACTATATTCATACTTCACTAGATAAAGTAAAACTAAACTTATTATACTGATACATTATTAAGTGCAGAGAAGAAAAAAAGCTCAATATCAGGTGAAGAAAACAATGATATTGGTGATCTATTAATGGAAGAGCATGCTGAAGGAGGAGTTACTCTTCTCTTCTTAGGAGCTGGTGGACATGTTAACACCTTAGGTATTCTGAACCTTTTAGCTTTTGGTGTAGAACAACCACTTGAACTTGATGACAATATTATATCTTTCTTTGTATCATCAACCTTCTTATCATTCACACCAACTTCTTTGTTTTCAACAAGTGCTTTTTGCAACTTCATTCTACTTCTTGTACAAACTGGTGCCATTTGATCTTAGGTACAAATATTAATTGAAAATTGAAATAAAGTTTGTATATGAAAAAGTGGAACACAGAAAAAGACTCTTATACTTTGAATGGTTTCTTCTGAAAACTATAGCTGTGTAATATATACTAGTAGATAAATAACATAAGTCAGTACTCATAGGAGAAAATTAAATATACATATATCTTGATTTTGAAATATCACAGAATCTTTGTGGTATAAAATTATTTGAAGGGTTGAAAAGTTTTGTCCTATGACATCATATAACTATTAAAAAAAAGGAAAAGAAAAGATAAACACTACTATTGCAGTAATAACTACTACCACTAAAGAAAATATATTTTAATAAACTTGGTTCTACCAAATCCTTTTTGAGGCTTCTGAGAGGTAGTTTTCCTCTGTATGAACTTAAAGTTCAACTTTCTGCTCCGGGTTTTATAAGGTTACCCCACATAGAGTATATTATTTAATGCCAAAAGACACACACAGAAAGAGATCTCATCTTTATGGTTTTGTACTTTTTTAATTTTAATTTTTTTTTTTGAAGGATACTTTTTTAATTTTATGTTATCCTTACTTAATCAATGGTAAAAATACATGTACTCCTTTTTGTTATTTTTTTTTTATTTATATGTTAAAGATAGGAGAATACTTGATTTTTGGTAGGAGGACTATACTTTAATTTGATTATTTATTGATATGATACACGTGTCAAGCATCGAAAAATATGTACTAATAAAATTTTAATAAAAATTTAATATTTTAAATTAGATGGAAAAATAATTAGTGTATATTTAACTTATTTGATATTTTGTTATTTTTTTTTTAATTTATATGTTAAAGATAGGAGAATACTTGATTTTTGGTAGGAGGACTATACTTTAATTTGATTATTTATTGATATGATACACGTGTCAAGCATCGAAAAATATGTACTAATAAAATTTTAATAAAAATTTAATATTTTAAATTAGATGGAAAAATAATTAGTGTATATTTAACTTATTTGATATATAAGTCAATATAAATTTACGTTAATTTAGCATAAATTATAACGTTAAATGTAATATTGTATATGTCCTTGTGAGCTTAGTTCAGTTGGTAGCGACAATGCATAAACAATGCATAAAATATGCAAGGTCTGGGGTTCGAACCCTGGCCACCACAAAAAAAATGTAATATTTTGTATATTTTTTGTAAAACAAATATTATGTAGTTATATTAACGTATGACAATGAAAATGTAATATTTTGTATATTTTTTGTAAAACAAATATTATGTAGTTATATTAACGTATGACAATGAAAAGGTCTGGGGTTCGAACCCCGGCCACCACAAAAAAAAATGTAATATTGTATATTTTTTGTAAAACAAATATTATGTAGTTATATTTTGTAAAACAAATATTATGTAGTTATATTAACGTATGCCAATGAAAATTGACTCGGTTAGTATGGTGTTGACACATTTGCAAGGTCGTATGTCAATATTATGACTCTTTTGTATTCCAGGAGCGTTCATGTTATGCAAATTTATTATGTTTAACCTTGTATGTTCAATAATATGTTCAAGAAATGTCAAAAACATGTCAAAATTAATTATACCCATTAAGGACCAAAAGCAAAACAAAAAAATTTGTGAGGATAAAAACATCTCGTTTTATTTTTTATAGACTAAAAATAAGAATTTATTATATTTTTAGGGAATAAAAATTTATTTAACTTTAAGTCTTATCTATTTGTTATAAAATGAATGCAGTGATGCAGTGAGCAAAAAGAATTGTTTTGACTTTTGAGAGATGAAATTCAAACATGTTTTATCATAAACAATCAATCGGAACTTAGGATGAATTTTTTTTGCTTTCCGAAAATTACAGGAACAAAACAAAAACTCTATTATATCAATATCAAGAACTGCTTTTTCAAAAGAATAAATATCAAGGGTGTATTTAACTTTATTTTTATAAGCCACACATATTGAGCATGTTTATTGTACTATAAAGTTATATGAGTCTGAATTGTTTTATATTTCTGTGGCTGGTGAAAGAGAACCAACAGGATTGAAAATTTGACAAAATTTGTGTTATGTTGGAACCCAGCATTTGTCCCTATGTTGCAATAACGGAGATCACGTATCTTACGTTTCAAAGCTAAGATCTTTGGTTGCTCTATCCACATAAAGACTACATTATCTAATAATAATTCTTGAAATACAAGTAAATTTACCTAATGTACTACAATATTACTACTTTTTATTTGGGTGGGTTTGGTTGAGGATTATAGCTGATTTCAAACTAATTAATGAATTCAAACAATCAGTATGGCCCAAATCATAACGGACAAAGCACCTTAAACAAGATAACAATAAGAAAATTGCTTTTTTGACAATGAATACTTTCTATTGACACAAGTAAATGATATCAGAAATAATAGGATCGAATAGATGTAGATTAGCTTCATAGGAGAAGTATGATTGATAGGAAGAAACATAGGGAAAACCCTTAGAATTCATTATGAATTGTATTGAAAAAGATTGATGAATGAGTACATGGTTGGTCCTTTTATAGACCTCAATAACCCTAACTATTTGTAACTAACTATAGTTCTCTCTAACTAACATTTAACCAACTCTAACTACCTTAACTAACTCTATTTATCTCACACCCCCCCTCAAACTCAAGGTAAGAGAATTCTTACTTGAGTTTGAAATACAAATCCAAAAATCAATAATGTTGTGACTAAAACCAAAGGGGTACACTTAGTAAACACAAACAGAAAACTGCAAAAATGAAAGATGAGTAGCCCATGCCCACTGCAAATTCCAGATTCTTCAATAGAGAAGCCAGGCCCAATACAGCAATCCAATTGACAAAGAAGACGATTCTGAACATGCCAAAAACATGTTTGAACCAAAAAGCGCTTATTCAAAACGTGCGTCTGACCAAAATCACTTCTCCAAAAATGCGTCTGGACAAAAAATCACTTTACCAGAATGTGTTTTTCCAAACACACTTCTACGTAATTTGCTAAAATAGCGAAAATGCGATTCTGCGAAATACAGTTCTGCATAATCTACTGGAATAGCAAAAACGAGATTCTCCAAACGTGCTTCTGCAGTGCGCAATCTGCGATTGTCACTATGCAAAGAAAAGCTTTGAAACGCGATTCTGAAATATTAAGATACCCGGACACATAACTTTGAACTTTGCCCCTAAAATCTTCAACCATAATAGCTTTCCCAAACCGCGATTTCAAAACGTGATCTGATATTACAGTGCAGGGAGAAGAAACCAATATCCCTCTAGGATCAAATACGAAGTGCGATGATTTGAAAGGATGAACACTCGGTGATAGCATCATCGCAACGAAAAAGAGATGAAACGCCACTACGAACTCAGTCGACAGAAACAGAGAAAATCGGATGGAATTTGTTCCACTAGGATCAAATGCGAATGCATAGACTCCGCCTCGAAACAAGCGCAACAACAAACACAATCGATTGCCGTTGGAATTGTAAACGAAAATACTAACATAAACAGATGAAATGCATACTGGACTTGACAGAAGTGAGGGCGATGAATCGCAAAAATTACCACCGGGATCGAATATTTTGATGTGGATGCCATGGAGATTGTAGAAGAAATTGACGCGTTCTGGCAGTGTTGTGATTGTTGTTGAAACCAACTTCTCAAACTTAAAGCATGAAAACTGAATCAAACTTGGAGTGGGAAACAAGAACTCGGTGGTTATTGAATCAGTGATTTTGTCAATCTTGATCGAACTGTTCACAGTGACACCGGAAAACAGTTGAGGAAGATCGAACCAATTCTTGCACTCCATGATTCCAGATTCAAGAATTGAATCTTGCTGCTTTGAGAAGTTAGGGAAGAGATAAGTTGTCTTCTTTATCATCTGCGAAACACGGCCATTCTCCATAGCTTCTTGGAATGGTGATGCTTGACGTAGAGATTCAGATGAGCAAAATCTTCATCTTCGCTTACAACTTCATCATCACAGTCAGAAACAAGTTCCCTGTCTTCATCTTCGTAAGCCAAGTCTTCATCTTCACGATCAATATAGATTGATGCGCAACGGTATCGCTCTGATACCATATCAGAAATAATAGGATCGAATAGATGTAGATTAGCTTCATAGGAGAAGTATGATTGATAGGAAGAAACATAGGGAAAACCCTTAGAATTCATTATGAATTGTATTGTAAAAGATTGATGAATGAGTACATGGTTGGTCCTTTAATAGACCTCAATTACCTAACCATTTGTAACTAACTATAGTTCTCTCTAACTAACATTTAAACAACTCTAACTACCTTAATTAACTCTTTTTATCTCAACAAATGACGTTTTTACCCCCAGCAGTTGTTAACTATCGTTGGGAAAATCGCCGGCAGTTAACTGCCGCTGGACCCAGCTGTTGTTAACTGTCGTTGCAATATTAATGATATGAACGCATAAACTTCCAGTTCTGGTTATAGAACACATGCAACACAAACTTCAAATTTTATTCAAAATCTCCCAATCCTCATTTCCTCGAAAATCATCCTAATTTCTTCAAGTAAATCACAAGTAAGTTCTTTTCTTCCTATTTACATGCAATGTAGTTTGTTTAGGGTGCTAGTTTTCATAATTTTGAGCAAAATGTTAGTTTTAGGTTAGGTTAGAAAAGTGCAAATTATGCATGATTTAGATGCTTTGATGGATTGTTTATGCTGACATTGTTGTTTAGAGTACGTTTAGGTACAATGTAGTTGAATTTGATGTTGAATAAACTCTAATTGTGCTAGTATTTTAAAATGCACTTAAGGTGTTTGATGAAATGCCTAAGTGAAATAATCTTGCTTTTTTTTGTGATTTTTTTTCCAAATATGTTAAATTTAATAATGTATATATGTTATAATTATTATAAGGTTGGATTTTGACATTTTTTTGGCAAGTTTAAGAATGACATAATGTTATACGATACGTAATTTTTTTTTTATGAAATGTCTAAGTTGAATGATTCTAAGTTTGAATTTTTATGAATGCCTAAGTAAAATTTGTTACATGTTAAATGCCTTAAAAGTATATAGTTTTTAAGGAAATGCTTAGATACATTCAACTTAGGGATATGCCTCAGTAAAATTTGTTACATGTTAAATGCCTTAAAAGTATATATTTTTTGGCAACTTATTTGTGTTTTTTCAATTTGTTTTGAACAGATATGGCTAGGGATGAGGATGAGCGGCAGCGCGGGTTATTAGAGAGGATAGGATGCACAAAGGTAAAGCGGCGAGTACTGTAACAGCCCGATTTTCGCTAGTTTTTATTTTATTATTTATTTATGTGTGATATATGTGCTCTTATGTGATTATTTGCCTCTGTGTGTATTTTTGGTTGGGAATTGTAGAATTCGGTGTAGAAGGGTATTTTAGTCATTTTGGACTTGGGGGCATTTTGGTCATTTTGAGAGCATGGGTAATTTTGTAATTTTGGATGAGGATTATTTTAGTGCTTAGTAAGAGTATTATTTTACCAAGTTACTAGAGAGGGGGTAGTAATTATTTTAATTACCATTAAGTGACCGTTAGGGTTATAAATTACCATTAAGTGAGTAGTGACATTTTGGGTGTTAGAATAGAAATGGGTTAGGCCCATTAAAGTTTAAGAGATAAGCCCAATTGAGTAGAGCATACATATAAACTCTAGTTGTTGGTGAAATTAGGTTTCACAAACATTATTCATTTCATTTCATTTGAGAAGAGAAGAGATAGAGACTAGAGACAACAACAACAACAAGGGTTAGAAGGCAAATAGGGGATTCAACATCTAGGAGCTAAATTGAAGCTTGGGATAGAAAATCTTGGTGTTAGAGGTAAGAGGGTTAGATTTCAACCATAATTCACATCTTTTTCGCTTTACCCATTTTTGTGAAATTGTTGAATTGAACCTAATTGCTTTCAAATTCGTCTTCATGTTTTGATGCAATGTTTGAGTATGTAATTTGAATGATAATTGAGTTGTTAGTGATGAAATTACATGCTTAAGTGGTGGTTATATGTATACTTTGCATTTTTGTCCAAAAATGGTGATATGAGATGTTGTTGTGATGAATTGTTGGTGAATTCATGATGTTTAGCTGCTGTTGTTGTTGATAGATGTTGTGGCTGATGATTAAAACATTGGGTAATCATAATTGGAGAGTTTGATATGACTTTGTGTTGTTTTTGAATGTTTGATGAAAAATGGGTCAAATGATGATTTTTGTTAAGAGAATGTTTTGGGGCAAATTTTATATGGAATTGAGTGTCTTTTCATGTTTAGAAATGTTTAGACAAACTTTGGGATCAAATTTGGGCATTGGGAAGTCAAAATTGGGGTTTTGGGGTAAAAATAGATCTTTTTCCCGAGACTGAACTGTCATAACTCGCAGCTGCGAGCAAGCTTACTCGCAACAGCGAGTAACTGCTAACTCATAGTGGCGAGTAGCCCTACTCGCAGTGGCGAGTTGTCACAGGACAATGTTCCCTGTTTTTGCGTTTTCGTGTCTTTTCACTCGTTTTTGTTTGAAATGGTTTTTGGTGGAAACATGAAAATTGTAGAGAATATTTTTATCTTTCTAAGGGCGTTGGTTTGACTTGAATACGATTTTTGGTTTGCAAGTTATGGGGAAATTACTCTTGAAACGTTTTATTGAAAAATCCCGCATAACTAGTTCCAAGTCGACCCAATCCTTGTGGAATGTTTTTAATCTTTGAAAACTTGATTTTTAAGAGTGCAACAGAGGTGGTTAAGCTGTGATATAGTGAACCTACTTATTTTTACTTAGAAATTGGGAAATTCTTTGAAAAATGATAATGGAGACGAACCTTGTGATTTTTATGAATTCATCGTATTTGGCCGATGAAATGCTTACGTAACCTCTACTGCACACACATGTGGACTGTGAGAATACAAGGCATAGGCTATTGAGCTTGTTTACTTGGTTTTGAATTAATTGTTCAATTAATTTTAAGTTATGACTTGGAGAGACGAACTTGACTAAAGATGACTTTTGAGAATCAATTGATTGTGAATCCTTTATGGGGAATTGTTATATGTTATGTGAAGATGATTGGTGGTGCAATTATGTGACAACTTTATGTTGTGTGATTTTTGATGTTGTTGGTGATTGTATATGTGTTAATTGGTGATGAATTGTTGATGATTGCATATATACATGTATTGGTGATGGTGAGGTGATTATTGTTTATGTGAACATATGCATTTGTGGTTGAGTCATATGTTCATGCATTCATGACTGATGGTGGTGGATTTTATATCCAAGACTGATGGTGGCGGATTTTATATCCAATTGAGGTGAGTACGATGTTTTTGTTGCATCGAAGGTGACGACCTTGAGGTGATTTGGTACCACATGCATCTAGATGAGTCTAGAATCATTGCATAAACTGTTGGTGGACTGAATTGCATTTGCAATGTGTGTGATGATTGTTTTGCTAACTGTAATTGTGGATTGGATTATTGATTGTTAATTGTTGATTGACAAGGTGAGTTGGATATATGTGTATGATACACTTGTGGAGATGAACTTGGAATGATAGTATGTATATGTTGAGATTACTTATGAATAATATGTATGAATTGTTATTCTTGAATATATTCTTTCATTTCCAATGTTCATGAGAAATGTTTTTCGTGGATTATGATGATGTAATGCTAACCCTCAGTGGTTTACCACCTACCTTTCTGTATGGACGGGTAGATGGAGTGCAGGATGCTTAGTTGTTGCTTGTTGATGCCGAGGAGTGGAGTTCCTCTTTTTCATGCAAGTGTCTAGATTAGGGCTCTGATATAGGATAGTCTTTGCATGTTGTTTATTTGACTTTGTATTTTGGAGTTGTTGAGGTATTCTGTTATTTGAGATTTGGAGGATACATTTGTATTTAGTTTGGAGATCCAGAGATGTTTATGAATTATATGTTGTTCCGCTGCTATGTTGTGTAACATGATCTTTATGCATGTATGATTTGTGGTTTATTGGAGACGTAGCATCTATTTCTAGAATATTTCTGATGTATTCGCGCGTTTTACCGCTTAATAGAAATAGGGTGTTATAAGTTGGTATCAGAGCCGTGGTCAGTCTTGTCTAGACTAGTAGACTAGTGTTTGTTGATTTACCCTGTTAGTATGCGAATGGTAATGAGTTACCTTCGGTACTTGTTCTTGTGTTGTTGTGCTGTTGTTCTTATCTGTTGGTTGGTTTTGTGTAGAAGTGAGATGGCCGGTGGTAGAGATGATGGAGCGATTGCTCAGGCTTTGACTTCGGTGGCTCTGGTTAATGAGCAGGCGGCATCTGGTCATCGTGATCCGGGTGAGGCGGAAGAGCGGAGGTTGGATCGTTTCTTGCGAAACAGTCCGCCGACGTTCAAGGGTAGGTATGACCCGGATGGAGCTCAGAAGTGGGTGCAAGACATGGAGAGGATCTTTCGTGCTATGGTGACTAGTGAGGACCAGAAGGTCAGGTTGGCTACTCACATGCTTGCTGAGGAGGCTGAGTATTGGTGGACCAATGCTAAGGGAAGACTTGAGGCTGGTGGAGCTGTGACTTGGGCTAGGTTCAAGACTGAGTTTTTGAGGAAGTACTTTCCTGAGGATTTGAGGACCAAGAAGGAAGTGGAATTCTTGAACTTGAAGTAAGAGAACCGTTCGGTGGCTGAATATGCGGCGAAGTTTGAGGAGCTTTCGAGGTTTTGTCCGTACATCAATGCGGAGGATGCTATGGTTTCCAAGTGTGTGAAGTTCGAGAGCGGCTTGAGGCCCGACATCTACCAGTATATGTGTGTTCAGGAGATCCGAGACTTTGATACTTTGGTGCATAAGTGTCGCATGTTTGATGATGCTGGAAGAGCTAAGGTTAATCACTACAAGGCTCAAAATGAGAAGAAAGGAAAGAGTCATGGATTTGGGAAGCCGTACAACAAAGACAAAGGCAAGAAGAAGGAATCTGGTGGAGGCTCTAAGGTGAATGTTGCTGAGGTGAGGTGCTACAAGTGTGGCACATTGGGCCATTTTGCTAATGATTGCAGGGGTAGTGAGAAGTGCTACAAGTGTGGAGAAGCAGGTCACAAGGCTGTTGAGTGCAAGAAGGAGATCACTTGCTACAATTGTGATGAGAAGGGGCATATCAGTACTAGGTGTACCAAACCGAGGAAGGCTGCGGGCAAGGTGTTTGCATTGAATGCGGAAGAGGTGGAGCATCCGGATAATCTCATCCGAGGTATGTATTTTATCAGTAGTACTCCTTTGATTGCAATTATTGATACTGGTGCTACTCATTCTTTTATCGCGGCTAGTTGTGTTGAGCGTTTGGGTTTGGTTGTGACTCCGTTGTCTCGTGGGATGGTTATCGATACCCCAGCTAGTGGTTCAGTGACTACTTCTTTAGTGTGTGCTAAGTGTCCTGTTAGTTTTGGCAATGTTGATTTTGAGTTGGATCTTGTGTGTCTTCCGTTGAAGCATATGGACGTGATTTTTGGTATGGATTGGATGTTGACTTTTGGTGTTAACATTAATTGTTTGACCAAGAGTGTAACGTTTTCTAAGCCGATAGTTGAGGAAGGTGGGAGGTTCTTGATCGCGGAACAAGTGAAGAAGTCTTTGGATGGTGAAGTTAGTGTGTTCATGATGTTTGCTTCCTTGAAGGAAAGTAGTGAGAAAGGAGTTGGTGATTTGCCGGTAGTGCAAGAGTTTCCAGAAGTTTTTCCAGACGACATTACCGAGTTACCGCCGGAGAGGGAAGTTGAGTTTGCAATTGATTTGGTACCAGGAACGAGTCCTATTTGGATTGCGCCGTATCGGATGTCTGCATTAGAGTTGGGTGAGTTGAAGAAGCAGTTGGAAGAGTTGCTTGAGAAGCAGTTTATCAGGCCAAGTGTTTCGCCGTGGGGAGCTCCAGTGTTGTTGGTTAAGAAGAATGATGGAAGCATGAGGTTGTGTGTGGATTATCGGCAGTTGAACAAGGTGACAATCAAGAATCGGTATCCGCTTTCGAGGATTGATGATTTGATGGATCAGTTGGTTGGTGCAGAAGTGTTCAGCAAGATTGATTTGAGGTCAGGATATCATCAGATTAGAGTGAAGGCGGAAGATATATCCAAAACTGCGTTCAGAACGAGGTATGGACACTATGAGTATTCTGTGATGCCATTTGGAGTATCTAATGCGCCAGGTGTTTTCATGGAATACATGAATAGAATATTTCATCCTTTTCTGGATCGTTTTGTGGTGGTGTTTATAGATGATATTTTGGTGTATTCGAAGTTTGAAGAAGAGCATGCCGAGCATTTGAGGATTGTGTTGGGAGTTTTGAAAGAGAAGAAGTTGTCTGCTAAGTTGTCGAAGTGTGAGTTTTGGTTGCGGGAAGTGAGTTTCCTTGGTCATGTGATTTCTAAAGGTGGCATTGTCGTGGATCCGTCGAAGGTTGATGCAGTGTTGCAATGGGAATCACCTAAGTCTGTTTTTGAAGTTAGAAGCTTTCTTGGATTGGCAGGTTATTATCGGAGGTTCATTGAGGGATTCTCTAAGTTGGCGTTGCCATTGACGCAGTTGACTCGGAAAGGGCAAGCTTATGTTTGGGATGCTAAGTGTGAGAAAAGTTTCCAAGAGTTGAAGAAGAGGTTGACTTCAGCTCCAGTGTTGATTTTGCCGAATCCGAAGGAATCGTTTGTTGTGTATTGTGATGCTTCTAAGATGGATCTTGGTGGTGTGCTTATGCAGAATCGTCAGGTTGTGGCTTATGCTTCGAGGCAGTTGAAAGTGCATGAGAAGAACTATCCGACTCATGATTTAGAATTGGCAGTTGTTGTGTATGTGTTGAAGATTTGGAGGCATTATCTGTATGGTTCTAAGTTTGAGGTGGTCAGTGATCATAAGAGTTTGAAGTACTTGTTTGTCCAGAAGGAGTTGAATATGAGGCAGAGGAGATGGTTGGAGTATCTTAAGGATTTTGATTTTCAGTTGAGCTATCATCCTGGAAAGGCCAATGTTGTTGCTGATGCTTAGAGTAGGAAGTCGTTGCATATGTCTTCTTTGATGGTGAAAGAGTTAGAATTGATTGAGCAGTTTCGATATTTGAGTTTGGTTAGTGAACTGACGCCAGATGGTGTGAGGTTGGGAATGTTGAAACTGACGAGTAATATTCTGGAGGAGATCAAGAATGGTGAGAAGGAAGATTTGGAACTTGTTGATCGAGTAGTATTGGTTAACCAAGGTAAAGGTGGATATTTCAGATTGGATGAGCACGGTGTTTTGATGTTCCGTGATCGTGTTTGTGTACCAAGTGTTCTTGAGCTTAAGAGGCAGATTTTGGAAGAGGGTCACAGGAGTAGTTTGAGTATTCATCCAGGAGCGACTAAGATGTATCAGGATTTGAAGAGGTTGTTTTGGTGGCCTGGAATGAAGAAGGATGTTGCAGAGTTTGTGTATGCTTGTTTGGTGTGTCAGAAGTCTAAGATTGAACATCAGAAGCCGTCAGGTTTGATGCAACCGTTGTTTATGCCAGAATGGAAGTGGGATAGTATATCAATGGACTTTGTTGGAGCGTTGCCGAAGACTGTTAAGGGTTTTGATTCTATTTGGGTGATTGTCGATCGGTTGACGAAGTCTGCACATTTTGTTCCTATTAAGACCGGTATGTCTGTGGCGAAGTTGGCTGAGATCTACATTGAACAGATTGTTAGATTGCATGGTGTTCCTTCTAGTGTTGTGTCGGATCGGGATCCGAGGTTTACTTCTAAGTTTTGGGAGAGTTTGCAAGATGCGTTGGGAACTAAGTTGAGGTTGAGTTCCGCTTATCATCCCCAGACTGATGGTCAGACGGAGAGGACTATTCAAAGTTTGGAAGATTTGTTGAGAGTTTGTGTGTTGGAGCAAGGTGTCAGTTGGATTGAATGTTTACCGTTGATTGAGTTTACCTACAACAACAGTTTTCATTCTAGTATCGGGATGGCACCGTTTGAGGCTTTGTATGGTCGGAGGTGTAGAACTCCTTTGTGTTGGTATGAGTCAGGAGAAAGTGCTTTGTTAGGACCGGAAGTTGTGCAAGAGACGAACGAGAAGGTTAAGATGATTCAAGAGAAGATGAGAGCGTCTCAGAGTAGGCAGAAGAGTTATCATGATAAGAGGAGGAAAGACCTTGAGTTTCAGGTTGGTGATCACGTGTTTTTGAGAGGGAATCATGTAACTGGTGTTGGACGTGCTTTGAAGTGTCGGAAGTTGACTCCTCGTTTTGTTGGACCGTTTGAGATTGTTGAAAAGGTAGGGGTTGTAGCGTATCGGATTGCGTTACCGCCATCTTTGTCGAATCTTCATGATGTGTTTCATGTGTCTCAGTTGAGGAAGTATGTGTATGATGCGTCTCATGTGATTCAAGTGGATGATTTGGAAGTAAGGGATAATTTGACCGTTGAGACTTGGCCAGTTAGGATTGAGGATCGTGAAGTGAAGCGTTTGCGTGGCAAGGAAGTCGTTTTGGTTAAAGTGATTTGGGTTGGACCGACCGGTGAGAGTGCCACTTGGGAATCGTAGAGTAGGATAAGGGTTGCGTATCCAGAGTTGTTTCCTTCAGGTAATTTTCGAGGGCGAAAATTCTTTTTAGTGGGGGAGAGTTGTAACAGCCCGATTTTCGCTAGTTTTTATTTTATTATTTATTTATGTGTGATATATGTGCTCTTATGTGATTATTTGCCTCTGTGTGTATTTTTGGTTGGGAATTGTAGAATTCGGTGTAGAAGGGTATTTTAGTCATTTTGGACTTAGGGGCATTTTGGTCATTTTGAGAGAAGGGGTAATTTTGAGGATTATTTTAGTGCTTAGTAAGAGTATTATTTTACCAAGTTACTAGAGAGGGGGTAGTAATTATTTTAATTACCATTAAGTGACCGTTAGTGTTATAAATTACCATTAAGTGAGTAGTGACATTTTGGGTGTTAGAATAGAAATGGGTTAGGCCCATTAAGGTTTAAGAGATAAGCCCAATTGAGTAGAGCATATATATAAACTCTAGTTGTTGGTGAAATTAGGTTTCACAAACATTATTCATTTCATTTCATTTGAGAAGAGAAGAGATAGAGACTAGAGACAACAACAACAACAAGGGTTAGAAGGCAAATAGGGGATTCAACATCTAGGAGCTAAATTGAAGCTTGGGATAGAAAATCTTGGTGTTAGAGGTAAGAGGGTTAGATTTCAACCATAATTCACATCTTTTTCTCTTTACCCATTTTTGTGAAATTGATGAATTGAACCTAATTGCTTTCAAATTCGTGTTCATGTTTTGATGCAATGTTTGAGTATGTACTTTGAATGTTAATTGAGTTGTTAGTGATGAAATTACATGCTTAAGTGGTGGTTATATGTATACTTTGCATTTTTGTCCAAAAATGGTGATATGAGATGTTGTTGTGATGAATTGTTGGTGAATTCATGATGTTTAGCTGCTGTTGTTGTTGATAGATGTTGTGGCTGATGATTAAAACATTGGGTAATCATAATTGGAGAGTTTGATATGACTTTGTGTTGTTTTTGAATGTTTGATGAAAAATGGGTCAAATGATGATTTTTGTTAAGAGAATGTTTTGGGGCAAATTTTATATGGAATTGAGTGTCTTTTCATGTTTAGAAATGTTTAGACAAACTTTGGGATCAAATTTGGGCATTGGGAAGTCAAAATTGGGGTTTTGGGGTGAAAATAGCTCTTTTTCTCGAGACTGAACTGTCATAACTCGCAGCTGCGAGCAAGCTTACTCGCAACAGCGAGTAACTGCTAACTCACAGTGGCGAGTAGCCCTACTCGTAGTGGCGAGTTGTCACAGGACAGTGTTCCCTGTTTTTGCGTTTTCGTGTCTTTTCACTCGTTTTTGTTTGAAATGGTTTTTGGTGGAAACATGAAAATTGTAGAGAATATTTTTATCTTTCTAAGGGCGTTGGTTTGACTTGAATACGATTTTTGGTTTGCAAGTTATGGGGAAATTACTCTTGAAACGTTTTATTGAAAAATCCCGCATAACTAGTTCCAAGTCGACCCAATCCTTGTGGAATGTTTTTAATCTTTGAAAACTTGATTTTTAAGAGTGCAACAGAGGTGGTTAAGCTGTGATATAGTGAACCTACTTATTTTTACTTAGAAATTGGGAAATTCTTTGAAAAATGATAATGGAGACGAACCTTGTGATTTTTATGAATTCATCGTATTTGGCCGATGAAATGCTTACGTAACCTCTACTGCACACACATGTGGACTGTGAGAATACAAGGCATAGGCTATTGAGCTTGTTTACTTGGTTTTGAATTAATTGTTCAATTAATTTTAAGTTATGACTTGGAGAGACGAACTTGACTAAAGATGACTTTTGAGAATCAATTGATTGTGAATCCTTTATGGGGAATTGTTATATGTTATGTGAAGATGATTGGTGGTGCAATTATGTGACAACTTTATGTTGTGTGATTTTTGATGTTGTTGGTGATTGTATATGTGTTAATTGGTGATGAATTGTTGATGATTGCATATATACATGTATTGGTGATGGTGAGGTGATTATTGTTTATGTGAACATATGCATTTGTGGTTGAGTCATATGTTCATGCATTCATGACTGATGGTGGTGGATTTTATATCCAAGACTGATGGTGGCGGATTTTATATCCAATTGAGGTGAGTACGATGTTTTTGTTGCATCGAAGGTGACGACCTTGAGGTGATTTGGTACCACATGCATCTAGATGAGTCTAGAATCATTGCATAAACTGTTGGTGGACTGAATTGCATTTGCAATGTGTGTGATGATTGTTTTGCTAACTGTAATTATGGATTGGATTATTGATTGTTAATTGTTGATTGACAAGGTGAGTTGGATATATGTGTATGATACACTTGTGGAGATGAACTTGGAATGATAGTATGTATATGTTGAGATTACTTATGAATAATATGTATGAATTGTTATTCTTGAATATATTCTTTCATTTCCAATGTTCATGAGAAATGTTTTTCGTGGATTATGATGATGTAATGCTAACCCTCAGTGGTTTACCACCTACCTTTCTGTATGGACGGGTAGATGGAGTGCAGGATGCTTAGTTGTTGCTTGTTGATGCCGAGGAGTGGAGTTCCTCTTTTTCATGCAAGTGTCTAGATTAGGGCTCTGATATAGGATAGTCTTTGCATGTTGTTTATTTGACTTTGTATTTTGGAGTTGTTGAGGTATTCTGTTATTTGAGATTTGGAGGATACATTTGTATTTAGTTTGGAGATCCAGAGATGTTTATGAATTATATGTTGTTCCGCTGCTATGTTGTGTAACATGATCTTTATGCATGTATGATTTGTGGTTTATTGGAGACGTAGCATCTATTTCTAGAATATTTCTGATGTATTCGCGCGTTTTACCGCTTAATAGAAATAAGGTGTTATAAGTACCGCTAGCGCTCGGAGAGAAAAGGAGGATCAAAACCCGTATGTCCCTAAGACTCGGAAGCGTAGGGACCCGAGGATAGTTGGAGAGGGCTCACAGGCACAAGTGGATTACTCCTCCCAGGTGGTTGATCCGACACCAGCGCATGATTATGTTGGGTATGCGGATGAGGGTTTTACTGGATATGATCAGATGGAGGAGGATAGGATGTTTTATCAGCCGCAGGACGAGGCAGAGGATGAGAAGGTGGGAGATGATGAGGGGGTGCCACAGGATGTTGTGGCGGATTATCTTGAGGCAGATAATCTAGTTCATGAGGGTGAGCCTGAGCCTCAGATTCAGCCACGACGTCGTCATGTTCCGTTGATACCGCCGTATCCTGTTGGAGGGCCTCCCTTTCCTGGAGAACCTGAGACCACGACACTGTTGTCCGACTATGTGAGGCACGTGGCGAACCCTCTTTGGGTGAACCATCATAATGTAAGTGTTTAAATTGTTTAAAATTCTTTAAATGCTTTAAAGTGATTATTTAAAAGAATGTAGCCTAAATGTTTTAATTATTTAAAAGAATGTAGCGTAAGTGATTTAATTATTTAAAAGAATGTAGTGTAAATGTATTAATTATTTAAAAGAATGTAGCTTAAGTGTTTTAATTATTTAATATTATGTAGCATAAGTGATTTAATTATTTAATATTATGTAGTGTAAGTGATTTAATTATTTAAAAGAATGTAGCGTAAATGTTTTATTTATTTAAAAGAATGTAGTGTAAGTGTTTTAATTATTTAATATTATGTAGCGTAAGTGATTTAATTATTTAATATTATGTAGTGTAAGTGATTTAATTATTTAAAAGAATGTAGCGTAAATGTTTATAATTATTTAAAAGAATGTAGCGTAAGTGTTTTAATTATTTAATGTTATGTAGCGATAGTGTCATAACCCAGCCTCGACAAGCTATGGGCCGGCTCTTGGTATTGGCAATAAGTCACAGTCCTGGCGTTCTGTGGTAGTGAAAGGGAAGCTGATATTGCCAAGATATCATCTCCTTGGTACTTAATCTCATCTCCACCCGCCAACACAAGTAGCAGCATGAGGTGTGAATACAAAAAGAACATAAATTCATAATTAACGGAGTATTCATTAATAATGGAAGAGTCTTCATTCACTATTCACCATATACACTGCCGGTAATGTATTAGGCCATGAGTGCTTAATTGTAGGAGTGTTTGCGGTGCGGTTTGGTTTAGTTTTGAGGATAAAAGTCATCCGAATTGCAAGATAAAAAAGTATGCAGTTTGGTTTGGTTCGGTTGACTTTTAAAAAAAAATTTGAACCAAAACAAACCAAACCAATGCGGTTTGGATTGGATCGGTTGATACGTTTTTTTTAGACAATAATTTTTTGTTTCCAACATTAAAATCAAATTAAAAAGCTAAAACACAACATATTTTCAGTAATGTTTTAAATTTCATCCAACATTACAATTTTATTATCATACAACAGTGTTCTCAACTATATAAACCAAATTAAAACATGGACAAAAAGTAACCCAATTTTGTAAGAAATACAAAAGAATAAATGTTTTAACATTTTCTAAGAGTTCAAGTAGCACATAAATATATTTTTGAAAGAAAAAGTAAGGAAGAAACTTAGCAAGAGAAAAATATTTCGTTTTATTAAAGTTTCCATTGAGTTTCTATAAGTATCGGTACAAATGATATATATTTATTTAGTGTTTTTCTTATATTGCGATTTTTTTGATTTGATTCGGTTGGTATAATCAAAACCGCAAACCAAACCAAACCATGCAGTTGAGTAAAAAAGTGATTCGAATACATCCGAACCAAATGCGGTTTTTTGCGGTTTCGATTTGAATTGGTTCGGTTTGCAATTTTTCTATTAGATTGGTTCAGTTTTGAACGCCCCCTGCTTAGTTGACTATGGAAGAAGACTTACGTATTGACTAATTAGTGGCCGGCAAAAAAAACACCAAAAGGAATACTATTGATTACTTTGACCTTGAGAGAGAGAGAGAGAGAGAGAGACAAACCTGTATCACATCTTGCAGAATGAACTCTATCAGTGCAGTAACACCTGAAACTTTATACATCATTGTCAAAGCCACACCTTCCTCCGGTGCTGTTACATTCATTACAATCACTAGCTATCCAATTCAACCTAAACCCATTTCTCAGTGACTCTTCAAGAAATTTTTTTTTCTGCCCCTATCACAAAAAAAAATGATATATCTGCCCCTAGTTGAAAATTATTGTTGTAAATGCCCTTGTTCTTCATTTGAAATGGCGACCATCACATTTTTTCAACGATCCTCTGCAAGCTTGCAGAGGCTTTCTCAGACTTTCTCTGTACAACTCTGTGTGTTCCTAATTTCAGTTGGCGAGCATGAATATTTAAGGTATTTTCTTGTTCTTTCTTTGAAATGGCGAGCATGTTAATTTTTTTTTTCCATGTTCCATATATGAAATGGCGAGCATGCCATTATTGGTTTTTTTGAGTATTTTTTTTTTGCTTGCCCTTTGAAATGGCGAGCAAAGACCATTTTTTTTAAAAAAATGCGAGTGCAAGGACAGAGAGCGCAAGGACATGTTTGAGCTTATGTGGAACTAGACAACAGATAATTCCTGTTGATTTGAATTTGAAAGACTTTGCAAAACGAGGGAATGTGTGGTACATGTTTTTGCACCCAACAAGTCATGTTGCATATTACCAATAATGGGACCCACAAAACCAATACAGCAAAAGAGAAAGAACAAGAAAATGGCCTTTGCTCACCATTTCAAAGGGCAACAAAAAAAAATACTCAAAAAAAATCAATAATGGCATGCTCGCCATTTCATATATGGAACATGGAAAAAAAAATTAACACCATTTCAAAGAAAGAACAAGAAAATACCTTAAATATTCATGCTCAGAAAGCCTGCAAGCTTGCAGAGGATGGTTGAAAAAATGTGATGCTCGGCATTTCAAATGAAGAACAAGGCATTTACAACAATAATTTTCAACTAGGGGCAGATATATCATTTTTTTTTTGTGATAGGGGCAGAAAAAAAAAAAATTCACTCTTCAATCCCTCCTTTCACAACATTTTCCACCGTTGCATTCACCACCTTACCCATGCAATTCTTTGACACAATACTTACATTTTTATCATCCTCGTATATTGCCACAACCGAACTCGTTTTGTTTTCTTCTGAACAACCAATTGTGTTCCCTTGCAGCTCTCTGGGCAGCTTTGTTGAGTCACATCCAAAGAACAATATGACTTCACTTTGATTGGGAGCAAGGTAGAATATGTCCTTGGGAATAGTTAGGTTCTGGTTAGAATAAAAACAACCTTCTGATCCTCAAAGAACAGCATTGTTGGACAATCTTAATGATTGATTTTCATAGAAAATTTGGTCGATTATGTAAAAGGTATTGGAAAGATTAAGGATCGTAAAACCAACACTATTGTCACAAGTGAGACCAAAACCAGGGTAGCCACAATAGGGTTGTTGTAATCCTTTGATATAGAAAGGGTAGCTTATACTTTGGTTGCCACATGTTTTGGCTTCACAAGCTTCAAATTTTGGTTCTATAGAGCATAGAGTGGTTGTGGTAAGAAGATAAAAAAGGGTCATGTATGAATAAAACAGGGGACAATAGAAGGACTTGAAGGTAAACAGAATGCTTTTTCTGTTCATTTTTGAGGCTTGTCTCTGGTTCTAGATTGAGAGTGTTTCACCCTATGAAGCACAGACACTCCTTGGATTAAGCGTGTCCCGGTGTCAGACATGTGTCGTGTCCGACACCGACACGACACCGACACTTGTAATTACATTGAATTATGTAATTTTTTTTTATTTATTAGTTATGTCGGCGTGTCAGTGTCCGTGTTGTGTCCGGTGTCCGTGTCTGTATCCGTGCTTCATATTCACCAAATATTTTGAATTCAACTAATATATTTTATCGAAACAATGCGATTAAGAATATCTTTTGTCTAAAAAATTTTTGAATAACTTTTTAGATGGTTGACTTGCTCAACCTCAGAATTTTAGCACAAGTGATTGGTATAGCGTGTGTTGTAAACTAGCAAGATAGATATGATTGACTTGTTCCAATCATTGTTGACTTAGGAAACATAGTCGAAGGTGCAATGCTACGTTTGTTGGATCGAAGTAAAAAAATTGACAATCAAATTTACCTTTGAAAAATTATAGGTGATTTACTCACTCACCAACCAATGAAAATGAAAAAATTGTTACTGGAGTCTTGATAATTTGTGGGTGTCACCGATGATATTTTGTACATTTGCAAAATATGTTTTTCCTAAAAATTGTTATATGTTGCTTCAAATGTAACTTTAATTGGTTTTTATTTTTTTACAAATGTAACCTTCATATTTTTTTGGTTACAAATTGATATAATTTGCAAAATCCAATTATTATTTTCCACTTTACATTCATTGTAATAGAAATACAACAAAAAGCTTAGCAATCAAGCTCAAGTGGTTAATTTTTTGATCAAAGCTAGAAAAATTAAATTGCAAAACAGGAGAAGGCCTGAACCTTATTACAACATATAAGCAGGCCAACTATGACCAGACTCAACTAAAACAAAACCTAACTCAAACAACATATACGCAAAGAAGCAATCAACTAGCTAGGATAAGCTGCCAAACAACTAGCTACTAGCACCTGTTAAGAAACATATTTGGGATTGCTTTATATTACATTTTTTTTTTTGAGCTTTGTCAAATAACGAATTGTTCAAAAGAATATAAGTTCGATTTGGCACAATTTTTTATCATATTTTACCCATCTCTTATTTGAACTCCGGATTACCAGAGCCTCTTTTACGTAAAAAACCGGAGGGCTAACAAAAAAAAAAGTTAATACCTTTTTTCTTAATGCATGGGAAAACAACAATGAGATTGAGAAAAATCCTATTGTTTGTGTCATCTTATAATAGCTGTATGATGCAGAAATGAGAAAACTGTACCTAATTCATTTTTGTGAACTGTGAAGCAAACCAAAATAAGTTAGGCTGTATGCAAAATAAAATCTTATAGTAAAGTAATTTGCAGAGAAATAAAATTGTAGTGATAAATCCAATAATAAGGTTAAGTGTTAACAGCCGACTCATAAAACACTATTTTTTTACTCATAGTCATAAAACATACACCAAAAGAAATGATACAACATTTCAATTCTATTAGATACATAACATTATATTTATAGATGAATCATCGTAACATTATCTTCCAGTGCTACATACCATACATTGCATCTTAATATCCACGCATATTACAATATTTGTGTGTGGGCTGATGATGATGATGAAGGAGAAAACAAAAATGGTTTGGGTGGCATATCCAGCACTTGAAGGCTTCCTTCCAGCATTTCGACCACTTTATGCATTGCTGGTCGATTTGAAGGGTCGGTTTGTATGCACCATAAACTCACCACTGTCATTTTTCTTACCATTTCTTCATCAATTTCATTTTTAACACACTTGAGTCCAAGATCCTGGTTCAGTTCAAGACGCTTGTAAATCCAGTGTGGGAAATAGAACTCGCTAGAGCAATCGACTTCAACCTTAATGTTCTTTCTTCGGCCAACCATTTCTAAAACCATCATTCCATAACTATAGACATCTGATTTATGTGACACCCCACCAAAATTTCTGGAGAACACCTCCGGAGCAATATATCCTGGTGTTCCTCTTGCACCAAGTATGGACACAATGCTTTCTTTTCTTGGACATATTTTAGCAAGTCCGAAATCTGAAATTTTTGGACAAAAATCATCATCTAGCAATATATTATGAGGTTTAATGTCAAGATGTAATATTCTAATGTTGCAGCCTCTGTGTAAGTACTCTAATCCACGAGCAACGCCAACTGCAATATCATACAATGTTTTGCAATCCAATTGGAGATCGTTCTTTAGTGGATTTTTCTCTTCATATATGAACTTCTCAAGAGATCCATTAGACATGAATTCATATATTAGTGCCTTTTTTGAACCATTCAAGCAGAACCCCAAAAGTCTAACAACGTTGACATGTGAAGTTCTACTAATACTCGCAACTTCATTAATAAAATCTTCACCGTTGCCTTTTGATTCACTTAAAACCTTCACTGCAACAGCACGCTCGTTATGTAACTTGCCTTTGTATACACTTCCACACCCACCCTGGCCTAATTTGTTGCTGAAAGAGTTTGTTATTTTCTTAAGATCTGAATAACTGTACTTAGCAGCTGGAAGATGTCCGTGTTCTTTCAAATACTCTTCAATGATATGATCGGTTGAACTTCCCTTCATGAACAACATAAATGCTAGAGGGAAGATCTTTTTCCTCATGCAGTAAGCCAACAACATCAGCACTGCAACTCCAACAGCCACCAAGACCGCCGGAGAATTATGAATTATTAGTAAGAATGAAAATATGCGTATTGTAAGATAGTATATAATAGGCTAAATTGCTCATGCATAAACAAAACTTAAACATGTAAGTGTTCTCTTGCGTGGAATGGTAGATTCATTATTACTCATGTATAGTCTATAATAGGCTAAATTACATTTTTTGTTTCCTTAAGCTTTCACATAACTTCTTAAGCTTTTTCGTTTCATATTGATCACTAAGTTAAAAATTAGAATAAAATACTACTCATTTTAGTCTCTTAAGCTACAAACGTTAGACATGCTGGTCATTTCTATCAGTTTGTTGTTTGAGTCTAACTATATACTCCCTCCGGTCACATTTATAAGCAAATCACAACTTTTTAGGTTCATTGAAAAACTAATGTATTTGGTCTATAAATGTGACCAAATACATTAATTATTCCATGAACCTAAAAAGTTGTTTTTTGCTTATAAATGTGACCGGAAGGAGTAGTATTTTAGGATAAAAAATAAACTCAAAGTCTAACAAAAATTAAGATACAATTAACGTATTAATTAATATTCCACCATCGATGTTCTGTCTCTCTTTAACCGTCCACCATCGCTCCTCCACCGTTCCACCACCGCTGCATCACCGTTCCACCACCGCTCAATCACCGTTCCACCACCGCAAAGCTTCAAGCTAATCTTCGCTTAAATCGAAGTTGTTCGAAATGCTCAAAGTTGTGTTCGCTCAGATCGATGTTCTTCAAAAAGCTCGAAGTTGCATTCTCTCAGAACTTGTTCAAACTCGTGGTCTTCAAAGCTATGACTCTTACTATCTGATTTGTGAGTTTCATGCTTCTAGTTTATAAATTTGATCTAATTTATAAATTTTAGGTTTTAGATACTTTCATTCTAATTCAACTGAATTTGATGTTGAATTTCTGATTTGAGTTTCATGATCCTAATTTTTAAATTTGATCTAATTTATGAGTTATATGTTTTAGATTACTTTCATTCTTTTTCAACTGAATTTGATGATGAGTTTCATGATCCTAATTTATGAGTTTAATCTAATTTATGAGTTTTAGGTTTTAGATTCTTATGTATGTGATCACGAGCTTTTCATTTGAGGAAATAGTTAATTCATTCAATACTTACTGAAAATTGAATTTTGGAGAAGGCACATAAAGTGTTTGATGAAATGATTCTGATGAATTTGTTTACTTGGTCTGCTATGATTGGTTCTTGTTCAATATACAAGAGTAATTGGATGGAGGAATTTGTTTACTTGGGCTTCATTGTATAATATATGGAAGTTAATAGTATATGATTAGCACTGGATGTGTAGATACAACCTTATGTTGTTTAATAGTTGCATGTTGAATAGCTTATTTCAACACACATGGATAAATATATAGTTTAACAATGTTAAAATCAACCAATAACTCTGTAGCCTGCAAGGCTCATCTATAACTTTATGAGGTTTAGCTTATAGATCTTTGATAATGCATGTAAAAGTACAGGAACTAGAGTTGAAATAGGATAATCTAAAAAACTTAGTTAGTCTCAAAGATGGGAAACTTGAACCATAAGAATGAAAGTGATTTGTGTCTCTAACAGGACTGCTTGTATTTATGCTTTTCTTTCTGACCGCAACCGTAAACGCCATTGTCATATCGCTTCTGATATCATTAGCTGCAGCTGCAGGGTTCTTGGCTCTTTTCTTTGCTTGTGCTACTGCTATATACATTGGAGCACTCTCAACAGCCATATTTGTGATCTGTCATTTTATTTTTGCTCTAAGATGGGCTTTCCTGTAACTTACTCATTTTCATTCCACCATGCCCTTCAACAGAAATTCACAGGTTCTGTCAAGGAGAAGCTATTCATCAGCTTCAGGTACAGTTGTAGATATTTTTTCGTTTGTCATTTGTTCGTGTTGTAGATTCATTGGTGATCATATCTAAATTACCTTGGTTAAAATATTCATGAGTTATTTTGTTCTTTGGTTTTATATTCAGTTGAATGTTTGGCTTTTGAGTGAATCATCCATATATCTAGGATTTGCAACGTGGGTGAGGCTTCTCACCCAAATGATGCTTTTGATGCATATTTATGTCTATCAGCACCGCAGTTCTGAAACTTCTATTTTGTAGCATTTGACAAAATGAATTCTGAAATTTAACAAAACAGAATTGTGTATCAAATACTATTAGGCTGCAATAATCCACCGAGTTTTTTTGACTTGTTATGTTAGTTTTGTTGCTACTGTAAATTATTAATAGTTTTGTTGCAACCCAAATGGAATGTTGCAAATGTTGAGCTTCCTGATCAAATCAGTGTGACTTTTTGACTAGTGTTCTTGACAATGGTTTGAGCTATGAAGCTTTTTTAATGGGGTTTTCTGACAATATGTTAAGTATCCATTAATATGTATAGTATCATGCAGATGATTATTCTCCTAAAAGCTTAAGTTGATAGGTAGAGGTAATGCTTTTGTATCTGAGTTGATACCAGCGTTGGAGGAGCAATCCCAGCAACACCGATTTTGGATGTCATTCCTATATCTCAACAAGCTGAGATTGTAAAATAGAGTAACTTAACTTAAAACACTATATCTATATCTAATTATCAACACATGATACAGCCAGTAAGTTGCAGACTGCATCACATGATACAGCCACAGTAATATCTCTGAGAAATGAAAGCACATCTTTGTTTTCTCTGAGAAATGAAAGCACATCTTTGGTTTCTTCAAACACTTGTTTTCTTTCTTCTTGTTATTGAGTCTAGAACCTGTCACAACTAGCAGTAGTAGCTTGTTAAGAGTTCTAGTCTTTGGAAGTTAATTAATTTCTTAGTTTCATTTGCTAACTGTCTCAAACTAGGTTTACTCATGCCAACATGCCTTGAATTTGTTTTGAATGACAACATCTATCCAGGAGAACAATGAAAAAGATATGTACTTACATATTGTGCCTTGTTTTTGCAGGTTCAGACTGGTGATAATCAAGCCGTCTCTTTCAAGACACACCCTAACATGAATAAATAATTGTTTGCCAGTGAGTATATATTAGGCCTGAAGGATCCAAATAGGCCCTTCCCCATTAGTCAAGTCAGTGATGCCGGAGGTGCTGGTCTTTTAAAGTGGAGAATGCAAAGCACTGATGAGTCAATGATGCCACTGACAAGTGAGTTTATAACTTTCAATGATGTTGGCTTTGTGTTTATGTATTTATAACTTACAGGGTAATATATACGTCTAATGCAGTCAACTGTTGGCCCTCTTCTAGAAATGAAACTTATGTCAACATTGAATACGAGGCTTCATCAATGTTTGGTCTGCGGAATGTTGTGATCTCAGTGCCCCTTCCAGCTCTTCGGGAGGCTCCATCTGTTGGTCAGATTGATGGGGGAATGGAAGTGTGGAAATTATTTTTGTTTTCTTTCTATGATACTTGTATTTGCTATGTGGAACAGACTTTGAGGTATGAGACATTAGCAATTAGGTAATTGGAGGTTCAACTATAGAGACATGTGTGTTTCTTTTAATCTTAGTATGTTGTTTGATAAGTGCAATTGTTCTTTTGTTCAAATTGCTTAAATGTCTAAAAATTGTATCTTCTACAATTTATATTTATATCGTTCTGGAATGCTTTAATGTGTATTATTATTTTTTATTTATATCAAACCATTTCCTGCGGATTTATCTGCGGTATATTGATCTCTATTCATCGTTTACTGCAGAAATTCCTGCGAGTATGTTCGGGCAAGGAAAACTCCTCAAACACTGACCGAATATTTCCTGCGGATTATTGTCCAATTTCCTTAGGAAATTTCCGCAGGTGAGTTTCCTGTGGTTCCTAAAATTCTCAGGAAACAATTACCCACGAAGGTATTACCTGGGAACCTTAATCCTTGGCAAAATCCGCAGGATACCTGTTTCCTGCGGAAATTTTAGGAAATTCCGCAGGAAAATCGAGAGTTTCTAGTAGTGTTGTAAGAACCAAAGAGTAAGGTTTGTAACTTAAGGAATCAAAATAGAAGGACCAAACCAAAGTGTGCAACACTTTGTAAAAAAACTAAAATAGAATGAAAAAACTTAAGGGACCAAATAAAAACCTAATATGATCAAAATAAAATCTACTTTGTGACGGTAGAAATATAGTAAAATCTACCTGTTGCTGCCATCGGCATCTTCTTTCCGGTTTTATAATCTGCAATCGGCATCTTCTTTCTGGTTTTATCTACAATAGAGAACAAAGAAAAGAAATGGAAATATTATAAAAATAAAAGAACTTATATATTTCGTGATTTTCTATATTTATCTCCAACATATCTTTTGTTCGTTCATATTCCTTGTTATAATTGATGAATTACAGAAGAATCACACGTACCGTTACTGTCAGAATCAGAACAAAAAAAATTCCCATTGCTGTCAATTTTACACTTCCCTCTTTGGTTGAAGTGACAATATGCACATTCTTCTGTTACATTTACTTCAGTTGGGATCAGAAGTTAGAAAAGTAAAAGGGTCGTCGGCATTAGCAAGGTCTTTATTCGGAAGCTGGACATTTTTACAAGCTATAAAAGCAGTCTGAGACGCATTATCAGCATAGATGTAAGGCTGGTAGTAGATATCGTAGAGAGGGCACTTTGTGTAGTTATGCATGTATGTGGGAGGGTTGACATGGAGGGTACGGTTGCCAATGAACAAGGTTGTGTTTGTTTTGATACGAAAAGAAGCAAAGCCAAAGGTTGGAGGAAAAGTAAAATTAAAATTGAAAGATTCACAACTTTTGGTTTGCAGAAGTTTGTAGAGATTATTGTCTCTAAAAATACAAGTAGTAGTAATACTACCATGTTGAAATTCAAGAGGAGTTATAGATTCAACCTCAAATTCAAACCATTTCCCAGCTTTATTCTGCAATTGGATAATTTTAGGCTTGTGTGGGTCATCATCACAATTATGTATGGGCAATAAGCCACAGTCTTGGTGTTGTGTTGTAGTGAAAGGGAAGCTGATATTGCCAAGAAATCCACAACTAAGTGAAGCTGGACACTCTTCTCCTCTACCAAGTAGCATAACAGGGGCGGAGCCACTCACATGGCTGTGGGGGCTCCTGCCTGCACAAATTTTGCTATTTTTTTTTTCATATACATATACATATACTGATATTAACACCCCACCCACAATTGTTTTAGTAATTTCAAATATATCAAACACTTTCAACCCAACTTCCCAAGCCCAAGGCCCAATTGGCTAACAAAAATCTGCTTCACCAAACAGCACAAAACAGCCGCCCCATCAGTTCACAAAATCACAGCAAGCTTCTTTCTTTCATTCTATGTCACAAGGCACAAACAAATTCCCTCTCTGTTTCAACAACATCAAAAATTCAACCACATCCACATCCTTCTTACAAAATAAAACTTCCTCTTCCTTGTTTCTTGGTCTCTAATCTTCTTATTTTTTTTTTCTCTCTTCCTCCATTGGTGGTGATCTAAGAGGTACACTATCTTCCTTATTTTTATGATTTTAAACTTATTTGTTTTATTAGTTTATTATTGTAATGAGAGTTAACATCTATTATTACCTTGTTGATATTGAATTTATGTTGATTGTGTAAACTTTATTGTTAGGGTTTGATAAGTGATTATTTGAAATTATTCAACAATCTTAAACTTTATTGTTATTTTATTGTTTTAAGTGTTTGTGTTGATGATTTTATGTTCTTTTTATGATTGATTTCCTATGATTTTTATGTACTCATGAGTAGTGTTTATAGGGTAGTTATAACTTATAAAAAAAAGTAGTGTTTTTAGAATTATAAATTGATTCTACTCTGATGAATAAACTTGTAATTTGCAGCAGTAAACATTCAATGAAGAGATTTTACAAACCAATTTCAGAATCAGGACAATCATCAACTCCAAAATAGGTGTTTATTTGCCTTTTGCTGCAGTGCTGTTGTGTTTTCCTGCTAAATATTCCAGCAGCCTATTATAGGTGTTTATTTGTGTTTTCTGTTCTTAGTTTTTTGACACTTTGTTGTTAATATATATATTCCTGCTATGTAAAAAAAAAATAGTGCCTCCACTAGTTGAAATTCCTGGCTCCGCCCCTGTAGCATAAGGTATGAAAACAAAAGGAATATAAGAAATTCATAATTAACTGAAGCCATCACGAATTTCCCATTAATTAGCTAAAAAACTTTAATAATAATGTAAGCAGAGTCTTCTTCATTCACTCTTCATTATCTGTTTAGTTGACTTGGAAAATGACTACGTATGAAAGTGATGCTTGTCCTAATGACCAGTCAATAGTGAGGACCATATTATTTTATCGGCTAAAATATGGTATTGGTCCCTGCAAAATAGGTTAGTTTTGGTTTTAGTTCCTGCAAATTTTTTTTATAGTTTTTGGTCCCTGCAAAAATAGGTCAGTTTTGATTTTAGTCCCTGCAAATTTTTTTTTTATAGTTTTTGGTCCCTGCAAAAATAGGGCAGTTTTGGTTTTAGTCCTTGCAAAATTTTTTTTTTATAGTCTTTGGTCCCTGCAAAATTTTTGTTTTTGGAAATAGTCCCTGAAAAGAATATTATTTTTTATAATTTATATAGCAATAATTATTTTTTAATTAAAAAATAATAATAAAACAGATACAATAATTATTTTTTAATTTATAAAAGTGACAAATCATCACATAACTGGGGTCAGGGGCTATTTCCAAAAACAAAAATTTTTGCAGGGATCAAAAACTATAAAAAAAAAATTGCAGGGACTAAAACCAAAACTAGCCTATTTTTGCAGGGACCAAAAACTATAAAAAAAATTTGCAGGGACTAAAACCAAAACTGACCTATTTTGCAGGGACCAATACCATATTTTAGCCTATTTTATCCTATATTGTACACCTCTGGTCACTATTATAAGCAAAAATCTACATTTTAGATTCTTTCATTTAATGATGCACATAGTCTTTATTATAGACCACATACATCATTAAATGAATGAACCTAAAATATAGATTTTTGCTTATATTAGTGACCAGAGGATGTATTGTATAAGCCAAACAAAGAAAAAAACACAACTTGCTTGCAAATTGTCAATTGCGCGTGCCTTGCCTTCCACCTTTCGGTGCACATGTGAAGATGCCTGTTCTTTTTTCTGAATATACCATATGACTTCTTCTTGTCGCTTTGATTATTTGAGGTTTGAATTGAACATTACTCCTTCTACTACCACTCATATTTTATCATTTTATCATACAATATGGAGAAAGGAAGAAAAGACAAAATCATACTACATATGGTTTTCCATATGATTAACATTATGGTCACTTTGATTTTAACCTTAACATAAATTATCTTTCATCTTTAAAAATAAAATAAATTTTGCTTAGTTAGTAAATTTTATAAAATTATTAAATTGGCTTCCTTAATTTGTTTAAAATGAATATTATTGTCTCGGTTATTAATGATAATCTCCCATTCCACATTTTTTTTAAATGTAAACAAAATAGTTTAAACGAAAAAATGTTAAATCAAATATTGGTATTTTTTTTTGCGCTAACCCACTGGTTTTGGCAAAAAATTGCTTCCTCCATAACTCTTTTTAGAGAAATCAAAAGTAATAAATATATTAAACAAAAAATGTCTCACTCAAGCACAAGGGGTGCCTAAGAGGGAAATAAAACAGTGTCCTAATATACAAAGTCAAAACAGATATTAGAAACCAAAAAAATTAGTTGCTCACTAATTTGGGTCAAATACATCCATTAAACGATACTGTTCTGGACCAGCTAGAAGCCCATAATACATGGCCCAATTCAGCCAAGGCCCAAGAAAAAGCAAAGCGAACAAGTGAAGGAGCAGTTGAAACCTCTTGCGTATCATCGCATATGAACATGTCTTGACTACATCTCCACCGTCCAGGCCATCACCACCGTTAGCGTTCTCTACGCCTATATAAGGGGGATTAAGCCTCACCCTCAAGGTACACTTCATTTTTACCACTTTTCGCACATAACCACCTCTTTCAGATACTGACTTGAGCGTTGGAGTGCTAACGTTCCTGTAAACACCTTTTTCCTTCATTGTGATGATTCAACCTCCGCCACATTGAAGCACTGTGAACAACTGTTCTGATTCCTTGATCATCATCAGACATATCAAATACTACCTCCGTTTGAACATATATGTCTCATTTAAACAATCATAATCGTACCTAAATTAAATTGGCCATTGAAATCATATAAGTTTGTATCATTACCTTCTTTCATCCAACTCTGATAAATTTTGCCTACTTGGCAATTTCTATTATGAGGTGGACAACAAACATCAGAGAAAAAAAAAACAGACATCAACAAATTTCATATTTTTTAATTATTATTTTTAATTTAAAAGCTAATGTTGAAGAAGTCATTTTGTTCTTATCATTTATTATTTTCATAATTAAAATGCAAATTTCTTCATCAATATATAATTTCACAAATTAAAACTTGGATTCTCTTGTGATTATTGGCTATTAAACGATAGGGAAAACTCTGTATCAATACTATAATAATCCAAAAAATAAAACCCAAATTTTCTCATCAATTCCCAAATTTCTTATACCTTAACCAAATTTCCAACAAATAAAAACCATATCATATATAATAGGTATTGTATTCAAATTGTGTAATCAATTTTTTCAAGATTATAAAAAGTATCATTTTCAATTTAAAATTTTTATTTTTGGTTTTTTTAACTCTGCCTGGGCACTGGTTATCATAATCAAGGTAGACAAAATCGAGATCCTATACAAGACTATGTGGCAAGGAAATGACTTACGCTAGAAATTATTACAAACAAATAAATTCATTTTTATTATTTTGTCCTTTCCTTATTTTAGTTTGTGTGAGGAATATGATTTGTCATTTACTATATTGTATTTTGCAATGATTGGTTTTTTTTTTTTTTGAGGGAAAACATGCTTATAGCATTTCATTAATAATAAGAGTTTCAATACAATTGGGTATATCAAAATAAACGGTGGGACTAGCTAAAGACGTGGCCTCTCTTGCAAGAGCATGAGCAACCACATTGGCTTGTCGCCTAACAAACTCCACCCTAGAGTTAGAAAAGAAAGTGCTGAACAAAGAACGACTGGAGGAAATAATACAGCCAAATTAGGACAAGTCGTTCCTGGTAGAAAGGAAAGCATCAGCTGTCAATTTAGAGTCTGTTTCAAAATCCACGTTGTCAAACTGCATATCACTCAACCATTGCAAAGCAGAATGCAGCCCTAAAGCTTCACCCACATCCACCGAAACAATACAAGGGTATGTCATAGTCTTGGCCAGAACAAATGTACCTTCTGCATCGCGGACACAAATGCCAATACCTGTACGATTTTCGTGAGAAGAGAAAGCTGCGTCTATATTCCATTTGTATCTTCCGGCCACGGGAGGCTGCCACGTGATTCGGTATTGTTGAGAGGTGGAGGTCGTTGTTGGTTGATGATTTGATCTAGATGCAAGAACATCCAGAGCGTTTGCCAGTTGCCAATCCGCAACCATGTTTATGGCACGATTGACAACCGTGGCACTTGTTTCTATTACATCATCCCACACTCTGAGATTGCGGTGTTTCCATATACTCCATATTACAGATGACAGACGTTGTGTTAAGTCAATAGACAAACTCTCCAACAGGTAAAATATAGCTTCCGTAGCTGAGGTTGTAGTAGAAAGGGCGTGTTGCACAGAACCCCACAAACCTGTTCTATTCCAAACCTGTATAGCAAAAGGACAAGCAAAGAAAACATGCATAAGATCCTCGTGATTGGAGGCGCATCTAGCACAATTAGTGGGGCAAGTAACACCTTTATCCAACAAACGGACACACGTTGGTAAACAACCACGACACATGCACCAAATTAAATTCTTGACTTTCGGTGGGACTTTTAAATACCAGCCCAATACCCCAGGCGCCAGTTATAAGAGGAGTCAATAAGTTCGGATACACATAACCTGTAAGCAGTACGAACAGAGTAACGCCCGTGCCTTTCCGCTTTCCAAATAATTATATCCTCGTCAACCTGAGAAATAAGTGGCGTATGCAGTATTTTGTTTGCTATATCATCACTAAAAACTTGTCGAACCACCTGTTCATTCCAGCTTTTATCATATAAATTCAGCAAGCTATTAACAGTAAAATTATGAACAAAGTGAGCACCTGGAATATCACTACCGATAAACTCCCCATTTGGCAACCATGGTTCATTTAGGATAGGAATAGTCGCGCCTGAACCTATACTCCATCTAGCATCCCCACGTACAATAAATCTAGCACGCATGATGCTACGCCAAACATAGCTGGGGTTGTGCCCAACAATGGTCGTGAGATAGGAGCCAGACGGGAAGTAGCGAGCTTTAAAAATTCGAGCAACCAGAGAGTCTGGTTCAGTAATAAATTTCCATCCATGTTTACCCAACATAGCTAAATTAAAAGCAGAGAGGTCCTTGAAACCCATACCTCCGTGAATCTTTGGTGCTGAAAGTTTCTCCCAATTCATCCATTGAATTCCTCTTTGTGTTGTTTTACCGTTGCCCCACCAAAAGGAGTTCATCATCTTTTCGATGGAATCGAGTAAGGTAGTAGGAAGCTGAAAGATACTCATCACATAAGAAGGAATAGCCTGCAAAACAGAGTTTATCATTACCTCACGACCTGCTTTGGAAAGACATTTACCACTCCAGGAGTTGATTTTCTGCCAAACACGATCCTTGATGTAAGCGAAAGTAGCATTTCGATCTCGGCCTATCATAGAAGGTAAGCCCAAATATTTACCTGTGCCCAACACCACTTGGACGCCTAGAATATCTGTAATATTAGCTTTGAGGTCATCGGGAACATTACGGCTGTAATATATCTCTGATTTTGGTAAACTGATCGCTTGACCAGAAGCTAACTCATAAGTGGATAAAATATTTTTCATGACATGTACTTGATCCTCATTAGCTTTGAAAAAAAGGAAGCAATCATCAGCGAACAAAAGATGGGAAACCGACGGTGCTTGGCGACAAACCTTTGTACCTATGAGGACACCTCTTGTCTCGGCATCTCTGATAAGCGAAGATAAGCCTTCTGCACAAATAATAAACAAGTATGGAGAGAGAGGATCCCCTTGACGGAGACCCCGCCCTGGAATAATAGGACCGACCTGTGTACCATTTACAAGCACAGAATAATCCACTGATTCGACACACATACACATCCAGTGAATCCAACGGTTATGGAAACCCAACTTATTCAAAACAGCCCTCAAATAATTCCAATCCATGCGATCATAAGCTTTGCTAATATCAAGTTTTAGAGCAACATACCTATCATCCCCTCGCGTCTTGGCTTTCATAAAGTGTAATACCTCAATTGCTACCAAAGCATTGTCTAGAATGGAGCGTCTCGGAACAAAAGCGGATTGATTGTCAGAGATGCATTTAGGCAGCACAGTCTTCAACCTGTTTGCTAACACTTTTGAAATAATTTTGTATAACACATTACAAAGTGCTATAGGCCGCCAATCCTTCATACTAACATGCGTAGATCCTTTTGGAATAAGTGCGATGTTAGTAATATTCAAATCAGGGGGAAATTATCCCGTATCTAACCAACCACAACATTCTTTAAAAATATCATCACTACATAAATTCCAAAAGTGCTGGTAAAATCCTGGGTTGTAGCCATCAGGGCCTGAACACTTGACTGGATGCATAGAGAAAATAGCATCCTTGAACTCGACCTTAGTGAAAGGAGCCGTGAGCATATCATTGTCAATATCAGAAACAGACGGATTAATAACATCAATAACAGAAGAGAATTCTCTATTTTGTTGTTGAAAAATATTTACAAAATATTGACTTGCCATATCTTGCATATCCTGCTCATTAGTAAATTTATTACCAGCATCATCATGAAGAGAGGTTATACGATTTACCTTCTTTCGAGCCGTAGCCGAAGCGTGAAAAAACTTGGTATTTCGGTCACCATCCTTACACCAATGAGTTTTTGCGCGTTGACGCCAATAGGCATCATCTTGGTACAGCAGTCGTTGCATTCTTTTCCTTAGCTCGAACATGCGAACTTGGTCCTCACCAGAAGATCCTAACCGAGTTTCCTGCAATTGTTTACGACAATCTTCAATGTCAGTTTTTAATTTATGGAAATGTGATTTTCTCCAAACAGACATGTCTTCCGCACAAGAGGAAAGCTTCGGAATAATAGTATGAGTAGAATATTCCTGCCAAGAGTTAGTAACAAGATCCTTAAAACCCGGTTCAAGATGCCACACATTTTAATAGCGAAAATGGCGTTTAGAAACATAAGGTCGAGGAGTAGGAGCAACATTTACATATATGGGATAATGATCAGAAGCAGGTGCTACCAGAGTTTCAACAGTAGCATTCGGAAAAATATTAAACCATAAATTGTTAGCAAGTGCACGATCTAACCTTTCTTCGACGGCACGCGGTGTGCCTAGACTTTTGAACCAAGTAAACGGATAACCTTCAATTGGAACATCAGACAAACCTGAATCAATAACAGCTTGACGAAAACCGTTTATAAGCCACGGAGGTCTAGTGGTGCGCCCCCTTTTTTCACTAGCATCAAGGATATCGTTAAAATCGCCAAAGATACACCAAGGACCTGTAAATTGATTAGAAAGTTGTCGAAGAAAATTCCAAGCAGCAGTTCTACGACCTCCATTAGGATAGCCATAATAGCCGGTAAGTCTCCAAGTACCAAGAACAATATCATTAATCTCAACAGTAATATGATTACTTGAAAAATCAACAAGTTGACAATGTAAAGAGTTGCGCCAAAATAAAGCAAGACCCCCGCCTCTACCGGTGCGGTCTACAGGAAAACAACAATCGTAACCAAGCAAAAAACGAAGTTCTTCAATTTTATTTCGGTGAGCTAGAGTCTCACTTAAGAATAAGATGCGGATTGAAGTGTCGGACTAGGTATTTAAGGTCGGGAATTGTGCTCGGGCTACCTACACCCCGACAATTCCACGCCACTAGACTCATCTACCTTGACATGATTAGACTTAAGAGGCATTCTAGTATTTCACTAATATCAACAAGACCTATGTCATTCCGACAAATTCCAATAAACCTCCATCGCCATAGAGGCTGCACCCGTGGCAGCAAGGCAACAATAGCTAATGGTAATAAAATCCACTACCAATCCTTCAATAATGTATGTGTGGCACAAGAAAAATAATGGAACAAGGAAGACAAGAATAAACAACACGTACACCTTTGTCTCTAAAATACCAATCCTCAATGATAATAATTATTAATTGAGTAGCAAAATATTAATAAAGAAACCAAACCTCTCCCGGCAAGAAGATGGCCGAAGCTGGAGCAACCGAACAGCCCATCAAAACAATCACAAGCTAGGTGGTAGATACAACCAACGAGAACCCAAAAAAGAAAACTCAAATGTAATAACAATTGAAATTAAAGGAACGAAGCCTTACAATTGAAAACGACAGTTGAATTCACCCATGAAAGCGGGATTCAATCAAAAGATGATGGAAAACTAAGGTAGCAAAAGGCACAAGGCAGTTCAATAAGTCCAGGGGAGAAAATTCTCACCGAACGACGACAAAATCTCAAAAGGGTAGCGGCGGCACAAACCCTAAGAGCAGGTAGCAACCAACGTTAATTGATGAAGAAGGAGGCCGAAACAGCTTATGTTCCAATGATTGGTTGACATGTAACTAACTTGCCTACATATAGCTATTCTATCAATTGAATCGGTAACAACAATTATCATCTATCATCTATCTGTCTCTGTTAGCTTAGTTCAGTTGGTAGGGACAATGAATAAAATATGCAAGGTCGGGTTTAAACCTCGACCACCACTAAGAAAAAAATTATCATTTATCATCAAACTCCCTTATCCTATACTTTAATTCCTCTTTAAATCATTGTTTGATGGTCGACAATGGGTGGAGGCGCAGCGGCGATGCTCGGTGTCGGACGACGACAAGTTGGTGGGGGCCAAGGCGGGTTGCAAGATAAACAGGAGGATGGGTCGTGACTCGTCAAATGGGTATGGGTATCTCCTACTGATTTATTTTAATAAATTTAACAAATAATCAAACTAGACAAATATGGAGCATACGATTAATCTAGCAGATGAGATTGAGCCAATGTCACGGTAACATTCCCGCGCTAAAGTCACTGAAGTGGCATCCCTACTCCTGATCTAGATTCAGGATATTACCGAAATTAATTAATTCCCTAATATCCAAAGAGCAAATAGTCACTTTAGTCCCTGACTTTGCACCTCGCTATCACATAGGTCCCTGACTCAGGATTAAATACAAACAAGTCCCTGACTCTACACTTCCGTTATCACTTTAGTCTCTGCCGTTAAAAAAATCTGTTAAGTGATGATGTGGCACACTGACAAGGAGTATGACGTGTCACAAGGACTAAAGTGAAAGTAAAAAATGGTCACTTTGGTCCCTGAATCGAAAATCAATATCCTCAATTTACTGTTAGATCCCTGATTGTGTGTACTTACTATCAGTTAGGTCCCTGACATTAAACATGAAATTTCACTAAGATCCTTGGCAAGTTGTTAGTTTAACATGCTACTTACTCAACACTAAGGTATTTGTGCTAAATATCAAAATATTATTATAACACTTATAAAAATGATTCCATAGTTTAATAACAAATGTTTCCATAACATAACTATTAAGTCATTAATGTCATCAGTAATTAAAAGATTGCACCATATTTGGGCATATAATTCAACAAGTCATTACATAATGATTCAGCAAAATATTAAATAAAATATCGCACCACAGTTGTGCTTATAATTTAGCAATTTCGGTACATAAATAAACTAACAAACATCACATAGTTGGCCACGGACCCCTTGGAGTTGGCATGAAAGATGTAAGCATTTGTAGTTCATTCAGACGTGCATTTGGATTTTGAGCCCTAATTTCGTGTTTACTATCAGGGACCTGACTGACAGTAAGTATACACAGTCAGGGACCTAACGGTAAATTGAGGATATTGATTTTCGATTCAGGGACCTAACTGACAGTAAGTGTACACAGTTAGGGATCTAACAGTAAATTGAGGATATTGATTTTCGATTCAGGGACCAAAGTGACCATTTTTTTACTTTCACTTTAGTCCCTGTGACACGTCATATTCCTTGTCAGCGTGCCACATCATCACTTAACAAATTTTTTTAACGGCAGGGACTAAAGTGATAACGGAAGTGTAGAGTCAGAGATTTGTTTGTATTTGACATACAGAGTCATGGACTAAAGTGACTATTTGCTCAATATCCAAATTAGGTTCCAAATACCCATTTACGTTTTCACGAGTCAGATCGCTCGCGATTTTGTCTATTATGCTGCATAATACAATCTTATAATCCCAAATTTCCTAAACCCTAACTCTTAAATCATCTTCTTCTCATCTCTTCCATCCTAATACACAACGACGAGGAAGGTTGCAGAGTGGGCGGTTCCATCTTCGGTAACACTCCTTAATCCAATGCACCACTATGTAAAAATTCGATTTTTTTCATCCTTTTCATATTTTCAAACTCAACAAATGGGTTTATCTTCAATTTCTGATACCCTTTATACCCATTTCAACAAAACCAATGGAACCACCCTTGAAACTTCATTATCTAAAACAAAACCAAAATTGGATTCACAATGTGTTATTCAAGTTCTTAACAAGTGTTATCCAAACCAATCTCAATTGGGTGTTAGGTTTTTTATTTGGGCTGGATTTCAATCTGGGTATAGACATAGTGGCTATATGTATAGGAAAGTTTGTAACTTGTTTGAAATTGATAAGAATCCGGAGATTATTTCTGATGTGATTAAGGCTTATGAGATTGATGGGTGTGTTGTTAATGCTAACATGTTTAGGGAGGTTTTGAAATTGTGTAAGGAAGCTGAGAATGTCGATTTGGGTTTGTGGGTGTTGAGGAAAATGGAGGATTTTGAGATGAAACCGGATACGGTTATGTATAATGTTGTTGTTAAGTTGGTTTGTAAGAAAGGTGATGTTGAGATGGGTGAGAAGTTGCTGAAGGAGATGAGTTTGAATGGGATTTGTCCGGATTTGATTACGTATATGACAATGATTGAGGGGTTGTGTAATGCGGGGAGGTTGGAGGAGGCATATGAGATGGTTAAGGTTATGAGGGGGAATGGTTGTTCACCGAATTCGGTTGTTTTGTCGGCTGTTTTGGATGGGTTGTGTAGATTGGGTTCGATGGAAAGGGCGTTGGAATTGTTGGATGAAATGGAGAAAAGTGGGGATTGTGGTCCTAATGTTGTTACTTATACGTCTTTGATTCAAAGTTTCTGTAAGAGAGGTGAGTGGACGGAAGCGTTGAATATTCTTGATAGAATGAGAGCTTTTGGGTGTTTTGCTAATCATGTCACTGTTTTTACTTTGATTGAGAGTCTTTGTACCGAAGGTCGTGTAGATGAAGCTTACAAGGTGGTTGATAAACTTGTGGTGGAACATTGTGTCTCGCGTGGTGATTGCTACAATTCACTTGTGATTTCTTTCATAAGAATAAAGAAACTCGAGGAAGCAGAGAAACTCTTCAAGGAAATGCTTGCTGCTGAGATCAAACCCGATACTTTGGCATCCAGCCTTTTGCTAAAGGAGTTATGTTTGAAGGATAGAGTTCTGGATGGATTCTACTTGCTTGATACAATTGAGAATATGGGATTCTTGTCTTCCATTGACTCTGATATTTATTCTATTCTTTTAATTGGCCTTTGTCAGAAAAACCACTTGACAGAGGCCACAAAGCTTGCAAAAATAATGCTTAAGAAAGCTGTTCCTCTACGGCCTCCTTACAAAGATCGTGCAACTGATATACTAAGAAAATATGGAGAAAAAGATCTCGTGAAGCAGTTAACCAGTATACATAAGGAACTTTGATGATAGTGTTATGAGAGAGGCCACATTCATTCTTTATCAGCTGCAGCTGGGTGAATTGATGCTTCGGCTCAAATCGGTGCGGTGGTTGGCTGATTGGTAGCTTGCCAGTCCTGGTTTGAAGAAGATGATGGAAAAATTTTGGTGACAAATCTAACGGTAAACTGAATTTTCTGTAGTTAGTTCTATTAGTATTTTACCGTGCTAAAGATTGTAAACTGATAGGGTATCTCACTAATTTACACTTGGATATTCTAAATTTTCTGTAGTTTGTTAGTCTATCCATGTTATTACATGCTTCAGTCACATCTCAGTTAAATGATATGATTCTGGTAGAGCATCTATTTTTTCAAGTTTGAAGAAGACTGTGTTACTTGTAGGAGTTTCATTGTTACCAATAAAATAATTAAATTAAAATGATTACAGTGAAATTCATACAAATTTATTGTCAGTTTTTCTTTCAATTTACTTTAGATTCTATTCTAATTCTAGCATAGATAATTTTCAGTACAATGCTTTTGTATGCCATAAGTAATCCCTTTTTTAGTTGCTTTTGAGAACATTATAGTCGAAACCATTTTGTTGATATGAAATTTCTAACAGAAGTTTGCCTCATTGTTTTCATTGATGTCAGTGCTTTCATTTGCATTCAGAAGGCACAACGAATCGAATTGTTAATATAATAAATTTCTAATACAGCTAGGTATCATTTAATGTCAATGTGTGTCTTACGATTCATAATAAGATTCGATTCACGATTCCAAAAATAAGTCTTCTGATTTACGGTTTGAATTTCGATTATGTTCAGGTACAATATGGACAACACAGTTGATGGCTTGTATATTGCACCTGCATTTATGGACAAGCTTGTTGTTCACATCACTAAGAACTTTCTCAACTTGCCAAATATTAAGATTCCTCTCATTTTGGGCATTTGGGGAGGCAAAGGTCAAGGAAAGTCATTTCAATGTGAGCTTGTCTTTGCCAATATGGGAATCAAGTAAAAATAAATTCAACAGGCAAATGTTAGTACTTCGTATATTAGTTGTTTGTTATGTTAGTATTTTCTTATTAACCAAGTTAGTGTAATTTCATTGTGTTGCATATATATATATATATATATATATATATATATATATATATATATATATATGTGTGTGTGTGTGTGTGTGTGTGTGTGTGTGTGTGTGTGTGTGTGTGTGTGTGTGTGTATATATATATATATATATATATATATATATATATATATATATATATATATATATATATATATATAGACACACACTATGATACTTGGATTAGGCTTAGGTGTATTTATGATGAAATTGACACTCAGTTACTAACTCTTTTATCTAATTCTTTGGAAATTAGCCCTATAATGATGAGTGCCGGAGAATTGGAAAGTGGAAATGCAGGAGAGCCTGCAAAGTTGATTAGGCAAAGGTACCGTGAGGCGTCCGACATTATCAGAAAAGGAAAGATGTGTTGTCTCTTCATCAATGATCTTGATGCAGGAGCTGGTAGAATGGGTGGCACTACTCAATACACAGTCAATAACCAGATGGTAAATGCAATCCTCATGAACATTGCTGACAACCCTACCAATGTTCAACTTCCTGGTATGTACAACAAAGAGAATGCCCGCGTCCCTATCATCGTCACTGGAAATGACTTCTCTACCTTGTATGCTCCTTTAATTCGTGACGGACGCATGGAAAAATTCTATTGGGCGCCTACTCATGATGATAGGGTTGGTGTCTGTCAAGGTATTTTCAGGACAGATGGTGTCCCTAAGGATGACATTGTCAAGATTGTCGACACATTCCCTGGACAGTCAATTGGTAAGCCATACCTCAATCTAAGTTTCAAGTCAAAATTTCTAGTTACTAGGGTCTGTTTTATGGGTTCCACTTTGGTGCCATTAATGGCACCAATGGCACCATCCAATTCCATCTCCACCACACACACACACATCACACACACATCCCCACGCGGACCCACACACATCAATGGCCAGGATCTCTGCTATGGCACCAATGGCACCATTTCTAAGTCACTGAAGTATTTCCCCTGTTTTATCTGCTAACAAAAACACATCTGAAACTGTTTTCAAGAGTTTTCAGATTATTTTCACAAGTCTCCATGATAGCTTAGGAAAACAGCTTATAACTTGTATGAACATAGTTTGACTCTATTTTATCTTTTGTTATAAAAATAGCTTATGCACAAGAACTTAAATGATAACCTCTTATGCTATAATCGCTTAATTAAGTCTTTTTATCCAAACAAGATCCTTATATTTACTGTTAACCATGATATGAGTTCGACACTTGGATGAAATGTGAATAATCAAATGTTTAATTCATTTCTTTGTAGATTTTTTTGGTGCCTTGAGGGCGAGAGTGTATGACGATGAAGTCAGGAATTGGATATCTGGTATTGGTGTGGAGAGTATTGGAAAAAGACTTGTGAATTCAAAAGAGGGACCTCCAACTTTTGAGCAACCAAAGATGACTATTGACAAGCTACTAGAATATGGAAATATGTTGGTCCAAGAACAAGAGAATGTGAAAAGGGTTCAATTAGCCGACAAATATCTCAGCGAGGCAGCTCTTGGAGTGCAAACCATGATGCTATCAAGACTGGAAACTTCTATGGTTAGTCCTTTGATTTTTCTGTTATTATCTTTAAAAGGCATCACCTAAAAGTTTGCTTTAGACGAACAAATATATCGCGTCGGTCTTGACAATAACTTGGACTAAAACAAGAATGTTTTCTTATTGTTTGGATGCAGGACAAGGAGCTCAGCAAGTTCCTTTACCTGTCCAAGTAGGTTGCGCTGACCCTTCTGCAGAAAACTATGATCCGACAGCCAGAAGTGACGATGGAAGTTGCACATACACTTTTTAGTTGATTCTTAAGTGTGTACATAAATATGGAGATTTGTAAAAGCAGTCTGAAAAACATTTTACTATGTTTCTTAGATCATTCACCATATTTTATAGGTGCATTAATCTCACCACTTTAGGCTGTATATTTTGTTTTATTGATGGTGTCCTATGGTTGAATTTTGAGAGTAACATCTTATAGAAAGAAATGTTGGCAATATTGATTCCTCCTTTCATTTAGCACAATCTTCTTGCCAAATTTGTGTTCATAGCTAGCTAATTTATGTGATATATGGAAATCTAACAATTAAGTGAACAAGTTATATAAAACAACAAAAACATAAACATATTACCTTAAAACCTTACCATAAAATTGAGTCATTCACTTCTGTAAGTAAGATACTTAATAGCATAGTTTCATTTATTTTTTATTTTTAATACATTTTTTTTAGACTACTTGACAGCACAGAAAAATATTCAGTTAGACCAGCTAGAACTTATGTTAAGAATCCCACATTTGGATGAGATAAGACTTGAAAATGAATTTATAAGTGAGAGCAATCCTTACCTTATAAGCTGGTTTTGTAGGGGTTTAGTTAGGCCCAACCGAAATTCTAAAAGCTTCCAAAGTATGCTAGAGTAACAATAATGATGAAGAAAAAAAACAGTTTTTTTTTAGAGCAACAAAGTTAAAATTAAACTACACTAGCACATGTTTTATACAAAAGTTGAATTTTAAAATACTTTTCATAATAAATAAATGATAAAAGACTAATGGTTTACTCATAAAACTTTTTATAATAAATCAATGATAAAAGACTAATAGTTTACTCAAAAAATATAGAGGATAACAGGGAGGTGGTTGTTCCTCTTCCATGCATCATACTCATATGCATCCTTCACTTTACTGCTGATCCATGTGCACAAATAATAGTTGCTATCTTTGGCTCATTCCTATATAGGGTAGGCACATATCAAATATCACTTATCCCATCCCAATGTTTTCTTCAGCTTGAAATCACCATAAGATGGCTTGTCAATTGTCATTGACTGACTTTATACTTTCTCATCTTCTGTTTATATTCATGGTTATGATCCTCTCCTAGTGTTATCTCAACCTGATCAGCTTTTGTATGTAAAATTGTAATTTCATAATGTATTGGGCAACTTCGTAATTTCTGTAAAAAAAAATGGGGCAAAACTATAATTTTAAAAGTACAAGGATAATCCTATAATTTACAAAAGTTCAAGGGGTATATTTGTAATTTTCAAAAGTTTAGGGGTAAATCTATACTTTGAAATGTTTTGGGGCAAATGTAATTTCTGAGAATTTTTGTGACTGGACTAATGACATGGCATAGAACCATCATAGTTGACATACAACCACTTAGCCACTTACGTTGACATTTTATTTCATGCATTTTCATTACTTATCAGCATCTCTATTTCCATTATAGTTCTTCCCAAGGCCTCCAAGATTATTAGAATAAGGTCAGCATTCCTTGAGAGTTACATAATGAGTTCTCTCTTGACTTTTGAGTCAGTTATTATCAATGTCGCATTATCTGCATTCTCTTCCAAACCTAAAAGAAACTAATCCATGTAAGGGTTGGAGCTTCAAAATATTGACAAACTTCACCCCTCGATCTCTCCTCTCCCACGATTTGTATGGCCAAAGAAGAAAAAGATCCATCTGATTAGAGGTGTTTTATAATTTGTAGGTTGCTGCCTTGCCTGCTTTCTTACTTGGCATTTACATGTACAGAAAAAAAAAAAACAAACAAGAATGCTGATGTGGTAATCCTACCAAGTAATCAAGAAAGCCACAAAAAATTTCAAGGACAGATATTTGAGCAAAGTGGGTCAAGTTTGCAAAGGAATGTTGCCTGATTCTAAGGCTGAAGTTGCTATTAAGAGAGTTTCACATGAATCAAAAGAAGGCCTGAGATAATTAGTATCTGAAAAGCCACCATGAATCAAAAGTTGCTATTAGCTTGGCTGCTAGGGTGGTATCGCCTCCATGGCGGACCTCCTTATTATGATCACAAGCATACAATAACAATTGTACATAGATTTTATGTGGTTCCATATGGAGAACATATATTAAGAGCTTCGATTATTCACAATGATACAATGAACAACCTTATTACTTTCCTAAAAAAACAAGGAATCTATAAAAAAATTGATAGATATGATACATTCCCAGGTGCTCTTCCCCCACAGCCCAAGCCCTCTGCTTCAATCTCAAAACTTACATTTTTTAGACGTTAATAGTTTAAACTCCAAAATTTCAGTTAGAGTTATAATTCAGATATGCTCATCATTGCATTTAAGAATTTTCATAGTCTGAGACTCTTGATCTCTCTCAAGAAAACAAAAAATTCATGTTATGGAGACACATCCTGATTAAACAAAAACCAGTGACATTTTATCATAAAGAGCATCTAGAATACATTAGTGAAGAAAGTTAACAACTCAATTGTAATTATCCTTAAGAAAGTTAAAAATTCAGTATTAAAATTATCTTTAAGCCTCTGTTCCCATCACTCTGTTTCTTCAATGCAATCAGAAAACTAGACTGAAATGTTCTGCAAAATGAATGGATCGGCAAGGACTAAAATCAAATGACCAAAATAATAAATAAAAAGAAAATTTTATAACAAGAGAGTCACTCACGTGGTGTTTTATAACGTGGTGTTTTAAAACGCGAATAATTTTTATATAAATGGCTTAAATATACGGACAAAAGGGAATTTAATTAAACAAAGTAACTTGGCTTGTGTGCTTAAGCGTCCACCTGTACGCTTAAGCGTGCAGGCTCCAGTAACTAACAATGGATGTACGCTTGGAGCACGCTTGGGAGCACGCTTAAGCGTACAGTCATCTGTTCTGCACAAAAACACTCGGGTTCCAACCCTTTTTCACCCAAAAACCCTAATTTTGATCTCCCAACACCCAAATATGTTTCCAAAGATTGTTTACAGGTTCATGAACTCAAAAGGGCTTTCAAAAACACATTAAACATGAAAACAAATGTCATTTCAACATAATTCACCAAATCAACCCATTTCCACAAAACTATCAACAACAACTTAAATCCCATCACAAATCCATGATTATGAACACACAAGTTATGAATCATCAACAACAATATCTCATAACAACAACAACATCAATTAAACATGAATCCGACCACAAATCAACAACAACATAACACAATTCAACCATTAGAGCACAATTCACAACAAACCCATTTTCACATATTATGAACATGCAATTTCATCAACAAGAATTCAATTATCATCAATTTCATATGCTCAGACGTAACATCATAACAAGATCACAAATTTCAACAACTAATAATCACTTATATCAAATAAGCACTTATGCATAGAATTAGGGATGAAATCAAACTAAGAGATTATGATTGAAATCTAACCCCCTTACCATAATTCTTCACAAATCTAAGCTAGTGCTTCACTTTAGCACCAAACCCTTGAGATTCTACTCTCCTCTTGCTTCCCAAAGTCTTCTCTCTTCAAAACCCTCTCTCAAGCTCCTTCTCTCTACCTACCAAAATGATTCTATGAAATGAACAAAATGACACTATGTGACCTAATTTCCTCCAAGACTAAGGTTTAAATAGGGTCACTACTATTGGGCTTAACCCTTAATGTCTTAATGGGCTCAACTCACCCATTAACCAATTCAAAATGTTTCTACTCACTTAACGGTAAAAATAATAATAACGATCACTTACCGGTTATAAAATAAATTACTACAACCCACTAGTAACTTAATAAAATAATAATGGCTCTCACTTAAGCATTAAAATAATCCTCACTAAAATTACTAAATTACCCTTACTCACAAAATGACCAAAATACCCTTGAGTCCAAAATGACTAAAACACCATTCTAACACCGAATTCTAATAATCCCAACCAAAATACATACAGAGGCAAATAATCACATACGAGCACGTAAAAACACACATAAAGTTGATTAAAAATAAATCTAACGAAAATCGGGCTGTTACAACTCTCCCCCCTAAAAGAATTTTCGCCCTCGAAAATTACCTGAAGGAAACAACTCCGGATACGAAACCTTCATCCTATTCTCCGATTCCTAAGCAGCACTCTCACCAGTTGGTCCAACCCAAATCACTTTCACCAAAACAATCCCTTTGCCAAGCAAACACTTCACTTCGTGATCCTCAATCCTGACTGGTCAAGTCTCAATGTTTAAATTATCTCTTACATCCAAATCATCCACCTGAATCACATGGGACGCATCATACACATACTTTCGCCACTGAGACACATGAAACACGTAATGAAGATTCGACAAAGATGCCCAACCTTCTCAACAATCTCAAGCGGTCCAACAAAACGAGGAGTTAACTTCCGACACTTCAAAGCACGACCAACACCGGTTACAGGATTCACTCTCAAAAACACATGATCACTAACCTAAAATTCAATGTCCTTCCTCCTCTTATCATGATAAATCTTCTGCCTACTCTGAGACGCTTTCATCTTCTCTTGAATCATCTTAACCTTTTCCGTAGTCTCTTGTATAACTCAACCTCAACTTAGTTCCCAAAGCAGCTTGCAAACTCTCCCAAAACTTAGAAGTAAACCTCGGATTCCGATCCGACACAATACTAGAAGGTAAACCATGCAATCTAACAATCTGCTCAATGTAGATCTTAGCCAATCTGAAGTCTCCACCCTTACCTTGATTAACCAACACCAATCGATCTACAAGTTCCAAATCTTCCTTCTGACCATTCTTAATCTCTTCCAAAATATTACTCGTCAGCTTCAACATTCCTAACCTCACACCCTGCGGTGTCAACTCACTAACCAAACTCAAATCTCGAAACTGCTCAATCAATTCCAACTCTTTAACCATCAAAGCAGACATATGCAACGACTTCCTACTCAAAACATCTGCCACTACATTCTCCTTTCCAGGATGATAACTCAGCTGAAAATCGAAATCCTTAAGATACTCCAACCATCTTCTTTGCCTCATATTCAACTCTTTCTGATCAAACAAGTACTTCAAACTCTTGTGGTCACTGAACACTTCAAACTTAGAACCATACAGATAATGCCTCCAAATCTTCAACACATACACAACGGCCGGCAATTCCAAATCATGAGTCGGATAATTCTTCTCATGCATTTTCAACTGCCTCGATGCATAAGCAACGACCTGACGATTCTGCATAAGCACACCACCAAGACCCATCTTAGAAGCATCACAATACACGACAAACGATTCCTTCGAATTCGGCAAAATCAACACCGGGGCTGAAGTCAACCTCTTCTTCAACACTTGGAAACTCTTCTCACACTTAGCATCTCAAACATAAGCTTGTCCTTTCCGAGTCAACTGCGTCAATGACAACGCCAACTTAGAGAATCCCTCAATGAACCTCCGATAATAACCTGCTAATCCAAGAAAGCTTCTAACCTTAAAAACAGACTTCGGCGATTCCCACTCCAACACTGCATCAACCTTCGATGGATCCACGACAATACCACCTTTCAAAATCACATGACAAAGGAAACTCACTTCCTGTAACCAAAACTCGCACTTAGACAACTTAGCACGTATCCAATTCTTCTTCAAGACACGCAACACAATCCTCAAATGCTCAGCATGCTCCTCTTCCAACTTCGAATACACCAAAATATCATCTATAAACACCACCACAAAATAGTCCACAAAGGGATGAAGTATTCTATTCATATATTCCATGAAGACACCTGGCACATTAGATAATCACAGAATACTCAGAGTGTCCATACCTTGTTTGGAACGCAGTTTTCGATATATCTCCCGCCTTCACTCTAATCTGATGATATCCTGACCTCAAATCAATCTTGCTGAATACCTCCGCACCAACTAACTGATCCATCAAATCATCAATCCTCAAAAGCGGATACTGATTCTTAATCGTCACCTTGTTCAACTGTCGATAATCCACACACAACCTCATGCTTCCATCATTCTTCTTAACCAACAACACTGGAGCACCCCACGGAGAAACACTCGGTCTAATAAACTGTTTCTCGAGCAACTCTTCCAACTGCTTCTTCAACTCACACAACTATGATGCAGACATCCGATACGGCGCAATCAAAATAGGACTAGTTCCTGGTACCAAATCAATTGCAAACTCTACTTCCCTCTCCGGCGGTAATTTGGTAATGTCGTACGGAAAAATTTCTGGAAACTCTTGCACTACCGGCAAATCGCCAACTCCTTTCTCACTACTTCCCTTCAATGATGCAAACATCATAAACACACTAGCTTCACCGTCCAAAGACTTCTTAACTTGCTTTGCGGTCAAGAACTACTCACCTACCTCAGCTACTGGGTTAGAAAACGTTATACTCTTGGTCAAACAATTAATGTTAACACCAAAAGATAACATCCAGTCCATACCAAAAATCACATCCATATGCTTCAACGGAAGATACACAAGATCCAACTCAAAATCAACATTACCAAAACTAACAGGACACTAAGCACACACTAAGGAAGTAGTCACCGAGCCACTAGCCGGGGTGTCGAGGACCATCCCTCGCAACAACAGAGTTACACCCAAATTCAGACGCTCAACACAACTAACCGAGATAAAAGAATGAGTAGCACCAGTATCAATAATTGCAATCAAAGGAGTACTATTGATAAAACACATACCTCAGCTGAGATTATCCGATTGCTCCACCTCTTCCGTATTCAGTGCAAACACTTTTCCCGCCGCCTTCTTCGGCTTGGTACACTTATTACTGTAATGACCTGCTTCACCACAAATGTAACAAGTAAGATCCTTCACAACATTCTTACACTCAAATGCCTTGTGACCTGTTTTCCCACACTTGTGGCAACTAACTTCCTTCTTACAATCATTAGCATAATGACCAAGGGTTCCACACTTGTAGCACCAAATTATCAAAGTCTCGGATCTCCTAAATACACATATACTGATAGATATCTGGTCTAAGTCCACTTTCAAACTTCACACATTTCAAAATCATCACATACTCGGCGTTGATATACGGAGAAAACCTCGAAAGCTCTTCAAACATTGCAGCATACTTCGCCACTGACCGATACTCTTGCTTCAAGTTCAAGAATTCCACTTCCTTCTTGGTTCTCGAATCCTCAAGAAAATACTTCCTCAAAAACTCACTCTTGAACCTAGCCCAAGTCACAGCCTCTCCACTAGCCTCAAGCCTTCCCTTAGCATTCGTCCACCAATACTCAGCCTCCTCAGCAAGCATATAAGTAGCCAATCTGAGCTTCTGATCCTCACTAGTCACCATAGCACAAAAGATCCTCTCCATGCCTTGCACGCATGTCTGAGCTCCCTCCGGGTCATACCTACCCTTGAACATTGCCGGACTGTTTCGCAAGAAATGATCAAGCCTCCGCTCCTTCGCTCCTCTATTTTTATGTGCTGACAATTCACAACGTCTCTTTTACACCTCTATATAAAGGAGTGAAGAATTAGAGATTGGAAAGGACAAAACAACAATTTACAAGTGCCAAAACTCTGCTGAAATTGTTTTGCATTCAAAAGTTCACTTAGAATTTCTTATCAACTTTCATATCTTAGAAATTCTAGAGTCTTAAGAGTCTATATCTGATTTGTATTGTGAACACCACTGATTGTATATCAAGTGTTCAACCTCAAACATTTTTCTTTGTAATTCTGTTTGATTAGAAGTCTCTTGCAGTTGTGCTTGAGCATTAGAAGTCTCTTGATTGTGTTCAGGAGCATAGGAAGTCTCTTGCAGTTGTGCTTGAGCAGTTTGAAGTCTCTTGCTAAGTTTAGTAGTGAGCAGTTGTAATCAGATATTACATTTTAGTGAACTCTCCTTGGAAGTGCAAGGGGGACAGGACTACTTCCGGTTTGTGGAAGGAACCTGTAAAATTGCTTTGTGTCCTTCTTCTTTCTCTCTCTCTCTCTCTCTCTCTCTTTTTATCCGCTGCAAGTTAGTCCTGAACATCACTTCAAAAGTAGAACTCTATCTGCTTCTGATCAGTGTTTTCAGCTTAGGAGAAAACGAAGAAAAAGCTAACACAATTCATCCCCCATTCTTGTGTTTTTCTCACCTTCATTTTTATCATATCCCCATTGAATATACCAACAAAGAGTGAATCAAACTTTTTGGATAATCCATATAATCCATTTTCATATCCTTAAATTTTCAAAAATTTTGTCATCGTCAATTTGTCAAACAACGATTGGAGAAAGCCAATTGTTGATTGCCTAGAGAACCCAAAGGTATAGTAAGTTGAAAGACTAAGTATAGAGCCTTAAGCTATGTGATCATTGGAAATGAGCTGTTTAAAAAGACTTATGAAGGAGTGTTTCTCAAACGCCTTAATGAAAATGAGGCATACTTAGTTGTTTTGTAACATCCCAATTTCTCATGTTGCGACGTTTTACATGTTAACGATGAATGAGCGCGTTTAAGGCTAAGGGCATTTTTGGTATTTGCACTTGAGGTGTATATAAGGACTTTAAGTCCCAAAATCTTCATTTTTTCCCAACTTTCTCTCACTAGGGTTTGGCAAAATTTTGAGCTCTCTCCTCTCTCTAGGAACTCGGCCCATTCCTTCTCTCTTTGCATAATCTTTACTCAAAACTTTTCAAGCAAGTGATCTTGCAAGTGAAGGATAAATAGGGTCAAGCCTCTTCATCTTGTTTCCTATCAACTAGGAGTAGTGATCACTAAGGTTTTTGGTGTAGAAAACTTGAACTCAACTCAAGTTCAACAAGGTGAGTTCTTAGTTAGAAATTCCATCCCATGGGTTGTGTTTTGTTAGTTGTATTCTCTATTAATCAATAGTTGAGATTAATGTATATTTTCATACTTAAAAATTGATGGAATAATGGTTGATTAAGGTGTTTTATGTGTTATGCCTTGCAAATCCCATGTTTATGCTGTTTCCTGGTTGATTAGGGTTTATCATAAGGCTCAAGAATGAGGTTTTTATAAGAAATTCGAAAAATATCTACAACTGGACTCAAGAAAGTCGCTAATGGCTAAGTATTTCGCCATTAGCGAAATTTTTCCAGAAACCTCTAGAGGGTTACGCCATAAGCGAAAACCATCAGGGGTGCCATAACATTTTCGCTGATAGCGAAAGTCTCAGGACCTCAGGGACACTTCGCTATTGGCAATACTTGCACCGGTCCTCGCTAATGCATTTCGATTCCTTACTTGGAGCATCATTAAACCACTTGAGTTCAACCTTAAATTCCTTTACAAACAATAGAAACTCCTCATTCCTTGAACTTATTGTTATACCCTAATTTTGGACCTAAAAATACTAACTCAATTCTTCTTTTCTTGCATTTCAAGTCATTTGAACTGTCTCTGATCAATTACATCTTTCTCTGCATTTTATTTCAATATTACTTGCAAAATTCATGAAAAAGGGCATTTCAGCCATTTCCTATGTTAAAATTTCTTCAGTCTTTTTAAAATTGTTTGAGTCTTTTCAACTGGTTTGAATAAGCCCTTATTTCAATTCTATGTCAAAATCCATTTTAAAAAAAAAATTGCATTTGAAGTCATTTTGAGTCAGTTTAGCCCCTAGGGGCGTTTTAGTCTTTTCATGTGTTAAAACTCTGTTTAATTTCCAAAAAAATTGTCTCTGAGTCTTTTAATTTTGCTTGTATAAACTCTTGCTTTAATTCCATGTCAAAAAACCATTTTAAAATTGCATCTGAATCATTTTAAGTTGTTTTAGTCCCTAGGGGCATTTTGGTCATTTCACGCAAAATTTCGGCAGAGAGAGGTTACTTTAAAGTACCTCATTTAAGTAATTGGTTCGTTTTAGTCCGTTTTGTCATTTTTTTAATCGTTTCACTTTACGTTGTTTTCAAATTACATTTTTTACCAATTTTATTTTAACTACATTTTTAGTCCTTTTTTGTCATTTTTGCATTTTAGTCCGTTTATTTCAGTTAATTGCAGATTGGTCCACAAGAGTTTGTTACAAGTCCAGTGCCACGTGTCATTATTCCATTGGTCCAGTCATCATACACATCATCTATAAAAGCCCAGTCATCAGTCAAAGTCAAAACACTACTCATTTTTTTTACACATCATCACAAACACTTTCATCTTTTCTCTCTCCATCAAAACAAATCAAAATCACAAAAATCTCATGAATATTCAAGAACATTCTTGAACATTCATCACCAAACCACCACTCTAACCACCACAACAAACTTTTCCGGCCACCCTAACTAACCACAACAACCACAAAAATCATCAAATCAACAATATCATCACAAAAGAATCATCCTAAGACCCATATATAGCAATTTTCGGTACTGTTCATCACTATTCACGTCACTGTTCATCACTATTCACCGCCGGAAAAATCATTTTCGGACTCATCTCCCTCCACAAGTGCAAGGCCGATTTCGGCCACCACAAGAAGAGGAGGAGGCGCGCGGCAACCACAAGGGGAAAGAAAAAACTCGCGGTCGGAGCTTAACCGGAGAGGGAAGAACGCTTGCGAACCGGATTCGACTTGAGGTAAGGATTTAGAAGCTTTTTACCATCTTTTTTGTCACTTTTTCTTTCAAAATTTCTCAAACTTCAAACTTAGATCTACGCTTCACCGTTGATTTTCTTGAAAAACTAAGCCCGGATTCGTGATTAGAACGAAAAAGGATTGTTAAAAAGCTAAAAAAAATTTGGATCGGGCAAAAAAATAAATTCTGACGCGGTGGTGCCGCCACCTCGCGGTGGTCGGCCACCGCGCCGGACCGGTGGAGGTTGATCGGAGAAGAAGGCTGCATTTGCAGACCTTCTCTCACTAAAAATTTGTAGAGAGAGGAAGAAGAAAGAATTATGAAGGAAATAAACCGGAAATGGCTTTTATAGGTGTAAACGAACCGGTTCGGTTCGCTTGAACCGGACCGGTTCACTTGGTTTTCTTCTTCTTGTTCCTCAACCGTTAGATCTAGCTGGATCAATCCAACGCTCCTCACACGTTTGGATGATCCAGGATCCATTTACCTTGGGCCTGGACTTTTGTTACTACTTTCTCCTTATTTTCTTGCTGTTTACTACACTATTTCTTGCTAAGCACACCTTTGCATGCCTAAAATCTCTTTGAAAAATTCCAAGAAAATTCCTATAATTTTTCTAGTATATTTTGATCAATTTTGATATATTGCATGTCAAGATTGATCAAGAAATACTAGAAAATTATTTTGCCTTGGTTTAATGCTTTTTCTTGTACTTTTTGTTGAAAAATCTTGATGAAAAGCTTGTAAAATTTGGTGAATTCTTGTTGCAATTTTTGTTGAACGATTTAGGATTGTTTCTTGTTAATTTTGTATGCTGAAAATTGTTAGAGAAAATACATGGAGAAATTGTTTGAATTTTGTGTTGTTTTGTCCAATTTTGTGGAGTTTTTGCGTGTTTTAATTCCAATTGTTTGGTTCATAATAATTGTGGTTTGTTGGACAATTTTGGAGTATTGTTTGGTGATTGATTTGGTGTTTTGGTGCTGTTTTAGATATGTGATAATTGGTTGCTTAGTTAGGAAGTTACTTGTTATTTTTAACATGTGAATTAGTGCCAAATTGGCTTAGTAGTATACTACGATTCCTTGGCTCATCATTTCCTTGTAACACTCACATTGGGGCTGAACCTAAAAATACTTGAAAAAGATCAAAATGTGAGAGTTATAGGTCTTGCATTCGCCTTGGAATTTTGGTGTTCTATTAGGTGCATTTTTGCTACTTTTTCTTGCATTTTTACCATGTTTTATGCTTTATTTCCTTGCCAATTTTTCTACTATCCTATGCCTATTATTACTAACCATTTGTTCATTGTTTCATACATCATGAGCATTCCATACTTCATCTCCTCCTTCACTTTAATTTCTTGCACTTTAATTTTTACCAAAAGTTAGAATGTAAAAAACTTAGGATTTTTTTTGTACTTTACTCTCTTATGTTTTAATTTCTTGCAAAGACCATAGAATGTATCTAGGCCAATGATGTAATAAGGACTATGGACTCTAATGATGTACACCGACACGAGCACCGACACTAGCACACACCTCACATGGTTACTTTAGATATATGCTTAGGATATGCATGATTAGATGTATGTTTAGGATTGCATGTTTAGATGAATGTTTAGGATTTACATTTAGAAAAATCAATTTTCCAAAAAACTTGAACAACATCACTTGAAAACCTTTTTCCAAATAAACCTTGGGATCAAAATCCCATTGTATTTTCTCTTTTATTTTCTTAATCAAATTTCAATGAAAATTAATCATACTTGACTTTTTTCCAAAATAACTAATCAAACCTCACCTTTTCTTAAATTCTCATGCCTTGAGGCCTCTCTCTCTCATTCTTGAAAATTCCAATTTTCAAACTTAAAATCAACCAACAAAAATAAAAACATTTTTTGGAAGAGAACTACGGTGGATTTGATCCCTTAAACGGGTACGTAGGCAAGGAATCAAAATTCCTTCAATTCAAATAAAATAAAAATTCAAACACATTCTCCTCCCTCCAATTCTTGACTTAGTAAACCTTAGGTGTAAATATCATTTTTCAAATAGCATTTAAAAATAAAGCGCGCGCGTAGAAAGTAAAGACGGTTCCTATAGGATACTATAGTCGTTATGGGTGCCTAACACCTTCCCGTAGCGAAAACAACTCCCGGACCTCGATTCTCAAAGGTTTTGCTTATTTTTTCCCTTCCCAAGAAAAAATGAGATATCACCGGTTGGAAAGGTTCAAACGTAATCAATGTTTGACACCCGAAAACCAAGATAAAACAGCTGGCGACTTCACTGGGGAGATTCGAGAGTTACGCCTAGTCTTTATTTCCACGCTTGTGCTTTCGTTTTTACTTGCTTCTTTTACTTGCTTCCTTATGTGAATAAATGTTTAATTTCTTGCAAACGTGTGGGGTGAGAATATCAAAAGTCCTGCACCCGGGCTGAGTGAACTTAGGATTTAGGAGGGATATAATCGACAATTCATTCCGGGGGTTGCCTCGTGTTTTGGATTATGCGATCAATCCCACATAGCTAAGGCATTTTAGGGGTGATGTTGTCGGCGCGTGTTGTCGCGTTTAGGTACTTTACTTCTAATTGTTCTATGACGCTATGAACCGTAGATAACTGAACCCATCCATGGCCATTTTTCTAGGACGTAGTGCGGAGGCTAAACCGAGTGTTGTCTCGAGTCTTAGTCGTCACGCGATACTACACTCAAGTTAGACCTTCCACGGATAATCATGGAGCGAGTGTTGTCTCGTGACACCATGATATACGTCGGAGAGGTTGCAACTTGGGAACCTTTTTAGAACCCGGTTACTATCTCCTAAAGCCTTAGTTTTACCGGACACCATGTCCACCCATGACTCCTTGACTTTGAACCCCCCATGTTTTCTCCGAACTTGAACATAACCTTGCATTCATGCATACATGCATACATGCATAAACTTTTTGCATGCATTGTTATCGAAGGGCTTAGACAAATTGAATTTGTAAACATTGTAGGAATGGGAAAGACTAAGTCCTACAAGTTCAAGGAAGTGGATTTGGCTAGTTTGAGAGATTTGGCACTCAAGGTTAAGGATCCGACTGGTTTCCGACATCGTTACGGGGCTTTACTTACTATTCTCCAGACTAATGTGGATGAGAAGCTTGTGCACACTCTAGTGCAATTCTATGATCGGGACTATCGGTGCTTCACTTTTCCGGACTTTCAGTTGGTGCCTACTCTAGAGGCTTATTCTTCCTTGATGGGTCTATCTATTGCTAAGGGGATACCCTTCGCGGGACTTGAGAATCCTCCTACTCCATTGGTTATTGCTAAAGATCTCTATCTCAAGACCACCGATGTCTCCAAGAATCTTGTCACTAAGGCCCACATCCGAGGGTTCACTTCAGAGTATCTTCTTGGGAAAGCCAACCTCAATACCACTTGTCAGGACACTCTCAAGGCTATTCTCGCACTTCTCATCTATTGGCTTATTCTCTTTCCAAATCTTGATGACTTCGTGGATATGAATGCTATTATGATCTTCCACTCCAAGAATCCGGTTCCTACTTTGCTAGCCGACACATACCATGCTATTCACGATCGTTCCGGCAAAGGTCGTGGATACATTCTTTGTTGTGTGCCTCTCCTCTATAGGTGGTTTATTTTGCACCTTCCGGAGTCTTTCCACGCCAATCCGGAGAATTGGTCTATTTCACAGAGGATTATGGCTCTCACTCCTAATGAAGTGGTTTGGCTCACTCCCGCTTCTAGGGTTAAGGAAATTATCTTGGGTGGTGGAAAGTTTCTTAATGTACCTCTTCTTGGTACCCGGGGTGGAATCAACTATAACCCGGAGCTCGCCTTGCGACAATTTGGTTTCCCGATGAAAGAAAAACCCATCAATCTTGCTACAGCTCCTTACTTCTTTCACTACTCCAATGCACCCACGGGAATAAGAGAGGATTTCATGGAAGCTTGGTCCAAGCTTCGGAAAAAAGAGGTGAAGCATATGGGTGTAAGGTTCGGGGTTGCTCATGAGGCCTATACACAGTGGGTGATAAACCAAGCTGTGGAGATTGGTATGCCTTACCCCCTCTATGAGATATGTGTCTGCATCTATTCCTATCATGCCTTTGCCTCTACTCCCACCTACTCAGGAGATGTATCAGGAGCATCTAGCTATGGAGAGTCGGGAGAAGCATCAGTGGAGGACTAGATACTATGAGGCTGAGAACTTGATTATGACTTTGGATGGAAAGGATGAGCAGAAGACTCATGAGGTCTTGACACTGAAGAAAGAGTTAGCTAAGGCTAAGAGGGAGATTGAAGAGAAAGATAGGTTGCTTATGAGAGACTCTAAGAGGGCTAGGGGTGCCCGTAACTTCTATACCCGATACTGCAGCTATGAGTCTGAGTCTGAGGATGATGCTTCCACTTCCTATGCTTGAGGATTTCCATTTCCTGCTGTTATTTTCATTTGTTTATGCTGTTTTACATTTCAAAGTCTATCCCTTGTCTTAGCATTTCAAAGGGAATCGTCTTGTAAAACTATATGTTGGTTGTTCATTTCCCGTTTATGTTAATTGTTGTTTAGTAATGTTTACAAACGTCTAATTTGTCTAAAACCCTTCGATAACACAAAAAAGAGTCTTTTTGCATATGCATTTACACATTTCATGCATCATATGCATTCATTGGTCACAAAAAACTTCTCCTGTGCTCATTGCTTCCTGGTTTCGTCCGCCGCAGTCTGAAAAGTGGCTCGTGTTCGCAAGGTTTACCAACCAGATAGAGTTCATCAGACAAGATTGTACAAGAGAAGAAACATGGCTAACTTTGAGGAAGAGAATGCCAGCCCCTCGGGCCAGCCCATTGACGAGTCTAATCTGGACGAAATTCTGAGGCTTATCAAAAAGAGCGACTATAAGATTGTCGACCAGCTGCTGCAAACTCCCTCAAAGATATCCATCTTGTCTCTACTCTTGAGCTCAGAAGCTCACAGGAAAGTGTTGACGAAAGTACTGGAACAAGCTTATGTTGATCATGAAGTCTCTGTGGATCAGTTCGATGGAATAGTGGGTAACATTACTGCTTGCAACAACTTGGGATTTTGTGATGATGAACTCCCCGAAGCAGGAAAACACCACAACTTGGCCCTGCATATCTCAGTGCACTGCAAGTCTGACATGATATCCGATGTGCTGGTGGACACTGGATCATACTTGAATGTAATGCCTGAATCTACACTAAGACAACTGAGTCATCATGGAATTTCTCTGAGGGGAAGTAGCTATTTGGTTAAGGCTTTTGACGGATCTCGCAAAGATGTTCTTGGGGAAGTAGACTAGCCAATTACCATTGGTCCTGAGACATTTCAGATCACTTTCCAAGTCATGGATATCAATGCTTCTTACAGTTGTCTCCTCGGAAGACCGTGGATTCACGATGCTGGGGCAGTAACTTCTACTCTGCACCAAAAGCTCAAGTTTGTGAGGAATGGTAAGATTGTCACTGTACATGGTGAAGAAGCATATCTGGTTAGCCAAGTGTCATCTTTCTCTTGTGTTGAAGCAGGGTCCGCTGAAGGGACGTCATTTCAAGGCTTGACTGTTGAGGGTGCAGAACCCCGGAGAGCTTGTGCTAGCATGGCTTCACTGAAAGACGCCCAGAGAGCTGTTCGAGAAGGGCAAGCTGCCGGCTGGGGCAAAGTGATCCAGATGCTGCCGGCTGGGGCAAAGAGGGCCTTGGATTTTCCCCGACCTCAGGCTTTTCAACTGGAACCTTCTACAGTGCTGGGTTTATCAATGCTATTGCTGAAGATGCTGCTGAAAGTAGTTACGTGCCTACATTTGTTATACCAGGAGGCACTGTGAGAAATTGGGAGGCCATTGATGTTCCTTTAGTCATGCATGCTTCCATGTAATGTGTCTTGTTGCTCATGTTTTCTTTGTTTTCAAAATAACAATCCTTTCGCTCTGCCCAAGGCGAAAGTGATATCATTGTAAGGGTGTGTTTGTTTCGGCATTGCCGTTATCAATAAAAGTTGTCGTCTTTCTCACGACTCTTTGTTTTTCACTTTTTAGTGCCTTTTTTCTTGGAAATAATGGTAATGCCAGAAAAAACCAAAACATGTGTTATTTTCTTATTAATTTCAAAAATCTGCATGAAAAACTTTTTCTAAAAAATCATCCCAATCATATTATGCAGATTGAACCATAATAAACCCGTTGAACACAGTGACCCTATGGTTCCTCCAAATTTTGAATTCCCTGTATATGAAGCTGAAGATGAGGAAGATGATGAAGAGATACCGTATGAGATCACTCGGCTGCTTGAACAAGAAAGAAGAGCCATTCAGCCTCACCAGGAAGAGATTGAGCTCATCAACCTGGGTACTGAAGAGAACAAGCGAGAGATCAAGATTGGTGCTGCACTTGAGCCAGAAGTAAAAAAGAAGATCACTCAGCTTCTCCATGATTATCCAGATGTCTTTGCATGGTCCTATGAAGATATGCCGGGTCTAGATCCCAAGATTGTAGAACATCGGATACCGACAAGACCTGAATGTCCTCCTGTCAAACAGAAATTGAGAAGGTCTCGTCCAGACATGGCTCTTAAGATCAAGGCTGAGGTGCAGAAGCAAATTGATGCAGGTTTCCTCATGACAGCAGAATACCCTGAGTGGATTGCCAACATTGTACCAGTACCGAAGAAAGATGGGAAAGTTCGAATGTGTGTTGATTACAGAGATCTGAACAAAGCCAGTCCAAAAGATAACTTCCCATTGCCACATATTGATGTTCTTGTTGACAGTACTGCTCAGTCTAAAGTGTTCTCTTTTATGGATGGTTTCTCTGGCTACAACCAGATACGGATGTCACCTGAAGATAGAGAAAAGACGTCCTTCATCACTCCGTGGGGAACGTTCTGTTATAAAGTGATGCCGTTTGGATTGATAAATGCTGGTGCTACCTATCAAAGGGGTATGACCACCCTGTTTCATGATATGATTCACAAAGAGATTGAAGTATATGTTGATGATATGATTGTGAAATCAAGTGATGAAGAGCAGCATGTTGTGTATTTGAAAAAGATGTTTGAAAGATTGAGAAAGTACAAGTTGCGTTTGAATCCTAACAAGTGTACATTCGGTGTAAGATCTGGAAAATTGCTAGGCTTCATTGTCAGTCAGAGAGGCATTGAAGTTGATCCCGACAAAGTCCGAGCCATCAGAGAGATGCCGGCCCCTCAAACTGAGAAGCAGGTCAGAGGTTTCCTCGGGCGTCTGAATTATATTTCAAGATTCATATCTCACATGACTACTACTTGTGGTCCAATTTTCAAATTGCTCAGAGAGAATCAGCCTGTTGTATGGAATGATGAATGCCAGGAAGCTTTTGATAGCATTAAAGAATACCTGTTAGAGCCACCTATCCTTGTCCCGCCAGTGGAAGGAAGGCCTTTGATTATGTATCTGTCAGTGTTAGATGATTCAGTGGGTTGTGTTCTCGGTCAACAAGATGAGACTGGTAAGAAAGAGCATGCTATCTACTATCTGAGCAAGAAATTCACCGACTGTGAGACTCGGTATACAATGCTTGAAAAGACTTGTTGTGCTTTAGCCTGGGCTGCCAAACGCCTGCGTCATTATATTGTGAATCATACAACTTGGTTGATATCCCGAATGGATCCAATCAAGTACATCTTGAAAAGCCTGCTGTTACTGGAAAGATTGCACGTTGGCAAATGTTGTTGTCTGAATATGATATTGTGTACAAAGCTCAGAAAGCAATCAAAGGAAGTATCCTTGCTGAGCATCTTGCTTGTCAGCCTCTTGATGATTACCAGCCGATTAAATTCGATTTCCCTGATGAAGAGATTATGTATCTGAAAGCGAAAGACTGTGAAGAACCACTGATCGATGAAGGGCCAGATCCCAATAGCAAGTGGGGATTGGTGTTTGATGGTGCTGTTAATGCTTATGGTAAAGGAATTGGGGCCATCATTGTAACTCCGCAGGGGCACCACATTCCTTTCACTGCTCGAATAACTTTTGAATGCACAAACAACGTAGCTGAATATGAAGCATGCATCTTGGGCATTGAAGAAGCCATTGATCTGAGAATTAAGCACCTTGACATCTATGGAGATTCTGCGCTTGTTATTAATCAGATAAAGGGTGAATGGGAGACTCATCATGAGAAGCTGATCCCATACCGTGACTATGACAGACGTCTGTTGACGTACTTTACCAAGGTCGAGCTGCACCACATCCCTCGGGATGAAAATCAGATTGCTGATGCCCTTGCCACTTTGTCTTCCATGTTTCGTGTGAATCACTGGAATGATGTGCCCGTAATCAAGGTGCAATGTCTTGATAGACCCGCTCATGTGTTTACTATTGAAAATATGCCAGATCAGGCTGATGAAGATGTGAATGATAAAAAGCCTTGGTATTACAACATCAAACAATTCTTGCAGAATCATGAATATCCACATGGTGCTTCCAACAGGGATAAAAAGACTTTGAGACGATGGGCTAGTAAATTCCTTATGGACAGAGAAATCCTATACAAGAGGAACTATGACATGGTCTTGTTGAGATGTGTTGATAAACAAGAAGCTGAGAAGCTGATGCATGATGTACATGATGGTACCTTTGGGACCCATGCTTCGGGCCACACCATGTCAAGGAAATTGTTAAGAGCCGGCTATTACTGGATAACCATGGAACGTGACTGCCACAAACATGCCAAGAGATGCCACAAATGTCAAATTTATGCTGACAAAATCCATGTGCCTCCACACGCTCTCAATGTTATATCTTCCCCATGGCCTTTCTCTATGTGGGGCATTGACATGATCGGAAGAATTGAACCAAAAGCTTCCAACGGACATCGTTTCATTCTAGTGGCAATTGACTACTTCACCAAGTGGGTTGAAGCTGCCTCCTATGCAAATGTGACCAAGCAAGTAGTTGTCAAGTTTATCAAGAATAACATCATCTGTCGATACGGTGTTCCTAACAAGATCATCACTGACAATGGTTCCAATCTGAACAATAGCATGATGCAAGCTTTATGTGAAGAATTCAAAATCGAACATCACAACTCTTCTCCTTATAGACCTCAGATGAATGGTGCAGTTGAGGCCGCTAACAAGAACATCAAGAAGATTGTTCAGAAGATGGTCACTACTTACAAAGACTGGCATGAGATGCTACCGTTTGCCTTGCATGGTTACCGTACTACAGTGCGCAGTTCAACCGGGGCAACTCCTTTCTCTTTGGTGTATGGCATGGAAGCAGTTCTCCCTCTGGAAGTGGAGATTCCATCTCTTCGAGTGATCATGGAAGCAAAATTAACTGAGGCTGAATGGTGTCAAAGTCAGTACGATCAATTGAATCTGATTGAAGAGAAACGTATGGATGCTATGACTCATGGACAGTTGTATCAAGTGCGAATGAAGAATGCTTTTGACAAGAAAGTCCGACCTCGAGAATTCAAGGAAGGCAAACTTGTATTGAAAAGAAGGATAAGCCAGCAACCCGACCCAAGGGGCAAGTGGACACCTAACTACGAAGGTCCTTATGTTGTCAAGAAGGCTTTCTCTGGTGGTGCTTTGATTCTTACACACATGGATGGTGTCGAACTTCCAAATCCTGTTAATGCCGATATAGTCAAGAAATACTTTGTCTAAAAAGAAAAGAACAGCATGGTAGGTCGAAAACCCGAAAGGGCGGCCTAGGCAAAAATGCGCTTCCCGGTGGATCGAAAACCCGAAAGGGCAATCCAGGCAAAAGTTAGGGACAAAAAAATGAATATGAAAAAGCTCGCTGAGATTGTACGCAACTCAGGCAAGAATGAGCGCCTCGATGAGCCGAAAACCCGAAAGGGCGGTTCATGCAAAAATGAGGTTGACAATAAAAGACAAGTAACTATATCTGGCAAATCACCATCACTCCTTGGGGCATCTGCAATTGTCAATGATCGTCTTCATCAGAGGCTTCTGTACTTGTGAATTCAAAATTTCTATGAAATGTAGCGGTCATCGTGTTCAATGTATCACCAACCAATAAGATTACCATTTTCCAAGCTTTGTAAATCCGTGAAGTCATGCCTTTGGCTGACTCTCACTCTTCTACATCAATTTGAGCCTGTGCTATTGTTTGAAACTCTATTTTTCTTTCTACTTTCAATGCTATATACAAAATATTTTCTTTCCATTTTGATAATGTCAATGTCTGAAACAAGCATTTTTGAAAATTGAAAAAACTTTTTCCCTGTCTATTTTGAAAACAAACCTGAGCAATAGGGTACATTTCAATGAAACATGCATGAATAAATGAATGTCAATGTCTATTTCAATACATGTTACAAGCAGGTCACTCCCCAGGATGATCTGTGGTCAATGGCAAGAATGAAAAAACAGAATGAAAATGAAAAAATTGAAGAATGCAAATGAAAAGCTCGCTAAGTTGAAAACCCGAAAGGGCGGCTTAGGCAAAAAATGAGCACCCCGCTGATTGACAACCTATGAAGGTAATTCAGGCAAAAATGGGGCAATGAAAAGAATCTTATTCCCCGGTGAACCGAAAACCCGAAAGGGCGGTTCAGGCAAAAATGGGATTGAAAAATGAAGGAATAAAAATGAAATATTAAAAGCATTGACCACAGATGCGAACATCCAATGTTTTCTCAGCACTGACACGCCTAGCAGCGGCGACCTGTATCCAAGAATTTTCCAAGGGTCCCTCCTCTACAAGTTTATATTGCCCTCAGCCATGGTTTCGATACGTCTCTCAACGACGGTCTCTCCGAAGAGGTTTTCTCCTGTGAACATGTTGCAGCACGAGCCACTACGTGCCCAATCTTCCAATGTCTCATCTGCCTCTGTGAAACTCCTTTGTCAAGCTACAAACTAATCATGCATTTCAATCATTCATACATGCATAACCATGCATTTTATGTGCTCATACATTCAATAATCTTGTTATACCATACATACATATTGCATTTCCAATTTCAAATTTCCAATTCAATTCAATTTCCATTTTTCAAAATTCAACCCAATTTCAATTTCCAACTCAACCCAAATCCCAATTTCAATTCAATCTCAATTTCAACTCGATCCAAATTTCAACTGTCAAATTCAATTTCAATCCCCAATTTCAATCACAATTTCAATTCCAACTTTCCAACCCAATTCAATTTCCAATTTCAATTCGAATCTCAATTTCAATTCAATTCAATTTCAACTGTCAAATTCGATGCAATCTCAACTCTCCAATCTCAATTTCAAATCATTTCAAATCTCAAATTCGATGCAATCTCAACTCTCCAACCTCAATTTCAATTCAATCCAATCTCAATTTCAGTTTCAACTCAATTCCAATTTCAATTGTCAAATTCAATCCAATTTCAACCTTCAATCCAATTTCAAATGTCAAATTCAATTCAATCTCAATTTTCAATCCAATCTCAATGTCAATTTCAACTCTCCAAATCCAATGTCTATGTCTATGTCTCTAATCAATGTCAATTTCAACTCTCCAAATCCAATGTCTATGTCTCTAATCAATCTCAATTCTCAACCTTCAATTCAATGTCTGTGTCAATGTTAATCCACTCTCAATTTGCTTTTGGGCCAACAAAAATGGTCATGTCTATCTTCAAATCAAGTCAATGACAATTTACCCTCAATTGGTATCTTTCTAAATCCAATTTCCAATTCATATCTTGTTATCGGTCAAGTGACTGGTTCGATCCAAAGAACAACTTGTACTTGCTTATATACCTATACTTCCGGACAAACGACAAGTTCGATCCAAAGAACAGTTTGTACCCAGCTTATGCTTTGTTATCAGTCAAACGACAAGTTCGACCCAAAAGAACAGTTTGCACTTACCTACATGATGTGGTGATGATCCAACGGCGAGTTCGATCCAAAGAACAGTTTGTATCTACCCTTTTGTCTATATCTCCAGCCAAACGGCTAGTTCGATCCAAAGAACAGTTTGTGCCTGCCTATTTGTTTGTATTTTTAATCAAGTGTCAAGTTCGATCCAAAGAACAGCTTGTATCTGCCTATATGTCTATGTTTCCGGTCAAGTGCCAAGTTCGATCCCAAGAACAGCTTGTACCTATCTCTTGTTTTGCATTCCTTGGTCAAGTGGCTAGTTCGATCCAAAGAACAGCTTGTACCCTATTTTCTATCCCCTGGTTTGTCTACCCTGTCAATGTCTACTTAAATCCTCAGTGTTGTGACATTCTCTGTAGACTCCAGTTTGTTTGTCTTGCATTCATAATCAAAATGTTGCATGGCATTCATATTTTTTGAAAATCTGAAAACGTATTTTTACGTCCAAAAGCAGTGCAAATGTTAATATTTAAGTATCTTCGTCCCGTCAACTCAAAGACTTCGTCTCTTGACTCTCCGGACAAAGAAACTTAAATAGGGGCAGCTGTTATACCCTAATTTTGGGCCTAAAAATACTAACTCAATTCTTCTTTTCTTGCATTTCAAGTCATTTGAACTGTCTCTGATCAATTACATCTTTCTCTGCATTTTATTTCAATATTACTTGCAAAATTCATGAAAAAGGGCATTTCAGTCATTTCCTATGTTAAAATTTCTTTCAGTCTTTTTAAAATTGTTTGAGTCTTTTCAACTGGTTTGAATAAGCCCTTATTTCAATTCTATGTCAAAATCCATTTAAAAAAAAATTTGCATTTGAAGTCATTTTGAGTCAGTTTAGCCCCTAGGGGCGTTTTAGTCTTTTCATGTGTTAAAACTCTGTTTAATTTCCAAAAAAAATTGTCTCTGAGTCTTTTAATTTCGCTTGTATAAACTCTTGCTTTAATTCCATGTCAAAAAACCATTTTAAAATTGCATCTGAATCATTTTAAGTCGTTTTAGTCCCTAGGGGCATTTTGGTCATTTCACGCAAAATTTCGGCAGAGAGAGGTTACTTTAAAGTACCTCATTTAAGTAATTGGTTCGTTTTAGTCCGTTTTGTCATTTTTTTAATCGTTTCACTTTACGTTGTTTTCAAATTACATTTTTTACCAATTTTATTTTAATTACATTTTTAGTCCTTTTTTGTCATTTTTGCATTTTAGTCCGTTTATTTCAGTTAATTGCAGATTGGTCCACAAGAGTTTGTTACAAGTCCAGTGCCACGTGTCATTATTCCATTGGTCCAGTCATCATACACATCATCTATAAAAGCCCAGTCATCAGTCAAAGTCAAAACACTACTCATTTTTTTTACACATCATCACAAACACTTTCATCTTTTCTCTCTCCATCAAAACAAATCAAAATCACAAAAATCTCATGAATATTCAAGAACATTCTTGAACATTCATCACCAAACCACCACTCTAACCACCACAACAAACTTTTCCGGCCACCCTAACTAACCACAACAACCACAAAAATCATCAAATCAACAATATCATCACAAAAGAATCATCCTAAGACCCATATATAGCAATTTTCGGTACTGTTCATCACTATTCACGTCACTGTTCATCACTATTCACCGCCGGAAAAATCATTTTCGGACTCATCTCCCTCCACAAGTGCAAGGCCGATTTCGGCCACCACAAGAAGAGGAGGAGGCGCGCGGCAACCACAAGGGGAAAGAAAAAACTCGCGGTCGGAGCTTAACCGGAGAGGGAAGAACGCTTGCGAACCGGATTCGACTTGAGGTAAGGATTTAGAAGCTTTTTACCATCTTTTTTGTCACTTTTTCTTTCAAAATTTCTCAAACTTCAAACTTAGATCTACGCTTCACCGTTGATTTTCTTGAAAAACTAAGCCCGGATTCGTGATTAGAACGAAAAAGGATTGTTAAAAAGCTAAAAAAAATTTGGATCGGGCAAAAAAAAAATTCCGACGCGGTGGTGCCGCCACCTCGCGGTGGTCGGCCACCGCGCCGGACCGGTGGAGGTTGATCGGAGAAGAAGGCTGCATTTGCAGACCTTCTCTCACTAAAAATTAGTAGAGAGAGGAAGAAGAAAGAATTATGAAGGAAATAAACCGGAAATGGCTTTTATAGGTGTAAACGAACCGGTTCGGTTCGCTTGAACCGGACCGGTTCACTTGGTTTTCTTCTTCTTGTTCCTCAACCGTTAGATCTAGCTGGATCAATCCAACGCTCCTCACACGTTTGGATGATCCAGGATCCATTTACCTTGGGCCTGGACTTTTGTTACTACTTTCTCCTTATTTTCTTGCTGTTTACTACACTATTTCTTGCTAAGCACACCTTTGCATGCCTAAAATCTCTTTGAAAAATTCCAAGAAAATTCCTATAATTTTTCTAGTATATTTTGATCAATTTTGATATATTGCATGTTAAGATTGATCAAGAAATACTAGAAAATTATTTTGCCTTGGTTTAATGCTTTTTCTTGTACTTTTTGTTGAAAAATCTTGATGAAAAGCTTGTAAAATTTGGTGAATTCTTGTTGCAATTTTTGTTGAACGATTTAGGATTGTTTCTTGTTAATTTTGTATGCTGAAAATTGTTAGAGAAAATACATGGAGAAATTGTTTGAATTTTGTGTTGTTTTGTCCAATTTTGTGGAGTTTTTGCGTGTTTTAATTCCAATTGTTTGGTTCATAATAATTGTGGCTTGTTGGACAATTTTGGAGTATTGTTTGGTGATTGATTTGGTGTTTTGGTGCTGTTTTAGATATGTGATAATTGGTTGCTTAGTTAGGAAGTTACTTGTTATTTTTAACATGTGAATTAGTGCCAAATTGGCTTAGTAGTATACTACGATTCCTTGGCTCATCATTTCCTTGTAACACTCACATTGGGGCTGAACCTAAAAATACTTGAAAAAGATCAAAATGTGAGAGTTATAGGTCTTGCATTCGCCTTGGAATTTTGGTGTTCTATTAGGTGCATTTTTGCTACTTTTTCTTGCATTTTTACCATGTTTTATGCTTTATTTCCTTGCCAATTTTTCTACTATCCTATGCCTATTATTACTAACCATTTGTTCATTGTTTCATACATCATGAGCATTCCATACTTCATCTCCTCCTTCACTTTAATTTCTTGCACTTTAATTTTTACCAAAAGTTAGAATGTAAAAAACTTAGGATTTTTTTTGTACTTTACTCTCTTATGTTCTAATTTCTTGCAAAGACCATAGAATGTATCTAGGCCAATGATGTAATAAGGACTATGGACTCTAATGATGTACACCGACACGAGCACCGACACTAGCACACACCTCACATGGTTACTTTAGATATATGCTTAGGATATGCATGATTAGATGTATGTTTAGGATTGCATGTTTAGATGAATGTTTAGGATTTACATTTAGAAAAATCAATTTTCCAAAAAACTTGAACAACATCACTTGAAAACCTTTTTCCAAATAAACCTTGGGATCAAAATCCCATTGTATTTTCTCTTTTATTTTCTTAATCAAATTTCAATGAAAATTAATCATACTTGACTTTTTTCCAAAATAACTAATCAAACCTCACCTTTTCTTAAATTCTCATGCCTTGAGGCCTCTCTCTCTCATTCTTCAAAATTCCAATTTTCAAACTTAAAATCAACCAACAAAAATAAAAACATTTTTTGGAAGAGAACTACGGTGGATTTGATCCCTTAAACGGGTACGTAGGCAAGGAATCAAAATTCCTTCAATTCAAATAAAATAAAAATTCAAACACATTCTCCTCCCTCCAATTCTTGACTTAGTAAACCTTAGGTGTAAATATCATTTTTCAAATAGCATTTAAAAATAAAGCGCGCGCGTAGAAAGTAAAGACGGTTCCTATAGGATACTATAGTCGTTATGGGTGCCTAACACCTTCCCGTAGCGAAAACAACTCCCGGACCTCGATTCTCAAAGGTTTTGCTTATTTTTTCCCTTCCCAAGAAAAAATGAGATATCACCGGTTGGAAAGGTTCAAACGTAATCAATGTTTGACACCCGAAAACCAAGATAAAACACTTATAACTTATCATCCTAGGCATCAATTATTAAAAGAGGAACGACAAGGTATGTGGAACACATGAACACATGTAATAATAAAGTACATTAGGAGAGTTATATCTTAACATGAAAGGGTAGGATATTATGAAAGTATGGAAATATTAGAACCCCGACCTAGAGGTCGAGAAACATGTATGAAGCACAACCTAGATGTAAAATGATTATGATAAATGCTTGCATATGAATGAAAAGATGTGGGTGTTGTGGCTCTCATTATTCACACCAGGGGGGATACGAGGGGTTTCCTTCATGGAAATGGGACAAACTCCGCAAGGGGGGCCGCACGGCACTGAGGGAGTCCAACGTGCCTTAGCTAGGTACTCTCGGCTATAGACACACACACACACACACACATGTATAACTCTAAAAGGACGACCTAGTACCCCGCATGGTCGTTTAGGTATGTATAGAACTCACACACGTATAATCAACCACTTAGTTGTAATGTAGACACGTGGTAACCGTAAGTTGTCCCCAAAAGTTATCACTAGCCTAGGAAGTAGATAGAACTCACTGAGACGTTATGTCTCATCCCGTTCTTTTTTTTTTTGTTCAGGTTCACAGGTTTCGAGTGCCAAAGGTAAGGAGAAAGCTTTGGACTAATCGTGCTTTTGTGGATTCGACTTTATGTCCTTCTAGTTGATGCATATGTTATATTATATGATGTGTTGTAATGAACTTTGTAATCAAGTTTAGTACGACTATCTTTGTGTAAATAATGTAATATATGGTTGAAGTAACTTTTGTACCCGAATCTCTGACTTATGTTGTTTTGTATTGTATAATTAATATATCCAATACCTATTATAACGCACGTACTTATTATTCTAGACACTTTTAGATATGGGCGTTACATGTTTATCGTGTGCATAGTGGTTCATGTGGTTCTCATCAACCAGGTCATAAAACGAAATGGTTACTGTTTCGACAGGGAATGTTTTGGCTATCAATGTTAAAAGACTACATAGAGTTTGCAAAAGGGTGCCAAGAGTGCCAAAAATATGCGGGTATCCAACATGTGCCTGCAAGTTAGTTACACTCCATAATAAAACATTGGCCATTTAGAGGTTGGTCATTAGATATAATTGGTGAAATTCACCCTTCTTCATCCAAAGGTCATCGTTTTATTTTAGTTGGAATAATCATTCAATAAATGGATTGAAGTCATTCCTTTATCTAATGTTGATCAAGAGGTTGTAATTAGTTTTATTCAAAATCATATTCTTTATAGGTTTGTAATTCCTGAAACTATAACCACAGATCTGTTTATTGGGCGAAGGATGGTTGAGTTTGCCTCTCAAACAGGTTTTAAGTTGCTTACTTCGACACCATATTACGCTCAAGCAAATGGTCAAGTTGAAGCAGTCAATAAGGTCATTATTAATTTGATCAAGAAACATGTGAGTCATAGACCAAAAAATTGACATAAACGTCGAACATCTCCTAAGGAATCAACAAATTCTACACCATTTTGATTAACCTTTGGCCATGATGCAGTTTTACCAGTGGAAATTTATTTACAATCAGCCAAAGTTCAAAAACAAATGGAGATTCCAACAGACCAATATTGAAATAAGATGTTGGATGAAATGGTTGATGTAGATGAAAGAAGGTCGATGGCTTTAGAAGTTCTTTTGAGACAGAAAGAACGTGTTGAAAAAACTTACAACAAAAAGGTTAAGTCGAAAACGTTCACTGTTGGAGAGTTTTTTTGGAAAGTACTTTTACCTATGGATAAAAAAAGATAGAGTCTTAGGCAAATGGTCTCCAAGTTGGGAAGGACCATTTAAAATTTTACAAATATTTTCAAATGGTGTTTATGAGATAGAAGAATTAGCTTTCGACAGTAGATAAAAGTGGCTTCTTGGCCTTAGATAAGATAAAAGTAGCTTTCGACAGAAGAATTAGAAGAATTAGCTTTCGACAAATATTTGCAAAACCATTTTTAATAATTTCGACATACATACTACAAAAGTGGCTTCTTGGCCTTAGATAAAATAAAACCTAGTAGTTATCTGCATCTAGACCAAGAACCAGGTGATCTCAACGTCGAAACGGTAGAAGAGGACAAGTTCTGTCATCGAGTATTCATCGTATGAGCCTGTAAATGGCAAGATGATGTCGGGTCTCCTCCCACGCCCTTTGCAGGTCTTGTTCAAGGTACAAGTAAACTTGTAGTCTAAATATGGGAGAATTGACCTTGTCCAGTAGTGTCCCTACAAGAAAGAGGGACCTTCGACGTTCATAATGGCCTTTTTTTGCAGTGGGCTGGTTGTTGGCGATCAAATAGGTCCTTGAAAATAGGAAAGGCCTCTTCTATGGAGATCCCATCCATAGCCAACACCTTAAGCATCAATAGGAGATACTTAGGTCCGTTGGATCCATGGCTTGTTGCTTTCTGCAAAATGTCTTGATTTCCCCTAGATTATTGATGACATCCTGTCATTACGTAATATTAGGGACTTATTGTGACATTTTGATAGAGTTCTCATGCAATTTATATTGTTCTGGAGTGCAAAAAGCTTAAAATTTGAAGTCTGTTCGAAGGAAATCGCGCCACGCCAATTTCAAGCCGTGCTGCGATTTTTGAAGCAAAATCACACACTTCCTGTAAAGAGGAAATCGCGGCACGCCATAATACAAGGCGCGGCGCGATTTTGATGGGTCAGGCCCATGACTTCTATAAATACTGCACTCAATCTGAAGAACAAGGGTTACGATTTTGGAGAACGAAAGTGCGATTTTAACACCCAGAAGGCTGCAGCGGAGAGGATTTCATCATCTCTAACCCAGTTTATGTATGTTTTAATTCTTTCATTGATTATGCTATTTGTAAACTCAATTATGAGTAGCTAAATCTCTTAGAGATTAGGTCGGAGATGAACCTATGTAACCCTAATTGATTATATGTTGCTGTGAAACTCTATTGTTTATTAATGAAATTCTAGTCTTTATTCAATTCAATTGTTCTTACTGCTTTTTATATCCTGATCAAATATAAACATGATTTTGTGAGATCGAATGACTACTGACCATAGCTTTCGACTTAGACCTAATTGAATTGTTCTAATAAACATGGTTAGTCTAGGAATGGATAATCGTTTGTTAGTGATATTAGGTTAACGTTCATAAAACCTTCAAGGATTATTAGACCACCTAAGGAATTAGGGGCTGTAGTTTAAGAAGAGGGTCCTAACTCAAGGGATTGATTAGGGCTAATTTGTTAACTATCGTGAAACTAGAAAATCATTAGTAACAATAGGTGCAGTAACCAATTAGGGGAAACATAGAGGATTCGAAGACCTGATCTCATCTCTCTCCATATTTTCTTAATCAAACCTATTTCTTTTATTTGATTTCTTAAAATCAAACCAAATCTACTGCCTAGTGGCAAACTAAAATAAACTTTTATACATCCTATTTTTATAACGCAATTGAATTATTGAAGTTAAAAACAGTCCTCGTGGGATCGATATTTTTACTACTTCGATAGTATTTGGTGCACTTGCCAGAATTCTATCAAGTTTTTGGCGCCGTTGCCGGGGACTGTTGAATTATTTCAACAAGGCAATTACGTTATAATTTAGGGTTTTTGCAATTTACTTTTCTGTTTTTAATTTTTATTTTTCTGTTTTCATATTCACTTGATTACTTTGCGTTGTGCAGTGCTACTAAGGTATTTTGCTGTTTATGCGAGGTAAACAGAGCTCAGACGACTTAGAGTACGATCCGGAAATTGAAAGGACTGGTAGAGCACTTCGGAAAGCTGTCCGATCGCAAAGGTTAGCTCAGTCCGTTCCACCGGGTGTTCGAGATCAAATACCGGAGCCACTCTCAACTGAATCTGAAACGATCTCTTCTCCTAAATCTGCAACTATGGAAGGAGAAGGTGTTGTACCACCAAGACCTAAGCTAGGAGACTACGGGTTAGCCACTCATCGCGGTCAACTGACCCACACTTTTCAACCAGCTAACCCCGTAGCTTTCGACATCAAGACAACTGTCCTCAACGGTTTGAGGGACAAGCAATTCGATGGGACTGAAGCTATGAGTCCTCATGAACACTTGAGCCGCTTTGCTGAAACCTGCGAGTTTTGTGTGCAACCAGCCACCGTAACTGAAGCACAAAAGAAGCTAAGGCTGTTTCCTTTCACCTTGACGGGAAGAGCAAAAGATTTGTTGCTAACAATACCGAACGGGACTGTCCAAACATGGGAAGAGTTAGAGCTGAAGTTCTTGGAGAAATATTTCCCTATGTCAAAATATTGGGAAAAGAAGATGGAGATCTCTAACTTCAAGCAAGGAGAAGGTGAATCATTGTATGATGCTTGGGAGCGATTCAATTTGCTTCTTAAGAGATGCCCTAATCATGAGTTCACCGAGAAACAATACCTCCAAATCTTCACTGAGGGGGTAACACCAAACACTAGAATGTTCTTAGATGCTTCCGCGGGAGGTAGTCTCAAGAGCAAAACTGATCATGAAGTTCAAGCTCTAATTGAAAACATGGCTGGCAATGAGTATCGTGATCAAGCTAAAAAGAAAGAAAGAGGAGTGTTTGGGGTGAGTGAACAAACTGCTATTCTTGCTAACCAAGCAGCTATGAATAAACAAATCGAAGCTCTAACTAAGGAGTTTCAAGGCTTCACTTTGGCTCACAAGCAACAACAAGTGGCTGCAATCAAATGTGACCTATGTGGTGAAGAACATCCCAACGGTGAATGCGTTCCGGAAGGATCAAGTGAAGAAGCTAACTTCATGGGAGGTTATCAAAGGCAGAATCAATACTACAATTCAGGAATTAATAAGCATCCAAATCTAAGCTACTCAAATAACAATGCTTTGAACTCTCAGATGCTCACTCCTCCTCAACAACAACAAAGGAAGCCATCAGCTCTTGAGGAAACTATGATGAACTTCATGAAGATGACTCAAGGCAACTTTGAAGAGATGAAGAAGAGTCAAGAAGCTGAAAGAAAGAACAATGAAGCTTCTAGGAAGATGCTTGAAACTCAACTGGGGCAATTGGCTAAGCAATTGGCTGAACAAAGTAAAGGCGGATTCTCAGGTAACACTAAAGACAACCCTAAGAATGAGTCTTGTAATGCTATTGAATTGAGGAGCAAAAAGGTTTTGACACCTTTAGTTCCAAAAGCTCCAAAGAAGGTTGATGAAGTAGTTGAGGTGGAGGAGAATGATGTAGTTGAAAATAATGATGAGGGTGTAGTTGAAAAAGAAAGGAAGAAAAAAATAGAGGGAGAAAAAAGTGAGAAGTTAATTGATGAAGATTCAATCTTGAGGAAGTCGAAGAGTCAAATTTTGAAAGATGGAGACAAACCACAGGTTATTCCATCATATGTGAAGCTTCCATACCCTCACCTTTCAAAGAAGAAAGAAAAGGATGAAGGCCAATTCAAGAAGTTCATGCAACTTTTCTCACAACTTCAGGTGAATATTCCTTTCGGCGAAGCTCTCGATCAAATGCCGTTATATGCTAAGTTCATGAAAGACTTGTTGACTAAACGAAGGAAGCCTAAGGATGATGAGAACATTGCACTTTCTGAAAATTGTAGTGCTATTCTTCAAAAGAAGCTGCCACCTAAGCTGAAGGATCCTGGTGCTTTTACTATCCCTTGTTCAATTGGACCGGTAGACATTGGAAGAGCTTTATGTGACTTGGGAGCAAGTATCAATCTGATGCCTCTTTCAATGATGAAGAAGCTTAAGTGTGGGGAACCAAAACCAACAAGAATGACCATTACTTTAGCTGATCGGTCAATCTCTTATCCTTTCGGTATACTTGAAGATGTGCTAGTCAAGGTTAATGACTTGGTATTTCCAGCAGATTTTGTGATCTTAGATATGGCTGAAGATGAGGATATGCCACTCATTCTAGGAAGACCTTTCCTTGCAACTGGTCGTGCTTTAATTGATGTTGAACGTGGAGAGTTAATGTTGAGGTTCCATAAGGAGCAGGTAGTTTTCAATATCTTTGAGGCAATGAAGAACCAAGATGATAACCACAAGTGTTACCGGATTGACGTTGTGGAAGAAACAGTCGAAGATAAATCCTTTGAATCTCAACCTATTCAATCTACGGAGGTGGAGAGTGTGGAATCTATAGATAGACAAGAAGTGATTGAAGATGTTGAAATGATAAAGGGTGTTAAGCAACTGGAAGTAAGCAAAGAACAGATGCAACAACAATCATCAGGAGACATCCGTGACAACAAGTATGGGGGATTGACAACTGGTAATAATGAAATAAAAACTACTACCACTGGTCTAGGTGGTAAATTTGCTTATAAGAGGATTCCCTGTGGGATGCGTAATGGGCCGGCTGCTTTTCAATGGTGTATGCTTTCAATTCTCTCTGATACTTTAGAAAGAATTAGGAGGAATTGTGACGAAGGGTTGGAAAGAAACAAGCCTGTTGGTGAAGCTGTGGATCTAAGGAAGTCTGGTGCACAAGGAACCTTCAAGGGTAAGAAACAAAAGCTGAAACGGTACAGTGAAGGAGGACTCCCAAACAATGAAGAGGGAGAGTCATCAACTGATCCTTAAGGATTGTCATCAGTCAAGCTAGTGACGATAAAGAAGCGCTGGGTGGGAGGCAACCCACTATTTATTTTTCAGGTATGATTTTATTGCTTTCAAAAACAAAAACACAAAAATATTTTTCTTTTCTTTTAATACAAGGCAGGAAAGTTTTAAAAATTTGTTCAAGGATACCTCTTGCCAAGAAAATCATGCAAGGTACTGATGTCTTGCGTGATTCTCTCCTCAAAAGTTTTTCAAAGATTCAAGGAACTCAGGCAATTTTTTCAAGAAAACAAAATTTTTGGCCTGAGGAAGCAAAGAAAACTCCCTGTTTGTTCAAAATCGCGCCGCGCCTATATATGGCCGCAGCGCGATTTTCCAAAAGCCAAGCATGACTCCCTGTTGTACCAAAATCGCGGCAAGCCTGGTAATTACCGCGGCGCGATTTTGGCTGTTATATGAAGAAAAAAAAAATAGCCGTTGGACTTATAGCCGTTACTAGCCGTTACAAATTTGCCCGTTATTGCCCGTTAAACACAAAATCGCGCCGCGCCTTGCATATTGGCGTGCCGCGATTTTGCCCAAACAGCACTATAAAACCTTCACTGTTCATCATCATTTTCATTCCATTCTTCCTACCTTTCTCTACCGAAACTTCCCTAAACTTCCATTCACGAATTCTCCTTATCTTCATCTCAATATTCACTTCCTAACCATCATCAAACCACATTCTTATCACAAATTCACCAATCCTAACCATCATCAAACCACATTCCTTCCAAACCTTCCCAAACTCCACAAAACTTTCCTTTCACCATTTTCCTAAACCACAAATGGCCTCCAACCAAAGAAACACCCGCTCAAAGAAAACCACCAACCCAAAACCATCCACAAGCAAATCCAAACGCCCTCGTGCCGCATCCGAACCACCCGAAAACGCCATCCATTTCATCAATGACCAAGCCCAAGAGTTTCATCAATCTATGAAGAGTTTCGAGGTCATAGGGGAGAGGAAGTTTGATTTCACAAAGCTTGTGAAGTATCCTTTCTTCGAGTCTGAATTACGAAGGAGGGGGTGGACAAGGTTGAATGAGATGATCGACGAAGCAAACAACAAAACGGTGATCGTCGAATTCTTTGCTAATGCAAGGGTGTCTGATACACCCTTTCAATCTTTTGTTCGAGGGAAGTATATTGATTTCAGCCCAGATGCTCTCAATGCATGGCTGAATGTTCAAGCACCGGCGGAGTGTTGGGTTGCAAAATTGAGGAGGGAGAGATTTGCCATTACGGAGGATACCTTCGATGAGATCATCACCACCATGTGTAGGCCTGGGTCGACTTGGAAAAAGTCCCGGATGCTTACTTATGCGGAGATGCTGCCGGTACCCAAGGCATGGGTGTCTTATGTGGTCCAGACTCTTGAGAGTGCATCTTGCACTTCTGAAATTCCTCTCAAGAGGGTGCTTGCTGCCTACGCCATCATCAAGGAGCACCCTATAGATATTGGCCGCCTCTTGGCCAATAGTCTTCATGATCTAGCAACCGGAAACACCACACAATTGGGGCATGGAAGTCTAATTAATTGGTTGTGTGAGCAAGAGTTGGTGCCGGCTTATGATAGTGATCTCAACACAAGCAATATGAAGCCAATCACCGACTCGGTAATGGATGGATTTGTGAAGAAATATGAGGGCTATATGAAGGGGAGAGAGAGAGAGGCAGCAAGGCAACAACAAATGGAGCAAGGAGGGAGTAGTAGCCAAGGGGGTTATGCTCCTCTTCACCCAATGCTTGAGGAATTCATGCATGTGCAAGCTAATTGGATGAATGAGACTTCGGACCAGCTGTGGGTGAACCGTCCTAGGTTCTCAGCTGCGTTTGCTGCGGAGGCTCAATTGCATATGGGTCCGATTAGTGGGTCTTATGAGAGGTTTGGAGGCTCCCGTGAGCGCATGGAGCAATATTTTACACATCAAGAAGAGTATGGGCTGCGCATGAGGAGGGAAATCACTGATGATTTCAATACCACCGACCAAGATCAAGGGGATGGCATCTTTGAAGGATTGAGGACACCGGGGGCTGGACACTCGGATGATGATGTGAACATGGGCTGATCTACTGATGGATTAGCATTTTCTGCTTTGTATTTTATTTTCAGTCATTTTTCTTTTTGATGTATTTTCTTTATTTTCTTTTTAATGTCGAAGTCCATTGAACTTATTTCCCTATTGTAATTACTCCTGCACTTGTTTATTATTAATGAATTTGTTTTGTTTCATGTGACCTATTCCAGTTTAGTAACAGTTGTTTGATGAAACGGTATTCCAAAAGTTCTAAAGGAGGGGTGACTTGATTCAAAGGCGAAGTGTACGGCGTTGCTAGGTAGTCACATACTCCCAGAAATCTCAGCCATAAGGTTCATTGCCAAATCTTGTTTTTCAATTTACTTATATTTAGATTAGTTTTCCATGCAACTACATTTCTAGAACTTGCATTGTTTCTCTATTATTGATTGGTTTTTGTCAATTACACACTGAGGCAAAAGTGCTTGGTCCTGTGAGCCTTTTGAAGCCTACCCTGATTTTAATTGTTATATATTATCCATTTCTTAGCCAATTTGAACCGGTAGGATTAGAACTTTTTGTTCGGTGACAAACTACATTACAAGCCTAGAGACTTTTAGGACTTGTCCCTTAATGTATTTTCTGAGTTAAGGCATTGTAGAATGTTGCTAAAGATTAAGTTTGGGGTTGCTATTGGAATTTGCAACCAACTAAGTTTGGGGTAGGGGTACTAGAGAATAAGAGAACAAAAATGAAAGAAATATGAAATTGTCATGCAAAATACACACAAAAATGGTGTATCAAAAAAAAAAAATTGAATGATGAAAAAGGGACAAAACATCTAAAATCCGAGTAACTTCAAACTCGAGTGTCCCTAAATGTTAAAAATGTTCTCTAGTACCTTTGCATTGATTGTATTTCCACAAGGTGAATGAATGAAGGAATGAATTTTGTGCTTTAACTTCCGTAGGAATGCCTAACTCAAATTTTTTGTGGCCTACTTATCCAAATATATCCCACCTTTCACCTAAGCCCCATTATAACCCTAAAGACCTCAAAAGTGTGTAATGATATTGACTTGGATTGATATTTAGAAACTTTTCAAGCGTATGGTAATATGTAGACCTGCATGTCGACTGGTAGAACCCTGTTTCAATTTGATGCGAGGAGTTGTGAATTGGTGGATGCGAACAAGTCAAACTAGCTCATCTTTAGCTGGAAGGAGAATGAACTTTTGGGTACTATCGTTTTGTCAGGTAACTGTTATTTTACTGTCGTTTGTCACTGTTGCAAGCAAATTCCTTGAGGACAAGGAATGGTTTAAGTTTGGGGTTGTGATGACATCCTGTCATTACGTAATATTAGGGACTTATTGTGACATTTTGATAGAGTTCTCATGCAATTTATACTGTTCTGGAGTGCAAAAAGCTTAAAATTTGAAGTCTGTTCGAAGGAAATCGCGCCACGCCAATTTCAAGCCGTGCTGCGATTTTTGAAGCAAAATCACACACTTCCTGTAAAGAGGAAATCGCGGCACGCCATAATACAAGGCGCGGCGCGATTTTGATGGGTCAGGCCCATGACTTCTATAAATACTGCACTCAATCTGAAGAACAAGGGTTACGATTTTGGAGAACGAAAGTGCGATTTTAACACCCAGAAGGCTGCAGCGGAGAGGATTTCATCATCTCTAACCCAGTTTATGTATGTTTTAATTCTTTCATTGATTATGCTATTTGTAAACTCAATTATGAGTAGCTAAATCTCTTAGAGATTAGGTCGGAGATGAACCTATGTAACCCTAATTGATTATATGTTGCTGTGAAACTCTATTGTTTATTAATGAAATTCTAGTCTTTATTCAATTCAATTGTTCTTACTGCTTTTTATATCCTGATCAAATATAAACATGATTTTGTGAGATCGAATGACTACTGACCATAGCTTTCGACTTAGACCTAATTGAATTGTTCTAATAAACATGGTTAGTCTAGGAATGGATAATCGTTTGTTAGTGATATTAGGTTAACGTTCATAAAACCTTCAAGGATTATTAGACCACCTAAGGAATTAGGGGCTGTAGTTTAAGAAGAGGGTCCTAACTCAAGGGATTGATTAGGGCTAATTTGTTAACTATCGTGAAACTAGAAAATCATTAGTAACAATAGGTGCAGTAACCAATTAGGGGAAACATAGAGGATTCGAAGACCTGATCTCATCTCTCCCCATATTTTCTTAATCAAACCTATTTCTTTTATTTGATTTCTTAAAATCAAACCAAATCTACTGCCTAGTGGCAAACTAAAATAAACTTTTATACATCCTATTTTTATAACGCAATTGAATTATTGAAGTTAAAAACAGTCCTCGTGGGATCGATATTTTTACTACTTCGATAGTATTTGGTGCACTTGCCAGAATTCTATCAATTATGACGTCTTCCTTGAAGCATCTAAGACGCCAACACCACCGAATATTCTGCATGTCCACTACGGGCTATCTTCTGCATGAAAGTCTGTTTCTCTACACAGAGCCAATGATCAGAGAGATACAACAGGCAATCTCTCGCTAGAGCCCTATGCATACCTTCTTGTTGGCAAGTTTCCGATTGTAGATGGAGGTGGCTTTGAAAGTCAATATGCTTTAAGTTCTAGAAGCAGCCACTTTCTTGACAATGTGGATTAGAACATCTTCTGAAAGTCTCTCCATGTTTTCACAAAAGAAGAACACAAGTTTTCAGAAATGGAAGGTGTGTGTTGAGAAGTGAACAAGGAGAGGGTTTTTATAAGTAATGGAGGTGGTGGTCGATAAGGCAACTCTAAGTTTTCTCCATTTATTATGTGCCACAATTTTTTTTAGAGAAACTGCAGTTTTCTAAGTTAGTGGGAAGTTATGGAGTTCTCGAGGAAAACATGGCCCACAAAATCTTCAAGAAGGTGGCGCTGCAATGATGAGTGTTGGGAAAATGTGAAAGACAAGAAAGGGCTTTTATGTTTTCTGAAAGTGGGAAATGGTTGAAACTTTTTGAGTTCTACCCAGTGTCAGATGATGGCAAATGACATCATTCTTCCTTGCTAGTTAAAAATTCCTTAGTGGGAGGTTTTAAGGTATGAAAACATGGTCCACTAAATCAGTGTAAGTGGCGCCATAATGACAAGAAAATGACAAGAATATGGATCAGTCGAAAATGACATTTTTGGGCGGCAATTTGTTTACTCATAATTTCGACAGGCTCAATTAATGCAATCAAAGAAAGTTGACTTTTGTTCCTCTAGGGATCGAAGATGTTATTTTTGGCATATTGTTGAAGATTTTGACAGAAGTATGGGACTTACTGTTTTTGAATAGTTTAAAGGATTTATCATTCGACGAGAATTGGTTAAAGAACAGCTATGGTCGAAGGTCAAGCAGTTGTTGTCAAAGATAAGGAAATTCATGTCCAAAGTTGCAATTTCTTAGTGGAGACGTGGGAAGCAGTTATTAAGCTTATGATAGGCCTATGCAGTTATTATTATTTCTTTAGTATATATAGTAATTTTCATATGTAAACCTGGTACAAATCTCATTTACAGAATTCTAAACACTCAAAGTACCCAGCGTTGAGAGAAACGAGTATACAGAATGTATGTAAAGATTTTATGAACCACCATTTTATTCAATGCAATGCCATTTACTTTTCTTTAAAGTTTATGCGTTTTAACTTTAATTCATTTACTTGTTTTTTGCATTTTATCTCTGTCGAGAGGCAGTTTTCTTTACTTTTAAAGCACTTTCCTTCACCATGTTCATAAAGTAACCTATGAACTTGAAGAACTTTTTACAATTTATGGAAAAACTTTGCATAACATGCCCCAAGATATCTAGTTTGATTCTTCTTGTAATAATTAAAACTAGTCTTATTGTTTGCCAGAAACACGCGAAAACAGGCATATAAAAGACAAAATAAATAATTGAAGAAGAGAGAATAATAAACAATTAAGGATATAATAGAAAAAGTGACATTGATGTTTCATTGGTATTGTAAAACGACTTATATTTTTAGATAGTTTTTCTTTTACTAAAGTGACTTATAATTTGGGACGGAGAGAGTATTATTTAAGCAATTGTAAATGTTTGTTGGATGGATTGGGGTGCCGACATAGTTGGAATGTCAGGTTTTCATAATGATGTCTTTGCACTTCTAATTTTTGTTTTAAAAAAACGAGTCATTGTTAGTAATCACTACCACATTATTTAGTATAACAACATAATTATTTTATGGATAAATCAATTTAGGAATTTAAGAAAGCATCAAGAGAGGATATGCAAAGTTAATTAAAAAAATAATGAATTTGAATTATTAACATTTTTTAATCTCACCTCTTTAGTAAGTGTGTTAAAGGGACAAATACAATATATTGATCTACTAAAGAGACACTGAACAATGATTTTAATTTTAGGGAGAACTTTTTACAACCCCTTATGAGCTAAATTCTTTTTAGCACTTCATGTGTTTTATACACTATAATGCGATCAAATCATATTCTATTTGTTACACGCAAAGAGGGGGGAATGGCTAAAAACTCTAAAAGTTTGTACATAATACTCTTTTATTTCTTTCTCTTTTTTTGTTGCAAAGAATGTTGTCGGTAATCCATATTTTTTATCCCTTTTCAAATTTCCTTATTTAGTTTCTAGGTTGTACACAATCTATTATGTCATTTTAGTAACATTGTTTTATTCTTATTTTTCATTACAACAGTCACTGAATGTACAATTGTTGCTGATTGTCCACCAAATACTAAGCTTCAGATATATAGGTGCAAAAAAGGATTATGTAAATATCATAAATTGTGGATTGTATGAGTACCAGACCCAATATGGAGCACTTACGCTATGCAGGGAAGAAGAAAAAAAATATGCAAGCTACCTTTTGTTAGAATATTTCGTAATGTTCGTACACTTATTGTAGTGAACCGAATAATTGTATGTTATAGTTATTTTTATTTTTTTAAAAAATTTCACGGACCTTGCGATTGTGGATTTGTACACTAAGATTTTGGTAATGAAATGAAACAAAACACCAATGAGTATTATACTTAAACTGGTTTTCTCTATTAATTTTGGATGTATCACCATTGCCTCTTGTTTAGACATATTACATTTTATTTCCAACAATGCCACCTGTAAGAATATATGTAATATTTAAGTTGAAATAAAAATATTTTACCTCAAAGCCTATAATTTTAATTTTATGACAAAATATCAGTACACTTGTGATTTTCAAACAATTGAATTTACATTTCTCTTAAATGAAGAGTGCATCCTTACAACCGATACTATTGTGATCGTGATAATTGCATTTCTCTTTCTCTCTTTAATTTTGGTATATTTTATTCTTTAAAATGTCTCTTATGTCTAAAGCTACAGTCATTGATATTTTTGTAGGTATATTTTTCTATACTAACGGTTTTTTCGGTCGTTACTATAATCCTCCGTAGGTATATTTTTCTAATGATTAACAAGATTTTTATGTTAACTCTTTTGTAAGTGTGCTAAAAGGACAAGCACAACACATTGATCTACTTAAAAGACACTTTATAATTATTCTAATTTTAGGGAGGGCTTTTTACAGCTCCTTAAGAGCTAAATTGTTTTTAGCACATCAAGTGCTTTACTATAAAGTGATCAAAATATGTTTAATTTGTTACATGCAAAGAAAAAACAATGGTTAAAACTCTTGTTAAAACTCTAAAGTTTTTGAGTGCTATGATTTTCTTTCTTTCTCTTTTCCTTGTTGCACAAAACATTAAGATTATCAACGACGGTAAGGTTAAAACTCTAGTCATGCTGTAAGATTTTTCCTTTATTTTTTGTTCTCGTGGTGGTGTTATTGGCTCTTTTTTTTTTTTTATTTGCCTTGTTGTTAGGGATGACTGTCTTTGGTTGTATGTTGTCATAAAATGAGTACTTCTTGTACTCGATGTATCTATGTTACGTTTTCTTCCTTCATGTGTGTGTAGATGTTGTCATTCAAAAATACAGTTTGGCTTGCAGATTTTAGGTACTACCATACTATTATTCTTTTCAATTGGTTTTTCTTTATGCTACTCCTTGTTTTTTCCTCTCAAAATAATAATATACTCCCTTCGTCTTAAATTATAGGTCGACTTTGTTATTTCTTACATTAAGAAAATATATTAATTTTGTGTTAGAAAGAGAAATTATGAAATATTTTACAAAATTATCATTAATTAATGGCATAAGAAAGAAAAATTAAAGAATTGTAGAAGAGAGAACAATAAACAGCTAAGGGTGTAATAGAAAAAGTAGCATTGATGTTTCATTGGTATTGTAAAAGAACTTATATTTTGGGACAATTATTTTTACTAAAGTGACTCATAATTTGGGACGGAGAGAGCATTATTGATGCAATTGTAAGTGGCTGTTGGTTGGTTGGGGTGCCAACATAGTTGGAATGTCAGATGTTAATAATGATGTCTTTGGACTTCTAATTTTTGTTTTGATAAATGAATCATTTCAAAAAACAACTTTTTCTAGTAATCAATACCACATTATTTAATATAACAACATAATTATTTTATGGATGAATCAATTTAGGAATTCAAGATAGCATCAAGAGAGGATATGTAAAGTTAGTTAAAAAAATAAAGAATTCGAATGATTAACATTTTTTTATCTTACCTCTTTAGTAAGTGTGTTAAAGGGACAAAACACAATATATTGACCTACTAAAGAGACACTGAACAATGATTTTAATTTTAGGGAGGTCTTTTTACAACTCCTTATGAGGTAAATTCTTTTTAGCACTTCATGTGTTTTATACACTATAATGCGATCAAATCATATTCTATTTATTACACGCAAAGAAGGGGGAATGGCTAAAACTCTTAAAGTTTTTGTATGATATTATTTTATTTCATTCTCTTTTCCTTGTTGCAAAGAACGTTGTTGGTAATCCATATTTTTATCCTTTTTCAAATTTCCTTCTTTAGTTTCTAGGTTGTACACAATCTATTATGTCATTTTAATAACATAGTTTTATTCTTATTTTTAATTACAGATAAGCTTACATGCACAACTGTTGCTGATTGTCCAAATCATTTTTTTGCGTTTCGAGAATATATATGCGAAGAAGGATGGTGTAGATATCACCTGTTGCCCTTTCCAAAGCGTTATTTCAGTTGTTGCTAATTGTCCATCTTTTGCAGATTCTAGTTTGGAAAGTTGAATTGTATGAGTTCCAGACCCAATAGGGTGCACTTACGCCATGTAGGAAAGAAGAAGAAAATATATGCAAGCTACCTTTTATTAGAATATTTCATAATGTCCGAATAAATATACGTATCTAGTTTGTTACACTTTTTAAATGATAAAGGAAAAAAAAACTAGACATACATATCGTGTTTGTTACATTTGTTTTAATATTTAAATTTATTCTTATCTATTTGTTACATGTGTGACCTGTATTGAAAATTGGGGGTATTTTTGAAAATAAAAAGTCAGCCAAAAGATCGGAAGGGGTAGTTTTCTTTATACATACTAGCGAAAAGACGGGCACTCATGTGTTTGTCTTTCCGCTCTTTTTATTGCGCTAACGTTTAAAAATTATGAACGGTGTTTTTTTTATGCTTGTTCATCAGTATGAGTTGTTCACGATGAAAGATGATGAAAGTATTGAGGAAATGTACTCAAGATTTCAGACTCTAGTCTTTGGACTTCAGATACTGAAGAAAAGCTATGTTGCTTTTGATCATGTGAGCAAGATTCTGAGAAGCTTACCTGCTAGATGTAGACCTAAAGTTACTTCTATTGAGGAAGCTAAAGATTTAAACACTTTGAGTGTTGAAGATCTTGTAAGTTATCTCAAGGTTCATGAAATAAGACTCAATGAGCATGTGTCTGCTAAGAAGACGAAATCTATTGCTCTTCCATCTAAAGGAAAGTCATCTAAAGCTCTCAAAGTCATTGAATCTGAAGAAGAATCCCCTGATGGAGATTCTGATGAAGATCCCTCTGAGAAGATGGCTATGCTTTCCAACAAGCTTCAACATCTGGCTAAGAAGAATAGGAAGTTCCTGAGCAAGAGAGGTGGTTGCAGAAGCTCCAAGAAAGAAGATCAGAAGGGTTGCTTACTCTGTAAGAAGCCTGGATATTTCATTGTTGATTGCCCTGATATTCAGAAGGAGAAATCAAAGGATAAGTCCAAGAAACCAAACTTCAACTCAAGCAAATTTAGGAAGCAGATTATGAAGAGTTTAATGGCAACCTGGGAAGATTTAGACAGCGAATTTTTGACTGAAAAGGAAGAAGCTGGAGATGAAGCAAATGTAGCTATGGGGTTAGTGGCTACAATGACTTCAGAAGCTGAACCTGACTCAGACTCTGAAGATGAAAATGAGGTATATTCTAAAATTCCCAGAGAAGAACTTATTGAGTCTCTTAAAGAGCTTCTTACACACTTTGAACTTAGAACCAATGAGTTGCAAGATTTAAAAGAAAAATATGTTGATTTAATGAAACAACAAGAATCAACTCTATTGGATTTAAAAGCTTCTAAAGAAGGACTTAGAGGCTCTGACTTCATTTGTAAAACTTATGAAGAAAAGCTCAAGTATCTTTGTCAGAAGCTACAAGAAAAGTGTAATGGAAAACCTTTAAGTGAACATGAAATTGCACTAGAAGATTTTATTATATCTGGCATTGACAGAAGCAAAGTAGCTTCTATGATTTATGGCATTTACATGCACAATGGTAAAGGGATTGGATTCACAGAAGGGAAACCTAGTGGAATCAGTCTCAAAGCATGTTGTGAATGCATTAAGGAAGGATTGAAAACCTTCTTTGTACCTGAAGGTGCTAAGTCTGAAACTGCTGATCAGTCAGAACTTGAAGCTTCTAGTTCTAAGACTAAGAATATTTCAAATTAAAAGAACTCTAACTCTAAGGCAATGACCAACTCTGATTCTAAGACTCCAAATATCAAGATTCTTAAGAGATCAGAACATGTACCTTAGAGTCTGATGAACGCAGAGTCTGGCATCTTAAAGTCTAAGTTTCAGAAGAAGAAAACAGTTGCTGCTTCTTGGGAACCTAAGCTTTCTAACCTCAAATGTGCAACCATATAGATAATGCCTCCATATCTTTAGTGCAAAAACTATGGCTGCAAGCTCCAAATCATGTGTAGGGTAGTTCTTCTCATGTGCCTTCAGTTGTCTCGAAGCATAGGCCACCACTTGCTTATGTTGCATAAGAACACATCCCAACCCTTGATAAGACGCATCACAATAGACTTCATACGGCTCCTCTGGTCGTGGAAAGACAAGCACATGAAAGGTAGTCAATTTCTCTTTCATCAGATGGAAACTCTTTTCACAGTCATCTGTCCATGCAAATATCTGGTTCTTCTTGGTAAGTTGAGTCAACGGAGATACAATCTTTGCAAATCCTCCAATGAATCTCCTATAGTAGCCGGCTAATCCCACAAAACTTCTAATCTCAGTGGCAGTCTTTAGTCGTTCCCAAGCTACTATGGCTTCTACTTTAGATGGATCCACATCAATACCATCCTCTGAAATCACACGCCCTAAGAACTTCACCTCATCCAACCAAAATTCACATTTTCCCAAGTTGGCATATAACTGCTTCTCTTTCAATACTTGCAACACTTGGCGTAAATGTTCCTTGTGTTCATCCCCGTTCTTGGAATAGATAAGAATATCGTCAATAAAGAACACCACGAATTTGTCTAAGAATGGGTGGAAAATATGATTCATAAAGTCCATGAAAATGGTTGGTGCGTTGGTAACTCCAAAAGGCATAACTAAGTATTCATAATGCCCATAACGAGTTCTGAACGCCGTCTTTGGTATGTCTTTCTCCTTCACCCGAATTTGATGATATCCTGACTTCAAATCAATCTTAGAAAATACCATAGCACCTCTGAGTTGGTCCATGAGATCATCAATGCGTGGCAATGGATATCTATTCTTTATTAAATCAAGGAATTTAAATGGGATGCTATCCACATGATTTAAAAAGCTAGGTGTAAGGGAAGTTTTTAACTTCAAATGATTTTAAATTGTGTGGCCCCATTTAAAAAACAATTTATTAAAAATAAGCCACAACACGTTCCAAAAGCAAATTGAAAGTGGAAATTGAAAATCCAAAGTCTCTCACCAAAATTTTTCCCTCACCAAAAGCGGCAAAGTCATAAAAGAAAGAAAAATTTCACTCAATCGTACAGATCCAAAACTTCCCTTTTCCATTCTTTCTCCTCCATCGCACAGATCCAAAACTCAATCGAAGTCAATAACTATGAAATCCAATCGAACTCAATCACTATGAAACCCTAATAGTGAAACCCAATTGAACTCAATCACTCTAAACCCAATCGTGAACCCAAATCACAGTGAAACCCTAATTGTTTGAACTAGCTTCTTCACCGTCTCTTTTCCTCAAAAAGGTAACATAGAACTCAAATTATTCTTCAACTTGCTTCAATCTTATTCAGAAATTCAATTTTTGTTTTTTTTTTAATTTATATTTTCGTTTTTTTTTTTGTTCTGAAATTAGATATTCGTTTTTTTTTTGTTCTGAAATTCTTCTTACTAAATTCAATCGTGTTTTCTTTGATCCCACTGTGAATTTCGTTTTGAAATTCTTTCTCAGCAGATATCTCACAGTCTCCGTGAAAGTATTCCGTTGTCGTCGCCGCAAAATCGTGTTTTGTTGTTGTCGTGCCACATCCGAACAAATCTCAGGTTCATTCCTTCTCCTTCCCTTTGCATCTTCTTTAGCATGTGATTTTTGATTAGTGGATGTGCTTATTTATGAAACTGGATAAATTATGAATTAAGGTAATTTGTTTTTTTTTCTTTTTCTGGTTCACTGATGTTGTGCTGTCAGCGCCTTACTTTTGGTTTGGGAGCTAGTGTTTGAAGCAATAGTATGCTTATATGGGTTTTAGTGTTCTGTTCAAACCAATTTGGTTACTGATATATTTTTACCTCTTGTATATTTTAGCTTCAGGACTAGGTGTGAGGTGGGATTATTTTTGCGGTTCCTGGGGTTTTAGTGTGTATTCGGTGCACTAGGAGTATATACATATAGAGATTAGGAGGCGCCATTTTGCAAGCTCTTTAATTGACATTAGGAGTAAAACAAACCTTTATAAAGGCACCTTCAAAGAATGAAGAATGGTGCATGAATGAGAGTTACTGGACTACTCTTTTTTCTCATGAATGAAAGTTCCCACGTTAAAATTTAATAATGTTGTTCTTTTGTCAAAGAAAAAAAGAATTAATTGCTTTTCAAAAAAATATGTAGAGTAAATCGGGGTAATTTTGTAAAGAAATCATTAATGTAGTTGACAATTGTAAAAGGGTCTTATAAAAAGGGACAATTATTTTTTTCAAAAGGGTCCTATAATAAGGGACGGAGGTAGTATCATCCAACAAAGACATCAATCACTTATTGTTTTCAAGATGTCATTACATACATCAAGGGACAAGGATAGTCGTCTGTATGATTTTGTATTCAATTATCCCTGCCACAATTATAGTGGCTGATGTGAGTTGCTGCACCAGTGACTTATCTGAGTCACTTTCACATTAAACTGCTCTTTACTAGTTGTTCTTAACTTTCTGTCCCCTCTCCTTTCCTAGAACATAGTGAATATCTTCACTATGTTAGTCCAAGTAAGCACCTTAATATAGTCTTTGTGGATGTAGGTTTTTTCGGTGAGTAGTTATGGATCGTAGTTGGATGAGCGATAACCGTGCTAGTGAAGAGTATAGGAAAGGAGTGGAAGAGTTTATAGAATTTGCTTTTGAAAAACTTCCTGAGAATAATGGAAGGTTTTATTGTCCTTGTGTTCAATGTTTCAACGGAGGCCCATTCCATTTCGAGCTAATAATAGATCATCTTATTTGTCACGGGATTTGCCAAAATTATACTAAATGGATATGGCATGGTGAGTCGGGAAACAATACAAGTGGGTCAAAAAGAAAGGAAGTCGATGTTGATATGGATGGTTATCGGCTAGAGGACATGATTCGTGATATCGGCCAAGAGTCTTTTCAACAAGCGCATGTGTATGACAATTTGTGTCGTGACAAAGAAGAGCCTTTGTATCCGGGGTGCACAAACATGTCACTGCTGGCTGCGGTGCTGAGATTGTTCAACTTGAAAGCAAGACATGGATGGACAGATAAAAGCTTCACTGAATTGCTTGAGTTATTGAAAGAAATGCTGCCAGAAGGTAACACATTGCCCAATCGTAACTATGCGGCTAAGAAGATATTGTGTCCGATGGGTATGGAGTATAAGAAAATACATGCTTGCCCAAATGATTGTATATTGTACCGAAATGAGTTTGAAACATTGAAGAAGTGTCCTAGGTGTGGGCTGTCACGCTATAAAGTGAAGGACAATGATTTTGATTGTGATGATAGCTCAAAGCGTCCTCCTGCGAAGGTGTTATGGTATCTACCAATAATTCCAAGACTTAAGCGATTGTTTGCTAATGCAAATGATGCAAAAAATTTAATATGGCATGCAGATGAGAGGAAAATTGATGGGTATCTTCGTCATCCGGCTGATTCTTTGCAATGGAAGAAAATTGATGATTTATATCCAGAATTCGGGAAAGAGAAAAGAAACCTTAGGCTTGGACTTGCTACAGATGGAATGAATCCGTTTGGAAACTTAAGTAGTAACCATAGTTCATGGCCCGTTCTCCTATTTATCTACAATCTGCCTCCTTCAATTTGCATGAAGCGCAAGTACATTATGTTATCCATGATGATTTCAGTCCCTAAGCAACCAGGAAATGACATAGATGTTTATCTCAAGCCATTGATTGAAGACTTAAAATTACTTTGGGAGGAAGGAGTTGATGTGTTTGATGCCCATTCTCGTGATTATTTCAAGATGCGTGCAATGTTATTTTGCACCATCAATGATTTTCCTGCATATGGGAACTTGTCCGGTTATAGTGTTAAGGGACATAAAGCATGTCCTATATGTGAAAAATACACTTGCTACCACCAATTGAAACATGGAAGGAAGACAATTTACCTTGGACATAGGAGATTTCTCAAACTGAATCACCCATATCGTAGGTTGAGAAAAGCTTTTAATGGACACCCGGAATGGAAAATTGCTCCGAAAGCCTTAACTGGAAGACAAGTTTTTAAACGGTTGAAAAGTGTCAATGTTACATTAGGGAAGAAAGAAAAAAAGTCTGTTGAGAAAAATATATGGAAGAAGAGCTCTGTGTTTTTTGATCTTCCTTACTGGTCTAGACTAGATGTTAGACATTGTATCGATGTGATGCATGTTGAAAAAAATGTTTGTGATAGTGTAGTTGGAACACTTCTCAACATTAATGGAAAAACAAAAGATGGTGTGAATGCTCGTCTAGATATGCTTGAGATGGGTATAAGACAACAATTAGCCCCACGGCCAGACGGTAAACAAACTTATTTGCCGCCAGCTTGTTACACTTTGTCAAAAAATGAGAGAAAAAGCTTTTGTGAGTGTTTGCATAATATAAAAGTGCCACAAGGTTACTGTTCAAATGTGAAGAGTCTCGTCTCTTTGAAAGATTCGAAACTAATTGGATTGAAATCTCATGATTGCCATATGTTGGTGCAGCAATTTATACCGGTGGCTATTCGTGGCATACTGCCGAAAAAAGTTAGAGATGTCTTAACTAGGTTGTGCTTATTCTTCAATGCTATTTGCAGCAAGGTTATAGATCCTAAAAAATTAGATGAATTGGAAAATGAGGGTGCAATTATCTTGAGCCAACTTGAGATGTATTTTCCTCCTTCTTTTTTTGACATCATGGTTCACTTAATTGTTCATCTAGTGAGAGAGATTAGGATATGTGGTCCTGTTTATTTGAGATGGATGTATCCAGTTGAACGATACATGAAAATTTTGAAAGGGTATGTGAAGAATCAACGCCGTCCAGAAGCATCTATCATTGAAAGATACATTGCAGAAGAAGCCATTGAGTGGTCTTCTGACTATATGTCAGACGCAGCAGCAATAGGAATTCCAAAGTCTCGTCATGAGGGAAGATGTGCAGGTAAGGGTCGAGGTTTAAAACTTAAAGCCATGGGGCGTGAGGAAGTACTTCAAGCACATTTGTATATATTGAATAACACTGATGAGGTTCAACCTTACCTTGCTGCTCATAAAGTCATTGTCAAGGATAGATATCCTAGAATGAATGAAAAATGGTTGTTGAATGAGCATAACAAGACTTTCTTAAAGTGGTTTAAAGAAACCATTTTAAATGACAATACAGCTTCTGTTCAATTAAAATGGCTAGCAGAGGAGCCTAACTTTGATGTCATAACTTGGACTGGTTATGATATCAATAATTTTTCATTCTCTACAAAGACTCAGGATGACAAGAGTGCATTTCAAAACAGTGGGGTGATGGTGGTAGCTGAGGGCATGCACTTCTCTAGTTCAAAAGATCAAAATCCGGTTATGGCATCCATACCTTACTTTGGGATCATTGATGAGATTTGGGATGTCGATTTCATTAAATTTAAAGTGCCTGTTTTTAAATGTAAGTGGATTGCCATAAACAGTGGAGTTAAAACTGATGAATTTGGTTCTAAACTGGTGGACCTTGAAAAGGCAACTTATACAAATGCAAAACAAGTGTTTTATGTTCGTGATCCCTCTAGCAAAAAGTGGTCAGTGGTTCTCCAAGGTAAAAACATGCATGATAGTCAAGATTCCCTAGATATTTCTGAGACTCCTTCTTTCTCGCAAGGGATAACTACTTTTGGAGAGGAAACTATAGTGGACGATGAGTATGCCACTCGTGATGATCATAATGAAGGGATATGGGAAAATATTCAAACGGAAAAATCTTAGAAAATAGTTCTAACCATATCTGGTACGGACCATTTTAACTTTGATTGTTAACATGTTTATAAATAATTTGATTGTTTATAAATATTTTTATATTACAGACTTTGACCATTATTACTTTGATTGATAACTACTTTGATTGTTTATATTTTTTTTTTCAATTCTCAGTACTACTCATGTTTGATAAATTGAAAAGGGTTCTAATTTCTAATTGGTTATTGATACTCAGTCTTTATTTCTAATATTTTGATTTTCTTCACTATTTGGTAATGAAAAACAAAGATGGATTTTCTTTCTTTTCATTGTATCATCATTTGAAAGGGATCCAATGCATAAGTTTTTCAAATTGTTCGTACTATATTAGTATATATGGTTTCTGGCTTTTGTTATTGCTGCTGTTTTTTTCCTTATTATTACTTTTCTTCATCACTGTCATTCTGTTATAACCCTTGTTGTAGGAGACCTTTAGGTAGGATCCAATCTTGTTGTCTGTTCTGCCTATTTTTCTTCTTTTTTTTATTGTCCGGTTAACTTTTTTTGTTTCTGTTGGAATTCCTTTCATCATTTAGTAGAGGTTTGAACCTGGAAATAATCGCTTCACAGCTTATATATTGCCCCCTTACTTACATACTTTGTCAAAATCTAAAAACATTTGACAAAAATGTTGGCAGAGTTTTAGTTTCATTAATAGTTTTAAGCTTGACTCATGTGAGAATGCAGGTTCTTACATTCACTCTTCATGGTTTTGATAGATATATATTTTAGAAGACATTCCTTATTATGATTTACTTTCTCATCGTAAATTATGGAATGAATTTGTAGTGCTAGCGAATTCTCGGTTTTAATAGTGAACTATGTCTATCTTGTTAATTGTATCCCTTCTGCTACAGATTTTATAAATTTGGACTGGTATATGATTGTATTGATGTATATTATGGAATGAGTTTATTATGAAATAAGTTCATAAAACTCTACAATTGTATTATTACATGTTGGCTAAATAGATATAGTTAGAGATTAAGTAATTGTTGGATGCAAAGGAATGCTATATATTAGGTAAAATAACTCTTTTGTTCCTTTAAGTTTGACAAAAATACCATCAAACTATTTGACAAAATACCGTCACAACTTAAAAGACCATTCGAGGTATTTTGCATATATATTACGAACAACTTGTAGATACATTTGTTTTTCAAGAAAACAAGAAATGATGTTGTTGGCGTTTGACAGAAAATATGTGTCGAATGGCCAATATGGGAATAGAAATCTGGAATCCTAACACAAAGTGTTGCATTTTATTAGCTAGCTAATATGATTTGTTCATCTGCTATCACTAGCTTATCTATCACTAGCCTACTTTGATAACTACTTTGATTGTTTATATTACTGACCATTATTTCAAATATGTACTGACCATTATTATATTTTTATATTACAGACTCATGGGTGATACATCAGCTCCTCCACAAAGCGATAAGAATGCTCAGCCTGCCGAAAAGAGGGTGAATAGACAAATTGGCGATCAATCAGCTCCTCAACAAAGCGAGAAGAATGCTCAACCTGCCAAAAAGAGGGTGAGCAAAGTCATTGGTAATTCATCAGCTCCTCAACACAAAGAGAAGAATAAGCAGCCTACCAATAAGAGGGTGAATAGAGTCATTGGTAATTCATCTGCTCCTCCACAAAGTGAGATGAACGCTCAGGCTACCGAAAATAGAGTCAACACACTCGTGAGTGCATCAGGTCCTCCACAATCAGGTCCTCCACAAACTGAGATGAACGCTCAGCCTACCGAAAATAGAGTCAACACACTCGTGAGTGCATCAGGTCCTCCACAAACTGAGAAAGGTCCTCCACAAACTGAGAAAATTACTCAGCCTACCAGAAAGAGAGTTAGAGGTGCAACGCGAATGGCACATTTTTTGCTTAAATGTTTGAATGGTGAAAAGATCCCGATTGACTTCGATCAATGGACCAAAAAGCCTTTAGGGGAAAACAGAAAAAAATTCAAAAGTCATGTGGGATCCATTGCTAGAAGCAAAGTCAGTATTTTGGTGGATCATTGGGATCTTGTAAGCGAGACTGTTAAAAACAAGATCTGGGAAGATATCATGGTAATACTATTTATGATTGTCAATTGTAACACTTGATTATATTATTTCCATACACTAACTCTTTTATCTGCTATATAACACAGGAACAATGGGATATTCCTGATACTCATGATATTTCAAAATTGAAAGACAAATGGCTATCCTATGCGTGTGAACGTTGGAGGGCATTTAAAACAAACCTGACAAGGAGATATTTAAATAATGGGAAATTGAGTGACAAATCTCCTCTTGGAACATATAAATTTATTGATGCGGAAACATGGCAGGAGTTTATTAAGACGCGGGAGGATCCTTACTTTCTGGTTTGTTGGACTTTAAGATTAATTAGTTTATCAATTAAATTTATTTATAGTATTTCCGTTAATTGTTGTGTGTTATTTATAACAGGAGAAAAGAAATAGGGGGAAATTGATTCAGGCTCATAATAGATGCCCTCACAACTTGTCTCGTGGAGGATAAGAGTTGCTTGAAGAAAAGATGATGCAAGAGAAATTAAAATAAAGACAAGAATCAATTGAAGACTCATCAGTAGCTGCACCTCCATCCCCACCAAAACGCCATGAGAAGTGGATAAAGGCACGACAAAAGTCATCAGGAGAGTACATGTCAGAAGAAACACGTTGTATGGCCGATAAAATTGTAAGTAAAATGCAACTCTTTAGATAAATGCAACTCTTTAGAGACTATAAAATTTGAAACATGGTTAGATTATTAATTGAATTTGGTTAGATAGTTAATTGAATTTGGTTGCTTAACAAACTGAATGACTTGAGTTGAATTAGAAATTAAGTTTGTTAATTGAATGGAAAGAAAGTATCCATGAATGCTTCTGTATTGTAGTAAAATCAATTGCAATAACAAAACATACATACCTGTAAATAAGTAAATTACTAGCTGTTACTTAATTAAAGCCACTGATGGTGAGATGTACACATGATGTGTACAAGTGCAGAAAATATTGTTTTTTAGTAAATGTGATTTGACATTAGAAACAATGTTGTATGGCCAATCAATCCCAGTATTGAACTTACACATAGTACATGACATATTAAAGCCACTGTTTCTATATTATGGTTCTTTGGACTTACAACTCAATATCTTTCGACTTACTGCCACTGTTTTAGTTTGTGCTGCTACAATTACAAACATTGGAATTTAAATGCATCCTGCTTGAATATTTTTATGTTGGTAGGATTCTGTTGTTGAAAAAACAAAACAAGGACTCTTTGTTCCACAAGGACGTAAAGATATCTTGGCGGAAGCGATCGGACAACCTGAACACCCTGGACGTGTTCGTGCTGTGGGTGGAGGTGTGGGAATTAGGCAATATTTTGGTCCACTTTCTCATTATGGTGCCTCTTCCTCACCTGTTTTCAATAGCAAACAAATAGAGAGCATGAAAGCAGATCTTACTAAGGAGATCAGGGATCAAGTGATGCGGGATTTATCATCTATTCCGGCTTTCTCTCAACATTTCCCAAATTTCCCAACATGTTCTCCTAGTACCGATATACCTGCAAGCACAAAAGGTAGTTGTTCTGCAACACCGCCTATACCAGAGGATAATGATGAGGACATCCCAGAAGAGTGTGAATTATATGTTGATAATAAACAACACATAGTAGCATATGCAAATGTATATAAGTTGGGACCAACCATACATAATCAGCTGTTAGAAAATGGTATGGTGAGGGTGGCAGTAACTAAAGTGTTAGATTCTAATGCTCAAGTCCCCATGCCCACAGATGAGGTGACAAAGGTTGGTGACGCCCTCAACACTTTCATTCAATGGCCAAAAAGACTTCTGCGTCTAGTTTCTAATAAGGTATTCATTGTGTATGTCTTTATCTATTTGCACTTGGGCCCATTTAATTATGTTGACTAATATTTTATCTTAAATTGTTTAGGATGTTAAAGAAACTGCAAAAGATGATCTTCCATCCAAAAGGTCAGAACCTGAAAAATCTTACATTGAAAAGTTGATGTTAAGGGTATTGAATCTAAAACATCCTGTGAAGTTCGATTTGGATGAGAAAAAGTCTTTTTACCTCCCAACAAGAGATATTATGGAGCTGTGTCTAAAGACAGAAGAATTATGCCTCACGATTCTACGAATATGGGTGGTGTAAGTACATTTTCACCCTTATTTATGCCTTTGTCTGTGCTTTAAATTAAAGTAGATAGAAAGTTAAAGAAAATGTCTCTGTTTGTGCCTATATGAAAAGTTAAAGAAAATGTCTCTGTTAGTGTGTAATCACATTCTGAATTGTTTATAGCAGGTTTTTGTTCATTCAAATGTCACTTTGCCTTGCTGTTTGTTTGTTTGTTGCCTTGTACATGTTCAAATTTTGAATTGTTTTTTAATATTTTAGGTATATGGAACGCCTCTGTACTCAATTGGGAAATAGTGATGTGTATGGTTTCGTTGATCCATTTTTCATTCACGCGGAAAATGACGAAGAAAGTTCTCAGTCTCATATGACCGCAAAGATGTTCGAGGATAGCAAAGCTTGTTATTTTGCACCTTATCTGAAAAAGTAAGTGTATTTGATCTTCATATTATTATTTCTCTATAGTTAATCACATATATTAAAAAGCCCTAAAGTTAACAAATCTTTTTTTTTCTTTCCAATGTAGTCGCCATTGGCAATTGCTTATTATTGAACCAGAAAAACAAAATGTCGTTTTCCTATGTTCGATGGGTTGGAAGCTAGATAAAAATCTTGTGCAAATTGTTAATTCGTAAGTATATATATTTAACTAAGTGGATGTAATTTAATAAAGATTTTTTACACATCAATTTATATGAATGTATTTTATTATTGTAGTGCTATAGAAGGGTATAACAAGTTGAGTGGTGTCAGAAAGGCGAGAAAGGCAACATGGCAGATTCCCACAGTAAGTTAAAAATTATATTCATACAATATTATAAGTTTTATATATATGATATTTAGTCAATATAATTTTATATTTATGACAATTCACTACAAGAAATCTTGCAATTAGCCAGGAAAATAAGCCAGGGGCATAAACCCTTGGGAAATTTGCCAGGAGTAAAGCAAGGGGAAAGTGGTGGCAAATTACACAGGGCGTGGCCCTGACATAAGCCCTGGCTTTATTTTAGGCGGGAACATATATTTTGAATTGGTGCAGAAAATTTGAGTGTTGTCAGGCTTAGACAGGAGCAATCCCAGGGAGAGCTCCTGGCAAATTGTAAAGCTTCTGCAGAAGGGACAGCACGTCTGCAAATGCCTGAAAAAAGAAAAGTAGATTTGACCAAATCCCTGAAAAGCTGGCAGTCTGTACTTGCATGACAATTTGCCAGGGGCGTTTCCCAGCTTAACCCCTGGCATGTCTCTGCACAAAGCCTGCCATTCCTGTAAAGTGGTCTGCACAATGTGTCATACATTTAGCCAGGGGCAGCTCCTGGCTTTAACCTTGGGACCTTCCACCGACACTTTTTTTGTGGTTACATTACGGACACTCACAAATATGTTTCTCTTTTTCTTTTCATCTTTCTCCCCAACACATTCATCTCCTAGTTTTTTCATTTTATGGTAAAAAATTATTTCACTTATATTTCTTTTATTTTTACAATAAATGTTAAATTTATTTATTTACTTAAATTTGTTTTGTTTGCTACAACAGTGTTGTATCTCATTTGTCAAAAGCTAATTTCCTCCTACTGTGAAGCCTTCTCTTTGGATCTGCTATTTCTCTTTGTTTAACAGGTTAGTTTTTTTTTTTTGTACAAATTAACAGGTTAGTTTAATTATAATGTGTTGTGTTGATTTTTGTTGCTGTTTATGTGAAGCTTATATGCATGATGGCCGAAAATATTGAGAAAAAAAAATGATATGTATTTTGAAGCTTATAATACATATGCTTGCTGTTAAAAAAAATTTTTTGGAGTATTAAAAAAATATAAAATATATGTGGTGTATGCATGTTTTTGTGTTGAATAATGAATATGTATGTTTTTTTTTTGTTGAAAAAATACATGTTGAATATATGTTTTATTGTGTAGATCTCTTGAATATATGTTTTTTTATTTGTTAACATAATTTTCTTTCTTTAGATCTGATAAATTTATATTAAATTAGAAAAATAAATATATGGTATTTTAAAAAGTGTATGTTTTTTTTAATAATTTAAAACTGTGATTTTAAGTTTAGAGCAAATTGTATATTTTAATATAGTTTAAATAAAAACTGTTAATTAATATTTTATATTAAATATTTTTTAATATACTCATTATAATAAAACTTTTTATAATGTAAAGAAAAAGAGGTATAAATTGAGAAAATGATTTTTTTGAAATTAGTTTGGAATAGAATTGTTTTGTTTAATTTATGAAGTTACTAATCATGAAGTTTAATATGTGAATGTTATAGTTGAACGTGAAAAAGATGGAGTATTATCAGCATTATCGTAGTTGGATGTATGACAGAACGTTTCCGGGAAGAAGAGGATTAAAACCCCATTTTGTTGAAGGAGTTCACGGATTTATTTCATGGGCATGGGTACAAGAAATTTGTAAAAAAGAGGGAGGGATAAGATGTCCGTGTATTAAATGTACGTGCAGATATATAAAGAGTGATCCCACAGAAGTGAAGAAACACTTGGATAGAGTTGGATTCATGCCTGATTATTGGGTTTGGGTTTATAACGGTGAACAATTTCAAAATTTTGGGGCAGGAGTCAATGCACAAGCTTCGAGTAGTGGAATAAATGTGGAGTACAATGACCAGGTCAATGATGAACAATTCAACATGATGGATGCTATGGTTACTGATGCTTTAGGTGTGGAATTGTCTTACAATGATGATGTTGAAGATGAACAAGCCGAAGAACCCCCAAATGAGAAAGCTCGGAGATTTTACCAGTTGTTGAGTGAATGTAATGTCCCACTGTTTGAAGGGTGTACGCAATCAAAGTTATCTATGTGTGTGAGACTTTTAGCTCATAAGGCAAGTTATAGTGTTGCTGATAAAGGTGTGGATGATGTTACTCAGATGTTGTTGGATGTGACTCCTTTTAAAGAAAATTTGCCTGCTAGTTATTATGATGCTGAGAGGTTGGTGATGAAGTTGGGATTAAAAGTTGATAAAATTGATTGTTGCATAAACAGTTGCATGTTGTTTTATGACAATGAATTTGGGAAAAATGACGGAGCACTGGAGGAATGCAAATTTTGTGAAAGTCCACGGTATCGTCTCACCAAGACTGGGAGGATTCCGAATAAGACAATGTTTTACTTACCAATAACACCAAGATTACAAAGATTGAAGACCTATGTTTTCTGGTCCAATAAGACAATGTTTCACTTACCAATAACACCAATTAAAACAAAACCAAGGGGCAGGATCGAGACTGAAGATCCAACAGATGAAATTGAGCAAGTTGATGAAATTTCACATGTTAATGATATCATTGAAGTTGAGCGTGTTACAAGTTGGCTTGATGAACAAGTTGAAGGGGAACATGTTGATCCTGCTGTTTTGTTGACTCCTAATGAAGATGATAATGATGAGGATCATGCTGGTTATGAAGAGAACAATGTTGAAGGGGATCATGATGAAAGAGATCAAGTTGCTGAAAGTGTTTTTGGATTATAATTATAGAAGAAGTAAGAATGACTTAGTTCTATATATTGCAACGTCTTACTAATTAATTATGTGTTGACTTATTTAATCTATTTCTTTACTAATATTTAGTAGAATTTAGACACACTCACACCTATACTCCCTCCGATCATTATTATAAGCAAAATTTACATTGAATAATTAATGTATCTAGTCTTTATTATAAACTAGATACATTAATAAGTGGAGTTTTGTTTATAATAATAACCGAAAGGAGTAAATATTTAATAGAATGTAAAATGCCAAAATATTTTTGCCCGGGAATTGTCCCGCTCAATTGAAAAAAGAAGCTAATTAAAATAACTATTAAACAATTAGTAAAACCCATTTTTATTTTTATAAGAAGAAAAAGAAGCTAGAAGACCCATTTGTGTTTGTATCACTCCATAGATTTTCTTCTTAGGTCTCTCACGTCTCTGTTCCTTAGATCTTCTCAAGCCTTTGTTCGATTTCATTTTCTCATTCAGAAGCCGAGAAGCCTCGTTTTCTCACACCACTGTTCCTTTCGTTTTCTCCTTCAGAAGGGTTTGCTCGTTCATCTCGTGTGCTGACTCAATATTCATCTCAAGTGAGTTCAATCTTTCTCATTCCTTTGTTTTACTAATTGTTTTATGTACTAATTTTGTAGGGTTAAAGTTATTTGTGGTAAAGGATTGATTTTTAAGCTTATTAAGATTTGGGGATTTTTGATTTTTTAGGGTTTTACTAATTGATTTTTTTTCTCTTTCTGAATCCGAGTAAATTTACAATAGATGGTTTAGGCTCTTTGTGGTAAAGGATTGATTTTTTTTTTTTGGGATTCTGAGTTTAGTTTATGGAATAAAACATCCTAATCAGTTTAGTTTCATGTGGATAGAAGAAGCTCTATTATACAACCTTACTTATCATTGGGAAGGTACATGCAGAGAGAAAATGAGGAAAAATCTGAATGTATTTCACCGATTGAAATAGTCAAATGAATACAGAGTAGTATTTATAGGAAGTTAATCTCTCTAACAAGTTTAATTCAGCTAGTTACATATCTAACTAATTGTCTAACTAATATTGTATCAGTTAATTACAATTACAAAACTAGTTATAATAATATGTCAGCTACATAACATTTCAAATTGTTATTCACTTGTGTTATATACTCTAATAATATGCGACTCTACTACTACAAATCTTTGTAACCAACCGCGCTTCGCTGTTATCATTAAAAATTAACACCATACTCCTATATTGTCATTACTCCTTAAAAACACAGCCTTTAAGTGAATGATTATTTGGAATGTGCTTCTGGAAATGTTAGGTCCAATTGGAATGTGTTGCTGGAAATGTTTTATTGATTTATGTCTTCTGTCATAATGAATTTTATTAGTGTAGATTTGGGCTAGTTGTTTGCTAAAATACTCGTGTATGATTATGTGATTGTTGTTGATATGAATACTTACTGTGCTATATTGTATTGATATTATTTTCTAACAGGAATGCCTCGAAGGATTGATGGAAAAAACAAGAGCACAGGCCGCAGGAGGAAGTACAATACGGTAGTTGTGGACTCAGCCACACAAGCCAGACTAAACCCTATGCCGATCACACCATCTGCACCAACTAGCCAGGGATCGACTGGTTTGTCCCAAAATAGTGCAGTTGCTCCCACCATAGCTCCACCGCTCTCATCACCACCTGGTTTTCCTAATTCGGGCTATCCACCTTTTGGGTCGTCTTCCGCACCTATTGGGCCTCCACCTTCCTACTTTGGTTCGGGCCATCCACCTTACTTTGGGTCTTCTGCACCTTTTCCATATGGAATGCCCAACCCCAACAGCCATTCGAGCTATCCACCTTACTTTGGGTCTTCACCACATTTCCCACCCCAACACCCACTACAAAACCCTCCACAAAACCCTCCACAACCCCAAAACCCACCACAAAACCCACCACAACCCCAAAACCCACCACAAAACCCTCCACAACCCGAAAACCCACCACAAAACCCACCACAACCTGAAAATGAGGTCGAAGAGGAAGGTGAAGGCCATATGGAAGGTGGTGGTCAGGTGCAGCAGCCTAATGATGTTCCGCTAATTTATCCGACTGATGCAAGGGGTCGTTTCATGTTAACACCTAGCGGGAACTCGTAAGTATTATCATAATTGCTACATAGTTCAATTTTATGTATAGTTTAAGAAATGTTTAATTATGAATTTTTATTTTTTCAGCTTTTTGCCATGCAAACCCGCAGCAGAAGCAATTAGAGACATCATCCACAACTGCTATTTAAGGCCGTGGAAGTCTTATGGCGAAGTGGAGGATGAGGAGAAAGATCGCTGGTTTAGGCTCTTTGAGGTTACTTCAAATATATAATTTTTATTTTATTTTATATGCACTTTTGTCATAGTATTAGGAGCGGATCTGTGTAACAAGGTTTTGCCAATTTTATTTACATATATCTTTTGACAATGCGACACACAAACCACCAAAAAGGATAAGAAAATATTGATCGGAATTGCATGTTTCATTTAAGAATAAAAGTAACATGTTTCAAGCATAATCTGTGTGACTCATTTTGCGCATTGAATTCCATTTGGTTGGACTTTACGTGTAGTTTACGTCTTGAAACAAGTTTGACACAGTTTGCTATTGTCACATTGAAATTGATCGTTTTGTCATAAAGGGATTCTCAGTAATTGAATGCATATCTAACTGAGAGAGATTAATATCTTATAGTTCATAAGACAGAAACACCCATTGTTTTAGTGTTTCATAGTGTGTCAAAAATGCAGGCCCATGTATAGTATACTAACTTTCTGTAATATGGTCACAAAAATGCAGGCAAAGTGCACTTGGGACTACAGGCTTAATGCTATAATGCGGCGTAATTTCCATATCCGCATGGCTGCACGTCTATCTGATATGCTTCGAAAAGCTCGAGTTCGCTATGCCGAGAAAAAAAAACGGCCACATTGGATCGGAAAGGAACTCATGGCTGAGTTGGCTGACTATTGGGCAGGTGAGGATTTCAAGGCAAAGTCGGAGCAAGCAAAAAAGAATCGGGCATCTGAAAAGGGTGGGTGCATTCACACGGGTGGTTGCTTAAGCAACGGGGAGCATGCTGAACGCTTGGTAAAAACAATAAACTTTTAATTATTTTTCCCTATCATATTGGAATTTGATTGTTTTAAATCAATACTAATAAAATTTTACTTTTTATTTCTTCTGAAACATAGGCCAGGAGACTTGGGAGGGATCCGTTTATAAACGAGATTCATGACGACACACATAGAAATAGGTCTGGGCAATATTGTGACGAGCGTGCTAAGAGGGTTCAGGTAATCTAATAAGCATATATTTAGGTTTTAATGGAGATAAATCACTTTAAATTGCTTTTTCTAATGAATTAGAGAGTCAATCTTAGTAGAAATAAGGTCTGGAGCCAAAATATGATGGAAATAATCTCAAATTTATTATGTCTTGAACAAATTATCATACGGAATATTGTAGCATTTTAAGCTTTTTGTCTCTTACTTACTTTTGGTTAGTGTGTTTAATAAAATGAAGTTCTCTAGCTGGCTGCATTCAATGCTTAAATGATGTCTCTGTCCTGCATGTATCCACAGTATAATAACATGTACATGAAAACCATCAAGGAAATGGAAAACTTTGACTTCATTTTTCTGTTTTGCTGTTGTCTGGTGTGGAACTCATTTTTCTGCTGCTGTTTTGTTCTTGTATCAGTTGTCTGTTAACAGATTTTTTCTGCTATGCTTCAGGCTCCTGCTAAGCTGTCTATTACCTTTGTCATCTGTTTTACTTTCATTTACTTTAAATAATGAATGAATGATTTAAAAAACATACACAAGTTTTGTGTTAAAAATATGTTGGTTTGGTAATGCCTTGTTTATTTATATGTTCTGCATTAACTATTTTCTTATCATTTGAATAGGAAGAATATGGCCGACAGCTTGCCGAGGCTATTTCTAAAGGGTTATCTGTTGATCATAGTTTGGCCCTCCAAACTTGGACCAAAGTTGCTGGCGATAAAAAAAAAGGAAAGCTATATGGTGCCGGTAACTTGGCTGCCAACTACCGGAAAGGTGTTGCAACAACCCTTAAATTCACTCTTAATCATGGTGAAGGGTCCTCACAGCAGCCTGTGCTGACCCCTGAGATGCGTGAACTTATTCAAAGACTGACTCAAGAGCAGCTCGCCCAACAAATGGCGAGTCACGAGGCTGTTGTACGAGATTTGCTTAGCCGCCAACAAAGATATGAGGAGCAACTAGCTGAGTTTAGGCAAGCACGTGAGGTTGGGAATTCAAGTCAGCAATCCTCAGTTCCAGATCCCAATGTAGAGCCTTTCCCGAGTTATAGCGAAGATGGAGGCGAAGAAGAAGGCGAGGATATGGACAGTGACAACGATTATGAAGAGTGAAGTTGGACCCTTTATTATGTGTTTGTGCTTGTTATTTTTATTTTGCTTGTGTAATATTTGGGAAAGTTTGTTATGCTTCCCGGTACAATTGCTACTTATTTGCTACTTATAATATTATTCCGTACAATTTTAATTTCATTAATGTTTGACTTAATATTTTATGGGTAATATTACTTTAATTTTTATTTTAAAGCAATTACTTTAAAAAAAAACATTTAATTACGTTTTTTAAATTATTTTTAATGATTTTAAAAAAAAGCAATTTAAAATCGTTTTTAAATTTATTTTAATAATTAATTTTAATTATTTTAATGAAATTAACGTTTTTTTAAAAACAATAAAAAACCATTTTTTCAAAAAATTATCTATGCAATTTGCCAGGGGTATACCCCTCGCAATACTCCTGTCACGTTTTGGATCAGACTGCACCTGATTAGACAATATGTCAGCTCTGTGTCAGCTCTGCAGTGCTTCAGAAAAGCAGGTTGCAGGTTGTTGAGTCAGAAAATATGCCAGGGCTATGCCAGGGCTTTTGCCAAGAGTACGAACAGGGGCTGGGACAGGAGTTTGTCCCACGCAGATTTGCCAGGAGCTAAAGCCCTGGCCTAGCAATTTGCTAGGACCGCATTTGCCATTGATTCAGCTCCTCGCAAAAGCCCTGGCAAATGGCTTTTTCCCAGGGATTCTTGCATTTTCACAAGGAATCCGCCCCTGGCTAATTGCAGGATTTCTTGTAGTGATTGTAGTGTCAAAGACAACCATTCAATTATGAGTGTGGCTACTTCATAATGATACATATGTTGAACATTGTATCAGCTGGCATTACCGACTCATGGGATATGGTGCGTAACTAAATATTACACCCATTTGAGTTTCTTAATGTTTTTTTTAAGTTAATTTCATATTCTAATATGTTATCTTAACTTTTTTTTCCAGATTTTTGGAGACGAAACTCCGTTTACTGATGATGAAATGACAAAAGTTCAAGAACGCTGTGCAAGTTTGATTTTGGAAAGACTTGATGTAATTTAATTATGTCAATAACTACTTTGGAACAATGTTTAGCTTTTGTTTAAGCTTTTGTTTAATTTTGTGTTATTGTAACTTTGGATTTGCTTGATATTGTAACAATGACAGGTCTGATATGAAATTTGCTCATATGATATTTCATATTAGTTGCTAAGTTTATGAAATTTTTGGTTATTATATTAAATTTTGCACCATAATCATGTAAAAAAAAATAATAGAGAGATATTTTAAATGGGTTGAACAGATTTAAATTATGTTTATTAAATGGGATCAAAGAACAGACTTAAAATCTAGAATTTTTTATGTCCTTGTCCACCCTTTTTTAAGTGGTTTCATCCGATTTAAATTAAACGATTTTAGATGGGTTCAACCGATTTAAATTATGCGATTTTAAATCGGGTAAATGGGGCAGACTTAAAATCAAAGACACTTTTTAAATCGGCTACCTATAAGTCGGATCTTCACCCGATTTAAAAAGTCAAATTCACCCGATTTAAAAAGTGTTTTCTGCACTAGTGAGCATCAAGAGAGGATATGCAAAGTTAATTAAAAAAATAATGAATTTGAATTATTAACATTTTTTAATCTCACCTCTTTAGTAAGTGTTTTAAAGGGACAAATACAATATATTGATCTACTAAAGAGACACTGAACAATGATTTTAATTTTAGGGAGAACTTTTTACAACCCCTTATGAGCTAAATTCTTTTTAGCACTTCATGTGTTTTATACACTATAATGCGATCAAATCATATTCTATTTGTTACACGCAAAGAGGGGGGAATGGCTAAAAACTCTAAAAGTTTGTACATAATACTCTTTTATTTCTTTCTCTTTTTTTGTTGCAAAGAATGTTGTCGGTAATCCATATTTTTTATCCCTTTTCAAATTTCCTTATTTAGTTTCTAGGTTGTACACAATCTATTATGTCATTTTAGTAACATTGTTTTATTCTTATTTTTCATTACAACAGTCACTGAATGTACAATTGTTGCTGATTGTCCACCAAATACTAAGCTTCAGATATATAGGTGCAAAAAAGGATTATGTAAATATCATAAATTGTGGATTGTATGAGTACCAGACCCAATATGGAGCACTTACGCTATGCAGGGAAGAAGAAAAAAAATATGCAAGCTACCTTTTGTTAGAATATTTCGTAATGTTCGTACACTTATTGTAGTGAACCGAATAATTGTATGTTATAGTTATTTTTATTTTTTTAAAAAATTTCACGGACCTTGCGATTGTGGATTTGTACACTAAGATTTTGGTAATGAAATGAAACAAAACACCAATGAGTATTATACTTAAACTGGTTTTCTCTATTAATTTTGGATGTATCACCATTGCCTCTTGTTTAGACATATTACATTTTATTTCCAACAATGCCACCTGTAAGAATATATGTAATATTTAAGTTGAAATAAAAATATTTTACCTCAAAGCCTATAATTTTAATTTTATGACAAAATATCAGTACACTTGTGATTTTCAAACAATTGAATTTACATTTCTCTTAAATGAAGAGTGCATCCTTACAACCGATACTATTGTGATCGTGATAATTGCATTTCTCTTTCTCTCTTTAATTTTGGTATATTTTATTCTTTAAAATGTCTCTTATGTCTAAAGCTACAGTCATTGATATTTTTGTAGGTATATTTTTCTATACTAACGGTTTTTTCGGTCGTTACTATAATCCTCCGTAGGTATATTTTTCTAATGATTAACAAGATTTTTATGTTAACTCTTTTGTAAGTGTGCTAAAAGGACAAGCACAACACATTGATCTACTTAAAAGACACTTTATAATTATTCTAATTTTAGGGAGGGCTTCTTACAGCTCCTTAAGAGCTAAATTGTTTTTAGCACATCAAGTGCTTTACTATAAAGTGATCAAAATATGTTTAATTTGTTACATGCAAAGAAAAAACAATGGTTAAAACTCTTGTTAAAACTCTAAAGTTTTTGAGTGCTATGATTTTCTTTCTTTCTCTTTTCCTTGTTGCACAAAACATTAAGATTATCAACGACGGTAAGGTTAAAACTCTAGTCATGCTGTAAGATTTTTCCTTTATTTTTTGTTCTCGTGGTGGTGTTATTGGCTCTTTTTTTTTTTTTTATTTGCCTTGTTGTTAGGGATGACTGTCTTTGGTTGTATGTTGTCATAAAATGAGTACTTCTTGTACTCGATGTATCTATGTTACGTTTTCTTCCTTCATGTGTGTGTAGATGTTGTCATTCAAAAATACAGTTTGGCTTGCAGATTTTAGGTACTACCATACTATTATTCTTTTCAATTGGTTTTTCTTTATGCTACTCCTTGTTTTTTCCTCTCAAAATAATAATATACTCCCTTCGTCTTAAATTATAGGTCGACTTTGTTATTTCTTACATTAAGAAAATATATTAATTTTGTGTTAGAAAGAGAAATTATGAAATATTTTACAAAATTATCATTAATTAATGGCATAAGAAAGAAAAATTAAAGAATTGTAGAAGAGAGAACAATAAACAGCTAAGGGTGTAATAGAAAAAGTAGCATTGATGTTTCATTGGTATTGTAAAAGAACTTATTTGGGACAATTATTTTTACTAAAGTGACTCATAATTTGGGACGGAGAGAGCATTATTGATGCAATTGTAAGTGGCTGTTGGTTGGTTGGGGTGCCAACATAGTTGGAATGTCAGATGTTAATAATGATGTCTTTGGACTTCTAATTTTTGTTTTGATAAATGAATCATTTCAAAAAACAACTTTTTCTAGTAATCAATACCACATTATTTAATATAACAACATAATTATTTTATGGATGAATCAATTTAGGAATTCAAGATAGCATCAAGAGAGGATATGTAAAGTTAGTTAAAAAAATAAAGAATTCGAATGATTAACATTTTTTTATCTTACCTCTTTAGTAAGTGTGTTAAAGGGACAAAACACAATATATTGACCTACTAAAGAGACACTGAACAATGATTTTAATTTTAGGGAGGTCTTTTTACAACTCCTTATGAGGTAAATTCTTTTTAGCACTTCATGTGTTTTATACACTATAATGCGATCAAATCATATTCTATTTATTACACGCAAAGAAGGGGGAATGGCTAAAACTCTTAAAGTTTTTGTATGATATTATTTTATTTCATTCTCTTTTCCTTGTTGCAAAGAACGTTGTTGGTAATCCATATTTTTATCCTTTTTCAAATTTCCTTCTTTAGTTTCTAGGTTGTACACAATCTATTATGTCATTTTAATAACATAGTTTTATTCTTATTTTTAATTACAGATAAGCTTACATGCACAACTGTTGCTGATTGTCCAAATCATTTTTTTGCGTTTCGAGAATATATATGCGAAGAAGGATGGTGTAGATATCACCTGTTGCCCTTTCCAAAGCGTTATTTCAGTTGTTGCTAATTGTCCATCTTTTGCAGATTCTAGTTTGGAAAGTTGAATTGTATGAGTTCCAGACCCAATAGGGTGCACTTACGCCATGTAGGAAAGAAGAAGAAAATATATGCAAGCTACCTTTTATTAGAATATTTCATAATGTCCGAATAAATATACGTATCTAGTTTGTTACACTTTTTAAATGATAAAGGAAAAAAAAACTAGACATACATATCGTGTTTGTTACATTTGTTTTAATATTTAAATTTATTCTTATCTATTTGTTACATGTGTGACCTGTATTGAAAATTGGGGGTATTTTTGAAAATAAAAAGTCAGCCAAAAGATCGGAAGGGGTAGTTTTCTTTATACATACTAGCGAAAAGACGGGCACTCATGTGTTTGTCTTTCCGCTCTTTTTATTGCGCTAACGTTTAAAAATTATGAACGGTGTTTTTTTTATGCTTGTTCATCAGTATGAGTTGTTCACGATGAAAGATGATGAAAGTATTGAGGAAATGTACTCAAGATTTCAGACTCTAGTCTTTGGACTTCAGATACTGAAGAAAAGCTATGTTGCTTTTGATCATGTGAGCAAGATTCTGAGAAGCTTACCTGCTAGATGTAGACCTAAAGTTACTTTTATTGAGGAAGCTAAAGATTTAAACACTTTGAGTGTTGAAGATCTTGTAAGTTATCTCAAGGTTCATGAAATAAGACTCAATGAGCATGTGTCTGCTAAGAAGACGAAATCTATTGCTCTTCCATCTAAAGGAAAGTCATCTAAAGCTCTCAAAGTCATTGAATCTGAAGAAGAATCCCCTGATGGAGATTCTGATGAAGATCCCTCTGAGAAGATGGCTATGCTTTCCAACAAGCTTCAACATCTGGCTAAGAAGAATAGGAAGTTCCTGAGCAAGAGAGGTGGTTGCAGAAGCTCCAAGAAAGAAGATCAGAAGGGTTGCTTACTCTGTAAGAAGCCTGGACATTTCATTGTTGATTGCCCTGATATTCAGAAGGAGAAATCAAAGGATAAGTCCAAGAAACCAAACTTCAACTCAAGCAAATTTAGGAAGCAGATTATGAAGAGTTTAATGGCAACCTGGGAAGATTTAGACAATGAATTTTTGACTGAAAAGGAAGAAGCTGGAGATGAAGCAAATGTAGCTATGGGGTTAGTGGCTACAATGACTTCAGAAGCTGAACCTGACTCAGACTCTGAAGATGAAAATGAGGTATATTCTAAAATTCCCAGAGAAGAACTTATTGAGTCTCTTAAAGAGCTTCTTACACACTTTGAACTTAGAACCAATGAGTTGCAAGATTTAAAAGAAAAATATGTTGATTTAATGAAACAACAAGAATCAACTCTATTGGATTTAAAAGCTTCTAAAGAAGGACTTAGAGGCTCTGACTTCATTTGTAAAACTTATGAAGAAAAGCTCAAGTATCTTTGTGAGAAGCTACAAGAAAAGTGTAATGGAAAACCTTTAAGTGAACATGAAATTGCACTAGAAGATTTTATTATATCTGGCATTGACAGAAGCAAAGTAGCTTCTATGATTTATGGCATTTACATGCACAATGGTAAAGGGATTGGATTCACAGAAGGGAAACCTAGTGGAATCAGTCTCAAAGCATGTTGTGAATGCATTAAGGAAGGATTGAAAACCTTCTTTGTACCTGAAGGTGCTAAGTCTGAAACTGCTGATCAGTCAGAACTTGAAGCTTCTAGTTCTAAGACTAAGAATATTTCAAATTAAAAGAACTCTAACTCTAAGGCAATGACCAACTCTGATTCTAAGACTCCAAATATCAAGATTCTTAAGAGATCAGAACACGTACCTTAGAGTCTGATGAACGCAGAGTCTGGCATCTTAAAGTCTAAGTTTCAGAAGAAGAAAACAGTTGCTGCTTCTTGGGAACCTAAGCTTTCTAACCTCAAATGTGCAACCATATAGATAATGCCTCCATATCTTTAGTGCAAAAACTATGGCTGCAAGCTCCAAATCATGTGTAGGGTAGTTCTTCTCATGTGCCTTCAGTTGTCTCGAAGCATAGGCCACCACTTGCTTATGTTGCATAAGAACACATCCCAACCCTTGATAAGACGCATCACAATAGACTTCATACGGCTCCTCTGGTCGTGGAAAGACAAGCACATGAAAGGTAGTCAATTTCTCTTTCATCAGATGGAAACTTTTTTCACATTCATCTGTCCATGCAAATATCTGGTTCTTCTTGGTAAGTTGAGTCAACGGAGATACAATCTTTGCAAATCCTCCAATGAATCTCCTATAGTAGCCGGCTAATCCCACAAAACTTCTAATCTCAGTGGCAGTCTTTGGTCGTTCCCAAGCTACTCCGGCTTCTACTTTAGATGGATCCACAGCAATACCATCCTCTGAAATCACACGCCCTAAGAACTTCACCTCATCCAACCAAAATTCACATTTTCCCAAGTTGGCATATAACTGCTTCTCTTTCAATACTTGCAACACTTGGCGTAAATGTTCCTTGTGTTCATCCCCGTTCTTGGAATAGATAAGAATATCGTCAATAAAGAACACCACGAATTTGTCTAAGAATGGGTGGAAAATATGATTCATAAAGTCCATGAAAATGGCTGGTGCGTTGGTAACTCCAAAAGGCATAACTAAGTATTCATAATGCCCATAACGAGTTCTGAACGTCGTCTTTGGTATGTCTTGCTCCTTCACCCGAATTTGATGATATCCTGACTTCAAATCAATCTTAGAAAATACCATAGCACCTCTGAGTTGGTCCATGAGATCATCAATGCGTGGCAATGGATATCTATTCTTTATGGTAACCTTGTTGAGTTGTCGATAATCAACACAGAGTCTAGATTTACCATCCTTCTTCTTCACTAAGAGCACTGGAGCTCCCCAAGGTGAGACACTTGGTCTAATAAAACCCTTTGACTTGAGGTCTTCTAACTGATTCTTTAATTCAAGCAACTCTGATGGAGACATTCGATAGGAAGAAATTGAAACAGGTCCTGTCCCAGGGGTTATGTCAATGAAGAATTCTACTTCGCAAACTGGTGGCAATCCTGGTACATCTGATGGGAACACCTCTGAGAAATCCTTCACAATTGGAATAGTAGTTAAGTCCACTTCTGGACTCATGCTGATTGAATTTAGAAATACATACTTCTGAACACCTCCCTGTAAGGAAAACTTTAATCGATTGGCTTTGAGGAAGCGAGTAATTCCTGGTTCTGGGAATATCACGGACTTATGAGCACAATCCAAAAGAACAAAATGACTGGTTAGCCAATCCATCCCAAGGATCACTCCTATACGCTTTAGAGGAATACAAATTAGATCAACTTTGAACTCCATACCCAAGATAGTCAAAGGACATTGTAAGCATGCCTCATTAAGAGTGACAGGTTCGGACGATGGTATAGTGACCACCAAGTTATACGGTAAATAAGTAACAGGAAGTTGTAGAGAATCAACACATTGCTAAGAGATAAAAGAATGTGTAGCTCCAGAATCATATAACATTGGAAATAATTTGCTGTAAATTTCACACTCACCCTGGATTAATTCTGAAGGTTCCTAAACTTCCTCTTCACCAATGTGATAAACTCGTCCATGAGCAGTAGGGCGTCCAACCTGGTTGTTACTGGCTGCAGGTTTCTTTGGTGGCACACTACAGTCTCTAGCAATATGGTCGTCTTGTTTGCAATTAAAGCACACCACATTTCGATTAGGGCATTCATTAGCTTTATGACCTTCCTCCTCGCAATGGTAGCATCAAAAAGTATGAGTAGGACCTTTTCCTGCATCTCGGGATCCTTGATATATTCCATTCTGGAAACGAGGTTGACCTTTGCCATCTCCTTGGAGTCTTGCATTTTGCCTCTGCTGTTGATAAGGTTTGTTCTGATTTTGCTGACTGATATGTCCCTATTTCACACAACTTCTTTGTAATAAAACTCCAAAACATAAGTAGAATAAAAACAAACTTTCAAAATTTTAACTTCTACCTGAGATCTCATTGGTCCGCTTCCTCCCTTCTTGTCTAGGCGTCCACGCTTCATAAGTTCAACCTTCTTGCATTTCTCCACTAGTACTTGGTATTGGCGAATCTCCATAGGCTCTACGATCTCCCTGATCCCATACTTGAGGCCATGTTCAAACCTCTCACATAGGTACTCTTCATTTGTCTGGTCACAAAAGTAACGGAAGTATTTGGACAACTTCTCAAACTTGGACGCGTATTCAAAAACTGACATATTTCCCTGATATAAGTTGAGGAATTGCTTCTCTTTTTCAACTCTAGCACTCTTAGGAAAATACTTGTCGAGGAACTTCCTCCTAAAATCCTCCCAAGTTAATTCTTCCTCGTTGTTCTGCATTATGCTCTTAGCACCACTCCACCAATTCTCTGCTTCCCCAATCAGCAAAAAGGTTGCATACTCCAGCTTAGTCTTATCAGTGCAGTGCAGAACCTTGAAAATCTTCTCAACCTTCTGCAACCATAGGTCAGCCTTATCAGGATCGTGGTCCCCTTCGAATCTTGTCGGGTTGTGGCGTCGGAACTCAGCTAGTCCTCTGGCTATCGCCAACTCGGCTTCTCTCTGTTGCCTTTGCTCATCCCTCTGGGCTTGGTTTTGGGCTTGCGCAGTTGCGGTAGCTTGCTGAGTCATGGTAGTCACCATTTGATGCATTGTCTCCATGATTTCACCCATATCAGCTCCGTTCTCAGTGGTTGCGGTGGTAGTATTTCTTCGAGGTGCCATTTCTAATCCTACTATTTTATCTGACGTGAGTTAGAAATACTCTAACTTATGATCTTGACACTTGGGTTATTCACATAATTACTCTTGTTATTACTAAACAATAAGCTCAGTTCGTAAAGTAAAGGGTACAAGGAGAGGGGTTCCCAGGAAAGAGAGGTGAGTCACTAGGACCGCTTAAATACCAAGGCTTTCCTAGCCATAATCCCTCCCACACGACCTCTTTACGATACTACACCTTACTCATGTCATGGGTGTAATACCCCGATCATTTATGTGGTGATATAATACCTGTTAACGTTTAAATGCGCACGTTGAAGATTAAGGACAATTTTGTAATTCAAACGCGAGGAGTATTTAAGGGATTGTGACCCCCAAAATACTCATTTGGCTTGCAACTTTCTCTCTCTAGGTTTTTGATACAAACTTTGCTCTCTTCCCTCTCTAGAAAATCGATATATACCCTCCCCTAAGCATCATCATCAAGTGATTTCTTTTCAAGCAAGCAAGTAAAAATGAAAGGAATGATAAGCTAGTGAAGGAAACAACTTAGTAGTCTTGGATGCAAGCTTTCTCCTTTTGATCTCTTCATCTTTAGGGTTTTGGTTAGAGCTTAGGAATACTTGTGTAACACTTCTTTGGTACAAGGTGAGTTCCTAGTTAGTTAACCTTCCTATGATATGGGTTTTCATAGTGAGGAAGTTATGGTTTGTGCCAAATCTTGTTAATTTTATTTTGGTACCCTAAGCTAATTCTTGATGATTACTTGTTAAGTTGGTCATGGAATATGTTTAGTATTGTTTTTATATGTTGCTGGATGTTTTGGTGCATTGCAGGAACCATTAGGATGAGTTTTGGGTTAAAAATTGCAAATTTTGTACCACAGGCCCGAAGAAACTCGCTATTAGCTCAATTTTCGCTTATAGCGAATTTCTTCAGGCAGCTGCCCAGAAATTTTCACCATTCACGCAGCTCTCTGGATGGGCCAGCATGCTTTTGGCCTGTTGGTCCATTCTGGGGTCGGTGGTGCATTCCGAAGTCTTTCTTTCTTCGTTTTATAACTTTATAACCCTAAAACAACATCTAGGCAATGCACATAACATCAAACGATTCTCGAATTAAAAATCATGGCAAACTTAGCCTAATTATCAAGAATGAAACATGTGAATTTTGCTCGAATCTTGATGGGTTAGAGATGAAATAGGCATGGGAGGAAACATAGAGCCTCGATATAGTTTGTTGAGAACATCCATTTAGAATATAGTTATGATGAATTGTGATGCGATTAGTTAAATCTTTTCACTATGATAGTATAAGAAAGATGTAGTTGTCGTGCCGCTTGTGCTTCACATTAGGGTGATCTCAAGGGGTTTTCATTATGTGAAACGGGATAGACTTCGCATGAGGGGCCCGTACGACATAGAGGGAGTACCGTTGTTATCTTAGATAGGTTTTCATCGATTAGATAGGGATTGTGCTCGGGTTTACTCCACCCTGGGGCTTTCCATAAAAAAATTGATTCCAGATAATGTATTGTTCAACGCTAACCCTAACTTAATGAATACATTTATGTATGTTAAGATGTTAGACTTAAGTAACTATGTAGCTTACCGATGATGGGTTAGGTTTTCCTGTTCGATCGGTATAGAGACGTGTCATGAATGTAGCATTGACCTTGATGCATTAGAGTATCTTGGTATAGCGATCTTAGTTTCCCCTTGATCGCATTGACACATAAAATGATAGTGAAACCTTTTACGTATGATTATCCTATGACAGTTCTAACATGCACTACCGTCTAGGTAAGCTTATCCACACACGTATAATCAACCGTCATGTTGTAAAATAGACACGTGATAACCGTAGGTTTCCCCAAGGTTGTCACTAGCCTAGGGTTAGATAGAACTCACTGAGACATTATGTCTCATCCCTCTCCTTATTTGTTCAGGTTCACAGGTCTCTCGTGGAAAAGGTAAAGAAAAAGCTTTGGATTGATCGTGTTGCATGGATCCAACTTGGTAGAGTAGATGATGCATATGTTATATTATGAGATGTCTTGTTATGAACTTGTGTAACTAGACTTGTATGGCAAACTGTGGTGTGTAATAATGGAACATATGACTTGGGATGTCGTTGTGTCTAAACTCTCGACTTGATGTCGTTTCTGTATTGTATAATTAATGTATCCATTTATCAGTTTTAGCGCACATTTGAATATTCTAGACATTTTCAAATTGGGCGTTACAATTTGGTATCAGAGCAGGTCGTTTTAGATCGTGCCTTGGGTCATTAAGAATACAATCCAAGTAGTTGTTCTTTTTGAGTTAAGGATCTTATCCTCATTGTTATATTTGGTTGAAATTGATCACTTTGACTTAAATATGACAGTTAGAGCGAGAATGTTCGGAGCACGAAGAGGACGAGGCCGACCAAGAGGTAATCAGAATGTTGAGGACAATGTTAACCCGGTTGATAATATGTGGGCGCAAATGATGCAACAGAATCAACAGATGATGCAATTGATGCAACAACAGATTCAGCAGAATGCTCAGTCCCAACAACAGTGGGATGCAGCTATGCAACAAGGAGTTCATCAACAGCATCCACCACCTCCAGTTGTTGGAAATTTAGCTTACCGAGAGTATAATCGGAATCATCCTCCATAATTTGATGGACGTGGTGAACCACAAGATGCCAAGATGTGGATTAAGCATATGGAAAAGATTTTCCGTATGGCTGATAGTTCTGAAGAAGAGAAGGTGATTTTTGCCACAAATCAATTTCGTGGTCTGGCAGAAGATTGGTGGGAGACTTCTCGACGCCGCATGGTAACTAGTGGCATGGAGATTAATTGGAATAATTTCAAACAAGTAATGTTTGAGAAGTATCTCTCAGTGACATACAAAGTTCGTAAGGAGCATGAATTCCTTCATTTGAAGCAGGGCAGTATATCGGTGACAGATTTCACCAGGAAGTTTGAAGAATTGTCTCATTACTCTACTCACAATGAGTATGTAGGTAATGAGATGTGGAAGATGAATCAGTATAAGCATGCTTTGAGGGGTGAACTTTATGCTGTGGTTAGTCAGCAAAGGTTGACAAACTTTGATGAGATGGTGCATAATAGTCTGGAAGCTGAAAGAGGTTTTGATAAAGCTGTTAAAGAGGGTACCACGACTTTTGATAGAAGGAGAGGCAACTTTACTGATAGACATCATGAAAAGTTAAAGCCGAAGGGGTCTCCCCAGAGAGGAAAGCAATCAAGCTCATTCAAATCTTATCCAACTTGCAAGAACTGCGGAAAGGCTCATATGGGAGAATGTAAACTGGGTGACAACTCTTGTTATGCTTGTGGTCAAACAGAACATTATATGTCAAATTGTCCAAACAGAGGAGACAAAGGCAAAGGTGTAAGTACCACAATGAGAAAAGGCAGGGTCTACTCACTAGATGGAAAGAAGGCTCAGGCTAATGAGGACTTGATTGGCGGTATGTGCTTTCTTGGTCAAAATCCTATTAGAGTTTTATTCGATTGTGGTGCATCATGTTCTTTCATTTCTTTTCAATGTGTTGAAGCTCTTCAGCTAGCTGTCTCATTACTAAATCCTCCTATGTTAGTGACTACGGCTACCGAAGGAGGAATTGTGGCGAATTATGTTTGTGAGAATTGTCCTATCACCGTATCTAGCAAGACATATTATATAGATTTAGTATGTCTCCCTATGAAGCAACTTGATGTTATGTTAGGCATGGACTGGCTTTCAGCGAATCATGTGTATATAGGTTGTGTAGAGAAGAGTATTTACATGCCTACCAGTAATACGGTTGAAGGAGTGGCCTTATCAGAACTACTTAAGCATACTTACCAGATGGTTCAATTTATTTGTGCTCAAGATAAGGGTTTTTACGTCATGCTCACTGTGACTCCAGAGTCAGATTTAAGCCCCAGTGATATTCCAATAGTCAGTGAGTATCTGGATGTCTTTCCGGCCGACATCACAAGTTTACCTCCGGAAAGAGAGATTGAGTTTTCAATTGATTTGATTCCTGGAACATGCTCAATTGATATATTGGTTTATTCCAAGAACCCGCAGGAACATGCTCAACATTTGAGGATAGTGTTGGATATTCTTCGAGAGAAGAAATTGTATGCAAAGTTCAGTAAATGTGAGTTTTGGTTGACAAAAGTCAAGTTTTTGGGTCATGTTATTTCTCAAGGAGGAGTGGCAGTCAACCAGTCAAAAGTAGAGGCTGTTCAGAATTGGACTAGACCGAAGAATGTTTCAGAAGTTCGAAGCTTTTTGGGATTAGCTGGTTACTACCGCTGATTTATTATGAAGTTTTCCCAGATCGCTTTACCTTTAACTCGACTCACAAGAAAATATGTACCATTTGTGTAGGATGAAGAATGTGAGAAGAGTTTCAGGACTTTGAAGAAGAAGTTAACTCAAGCACCAGTCTTAACTATTCCAGATCCGGAGAAGAAGTATATTGTGTTTTGTGATGCATCATCTAAAGGACTCGGTGGAGTACTTATGCAAGAAAACAATGTGATAGCTTATGCATCTAGACAGCTCAAGACACATGAAGAAAACTATCCCACTCATGACTTAGAGTTGGCGGCCATAGTTTTTGTTTTGAAGATATGGAAACATCACTTGTATGGAGCTCAATTTGAATTATTCAGTGATCACAAAAGTCTGAAATATTTGTTTGATCAAAGGGATTTGAATATGAGGCAGAGGCGTTGGATGGAGTATCTAAAGAATTTTGACTTTGATTTGAAATATCATCCAAGAAAGGCCAATGTCGTAGCGGATGCTTTGAGTCGCAAGGCTTTAGCTCAAGTTGAAGTTATGATGCATACTTGTAAGTTGTATAAAAAGGTTCAAGACCTTAACCTTGAAGCATCAGAAGTTGACGATGGTATTTGGTTACACAAATTAGAAGTCTCTTGTGATTTATGGTCAAGAATTGTGCAAGCACAGGAGGTAGAATTGGTCATCTAGAATTTTCTATGGCTTCGGATGGAGCTATTTTGTTTGAAGGAAGAATATGTGTTCCAAATGATCAAGAGCTTAGAAGATTGATTTTAGAAGAAGCACACAAGAGTCGTTTCTCAATTCATCCTGGTGCCACCAAGATGTATCAAGATTTGAAGAAAGATTATTGGTGGCCTGGCATGAAACAGAAATTGCAGAGTTTGTGGCAAGGTGCATAGCATGCCAACAAATCAAGATTGAACACCAGAGACCAGCGGGTTTGCTACAACCGTTGGAGATTCCACAATGGAAGTGGGAGCAGATATCTATGGATTTTGTGGGAGACTTGCCCCGTACTCAGAAGGGACATGATTCAATTTGGGTGATCGTGGATAGATTAACCAAGTCAGCTCATTTCCTACCGGTTAGGTCTACCTACAAAGCATCACAATATGCAAAATTGTTTATCTCAGAGATTGTTAAGCTACATGGCGTTCCGGTAAGCATCGTGTCGGATAGAGATCCAATTTTCACCTCACATTTTTGGAAGGCTTTTCAAAGAGCTTTAGGGACTCGTTTGAAACCGAGTACGTCTCATCATCCACAAACGGATGGTCAGTCAGAGAGGACTATTCAGACTTTAGAAGATATGTTATGTGCCTGTATTTTGGAAGATGGTGGAAGTTGGAATCATCATTTTCCATTGATAGAATTTTCCTTTAACAATAGCTATCACTCGAGCATAGGTATGGCACCTTATGAAGCATTGTATGGTAGGAAGTGTAGAACTCCTTTGTGTTGGGCCGAGGTTAGAGATAAGAGCATTCTTGGACCAGAAATCATACAAGAAACAACTCTTAAAATTAAGTCAATTCAGGAAAAGATGAGAACAGCTCAGAGTCGTCAAAAGGGTTATGCAGACAACCGGCGGAGACCTTTGGAATTTAGTGAAGGTGATCATGTGTTCCTAAAGGTTACCCCTAAACTGGGTTTGCGAGGTGTCTTCAGGACTAAGAAGTTGTGTCCAAGGTATGTGGGACCGTTTTTGATACTTAAGCGTATCGAACCAGTGGCTTATCAGTTAGCTTTGCCTCCAGCTATGTTGGGTTTACATGATGTGTTTCATGTGTCCCAATTGAAGAAGTATATTCCAGATCCTTTCCAACCAGTTGAACTATATTCTATAAAGTTGAAATCGGATTTGACATTTCAGCCGGAACCAGAAAGGATAGTAGACCGTGATGTCAAATCTCTCAGAAGCAAGGAAATTCCCATAGTGAAGGTAGTATGGAAAGGTTCGCCGGATGGTGAAGCTACGTGGGAACTTGAATCGAAGATGTTGAACCAGTATCCGCATTTGTTTTCAGGTAAATTCTAAATTTCGAGGACGGAATTTTTTAAGGGGGGTAGAGTGTAATACCCCGTTCATTTATGCGGTGATATAATACCTGTTAACGTTTAAATGCGCACGTCGAAGATTAGGGACAATTTTGTAATTCGAACGCGAGGAGTATTTAAGGGATTGTGACCCCAAAATACTCATTTGTCTTGCAACTTTCTCTCTCTAGGTTTTTGATACAAACTTTGCTCTCTTCCCTCTCTAGAAAATCGATATCCACCCTCCCCTAACCATCATAATCAAGTGATTTCTTTTCAAGCAAGCAAGTAAACATGAAAGGAATGATAAGCTAGTGAAGGAAACAACTTAGTAGTCTTGGATGCAAGCTTTCTCCTTTTGATCTCTTCATCTTTAGGGTTTTGGTTAGAGCTTAGGAATACTTGTGTAACACTTCTATGGTACAAGGTGAGTTCCTAGTTAGTTAACCTTCCTATGATATGAGTTTTCATAGTGAGGAAGTTATGGTTTGTGCCAAATCTTGTTAATATTATTTTGGTACCCTAAGCTAATTCTTGATGATTACTTGTTAAGTTTGTCATGGAATATGTTTAGTATTGTTTTTATATGTTGCTGGATGTTTTGGTACATTGCAGGAACCATTAGGATGAGTTTTGGGTCAAAAATTGCAAATTTTGTACCACAGGCCCGAAGAAACTCGCTATTAGCTCAATTTTCGCTAATAGCGAATTTCTTCAGGCAGCTGCCCAGAAATTTTCGCCATTAGCGCAGCTTTCTGGATGGGCTAGCATGCTTTTGGCCTGTTGGTCCATTCTGGGGTCGGTGGTGCATTCCGAAGTCTTTCTTTCTTCGTTTTATAACTTTATAACCCTAAAACAACATCTAGGCAATGCACATAACATCAAACGATTCTCGAATTAAAAATCATAGCAAACTTAGCCTAATTATCAAGAATGAAACATGTGAATTTTGCTCGAATCTTGATGGGTTAGAGATGAAATAGGCATGGGAGGAAACATAGAGCCTCGACATAGTTTGTCGAGAATAGAACATCCATTTAGAATATAGTTATGATGAATTGTGATGCGATTAGTTAAATTTTTTCACTATGATAGTATAATAAAGATGTAGTTGTCGTGCCGCTTGTGATTCACATTAGGGTGATCTCAAGGGGTTTTCATTAGGTGAAATGGGATAGACTTCGTATGAGGGGCCCGTACGACATAGAGGGAGTACCGTTGTTACCTTAGATAGGTTTTCATCGGTTAGATAGGGATTGTGTTCGGGTTTACTCCACCCCGGGGCCTTCTGTAAAAAAATTGATTCCAGATAAAGTATTGTTCAACGCTAACCCTAACTTAATGAGTACGTTTATGTATGTTAAGATGTTAGACTTGAGTAACTATGTAGCTTACCGATGATGGGTTAGGTTTTCCTGTTCGATCGGGATAGAGACGTGCCATGAATGTAGCTTTGACCTTGATGCATTAGAGTATCTTGGTATAGCGATCTTAGTTTCCCCTTGTTCGCCTTGACACGTAAAATGATAGTGAAACCTTTTACGTATGATTATCCTATGACGGTTCTAGCATGCACTACCGTCTAGGTAAGCTTATCCACACACGTATAATCAACCGTCAGGTTGTAAAATAGACACGTGATAACCGTAGGTTTCCCCAAGGTTGTCACTAGCCTAGGGTTAGATAGAAGTCACTGAGACATTATGTCTCATCCCTCTCCTTATTTGTTCAGGTTCACAGGTCTCTCGTGGAAAAGGTAAAGAAAAAGCTTTGGATTGATCGTGTTGCGTGGATCCAACTTGGTGTTAGAGTAGATGATGCATATGTTATATTATGAGATGTCTTGTTATGAACTTGTGTAACTAGACTTGTATGGCAAACTTTGGTGTGTAATAATGTAACATATGACTTGGGATGTCGTTGTATCTAAACTCTCGACTTGATGTCGTTTCTGTATTGTATAATTAATGTATCCAGTTATCAGTTTTAGCGCACACTTAAATATTCAAGACACTTTCAAATTAGGCATTACAATGGGAGTACCTAGATTAATTAAAGGGGTTTCCTAACATTCCCTAGGTACAAAATTTGTTGTACTATTCAATACAATAAGTAAAACTTAAACCATATAGTAAAACAAATTAATTTCACACATCACATAAGCATGCGTCATACAAGGTCGTCCCACCCCAAAACTATTTGTCCGAGGATTATTGCTCTGATACCATAATGTAACGCTCCGGAATTTTAATCCAAGACATTACGTCTAATTTGTTTTCGTTCAAGAAAACTACATTTTTTTTAAAACAAATAATTATTTTAAAAAAAGTTGGTTAAGCATTGGTAAAGATTTTTTTTTTATACTCCTTTTCCTATACTACTTTAAATTTTTACTTTTACTAAATAAAAGTTCTAAGAGACCGATCTACTATCATTAGAACTTCATAAGCAAATAACTCAAAATATCTAACGTGCTAGTTGTAAAAAAATAAACAGCATAAGCTTCCATTAGTTCATATAAATATTAGCAAATGAGATTCTACATAAATTCATTAGGTTCATAATCATGAAATGATTAGTTATTGATAACCATAGAGTCTAACTTCGATGAAAGAAACAAAGTCTGAAGGTGTCAAGATAATTATTATTACAAAATATGTTTATTGAAACCCATTTGTTTTTCCCCGCGAGCGCTTCAACAATGCAACACACCATCAATTTTTAAAGTTCTTCTTTGGTACCTAAAATAATGTTGGTTGTAAGGGATCAGTATTCCTAAACCACAAAATACAACCATATAGACATAAAAACATAAGATAAGAAGAATAATAAAGAACCCACCACATAAAAGTCAAAAACCATATACAAATAAATAATTAAAAATATAAACTTTATGCGAATGATGCATGAAATGCAACTAGACCATTGATCCGGATATCGCTCTTTTTCGGCACCAAAAAAAATAAATCGCCCTTTCGGCACCAAAAAAAATAAATCGCCCTTTCGGCACCAAAATTAAATCGCCCTTTCGGCACCCTATGACACAACTACATGCCATGCCATGCATGTTATGCATTCTTTAAAAAATATCACTACTTTTACCAAAATTGATTAGAAATTTCAACTTTCTTCCAAAACATTCATCAACTTCTTTTCTCAAAAACAACAAACAAAATTACAACGTAATGCCATGCTATGCCACCAAATATGAGACTTTTTCACACTACACATGATATGTCACAAGAAAAATATTTCATCAATTTATTTATATTAAAGTTTCCTCCTTTTATTAGGAAAGGCTCTACTATCAACCTAGCCTATGAGCTTATGACTACATGATTGTACGGAATACCGCCCTTATCTTTGGGTGATTTTCTCTCAACACAAGACGTCCATAAGACTGATTCCGCACCAAATGCACGAGCTAGTCTTGGGATTCTAAGGAAAATAGAAGTACGAATTAAGAGATTGATAATTGTAGTTTGAGGGAAATTACAATCTTAAGGAAAAGACATAACATAGGAACAAAGGAATGGAAGAGGAAAGCAACAAGATTTTACCTTAAGACCTACTAAAGAGTAGAGTGGATAGAGACTTAGAATCTGGATGAGTACGGTGATGGTGATAATGAGTATGTCGTGAATGGAATTACTATTGTTTATTTATTAGGGAAATGTTAACGAGTGCCCCGGGGCACTCTTTAAGCACTCAAAATGGTAAGATTTTATGAAAGTTTGTGCATTTATTGCATTGGAAATTGAAGTCTTTGCTTTTTTTAAAGAATAGTTTCTTCATTAGGAATGCTTAAAGAGTGCCCGGGGGCACTCGTTAACAAAACCCTTATTATTATTATTATTATTATTATTATTATTATTATTATTATTATTATTATTATTATTATTATTTTGGAGAATGACTTTGCCCTTTTCTTCTGTTCTCTTTTATTGACCAGTCTCGTGTATAACTATTGTGTAGATGAGAATGATTTGAAATATTAAGAGTGTGATGGATAAAGGAAAGAAACGTTACCAAATCAAAGTGAATTAAGGTGGAACTTAATGAGAATGAAAGTAGTATTAAGATAGGATAATCCTGGTCATAGGTATATAAATTAGCATGAACGGGAAAATACTAGAATTTGTGCTACACGGTTCTATGAGATTTTCCTAAAGAGATTGATAACAAATTGTATGGGACACTCATCAATTAATCAAAAAAATTGGTCAACTCCCCTGTAATCAAATAACTAATAGTGTTGGAAGGAAATTATGTATATGCGCATAATTTCTTTTAATGCCAACATATTACCTCTAATTTTGGTCAACACTCCCACCTATAACATATTCTCCTTACCAATTTAATTACTACTCCCTCCGTTTCAAAATGAGTGTCGCTTTAGCCAAAAAAATTGTTTCAAAATGAATGTCACTTTCAGTTTCTAATGCAATAATAACTTTTTCTTTTCAATTGTACCCTCCAATTAATACTCTGCACACTACATCCAAAATATTACTTTTAAAACTAACCAATAGTTAATAAGGATAGTTTGGTAAAATAACCATTCTCTTTCTTTTAATCATTGCATTTCTTAATTTGTGTGTAAACACCTAAAACGATACTCATTTTAAAACGGAGGGAGTATTAATTAGCGGTTTCTACATGAAAAATTAAGAGGGGAATAATACAATGATCATATGATATACATGCAACATAAAGGAGAGCAACACAATTCATTACCAATAAGACCAAATCTAGAAATTCTATTATTTATTTTAGGACAATTTAAATACGTTTTGGTTATTGGTTTATGCCTAACAATAAGCTACATCTCATCTAATAACTTAGTCACTACCATCTGTATATTTAATTTGATTCGAAAAAAATAAAATTCACACAACACACAACAACTAAAATCAAGTAAAAATAACTTAATTCAAATATTTTAATTTAAAAAAATTTAGGGCGTTAAAACATCAAACTTGAAACTCTTTCAAAAAAAAAACATCAAACTTGAAATCAAATACCATTCCAACATCATTTACCAATTCAACCCATTTTCACAAAAACCCTCAACAACTCAGTTCACACCACAAATCCATATTCATGAACACCCAAGGTATGAATCATTAACAACAACATCTCATAACAACAATAACATTAATTAAACATGAAATCATCAACAATCCATCAACAACAATATTATTCTTCATCAATTTTGAGCAAAACACAAGTATACATGTATATACATCATAAGCATGTAAAATTCAACATTAACAACTTAATTATCATCAAATTCATATACCCAAACATTGCATCAACATATGAGCACGGATTTCACCAATTAAATTCACTATTAACCACTTATGAATTGAGGTAGAAAAGGAATTATACAAAAGATTATGAGAGAATACTAGCCCCCTTGCCTCAATTGGTAATAAACCTAGCCAAAGCTTCAATTTAGCTTCTAGAATCTCTATCACCTCCTTGATCTTCAAGCTTTTCTCTTCTAACCCTTTTTCTCTTCATCTTGCACTTTCTCTCTCTACCTCTCTCAAATTCTTATGAAATGAATGTGAACCCCATTTTTCTACAAAGACTAGAGCTTAAATAGTGTCCACACTAATGGGCTTAACCTCTTGTTATACCCTAATTTTGGACCTAAAAATACTAGCTCAATTCTTCTTTTCTTGCATTTCAAGTCATTTGAATTTGTCCTTGATCAATTGCACCTTCCTCTGCATCCTATTTCAATGTTATTTGCAAAATTCATGAAAAAGGGTATTTTAGTCATTTCCTGCATTCAAATTCATTTTAGTCCTTGAAAATTGTTTGTGTCTTTTCATTTGATTTGTATAAGTCCTTGTTTCACTCTCATGTTAAAATCCATTTCAAAAAATTACATTTGAAGTCATTTTGAGTCAGTTTAGCCCCTAGGGGCATTTTAGTCATTTCCTATGTTAAAATTTCTTTCAATCTTTGAAAAGTTGTCCCTGAGTCCTTTCAATTGGTTTGAATGAATTTTTGTTTAATTCCATGTTAAAATCCATTTCAAAAATCACATTTGAAGTCTTTGAGTCAGTTTAGCCCCTAGGGGCATTTTAGTCATTTCCTGTGTTAAAATTCTTTTTTCCCTAAAAAATTGTATCTGAGTCTTTTAATTTGCTTGTATAAACTCTTGCTTTATTTCCCTGTTAAAAAACCGTTTTAAAAATTGCATTTGAGTCATTTTGAGTCATTTTAGTCCCTAAGGGCATTTTGGTCATTTCACATAAAGTTTTGACAGAGAGAGGTTACTTTAAAGTACCTCATTTAGTAGTTGGTTCATTTTAGTCCGTTTTGTTATTTTTAATCGTTTCACTTTACGTTAATTTTCAAATTACCCTTTTTTAATGCAACTTTAGTTAATTTTGCATTTTAGTCCTCAAGTTGTTAAAATTGCATTTTAGTTCATTTTTTGTCCAAGAAGTTAGTTACGCCACATGTCCTACTCATATTGGTACAATAATTCACACATCACCTATATAATGGGTCCCATGGTCAAAGAGTCAACACACTAATCATTTTTCACAAATACACAAAAATCACAAAAAAAATCAATTTTCTTTCCCTCTTTCTTCTCCAAAACCGTAACCACCTTCATCACCACCATAACCAACTTTTTCCACCACCTCTAACCTCCATAACAAACTCTTTCCACCACCTCTAACCACCCTAACTAACTTCTACCACCACAACTTCATCTTCAACCTCTCTCTAACCACCACAATCTTCTTCCTCCACCATCATCATCAACAACATCCACCATTAAAACTCACCACAAAACCTCCATAACCACCACAATCTTCATCTCTAACAAACTTCAACCACCACAATTAACCTCAAACCTCCACAAATCCATTACCAAATTCACGGATTCATCAAAAACACTCATCATCACAAACCTTCAACTCCACAAAAATCACATCCATAAACAACAACCTTCAATCAATTCCATTAACGACGAACCGGAATCGGACGAAGGAAAGGAATCCAATCGAAGCAAAGGGAGAAGAGAAACAGCACCAAATCCGAATACATAAGAAGAATCCGGAGCCATTCAAAGCTTCGTCAAGCATCACGGTATTGTTCTTGATCCAAGCTTTTTATTCCACTCTTTTTCTTCAAATTTGCGCGGCTGTATGTGTTAGATGTAGGTGGATTGATTGTGTTTTGAATGTTTCCGAGTTCGTATTCGAAAAGAGGATAACGATCCGGATTTAAAAGTGTAAAAAAAATTCGAATCGGAGCTCGCCGGAATCCGGAAGTGTCGCCGGAGTTATGAATTTTCCGGCGAACCTTTGAAGATTCCGGCGAACCTTTGAAGATTCCGGCGAGTTTGTTGAATTTTCCGGTGACATTCATGAGGTTGAAGATGAACATTTAAGAGAGAGAAGAGAGAGTTTATGTAGGCTTTGGCTTTAGAGAGAGAAAGCTTTAGTGTTGTGGTTGTTGTTTCACGTGAAAAGCTTCTTTCAATTACTACTTGTTGTGTTGTTTTATCCTATGCGCGCATGACCACATTCATTCCATGTTCCTTTGCCTTCTTGATCGTTGGATCAAGGGTTGATCCAATTGGATCAATCCTACGGTCCCTGATGCTTTCTGTTTGGATGTGGATCTTGTGTGTTTGGGCCTGGACTTTTGTTACTACTTTCTCCTTATTTTCTTGCTAGATGCACACTGTTTCTTGCTGAATACACCTTGGCATGCCTAAAATCTCTTTGAAAAATTCTAAGAAAATTCCAATAATTTTTCTAGTATATTTTGATCAATTTTGATATATTGCATGTCAAGATTGATCAAGAAATACTAGAAAATTATTTTGCCTTGGTTTAATGCTTTTTCTTTTACTTTTTGTTGAAAAATCTTGATGAAAAGCTTGTAAAATTTGGTGAGTTCTTTTTGCATTTGTGTTGATTGATTTAGGATTGTTGCATGTGAATTTTTGTATGCTGAAATTTGTTAGGAAAATATACTTGTAGGATTTGTTGTGATTTTGTGTTGTTTTGTCCAAATTTTATGAAGTTTTTTGCACTTTCTAATTCCAATCTTTTGGCTCATAATGATTGTGTTTTGTTGAATGATCTTGGAGTGTTGTTTGATGCTTGATAAGTAGTGTTTGGGGCTGTTTTGAATATGTGATAATTGGATACTTACATAGCAAGTTACTTGATGTTTAAATGTGTGAATTAATGCAAAAATAGGCTTAATATCACACTATAGTTTCTTGACTTGTAATTTTCTCATAACTCTCACATTGGGGCTGAACCTAAACCCTTTGAAAAATGCCAAAATGGAGAATTATGAGTCTCTTGCATTTGCCTTGGAATTTTGGTGTTTTATTAAGTGCATTTTTGCTACTTTTTCTTGCATTTTTACTATGTTTTATGTTTTATTTCCTTGCCAATTTTTCTACTATCCTATGCCTATTATTACTAACCATTTGTTCATTGTTTCATAAGCATCTTCCATCACTTTCATCTTCATCTCAATTCTTCATTTCTTTCCCTTTACACTTTTATGTTGCTTTAAATTTCGTTTATGTGGGATTAAGTTCCCACAAGGAAGTAGTGTGTATGTAGGGAAATGATGTAATATGGACTATGGACTATGGACACTAAAAACTCACACATGCACACACCTCACTTTAGATGCATGGCTAGGATATGCATGTTTAGATGTATGGTTAGGTAATTGCATGTTTAGATGTATGCTTAGGTTTTACACTTAGAGAAAATTCCAATTTTCCAAACAAAAAAAACTTGAACCATCTCACTCAAATTTTTTCAAATAAACTCTTGGAACACATTCCAAGTGAATTTTTCTCTTTATTTTCTTAATAAAAGCATCAATGAAACTAATTCCAAATTTGACTTGTTTTTGCAAATAACTAATTCCAACTTCACTTTTTCCTTAAATATCATGCCCTTGAGGCCTCTCTCTCTCATTCTTCAAAATTCCATTTTCAAAATTAAAATCAACCAACAAAAAAACAAAAAACATTTTTTTGGAAGAGAACTACGGTGGATTTGATCCCTTTGAAAGGGTACGTAGGCAAGGAAACAATATTCCTTCAATTCAAATAAAATAAAAATTCAAACGCTTTCTTCTCCCTCCAATTCTTCACTTAGTAAACCCTTAGGTGTAAATATCATTTTTCAAATAGCATTTAAAAATAAAGCGCGCGCGTAGAAAGTAAAGACGGTTCCTATAGGTTACTATAGTCGTTATGGGTGCCTAACACCTTCCCGTAGCGAAAACAACTCCCGGACCTCGATTCTCAAGGGTTTTGCTTATTTTTTCCCTTCCCAAGAAAAAATGAGATATCAAAGGTTCAAAAGGTTCAAACTTAATCAATGTTTGACACCCGAAAACCAAGATAAAGCAGCTGGCGACTTCACTGGGGAGATTCGAGAGTTACGCCTAGTCTTTATTTCCACGCTTGTGCTTTCGTTTTACTTGCTTCTTTTTGTTTTCTTATGTGAATAAATGTTTGAATTCTTGCAAACGTGTGGGGTGAGAATATCAAAAGTCCTACACCCGGGCTGGTAAAGAATAATATGCAAGAAATTAAAATGCAAGAAATAAGAGATGAAAATATGATGTGAAATGCTTATGAAACAATGGACAAAGGGTTAGTAATAATAGGCATTGAATAGTAAAAAAAAATGGCAAGAAAATAAAGCATATCAACATGGTAAAAAAACAACAAAAAGTGGCAAAAATGCACTTAATAAAATACCAAAATTCCTAAGCAAGCAAGAGATCCATAACTCCCACATTTTGGCATTTTCAAAAGGGTTTTAGGTTCAGCCCCAATGTGAAAGTCACAAGAGAATTATAAGCCAAGGAATCATGGTATGAAATTAAGCCTATTTAGCACTAATTTTTGCACATAATAACATTTAAATAACTTGCCACACAAGAAATCAATATCATATGTCACAAGCAGCACCAAATACTCCAAATTAAGCAACAAACAATGCCTCAAGGTTGTTCATCAAGCACCAATTGTCATGAGCTAAAGTATTGGAATTAAAATGTGCGAAAAAAAGTTTCACAATTATGAAAAGACAACACAAACCATACACAACTTCACATGTATTTGTCACCAATTTTTTAACATGCAAAAAGGTCTCAAGGAGTAAGTCTTGATCATCTAAGACACGTGTAAAAAAGAAATCACGAGGTTATCACAAAAATTTTTAACAAGATTCTTCAACAAAAGAAAAAAAATGGTTAAAAGAAAAGCAAAAACCAAGGTGAAATAATTTTCACCTATTTGTTATCAAAATTGACATTTAAAACACACCAAAAATTGACAAAAATAACAAGAATATGTTGAAAGAAAAGTTTAGACATTTTTGCCAAAGTTTTTTCTAGTAAACAATGGTGCGAACAGCAAAACTCAGCATGCATATAGCAAAAATAATAGAGGAAACGAGATCCAGTAAAGAACAGAAACCAGGCCCAAACATAGGTTGGATCTGGATCATCCAAGAGCCTTGGAGGCGTTGGATTGATCCAGAACCTCTAAAACCCTAGATCCAACGGCTGTAAGGCGAAGGGAGCATGGATATTCAGTGCACGCGCGCGTGTGATCAGGCAGGGGTATATAAACGAAATGCAAAGGAAGTTCATATAATACACACCACTTTCTCTCTCTAAACTGAGTTTAGAGAGAGAAGCTCTGCACAAGTCCTTCTTCTCCGACGAGATTCCGGCGAGAACTCAAGGAGAATTCCGGCGACGTCGCCGGAAAGTTTTTTTTTGCCGTTTCGAATTTTTTTTACATTTTTTGAAAGATCTCCTCGTGTTCTTGCCGAATCCACCATTATCTTTGAAGAAAAACTCACACAAAAGCGTGGATCTACATCTTGATTCGAAAATAATTTTAAACAAACATGCACTAGGTTTTGTGAAACGAAAGGAGGCAAGAATTACCTCTCTTGTATGTTATGGCTTTGCTCCTTTCCTTGCTTGGATCTGCAGTTCGTTCCTCTTCTTCGTTCACCGTTTGCAAATTCGTTGAGCTTGCAATCGTAAGGTTGCAGCAAACGTTTTCCAGCACCGTTCCTTTTTGTTGTCTTGATTCTGATTTTTGGCTTTAATTTGAATCTGTTACGAACAGTGATGAATTCAAATTGAATCTTGTGATGTTGAGCTTTGTAGATGGTGATGAATTCGGCTTGAATTGTTGTTCTTGATTCTTTCTAGATTGATGGATTTGATTCGGTTCAGTGGTGAATCTGAACTGGTGATGATGAATTCGTGAGGAACAGTGTTGGAATTGGAATTGGTTATGGTGATTGTGATTTCTGGAAGTTTATTGTGGTTGAAGATGAATATTCATGAAGATTCATGCGATATTCATCTTGTTCTTGAGCTTTTTGGTTCTTTGATCTGAAAGAATGTGGAGAGAGAAAAAGGGACTTGTTTCTGCTGAGTTGTAAGAAAGTGAATGGATCTGAATAGTGTATGTGATGACTGGGCCTTTTTATAGGCTGACACATGTATGGACCTGGACCAGTAAGATAATGACATGTGTACTGGACTCATAACAAACTTTTGGACCTATTTGCAAATATTAAAAATTGGGGACTAAAATGCAAAATGACACAAAGGACTAAAAAGTAATTAATAATAAAATTGGTAAAAAACGTAATTTGGAAATAACGTAAAGTGAAACGATTAAAAATGACAAAACGGACTAAAACGAACCAATTACTTAAATGAGGTACTTTAAAGTAACCTCTCTCTGCCGAAATTTCGTGTGAAATGACCAAAATGCCCCTGGGGCTAAAACGACTAAAAATGACTCAGATGCAAATTTTAAAATGGATTTTTAACAGGGAATTGAAGCAAGAGCTTATACAAGCAAATTAAAAGACTCAGAGACAATTTTAAGAGATTAAGCAGAGCTTTAACACTTGAAAAGACTAAAATGCCCCTAGGGGCTAAACTGACTCAAAATGACTTCAAATGCAATTTTTGAAATGGATTTTGTCATAGAATTGAAGCAAGGGTTTGTATAAACTATTTGAAAGGACTCAAACAATTTTAAAAGACTGAAAGAAATTTTAACATAGGAAATGACTAAAATGCCCTTTTATGTGAATTTTGCAAGTAATATTGAAATAGGAAACAGAGGAAGATGCAATTGATCAGAGACAGTTCAAATGACTAGAAAGGCAAGAAAAGAAGTATGGAGCTAGTATTTTTAGGTCCAAAATTAGGGTATAACAGATGCCCCTATTTAAGTTTCTTTGTCCGGAGAGTCAAGAGACGAAGTCTTTGATTTGACGGGACGAAGATACTTAAATATTAACATTTGCACTGTTTTTGGACATAAAAATACGCTCTTAGATTTTCAAAACATGAATGCCATGCAATATTTTGATTATGAATGCAAGACAAACAACTGGAGTCTATGGAGCATGTCATGTCACTGGGGATCCAGGTGGACATTGACAGGGTAGACAAACCAGGGGATAGGAAATAAGGTACAAGTTGTTCTTTGGATCGAACTAGCCACTTGACCAAGGAATACAAAACAAGAGATAGGTACAAGCTGTTCTTGGGATCGAACTCGGCACTTGACCGGAAACACAGACATATAGGTAGATACAAGCTGTTCTTTGGATCGAACTTGACACTTGATTGAAGATACAAACAGATAGACAGGTACAAACTGTTCTTTGGATCGAACTGGCTGTTTGGCTGGAGATATAGAAAAAAGGGTAGATACAAACTGTTCTTTGGATCGAACTTGCCGCTGGATCATCACCACATCATGTAGGTAGGTGCAAACTGTTCTTTGGATCGAACTTGTCGTTTGACTGATAACAAAGCATAAGCTGGGTACAAATTGTTCTTTGGATCAAACTTGTCGTTTGTCCGGAAATATAGGTATATAAGCAGGTACAAGTTGTTCTTTGGATCGAACTAGTCACTTGACCGATAACAAGATATGTATTGGAAGTTTGATTTGGAAAGATACAAATTGAGAGTAAGTTGATATTGACTTGATTTGAAGACTGACATGACCATTTTTGTTGGCCCAAGAGTAAATTGAGAGTTGATTAATATCGACAAAGACATTGAATTGAAAGTTTGAGATTGAAAGAGAGATTGGAAAGTTGAGGTTGATCAGAGACATAGACATAAACATTGAATTGAGAGTTGAAATTGAATTGAATTGGAAATTGGAATTGAATTGAACTGGAAGTTGAAATTGAATTGAATTGGAGATTGAAATTGAATTGAGTTAAATTGACATTGAAATTGGATTGAAGGTTGAAATTGAATTGAATTTGACAGTTGAAATTGGATTGAAAGTTGAAATTGAAATTGTGATTGGATTGAAATTTGGAATTTGAGTTGAGTTTGACAGTTGAAATTGGATTGAAAGTTGAAATTGAATTGAATCGAATTTGACATTTGAAATTAAATTGAATTGGAATTGAGATTGGATTGAAGTTTGGAATTGGATTGAATTTGACAGTGAAGATTGGAAATGCACCATGTATGTATGGTATAACAAGATTATTGAATGTATGAGCACATAAAATGCATGATTATGCATGTATGAATGCTTAAAATGCATGATTGGTTTGTAATTTGACAAGAAAGCTTCACAGAGATAGAGGAAACATTGGAAGATTGGGCACGTAGTGGCTCGTGCTGCAACATATTCACATAGAAAATCCTCTTTGGAGAGATCGTCGTTGAGAGACAGATCAAGACCATGGCTGAGTGCAATATGAACTTGTAGAGGAGGGAACCTTTGGAAGATTCTTGGATACAGGTCGCCGTTGTTAGGCGTGTCAGTTCTGGGTAAACATTGGATGTTTGCATCTGTGGTCAATGCTTTTTCAATATTTCATTCTTTCATTCTTTCATTTTTCAATCCCATTTTTGCCTGAACCGCCCTTTCGGGTTTTCGATTCACCGGGGAATAAAATTCTTTTCATTGCCCCATTTTTGCCTGAATTGCCTTCATAGGTTGTCAATCAGCGGGGTGCTCATTTTTGCCTAAGCCGCCCTTTCGGGTTTTCAACTTAGCGAGCTTTTCATTTGTATTTTTCCATCATTATTTTTTCATTTTCATTCTGTTTTTTCATTCTTGCCATTGACCACAGATCATCCTGAGGAGTAACCTGCTTGTAACACGTATTGAAATAGACATTGACATTCATTTATTCATGCATGTTTCATTGAAATGTACCCTATTGCTCAGGTTTGTTTTCAAAATAGACGAAAAAGATTTTTCAATTTTCAAAGATGTTTGTTTCAGACATTGACATTATCAAGTAGAAAGAAAATATTTTGTATATAGCATTGAAAGTAGAAAGAGAGATAGAATTTCAAACAATAGCACAGGCTCAAATTGATGTAGGAGAGTGAAAATTAACCAAAGGCATAACTCCACGGATTTACAAAGCTTGGAAAATGGTAATTTTATTGGTTGGTGGCACATTGAACACGACGACCGCTACATTTCTTAGAAATTTTGAATTCACAAGTACAGAAGCTTCTGATGAAGAAAATCATTGACAGTTGCAGATGCCCCAAGGGTGATGGTGATTTGCCAGATATAGTTACTTGTCTTTTATTGTCAACCTCATTTTTGCATGAACCGCCCTTTCTGTTTTCGGCTCATCGAGGCGCTCATTCTTGCCTGAGTTGCGTACAATCTCGGCGAGCTTTTTCATATTCATTTTTTTTGTCCCTAACTTTTGCCTGGATCGCCCTTTCGGGTTTTCGATCCACCGGGACGCGTATTCTTGCCTAGGCCGCCCTTTCGGGTTTTCGACCTACCACGCTGTTCTTTTCTTTTTAGACGAAGTATTTCTTGACTATATCGGCATTAACAGGATTTGGGAGTTCAACACCATCCATGTGTGTAAGAATCAAAGCACCACCAGAGAAAGCCTTCTTGACAACATAAGGACCTTCATAGTTAGGTGTCCACTTGCCCCTTGGGTCGGGTTGCTGACTTATCCTTCTTTTCAATACAAGTCCGCCTTCCTTGAATTCTCGAGGTAGGACTTTCTTGTCAAAAGCATTCTTCATCCGCACTTGATACAACTGTCCATGAGCCATAGCACCCATACGTTTTTCCTCAATCAGATTCAATTGATCATACCGACTTTGACACCATTCAGCCTCAGTTAATTTTGCTTCCATGATCACTCGAAGAGATGGAATCTCCACTTCTAGAGGGAGAACTGCTTCCATGCCATACACCAAAGAGAAAGGAGTTGCCCCAGTTGAACTGCGCACTGTAGTACGGTAACCATGCAAGGCAAAAGGTAGCATCTCATGCCAGTCTTTGTAAGCAATGACCATCTTCTGAACAATCTTCTTGATGTTCTTGTTAGCGACCTCAACTGCTCCATTCATCTGAGGTCTATAAGGAGAAGAGTTGTGATGTTCGATCTTGAATTCTTCACATAAAGCTTGCATCATGCTATTGTTCAGATTGGAACCATTGTCAGTGATGATCTTGTTGGGAACCCCGTATTGACAGATGATGTTATTCTTGATAAACTTGACAACAACTTGCTTGGTCACATTTGCATAGGAAGCAGCTTCAACCCATTTGGTGAAATAGTCAATTGCCACTAGAATGAAACGATGTCCGTTGGAAGCCTTTGGTTCAATCCTTTCGATCATGTCAATGCCCCACATAGAGAAAGGCCATGGGGAAGATATAACATTGAGGGCATGTGGAGGCACATGAATCTTGTCAGCATAAATTTGACACTTGTGGCATCTCTTGGCATGTTTGTGGCAGTCACGCTCCATAGTTATCCAGTAATAGCCAACTCTTAACAGTTTCCTTGACATGGTGTGGCCCGAAGCATGGGTCCCAAAAGTACCATCATGTACATCATGCATCAACTTCTCAGCTTCTTGTTTGTCAACACACCTCAATAGGACCATGTCATAGTTCCTCTTGTATAGGATTTCTCCGTCCAGAAGGAATTTGCTAGCCCATCACCTCAAGGTCTTTTTATCCCTGTTGGAAGCACCAGGTGGATATTCGTGATTCTGCAAGAATTGTTTGATGTTATGATACCAAGGTTTTCCATCACTCACATCTTTATCAGCTTGGTCTGGCATATTTTCAATAGTAAACACATGAGCGGGTCTATCAAGACGCTGCACCTTGATCATGGGCACATCATTCCAGTGATTGACACGAAACATGGAAGACAAAGTAGCAAGAGCATCAACCATCTGGTTTTCATCCCGAGGGATGTGGTGCAGTTCAACCTTGGTAAAGTATGTCAACATACGTCTGGCATAGTCACGGTAAGGGATCAACTTCTCATGATGAGTCTCTCATTCACCCTTTATCTGATTAATAACAAGTGCAGAATCTCCATAGATGTCAAGGTGCTTAATTCTCAGATCAATGGCTTCTTCAATGCCCAAGATGCATGCTTCATATTCAGCTATGTTGTTTGTGCATTCAAAAGTTATTCGAGCAGTGAAAGGAATGTGGTGCCCCTACGGAGTTACAATAATGGCCCCAATTCCTTTACCATAGGCATTAACAGCACCATCAAACACCAATCCCCACTTGCTGTTGGGATCCGGCCCTTCATTGATCAGTGGCTCTTCACAGTCTTTTGCTTTCAAATACATAATCTCTTCATCAGGGAAATCAAACTTAATCGGCTGGTAATCATCAAGAGGCTGACAAGCAAGATGCTCAGCAAGGATACTTCCTTTGATTGCTTTATGAGCCTTGTACACAATATCATATTCAGACAACAACATTTGCCAACGTGCAATCCTTCCAGTAACAGCAGGCTTCTCAAAGATGTACTTGATTGGATCCATTCGGGATATCAACCAAGTTGTATGATTCACCATATAATGACGCAGGCGTTTGGCAGCCCAGGCTAAAGCACAACAAGTCTTTTCAAGCATTGTATATCGAGTCTCACAGTCGGTGAACTTCTTGCTCAGATAGTAGATAGCATGCTCTTTCTTACCAGTCTCATCTTGTTGACCGAGAACACAACCCACTGAATCATCTAACACTGACAGATACATAATCAAAGGCCTTCCTTCCACTGGTGGGACAAGGATAGGTGGTTCTAACAGGTATTCTTTAATGCTATCAAAAGCTTCCTGGCATTCATCATTCCATACAACAGGCTGATTCTTTCTGAGCAATTTGAAAATTGGACCACAGGTAGTAGTCATGTGAGATATGAATCTTGAAATATAATTCAGACGTCCGAGAAAACCTCTGACTTGTTTTTCAGTTTGAGGGGTCGGCATCTCTCTGATGGCTCGGACTTTGTCAGGATCAACTTCAATGCCTCTTTGACTGACAATGAAGCCTAGCAACTTTCCAGATCTTACACCAAACGTGCACTTGTTAGGATTCAACCGCAGCTTGTACTTCCTCAATCTTTCAAACATCTTTTTCAAATACACAACATGCTGCTCCTCATCACTTGATTTCACAATCATATCATCAACATATACTTCGATCTCTTTGTGAATCATGTCATGAAACAGAGTGGTCATACCCCTTTGATAGGTAGCACCAGCATTTATCAAGCCAAAAGGCATCACTTTGTAACAGAACGTTCCCCATGGAGTGATGAAGGACGTCTTTTCTCTATCTTCAGGAGACATTCGTATCTGATTGTAACCTGAGAAACCATCCATAAAGGAGAACACTTTGGATTGAGCAGTACTGTCAACAAGAACATCAATATGAGGCAATGGGAAGTTATCTTTTGGACTGGCTTTATTCAGATCTCTGTAATCAACACACATTCGAACTTTCCCATCTTTCTTTGGTACTGGCACAATGTTGGCAATCCACTCAGGATACTCAGCCGTCATGAGGAAACCCGCATCAATTTGCTTCTGCACTTCAGCTTTGATCTTAAGAGCCATGTCTGGACGAGACCTTCTCAATTTCTGTTTGACAGGAGGACATTCAGGTCTTGTCAGTATCCGATGCTCCACAATCTTGGGATCTAGACCCGGCATATCTTCATAGGACCATGCAAAAACATCTGGATAATCATGGAGAAGCTGAGTAATCTTCCTCTTCACCTCTGGCTCAAGTGCAGCACCGATCTTGATCTCTCGCTTGTTCTCTTCAGTACCCAGGTTGACAAACTCAATCTCTTCCTGGTGAGGCTGAATGGCTCTTCTTTCTTGCTCAAGCAGTCGAGTGATCTCATACAGTATCTCTTCATTATCCCCCTCATCTTCAGCTTCATATACAGGGAATTCAAAATTTGGAGGAACCATAGGGTCACCGTGTTCAACGGGTTTATTGTGATTCAATCTGCATAATATGATTGGGATGATTTTAGAAAAATGTTTTTCATGCAGATTTTTGAAATTAATAAGAAAATACAGATGTTTTGGTTTTTTCTGGCATTACCATTATTTCCAAGAAAAAGGCACTAAAAAGTAAAAAAACAAAGAGTCACGAGAAAGACGACAACTTTTATTGATAACGGCAATGCCGAAACAAACATGCCCTTACAATGATATCACTTTCGCCTTGGGCAGAGCGAAAGGATTGTTATTTTGAAAACAAAGAAAACATGAGCAACAAGACACATTACATAGAAGCATGCATGACTAAAGGAACATCAATGGCCTCCCAATTTCTCACAGTGCCTCCTGGTATAACAAATGTAGGCACATAACTACTCTCAGCAGCATCTTCAGCAATAACATTGATAAACCCAGCACTGTAGAAAGTTCCTGTTGAAACACCAGAGGTTGGGGAGAATCCGAGGCCCTCTTTACGCTTGTTTTCCAAAATCTGAATCACTTTGCCCCAGCCAGCAGCCTGCCCTTCTTGAACAGCCTTCTGGGCGTCTTTCAATGAAGCCATGCTAGCACCAGCTCTTCGGGATTCTGCACCCTCAACGGTCAAGCCCTGAAATGACGTCCCTTCAGCGGACCCTGCTTCAACACAAGAGAAAGATGACACTTGTCTAACCAGATATGCTTCTTCACCATGTACAGTGACAATCTTACCATTCCTCACGAACTTGAGTTTTTGATGCAAAGTAGAAGTAACTGCTCCAGCATCGTGAATCCACGGTCTTCCGAGGAGACAACTGTAAGAAGCATTGATGTCCATGACCTGGAAAGTGATCTGGAATGTCTCAGGACCTATGGTAATTGGCAAGTCTACCTCTCCAAGAACATCTTTGCGGGATCCGTCAAAAGTTTTAACCAGATAGCTACTTCCCCTCAGAGAAATTCCATGATGACTCAACTGTCTTAGCGTAGACTCAGGCATTACATTCAAGGATGATCCAGTGTCCACCAGCACATTGGATATCATGTCAGACTTACAGTGCACCGATATATGCAGAGCCAAGTTATGGTGCTTTCCTGCCTCGGGGAGCTCATCATCACCAAACCCCAAGTTATTGCAAGCAGTAATGTTACCCACTATTCCGTCGAACTGATCCACAGAGACTTCATGATCAACATAAGCTTGTTCCAGTACTTTCATCAACACTTTCCTGTGAGCCTCTGAGCTCAGGAGTAGAGACAAGATGGATATCTTCGACGGAGTTTGCAGCAGCTGGTCAACAACCTTATAATCGCTCTTTTTGATAAGCCTCAGAATTTCGTCCAGATTAGACTCGTCAATAGATTGGCCTGATGGGCCGGGGTTCTTGTCAACGGGAGGAGCAGCTGGTGGAGTTATTGTGGCAATAGGTGTAACCACCTTCTTTTGAAACAAGGGTGGACGGACTTTCCCGCTTCGCAGGGCTGTAATTTCTCCTGCAACATTATCAACCGTAGTTGGGGATACCAGAGGCACTTCTACTCCATTCTCAATCATGGTTGCATTGTACTTGTAAGGGATTGCTTTTGTAGAGGCGTAAGATACTGGACCAGGTAACCTGATCACTAAGGGCTCAACATTCCTTGTCTGAGATGCACTTTCAATCGGAGAATCATGAAACACTGGCACAATCACACATACATCACTGACAATCAAGTGTTTGTCATCCATCAGACTCTGTATATCATCTTGCACCACACAACAACCCATAGGATTCTGAAGACATTCTGAACAAGAAGCATGATTGTGTTTGAATAAAGAAGCCTGGCAAAGTTTAACATGTAGTGGAACCAAAGGGGTAGCAACATTACGGACATTCAATGTGGGATCCCCTTGAGGAACGAGAATCCTTTCAAAAGCTTCAATCATGTTAACAGCAGCATGGTTTGGAAGTGGATTGTCAAGAACATGAGGAACGCTATTTTCAAAAGTCAACCGTCCCTTTTCTATCAGGTCTTTCACAATATATTTCAGAGCATATCAGCCTTCAACATCGTGGCCTTGAGCGCCCTGATGGAATTCACATGTAAGATCCTGTCGGAACCTAGGAGGCATAGGATTAGGCAGAGGCTTGCCTGGTCTGGTGACACAGTGCCCCTTAGCAAGTAAAGTTGGGAGCAGCTCAGCATACCGCATAGGTATTGGTGGAAAGTAAGTCTTGGGCCGAGGACCCTGTTGTTTGTTGCTGAGCAGGAGGTTGGTGTTGTACTTGTTGAGCAATGGCATTAACGGGCACTGGTGGTTGACCCAGTGGCAGAGGATACTGCTGATAGAATGGCGGGAAGAAAGGATGTTGAGAGTACTGCATGTATTGATAGGGCAAAGGTAATTGAGTAGCATTAACAGGTGTAGGCTGATTACCAGACACCATCCCTACTTCGGATTCTTTCCTCTTATGGTGGCCATTACCGTACTTCTTTGGTGCACTGGCCGAAGATTCACCCTTTTCAAGAACAATGATACCCTCTCTGACAGCCTCTTCTAGACGAGTTCCCATGGTAACCATGTCGGAGAAGTTGTTCGGAGCGGAGACTATCATTCTTTCCTTATATTCCTTCTTCAGAGTCTTCAAGAATGTCTGTGTCAATTCTTCCTCGTCAAGCCGAGGAGAAACACGGGCAGCTGGCCCTCTCCATCTCTGAGCATATTCACGGAAAGTTTCATCTGATTTCTGAGACAAGGACTTAAGAGAGTCCCTATTTGGCTTCAGATGGGTGTTGAACTCATAATGACTTTCAAAAGCAGCAGCAAGTTCCTCAAAAGTATGGATATTGTCTTTGCTCAAACCAGTGTACCAATCTGCCGCATCTTCTGCTATGCTGTCTTGGAAGCAGTGTATCATCAGTGCATCATTATCTGCATAATTGGCCATCTTTCGGACGTACCGAATGACATGGCTATGTGGACAGGAAGATCCATTGTATTTGTCAAAATCTAGCACCTTGAACTTCTTAGGAATCTCAAATCGGGATACCAAGCATAGATCACGAGCCTTAGCAGAGACATTGTTTCCACGGCTAGCTTTGACCTCACGGAGTTCTCCAGCCAACTCTCTTAACTGTTGTTTCATAGCCTCCATTGCAGGGTTTTGTCCACGCGGAGTGTCGACATCAATTACCTGTTGCACAGTGTGGACAATAGGATCGGTAACGGTAGTCACCTGAGGCATAGCAGTAGATACGGGAATCTGTCCTTGACAGGCAAACCCAGAGACACCAGCAGCAGTATTAGGAGAATAGAAAGCTGAGAGCCCATAGGGATGCCCATTGGGCATAACAAAACGAGCATCGGTAGCCACAGTAGACAGTGGGATAGAGGGAATCCCTTCAGCAGAAACTGGAACAGATGTGGCTGGTTGTTCTTGTGCAGCCATCATGGTGGACATAGCGTCATGAGCCTTAGCCAAGTCTTCTTTCATAGCAGCCAATTCGGCACGGAGCTGAGCATTTTCTTCTTCAAAGTTAGCCATAATTCTTCTCTTGTGAAATCTTGTTTGATGAACTCTATCTGGTTGGTAAACCTTGCGAACACAAGCCACTTTTCAGACTGCGGCGGACAAAACCAGGAGGCAATGAGCACGAGAAGTTTTTTTGTGACCAATGAATGCATATGATGCATGAAATGTGTTAATGCATATGCAAAAAAAGACTCTTTTTGTGTTATCGAAGGGTTTTGGACAAATTAGTAACTTGTAAACATTACTAAACAACCATCAACATAAACGGGGAACAAACAACCAATATATAGTTTTACAAGACGATTCCCTTTGAAATGCTAGGCCAAGGGATAGACTTTGAAATGTAAAACAACATAAACAAATGGAAATAACAACAAGAAATAGAAATCCTCAAGCATAGGAAGTGGAAGCATCATCCTCAGACTCAGACTCATAGCTGCAGTATCGTGCATAGAAGTCACGGGCCCCCTAGCCCTCTTAGAGTCTCTCATAAGCAACCTATCTTTCTCTTCAATCTCTCTCCTAGCCTTAGCCAACTCTTTCTTCAATGTCAACACCTCATGAGTCTTCTGCTCATCCTTTCCATCCAAGGTCATAATCAAGTTCTCAGTCTCATAATATCTAGTCCTCCACTGATGCTTCTCCCGACTCTCCATAGCTAGATGCTCTTGATACATCTCCTGAGTAGGTGGGAGTAGGGGCAAAGGTATGGTGGGAATAGATGCAGACACGTATCTCATAGAGGGGTAAGGCATACCAATCTCCTCAGCTTGGTTTATCACCCACTGCGTATAGGCCTCATGAGCAACACCGGACCTTACACCCATATGCCTCACCTCTTTCTTTCGAAGCTTGGACCAAGCTTCCATGAAATCCTCTCTTATTCCTGTGGGAGCATTGGAGTAGTGAAAGAAGTAAGGAGCTGTAGCAAGATTGATGGGCTTTTCTTTCATTGGGAAACCAAATTGTCGCAAGGCGAGCTCCGGGTTATAGTTGATTCCACCCCGGGTACCAAGAAGAGGTACATTAAGAAACTTTCCACCACCAAAGATAATTTCCTTGACTCTAGAAGCGGGAGTGAGCCAAACCACTTCATTAGGAGTGAGAGCCATAATCCTCTGTGAAATAGACCAATTCTCCGGATTGTCGTGGAAAGACTTCGGAAGGTGCGAAATCAACCACCTATAGAGGAGAGGCACATAACAAAGAATGTATCCACGACCCTTGCCGGATCGATCGTGAATAGCATGGTATGTGTCAGCTAGCAAAGTAGGAACCAGATTCTTGGAGTGGAAGATCATAATAGCATTCATATCCACGAAGTCATCAAGATTTGGAAAGAGAATAAGCCCATAGATGAGAAGTGCAAGAATAGCCTCAAGAGTGTCCTGACAAGTGGTATTGAGATTGGCTTTCTCAAGAAGATACTCTGAAGTGAACCCTCGGATGCGAGCCTTAGTAACAAGATTCTTGGAGACATCGGTGGTCTTGAGATATAGATCTTTAGCAATAACCAATGGAGTAGGAGGATTCTCAAGTCCCACGAAGGGTACCCCCTTAGCAATAGATAGACCCATCAAGGAAGAATAAGCCTCTAGAGTAGGTACCAACTGAAAGTCCGGAAAAGTGAAGCACCGATAGTCCCGATCACAGAATTGCACTAGAGTGTGCACAAGCTTCTCATCCACATTAGTCTGGAGAATAGTAAGTAAAGCCCTGTAACGATGTCGGAAACCAGTCGGATCCTCAACCTTGAGTGCCAAATCTCTCAAACTAGCCAAATCCACTTCCTTGAACTTGTAGGACTTAGTCCTCCCCATTCCTACAATGTTTACAAATTCAATTTGTCTAAGCCCTTTGATAACAATGCATGGAAAAACGTTTATGCATGTATGCATGTATGCATGAATGCATGATTATGTTCAAGTTCGGAGAAAACATGGTGGGTTGAAATTCAAAGTCTAGGAGCCACGGGTGGACACGGTGTCCGGTAAATCTAGGGCTTTAGGATAATAGTAACCGGGTTCTAAAAAGGTTCCCAAGTTGCAACCTCTCCGACGTATATCACGGTATCACGAGACAACACTCGCTCCATGATTATACATAAGAAGGTCTAACTTGAGTGTAGTATCGCGTGACAACTAAAACTCTAGACAACACTCGGTTTAGTCTCCGCACTACGTCCTAGAAAATGGCCATGGATGGGTTCGGTTATCTACGGTTCATAGCGTCATAGAACAATTAGAAGTAAAGTGCCTAAACGCGACAACACGCGCCGACAACATCACCTCCAAATGCCTTAGCTATGTGGGATTGATCGCATAATCCAAAACACGAGGCAACCCCCGGAATGAATTGTCGATTATATCCCCCCTAAATCCTAAGTTCACTCAGCCCGGGTGCAGGACTTTTGATATTCTCACCCCACACGTTTGCAAGAATTTAAACATTTATTCACATAGGAAAGTAAGTAAAAGAAACAAGTAAAAAAGCGCAAGCGTGGAAGTAAAGACTAGGCGTAACTCTCGAATCTCCCCAGCGGAGTCGCCAGCTGTTTTATCTTGGTTTTTCGGGTGTCAAACATTGATTACGTTTGAACCTTTCTAACCAGTGATATCTCATTTTTTCTTGGGAAGGGAAAAAGTAAGCAAAACCCTTGAGAATCGAGGTCCGGGAGTTGTTTTCGCTACGGGAAGGTGTTAGGCACCCATAACGACTATAGTATCCTATAGGAACCGTCTTTACTTCTACGCGCGCGCTTTATTTTTAAATGCTATTTTGAAAGTGATATTAAGCCTAAAGGTTTTCTAAATGAAGAATTGGAGGGAGAAGAATGTGTTTGAATTTTTATTTTATTTGAATTGAAGGAATTTTGTTCCTTGCCTACGTACCCGTTTAAGGGATCAAATCCACCGTAGTTCTCTTCCAAAAATGTTTTTGTTTTTGTTGGTTGATTTTAAGTTTGAAAATTGGAGTTTGAAGAATGGAGATTGAGAGGCCTTGAAGGCATGAGAATTTAAGAAAAGGTGAGGTTTGATTAGTTATTTTGAAAAAAGTCGAGTATGATTAATTTTCATTGAAATTTGATTAAGAAAATAAAAGAGAAAATGCAATGGGATTTTGATCCCAAGGTTTATTTGGAAAAAGGTTTTCAAGTGATGTTGTTCAAGTTTTTTGGAAAATTGATTTTTCTAAATGTAAAGCCTAAGCATTCATCTAAACATACAATCCTAAACATACATCTAAACATGCATATCCTAGCCATGCATCTAAAGTGAGGTGTGTGCATGTGTCGGTGCTTGTGTCGGTGTACATCATTAGAGTCCATAGTCCTTTACATCATACCCTAGATACATTCTATGGTCTTGCAAGAATTTAAATTGCATAAAGTAAAAATACAAAATTCCTAAGTCTTTACATTCTAAGCCTTGGTAAAGAATAATATGCAAGAAATTAAAATGCAAGAAATAAGAGATGAAAATATGATGTGAAATGCTTATGAAACAATGGACAAAGGGTTAGTAATAATAGGCATTGAATAGTAAAAAAAATGGCAAGAAAATAAAGCATATCAACATGGTAAAAAAAACAACAAAAAGTGGCAAAAATGCACTTAATAAAATACCAAAATTCCTAAGCAAGCAAGAGATCCATAACTCCCACATTTTGGCATTTTCAAAAGGGTTTTAGGTTCAGCCCCAATGTGAAAGTCACAAGAGAATTATAAGCCAAGGAATCATGGTATGAAATTAAGCCTATTTAGCACTAATTTTTGCACATAATAACATTCAAATAACTTGCCACACAAGAAATCAATATCATATGTCACAAGCAGCACCAAATACTCCAAATTAAGCAACAAACAATGCCTCAAGGTTGTTCATCAAGCACCAATTGTCATGAGCTAAAGTATTGGAATTAAAATGTGCGAAAAAAAGTTTCACAATTATGAAAAGACAACACAAACCATACACAACTTCACATGTATTTGTCACCAATTTTTTAACATGCAAAAAGGTCTCAAGGAGTAAGTCTTGATCATCTAAGACACGTGTAAAAAAGAAATCACGAGGTTATCACAAAATTTTTTAACAAGATTCTTCAACAAAAGAAAAAAAATGGTTAAAAGAAAAGCAAAAACCAAGGTGAAATAATTTTCACCTATTTGTTATCAAAATTGACATTTAAAACACACCAAAAATTGACAAAAATAACAAGAATATGTTGAAAGAAAAGTTTAGACATTTTTGCCAAAGTTTTTTCTAGTAAACAATGGTGCGAACAGCAAAAATCAGCATGCATATAGCAAAAATAATATAGGAAACGAGATCCAGTAAAGAACAGAAACCAGGCCCAAACATAGGTTGGATCTGGATCATCCAAGAGCCTTGGAGGCGTTGGATTGATCCAGAACCTCTAAAACCCTAGATCCAACGGCTGTAAAGCGAAGGGAGCATGGATATTCAGTGCGCGCGCGCGCGTGTGATCAGGCAGGGGTATATAAACGAAATGCAAAGGAAGTTCATATAATACACACCACTTTCTCTCTATAAACTGAGTTTAGAGAGAGAAGCTCTGCACAAGTCCTTCTTCTCCGACGAGATTCCGGCGAGAACTCAAGGAGAATTCCGGCGACGTCGCCGGAAAGTTTTTTTTTGCCGTTTCGAATTTTTTTTACATTTTTTGAAAGATCTCCTCGTGTTCTTGCCAAATCCACCATTATCTTTGAAGAAAAACTCACACAAAAGCGTGGATCTACATCTTGATTCGAAAATAATTTTAAACAAACATGCACTAGGTTTTGTGAAACGAAAGGAGGCAAGAATTACCTCTCTTGTATGTTACGGCTTTGCTCCTTTCCTTGCTTGGATCTGCAGTTCGTTCCTCTTCTTCGTTCACCGTTTGCGAATTCGTTGAGCTTGCAATCGTAAGGTTGCAGCAAACGTTTTCCAGCACCGTTCCTTTTTGTTGTCTTGATTCTGATTTTTGGCTTTAATTTGAATCTGTTACGAACAGTGATGAATTCAAATTGAATCCTGTGATGTTGAGCTTTGTAGATGGTGATGAATTCGGCTTGAATTGTTGTTCTTGATTCTTTCTGGATTGATGGATTTGATTCGGTTCAGTGGTGAATCTGAACTGGTGATGATGAATTCGTGAGGAACAGTGTTGGAATTGGAATTGGTTATGGTGATTGTGATTTCTGGAATTTTATTGTGGTTGAAGATGAATATTCATGAAGATTCATGCGATATTCATCTTGTTCTTGAGCTTTTTGGTTCTTTGATCTGAAAAAATGTGGAGAGAGAAAAAGGGACTTGTTTCTGCTGAGTTGTAAGAAAGTGAATGGATCTGAATAGTGTATGTGATGACTGGGCCTTTTTATAGGCTGACACATGTATGGACCTGGACCAGTAAGATAATGACACGTGTACTGGACTCATAACAAACTTTTGGACCTATTTGCAAATATTAAAAATTGGGGACTAAAATGCAAAATGACACAAAGGACTAAAAAGTAATTAATAATAAAATTGGTAAAAAACGTAATTTGGAAATAACGTAAAGTGAAACGATTAAAAATGACAAAACGGACTAAAACGAACCAATTACTTAAATGAGGTACTTTAAAGTAACCTCTCTCTGCCGAAATTTCGTGTGAAATGACCAAACTGCCCCTGGGGCTAAAACGACTAAAAATGACTCAGATGCAAATTTTAAAATGGATTTTTAACAGGGAATTGAAGCAAGAGCTTATACAAGCAAATTAAAAGACTCAGAGACAATTTTAAGAGATTAAGCAGAGCTTTAACACTTGAAAAGACTAAAATGCCCCTAGGGGCTAAACTGACTCAAAATGACTTCAAATGCAATTTTTGAAATGGATTTTGACATAGAATTGAAGCAAGGGTTTGTATAAACTATTTGAAAGGACTCAAACAATTTTAAAAGACTGAAAGAAATTTTAACATAGGAAATGACTAAAATGCCCTTTTATGTGAATTTTGCAAGTAATATTGAAATAGGAAACAGAGGAAGATGCAATTGATCAGAGACAGTTCAAATGACTAGAAAGGCAAGAAAAGAAGTATGGAGCTAGTATTTTTAGGTCCAAAATTAGGGTATAACAAACATTTTATTTTATTTTAACAAAAGGGGAAAAAAGTTCAAACTACCCCATTTTGAAAAGATTTAGGGTTCGGGGGTTGGTTACATAAAGGGAAGGTGCTAGCACCCTTTATGTCCGTAGTACTTTACGGGAACCTCTTAATGTGCTATAACTTGCTTGTTTTGAAAAAAATGGAATTTTGGATGACTAAAGAAACAAAGGACCTAATTATCTACATTTTATTGATTTGGAAGGACAAGTCCTTTGCCTACGTACCCGTGAGGGATCAAAATCACGTAGTTCGTGGTAGAAATTGACGTTTGATTGGTTTGATGTTTTTTTTATTAGTTTTGAAAAAAAAATTAAAGTAAAAAGCCAAGTGGCAAAATGGAATGGGTTTGTATTTTTTAATATTGAAAGGAAGAGACTTGAAGTAAGATTAAATTGATTGAAGTTTGATTAAGAAAATAAAATAAAATAAAGCATCACTTGATTTAGGATCAAGGTTTATTTAAGAAAATATTTTTGTGGTTTTGGTTATTTGCATGTTTTTTGTGTTTTTAAATAATTGGACTAAAATTAGACTAACGGAGCAGAAAAATAAAGTGTAGGCACTTTGCGGTGACGTTGGATCACCACAAAGACCATTAACCTAAAGCTATAGAGCATAAAAATAAAGCATACACACACACGCACACATGCACCTAAAGCTATTACATTAAACCTATTTATACATTCTAAGGTCTGCGGAAAGTAAATGAAAGAAAAAATAAATATGTTGGAGTAAGCCCTAATAGCCAATCTAAGTTGATTGGGTTTGGCTTTGTATCATGATATTGATATAAGTATATATTCTGAATATATAATAATAATAATAATAATAAGGCATTTCTTTATTGATTTTGTTTTGTTTCAAAATAATAAAGTCCCTAGAATAGTTAGTCCGTTTAATGGAACATTAAGTATAACTTAATTGTGAGACCCCGTTAAACATAAAGAAACTATTCTTAAAGTATCCGTAGTCAAGCTTTATTGAGAAGTGGGATATCATTAAAGCATAGAGACTATTATGTGGGTAGACTGATGATCACATCTCACAGATCATGGATAAAGAGTTATCAAGTCTTCACATAGATATAAATATTAGGAGTAATATTTATATTGGATTGACCCGCCATGAGAATACTACATAGTAAAAGTTATGAAAAGTGTCATAAGATATTTTCATAGTGATAGTGGTGTATTCCACCCTTCGACCTGAAACCACTATGTACCCTAGATGTTGGAGTCGAGTGCTTTGTCACCATTCAAACGTTGTCCGTAACAGGATGACTATAAAGTTGGTTGATGGGTACTCCATGAATCATGCTGAGGGACATGAGTGACCTAGATGGAATTTGCCCCTCCTACATAACATGAGAAATGTCTACGGACCCAATATTGAACTAGACAAGGATGACACGGTCTATGCCTTGTGTTCAATATAGACATGAGGGAAAAAGGGTAATTATACACGATCATTATCGCAGAAAGGTTTCGTCAGATCACATGACATTCTCGTCACTTGGGTAGCAGTGATGTGTTGCTAGATACCGCTCACTGTTTATAATATTAAATATGTGATTTAATATTACTGCCAACGTTACGAGAACCTATAGGGTCACACAAAAAGGACAGATAAATGAGAGTAATAAATAAGTAAGACTTATTAGTAAATAAATAATTAAATATGATTTATTATTTAATTTACAAAAAATAGAGAAACGCGGTCCACCGTAAGGTACGGTGTGTTTAAGTGAGATATGGTGCACCGTAAGGTACGATGTACTTAAGTGTTTGTCTTGCTGACCACACAAGTGGTTCTATAAATATAACCCTTTCGTTGAAGCTTGACTGACTGTTGGTTGAAACGCTTAACCTAATTCACAAAGTAAACCTAGCCGCCGCTCTCTAAACCTATTCTCTCTAATCTCCGTTGGAATTGGCTAGCACCGGTCATCGGAGAAGATCTGTTCGTGTGTACTGAGTAGAGGCATCGCTGTTTTATTTTGCTCGTGATCAGAAACAATTATGCTACAAAGGTCCTGTGCTTCAAGAGGTAAACACATCATCCTTAAAGTGTTTAAGAATGTGTTCTGATTGATTTGTGATTAATGATTTAATCAAGATCCGTTTTTCAATGGGATTTGTTCCGCTAAGAGGATAATTTTTTTTGAAAAACCCCTCTCAAAATCCCTTCAGTGGTATCAGAGCCTCTGGTTTTGATTAAATGATTGATTCAGAGAAGAGGACCCGGAACTAAAACATGAGGTATTTTAAAATACCTCTCTGCCGAATTTTCCACTGAAAATCAGAGACTGATCAAGGTTAAACGACGCGTGTCAGTGGTATCTTAAGTCAAAAATTGGGGTATGACAGATGCCCCTATTTAAGTTTCTTCGTCCGGAGATTTGAATATGGATTCGACGGGACGAAGAGACTTAAATACAAAGTACACCTATTTTTGACCCTAAGATAATGTGAATGTATGTAATGAGAACATGAATGCAGGACGACAAAGTTGACTTGACTGAGACGAGAAACACCGACGGGATACCCAAATTCGTTGAAGAATGGGATCCGACTCCGATAGGGGGAATGTAGTTTCACTGGGGAAAATGATTGTCCACTATCGTATTGATACTTGTATGAAGACAAATGAAAGGAAACAAAATCTTGAACAGACACTGGGAATTTTGAAATGTATTTGTAAATTGATGGTTTGTAGAAACTGACATTTGAAGTTGAATTTGATTGGTGACATTTCTGAACCAGACACACTGAGGATCACACTTTTGACGTTCCGTCATCCGACAAAACGGGGAACGACACTTGAGAAAATAGAAATTGAGTGGCGTCTCGTCATCCGATATACCGGGAGATGACAGTGCTAACATTCTGTCATCCGACAAAACGGGGAATGACACTCTTGATATTCCGTGATCCGACTAAGCGAGAATGAAATTCTAATATTCCGTAATCCGACAAAGCGGGGAATGATGACTTTGATCTTCCGTAATCCGACAAACCGGGGAAAGACACATTTGATATTCCGTAATCCGTTAAACCGGGGAATGAAACACTTGACATTCCGTAATCCGACAAAGCGGGGAAAGACACATTTGATATTCCGTAATCCGTTAAACCGGAGAATGAAACACTTGATATTCCGTAATCCGACAAAACGGGGAATGATGATTTTGATATTCCATAATCCGTTAAACTGGGGAATGATTTTGATCTTCCGTAATCCGACAAACTGGGGAAAGACGCTTTTGGTATTCTGTAATCCGTTAAACCGGGGAACGAAACACTTGACATTCCGTAATCTGACAAAACGGGGAATGATGATTTTGATATTCTGTAATTCGACAAAACGGGGAATTATTTTGATCTTCCGTAATCCGACAAACCGGAGAAAGACTCTTTTGATATTCCGTAATCCGTTAAACCGGGGAACGAAACACTTGACATTCCGTAATCCGACAAAGTAGGGAAAGACACATTTGATATTCCGTAATCCGTTAAACCGGGGAATGAAACACTTGATATTCCGTAATCCGACAAAACGGGGAATGATGATTTTGATATTCCGTAATCCGTTAAACCGGGGAATGAAACACATGATATTCCGTAATCCGACAAAACGGGGAATGATGATTTTGACCTTCCATAATCCGTCAAACCGGGGAAAGACACATATGATATTCCGTAATCCGACAAAGCGGGGAATGAGATACTTGAGAAGATAAAGATTGAGTGACATCTCGTTTTCTGACAAAGCAGGGGACGACACTTTCGAGAAAATAAAATTTGATTTCAAACTATTCATTGGTTGGAACTGACCGTTTAACACATGATGAAAGGTAAACTCAAGCGGTCTGTTGTTTAGGACTGGCGGCTTAAAACAAGATAAAAAGGTGAACTCAAGCGGTCCGTTGTTTAGGACTGGCAGCTTAAAACAATTGACGACTGAGACGAAAGGATACGACCAAACAAGACTTTGGGCGACTGATGCAACCATGTATGAATTGATATTGTGTGTGAATATGTGAAAATATTAATGTATGAATGTATGATTGTACGAATGTATGAATGTAACTTGTACGACTGTATAAACTGTACGTGACAGGTGAACTCAATGAAACCAGACAAAACAGGTAAGATGGGAGGCGAACTGACATCGCAGTACAAACACTCGGCACACTTCCTTGGAGATGATACTATTGTGGACAAATTGAATCGTTGATGGGATAAAAATACGGCGTAGCAACTGATGCCTCCTGGGGATAGAGCCCATTGTTAACCAAAAGTCTGGAAGAAGTGGCCATTTGTAAACCGACGCAGAGCGTTCTTCCATCGGCATGCTTCAGCAGTCATGTTTTTTTTTTGTTTTTTGTTTGCTTTTTTTTGAATCCCTAACTTTTTTTGAACCCCTCTCAAAATCCCTTCAGTGGTATCAGAGCCTCTGGTTTTGATTAAATGATTGATTCAAATTTTGTTGTTCGCAGTATGCAAACTTTTGTAACAGATGAAATGTTTAATTTTGTTTTTTAATTCGATTGAGAAATCAGTGGCTGGATTTAAATCAATGGTTGCTACGTAATTGTTATGTGGCATCGTGAGCCTTCACGTTTTGAATTTGATTCAAAACTGAATGCATAATTATTTCAGTGTTATGTTGTGTTGCATCATGCGATTCAATTTTGCCGTGAATATGATTCATTTGCAATTACTCTCAAGAATTTGGTTAAATATAATTGATTGATATATTTATTTATAAATACCAAATAGTTATATTTCGAAGAGATCACTGTAATACCCCGCATATAAAAATTCAATATCAATTATTTGATTTTTTTTTTAGAGAAGGGCAAAATGGTAATTTCACATAAGACTTTCTGGACCGAATCAAATTATTCCAACGGATCACGGTGAATGTAATATTCCGCTTAAAACTTTCACGACATTTTATCGGATATTTTAGTTGAGGAAGAGTGTTGAAAAGGGTATTTTGGTTATTACAATCTAAGGGCTATTAAAGGATAACCATACAAAATTTCTTCATTTTCTCCACTCATTTCTCTTCCTACCAAAATCAGATTTTTTCCACCCTTCTCTTTCTTCTCCCAACCGCCCCTCACCTCTCTTCATGCTTATCTCCCCTTTTCTTCAATTTCTTCATGTAATCAACACACAAATTACAAGCATGGGATCCTTAGACCACTTTGGTTAGCTTATAAGCACCAAAATTTCCCTTCTCCATCTTAATCAAAACCTTCCCTCCATCTCTCTTTTGAGAAGTGTTCCAAAATCAAGCTTTTGGGAATTTGATTCTAATTTTGGACTTGGTGTGTACTCATGGTGGGTTATGAAGATGGTTAGGAGCAAGATACAAGAATAAAGGAGTTAGGGGTTTGATGCAAAAGTTGATACAAGGTGAGAATCTTAAATTAAAACTTGAATTTGAATTGTTATAGATTGAATTGTTGATTAAGTTTAATGGGTAGGTGAATTGTGTGAGAAAGTTTGAATTTCTATGATAAATTTTCATGGTATAGTAGCTTGGTTCATGAAATGGGATAATTAGAGAATTGTTGTTGAAGATCATTGTTGATGGTTTGTTGTTGATGTAAGAAAGATGAGTTGGTGATCAAAATGGTGTATTGTTGTTAAAGGTGATTGTACTTGAATCTTATGAAAATTGGGTAAAAATTCGTATGGCATATTGGTAGTATATTCATCATATCTCTTTCTGTGTAATCTGGAATTAAGTAATTGTTGAAGTTTCGGATTCTACACTTATTTCCCTTCAAATCGGATATAAATTTCGTGTGATTTGGATTAGTGACGAACTCAGAAAGTGCGTTTGAAGTTGTGAATTTCTGCTGGAAAATTGCTATGGGTTTTGGGACAGGGCTCCACTAAAATGGTAATAACTTTCTCTCTATAACTTGGAATCAAGTGATTTTTAATGCTATGGATAGCTAACGAAATTTCCGACGTTTCGGTACCAGTTTCACGAATTTTGACCCATTATTGAAGTCTAGAGACTACTTTGAAGTATGGGGACTGATGTAGGACTTGTGCTGAACCAAAGATTAAGTTGTTGATGTTTAAGCTAGTGCAACTTTGGTTTTTCTTTGGAGAATTGAAATAAAGGCAGAAGTGAAGAGCAATGGCTGATGCTTATTTGTTCAAGGATTCAGAATAGGATGAGGTGAGTTCCTTTAGATAGAAAAACTTCCCTTTGGGTAGTTGTATTATGCCACTAAAATGATGGTTTATGATATTGTGCATTAGAACATAATTAGTGACATTATGACTTAAATTAAATACCTATGCTAGTGTATTCTAAAATAGCTCTTATATTAATAAACATGCTTATGGTAGTGTAGGAATTGGAGGAAAGATTGTTAGACAAGTTTTAATGCATTTGTGAATAAATACATGATTTCGGCTAAAATTCCGGAAGTTGAGATTATTGGATTTTTATGACTTTAATTCAATCCTTAGATAATGTAAATGAAACTTTTAAGAAAATGAATGGTCATTGTTCAGCTAAGGATTTAAATTCTCATTTCTCCGGATATGTAGCCGAACATGTTTTGGAATTCTCCAATTTATATCCTACCATAATGCCTATGTTTGAGAAAGCAAGAAAATGTTTAGAATAAATTAGCCATGAATATCAGTGATGGGTAGGTCACAAACCCGAGAAAATTTATTATGACATAGCTATGAGCATCCTATTATTATTTCAGGATAAAGACGGAATTACTACGTCTTTATTAACAGATTTAGAAATATTATTTTAAGGAAATCAGTTAAGATAAAATGTCTCTCTAACTCCCCGTTAGTAGTGGAGTTGAGGGTTATTTCAGTTATCAGAGATCAGTCAGTTTATAGTATTAAAACATGTTTAAGCCGTGGCTTTCGCTATCCCGCCAGTTGGATACGAAAGGTTCCCTCCAGTTGGAACGGGCACTATCCGTGAGGATGACTCCACGATAATCAGAGGAGTCCGGTATCCCCGTCAGTTGGAAATTTTTACCGGTCAGAGTGGAATAAATTCTGGGGTTACTCCACCTGGGTTTATTCCGTAAAATCAACTCAGATAATATTGTTTGTTCAACGCTAACATTTCTAACATAATATGACAGACATTAAGATTATAATTATGGATATGATTTTAGTATTAGTATCAGAATTATATTAGTATTTCAGACAGCGATCCTAGTTATCCCTCGATCGCTCAGTTATGCATGACACAACTGTATAAACCCAAAATAGGTTGAGTTTAGAGACAGATGGCAATCCTAGGTTCCCTGAGATTGCCTACAGCCTAGGATAGGTGGAACTCACTGAGACATCCCGTCTCATCCCAATCCCTTTTATTTTATTTCAGATACACAGGTGGTTCGCAAGCAGGGCAGTTCGTGATGAAGTAGCAAAAGAAGTTGGACAATTATGTTTACTTGTCATTGCATGTATGTTGTACACGTCAGTGGTACTATTTGAAATGTATAGACAAGTTGTTTTATAATATGTTCAGAAGAAATTTTTATTATTGTAATTTTAATGTATCCAATGTCAAGTTTAACGAGCATACTAGATATCCTAGGTAATTTCTAGTATGGGTGTTACAATCACGTTCTGTTTAACTTTGAAATGTTTCAAAAAGGGGCAAGGCAGATCATTGAATTAGATTTGATATCAATTTTAAGCAAATACATGTCCACTTGTTTTTGGGAACAAGTTGTTTTAATATAATTCACAAACTTTATTTTATTGATTCTCAGGACTATGAGACTGAGTTATTTTAACTAATTGGAATTAGAGACAATATGAGATATTGCCTTTTAAATTCAATTGCCCTTGTTTTCAAAGAGGACATATATTGGCCGGGTAAAAGTTATGGTGCATAAGCCATAACTTATGCACCATGCATAAGGACTCCACAACCATCAGATTAATTGGACACTTGTAATAATCCTACGGTTCTCAGCTCACACACCCACACCCCACATTTTGATCGCAGAAGCACACAATTCAGCTCGCATAACCCAGTGGTTTCACCGGCGTGACTTTTTCCGGCGTGATTTCATCAGCGCGACTTCACAATTTGCTTGAACTGATTTGTTCGTAGAAACCGGTGGTGAATGACGGTGGTTTTTCCGGCGTGATTTCACCGGCAAAGTTGCACGAATTCCACCCTTGCTTGCCGCGAATTTCACTCTTGCTCGCCGCTCTGTCGTGGGTTTTCCGGTTAGGTTGCACGAATTTCCTCCATATCCACTATTCCGATGTGGTTTTCCGGCTTGATTTCACCGGCATTCACCCTTGCTCGCCGCTCCGGTTAGCTTGCACAAATTTCACCCTTGCATTTTGAGGTAATCAGTAAATTGTATTTAGGTTTTGATTCAAAATTCGGATTTGTTAATTGTTTTCTGTTCTTAGGATCAATTTACTGATTCAAATTGTTGATATTAGGATCAATTTATGATATGAAAGGAACAATTTAGCTTCAATTGTAGGAGTTATTGTTTGTAGTTGTTTCAGTCCTTGTCTACTTTTCTGATCTTGAATGCTTAATCTGCAAATTGACATGCATTGATGGTTTCAGAGTAAAACTTGAAAAAACCATTTACACAGTATATTGGTTTTGGCATATTGATTCAAATTTAGTGATTTAGTTGTAGCAATTAGCTTCAATTTTGCTTTACTTGTAGTTTCAATTTATGATATCTAAGGAGGCTTTGTATAATGGATCCCCACTAGGCTCTGGCTTTGCCAAATTTGTACAGGTATAAAACCATCCTTCCATCTTAATTTTTTACTATTCCCATATCTTTTCTTGCCTATCAATATTTGATATCATAGACTGGCACATTCTCATAAGTTGATTTCACTACCAATATCGCCTCGCATCCAGCACTAGGAAGGTGCTGGGGTCAGCAATGAAGACAGTCCTAAGTTTCGGCGATTAAGACGGCCACGGGTGGACTGACATTAAAGCTTTTTTTTGAACATGTTCTATAGTTTTATTCATATTGAGTGTTGTTTTGAGCTGTTTAGGATGCTAAAGTAACAATGCTTGGTGTGATTCCAAGTCTTGTACGGAGCTGGAGAAATGCAAATTCCACATCCGGCTATGATTGGTCTGTTATCCGGTGAGCACTATATAATCAACTACCCTAATACACTAACAGACGTACCACATGAATGCGAATTTATGATTATGCAGCATCTGATTGGAACTATTATTTTAAATGTAGTTGCTTTGCATCCACTGGAGAGGCATCAAACGTAGATGAATACCTTTGGCTGATGGGAAGAGCTTGTTACAAGCCTATCATTGAATATTGTGGTGGTACAGAAATTGGGGGTGGATTCGTCACTGGATCATTACTGCAGGCTCAGTCGTTGGCTGCTTTTAGCACACCGGCAATGTGCTGCAATTTGTTTATTCTTGTTGATGATGGGCATCCTATTGTAAGCACTGGTCATTCAACTTTACTTTTGAACAATTATCATTGTTAAATGAGCTGGTGAACCATATGCAGTTCTTGTATGCATAAATGACATAAAGCTGATTTTTCACTTTTAGTTATGCGTCTTATGACAAACCTTTATGTCTTTATTATTGCAATTACAAAGAATGTTGAAATTCTATATATTGTTTTTGTTCTAGAAGTTTTCATCTTGTGTCTGTAAAGACTGCAACCTCATGTTGCTTGCTTGAACAAACCAATGAGATGATTAAATACTTGGACTCAAGTTGAATCTTCTTTTCCATTACAGCCAGAAAATGTTCCAGGAATAGGTGAGTTAGCTCTTGGATCCCTTATGCTTGGGGCATCAAACACACTGCTGAATGCTGATCATTATGGTGTCTATTTCAAGGGAATGCCTCTCTGGAATGAAAAGGTAGACATACAATTCTCCTTTTTGATATCTTCAATTTCTGAATAATGACAGTTAAGTTTCTCTCTTGTCAGGTTTTACGAAGACATGGAGATGTATTTGAGCGTACTTCTAGAGGATACTATCATGCACATGGTCGTGCAGATGATACAATGAATCTTGGAGGAATCAAGGTAATTTTTTTCTCTTTAATAATTAATAATGTAGTTAGATTATTAGGTAATGCCTGGAGAATTTGGTATGGCTTCCCCTGTTGTCCTTAACTTTGTTGTATAAAATAAAGTGTAACAATTCAAAACTGGTAGAACAATGTAAGGATAGGACCATGAACACTTCATTGGCATATGAATCTAAATCATTATATGATATCAACATCCATAGGATGCATCAATACAAATTGTTCGTCTTTGGAATAAAAATTGGGGCATGATGTATAGTTATTTTCAGCCTAGTTACTGAAAATAACTATTAAGATAATAAACAAAATAGTGTAGAATTTCATGAAATTATGGAAGGTGATTACCATAACCAAAACTAATAGAAGATACTCTAGTTTACATTTTGGGATACTGTTGTCTTGTTGCCAAAACCATTGTGTTGTCTTATTGCTAAGTCCACATGATGTTTTTAACAGAGGAGATGATACAGGGATTACAAAGATTGGGATGGAGAAAAGTTGATGTCAAGTTTCACTCAGCAGTTTGGCCTCTCTTTGCCCATAGTAACATCCATGTACTGCATTTCTCTGAATCTTTATTTCAAGTATGCTGATATCACTGATATAGTTAGATTTATAACATGAGTATTCCTTGGATTTCAGGTGAAAAAGAAATGGCTTCACAATGCTGGTGTAGGAGTAGTTGCTCATGTTGTTGACAGCTTAAGACAGCAAGAAACATCCTCAATTTTACCAACATCATAAATAAATGTTGTGACAGGCCCACATTCGTAAACCTTTACTGGTTTATACACGTAGGAAAATTGAATAAGGGAAAGGAAGTTAGTCACAAGAGATAAAAAAAAAGATCTGATAGTATATACACTGTCAGGAGAAGAGTGTAAGGTATCTTTGGAAAAATCAATTGTTAGTTTGAGTCTTGAGAACGTGTTTCTCAAACTAGGGGGTTGACACCCATTATTTTCTGTGTAAATTCATGTGCATACATCAATACAATCATACTCCCCATTTGATACATCAATACAAACATACTTATCTCATTCATTTGTTCCATTCCTTTATTTCATTTTTGTTTTCACTGGAATTATGAAATCTAGCAAATGGTCCTTTAGTCCAGAGATTCTATTAAGCGATCCAACAAAGATTGGCCGCGTTGGAACCGCAAGTTGATGTTGCGGAAGACATAGCTAGCATTTTTGACATAGCTAGCATCTTTTAGGAGCACTTGTTGTGGAGCACTTGTTATTGGAAATTATAACATTCACATTCTTTGTTGTTACGTATTCATGATTATAGGTTGTTACAAAACCATTAGACAGTTAGTTTGGTTTCGCATAGAACACTAGCAAAACCATTGAACCATACTTATGGTTTCAGTAATAGTTTTTATTTAAAACCATTTATCAATAATAATTTTCACTATTCTTTTATTTTATTTACCATTTGACAATTATTTAATAGGTTATAAGTGTGTACTATTAAGTGGTTACTTAATAATGATTTTAATGTTTATCACATTTTTTTTATTACAAAACCATTAGACAATTATTTTGGCTTCACATTGAAAACTATCAAAATGTGTACTATTAAGTGGTTACATTGAAAACTAATTTTAATAAAATTGAACATTCTTGGGCCAAAAATTAAATAAAATGAATGGTATACTATGATAGATACTATAAAAAGACACAACCAACTGATTATGTCACTTTTCGTAGAAACTCGAGAGGTTTAACACGAAAAACAAACATAAAATAAAGCAAAAGTATGTTTTCTTTTTCTAGAAGATAAATTGTTTAAAACAAATTAATAATTTCATTTAAAATCATTAGGCAGTTATTTTGGTTTCACATAGAACACTATCAAAACCATTTAACCGTACTTATGGTTTCAGTATTCCATACCCCTAATTTTAGTAAAATTAAATTAAATTGAACATTATTGGGCCAAAAATTAAATAAGATGAATAATATTATATGATAGATACTATAAACAACTAGTATTATTGAGAATGTTGTGATGAATTGTGTTGTTTATGATCAATCCGGTTCGAATCTGGTGTTAGCATTACTCACGGAAACCATTTTCACTGCAAAATGGTTTTGGATTACAACTCACGGAAACCATTTTCACTGCAAAATGGTTTTGGAGTACAACTCACGGAAACCATTTCCACAGCAAAATGGTTTTGAAACCAACTCACAGAAACCATAGCCATAGCAAACCATTAGACAATTATTTTTGTTTCTCATAGAAGACTATCAAAACCATTAAACCATAATTATGGTTTCAGTAATAATTTCAGTGTATAACATCTTAATAATTATTCAAAACCATTACACAATTATCTTGGTTTCACATACATGATTATCAAAACCATTAAACCATAATTATGGTTTCAATAATAATTTCAGTGTATAACATGTTAAACAAAGTTCCTGTAAAGAAACTCATAATCCATACTCATTTCTCTCTCTAACTCATATTTCAAAACAGCTTATTTTGTGCAAAATAGTTGTTTTGCACAAATAAGCTGTTTTGTATAAATAAGTTGTTTTGAATAAGCTGTTTTGCACAAATAAGTTATTTTGTATAAATAAGTTGTTTCGAATAAGCTGTTTTGTATAAATAAGCTGTTTTGAATAAGCTGTTTTGCACAAATAAGCTATTTTGTATAAATAAGTTGTTTTGAATAAGTTGTTTTGCACAAATAAGCTATTTTGTATAAATAAGTTGTTTCGAATAAGCTGTTTTGCATAAATAAACTGTTTTGAATAAGTTGTTTTGCATAAATAAGTTGTTTTGAATAAGTTGTTTTTTAAAATGAAATCGGAATAAGCTGTTTTGTATAAATAAGCTGTTTTGAATAAGCTGTTTTGCACAAATAACCTGTTTTGTATAAATAAGTTGTTTTGAATAAGCTGTTTTGCACAAATAAGCTATTTTGTATAAATAAGTTGTTTCGAATAAGCTGTTTTGCATAAATAAGCTGTTTTGAATTTGTTTTGCACAAATAAGCTGTTTTGTATAAATAAGTTGTTTTGAATAAGCTGTTTTGCACAAATAAGCTGTTTTGTATAAATAGGTTGTTTTGAATAAGCTGTTTTGCACAAATAAGCTATTTTGTATAAATAAGTTGTTTCGAATAAGCTGTTTTGAATAAGTTGTTTTGCATAAATATGTTGTTTTGCATAAATAAGTTGTTTTGAATAAGTTGTTTTTAAAATGAAATCAGAATAAGCTGTTTTGAATAAGCTGTTTTGCACAAATAAGCTGTTTTTTTATAAATAAGTTGTTTTGAATAAGCTGTTTTGCACAAATAAGCTATTTTGTATAAATAAGTTGTTTTGCACCATTAAAAGTATATTCAACTTGTTTTTTTATAAATAAGTTGTTTTGAATAAGCTGTTTTGCACAAATAAGCTATTTTGTATAAATAAGTTGTTTCGAATAAGCTGTTTTGCATAAATAAGCTGTTTTGAATAAGTTGTTTTGTACAAATAAGCTGTTTTGTATAAATAAGTTGTTTTGAATAAGCTTTTTTGCACAAATAAGTTGTTTTGTATAAATAAGTTGTTTTGAATAAGTTGTTTTGCACAAATAAGCTATTTTGTATAAATAAGTTGTTTCGAATAAGCTGTTTTGCATAAATAAGCTGTTTTGAATAAGTTGTTTTGCATAAATATGTTGTTTTGCATAAATAAGTTGTTTTGAATAAGTTGTTTTTTAAAATGAAATCAGAATAAGCTGTTTTGTATAAATAAGCTGTTTTGAATAAGCTGTTTTGCACAAATAAGCTTTTTTGCATAAATAAGCTGTTTTGAATAAGCGGTTTTAAAAAAAGTGATCCTAATAAGTTGTTTCGAATAAGTTGTTTTGCATAAATAAGCTATTTTGAATAAGTTGTTTTTTAAAATGAGATCGGAATAAGCTGTTTTGCATAAATAAGTTGTTTTGAATAAGCGGTTTTTAAAAAATCATTCTAGTAAGTTGTTTTGCATAAATAAACTATTTTGAATAATTTGCATAAATAAATTGTTAAGAAAAAAAATTATAATATGGGGCTTTATTAGGCCCACAAATAAATAGATTTTATAGTGGGCTTACTTGGGGTGTAGAAAGCAATTATGTTGGGTGTAGAAAGCAATTATGCACGGTGCATAAGGATCTCCTTATGCACCATAACCACACCCTATTGGCCGATGGAACTTATGACATGTTAATTTTGCGAATCTCTGATTGGCAAAAGTTGTTACGAGAATCGTGGTCCAAATAACACACTTACATATATTTGCTCCTATTATATTGCCAAATTTTAATACATGATATTTTCAGAGATTGGCTTTACATAATAAGAGCAAAATCAGTTCGGTTGATTTGTGTCATTTAATGATCTCGCCTTGTTAGTCATAGTAACAAAATTTTGCTACAAAATTGTTACAAGATAAAGTGAAATAGTTCGAATGACTTTAGGCTTTGCGATTTCCGTACAAAGTGTATATATCTTTCACTTTAATTATTTAATTAATAGGTGATAAATAATAATAAAATAGTTTATTATTATTTTTCTTAATTAATTAAAATGCATGGTACATGGTTATGACCTTAGAATTTTGGCGTTTAGTTATTTTAGTTAAATACGATCTGCGTATCGTGATTTATTTTAGTTGAATACGACCTGCGTGTCCTGATTTGTTTTATTTAAATACGACATGCGTGTCGTGGTTTATTTTAATTATTTTATTTAAGAGTTAAATATTGTAATTGCATCATGAGTTGAAGAGAAGACGACGCAAAAGGATGATTCTGATGAAGTAACTTTTGAAGTTTGCTCATGGGTCAAAGAATTGTAATAAAGTAGTTTATTTAATTCTTACGCGTTAGGAGGTCATAACCATACTACCTAATTTATTATTTTATGTATGTGATGCATGAAATGTATGTTTATTTAGCGCATGTATGTGATGTATGCTTAACATGTTTTAGATGTATGTTAGCATGTATGTTTTAAATGTTTTATATACTTGCTTTCTATGAGCATGAATGTCATGCATCTTTAAAGACACGTGTATGAGATACACATGTCAATGAGATTAAACTAAATAAAAATCCTTCAAATAGAATATGAAGTAAATTGTTTTCCAAAGTATAACACACTTCAAGGCTAATATCGAAATGTGTAGGTTTCGCCTCCGCGAAGTGCACTTTCTATACTAGTAAGTTGTGGTGCGGAAATTCTATTTATCGATTGTTATTTTTGGATCTAACTCAACTAGATAATTTTAATAAGATTAAAATATATATATGTTTACTTCAAATGAAATATTAAGTTTAATGCTTTCCAAAAGTTTAACACCCTTCAAGAATAATATCGAATATGTGGGTTTTGCCTCCGTGAAGCGCATATTTTATACTAGTAAGTTGCGGTTCGGTAATCCAATTTACCCAAGGGTTATTCTTTTGGGTTTAACTTAACTAAATTAATTTTAATGAGATTAAAATAAATTTAGAAGCAATGTTTGAGAACATCTATATGATAGATTAGAGTAAGGAGTTATTCACTCAAATGATCTGAAAGTTGTATGAGATACGATTGGAAGGAGTTCCTACCTAAATAACTGAGTTTTGAGTACAGCCCCCGTTGACTTAAAGCAAGGTGAAATATGGATTTCAACCCACTAGAAAATCTTCCAATGAGATTTTCCGATTCAAATGTTGAAGGTCATTTGTTTTGAGTAAAATAGTGGGAGCATATTTAATTAAAGACCTAATTAAATATGTTTTTCAATCATGATACATTTATTTTATTTATTTTCTGTATTTAGAATTTCTTCGGCATATACTTTTATTATACTGTTAAATGTTCTTATGAAGAACAAAATCTTCAGAAAGGAGTTTCTGAATCGGTACAAAATCAAGAATTGTTCTTCAGAATGAGAAAAACTGTTAATGTTTTGAAAGAGTCAAAATAGAAGTAAGACTTCTTATCTGCCCATATAGTTATAGAAAGTTAAATTTCTACTTCTGCATCATAAGTATATGATACTTGATGATTAATCTCATATTTGTTGAAATATAGAGAGTTTTAAAGAAGCGGTACATTAACTATAAGTGAAGTCCACTTACGTCTAGAATGAAACAAATTGTTTCATTGACATAGGGCTAATGCTTGGACTTAAATTTAACTTGATATGGAACCTAATAATTGTTATTAAGTTCCATGTAAAATAGAAGCATTAAATCCTAAATCTTGTATTGACAAGAGAAAGATTGTGTAGTTGAATAATAGACAAATGTTGTCCTATTATTCCAATAATGTTTTCTATACAAGTGTGCTAATCAAGTAATGGATTTGAGTTCCATGATCTTGATAAGTTGATCTATAACATATGTGAAAAGAGGAACAAATGAGATTTGAACCTTTTTGTATATTATTGGCATCATCGTTTAGTACAAACAAGTGTGATTCACATTTCCAAAATCCATGGATATGGACTCTTGGACTCATTTGATTTTATATCATTTGAAGGATGTGAGTCCCACCTTTCAAAATAGATTAGTACACCAGTCACCAACAAAGGTGAAAGGGCACGTAATTTATTTGAGTTTATATACATATGAGATGTATATGGAGAACTAAACATATTTGCTAGATATTGTTTCTATTACTTCATCTAACATTACTAAATCATTTAGTAGATAAGCAAAGTGTATTTGACACGATTCAAGAAAACTTTGAAATTGTTCAAAGATTTTAACAATGAAGTAAAAGGAATAAGTTTGAAAAGTATAAAGACTATACGAGTAATTCGTGATGGTAAATGCTTGATTAATGAGTATAATGATTATTTATCGCTTCATGTTTGACATGACTCGATCTAAAATAGTTTGATTATAACTCAAAGACTCTTGAAATTAATGAAATTACAGTTATTCTTCACCCACAACAAGTTCTAATTGAGTAATCATAAAGGCACCATATTAGATATGGAGGTAAGAGTACCTATTTTCGACTTTAAGATAATTTGAGGTTATATGGTTTACTAGATAAACTAAACTTCAAATTAAATCAATGTATACTTGTGGAGATTCCCCTAGGAAACTAGAGGATACTATTTCTACATCTTCTTCCTTGACAAAAGTTGTTTGTCCTTAGAACTGGAGTATTCCTTTTCAAGGAGTATAGCTCTACAAGATCTAGTGGGAGTGATGTAGAACTTGAATTAAGTCAAGTACCACAAAATACATGTTTCTCTAAGAATGGAACATGAACTGATTCAACAAAGGGTTGTTGGTAAATCGCTAGTTCGAGTAGCACATGATCTAGATGAGTCTGATATCAAGGTGATATGATGCTCATGGAAGATGAGCACCTGACTTACTAGAAGGTCGCAAATGGCCTGATTTTTGAGAAGTGGCTAGATGCCATGGGATCTTATAAAGAATCCATGTACACAAACCATATATGGATATTGGTTATATCATCAAAATGATTATGACTCGTAAGATGAATGTGGGTTTTCTTATAGAAAACTGACATGGATGCTATTATGAATACCTTTAAGATGTGATTGATTGTAAAAGGTTTCATGCAATTCATGATGCATATCATGACGAAACTATTCCATCATCGTAATGCTTAAATCTAACGATCCCAATTCCCATTGTTGTATAATACATGTTCTAGAAGATGGATAATGAGGTTGTATTCCTTAATTGGAATAACCTTATATATGTATTTGATATATGTAGAATTTCGTTAATCCAAAGGATACTAGAAAGGTAGATGTATTATAAAATTCATTTATGAATTAGAGAAAACTTCTCGTAGTTGAATTTTATTAATGAAGTTTTATGAAAACTTTTATTAATAAAGAAATCTTGTGCACATAAGGAGATTAGTGGGAGCATTGATATTAGTTTGGTGGAGTATGTGGATGACATACTAGTCACCAAAATAATCTACACATGTAAGACATGGTTAGAAAATTATTTTCAATATGTACCAAAATTGATTATAGTGTTCAACACTAGAATACCTTCAAGAATATCCTTGGATGTCTTAAAGGACTATGGATTGTTTCTTGAACACGGATGAAAAAAAAACATTGTAAATGAGTTGCAATGATGTTGAATTTCATATCAGTGTACAGTATATCCAGATCGTAATTTGGAATAAATGTAATGCTAGGATATAACCTATGAAATTTGTAAAAGTACAAGCTTGAGATAGTTGTTGTTTCTATTACAGATGTCAAATATATATGATTTGGATTGTTTAGCTCATAACTGAGTGAAAACATGTGTTTCTTGCGTTGCGGATTCCATTGATCTTGTATGAGGTAAAATTGGTTTAAATCTTGCGAGCAATGAAAACTTGATCTCACCAATGATCCAAATGTATACTTTGACACTTCAATTTCTTTTCGATAGAAGATCGAAAGTAGAAATTGAAAGAAGTATAACCTACCAACATAAGAAAGAGTTCCTTATCTGCTAGTAGAGTATCTTGCTCATAGTGTGCTTGATGCTAACACTTGACCAATAGATATTGAGTTAATATTTGATTGGCTTTTAGTGCTAGTGGGAGATTGTTGGAGTAAGCCCTAATAGCCAATCTATGTTGATTGGGTTTGGCTTTGTATCATGATATTGATATAAGTATATATTGTGAATATATAATAATAATAAGGCATTTCTTTATTGATTTTGTTTTGTTTCAAAATAATAAAGTCCCTAGAATAGTTAGTCCGTTTAATGGAACATTAAGTATAACTTAATTGTGAGACCCCGTTAAACATAAAGAAACTATTCTTAAAGTATCCGTAGTCAAGCTTTATTGAGAAGTGGGATATCATTAAAGCATAGAGACTATTATGTGGGTAGACTGATGATCACATCTCACAGATCATGGATAAAGAGTTATCAAGTCTTCACATAGATATAAATATTAGGAGTAATATTTATATTGGATTGACCCGCCATGAGAATACTACTTAGTAAAAGTTATGAAAAGTGTCATAAGATATTCTCATAGTGATAGTGGTGTATTCCACCCTTCGACCTGAAACCACTATGTACCCTAGATGTTGGAGTCGAGTGCTTTGTCACCATTCAAACGTTATCCGTAACAGGATGACTATAAAGTTGGTTGATGGGTACTCCATGAATCATGCTGAGGGACATGAGTGACCTAGATGGAATTTGCCCCTCCTACATAACAGGAGAAATGTCTACGGGCCCAATATTGAACTAGACAAGTATGACACGGTCTATGCCTTGTGTTCAATATAGACATGAGGGCAAAAGGGTAATTATACACACGATCATTATGCGGAAAGGTTTCGTCAGATCACATGACATTCTCGTCACTTGGGTAGCAGTGATGTGTTGCTAGATACCGCTCACTGTTTATAATATTAAATATGTGATTTAATATTATTGCCAACGTTACAAGAACCTATAGGGTCACACACAAAGGACAGATAAATGAGAGTAATAAATAAGTAAGACTTATTAGTAATTAAATAATTAAATATGATTTATTATTTAATTTACAAAAAATAGAGAAACGCGGTCCACCGTAAGGTACAGTGTGTTTAAGTGAAATATGGTACACCGTAAGGTACGGTATACTTAAGTGTTTGTCTTGCTGACCACACAAGTGGTTCTATAAATATAACCCTTGTGTTGAAGCTTGACTGACTGTTGGTTGAAACGCTTAACCTAATTCACAAAGTAAACATAGTCGCCGCTCTCTAAACCTATTCTCTCTAATCTCCGTTGGAATTGGCTAGCACCGGTCATCGGAGAAGCTCTGTTCGTGTGGACTGAGTAGAGGCATCGCTGTTTTGTTTTGCTCGTGATCAGAAACAATTCTGCTACAAAGGTCCTGCGCTTCAAGAGGTAAACACATCATCCTTAAAGTGTTTAAGAATGTGTTCTGATTGATTTGTGATTAATGATTTAATCAAGATCCGTTTTTCAATGGGATTTGTTCCGCTAAGAGGATAATTTTTTTGAAAAACCCCTCTCAAAATCCCTTCATGATTTACATTAAGCCTATGTTTACATTCTAAAATCCGACGAAAAAAAAATAACTTAAAGTGCAAAAATGACAAAGATGCATGAATGAATTACATTAAAGCCTAAATACAATCTAAATTCTTGCTTGTAAAATAAAATGCCAAAATAAAAAAAAAGTGGATGCAGACTAAACATGATAAACCTAACTAAAAAAAGAAAGGATGTAAAAGGAACGGATAAAATGTGATGTAAATTAAATATGCAATGTAAAAGTAATTAAAATAAATAAAGATGCATGCAGGGGAGGTGCAGACAGTAAGCATGGGGTGTAGGTGAATGAAAATGCAGATTGGGCCTAAAGAGACTGGCTGGGCGCGCACATGTGCTAGCAATCAGGATCTGGTTCAGACCGGTTCGGTTCAAGGGAAGAGCCGGGTCGGTCTGAGAGTATATATATGGGTAGTGCCGGTTTATTTTCATTTTACATCCTCTTTCTCTCTCTTATGTTCATCTTTCTGTAAATGTGTTTGAAGAACACGATGAAGGTGGTGGCCGGAACAAACTCCAGCGCAGAACACGATGAAGGTGGTGGCCGGTGGGTCACCACGGCTGCGCTGCCTCGCCGGATACTTATTTTTTATATTTTTTACTGTTTTACTCAACTCTCTCCCCTCTATTCGTCTTCAAACTTAAAATTCCCAAAATCAAATCTCACAACCCTAGATCTAAAACGAAAAGAAAGAAGAAATTTTATACCTTTCCCTTTTCTCACGTATTCGTGATGTGGTGATGCTATTTGCGACTTGAGTTGCGATTGATCTGAGTGGCTTGCTTCCTTCTCCCACTGATTTGCTTCTGTCCTGCGGTATCGTTGCTGACCCGTTGATGTTGACTTCGGTTTGGTTTAAGGATGTGTTGTTTGAGTTGATTCTGACTTGTGTGTTACCGTCTGCATGTGTGTGTCGTTCCGTTGTGGGGGATTCAGTTTCGGTTCGAGATGATGGATTATGATGTTGTGTTGGTTTTTGATGATATTGGTTGATGTTGTGATGTTCTTGAATCAGTGCTGAGATTAGTTTTTGTTACTGGTTTTGTGATGTTGTGCGATGCGGGTTGGTGTTGGATTGATTGGAACTGATTGTTGGATTTAATGAATGGGTGTTTGATGATTCGCAGGTTGTCAAGTGAATTTTGCTGTGAAAATGTTGTGTCTTTGTGTTGCAGGTTTATGATGCAGGTTCTTGTGAATTTCGGCCCCCTTCAATTGCAAGTTAATTGTGCGTTTTATAGCACTAGGTTTGTACTGGAAAGCTGCTTGAATTGCGGAAGGGGTAACGCATTTCTGTTCCTGGATTTGTTGAAGGATGCAGATTGGCGTGTGAAAGCTGGCTTTGGATTAGAACTGAAGATGCACGCATGAGAGGCTTTGCTTGGATTGGAACTCTTTTTTTGGATTTTTATCAAATAATAATAATATAAATGAAAAATAAATAATAAAAAATGAAATATGCAGACTTGACCTTTGGACTTATCTAATAAAAAGAATTATAAAAGAAATGAATAACTAAATTATAAATTAATTTTAACAAAATAAAAGATGGAAATAAAGACTAAAAATAAAAATTCAGAGAAGAGGGCCCGAAACTAAAACATGAGGTATTTTAAAATACCTCTCTGCCGAATTTTCCACTGAAAATCAGAGACTGATCAAGGTTAAACGACGTGTGTCAGTGGTATCTTAGGTCAAAAATTGGGGTATGACAGATGCCCCTATTTAAGTTTCTTCGTCCGGAGATTTGAATATGGATTCGACGGGACGAAGAGACTTAAATACAAAGTACACCTATTTTTGACCCTAAGATAATGTGAATGTATGTAATGAGAACATGAATGCAGGACGACAAAGTTGACTTGACTGAGACGAGAAACACCGACGGGATACCCAAATTCGTTGAAGAATGGGATCCGACTCCGCTAGGGGGAATGTAGTTTCACTGGGGAAAATGATTGTCCACTATCGTATTGATACTTGTATGAAGACAAATGAAAGGAAACAAAATCTTGAACAGACACTGGGAATTTTGAAATGTATTTGTAAATTGATGGTTTGTAGAAACTGACATTTGAAGTTAAATTTGATTGGTGACATTTCTGAACCAGACACACTGAGGATCACACTTTTAACGTTCCGTCATCCGACAAAACGGGGAACGACACTTGAGAAAATAGAAATTGAGTGGCGTCTCGTCATCCGACATACCGGGAGATGACAGTGCTAACATTCTGTCATCCGACAAAACGGGGAATGACACTCTTGATTTTCCGTGATCCGACTAAGCGAGAATGAAATTCTAATATTCCGTAATCCGACAAAGCGGGGAAAGACACATTTGATATTCCGTAATCCGTTAAACCGGGGAATGAAACACTTGACATTCCGTAATCCGACAAAGCGGGGAAAGACACATTTGATATTCCGTAATCCGTTAAACCGGGGAATGAAACACTTAATATTCTGTAATCCGACAAAACGGGGAACGATGATTTTGATATTCCGTAATCCGTTAAACTGGGGAATGATTTTGATCTTCCGTAATCCGACAAACCGGGGAAAGACGCTTTTGGTATTCCGTAATCCGTTAAACCGGGGAACGAAACACTTGACATTCCGTAATCCGACAAAACGGGGAATGATGATTTTGATATTCTGTAATTCGACAAAACGGGGAATGATTTTGATCTTCCGTAATCCGACAAACCGGAGAAAGACTCTTTTGATATTCCGTAATCCGTTAAACCGGGGAACGAAACACTTGACATTCCGTAATCCGACAAAGCAGGGAAAGACACATTTGATATTCCGTAATCCGTTAAAACGGGGAATGAAACACTTGATATTCCGTAATCCGACAAAACGGGGAATGATGATTTTGATATTCCGTAATCCGTTAAACTGGGGAATGATTTTGATCTTCCGTAATCCGACAAACCGGGGAAAGACGCTTTTGGTATTCCGTAATCCGTTAAACCGGGGAACGAAACACTTGACATTCCGTAATCCGACAAAACGGGGAATGATGATTTTGATATTCTGTAATTCGACAAAACGGGGAATGATTTTGATCTTCCGTAATCCGACAAACCGGAGAAAGACTCTTTTGATATTCCGTAATCCGTTAAACCGGGGAACGAAACACTTGACATTCCGTAATCCGACAAAGCAGGGAAAGACACATTTGATATTCCGTAATCCGTTAAACCGGGGAATGAAACACTTGATATTCCGTAATCCGACAAAACGGGGAATGATGATTTTGACCTTCCATAATCCGTCAAACCGGGGAAAGACACATTTGATATTCCGTAATCCGACAAAGCGGGGAATGAGATACTTGAGAAGATAAAGATTGAGTTGTTTTATCTTGGTTTTCGGGTGTCAAACATTGATTACGTTTGAACCTTTTTAACCGGTGATATCTCATTTTTTCTTGGGAAGGGAAAAAATAAGCAAAACCCTTGAGAATCGAGGTCCGGGAGTTGTTTTCGCTACGGGAAGGCGTTAGGCACCCATAACGACTATAGTATCCTATAGGAACCGTCTTTTCTTTCTACGTGCGCGCTTTATTTTTAAATGCTATTTGAAAGTGTTTATTTAAACCTAAGAGTTTCTAAGTGAAGAATTGGAGGGAGAAGAATGTGTTTGAATTTTTATTTTATTTGAATTGAAGGAATTTTGATTCCTTGCCTACGTACCCGTTTAAGGGATCAAATCCACCGTAGTTCTCTTCCAAAAATATTTTTTTTGTTTTTGTTGGTTGATTTTAAGTTTGAAAATTGGAATTTGAAGAATGAGAGAAGGAGGCCTCAAGGGCATAAGATTGAAAAAAAGTGAGGTGGAATTAGTTATTTTGCAAAACGAAAGTCAAAGTATGATTAAAATTCATTAGAATTTGATTAAGAAAATAAAAGAGAATACAATGGGATTTTGGATCCCAAGGTTTATTATGAAAAAAGATTTGAGTGATGTTGTTCATATTTTTTTTGGAAAAGAGGTTTTTCTAAGTGTAAAGCCTAAGCATTCATCTAAACATACAATCCTAAACATATGCCTAAAGTATCTATGTGATGTGTGTGCATGTGTCGGTGCTTGTGTCGGTGTACATCATTAGAGTCCATAGTCCTTTACATCATGCCCTAGTTTACATTCTATGGTCTTGCAAGAATTGAAATTGTATAAAAGTAAAGTACAAAAAATTCCTAAGTGTTTACATTCTAAGCCTTGGTAAAAATTAATATGCAAGAAATTGAAGTGCAAGAAATAAGAGATGAAAGTATGATGTGAGATGCTTATGAAACAATGACCAAAGGGTTAGTAATGATAGGCATTGAATAGTAGAAAAAAGTGGCAAGAAAATAAAGCATATCAACATGGTAAAAAAAAACAAAAAGTGGCAAAAATGCACTTAATAAAACACCAAAATTCTAAGGCAAATGCAAGACCTATAACTCTCACATTTTGACACTTTTCAAGGATTTTTTAGGTTCAGCCCCAATGTGAGTGTTACAAGGAAATTATGTGTCAAGGAATCATAGTATACTACTAAGCCAATTTTGCATTAAATCACACATTAACATAACAAGTAACTTGCTAACTAAGCAACCAATTATCACACATCCAAAAACAGCACCACATACTTCAATTTAAACACTAAACAAGGTCTCCAAAATACTCAACAACTAACCACTATTATAAGCAAAAGAATTGGAAACAAACCATACACCAAAAGTTCTTCAAAATTGCACCAAAACAACACAAATCACAAACAATTATTCATGCATTTCTCTATCCATTTTTTAGCATACAAAATTCACATAAGACAAAACTAAATCATCAATACAATCACAATAAGGACTCACTAAAACTTTCACAAGTTTTTAACAAGATTTTATCAAGAATTGGAAAGAAATGAATTAACAACAAACAAATATTTTTTCACATATTTTTAGGATCCAAATTAATCATGCACTAATACAAAAAACAATTAGAATTAACAAGAAAAGCCTTGCAAATTTTTAGAACATTTTTGTACGAAAATTGACCAAACAGGGGGTGTAAACAGCAAAAAATATCAAGAATACACAAGGAAAAGGGGGTGTGCACAGCAGAAAGCCATGCAGGCAAGGCAGTTGGGCCTCAGGTGGCCACTGGATCGGGTTGGTGGGGTAGGCATGGGTTGAACCATGGGTTGAACCGGTTCAAGAGTGTATATAAGCAAGAAAACCGGTTCAACCCTCATTCTAAACCTCTCTTTCTCTCTCTAGGTCACAAATGCTCTCTCCCTCTCTCTAGAGAAACCTGAACGGAGAAGATGAAGGAGGAGGTGGCCGAAGTTCTTCCGGCGCGGTGGCTTGCCACAGCACCGCCGCGCCGTCGTGATTTTTTTTACCCTTTTTGAAAACTTTTTATATCAAAACACTCCTCTCCTCCTCCTCTATTCAAATCTTCCCTTAGAATTTCGATACCAGCTCAAATAAACCCTAGATCTAAAAGAACTTCATCACCCAAATATGAACACAAAACGTTATAAATCGAAGGAAAGAGTGTGTAGAAACGCGTTACCTCTGTTAAATTCGGAGATTGAGATGATAAACTTCGAATCTGTCTCGATCTAGTTGAGCTTGCAGCGCCTACTTCTTCTTGTTCACGAATTCGGTTCTGGCAAGATGTGTTGAAGCTTGCTAGATTCAGGCTTGCTGATTGATTCAATTCTGTTGAGTCTTGAGTCTGTTTGATATGGTGCGAATCTGAGACGGTTGTTTGTGGATTCGGCGTTGATGGAATTGGCTTGATCTTGATGAAGCTGTTTCGAATCTTTACTGGATTTGATTCAATTTTGTAGAATGCTTCTTGATTGATTCTGTTATTGTGTTTTCTGGAGATGAATGTGATGATGATTTTGATGAATGTTCATCATGTTCTTCACCAATTTCAAGGTTTTGATCGGTTTGGGAAGAGAGAGAGAGATTGATTTCTGTTTCTGAAATGTTGTTGATGTGGCGTTGAATCAATGGGTCTCCTGACTTTGACCAATGACTAGGCTATTTATAGCTGACATGTGTGGACCTGGACCAGTAAGATAATGACACGTGGACTTGGACTCATAACAAACTTTTGTGGACTGATCTGTAATTAACCAAAAATAAAGGACTAAAATGCAAAAAGATAGCAAAAGGACTAAAAATGTAATTAGAATAAAATTGGTAAAAAAAATGTAATTTGAAAATAACGTAAAGTGAAACGATTAAAAATGACAAAACGGACTAAAACGAACCAATTACTTAAATGAGGTACTTTAAAGTAACCTCTCTCTGTCGAAATTTCGTGTGAAAAGACCAAAATGCCCCTAGGGACTAAAACGACTCAAAACGACTCAGATGCAATTTTAAAATGGGTTTTTGACATGGAATTAAAGCAAGAGTTTATGCAAGCAAAATTAAAAGACTCAGAGACAAATTTTAGAAACTAAACAGGGTTTTAACATATGAAAAGACTAAAATGCCCCTAGGGGCTAAACTAACTCAAAATGACTCAGATGCGATTTTTGAAATGGATTTTGACATAGAATGGAAACAAAGACTTATTCAAACTATTTGAAAGGACTCAAACAATTTTCAAGGACTAAAATGAGTTTGGATACAGGAAATGACTAAAATACCCTTCTTCATGAATTTTGCAAGTGATATTGAAATAAAATGCAGAGAAAGATGTAATTGATCAGAGACAGTTTCAAATGACTTGAAATGCAAGAAAAGAAGAATGGAGTTAGTATTTTTAGGTCCAAAATTAGGGTATAACAGCTGCCCCTAATTAAGTTTCTTTGTCCGGAGAGTCACGAGACGAAGTCTTTGAGTTGACAGGACGAAGATACTTAAATATTAACATTTGCACTGTTTTTGGACATAAAAATACGCTCTCGGATTTTCAAAATCATGAATGTCATGCAATATTTTGATTATGAATGCAAGACAAACAACTGGAGTCTATGGAGCATGTCATGTCACTGGGGATTCAGGTGGACATCGACAGGGTAGACAAACCAGGGGATAGAAAATAGGGTACAAGCTGTTCTTAGGATCGAACTAGCCACCTGACCAAGGAATACAAAACAAGAGATAGGTGCAAGCTGTTCTTGGGATCGAACTTGGCACTTGACCGGAAACACAGACATATAGGCAGATACAAGCTGTTCTTTGGATCGAACTTGACACTTGATTGAAGATACAAACAGATAGACAGGTACAAACTGTTCTTTGGATCGAACTGGCTGTTTGGCTGGAAATATAGACAAAAGGGTAGATACAAACTGTTCTTTAGATCGAACTCGCCGCTGGATCATCACCACATCATGTGGGTAGGTGCAAACTGTTCTTTGGATCGAACTTGTCGTTTGACTGATAACAAAGTATAAGCTGGGTACAAACTGTTCTTTGGATCGAACTTGTTGTTTGTCCGGAAGTATAGGTATATAATCAGGTACAAGCTGTTATTTGGATCGAACTAGCCACTTGACCAGTAACAAGATACAAATTGGAAATTGGATTCAGAAAGATGCGAATTGAGAGTAAGTTGATATTGACTTGATTTGAAGAATAGACATGACTACTTTCGTTGGCCCAAGAGCAAATTGAGAGTGGATTAACATTGACACAGACATTGAATTGAAAGTTTGAGATTGAAAGAGAGATTGAAAATTGAGATCGATCAGAGACATAGACATAGACATTGAGTTGAGAGTTTGAAATTGAATTGAATTGGAGATTGAAATTAAGTTGAATTGGAGATTGAAATTGAGCTGAATTGGAGATTGAAATTGAATTGAATTGGAAATCGAAACTGTGTTAAATTGACATTGAGATTGGATTGACAGTTGAAATTGAATTGAATTTGACAGTTGAAATTTGGATTGAATTGAAATTGAGATTGGATCGAAATTGGAAATGAGTTGAATTTGACAGTTGAAATTTGGATTGAATTGGAATTGAGATTGGATTGAAATTGGAAATGAGTTGAATTTGACAGTTGAAATTTGGATTGAATTGGAATTGAGATTGGATTGAAATTGGAGATTGGGTTGAGTTGGAAATTGAAGTTGAGTTGAATTTGAAAGTGGAAATTGAACTGAATTGAAAGTGGAAACTGAGTTGGATTGAGAGTTGAAATTGGAAATGTAACATGTATGTATGGTATAACAAGATTATTGAATGTATGAGCACATAAAATGCATGATTATGCATGTATGAATGCTTGAGATGCATGATCGGTTTGTAGTTGGACAGAGAAGTTTCACAGAGGCAGACGAAACATTGGAAGATTGGGCACGTAGTGGCTCGTGCTATGACATATTCACATGGAAATCCTCTTTGGAGAGACCGTCATTGAAAGACGTATCAAAACCATGGCTGAGGGCAATAAAACTTGTAGAAGAGGGAACCTTGGAAGATTCTTGGATACAGGTCGCCGTTGTTAGGCGTGTCAGTGCTGGGTAAACGTTTGGATGTTCGCATCTGTGGTCAATGCTTTTCAATATTTCGTTCATTCATTTTTCATTTTTCAATCCCATTTTTGCCTAAACCGCCCTTTCGGGTTTCCGATTCACCGGGGAGTAAAATTCTTTTCATTGCCCCATTTTTGCCTGAATTGCCTTCATAGGTTGTCAATCAGCGGGGTGCTCATTTTGCCTAAGCAGCCCTTTCGGGTTTTCAACTTAGCGAGCTTTTTATTTGCATTTTTTTCAAATTTCATTCTGTTTTTTCATTCTTGCCATTGACCACAGATTATCCTGAGGAGTAACCTGCTCGTAACACGTATTGAAATAGACATTGACATTCATTTATTCGTGCATGTTTCATTGAAATGTAACCTATTGCTCAGGTTTGCTTTCAAAATAGACAGGGAAAGAGTTTTTAATTTTCAAAAATGTTTGTTTCAGACATTGATATCATCAAATAGGAAGAAAATATTTTGTATATAGCATTGAAAATAGAAAGAAAAGAAAATAGAGTTTCAAAGAAATAGCACAGGCTCAAATTGATGTAGAAGAGTGAGGGTCAGCCAAAGGCATGACTTCACTGATTTACAAGGCTTGGAAAATGGTAATTTTATTGGTTGGTGGTACATTGAACACGATGACCGCTACATTTCATAGAAATTTTGAATTCACAAGTACAGAAGCTTCTGATGAAGACAATCATCGACAGCTGCAGATGCCCCAAGGAGTGATGGTGGTTTGCCGGATATAGTTACCTGTCTTTTATTGTCAACCTCATTTTTGCATGAACCGCCCTTTCGGGTTTTCGGCTCATCGAGGCGCTCATTCTTGCCTGAGTTGCGTACAATCTCAGCGAGCTTTTTCATATTCCTTTTTTTGTCCCTAACTTTTGCCTGGATCGCCCTTTCGGGTTTTCGATCCACCGGGAAGCGCATTTTTGCCTAGGCCGCCCTTTCGGGTTTTCGACCTACCACGCTGTTCTTTTCTTTCTAGACAAAGTATTTCTTGACTATATCGGCATTAACCGGATTTGGGAGTTCAACACCATCCATGTGTGTAAGAATCAAAGCGCCACCAGAGAAAGCCTTCTTGACAACATAAGGACCTTCATAGTTAGGTGTCCACTTGCCCCTTGGGTCGAGTTGCTGGCTTATCCTTCTTTTCAATACAAGTTCGCCTTCCTTGAATTCTCGAGGTCGGACTTTCTTGTCAAAAGCATTCTTCATTCGCACTTGATACAACTGTCCCTGAGCCATAGCATCCATACGCTTCTCTTCAATCAAGTTCAACTGATCGTACCGACTTTGACACCATTCAGCCTCAGTTAATTTTGCTTCCATGATCACTCGAAGAGATGGAATCTCCACTTCCAGAGGGAGAACTGCTTCCATGCCATACACAAGAGAGAAAGGAGTTGCCCCGGTTGAACTACGCACTGTAGTACGGTAACCATGCAAGGCAAACGGTAGCATTTCATGCCAGTCTTTGTAAGTAGTGACCATCTTCTGAACAATCTTCTTGATGTTCTTGTTAGCGGCCTCAACTGCACCATTCATCTGATGTCTATAAGGAGAAGAGTTGTGATGTTCGATTTTGAACTCTTCACATAAAGCTTGCATCATGCTATTGTTCAGATTGGAACCATTGTCAGTGATGATCTTGTTGGGAACACCATATCGACAGATGATGTTATTCTTGATAAAATTTACTACCACTTGCTTGGTCACATTTGCATAGGAAGCAGCTTCAACCCACTTGGTGAAGTAGTCAATTGCCACTAGAATGAAACGATGTCCGTTGGAAGCTTTTGGTTCAATTCTTCCGATCATGTCAATGCCCCACATAGAGAAAGGCCATGGGGAAGAAATAACATTGAGGGCATGTGGAGGCACATGAATATTGTCAGCATAAATTTGACACTTGTGGCATCTCTTAGCATGTTTGTGGCAGTCACGCTCCATGGTTACCCAGTAATAGCCGGCTCTTAACAATTTCCTCGACATAGTGTGGCCCGAAGCATGGGTCCCAAAGGTACCGTCATGTACATCATGCATCAATTTCTCAGCTTCTTGTTTGTCAACACACCTCAACAAGACCATGTCATAGTTCCTCTTGTATAGGATTTCTCCGTCCAGAAGGAATTTACTAGCCCATCGTCTCAAGGTCTTTTTATCCCTGTTGGAAGCACCAGATGGATATTCATGATTCTGCAAGAACTGTTTGATGTTGTAATACCAAGGCTTTCCATTATTCTCATCTTGATCAGCTTGATCTGGCATATTTTCAATAGTAAACACATGAGCGGGTCTATCAAGACGCTGCACTTTGATCACAGGCACATCATTCCAGTGATTGACACGAAACATGGAAGACAGAGTAGCAAGAGCATCAGCCATTTGGTTTTCATCCCGAGGGATATGGTGCAGCTCAACCTTTGTAAAGTATGTCAACAGACGTCTTGCATAGTCACGGTAAGGGATCAGCTTCTCATGATGAGTCTCCCATTCACCCTTTATCTGATTAATAACAAGTGCAGAATCTCCATAGATGTCAAGGTGCTTAATTCTCAGATCAATGGCTTCTTCAATGCCCAAGATGCATGCTTCATATTCAGCTATGTTGTTCGTGCATTCAAAAGTTATTCGAGCAGTGAAAGGAATATGGTGCCCCTGTGGAGTTACAATAATGGCCCCAATTCCTTTACCATAAGCATTGACAGCACCATCAAACACCAATCCCCATTTGCTATTGGGGTCCGGCCCATCATTAATCAGTGGTTCTTCACAGTCTTTTGCTTTCAGATACATAATCTCTTCATCAGGGAAATCAAACTTAATCGGCTGGTGATCATCAAGAGGTTGACAAGCAAGATGCTCAGCAAGGATGCTTCCTTTGATTGCTTTCTGAGCTTTGTACACAATATCATATTCAGACAACAACATTTGCCAACGCGCAATCTTTCCAGTAACAGCAGGTTTCTCAAAGATGTACTTGATTGGATCCATTCGGGATATCAACCAAGTTGTATGATTCACCATATAATGACGCAGGCGTTTGGCAGCCCAAGCTAAAGCACAACAAGTTTTTTTAAGCACCGTATACCGAGTCTCACAGTCGGTGAACTTCTTGCTCAGATAGTAGATAGCATGCTCTTTCTTACCAGTCTCGTTTTGTTGACCGAGAACACAACCCACTGAATCATCTAACACTGACAGATACATAATCAAAGGCCTTCCTTAAACTGGTGGGACAAGGATAGGTGGTTCCAACAGGTATTCTTTAATGCTATCAAAAGCTTCCTGGCATTCATCATTCCATACAACAGGCTGATTCTTTCTGAGCAATTTGAAAATTGGTCCACAGGTAGTAGTCATGTGAGATATAAATCTTGAAATATAATTCAGGCGTCCGAGGAAACCTCTGACTTGTTTTTCAGTTTGAGGGGCCGGCATCTCTCTAATGGCTCGGACTTTATCAGGATCAACTTCAATGCCTCTTTGGCTGACAATGAAGCCTAGCAACTTTCCAGATCTTACACCAAATGTGCACTTATTAGGATTCAACCGCAGCTTGTACTTTCTCAATCTTTCAAACATCTTTTTCAAATACACAACATGCTGCTCCTCATCACTTGACTTCACAATCATGTCATCAACGTACACTTCAATTTCTTTGTGAATCATATCATGAAACAGAGTTGTCATACCCCTTTGATAGGTTGCACCAGCATTTATCAAGCCGAACGGCATCACTTTATAACAGAATGTTCCCCATGGAGTAATGAAGGACGTCTTTTCTCTATCTTCAGGTGACATTCGTATCTGGTTATAGCCGGAGAAACCATCCATAAAAGAGAACACTTTAGACTGAGCAGTACTGTCGACAAGCACATCAATATGAGGCAATGGGAAATTATCTTTTGGACTGGCTTTATTCAGATCTCTGTAATCAACACACATTCGAACTTTCCCATCTTTCTTTGGCACTGGTACAATGTTGGCAATCCACTCAGGATATTCAGCTGTCATGAGGAAACCCGCAACAATTTGCTTTTGCACTTCAGCTTTGATCTTAAGAGCCATGTCTGGACGAGACCTTCTCAACTTCTGTTTGACAGGAGGACATTCAGGTCTTGTGGGTATCCGATGTTCCACAATCTTGGGATCTAGACCCGGCATATCATCATAGGACCATGCAAAGACATCTGGATAATCATGGAGAAGCTGAGTGATCTTCTTTTTCACTTCTGGCTCAAGTGCAGCACCGATCTTGATCTCTCGCTTGTTCTCTTCAGTACCCAGGTTGATAAGCTCAATCTCTTCCTGGTGAGGCTGAATGGCTCTTCTTTCTTGCTCGAGCAGTCGAGTGATCTCATACGGTATCTCTTCATCATCATCCTCATCTTCAGCTTCATATACAGGGAATTCAAAATTTGGAGGAACCATAGGGTCATTGTGTTCAACGGGTTTATTGTGGTTCAATCTGCATAATATGATTGGAATGATTTTTTTAGAAAAAGTTTTTCATGCAGATTTTTGAAATTAATAAGAAAATACAGATGTTTTGGTTTTTTCTGGCATTACCATTATTTCCAAGAAAAAGGCACTAAAAAGTAAAAAAAACAAAGAGTCGTGAGAAAGACGACAATTTTTATTGATAACTGCAATGCCGAAACAAACATGCCCTTACAATGATATCACTTTCGCCTTGGGCAGAGCGAAAGGATTGTTATTTTGAAAACAAAGAAAAACATAAGCAACAAGACACATTACATGGAAGCATGCATGACTAAAGGAACATCAATGGCTTCCCAATTTCTCACGGTGCCTCCTGGTATAACAAATGTAGGCACATAACTACTCTCAGCAGCATCTTCAGCAATAGCATTGATAAACCCAGCACTGTAGAAAGTCCCTGTTGAAATGCCTGAGGTCGGGGAGAATCCAAGGCCCTCTTTACGCTTGTTTTCCAAAATCTGTATCACTTTGCCCCAGCCAGCAGCTTGCCCTTCTTGAACAGCCTTCTGGGCATCTTTCAATGAGGTCATAGCAGTACCAGCTCTCCGGGGTTCTGCACCTTCAACAGTCAAGCCTTGAAATGACGTCCCTTCAGCGGACCCTGCTTCAACACATGAGAAAGATGACACTTGGCTAACCAGATATGCTTCTTCACCATGCACAGTGACAAGCTTACCATTCCTCACAAACTTGAGCTTCTGATGCAAAGTAGAAGTTACTGCCCCAGCATCGTGAATCCACGGTCTTCCAAGGAGACAACTGTAAGAAGCATTGATGTCCATGACCTGGAAAGTGATCTGGAACGTCTCAGGACCAATGGTAATCGGTAGATCTACCTCCCCAAGAACATCCTTGCGAGATCTGTCGAAAGCCTTAACCAGATAGCTACTTCCTCTTAGAGAAATCCCATGATGACTTAACTGTCTTAGTGTAGACTCAGGCATTACATTTAAAGATGATCCAGTGTCCACCAACACATTGGATATCATGTCAGACTTGCAGTGTACTGAGATATGCAGAGCCAAGTTGTGGTATTTCCCTGCTTCGGGGAGCTCATCATCACCAAACCCCAAGTTGTTGCAAGCAGTAATGTTACCCACTATTCCATCAAACTGATCCACAGAGACTTCATGATCAACATATGCTTGTTCCAGTACTTTCATTAACACTTTCCTGTGAGCTTCTGAGCTCAAAAGCAGAGACAGAATGGATATCTTTGACGGAGTTTGCAGCAGCTGGTCTACAATCTTATAATCGCTCTTTTTGATAAGCCTCAGAATTTCGTCCAGATTAGATTCTTCAATAGACTGGCCTGATGGGCCGGGGTTCTTGTCAATAGGAGGAGCCACTGGTGGAGTTATTGTAGCAACAGGTGTAACCACCTTCTTTTGGAACAAGGGTGGACGGACTTTTCCGCTTCTCAGAGTGTAATTTCACCGGCAACGTTATCAACCGTAGCTGGAGATACCAGGGGCACTTCCACTCCATTCTAAATCATGGTCGCATTATACTTGTAAGGGATTGCTTTTGTAGAGGCATAAGATACCGAACCAGGTAACCTGATCACCAAAGGTTCAACATTCTTTGTCTGAGATGCAACTTCAACCGGGGAATCATGAAACACTGGCACAATCACACATACATCACTGGCAATCAAGTGCTTGTCATCCATCAGGCTCTGGATATCATCTTGCACCACATGACAACCCATAGGATTTTGAAGACATTTTGAACAAGAAGTATGATCATGATTGAACAAAGAAACCTGACAAAGTTTGACATGTAGCGGCACCAAAGGAGTAACAACATTACAGACATCCAACATGGGATCCTCTTGAGGAACAGGAATTCTTTCAAAAGCTTCAATCATATTAACAGCAGCATGGTTTGGAAGTGGATTGTCAAGAACATGAGGAACGCTATTTTCAAAAGTCAATCATCCTTTTTCTATCAGGTCCTTTACAATATATTTCAGGGCATAGCAACCCTCAACATCGTGGCCTTGAGCGCCCTGATGAAATTCACATGTGAGATCCTGTCGGAACCTGGGAGGCAAAGGATTAGGCGAAGGTTTGCCTGGCCTGGTGACACAATGTCCCTTAGCAAGTAAAGTTGGGAGCAGCTCAGCATACCGCATAGGTATTGGTGGAAAATAAGTCTTGGGCCGTGGACCCTGTTGTTGCTGCTGTTGTTGTTGAGCAGTTGGTTGTTGTTGTACTTGTTGAGCAATGGCATTAACGGGCACTGGTGGTTGACCCGGTGGCAGAGGATATTGCTGATAGAATGGCGGGAAGAAGGATGTTGAGAGTACTGCATGTATTGGTAGGGTAGAGGCAATTGAGTAGCAGCTGTAGATGGGTTACCGGATACCATCCCCACTTCAGATTCTTTCCTCTTATGGTGGCCATTACCGTACTTCTTTGGTGCACCGGCTGAAGATTCACCCTTTTCAAGAACAATGATACCCTCTCTGACAGCCTCTTCTAGACGATTTCCCATGGTAACCATGTCAGAGAAGTTGTTTGGAGCAGAGACTATCATTCTTTCCTTATATTTTATACTAGTAAGTTGCGGTGCGGTAATCCAATTTACCCAAGGGTTATTCTTTTGGGTTTAACTTAACTAAATTAATTTTAATGAGATTAAAATAAATTTAAAAGCAATGTTTGAGAACATCTATATGATAGATTAGAGTCAGGATATGACTCCTGCATCTTACTCTCCAACTCCCAAGTAAGACTTTCACCAGTTGCTCCTCCCCAAACAACTCTCACTAGAGGTATCTCCTTGCCTCTCAACGTCTTCACCTTGCGATCATCAATCCTCAAAGGTAAAGTTTCTACCGTAAGGTTGTCTCTAACTTGCACATCATCTCTAGGAATGACATGTGAAGAATCCGCTACATACTTCCGAAGTTACGACACATGAAACACATCATGCAAGTTCGAAAGATGTGGTGGCAAACCAACTCTATAAGCCACTGTGCCAATTCTCTCAGATATTTGATAAGGACCAATAAACTTCGGAGTCAACTTCTTGGACTTCAATGCACGACCCACACCGGTCATAGGAGTGACTCTCAAGAACACATGGTCACCCTCTTGAAACTCAAGGTCCTTCCTACGCTTGTCATGATAGCTCTTCTGTCGACTCTGCGACGCTTTCATATGCTCTCTTATCATCTTGACCTTCTCCGTAGTCTGCTAAACTATTTCAGGTCCCAACACGATACTTTCACCCGACTCAAACCAACACAAAGGAGTCCTACACCTTCGACCATATAAAGCTTCGAAAGGTGCCATACCAATACTTGAATGGTAGCTATTGTTGTACGTGAACTCTATCAATGGTAGGTGACTGTCCCAAGCTCCACCTTGCTCAAGTACACACACCCTCAACAAGTCTTCTAATGATTGAATCGTTCTTTCTGACTGACCATCCGTTTGCGGATGATACGCTGAACTCAACTTCAATTGAGAACCCAAAGCTTCTTGCAAGCTCTTCCAAAATCTCGAAGTGAACCTCGGATCTCTATCCGACACAATACTCGACGGGACACCATGCAACTTCACAATATTATGAATATAAATCTCCGCCAACTGAGCTACTGAATAGGTGATATTAATCGGAATAAAGTGTGCCGACTTCGTCAATCTATCAACAACAACCCAAATGGCATCATGCCATCTTTGAGTGTTTGGTAAACTCGTCACAAAGTCCATGGAGATGCTATCCCATTTCCATTCCGGCACATCTAATGGTGTCAACAAACCAGCAGGCTTCTGATGTTCAACTTTCGATTTCTGACAAGTCAAACACGCATAAACAAATTGTGCGACATCACACTTCAACCCAGACCACCAAAACAGTTTCTTCAAGTCATGATACATCTTTGTAGCTCCCGGATGGATACTCAAGCTACTTTTGTGACTTTCTTCTAAAATCAACTTTTTCAATTCATCATTATCAGGGATACAAATTCTGCCTCGGAATCTCAACACTCCTTGATTATCAATCTGAAAATCACCATCTGTGGTCTGATTAATGGCAACCTTCAAATCTACTAATTTCACATCAACTTCCTGTGCTTCTTTGATACTCTTCAAGAAATCATTATTAATCTTCAACATACCCAACTGCACACTCTGAGGTGCCAATTCACAAACAAGACTCAAGTCTCTAAACTGCTCTAGCAATTCAAATTCTTTTACCATCATAGCCGACATGTGCAATGTTTTCCTACTCAATGCATCTGCAACCACATTGGCTTTACCCGGATGATAATTCAAACCAAAATCATAATCCTTCAACAACTCTAGCCACCTTCTCTGCCTCATATTCAACTCCTTTTGATCAAATAAATATTTCAGACTCTTATGATCACTAAACACTTCAAATTTGGAACCGTACAAATAGTGCCTCCAAATTTTCAACACAAAAATCACAGCAGCCAACTCTAAATCATGTGTAGGATAGTTCTTCTCATGTATTCTTAACTGTCTCGAAGCATAAGCTACTACCTTACCATCTTGCATAAGCACACCACCTAAGCCCAACTTGGACGCATCACAATATACAACAAAAGGTTTATCTGGCTCTGGCAAAATCAAAATTGGAGCCGTCGTCAATCTTCGCTTCAACTCATTGAAGTTATTCTCACACTGAGCATCCCACACAAAAGCTTTACCTTTACAGGTCAACTGAGTCAATGGAAGTGCCAACTTCGAAAATCCTTCGATAAATCTTTTGTAATAACCAGCCAAACCAAGAAAACTTCTAATCTCCGTAACTGACTGAGGAGTCCCCCACTGTGATACAAACCTTTGACGGGTCTACAGCAATACCACTACCAGAAATAATATGGCCAAGGAAACTTACTTCACTTAACCAGAACTCGCACTTTGACAGTTTTGCATACAACTTCTTTTCTTTCAGCACCTGTAAGACAATCTTCAAATGTTCTGCATGCTCTTCTTCATTCTTAGAATAAATCAAAATATCATCAATAAATACAACAACAAACTTATCCAGAAAAGCATGAAAAATTCTGTTCATATGCTCCATGAACACACCCGGCGCATTAGTAACACCGAAAGGCATCACTTTATATTCATAGTGTCCATACCGTGTCCTAAAGGCTGTCTTCTGCATATCTTCATCCTTCACCTTAATCAGATGGTAACCTGACCTCAAATCGATTTTACTAAACACACGTGCACCCACTAATTGATCCATCAGGTCATCAATTCTCGGAAGTGGATACCTATTATTTATCGTCACTTTATTCAGCTGACAGTAATCTATGCACAATCTCATGCTACCATCCTTCTTCTTAACTAGCAACACGGGCGCTCCCCAAGGTGAGACACTCGGTCTTATAAATTTCTTATCAAGCAATTCTTCTAACTGCTTCTTCAATTCTGCCAACTCGGAAGCTGACATACGGTAAGGAGTCATCGACACCGGCTTCGTACCCGGCACTAGTTCAATCGAAAATTCAACCTCCCTCTCCGGTGGCACATCCGGAATCTCATCAGAAAAAACTTCAGGAAATTCATTCACAACGGGCAGTCTATCAATTATCGACTGATTCTCTACAGACAAATACGCCATCAAAGAAAACATCAAGCTTCCATCATGTTCTAACTGCTTCAGCTGCTTGGTAGATAAAAATTCTGCTCCACTCTCTTCTTCAGCAGAAGAAAAGTACACCGTCTTCCTAAAACAATTAATATGAACATGGTTGTACTCCAACCAGTTCATACTAGGGATTGCACAACAACAACAATCAGGACAACAAGGACAATACGAAATTGTCACACAACACTACTAGGCTCGACACGACTCTACTAATTGGCCGGACGGACCGACCTGCTCTGATACCAATTGTAACACCCCGTTCTCCCAACAACGTAATATTAGTTAATTTAATCAGAGTAACCACACAACGGAGTGTCACACTGCTAATCAAAATTTCATAAATAGGAAATATCTATTTATTTAAAATCAACGTTTAGAATATCTTAATAAACTGCAGCGGAATAGTTCTTTAAAAATATAATTTCAACCAAATCCTACGTCAACGAAATTATTGGCACAAAGGCCTCAATGTAATAGACATTATCCTCAACAATAAAAAATCCAACAACGAGGTCTTTTCAAAATATGATACATAAAAGAAATGAAGATGACATTCGCGACGATCCCCATCCTAATATGTATCAGAGCCCTAGACACTTGAGCCAATCAACCTACAAGCCATCATTACCTGCACATTACCCACGGTCGAGGCAACATATACGCAGAAGGGGTGAGATACTTATCCAATAATAATAATATATAATTCATCAAATTAATGAAACAACGAAGCATATCACAACAGGCATCATTAATAATGTATATAAATAAATACATAAGCAACAACATAATTATTTTCAGCAACAAGATACAACAACAACAACGTTATCCACAACGACACCGATAACTCGACTATTCGACAACGACAACAACTCGACAATGCTACAACGACAACAACAACCCAACAATGCTACGACAACAACAACTAATGCATCATGCAGGTGGTACCAATCTACGCGCGTTGAATGCTAAGCATTCCAGGGCATAAGCCCCCAACAAATTGGATGGTTAAAGCATCCCAGGGCATAAGCCCCCAACAAATGAATGATAAACATTCCAGGGCATAAGCCCCCAACAGTTGAATGATAAACATTCCAGGGCATGAGCCCCCAACAGATGTGAGTATGCAATTGGACTCAACTTGTGTATATCAACATACAACTTCAACAACGACCACAACAACAACATATGTGCCTAAAACATTTATGACACACTCCCCAACTTCGACATTAGATGATACAACAACGTCAACGACGGAAAGGAAACAAGATAGCATAATAGAATGCATTAACATCATTTAAGGAATGAATTACATCAACATAATTGTCATATAACATCATAATATTACTCATAATCAATTATCATCATATATTTAACCACTTCAGACATCATAAACATCAGCATTACTAATCATCTAGTATCATACTATTATCATCATCAATCATAAACAACATCATCATCAAAACATCATCATCAAGACATCATCATCAATAATCATTTATCATCATAACAACTACAACAACATCTATGACAACGACAATGTGCATTATTTACTATGACTCAACGACACAATAATTTTCAACAATGGAACAACAACTTTATTATCAACAACTAGCATATATATAAATCAATTACATTCATCTCAAAGTCTAAAACATCCCCCAAAAGCAATTAAGTTTTGATCAATAGAACATAAGTCAAATATCCATAAAAACCTCAACTAAATCCCTAACACTTAAGTTTGAAGTTGGGAAACCAACCATAAGTTTTTGGACTAACTTGGGATTAGTTATGCTAAGTTTTCTTAAGGTTTTCTGAAGACCCACCTGGACTATTTTTATCATAACTCAAAAACTATGAATCATTTTCATGTCAAACTAAAACCATTAGAAAGCTAACTCAAATATCTACAACTTTTATGTTTACACCGAAAGCTAATTCAGCATAGAAAGGGGTGAAAAAGACACAAGAACGCAACAATCGAAGTTCTGACAGCACGCAACGAAAACACAACAAGCAGTCACCCATGAGGGGCTGCCTTGCTGCACCCAGGCGTGGAAAACTGCGCCCAGGCGTGGGAAGGCAGTAGCCACCTGCGCTGCAGCTCTGTGCAGTCCCATTTTTTTCGGTTTCACCGTTTCGCGCATAAAATTCAAACCGTTAAGCGGATTTCAGTGCCGTTTTTGGCTACACGCTCCTGACATTTCCCTCTATCATAATCTACAGAAACATTCAATTTTCCACCACTCAAAAAAAAATCGATTTCCCAACCTCCCATAATCACTTGTCTGTAGAACATTCAGACACCGACGTTTCAATCGAAAGTCCCAATTTTCAATCCTTGATTACCCAAAATACGTTTCAACAGAAGTTTCAGGTTCAATTAGGCAATATAGCAATCAAATAACATAGAAACATGCATCAACAACACAATTCATCATATTATAGCAATTAACCTAAAACTTTCTAACCCTAATACCAAAAGACCACAATCATCAAAAATCAGAATTATACATATTATTAGTGAAAGGAATCCCACCCTTACCTTATCTCAGCAAATTCTACAGCAAAAATGGTTGGATTCTCTCTTCCTAGCTCTTTTCCTAGCTTCCTCTTCCTTCTCTCAAAACCAGTTTCTAAAGTTTTTACGTGAAAATGTTTCTGCCTCCTTTTCTTTCTTTTTTTCTCCCAAAAACTATAACCTCCCCTCTTTTCATTTAACTCCCACTAAACTCACATAATTACTATTTAATTCCCTTTAATTAAAATAAATAATAATTCTATATTATTTCTATTTCTCATATTATTTCCTCAAATAATAAAACAATATTCATTCAAATAAAACACAACTCCATAAATCATATAATAAAATAGAATTACACCATATATCACATAAAATCACACAAAACATATATTTCACATGAAATCACACACACACACACACACACACACACACACACACACACACAGATATATATATATATATATATATATATATATATCAGATAAAGTCATATAAAAATATTCACACGTCTACTAAAAATAATTAAATAAAAATGGGGCGTTATAGAGCGAACGAGACCGGTTCAAACGAACCCCTAACGTCTCCTTGCACATTCTGCACGTTCCCGCAATAAACTCTCTGGAGGTTACACTTCCCACAGTTTCGTAACCGCCAGAGCCAAGTGTGCCACTACAACGGCTCTGCAGCCCTCCACCTCTATAAATAGGGGACTCAATGCAGTCCCCAAGGTAGAATCTCTCTCTCCCTCTAAATCCTCACTCTCTGATCTCTACTGACTTGAGCGTCGGAGTGCCTGCAGGTACACACCCCCCATCCGCTCCAAGAAGCATTCTGACGCATTCCACCACCGTCACAACCACCGCATTCAAAGCACCGGCAGTCACCTTCTGATTAGGAACGATCAATCATCTTCATCTTCTTCCTTTGAATTTTCATCATCTTCATTAAATCAAAAAAAATTCTACACAAATATATCTCAAATATCATGAATTAATGTTTGCATTCACCTCAAATCTTCTTTTAAACACAAAAATTAAATCCCTATAGAGAAAGAGATTTAGTTTCATAAAAAAAAGATTTAGTTATATAAATTGTCACACCGTATATTATTATTATTATTATTATTATTATTATTATTATTATTATCATCATCATCATCATCATCATCATCATCATCATCATCATCTAACTTAATATTCAAACCTGGCATAAAAATAACCCCAAAATTGAGAGCAGCTTTGCACATCAATTTTGTTGTTTCCATAACAATCTTAACTTTCGTAAAGCCTAACCCTTCCGTCAGTGACTAAGCCTCCACCATCCGCCTTGCAACATTTGTGAAATTAAGATTTTGATTTTTGTGTTTAAAAGAAGATTTGAGGTGAATATAACATTAATTCATGATATTTGGAGATATATTTTAGTAGAATTTTTTTTTCATTTAAAGAAGATGATGAAGATTCAAAGGAAGAAGATGAAGATGATGAACATCTTCATAATATTTCTGGATTTTTTTTTCAATTTTAATAAAAATATATTTTTAAAAATAAAATTATGTATTTTTTAATAAAAAAATGAGAAAAAAGATGTATATGTGCTTTTAAGAGAGTTAAAGGACCTAAACCGAAAAAAATAAATATAAAGGACTAAAGTGTTACAAATAAATAAGATAAAGGACCCCAAATGTAATCTTGCCTTAATTATATTTAGGTGTTCAATCTTAATTAATTTACAATATAGGCCTGGCTTAGAACAATTAAAATTTCATATCAAATTTCTTTCATCTGAATGTCCTTAAATTTATCAGTTACATTCATAAAATTTCTTCTTCCGATTTTGATTGTTCAATTTTGTCATTCCAAACTGCCGCAGTTTTCAATTTTCGTGAGAATCGTTGTCGTTCGATTGATTCCAAATATCGTGAGAACTGTCGTTATTTCCAGAACCACGTCAGGTATGGAGACTTGATTTTTCTTTTTGATTTGATTTTTCTTGGTTGTGATGTAGTTAATTATAACAATTGAGTAAGTCATCGCTAGCAGGTGTTACTGCTGTGATGTTGTGGGAGTTTGCTAGCATTTTTTCTGGTTACTGCTGAAATGGTTATGTCATGAGGCTTTTGTTCTTTTGTAAGGACTTAAAGGCTTTGGCTGATAGTGAGGCAGGTCTATGCGTGTTAGCGGATTTTATTAGGTTGGCTGCTTAAATAAAAAAAAATCAAGTCACGATACCTGACGCGGTTCTAGAAACAACGACAATTCTCACTATAATTGGAAACTGCGACAGTTTGGAACGACAAAATTGAACAATCAAAATGGGAAGAAGAATGAAAAAGAAACAAGAATTGATCAATAGGGAAGAATAAAGAAGAAGAAATTTGAATGAAGGAGATGTTTTTTGTAACGCCCTATTTCTATTAAAGCGATAAAACACGCGAATAAAACATTTATTCAAGAAATAGACGTAGCGTCTTCAACAAAAATTCCAACAACATGCATTTATAAAAATTCTCAACAGTCGCAGCGGATATAAATCATACATCACCAAGTATACATGTCATAAGATCAACATACATCCATAAATAAAATCTCCAAAACCCGACAAATGGGCAAAATCTCCATAACATAAATAAGTCCAGAATATCATAAAACCAACACCTAATCAGAGCCTAATCTAAGACTCTAAAGAACCGATAACAGAGATTAGCTCCCGCTATCCAAGCAATCACCAAGCAACTCACCGAAAGAAAACTAGTCCCGCACTTCGTCTACCCATTCATACAAACAGGTAGGCGGTCAAAACCACTTGGGGTAAGCTTCACATCAATCATAATCAACATAAATAATTGAAAGGATAAGCATTGAATTAAACTTCAATTAATTACACATTAGATAATCCAACTTTAACGACATACATAATTTCAAAACATCATGAATTTATGATTCCCCAATCTCATTCAAGTACCAATCACATTCAATCACCAAACACATGTACACATAAAACACATGTAAGAATGCATTATACGCCTATACATGACACCTAAATGCATGCGGTACCATCACCAACAAAGGTCGTCGCCTTAAGATGCCAACAGAACATCTTATCCATTTAACACAGAGTATTCAAATCACACCATTGGATATAAACATCCTAATCTCCATCAGTCATGCATGCATGAACATGTGACTCGACAACAAGTGCATATGTTCACACAAACAATTCACCAACACCAATATCATATATGCATCCACTAACATATATGCATTTCCTTGACATCAAATATATTTAACATATATGCATTATCAAACAACATCACCATCAATCAACATATATGCATTGCTCATCATCAATTATATCATATAATTCGATAACTTCATTCCGTTTATCACAATTCAAGTAAGGAAGGAATTACAACCCATTATGAAAAACATCATATTCGACACCTAGCAATCGTTCATATATCCACATATAATCATATCAAGTTATCCACAAAAGATTTTCCAAGTATTTGGCCTTAAAGATTATATTCGACAAAGTTCGTCTATCATTTTGCAACTTTAAGATAATTGAAGTAATTGAACCAAAGCTAAGTAAACAAATTCTAATGCCTCAACTATGCATACACTTAGTCCACATATAAGTGCAGTTGAGTATGCACGTACGTTTCACCGGCTAAATACGACAAAATCATGAGAATCATAAAGTTCGTCTCTCTTTATCACTTTCCAATAAAATTCCATTTTCAAAAACGAAACAAGTTAAAACTCAATGAAACCAATCACCACCATTTTTTAGAAATCGGACAATTATATACAACCTTAATCCTACTACATTCCCTTGAGAAAACAAGTTTCAGAAAAATCGACGTTCTTGGACGATTTTCAAAAGTTAAGTTCAAGATCACAAATCAAGTCCAATCTCATCTATGAGATGTTCCGGTAGGTTTAAGAGTATAAACAGTAGTTAAACAAGTTGAAAGAAGTGTTTTGCAAAGCTTGGATTGGTCCCCAAAAGCCTATAACGAAAATCAAAAGGGTGCTGAAACTGGGCTAGTTCGCTTAAGCGACCAAGTTCCAGTAACTTACTGTGGTTGTTCGCTTACAGCTCGCTTAAGCAAACAAGCTCCAGTAACTTACTGTGACTGTTCGCTTAAGCGAACAGTCATCAGTTTCTGCACAAAACTCTCGGGTTCTAACCCTTTTTCACCCAAAATCCCCAATTTTGATCTCCCAACACCCAAATATGTTTCCAAAGATTGTTTACAGGTTCATGAACTCAAAAGGGCTTTCAAAAACACATGAAACATGAAAACAAATGCCATTTTAACATAATTCTCCAAATCAACCCATTTCCACAAAAACAACAACAACCTCTTAAATCACATCACAAATCCACGATCATGAACACTCAAGTCATGAATCATCAACAACAATATCTCCTAACAACAACAACATCATTTAAACATGAATTCCACCACAAATCAACAACAACATGGCATAATTCAACAATTGGAGTTCAATTCACAATATACCCATTTATACATATTACGAACATGCAATTTCATCATCAACATTTCAATTATGAACAATTTCATATCCTCAAACATATCACAAAAACTAGAGCACGAATTTCAACAAATAAGCTCACAATAATCACTTATCCAAAATAAGCACTTATGCAAAGAATTAGAAAAAGATTACAACCATGTGATTATGATTGAAATCTAACTCTCTTACCTTAATTCTTCATAAATCTAAGCTAATGCTTCACTTTAGCTCCAAACCCCTTGAGATTCTACTCTCCTCTTGCTTCCCAAAGTCTTCTCTCTTCAAAACCCTCTCTCAAGCTCCTTCTCTCTCTACCTCTCAAAATGTTTTTATGAAATGAATGAAATGACACTATGTGACCTAATTTCCTCAAAGACTAATGTTTAAATAGGCTCACTACGATTGGGCTTAACCCTTAATGTCTTAATGGGCTCCATTCACTCATTAACCAATTCAAAATGTTTCTACTCACTTAACGGTAAAAATAGTAGTAACGATCACTTACCGGTTATAAAATAAATTACTACAACCCACTAGTAACTTAATAAAATAATAATGGCTCTCATCTAAGCATCAAAATAATCCTCGCCAAAATTACTAATTACCCTTACTCACAAAATGACCAAAATACCCCTAAGTCCAAAATGATTATAATACTCTTCTAATACCGAAATCTACTAATCTCAACCCAAAATACACACAGGGACAATTAATCACATATAATCACATATAAACACATATTAAAATAATTAAAAACAATTCTACGAAAATCAGGTTGTTACATTTTTGTTCTCACGTTCGGGGATTCTGGAATGGAAGAAATTTTATGAATGTAAGTGATGAATTTAAGGACATCCAGATGAAAGAAATTTGATGTAAAATTTTATTTGTTATAAGTCTTGTAGTGTATTAATTAAGATTGAACACCTTAATATAATTAAATAAAAATTAAAAGTATTAAAAGTTAACTTATGATTAAGATTAACTCTTTTATTTTTAGAAAAAATTGACTCATTTATCTGACATTTAATGTTGCCTATATATATTATATTTTGATTGGTTGATATCATGAGAGGGTAATTACTCCCTAAACAAAAGAGGGTAACGTAGGTCTCACCTTCTTGCTAGCATACACACTCCCTTTTCTCAATCGAAAAACAAATTTTATTAAAAAAAAAAAAAACTCTCACGGGGACAACAAACTTGAATTTTCCTCATATAATAAAAATTATATTGACGGTTCAACAAAATCATATTGAATAAAATTTGAAGTCCAACACATGAAAATCCTAGCTGCTATAATTCCTCACTCTCAAGCCAAATCATCAAGCGTCATCTACGATTTTTATGTTTGTAGGTAACCCTAATACTTTTTCCATGATTTTCAGCATGTTTTGTTTTATCACCATTTGTTACTTTGTATTTTGAAGCAAAGTTAAATTTTTTTTTTGGTTACATGAGAAAAAGGCAAAAACAAAAACATAAAAAAAAAGAGACTACTGGCCGCGATGATAAGCAACACCCATACTGTCCGCTGTCAGCAACAAACGAAGTTCAGTCGAAGGATCAGACACAATCAATAGATCACTCGAAGACCTTGTTCCAAGCTTTGCTAAAAAGTCAGCACACATATTACCCTCCCTGAGAGTGTGACATAAATTAAAAGTCCAATCCTTAGCCTTGTGCTTTCTGATAATAGCTATCTCATTACCATAATGGTGAGTGGAAACATCTGCATGTTGGATGAGATGGATAGTATGCATGGAATCAGTGTAACAAATAATATCTCTTAGACCTTCCTCCCAACATATTTGAATCCCATGCATTAATGCCAAAATTTCGGCGTGAAGAATATTCGAGTAGCTAATATTACCGTGAAAACCACGCATGAATTGCCCATCGGAGTCTCTAATTAACCCACCAAATCATGCCATCCCTGGGTTTGTTTGAGCACTACCATCCACATTAAGAATATATGATCTAGAAGGACCTTTATGCCAAGAAATAAGTTGAGGCTGAATACTAGTAATCTTTTTATGCATATTGTTGAAAGCTTGAGTAACATCACGGGTCATTACCTTGATTTTTGACAAAGAAGCCATCAAAGGCATGTTTATATCATCAAAGATCTTTGCATTTCTAGCACACCATATAGTCCACATGGTAATAGGTATCACAATGCCAAGTTTGTCAACATTGTCGTGGGACCACATGAATATTGAGTTATTATCCTCAGGTAAACTGAAGTGAGGACCCACAATCAAGTTCCATATAGCTTTTGCCCGATTACAATTAAACAAACAATGAATCAAGGTCTCAGGTTCATTATCACAAATAGGACATATGGAGTCTAATGCAATACCTCTATGATTCAGGATAGTTCGTGTGGGACAAGCTCTAGGTAATAGAGGAACAAGCTCTTCATCGTTCAACCAACTATATGCAGATTTAGCCGAGTAGACATCAGAGGTACAATTATTCCAAATCCAGTTATCATTGACATCATCTACTAGATTAGCTATGGTTTCTAAAATATTGCTTCGGACATCTTGGGGCAACATAGTATAAACATTTTGTAGGTTACCTCCACCAATAGTAATAATATCTCGAATTTGAAGGTCAATATCTTGCATATGAACGAATGGCACAAGATGACATAGGGGATCTTTTAGCAACCCTGGTTCGTACCACACACTAGTGGTACCATTTCCAAATTTGAAATGAAAACCATCCTCTAAAACTTTAAGTGTTTTTACAATGGCATTCCAAATAGGTGAGCCCCTACTATTTCTTGCAAGGAAAATGTTAGATCCCTGAAGGTACTTTGCTGAAAGAATTTGAGACCATAAATGATTACTAGGCTTAAGCATATCCCACACCAGTTTACCAAGCAACGCAATGTTTTGTTTCCTTGCAATTCTCACTCCAAGGCCCCCATTCTTCTTGGCTTTAGTAATTTTTTCCCAGCCAACCATATGCATACCTTTATTTATGGATCCTTTCCATATAAAACTACGGACCGTTTTGTCAAGATGGTCACACACATATTGCGGAAGCCACTGAATTTGCATGTTATAAGCAGGTATTGCAGTCAAAACAGAGTTAGCAAGCGTCACACGACCCGGTTTATTGAGAAGCCTCCCTTTCCAAGATGCTAGCTTATTGGAGACTCTATCCATAATACAAGAGAAGTCCTCTTTCTTAATTCTTCCATGGTGCATTTGGAAGCCCAGATATTTTCCTAAGTTGGATGTGAACTGGATGCGAGTGGTGCTAGTGACGCTATCCTTTCTACTTCTAGTAACACCTGCTGAAGCAAATGCACGAGATTTTTCCAAGCTAACTTTAAGACCTGAAATTGAGCAAAAGTCCTCCAAAATCTTGTTAATTACCCGTGCTTGAGATTGTTTGGCTTTGGCAAACAACAACACATCATCTGCAAAAAAAGAGATGGGAGATGCTAGGACCATTGGCTGAAACTTGAAGGGGAGCCATCTACCCACCCTAACTTCCTCCTGAATCATTTCCCCCAAGCCTCTCCATGCAAAGCACAAAAAGATACGGGGAGAGAGGATCACCCTGTCTAAGACCCCGGGTAGGCGTAAAGCACTCGGTCTTGCTACCATTCCATAACAAGGAAATCGAAGTGGAAGCAAGACTATGCATAATTAGAGAAGTAATGTTGGCGGGAAACCCAAACATGACCAAAGTTTGTTTGAGAAAGCTCCAATCCACTTTATCATACGCTTTCTCTAAGTCAAACTTGAACACCATGTCTCCTTTTTTCTTCTTTTTCCTATTCATATGATAGATAATCTCTTGCAAAATGATGGCGTTATCTTTGGTACTTCTTCCCGAAATGAAGCTACTCTGAAGAGGCGAGATAATGTCATTAAGGAAAGGTCTTAATCTAGTTACTAGGACCTTAGAAATAATTTTATATGTGACATTACACAAACTTATGGGTCTGAAGTTCTTGAAGGAGGTTGGGTGATCACCTTTAGGAATCAAAACCATTAGAGTTTCAGTTGTGGCATCATCATAGGATCCCATCTCAAAAGCATTCTTAAGGAAATGCCAAAGATCATCGCCCACATCCTTCCAAAACATTTTGAAGAAAATAGGTTGAAATCTATCAGGTCCTGGGGCTTTGTAGGATTTCATTGACATAAGGGCCTCATAAACCTCAATTTTGGAAACTAGTTTAGTAAGCACCCTACGAGCATCATCAGATAAGCAGGTTCGACATTCACCATGGGACCCCACCCTCACTTCGCCATCTTTACTAAGCAGAACTTTAAAGTTGTTGACAGCTTCATCTTTCAAAATATTATCATCATTGCACCAAATACCAGAGGGGAGGTTTAACCCATGCACTTTATTCCTCTTTCTTTGAATAATTGTTTGTGCATGAAAGAAAGAAGTGTTTCTACTACCAAGCTTGATCCACTTCTCTCTAGATTTTTGGAACCAAAATGTTTCTTCTTGAAATAAGATCTCTTCATACTCATGTAAAAGCTTACCATGCAAAACCATTAAACTAGCTGAGTCAATATTCTCCAAGGCGCGCTGAATTCCTTTGAGTCTAGCCTCTAACTCACGCTTACGAGCAAAGATGTTCCCAAAGACTTCTTTATTAAATTTTTTAGAATCTTCAGAAACATTATGAAGAGATTTTGCTACATTACCTCTATCACGATCCCAAGCTTTCTTTACCAAAGGAGGATAGTCAACATGAGTGCACCATGCTGCTTGAAAACGGAAGGGCCTGCTAGTGGGGGAAGGACTAGGGTGACTACAACGAAGGATAAGCGGGTTATGATCAGATTGACGCCTTACTAAGTGCTCTATCGTGGCCTCCGGGAATTGAAGTCTCCATCGCGTATCACACACTCCTCTGTCAAGTCTTCGGGAAACAACTTGGCTATTTCTACATCTTTTTTGCCAAGTATATTGGGAACCAAAAAATTCCATATCAATCATATCACAACTATTAAGGCAGGAGGCAAACCTGTCAGCTCTCGCATTACAAAAGTTCCCTCCTCGTTGCTCCAAAGGGGTTAAAATTTCATTAAAGTCGTCAATTAGAGACCATGGAGAGGTTATAGTGTTTCTAATATCAATAAGATGCATCCATAAACTCAAGCGGATAGAATTCACAGGACTGGCATACACTCCCGAGCAAAGCCAGTGGGAGTTGCCTTTAGAAATTCTTACGGTGATGCACTGGGACATTGTATGGACAAGTTGGAAGTGGGCTTGGGTTGATGCATTTGACAACGCCCAAATACCTCCCGAGTGACCATTAACTTCTTCTACAGCAACCGCAATGTAACCTTCATGATCCCAAAACCTCTTAGATTTTGAGAACAAAGTGTGGGTCTCATATAAGAAAATAAGATCAGGTTTATATCTCATAATAATCTCATGCATATGTTGATTGCTCTTCTTACTGGCAAAACCACGAACATTCCACGATAAAATAGAAAAATCTTTAAACTCTATCATTAAAAAAAAAGTAAAAAAAAGAGAGCTTAGTAGTCAGACTTCAAGTCCCGTCATTGATCAAGAGGTGTTTCCTCAACCATATATTCACTCGCAACATCAGAATTTCCTCTGTTACATCTCACTCCTTCATGAAAAACGTCTCCCATGTGTATATCCGGTGGCTTAGGATTTTCTGCACTACCCAGTAAATATCATGTTACCATCTTTGACTTGGTCAAATATTTTTAAAGAATCATTGTTGGTCCTTTTTGTCCTTTTCCAAACCTTGGGTGTCGGTTGAGAATTTGTTCCAAAGTGAAATGAATTCCCACTAAGTTTAGCTTCCACCTCGTTCCTATCTATTTCATCATTGACTTCTAAGACTTGGAACTTACTATTTTTTTTTTCCATCTCACTGTGATTCTTCCTTTTAGCCTCGGGATCCTTAATCTGCTGATATGTTTTCGGCCTTCTCTGTTTATTAACTATTAACCAATCGCCATACATATCGCTTGATCCTGAAGTTTCGGAATTACCGGATTTAGCGCAATTAAGGTTAGGGCTTGGCTGTTGTTGATCTTTTTTCTTTTCTCCTTCTGGTTGCCGCGGCTGTCCCTTGTTGCTGCACTCTTTCTTTGCTTTTCCCATCTGTTTTGGGACAATCTCTAGCCATATGTCCAACAATACCACAATGTTTACACAGGAGGTGGAGTCCTTCGTATTCAATGTGGTACCAATGGTTTCTAAACCAAAGACGTCCAACCACCGGTTGATCAAGATCAATTTCGACACATATTCACGCAAACTTTCCCCTTGATGCGTCCACTGTTTTTATGTCTACTCGCACTGGCCTACCAACTGCAGTTGCTAACGCCATGAGGACACTCTCGTCGTAATATTCCATTCCAAGACAAGGAATCCGGATCCACACCAAAGTCTTGTCTATCTTGACCTCTGAGGAGATAAAATCTTGTACCCATGAACGCACTGCCAAGTAGTGATCAAAAATCATCCATGGACCACCTGTTAACACCTTCTCTCTATCAGCTTCCAGATCGAATTTTACCATGAAAAAGCCATGTCCAATATCAACCATATCAAAGTTACCTGCAAGTTACCACAACCCCTTTAGACGCTCTTTCATTGTGACATAACCAATGGTTTTGCCCAACAGTTTGATTATAACAACATCAGTACATGTCATGCACAATTCAGTAACCACTTTCTCATTCAAATTACCCTTTGGCTTAAGTCGATCTCCCTCCTCTAGGTCGATACGAAAGAGCTGCTTCTCTATCAGATCTACATACTCCCTTCTTTGACTAACTGCGTTTGCTCCCATTAGCTTGTCCCGAAACGAGATCTTTTGACGTTCACTACCATCCCCTCGTATATCCGGTGGTTTTGGAGATAAGGAGGAGGAGAACATCGTTGTGTCTCCAGAGCGCTCTCCCATCGTTTTCTCTAGGGCTTTGTTTGCGAGTTTTGAGGGGAAGGAAAGGAAAGGCTAAGGAGGGGAAGGGAAGGAAAGGGAGGGAAGGGAGAAAGGAGGGAAAACCTTCCCCTTGTTTGGGAGTTAAAGAAACCAACTAGAAAAGGGGATGGAGGGCTTATGTGATAATTTTACTATTTTACCATTTTTTTTCCTCTTAAAATCAATACATTATGTTATACTTTTTAATTTATCTTGTAAATTATAATTGGAATTTTGAATTATTATGAGGAAAAAATTGTCAATTTGTATGTTTAACCCCCAAAACCCCCCAATTTGGGGAACATTAAAATTGGACAAATGAAGCCCTTCAAAACCCCCCAAAACCTTTCCCTTGTTTTTTTAAAACTCCCAAACAAAGGTTTACCTCTCCACAAGCCTTTCATTTCCCTCCCCTCCCCTCCAAAACCCAACTCGCAAACAAAGCCTAATCGCAAATTGTTGCGTGGATTAAAAACCTAATCGCACAATCGCTGTATCGCACAATTAAAAGAACCTCACTCTCTGTATCGCTGTATCGCTCAATCGCTGACCATATGTGAATTATAATAATAATAATAATAATAATAATAATAATAATAATAATAATAATAATAATAATAATAATAATAATAATAATAATAATAATAATAATAATAATAATAATAATAATAATAATGAAGCAGAGTTAAATACAAAGCTAGGTTTTAAGTTTTTTTCATTTTTTTTTAATTACAAAAGTATCTATAGGAGTCACTTAAGGATTTCGTTAAAATGCGTATCAATTAGTTTTCTGCAACTATTTCTTAGCAATTAACCGATCTCACGAATAAAATAAAAAATGTACATAAAAGTTGGTCTCACCCTTTCAAAATCATGTGATTGGTAAATTTTTTTTTTTTTGAGGGTGATATTCTTTTATTTTTATTTATTTACTTTTTAATGCACATATTAAATTACATAGATATTATTCCTTCAAAAAAAAATTACATAGATATTATGTGTGCTTACAAGTAAGATTCATTTAAAAATCATTCCTTGTTTACTACTACTACCATGGATTGCTCTAACTAATCCATTTCTTTTCTTAATTTTAACTATTTGTTTATTTTTATTTTTATTTTTCAGTTTAGATAAATGCAATACTTGATTTTGCTCTGATGCAACTGTTCAAGATCAGATGCTATTGTTCGTCATCAGTAGTATTTGTCCTATCTCAACATCGACCGTAATTTCCTTGATTAATTAGGTGAGATCACAATGTTTCTGTTGCCATTGTTGTTAAAGAGTGTGACATCGGTTGAGAGATAACATAAGTGTTTATAATTGGGGTAATCCTCACCTCATAAGTCGTCGGTTTTGTAAAGTTGTGTTATGTTCAAGCACTATTTACAAGAATTGTCCCATTTTTTCTGTCACCATTTGCATCCATTGGGATTTTGAAGTTTGTTGCTTATGTGGTTATGTCCTTAAAGGGTTTTTGGTTAGAAATTTCATTTATCTTCTTCTTTTGTGTTAACTGATCCTTGATGGGATTGTATTTGGAATTATGATAATTTTTTTGGATACATGCTTTGTTGGTTATGTTTGGTCTCTTCATTATCTAACTCTTCCTTGTAAGTTTTGTGCTTTGACTCGTGTTCATGCTTTTCCACTGTTTAACGATGAACCTTTTGAATTTTTTTTCAGCTATCCTTGATGGCACTTCCACGAACTTCCCATGACAATAGATTATTGAAGCCATTGCATATTATTTGCTTCAATAGAAATAAGAGAACTTGATTTAAAAGATAAGTGGATACACACGAGGAAGAAGAAGATGATTTGAAGAACAAATGAATGAAACAAATGGAAAACATGACATGGAGTAACATAACTTGAAGAAAGCACAAATGGAGAAACATGACATTAAGAACAAATGGAGAAACAAAGAAATGAGACGAGACCAGATTACTCAAATAGAGGAGAATTAAGTGATGTTAACCTTAGCTAGAATGCATGGTATAGAGGTAAATTGTGTCACAAGAATCTGGTTGTGTGACAGGAAAACATGTGAAATATAGCTCATGAAATTGAATGAAAATGGTCAAATGTTGAGGTGGGCTTTGAATTCTCACGTTCGAGGACAAATTCAGCTATCGTATTGCATAGAATTCAATACAATAAGTTACGAATCTTTTGCTAGTTACAAATTCTAGTACAGTTTTTTTTTTTTTTTGACAGAAAATTCTAGTACAGTTATTTATCTTACTTATTTACTTTCTTACAGCTATTGTATTGCATAGAATTCCATTGCTTTGAATTCTCACTTTCATACAGAAAGCTCTAAATTGTTTCCATTAACTTATACTTTGAATATGACCACAAATATATTTTGGCCAATGCTACTTCCCTCCGTTTTTCTAATGTTACCTCCACACTCAACAGATTAGAAGACTCTTCTATATCATTTTTCTTGTCATCTAATTCGAAATGAAAAATATTGACACATGCTTTGAAGTCCAGTAACTATTTTCTTTTTAAAAGGAAAACGAATAATTCACCCTCTGGAAACTAATTTTGAAAAATCCAAATTCATTGTTTTCGAACTTCAATTAAAAACATAATCAAGGGAACAATTCAAATAGGATGCAGATTATTCAGAAGCTATTTCCTCTTTTATTATTTTCTTTATCGCATTATAAATATTAATTAATTAAATATGTTGAAAAATAAATAAACGCTATGCATCAAACCGTGCACATACACTAGTTATTTTACAATTCCACGGTGTGACAGCCTATGAGACAGACTCAAGATACACTTATACATACACACATTTTATGTGAGGGAAAAAAATCATGTATATCACTGGTTGAATGATTTCCTGCAGTGGAGATAGTATCATATTTTAGGAACTTGACCTTCCTCAGATGGTGTTAACCACACACTGGTTAGGTAATCCAAACTTCTTGTTGTGCCCAATTTGTTTCCTCCAAGGGTCATTATGTAACTTGTAGTGCAAAACCTTGTTGAATACAAAAACTATGGTCAAAAAGTGATATAGAGACAACACACCAATAAATTGCATAGTATATTAACTTCTACTTTGCACATAATGTTAATGACAAAGCATCATGCTTCTGTTCCACCATAATGGAGCTTTTGAAAAGCATAATTTGTTAAAAGGTTCTGTTAGCTTGACTTCAGAAGAGTTGTTTCTACATTTATTTTTTTGAAGAAGCTAAACTAGTCCACCCAAATTGGCACTGAGAAGAATCAAACCTGAGACCTTGAGGAGGAGCACACTCCCAAGTCTCAAGCCAATACTACCAGGTCAACCCAAGTGGGTTGAGTTGTTTCTACATTGAAAACAATATTGATTTTTTCTCTTTTTTCAGCCTCTAGGGAGGGAGAATTCAATCAGCATTTTGTGCAATCAATTTGAATTTTTTGTGCTTCTGACTTCATTTTCTCTATATGTCTACAAGTTCTGGCATGTAGTTGCACCATCGATTCTAGAATAGTTTTGACAAAGGAAAATAAATACCTGTATTAAAGTGGTGGTGACATCATCCTCTGTCAATTTTAAAAATTCAACTGCCCAATCATCAACATGTCCAAAAGCAGCTTTTTGCCTTTCAGCTTCAAGCAAAATAGAATCACGATACAAGAATCTTTGCCAGATTTTCTGAACATTTGCTAAATTCAAATTGATTTCTGTTTCATTGAACCCCTGCATATCACCAACCATTCATACAATAACTATATGCAAAGGCTCTGGATTTACACTGTATGAAATCAACTATGCAATGCATAAAAAAGGGGGGCGAAATGAATACCCGAAGAATCTTTATCATGTTTGGAATTTCATCTTCTGGTATTCGAACAGCAAAGCTATCATAGTTGAGTACATTTTCGTATGGTAAGAAAATCCCATCCTACAGAACAAGGAAACAAAACAGAAAAAGTTCTATAATTACCATCATTGATGATTTCAGTTCAGTCATTTAGTAACTGACTATCAACATGAAGAAGATAGTTTCAATTAGCCTCTTTCATCACTATACCAATGCTCATGAATCATTTTTAGAGTACTAATGATAAGTGAAGCCACAAAACTCTGAAGATGAATCACAAATTATATCAAATTTCTTTATTTTACAGAGCTTGTTCGCTAGATAAAAAAGATAGCTAGAAACACAATTAATAAAGAGCTTACAAAGCCATCTTTTAAATTAATTCCTGGGGAAAAAAAAAGCACAACCTATTACCTGAATGACCACAGGGATGCATCCTTGTAAAACACTGTCTTCCATGCGTCCACTCCAACCATCTCCAGGAAGCACCCCACAGAAAACAGAGCTTGCTATATCTGCATGATAGTTATCAGAACGTAGTGGGGTCACAATGACATCTTCTGCATGTTGTTTCCCTAGTTTTCCATCCTTATTGGGGCTTGAGCCAAACTCTGCTGCTAACTTCTGTCTTATACCCATACTATACCTGCATCATATTTTAAACTGGGTCTTCTATAAAATTACAAAAATATATCAAAACATGAAGTAACCTATGTTAACAAACAATATACCTAATAATGTTTGTTCATACAAATCTTCGGGCGACAGTATGTCAAGGTTACTAACTAGAGACAATGTGAACATACTTTGAACAGAAAATCTGTCTCATAAACAAACTAGAAAGTGCAGTTTTCTAGTAAACTTACGAGTCTTCTGGTCTCCCATTTGGGTAAGCTGGTCCCAAATTCCCGTTGAAGAAAAACAGTGTCTTCCGCTTTTCACGGGGCCTGAAAACAAATCAAACCATGGTTACATTATTCAATTTCAAGAACTGTATAAATAGAACAGTAGCTTCAAGCATGACCAGGAAAAGCAACTATACCAAGCCCAAAATTTTGAAGTCAACACGTTTGCATCAGGAACTTTCCAAGCAGGAAGCACGAGATCTTTGTCAGGGTCAAAGCATGGATGAATGCCTCTTCTGTGAGTTGAAATCTTATCCCAGTTATCAGCCCAATAAGCTGTGGTTGAATGGTTATGTTTTGCATTCGTGTTTCCCCAGTGCACTAACATCATGCTGTTCCATATTTCCTTAGGGGCATAACAAGCACCTTCATCCCATGAAAAAAACTGCCTTCAGAGACAAAAATGGAGCAATTAGCGCTTGCTTCTTACAAGGGAATACAATAAGCATTACTCCCTCCGGAATGAAATATAAGCAAAAATGGTAGTTGAAAGGTCAATGTATGTGGTTAAAAATTTAGTATACATACATCAACTTTTCAACACCCTTTTTGCTTATAATTCATTCTGAAGGGAGTACTTAGAAAAAATCTCAAGCCATAGAATAAACGATTCCCCTGGCACATACCCAGATGTGGTCCCTTCCTGATGAGCGATTCCAGTAAGGATACTGCTCAAGAATGTGATAGTGTGCGTTCTGATAATATTCCAAAGTAAGTGAGCTCCTCAACCCATGATGCCTCTGAACTTGTTCAAGAAAAGGTGAGAAACATTAATATAAAACATGGAATATGTAGCCAACACTACGTAGATGTATCCAATTACATATTCCAAAAGATCTACGATCCAAGAGTAACATAATCTGAGCATTTATGAAAATAAAGAACAAACAAGTAACAAATGACTGGAAGTACTTTTATAAATCCATCCAAAAAGAGGAAAAGAAACATGGAACTAATGTTTAGTTTGTTTCCATTTTTAAATTTTTTAAATTATTACTTACGCACATCAACATAAAGTAAATCCATGTACATCATAAATTCAACATTAGTAAGGATTTCATCCAACTAATCATAGATTTTGTAATTCAGAAACATCTGAAAGCGCTGCTAACATGCACAAGCATGAAACACTAAATCACTGATGCAGTCTACCTATAGATAATTCATATGCAGTAAATATAGCAGTTAATAAAATATACCTCCATACTCAAGTGAGGAGCATCATCAGCACGAGTTATGATGCATGAATCAAGAACAGGAACAAAGAAAAAATCTGCTTCTTCACCATTTAGAGTTCGATGAGGACTAGCTAACAAACTCTCATAAATTGCCATCTGCAGAGTTGCAGGCCCGCGGCATAAATATATTGCAAAAGAAATAAAATTTTACTAGCTGAAATGCTCGTGAAATAAAATTCATGGAATACCTGAGCTCCATACAGGTGCTCTGTCCATACTGTTGCATTATTGCCATCATAAATTCTATTTACACACTCTAACTTGAAATGGCGTCCCTAAATAACAAAAAAGAATAAATAAATTTAAAATAGAAAAACATCAAAAATTTCTCGAGCTGTAATCAAGAGAGTTAACGCTTAGATTATCCTCACCTCCAGTAGTAGGCTGTTGTACTCAGACGGCAAATCGTAAATATATATAAGAGGCCTTTTCTTTGCCACCACAGCATTAAGATTGATTAATTTTTCACTAACATGAATATTGTCAGGGACATCAACCCGAGCAGGACGGAGCCAACTAGGCCAGTCTCTTATAGAAGATATCACAGATGGAGTACTGCAATCTGCTCCATACCAGCCATTATCACACTGAAAATAAACCTTTATTCAATTTATCTATTGATAATGGATGGAAATGAACAGCGTCACACTGAAAATACACAACATTAAGCTTATCTACAGCAATCGAATAGAAATAAAATACGATTTATATTGCACAAAATGTGAGTAGTTTCATTCTATCCTACTACTGCTTTCCTTGAGAAACTTATCTATATGATTTAAAGGAATTCCTGGTTGTGTTATGGTTTGTAATGTTGTGTTTTGTGTACTTGCTGTTTCTGTGTTGTATTATTATTGGTCGAATCCTTCTATATGCTGACGGTCCTATATTTATTTTCAGTTGTCCCAGTTAAAGAATCTTAAAATTGGGGACTCATGCAACTTCTTTTAAACTGTTGAAATTTTAGATTCTATATTAGGTTTTAAAATTTTATTATTAAGTATTCTTCAAAAAAAAAATATTATTATTAAGTAAACTTTTAGGAGTTGATAAGTTTACATGAAGCATTAATAATTTCTAATTGAAACATTATCTCTCTTCCAGGGTTATTCTCCTACATCTTCAGGTTATTTGATTACAAAATAATGATTGTAGTCAGCATCAATATTTAAAGGGGTGAGACTTTTTCATGATGAATGTACCTAAAAACTTGAAGTAAAACAACAAAAAAAAAAAACAAAACTGCATCAAACAAGTTTTAGTAGTAGTTTGTTTACTACAAACCAGCCAATCCTATGGCTGCAAAGGAAAATAATAAATGGCTAAAAAATAACTTCTTCAAGTAAAAATAATTGAAACGCCAAAGATAGGTACCATATTATTAAACAAAAGAATCACCTGGCAAAATCCACCACGACAATGGCCATGTCCGGAGCACTGATTAATGCAAACAGATTCAACCGGCACTTCACAAAATCGGCCCCAAAGACCGTCATATTTGCAATCACATTCCTCTTTGAATTTTATCTTTCCAGCGTATGCTTCAGCTGGGTCTACATTACACCAACCTTGTATACTACTATTAGTTGTGTACACATCCTGATCAACTATTGTCCAATTCACTATTTTTGGAGCACCGGGTTCAGAAGGTGGACTGAAACAGATTTAAGGTGTGTGACTTGAATTGTAAATGGAGAAACAAAAACTAGTGAAAGAAACAGAATACAAGTAATTCAAGTTTACATACTTAAATTGAAACCCACATGTCTCTGCCAGTGGTCGAGATGGATATTTTGTTCCTTCTCCACAGAAGCACATTGCCCTTGTTTTGTCGCAGTTGGCTGGGCAAATTGATACAACCCATCGCCCAAATGGCTCCTCTGGTGATCCTGGGAAGTTGCATTCTAACTCCAGTCTGTCGGTGCATCCATCTCCTGTCACGTCAGAAAATAGTACGATTTTTCAAACCAAATAACAAATTATGTTTTGGTGCAATCATCAAACATATTCCAAAAATGGTAGCATAGCAACAATTTATAAATAAATATGTTTGTGTACAAAAAAAAAAAAAATCTGCTCAGTATATAAGCAAAGCTGATATGCCCTGCAAGATTCAGGGAATTCAGAATTATGAAAACAGAAACGCCTGAAATACCAAAATAAATTAAGACTGTTTTCATTTCTGATTTACGAACTCTCTTTTTGTTCTTTCATCCCGACTTCCTTTGTAACATAACAAAAGAAAAGGTCCTATGGATATGTAGAATTATATTTAGAATCCATTCCCCTTTATTCAGCACTAGAAGAATCTTACATCTAAATGTGTCAGGGTTTCACAAAGATAAAAATAGTAGTACGATCCCCAAAAAAAAAAAAGTTACATGTCAGCCATTAGTTGGTGGAATAAATATTACAGGAAATATATCAAACAAAAACACGAAAGCTAGTTATCTAACAAAAACTCTTCATCTGAGAAAATGATTTTAGGCATGTTTGGGACTAATAAAAAGTATGTGCGTCCTTAACATGGTGATTATGTCTGATTTACTAGTTACCACAGAATGTGCATGAATATCAATGTTCTAATAAACTCTACATTCTGATCATCACTGTCTTAAGAGAGTTGATAAACGATATGAGAAAGCTAGAACTACAAGTTTAACAAAATGAGTAATCTTCTCCTATATGCAGCTGCTGATCAAACATTCGTTATGTACCATGTATATAAATTGAAATAAGTTACAGAACTAACCAGCATAACCATGAAAACAGCGGCATTGTCCCAACTCTCGATTACAAACGCCCTGGCCACTGCAGTCGTTTTTGCAGTCATTTCCGCCTACTATCTGTAACCAATCATATTATTAAGCCGAAATTTATTACTTTTGGTAACCAGATATCAACTCAATGCCAATAACAATTAACAACCATATAAACTTCAGCTTAAATTAACAAAAAAGAGTGGCAACCTCAGAAATGTTGACTTCTTTTGTAATGGAGTCGCAACCTGCAAGCCACCGACCAATCTCAGCCTTCCACGGTGCACCCTTATACGCAACCGAATCATGCGAGTCAGCTAAGAACTGATGCTTCAAATCAACTGCAGGCTCATCCCATTCCCAACCACGCTTACTTATCAATTCTGCCGATGCATTAGTTGATATACACGAATCGGAAGCTAGATTGAAATAGTTTAAAGAAGGCGTCAAAGGGAACAAAAACAAATGAACTACAGAAACCAATGCTAGAGCGGATGCAATTGTTGCGGCAAGAGACCAAGAACACCTCCAGGTTTTCATGGAGAACGAATCTAACAGGTCTCTTGCCATTCCCCCGAATCGAAACACTACAAAACAAAGTTGTCTAGTTCATTAATCTCTCTTGACATCATAACCTGAAACAACATCAATAACAAAATTAATCATAATCATAGAGGCATATTTTCATTGAATTATTAGTTGTGTCAGCGTGTCAGTGTCAGTGTTTGTGTCATGTCCAGTGTCTGTTCTCGAGAGCTTATCTACTTACATTTTGGTAAAGAAATAGATAAAGCAAATTAAGAATAAGAAGAAAGAGTCTAAAAACAAACCTATTTAAGTAATGAATGAAGTTGAATAAAGAAAGAATTTATAACGTGAGTTCTGACAATGACAAAGTGTTACTCACCTTTCTTCACGGATCTGAATTGAAAACAGAGAATCTCAGCAATGTTGAAGAAGAATGAGAAGATATTATGAATTGAGAAGAAGAAGAAGAAGAAGGGTCGTTTTCGAATGCAGGCTCTAAAGGGTAGGGTGGTGATGATTTTGGTCAATAGTGAACAAGAGTTCAATTATTATTTTAAGGGGTCCCACTCACCAGAATGTAACTATGTAACATTCTCATTATTGAATTTAGCTTTCATTCATTCGTTGAAGGGAGTATTTATTTAAGGGTTAAATATGTTTTTGGTCCCTATAAATATGTCAACTTTTCGTTTTAGTCCCTCTAAAATTTTCCTTCAACTTTTAGTCCCTATAAAATTTTCAATCACTACTTTTGGTCCCTATTTTTAATTTAATTTTTGTATTTTTTAATGAAATTGTGCAGAAATGTATTAAATATTCTAAAAAAAATTCCTAAAAAAAATTAGAATTTTTTAACAAAACACAAATTAAATATGAATTTTTAACCTTAAAACATATAAAAATTCATATTAAATTCATGTTTTGTTAAAAAATTCTGAATTTTTTTTGGAGTGATTCTTATAATATTTTGAATTTTTCTGAATTTTTTTATTAAATAATATGAATTCTACATATGAGTTTACTTTAAAAGAGGGACCAAAAGTGAAGATTGAAAATTTTATAGGGACTAAAAGTTGAAGGAAAATTTTAGAGGGACTAAAACGAAAAGTTGACATATTTATAGGGACCAAAAACATATTTAACCCTTTATTTAATGGGAAATGTTAACCAGTGCCCCCGGGGCACTGGTTAAGGATGCTAAAAGAAGAAATTCTAAGTCAAAAAAGATACTTTTTAAGTTTTTAATGCATTGATTGCACAACTATCAATGCAAATATTACTATCTTTGCTTCCTTAACCAGTGCCCCGGGGGCACTGGTTAACATGACCCTTATTTAATATATTTTTTTTGGTATAAAGGGAAAAACATTGAAGAAGTTGAATTTGTTGGGGCTTTCTATTTTCGTTTATGTAACGTGGTGTCCAAATCAAAACACCTATTAATACACTTAAAAGTTTCACACTGTTGAACCAAAATCAAGAACCATAGAATAAAGTTGATTATAATAATTAGAAAAGTTTTTAGTAGGGAGTGACCCACTTAGTGTGGGTTGTAATTAGGTTCATCTAGGTAATGACATCATTAGGGTGAGCAATTAATGCTGACGTGAGTAGTTGTTGGGTGGGTTATGGACTAATTTGATTTTTTTTGCCTAGGTGAGATGTTTTACAGCACACATTTAATTCAGTTTTAATTTTTTTTAATAGTTTAATGGGCATAAGAAAGTCAAAAAGCCTATTAGACTACACATCCAATTTTAACAATTGAACTTATAGAAACGCCACCCAATAAAGCAAAAATAAATAAATAATTTATACACTATACACTATGAAGACAAGTGTTGAAAGTCTTGTCTTATTTGAATTTATTTTTCCATATATATAATGTCTTTGTTGCAGGGTCATCCCTTTTTATTTCCTTCCACCTCTATATTGCTTTGTCATTGAAACTTCATCACTTTGCCCATAATCTAAGTGTTCTACACGTTCAATTTCCCATTTCCTTCCACATGTTTAGGTCCAGATTTTGATGGTTCAAGAATATTCAACCTTTATCCTTATATTCTCCAATGACATCTCATTTGTTCTTTTATTTTGTATTCCCTGTTGCAGAATATTTGAAGATAAAATTATTAGAAAAACTATTACATCAGAAAGGTGATGAATGAGAAACAGCAAATATGAAGGAACACGAGATAAATTGTGTACTACTACTCCAAATCATAGTGGTTGACCTCTTCATTTTTTGCTTTTCAGTTATACAAAGGTGATATACATCCTTTTATGGCTTTCAATAACTTTTTGCAGATGGAACTATGTTTAAAGTACACTAATAAAGCTAATGACAGTTGTAACTATGTTGGCAAGTGTCTAATAAATTATAAGAGACTATGTCCTTGGGGACAAAATTGTGTTCATTATTCATAATATAATTTGAGGAAAACATATCTGCATTTTGTCTAAACTTTTTTTTTAAATAATATACTTTAGTTTAAAGTTTTCCCTGTCCATTCACCATTGTGATGCTCATAAGTTACATCTAAACTTTCTTTATAAAATTTCTAAACTGTGGTTTGCCTGAATTTATAAATTCATACTCCTGATGAAGTGTATAGCAAGGCTTTAATTTCATGTATGCAAGGTATTAATAAAATTTCTGCTATACATCATTTTATGGTGTTTAAAACATAAAAAGTGTTCTTTTCACTAAATCATACGAAACTTAAACTGAAATTCAAACTCAAGAAATTAAAGTTTAAAACTAAAGTTATAGTTATACTCCAAGAAATCCCGATGCAGAGTTTGATTTTTTTTTCACTAAATCAAACAAAAGTTACACTCAAACTCAAGAAATTATCATGTAAAGCTGGAAATGTCAACTTTTTATCAGTTTACCACTAATTACATAACTAAATTTTTGAGCCAGGCATAACCAAATACACTCAAATTCTAATTTGGATAAATGCAGTTTCAAATTAAATTATTGAAAGAACACGAAGCTCTATTAATAGACTAAACTAAGGAGGATTATAGAAATTCCAACAGTTTTGTAGTTAAGCATTAAGCTAATAACAGACATGGCAAAAGCTAACGTATTTATAAAAGATGAAAAATACCACTCCTATCTCTATTCCAACTTATGCATATGATAAGTTAACCAATTTGGAACATGATTTCATCAGGTGCATAAACATTTAGAATTGAAGCTCAAGGCAAAATACTTACAATCAGTACTTACGAAGACACCTGAAGCACTTGCCGAATACCAGTCTTCCACATCTGTGTAAAACATTCTAAGGCAATCCTCCTTGATTTCAAAGAAACAAAAAGCATCATGAAGACATAATTGAAGAACACAAGAAAGGAAACAAAAAGACTAGCTTCAATGCAAGTAAGAAAGTAACTCAAATTTTCTTTTAATCGCCAATTTCTCACTTATCAGCGCCCACTACAAATGATAGGGTTTTTAGTAGTTGATGTTTTATTAGAATCATGATTGATTATTGTAGAAATATAGATTTTAAATCTCATAAATTTGCAAAATTTAGAGAGATTATTGTAGAACACCAAATGACCAAACAAAGTAAATCCAAAATCATATCTCATAAGCTAACAATTTAAAGGGGAAGAAATCAATGTATTCATATCAAGTTAGCAACAGTAACATAACACTATCACAAGGAAAACACACTCCTAACTCCACTTATTTCATATTTTGCAATGCTTAAAACATATTACTACAAATTGAACACTCTGCAATTCTTCATAATCTCTCCATAAAAAATTAGGACTTTAGGATTTCAAGTGAATATGACACTTTGAATAGTCATGTAGGAAGTCAGTAGCAAACTAAAATTTGATATCACTGCTTTTTCTTACTAATAATAATTTCAATTTTTTTCCTTTATATTATATATATTGCATGTTGAATAACCCAATCATACTCATAGATTGAAAGACATTATTTCACCTTTTTTCCTTTTTATTATATATTGCCCTTCCTTCCTCCACGTGTGCAATCCTACCAAAAACAAAATGAAAGTTAGTAAGTTTTATCACTGAACCAAGTTTGTGTTAACATAGCAATAAGATACTATGATTTACCCAAGCTTGGAGAGCTTTTGATGAGCCTCAACGTAATCAGCAAAGAAATCTTCATCATGCAATCATTGACAAATGAGAATCATAAGATTAACATATCATTAGAAATAATAATTTCTTAGGGACAAATATATCATAGAAAAGATTGTGGGAATACACATACCGCAACATATTTCTCAACCAGAGTGCGGGATACAGGGTCAGTCACAAGTGCAGTATCACTTAGAAACTGAAGAAGGCCTTCTTTCACACCACTCAACAACTCCCTGATCATTCATGAACAACTCAATAAAAAGAATTTAAAACTGGAAAAAAAAGGGATACATGGGTGAGAGATAAGATTTTAAATAGACCCACTTGAACTATGAGGTGTCAAAATGAGAGTTTTAGAAGTCCGTGTATGTCTATGTATAAAGTCGATAACAAACCAAAATTTGACATCATTACTTTTTCTTACTAATAATAATAATAGCCACCTTTTTTCCTTTCTACTATATATTGCAGTGTTGCATAACCCATTGATTAAGGCATTTAATGTTTTAGATTGAAAGACATGATTTAGTGTATAGCCTATTCTCATACATGACTGTGCTTTGCATGAGAAAGGTGATGAATGAGAAACAACAAATATGAAGGAATGTAGGAGAAATTGTGTACTGCAGCAAACCATTGTGTTTGACCTCTTCATTTTTTGCCTTTCAGTTATACAAAGATATTCCTTATATTTCTAATCCTTTTGTGGTTTTCATTATTTTTTAACATCCTCTTAATTTTTGTTGATGAAATCCTTTATAATGAAAGCAGATGATATACTTGGGGGTTATTAGAAAAGCTATTGCAAGATAAAGGTGATTAAAGGGAAACAACAAATGGGAAAGAATAGGAGAGATTGTTCACTACTGCCAACTGCAATATTTAACCCCTACATTCTTTTATATGCAAAGGTGTTCATCAAATTTCTGCTATACACCATTCCAAGGTATTTATTAAATCATATATAAAGTTGGATTTTTTCACTAAATCATACACAACTTAGACTGAAATTCAAACTCAAGAAATTAAAAGTTTAAAGTTTAATTTTTTTTATCTATAAATTGTTAAAGTTTAATACCTGCAGTTAGTCTCTAATGTTGAAAGCGATTTTTCTGCTGTGGTTAGTCTCTGATGTTGAAGGCGATTTTTTCTGATGAAAGGACAATACAACATCTACCATCACACGAAAGGGATGAGCCTTGATCGGCACGGAATTGAAATTAAGACACCGTCCACAACTACAACAGAAAAAGGTTAATAATTTTATATTACTAAAGGTTCTTAAATCTTCACTATAGGAACTTCAAATTAGAAACACATTCATGCTCCCAATCAACAATAATTATACATTCAGAAATTCAAATGTTTTTGGGATGAAACCATGAAATGGATAAAGTAAGCACATGACAACGACTTACAAAATTCAATTTTGTGAAGAAACATAAGAAAGTGAAAAAAATTCAAAGAAGCTTCTCATGGCTACTAATGATAGGTCATTAATAACTTAGTTATTGTATTTAGTTATATTTATGAAAAATAGGGTTGATCATTAAAGCAAGTAAATTTAAATGCCATGTGTTAAAAATGTGGACCTGCAATTTATGTATACCAGAATATCCCTCAAAAAAATGTATACCAGAATACCATTGTTAATAAAAAACACCAGTTTGCCAAATTGTAAATATTATTTTTTTTAATACGGTTAATAAAAGATAATTATTTTTTAACATAACCAAATCATTTAATGCGGTAACATCACTTCAAAAATTAAAATGAAACATAAAATACGCTCAGTGGGATTCGAAGAGAGCAGCTAGGGAAATAAGCTATGCGTGCTTTGTAAAAGTAAGTTTCATCACCTTAATTTTAAAGTTCTTTTTTCTTAAGATACCATCAACTCTAATTAATACTACAAGTACATAAAGCAAGTACTTAAAACAAGTTGAGGAGATAGACCTTTCTTAGGCATGTACCAAGGCAATGCAATGGACTTCCATGGTAGTGTCAAAAGGAGTTTAGACAGTATAAAACATTTCAACCTAAGATTCTACATGATTATTTTCGTATTTAAATAGTAGAAAGTAGTTTGGAAATCAATAAAAATTATCCTTTTTAAAAATGAGATCTAATTTGAGCATCATGAAATATAAAAAAGAAGTCCAATACACAAAATGGCCCTTTTGGATTTTAATAGAGAGTAAAAGTAGTGTTCAAAACAGGAATTGGCAATTTATAACTAATTTATTCAAAACTCATGGCATGATAATTTGTTGAGTATAAAATTTAACATTGATTGCATAACTAACTCTTTAAATCAAACATAACCAAATGCTATCATTTCCTGAAAGAAAAAAAAAACAGAACAATTTGGGTTATGGTTTCTATAAACAAACAAGAGTGGAAAACGTACCATGGATGCAATAGAAACATGTTTGACAATGGCTTGAAGCTCCGGGGATGTAACCCATACACCATAGCTGAAATGGAAGAAAAAATGCCATCTTTGCATGGGAAATAACAACAATGAACAACATGCTCATATTATCTATTTCAGCTACTTTGAAAAGATCAACAAGTTTCCTTAAGTTATTTGTAGATGAAAAAAATATGTCAATTTCTTGATGGATAAGTATTAAGTGATTTAAGAGAAATAATTCAAATATGTCAATTTCACTGAAGTGGCATCCTTCTTTGAACATGTTCACTCAAACTATTACATTTTGTCTTTTTAAATCTTTTTAGCAAGAGTTAGTTATACTTATCTTACAAGAAAAAAATAAAAAGAGGTAATAGATAGAAGAGGAAAATCCACATGTTTTTGTTTCATCATTTCAATCCTTGAATAACAATTGCTTCTTCTAGCCCTCTAAACTCAAAATCATATGCATTGCTAGCAAACAGACAAATAAACAAAAACATATTAGATATAAAAAAGAAAACAGTGATGTATTATAGATGGTTGATAAAGAGTAGCTAATCCTATGATGAATTCCATTCGGGACGTGATTACTTGAATGTCCTAATTAGAAATCTTATTTATAATTACAACCTTTTTACTTTATGTTCTTCACAAGGTACAAAAGTTATCCAAATTACAACATTCTTACTACAATGCTAATTAGCATTTTGTTCCATCATATCTATGACTTTTTATTTTATATTTGAATTTGGAAGCTTCTAACAAAAACAATAATAAATAAAACGTATTTTAAAAATGACTACTTTTTTACAATGAAATAAATAAAATGGTAAAAAAAAAAAATATACAGATTTGGACCAAAAATCCCCTTGAAGACAATAAATCAAAAAACATTTTAAAAAAAATACACAAAATGGGAAAGGAACACCCTCAAAATAAGACTTTATATTTGCTTTAAACCATTTTTTCTCTGCATGATGAATATGATGAAAAAAATTATAGATCCACAAACATAGTGAAAAAGAACCACAAAACCTCAAACAACATGGCTTTATATTTGATGTCAACAACTTAACCCATTTTTTTCCTTACCGACATCTGCATGCAATGTCGAAGGTCACAGTCAGTGGAACGAGTACGGCAGTGGAGACTTCCGGTACGGTGGTCACCGGTAATGATACCCATGTCGTGAAATAAAATAGTTAGCAGAGAGCTCATATGATGAGGATCACAGGTCCAATAATCAACTCTGCTGAAAATAGCTTGGAGGCTGTCAGAAATGGAGTTTTCGACGACGACGACGAAGGTTCTGAACTACGCTATTTTGGAAAACAAATGGTATAGAAGTATAGATCACGAAGAGAGAAGGATGATGGTGTTAATCTTGCAGCCAAATGAAGCTTTAGAGCGACAAAGAAGGTCATAAAAGAGTGTGGCGGCTACAGTATGAAGCAGGAAGAACAGAGAGTATGCGTTTTCTTTTCACGAAAATGGGATAACATAGAAAGTGGGTTACAGGAATATACACGTGGGAAAAGGAAAATGGATAGCGTTGGATTGGACTTGGCCCAATTCAGAATAATTCAAAAGAGGTGTAAACCTAAAACAGCAGTGCAAATAGTAATATGTCTAAAATTTCATTTTTATTAATTTTTTTGGTAGAATAATTTGTATTAAATTTAGGATTAAATAAAGTTTTCGTACCTATAAATGTAACATATTTTGATTTTACTCCTTATAAAATAAAATGAGGTGTTTTCATCCTCACAAATTTTTTTTATTTTGTTTTTGGTGTATAACGAAAAAAAATTGACGTGTTCTTGACATTTTTTTAACATAATATTAACATACAAAAATTGAACATAAAAGACTCCTAATCTTGACATTCATATTAACAAAAATTGGTCATTAAGGACCAAAAACAAAATAAAAAAAATTGGGTTAATAGGTCTTTACCCTCATACAGTTTTGTAGTTAAGCATTAAGCTAATAGCAGACTTGGCAAAAGCAGCATATTTATAAATGATGAAAAATACCATTCCTATCTCTATTTTAATTATCATCATATTTTTATTATATGCTCTAACACACCAAAAGTTATTTTTATTATATGCTCTAACACGTCATATTTTTATTTGGATATGAGTTTTGGTTTTTCCCGATTTAAAAACATGGCTACAAGACAGGTTACATGGATATAGTACCCACCCCGAACCCTTACCTGAATCCATCTCCGAATGTTAAAAATTACTTTATTCATCTTTTTATATAGAGAAAAACACAAATCTTAAACCATTTCACTAAGTCACTAAGAAAGTTAATATGTGTTTGTACTCACTCGAGTTCTCTCTCTTCTTTCATATCTCACACTTTCAGTCTCTCTCTTTCCTCATTACAACATTGCTCTAGGGCTTGAAAAACTTCTTTTTGTATTTTAAAAAAAAAAATGATTCGCTTTGGGCACGGGAATGAGGCGGGGATACCCGAACCTGCTAGAGACAGAGATGAAATTCCACTTCTCATCCCCGTTGGATATGAATGGGGTAACATGTAAGTATATGATAATCGAAGACGGGGATGGGAAAGGTAAAATCCGTCCCCACCTTGCCCCATTGCCATGCCTCATGGTAATTTGGAGTCGGATTGTGAAGCAAATATAGTTTGACCAAAAATTATTTTATCCAATAATCAAACTCGGGTTCTCTCGGACAATTCGTAATTTAGTGAAGCTCATTAATCACTTAAGTCCGGTTAATTTAGTTTTTGTAGCTCATTTTTTAACCGAAATTTTTATTTTTTACAATACAAAAAAAAAATTAATAATAATTTTTGTTTTTAGTTGTGTTAAAGCATGTAATGTTTTTAATTGAATGTTTATTCTACGTTGAACGTAGGTTTTGGATGTCATTATTATTTTTTTGGTATGATGTTTGTAATTTGTATTTCTATTTCAAATTTCCAGTTGTTTTTTTTGTTTTTGTATTTAACATATAATTTATTTTTCACCTTATATATGAACTATTTTCTCTTTTTACATAGGTTTTGGATGTCATTATTTTATTTTCTCTTTTTTGTTTCTATTTTCTCTTTCTATTTCAACTGAGAGGCTTATAGCAACAAAGGGAGGCCACGAAGGAAGAAGTGTGGCTGCTAGGGTTTGAAGGAGTGAGGAGAGATGAATAAATCAGTTAATGGTAAAAAAAAAACCTTGAATGGGTGAAAATCTTTCTTTAAAAAAATAAATAATAAAATGGGTGAAATTTTATTAGAAAAGTGAGAGGTGCTGAGTGTCTATGGAAGTCTCGAGAACAAGGGGAAAAAAAGTATCTTTGATTGGCTACAATGTTTTGTTTATATCATTATTATCACTATAATATTTTTATTATTTATAATCGTCATTTTCCCATGTTTATAGGTCTGAGCACGGGTCTAGATAATACCCGTAAATTTAAATGAGTATGGACACGGGTAAGGGTACTATATTGTCCAGTCCCGCAATCCCGCATATACATATTTATATAATATCATAAATAATTTATTTACTTTTGGTGTATGATTAATTTATTTATTTAGCTATTTAGGCCAACATCTAAACCTAAACCAAAAAACTACTTAATACAGTAACAACTTCATCATGCCGATGTACAATTTTTTAGGGATATTTTGGATGTTTTTTATTTGACTAAATACTACGATTCGTAACATTTTGAGTTAATTTTAAAAAATTTGTACCATAGTTTTATTTCAATTGTGATGTTTTTATCGTCTTTTCATATTTGAAGTGTTTGGTAATGGGTGTGGGTATGGACACTTAGGTACCTAGGGTATGAGGAATGATGCTAAAGTTGTTGCCCACAACGGTACGGGTACGGGTATTTTTTACAAATGCGGTTATGGGGAAGGGCATTGTAGTACCCTATCAATCGACATCCCTACATGTTTTTGTTGAAAAAAATCATTATAAAAATGTTTTTTCAAAAATCACTATAATGATGCGTATATAAATAAAATGGAAACGATGTATTATAAGATATGTACCAAAAAAAAAATATATCTAAAATAAATAAATAAATACTTTTGATTCATAAGTGTAGTTCAATTTGCAATTATCAGAGATATTATGTGCAGAGTCTTAGGTTGGAGCACTGATTCCTCACTTCTCCACGCGTGATGTGTGTGAATCCAGCCACTAAACTGCTCGACCAAAAAATAATAATTTAACCCTTCAATTCTAAAAAACGGTGTCCACTAATTCAGAGTTTGACTAAAAGGTAATTAAAGTTCAATTATAAAAAGATGGCTACTAAGGAAGGTTTTATCTTTTGTCAAAAAAAAAAGGAAGGTTTTATATAAAAATAAATAAAATTAGGAGTTAATTGTTGGTAAATTTTAGAATTGCCTACATGAAAAGCTAATTTTGGAAACGATATTAGTATGTCATGGGAGATTTTCTAATTCAAAAATATTTAACTAAGTGTTTGTTTGGTTAAGTGTTTTATGTTGTTAAAGAATGTTACGGAAAAATGGAAGGGACACACAACAAGAGAGAGGAAAAAAATCTCATTTGATGGTTTTTTTTGTTATTTTTTTTGCTATTGTGTTGGATTATAATGTTTCTTTACATACAATTAGAAGGATAATTTAATCATTACACATTTAAAATTAATTTTGATTCAAACTATACAAACACTAAAATTAATTTTAATTTTTTTACTATTGTGTTGGATTAGAATGGTTTTGTCTTTTTATGCATCCACTTGCTATATCTTCCCCCAGTTCAATATAATTTGGACCCATGCAAAAATTGGTCCAACGTGGACCAATTTTTCCCACCCTTTGATTAGATGGTTCCACAAATCTTATCATAGTCCACCAACACTAAATCAAACCTACATCACTTCACCTCTCTTTATGTTCCTCATTAATTATATAGTATATATAGACATAATTATATTTTTTATTTGTAATTTATTTACATGCTTTATATTTAACTTATTACAATTTATAGTTTCTTTATCTATATCTAATGAAATTTTATGTTTATAAATAAATATGTTTAGTTCCTATAAAATCATGACATTTTTAAGTTTACTCTGGAATTTTAAACTGTTGCGTGACTATTCATTTGTTTACTAACAAATCTGCGTGGTATGGTATTCTCCTAATATAATTATTGGTATGCTTTTTTACTTTTATAATTGAAACTATGGTTCCCTTACTAAATTAGTTACAAATCAATCAATGTATGGTAACTGATTTGTTCGGTGAGGAATTGATGGAGGCAACGGTGGTGGAGAGTCTTTACGGTGGAATGGAATGTGCATGCAGGCACGTTAGCACTCTGACGCTCAAGTCAGTAGAGAAACAAATAAAATTAATAACTTTTTTCCTTCACAAATTAATAATAACTTAAAAGGCCTCATTTTGGATTTCGCCCTGAGCCTCAATATGTGTTGGGCCGGTCCTGGTCTTAGTCTGGTGGACGTTTAGTCCACGTGTCATCAATGAATTGGCCTTCCGACCGATCCAAAATAGTAACATTTGTTTTCTATGTACTGTTGTGAATTGTTGTAACTTTTGCTTTTAACTTCGTCTCAAACATTTGGTGGTTTATATTTTTCGATGCAATTTGAAGTCTATTTTGGTTATATTGGATTGTATTTTGCTGATTTTATTTTCATCCCAATCATCTTTATGACAATTAATTTTCTTAGCTAAACCGTCGAAATCCGTTGTTTGTTGTTGGGTTTGCTTTGCACATGTGCGTGAGATACATGGCTTGAATTTGGACTATATTTTATTTTCGGAGACAATATATTAGTTTTAGAATTTTAGTTTTAGATTGTTTTTGTCGTGTGAGTATTGAATTAATGGTTGGATGGTTGGATGATGCGGTGCTGGGATTAATTTAAAGTCAACCAAATGAAATTTTTTAACCGTGCGACGCACGGGTTAGGTCACTAGTATTCATACATCATTGCTTGCCCTGCCGGCAATCAACCGTCATCATCTCAACTTATACTTGCTAAATGTCTAAATTCATAGTTTAAGTTGTGGAATATTTAAGCTGTTATTTATTGTTTAGCCAACTTTGTTAAGAAGTGTTTATGAAACATTTAATATTGAGGTGGTTGGTCAAAAAATATTACTTACTCAAAAAATTTCTTCTTTTTTTTGAATTCAATATTAATTTTAAAGATATATATATTTTATCAACAATGTTATAAATTAAATAATCGATCAATTAAATTTCTTCTTTTTTTTGAATTCAATATTAATTTTAAAGATATATATATTTTATCAACAATGTTATAAATTAAATAATCGATCAATTTTGTTTAAAATTAAGGTTGAGTAATACATCTATGAACCTTAGTTTAAGAGCGGTGGATATTTGAACATCTGAACTTATTATCAAACGTTCACGTAAACTCTTTTTAAATGAGTTTCATAACAATATAATCATGATGCAGATATTTTATGACTTAAATGATCAATTTGTAACGAAAAGAAATTAAATGACTGATTTGTTATAAACATCAAACTCAAATGATTGTGGATGGTATTTGACCAATTTTTTAATCAACATGTAATACTACCTTTTATCAATATTTTATGAGTTAATTAGTATACTTTGTGTCGATGTACGGTTATTTTACACGTGCATTCAATCATGTGCATGTGCTATCGCATCAATTAACAAATATGACAACTCATGTGATTTCATATTTATTAATTGACGTAACAATACATCAATTGTTGCATGTGTAAAGTAATTCTACACTAACAAAGTATATTAATTAAATTTTGAAATTATATATATACACCAAGATATGACAAAATTTTGCATATGAATTCAATGATATGTTGTCACATAAGTTAATAAGGTATCACAAGTCGTGTATTTTTAATTTATTAAATGATGTAGCAATACATCACTCAATGCAAGTATAAAATAATCTTACACTAACAGAGTATACTAATCAAATTATATTTTATACAAACATTTTAGGGTTTGCGGTGCAGTTTGGTTCGGTTTTAAGGCTAAAAGTCATCTAAACTGCAGGATACAAAAGCATGTGGTTTGGTTTGGTTCAGTTGACTTTTAAAATAAAATCAGAATCAAACCAAACCAAACCAAACTAATGCGGTTTGGTTTGGATCGGTTGGTGCGGTTTTTACGATACAACAAAAAAAATTTCCAACATTTAAAGCAAGTTAAAAATATATTTTCAACAATGTTTTAGATTTCATTAACCGGGTAGGGTTCTTCTGATGAAAATTGTTTTTCTGACATTCATAACTTCACAATGACACAAGAAAATTATGAATGTCAGAAAAGCAATTTTCTCTTCTGATAAAGTAAAATAATTGGGCCAACAACTAACCTCTACGGCCCATTACTGATTCTAGTCCTTTTAGTTTATTTTTTAATGAAAAATCAGCGTTCAATCCATTCTTGGGCAAAAGAAAATAGCATTATTCTTTGAAAATTTTTCTTTTTTTGAAGGACTTGATAATTTTTCTTGTTTTCCTTCAGAAAAAATAATTTTTCTTGTCTATTAGCTTTTAAATATTTTTTTTAAGGAAGATTTTAAATATTTAAAAACTTCTTTCAAAAAAATTATTTTAAAACTTAAAAACTTTGAAACGAAAAAGTTATAAAATTGTTTCATATTTTACGCAATAAAAATTTTAGTAGTGTAAGATATTTTTTTTTGAAGGAATAGTAATGTAAGATATGAATACTATAAAATTTATACATTAATTTTTTTAGGGAAAATTTATACCCTAATGTATTATTTAAAATAAAACAAAACATTTAATTAAAACCGGTTCAACCCCGGTCCTACTTGGTTGAACCTTTAAATCCTAAACTTATAGGTACACCGGTTTAATGGCCGATCTGGTTTTGATTACCTTGCTCTCAAGGGTTGTATTTATAACTCTCTATGGGTCTGATTTATGTTTACTTAGGCAGCAAGTAAATAGGGGTAGATAGGTATTTAGGCGGCTTTATAGAGGCTTCTACAAGTAATTAAGGCGACGCCCTGGGGAGGGCGCGCCTTGGGCCTCAGGACCTTTCTGGAGGGCGCTGAGTCCTCTGAGAGGGTCTAAAAGCCCTTCTGGAGGTCCTTTAGGTCCTTAGGAATATATTGACGGTCCACTTTCACATAATTTAATTTATGACTTTGATTCTATATTCATTTTTGTTGATGCAAACTAATGTTTTTAATTTGCTTTTTTGAGATTTTGCATGTCGACCACTCTCAATCATCACTTAGTTTGATTGTTTCTAGGACTTTAAATGTAACTCTAAAATTAATAATATAGCCACTTTGACACTTACATACGAAACTCAACAAAACCCCGTACATCGTACGAGTTCGAGTCTAGTTTATTTATAAAAGGCTAAACTGCACTTTTCGCCCCCTAAGTTTCAAAATGTTGCGATTTTGGTCCTCCATTAAAAAATGAAAAATCTGCCCCCTATCTTTAGGGAAATATGCTCTTTTGACCCTCTAACTTTATGGAAATATGCTCTTTTAACCTTCTATTTTTAAGGAAATAAGTTATTTTGACCCTTTATCCTTACAAAAAGTTGCAATTTTGGCCTTCTGTTTTGGGACACGTGGCGTCTTTTCATTAGTTTTGCAACGTTTTGTAAAATTAAGAGATAACATTTTCATTTTTTAATAGAGGGCTAAAATCACAACATTTTAAAACTTAGAGGGCGAAAAATGCAGATTAGCCTTTATAAAATTAAATTACATAATTTTGTCTAACCTGTTAAACCGATGAACATGTAATAGGGTGAAATGAATTGATGACATGGCACAATATAAATATAAAAGCCAGAGGCGAGTGCCCAAGCAAGTGTATTTAGCATTTCCCCTGATTAAATAAAACAAGGTTAAATATGTTTTTGGTCCCTATAAATATACCAACTTTTCATTTTAATCACTCTAAAATTTTCTTCAACATTTAGTCCCTATAAAATTTTTAATCACTACTTTTGGTCCCTATTTTTAAGTCAAGTTTTGTATTTTTTTAATGAAATTCTACAGAAATGTGTAATTATCGTAAAAAAATTCCAAAAAAATTAATTTTTTTTAACAAAACATAAATTAAATATGAATTTTTAACCGTCAAAAATAAAAAAAAATCATATTAAATTCATGTTTTGTTAAAAAATTCTAATTATTTTTGAATTTTTTTTTTATAATATTGTGAATTTTTTCTGCAAAATTTTATTTAAAAATATAAATTCTATGTCTGAGTTTATTTTAAAGGAGAGACTGTCCTCGTGAGCTTAACTCAGTTGGTTGGATAATGCATAAAAATATACTAGGTCTGGGGTTCAAACCCCGACCACTACCCAAAAAAAAGGAGAGACTAAAAATAAAAATGTAAAATTTTATCCTTATTTATTAATTTTGTTACGTCTGCAGCAACTTAACCTAATTTTTTCCCGCTCATTTGCTTTATTAGCAATTATTTAACCTAACAAATTCCATCTAAAAAAATGCATTGCACACCAATTTCATTCATATCATCTTGACTTTTTTTTTTTGAAGAAAATATTTTCTACCATATCAATGATCTTATGGGTTAAAGATTATTTATTGGTCTCTATTATAATCGTGAAAACCCGTGCGATGCACGGGTCAAAAGTCTAGTAGGATATAAAAATTATGAAATTTTTTACACGATACAAACATATTTAACCCACTTGGATTGACCTAGTGGTATTGGCTTGGGCCTGAGAGTGTGCTCCTACTCGAGGTCTCAGGTTCAATTTTCATCGTGTCTATTTGTGTGGGTTAATTTAGTTTCTTAAAAAAAAAAAACCAATAAAAATCACAGATAAAAGAGTATAAACCCTTTTGCTAAGTCGCCGGCACACTCTAAACCCTTCCGGTGGCAGTTTCGGTTAAGTCGTCGCCATTTTGCTGTGGTAGTCTGACTGCTAACCCTCTATCCGTCTCGTGTCGTCTCCTTCACACCGCGCACACTCCATTTTCAGGTAACTTAAACCCATCACCATTTTTTTTCTATTTTCATTTTCGAGTTCGAGTCTCTACATATAACTCGATTCATCCTATTTTACTTTCGTTGTTTCTCATTTTTAATAGAAAATTCGGTACTAATTTGTTGTTATTGTTGTTGATACGACTCTGTTTAACCGTTGTTGTTGTTGTTGTTGCTCTTGATATGCCCAAATGAGCCAAATTGTTTTGGTTCAATGATTATTATTGGAGAGAAATTTTCATATCTTATTAAGAAAAGTTGGTCGTGTAGTTACAGTTCGTTATACTCCGTTGTAATGGCGTTGGATAAGGAAAAGCTTGAAGAAGAATCCACAATTCATCGTTTCTACAAGATTATTCTTGCTTGGGATTACGTTACTCTAGAAGCCGAGGCAATTCATTCTCCTCTCTCTCTCTCTCTCACATTCATTTCTTTACTTTTTTCCATTCCCATATTCATATCTTTTGTTCATATTTTGTGTGTGTGTGTGTGTGTGTTTCAGAATAAGAGAAGAAACAATGGGAACGCTACTACTTCCAAACTCGTCAACGTCAAGAATCAATACAAAGATGTTCAAGATTATGTGAACACCTATGAGCCTCTCATTCTTGAAGAAGCCAAATCACAAATCATTCGTGGCGATAAAGATGAAGGTATTTTTTTTTTCTTTTACTTTTTACTAATTAGTAATACTTAGTTTGTTCAAATTCCCTTACACCAATAATAATTTGTGAAAATGACATAAATCAATGTAATTTTAGTTTATATGTGTCGGTGTCATGTCGGACACAATACATATCCTATATCGGGACACACCTAATACGAGGAGTATCTGTACTTCATAGACCCTTATGTATTAGCTTGCATAAGATGTTTTTGTAGCAAAAGATAAACTAAGGTTAAATTGTTTCTTTATATGCTATAAGTTGATTTTATAAGCTATACAACAACAACGATAACAAACCAAGCACTATACCATTGAGTGGGTTCGGCTACATGAATCAAATTGCGCCAGAGTTATATCATAAACCTTATTTCAACCCAACTCATTAACCTCTGAATATTTCTTAATAGTTTCTTGTATAGTTTTTTACAAGCTATGTTGGAGAACTTATGACAATAAGTTGAAAAAGCTTATGAAAACTTTCATAAGCTGTTTTCATAAGTTCTCCCAAACAGTCTAGCCAGTGTTGTTAAATATCCAGTATATCGGCGCTGTACCACTATTCTGTGTCGGAATTCAGGGTACCCAATACGATTAAGCAACTTTGATGTTTCCGAAATATCGGCGAGATTTCAAAATTCTGGTATATCAGTCATGATGCGCATATCGGAATTCTGCAATTTCAGCGTGTATGTTTTATGATAAAGCCCAAAATTATATTTTATTGGAAACTGATGGCTCGGTCAAATGGGTAGCCCCAATATGATGATCCTGTCTTAGTAGAATCGGAAGTAGAGTTTGTGGACATTGATTCAGATGATTCAATAGAAGAAGTTGAAGGATGTGCCTCACTATCTGAAAATGAGGATAATGATTATGTTGGGGAAGAGGAGAATAATTAGATCTTTTATCACTAGTTAGAACTTAGAACTACCAATTATTAGTTGTTTTGGTGTATTTAATTTTAGATTTTGAGTTTTAAGTCACTTTTAATATCTGTTTTTCGCTTTCTGCAATAATGTATGCAACTATGCATCATGCTTTATTAGTTGTTTGAACTATTGAGATTTTAAGTTTTATATCAAATAAAATCATTTTTAATTTCTGTTTATGTAGCTTTTGTTTCTTCATTTTTAATTTCTGTTTATGTAGCTTTTATTTCTTTTTAGCATGCTTTATATGCCCGCTACGCAATCCGCTATTTGTCATATTGAATTTTTGGTGATCCGATATTTTCCGTGAAGAGATATTTCTAACACCGAGTCTCACAAAACTTATGCCAGGGGATAAGCTCAAATAAGTCAATCCAAACAGGCTTGTACTATATCACATAACAATAGCGCAGTTTGTTAATATTCTTTGTATTGGTTCTGATGGCCAAGTTTATCAAACAGATAGCTTTTTCTAAGTTGTGTACTTGTGTTTCTTTGTTTGTTAAAGTTAAAAAATGGGCACTGCATTGTTTTTCTTGTTTTATAGTTTGAAATTTGAAAAATGTAGTCGGTCTCATTTACCTTGATGCTGAAGAGTTTTTATTTTTTTTTATATTGGTGATTGCAGGGGCTGAATGGAAGTTAGGGGCGGTACCGAATCGCGACAACAACAAGCCTGAACAGAGTCACAACAAGCCAGATGACTTTCATTTTCTAGAGTTTCTTTTTGATATGGAAGAGGGAGAATCAATATCACAGAATGATCTAATTCTGATTTCAAATGAAGAGGTACAAAGGGTTTAAGATTTGTGTTTTTGGACTTTGCAGATTCTGATACGATGTAATATGTACTGACATGTTTTTCCTTTTTACCTGTCAATACTCAATACTGGGAAGCGTGTAAATGACAATACTACGCATGCATTTGCTTTGGTGGAAAACGTGCAAAAATTTTCTGAACCAAAAGTTCTTCGAGTTAGACTCTATCTACCGGGAGATAATGTGAAATCAAGGCTGTTCAAAATGCGATCTCATATAAGCGTGGAAGGGAATCAATTGCATTTTATGAGGGTAACTTGCTTTATCTTATATTGTATTCTTGCTACAAGTATGAAATATTTTATTTCTACTCTTCTTATGATTTATAATAGAAATATTTCTTATGTAGATATTTTTCCTCTGTCAACTGTGAATTTGGATGTCCCACAAATTTTATTTCTATTAAATTCAGTTGATGTGATAATTTCGTTTAATAATCTGCTCTTTTGTATTATGCATTACATTTTTGTAAATAAAGATATTGATAATTTTAGGGTTTATTCAAAATTTTGTATTACGTCTGTTGAAATTCGAAAAAAGAATGCTGTTTTTTGTTTTATAGGCACTATGTAGGTCTCCTTGGAATAGTAGAACCACCTGAAGAATTTACATGTCAGGTCCTTTTATATACAAAGATGCTCGGAGTTTGTAGCACTAAAGGCAGTCCACAATAAGTTATAAACTAAACATAGCAATTTCATAATACATTCATTTATTCTCAACAGTTTCTTCCATTGACAATATGTGCACTGGTTCAGCTGCATGAAAATAATTGCATTTGATGCATTTTATATATTTCAATTGTATGTATGTAGTTTTACAATATGTGTGACAATATGCATTTGATGCAAATATGTGGTGTGCTCTAAACTAGGAAATGTGGCAACCTCTTTCTGCCCAAACTTTTTGTACCCGTCCTTTATTTTCCCCGAAATCTTATTTGAGTAGATTTCTTTTCTAAAGAAAGTTGAATTTAGCATTAGCATTTTTCAAATGTTCGTTTTGCCTTTTTATTTAACAAATCTAGCATATACATTTCACTTTTACCAATGTATTTTTTTGACGAATTGGGAGAAATGTGATAGACAAGGGCATCCATCCCAAGTATGTTCGCACCGCTAACCTAAGAAGACACACAACAAACATACAAATATTATTAAAAATGAAAAGAGAAACAAACCTCGGTAACAACTTACAAAACCAAAACCCAAAAAAAAAAAAAAAAAGAACAGAGACTTGGCCACACCCAGACAAATGAAAATTTATGAAAGCTATAAAACGGTAGACCAAACTTCTAACGAAATAAGTCCGAACTAATAAAAGCAAGGATATCATTTCACCAATAATAACATCGAGAACTAACGCCAACAGATGCCAATTTATCCGCACAGTTATTGCCTTTCCTATAAATGTGAAAACATTGAACTACATTGAGGAAATCAACTGAAGATAGTTTTACCATTTGGATCCGAGTCTCCAAGGAACAAGATTAGGAGAGGAGAACTACGAGTAGAATTACATTATGATCCATTATGATCACGAAAAATAACACCACCTCCAGCACGATAGGGAGTTCCTTTAGCAGCTCCATCAGTTTTAACTTTGATCCAATGACAAGGAGGAGGAACACAATACCTTCAATGATGCGAGGGACTTAACTGGGATGACCAGAAACACCAACAGCCTTAAAAAGACTGCCTTCATCAAAGGAAGACCGCTTTGCGACTTTTTGTCCAATTTCCAATAGGAGATGTAGAGTTAAAAACCATGTTGATAGCCGATCTGAGAGAAAGCTGTTTATTTTTAAAGCTGAATGAATTTCTACATTACCAAATAAACTAGAGGATATTGATTATTGCAACAACCAAAATATCATGAACATGAGGGTGGCAATAGCTGTTGCACAAATTGAAAATAAAATTTGTAGACGTTAAATCAACTTGAAAACGCCAAATAGATCCAAGCTAGCTCCAAATCTGCTCACTAAAGCTGCAAAATAAGAACAGATGATTAGCAGTCTCCCCTAGTTTGCAGTCAAGGCTACAAATAGGGACCACAGTGCATCCACTGTGTTTCAGGTGCTCATCTGTAGGCATGCGATTCTGTAACAATCACCAAGATATTTTCACTTTTTTTTTTGTATAGCTTGGTTGTTGTTGTTATTAGATTATGGTATTTAGAATTAGTTTCTACCAAATTTATTTCGAGATAAGCACAATAGCAGAAACCAGCATTAGGCCAGAGGTGTGCATGAACTGAAGGCACCTCGCTGTAAGCCATTGAATGTTGACCCTTTTCTTTTAAGTACACTGAATGGAAGGAAGTATACAATATTCGTGTGTTGTATATAAGTTATAATTAACCTTCACCACAATTTAACCAAGCCTGACCTGCTCAATTACTGTAATATCACATTGTAACACCAATTAATGGAAGTGTAGAACTTCCATATCAAAGTGTTCAAGGTTGGGATTTGATACAGTTGATATGATGTGTTAGCATGTTGTCAAGTAGAGGCTATAGTGAACCTTTTGGAAACAAATCGCAATCATTGTCTCAATTATATTTGCTGAATCTTATGAGTAGCTACTTGCCCCAAAATGAAAGATTCAAATTATGTTGTGGTGCCATTATGAAATAGGCCGTAGCTTCATGAGGCCGTAGCAGAATCTATAGTTGTGTTGCGTAGCATAGCGGCACTTAGGTGCTACACAAAATCTCATTACTTTGCATTTTTTAGTAGGTGGTTGTAGTGGCCAAATATTATCCAACTCGATGTTATAGCAGATGCAATAGTAAAACTGCTGGTTTTGAACCTGATCAGCATTGTACTTGTCTAACGCAAGCTTGGAGAGGCTAATGAGATGATGGCGAACATCATCCGTTATGCGAGTGGGACCGACAGTGGCAGCAAAATAGTCTAGAGGGATGATAGCATCAAATTTCTGTCCAGAATTATATATTCTTGAAGTTTACGTAATTTTCACTTTTTCGTTCTCTTTGTTTCCTCATTATGTTGAAGACTTCATCTCTAAGAAACAGTCAATCAAATGTTATTTTCATAGAATGAAACCACTTGTGTGTTATTTTATATTTAGGGAGTTTTAATCCTTGAGTAATAATTTGTGTTATTAGTTTGTAAGGCTTACAGGTTTTATTTATTGTTTTCTTACCAGTGAAGATTCTTATAAATATGCAGATGTGCAGTTTATCTACCATTGCTCGTGAGTATGTGGCTATACGAACGATAAGCAATCTCCCATTCAAGGATTTAATATTAAATGCTGTTGGAGAGGATTTTGGTTCTGAAGGATGGAAAATCCCATTACCTTTGGATAAATACGTTAATGATAGTTTCAATCCATATCAACGTGAGGCCATAACAGTAAGTTTTTACTCTAGAAGTTGAGTGCATTAAATAAAACATGTTTTCCAACCTGTTTTTAGCTTTATTAATTATCCTTTGTTTTTATTTTGTATTTTCAAAGCAATGCAGGGTTGTTCCTCCGTGTCATTGTTAGTAACTTTATATTGTTTGGAAACAATAAACAAGAGTGTCTGGAAATTAGTTAAGATGGCATATTGTCATGTTGGAATTTGGCATTTAATTAAGGATGTTGTTATGCTTAAAATATGTGATATATGACTTCTAGTGTATTAACGTGAATAAATTATAATAGTCTTATATTTTTCTTTAATCCTTTTCAAGTTCTGCCTATACTCTCAACATGTTTCTTGTCACACGTTTTCTTCTTCTGTACATGTTTGAAATTTCACTTGCACTTGTCACTGTTAAAGGCCTTGACTTTGACTTTTTCAGTCCCAACATTAAAAGACGCTGTCTGTTTGGATGCAGTGTTCAAGTATATTTTAACGTTTGAACATCATATTTTGTCAAAATTAACTTTTGTAACAGTAATTTTTTTTAGCTTTTTATTTTGATGCTCATCCATATATTCACTCTTATATTGAGTGAAAAATGAGCCTCCATATATTCACTCTTATATTGAGTGAAAAATGAGCCGACCTAGTTGATGGCAGAGGGATAGTTGATCTTTTGGTCAATTGTTACTCTTCACTTTCTCATGAAGATTTTCCTCTTTTTTATTTGACGCATAATTCATCAAGGCATTTATTGGAGTGTAGATTTCAAAGCTCATGTACCATCTGTTAATTCCAGAGAATTTTTTTATTTTCCTGTTGCAGGCTGGTCTATTATCAAAAACCTTTGTTCTGATACAGGTTTGTCTGTGTGCCTTGCTTCTGCAGTGAAATTCTTTTAATTTTTTGCATGCTTCCCTTTTGTTTTATGTAATACGTTATGTTTATATTGAATTCTTGTCTTAAGACTGGTTTGTTATTATTGGGAATTGGGGAATTTCATTACAAAGAACTGTCCATGTCTAGCTGTCATGCAACCATTTCCCCCTGTTTTTTTGGGGGAAATAACATGAGTTTTAAGGTTTAAAGAAAAAGGGAAATTAGTTCAAATTTTCTGTTTGACCTGAAATTAGTTCAAATTTTCTTTTCTTAGACAGTTTTTAGCGTTCTAAGAAACATGACTGGCCAGTTAGATTGGTTGGTCCATGATTTGGTTCAGTTCTTGTAAGAGATCTATTTTATTGTTTTCCTTTTGTATTTCTTATAATACAAAGCTTGCGCAACAGTTGTTGGGTGAGAGTTTGTTATTTATTACCACCAGAGCATAGGTTATGATGTTCATCTATAGTATATTGGGAGGTCCTATTTCTTGATAATGTACTTGTTTATGTAATTTCCCCCTTGCTTGATATTTTTATGCTTCTGTCTTCGTTTATCAATGTGTAGTTACAACCTTTTCAAAAAAAAACTAATAATTGAATCTAACCAACTCATTTTAGGGGCCTCCGGGTACTGGGAAGACTCAGACCATACTTGGGATTCTGAGTACTATTTTACATGCAACACCAATGAGAGTACAGTCAAAGTAAGTATAAGATCTTTATATATTTCTCCATTCTTTTATGACTACTACTTCTACTTCTGGCTTCTATTGTTCTTTTGTCTTGAGCAAAGATGTTATCTTAAGAGCATTTCTAGTAGAAGTGAAATTTTGATGCAATTTTCTCTTCTACAAAGCATGCTTTAAGTACGTTAGCTATATAATCTCACACTTTTGCCTTATATTTCTCTGTTATATATTTATTTTTATTTTATTTACTTTTTAGGAACGGGACCTTCGAGCTAAAGCAGGTGCCACAGTTACCAATTGAGGAGAAGTAAGTTTTGTTTTGACAACATCTGCCCTTTAATTTACTCATGAAAACTTAGCTTTCATGGATTTTGGTTTTCTCCTGTGGCTCTAATTTCGGACTGGCTTGTTCTTTTTATTTCCATATTGAGACATTTTTAAAATAATTTTATTCTATTAATGAGATATCAATCTGCTCTTCTCTTTTCATTCTTGGTTTCTTCTGGCTTCTTGTGTTATACATTTTAGCTCTGTGGCTGTACAGTACTTATCTTCCAGTAATTCATATTTGAAATGGTTTTGAATCAAATTGGAAATGCAATACGAGCAAAATCCAGTATTTATTGTAAATATAAGTATCAAGAAACTAGCTGTAACTAAGTGCATTTTTTCTTGGTTTCTCTTCATCTAAGTTGGTTCAACTTTACATTGCATCACATGAAGCTTGGAAGATTATTTAAAGCTGAGGGCATGATTTTCGGTCTTTTATGTTATTAAATCATTTGTTTGATATCTGCATTGTCCAAGGATAAATGAGAGAGAAGTAAGACATGCTTAAATTTAAGTAGGTTGTTATTTAGTAAAACACTTTGCTTAAAGTAGAAGGCTAAATGATCAATTATTGGATACTTGTTTACAAGGTTGTTAAAATCGCGATCTAACACTCAAGATCGTACGATCTTGCGATTCCGATGGCCATCACCGATCTGGATCGGGTAGAAGATCGGAAACGACGGCGGAGCGGACGGCGCGCCGAGGAAAAGCGGTTAATCGCAGAATCGGCGCTTTTCTTCGTTTTCTGCAATGGCTTTTGACCCGGGTCAGAGGTTGATGACCGACCCGACTAGGGTTGACCCGGTACCAACCAGCATAGACTCGACCCGTTTCGGTTATATTTTGACCCGTTTTCACTTGAAAAGGTCTGATTGTACCATTAATTTCGTTTTTTTGGGAGTTATTGGTGTTTAATTGAATCATTATGTTTGGAAATTGGGAATTTTTCTCCTCTTTTTCTCTGAAATTGTAACTGTTTCAATTATCATTCAATGACAATTATGGTTAATGAAAGTTTTTCTCTGAAATTGTAAATGTTTCAATTATTCATTCAATGACAATTATGGTTAATGAAAGTGTTTTTTTATAAAAGGCTATTTTTCTTGGTTTCTTTTATAATTTTGTCTATTAGGTGGGATCCTACGATCCTTGTTACGATCCTACGATCTACGCTCTTTCTATACCCCAACGATCTTTAGTGGGATCTCGATTTTGACAACCATGCTTGTTTAAGGAGGCATGATCACTTAAAAATAAAAAGTTGTACTCATGCCGAGCACTTCATGTACACTTTGGATACAATAAAACTAGCTACAGTTTCAATTTTTTCCTGAACTTTTATTCCATTGGATACTTGTTTAAGGAGGCATGATCACTTAAAAATAAAAAGTTGTACTCATGCCGAGCACTTCGTGGACACTTTGGATACAATACAACTAGCTACAGTTTCAAATTTTTCCTGAACTTTTATTCCAATACAAATAGGAACCAGAATACCGCGATAATTAGATAATTCATGGTATTTCTTATGTATACACTGATTCTTGCTCTCTTTTAAGACAATAATTATTTCTTTTGAGTGAAGAGTATGAGTTATGATAATTTTATAGAGTAATGATATTCGTACAACCATTTGATGACAATTTTTGTGACAACCTTCTTTTTCTCTCTTCTTATTGGCCAAAAACAAAAGAGAGAGAAAAAGGAAGAGAGAGACTAAGAACATAATGTATGAGAGAGAAAGTTGTTCAAAAGTTGTCACAAAATGATTGTACAAATCTCATTTCTTAATTTTATATGTTCCATTTATCATTGCATGTCCTATGATTTTCAAACTTATATGCTCCTGTGTCTTATGGAATCCATATTTTATGTTCTAACTAACAAGTCAACATTATTTGGTCGAGTGTTAGAAATTTTGAATGATGACATATTCTTATGGCAGTTAACTTCCGCACTGATAAAGTTGATTCTGGCCTTCTTATTAATTAGTATTCCTTATGCAAAATGGCTCCCTCTTTCATCTTGGTATTTTTTAGACAGTGTTGCACACGTAATAATCTTATAATATGTTCCTATCAAATGATACACTCATTCTGTTTTCATCTTCTCGATTGGTTTTAGTTTGTCAGCTCTCTTGTTATTGCATTGTAAATTTGTCAGTTCTTCTTATTTTTATTTGTTTAAGAATCAATTTACGACGCTGACCATTTCTACCATTAGACCATACTAATCAAAAGAGAACTAAAAATGGTTGTTATAATAGCTTTGTTAGTGTATTCTGTATTGTGCTAAATATATTATATCTTGCTAGAAGATTTTTTTATTTTTTTATTTTTATACAATTTTCTGTTGTTTTTTCTTTTGCAGACGTAGACATTGGAGATTAGCATCTCCATGGTTACATGGCATCAATCCAAGGGATAGTCTGATGCCAAAAGATGGTGATGATGGTTTTTTCCCAACTACTGGAAATGAATTAGTAAGTGCTTTACAATTCATCAGTTAAGTTTCTTAGTTTTACAAAACAATGTCTAATAATCATGGGTGTGATCAGAAACCTGAAGCTGTAACTTCAACTCGTAAGTATCGTGTAAGAATTCTAGTATGCGCCCCTTCAAATTCTGCCCTTGATGAGATTGCGTTGCGGGTTTTCAGTGGAGGTATGAAATCTCACTTGCCTTTCTTGTTGTCTTTTTATATTAAGCAACAATAGCCACACTTAGTTCAGTTTCTTCTTCTCACATAATACTTGTTTTGTTTAAATGCCTTTATTAAGGGAAAACGTTTAATTAGAGAATGCAGTCTAAGTTGATTAACACTTAGTTAGTTTTGTTAATTGTATTCTAAGCTTGCTGTGCATGCTGTTCTTAGCTGAGTACAGCTGGCTCTTACTTGTATCTTCCTCTATTCAATCATAATATGAATACACAAAATTCTGTTAGATATTCAGTTACAGTTTCTGCTCTCTCTCTCTCTCTCTCTCTCTCTCTCTCTCTCTCTCTCTCTCTCCTCTTATTGTTCAAGCTTTCACCATTGTTCAACAGTGGCTGAACTTAAACAAGGTTGTGCTTTCATCGTGCATTCACTTGCATGAGTTGACAATGCTACTTTCATACATCACAGTATTTGACAATTAGTCAACTGAAAGTAATTCTACATTGAAATGTAATGCTTAAAGTTCCAATACTTGCACAATTGGAATGATTATATATTTTAAAAGCAGAGACGATACATAGTATGCATTTTGATGTTACCCCCAATTTTAGGTCTCTATTTGTTGCCAGTGATGGCATTATTCTTGGGTGGGGGTTAAAGGTTTACCTGGGATACCCGTTATTAGGATGTTATTGCCAACCAGGTGGTGCGGCTAGTCCTTGTAATTAATTATGCTGTATTATAAGCAGACTGGACTGAACTTGTATTTTTTAATTTTTTTTTCTCTTGTTAATTTTCTTATATACATATGTTTTATAATTATATATTTAGTTTTTAATTATTGTTCATGAATGTTCTTAGGCATCCACGATGAAAATAACAAAGCTTATTGCCCGAAAATTGTGAGGGTTGGTCTCAAAGCACACCATTCTATCAAGGCTGTTACCCTAGACGAACTTGTATGTTGATTTATCAGATTAAACCAAATGTCTTTTAAACTAGCTATGACACTACTGCCATTATTATCTGATCTTCCACATCACTACGTTAAAATGTTATGATAGCATGATCATGCATGACCACTCATGAAGCAAGCTTAACTATTGATTATAAAACACTTAGATAATCTAAGATCTAAATGTTAGATGAATAAGCTTATTTTTGAGCTTATGCAAATAAATAAGCTTTTATGTATTATTTATAAGCTTGTGAAGGTAGTTTATGAAAAAAAATGCTTGTGAAGGTACAATTTTCATTAGCGAGAAAGTTATGAAGTAACATAAAAACTTATTTATTTGTATAAAGCTATTTTTCATAAGCTAAAAAATAAGCCAATTCAAACGGGCCCTTATTCATGCACAGAACATTTCCTATTTGGAATTAACTGTCCAGGTAAATGTGTGGCATGCATCTTTGAAGGTTTTGTTTCATCTTCATCCCTTCAATTTTTATTCAACTCAAAACACATATTCACATTGAATCCATAAAAAAAAAACTAATACAAATTAGGGAAAATTAAAGAAACAAAACCATGAACCCAGAAAACAAATTTAATCTTTAAAAAACCCCTCAGGAACAGGTTGGGATGAGGAACGAGTTGTATCAAGGAATCAAAAATTAATTTTTGCACCCAAAACTGTAGCAAAGCAGTGGCAATAAAAAATACCGTCAAAGAAGAGTCTTAGATTTTTCTCATGTTAAATCAAGGAATCTACAATTTGGGATGAGGAACGAGTTGTGAGAGACGGAGGTTTCAGTTGAATACGGAACGATTTTTGGGAGAGAGAAGGTTCTGTGGTTTGTTGTTTTGAGGGTGAAATAAGAAAAAGGTTTCCTAATTGGATAGGTTATTTCTAACCCAGCCAATAGTCAGGATAGAAAATACAAAGGTCCGTCAGGATAGGATTAATAATAGGATTAATGTATCATGTCCAATTGGTTTATCAAACAAAAGATAAGAGTAGGATATGATAGATTTATCATATCCTGCCTCCTTATCCTGGCCATCAAACGGACCCTTGGACACATTGAATAGTTGGCCTTTTCTTCAAGAATATAAATTGAATGTGATACATATTTTCTAGAACGGGAAACCTTTGAGTTAGAAAGTAGTTTGAATATTGAATTGGAATCTTTGCCTTGATTTCTTATATAGTGCGTGTTTGGATTAGCTTATTTTGGAAAAATATTCTTTTTTATTCTTGCTTCTCTAGATAGCTTTTGGAAGAAAAGACATTATTTCTCATCAGTAGGCTGTACCATATATTGACATTGACATATTGCAATTTGAATGGTTCATATGGGATTAACAAATGTCATCCGGGGTCAAATTTTGATGTTTAAAATTTGACTTACAGCTGAAAAAAAGACGTAGTGCCAACATATCATCTACTGGTAAGCAGAATAATGCTTCTGCAGGAAGCAATGATGACACTATCCGAGCTGCAATTTTGGATGAGGCCACAATTGTATGTATTTCAAGGTTTATGTTTAATTCTAAATAAAATGCAATAAGCAATGTTATTTTCTCATTATCTTCTTTGGTCTTTGCAGGTCTTCTCCACCCTCAGCTTTAGTGCTTCAAATGTTTTCAGTAAAGTAAGTCGAAACTTTGACGTTGTGATTATAGATGAAGCCGCACAAGCTGTAAGAGTGAAATCTTCTTTGGTTTAATTTCTGAATCATCTACTAGATTGTTTTCAATATAAACTTGGCAATGTTTTGTCCAAACTATCAATAAAGGAACGATAATTGCAATTTGTGCAGGATTGTAGTGGATATTTTTTTATTTTTTTGTGAAGGGATTGTAGTGGATTTGAAAGGAGATAAAAACAACCCACCTTAACAATTATTATGAATTAATCACAACCATTAATTATTATTAAAATGAAGGGTCAAAATTTGGAGTAAGTCTTTAGACTTACTCTTGGAGTCAATGAATCCCTTCTCTCTCTCTCTCTCTCTCTCTCACACACACACACACACACACATATATATATGTGTGTGTGTGTGTGTGTGTGTGTGTGTGTGTGTGTGTGTGTGTGTGTGTCTAGAGTACCTTTAGATAATTTTAACATTTAATGGTTCAGTTCCTGACTATTTTGTTAACTTATTAATATTTGTCAATATGAAACGATAATCAATGTTGCCTATGTTATTGATTTACTTCATCTCTCTATATGTCATGTTGATTCTAAACAGGTGGAACCAGCAACTCTTGTTCCCTTGGCCAATAAATGCAAAAAAGTTTTTCTGGTATTTTCAATACTCTTCCTTTCCTTTCATTATATTACTCTGCTATTTTTATATTTTATAATATTTAAGTTGAAGTTATGTCTTAATATGCCTAGTTTTACATGTTAACTATCTAACTATCACTTCAGTACAAATTTCAATGGAAGTAATACCTTTTGACAACATCTGTAAAGAAAGTGAATTATTATCCATCGTAGCCTTTAAACTTAAAAGGTGTGAAATGGTATTTAGAAAGAGAAAAAAAAATCAAAATTCTTGGTTGCTAATTGTTTAAACAAGCCTACCAAAAGAAAATATTATTGTGCAACAATTATAATTGAACCTTGTTAGATAATAAAGTGTCGGGCTATGTTATTGGGCCTTTATATTAGTAAGTTAGAGTCTATTAGATTTATTATATATTCTCTTATAACATTTTGTAATATTATGCAATTGATATTACATGAAACCCTAGCCGTTTTTGTTGTTGTCTCTCTTTCTCTATTTTGCATTTGTATTGTTAACATGGTATCTAGAGCTTGTTTTGATCCACCTTGAAGGACTTGTTGCTTCCGCGTTGAATTCCCAAAAGTTTGGGAAAGTGTTTGGTTTAGTCTTTGATGGTCGGTTCAGTTTATACACTGCAATATTTGGTTTGTTCTCTTCATCGGTTTGTTTCTTATTGTATTTAGTAATTTGCAACATTGGTGCTTCGATGATTGTTTTAAAACAAATAAAAAAAAAACTTTTGTTGAATCCCGATCTAAGATCATCTTTTTTGGAATTGAAATTGTGCAATTTGGAGAATGAAGCGGCTCCTGTTTATTTGATTCTCATTGGTTGGTCTTGCACAATTTTATTTTGTTTTGGATTAGAGTTCTTGCTTGGATTGGGTATTGGTGAGTACATATACTCATTAGACAAATTTTGTGTTTAAATTTTGTTTGAAACATGGGTTCTTGGTTTTCCTAGTCTTCGTGCCTTATTAATTGTTTTGAGTTTTGTTTCTTTTCCTTTTGTCATTTTGCTGCAATCAAGTTTGCTTTTGGGATTTTCATTAAAATTGGATTGATAGGTCATTTGTGTTTCTTTCCTGGTTCCATGTTTATGTGTTCGGACCAGTCTCAGTTTTTAGTTTATTTATTTGAGTCTAGTTCCTTGTTTGTGGGTTGTTCGAGTCTTGGTGTGTTTTTATGGCTTTTGTGGTGTTTGGGTTAGGCTTTCTCGGTCTCTTTATTGTTCTTTGGTTTGATTTATTTTGGTTTGCAGTTTGTGTTGGATTAGTTTCGTTCGGTTTAGTCTGGTTCATTGTGGTTCGTATTGGTTCGTCAATTTGTCCTTGCATGGTTCGTTTGGTTCAGTTCGGTTTGATTTGGATTCGTTTTCAATTTGTTTGGTTGTTAGGTGAGTCAAGATAGTCCTCACAATTGGTTTGTTTGTTTGGTGGGTCAAGCGCTCATAATTTGGTTGTTTGGTGAGTCGAGTGCTCACAATTTGGTTTCTTCTCCCCCTTTTGATTCTTCAATTTGGTTGTTTGGTGAGTCTAGTTCTCACATTTGGTTATTTGGTGAGTCGAGTGCTCACAATTTGGTTTCTTCTCCCCCTTTTGATTCTTCAATTTGGTTGTTTGGTGAGTCTAGTTCTCACATTTGGTTGTTTGGTGAGTCGAGTGCTCACAATTTGTTTTCCTCTCCCCCTTTTGATTCTTCAATTTGGTTGTTTGGTGAGTCGAGTGCTCCCAATTTGGTTTCTTCTCCCCCTTTTGATTCTTCAATTTGGTTGTTTGGTGAGTCGAGTGCTCCCAATTTGGTTTCTTCTCCCCCTTTTGATTCTTCTGATTGCACTTCTCCCACTTTTGATGATTCTTTGGTTACTCCTCTATTGTTCTTATGTATGACTGCTTCTTTATATTGGTTCTATTGTTTGGATAGTTCTCTCTTTGATTGGTTGATGGTGGTGGTTCTTGCTGCTCTCCCTATGAAGATAACTCATTTTGGTTGCTGCTCTCCATTGGTTTTGTTACCAGCTGATTTGGTTTATTTTTCTGGGTTAATTTGTAACAAGCTTAAAGCTTAGTAAGCTTCAGCTTGAGGGGTAGTGTTAGAACTTTATATTATCTAGTATGTTTCTTCGTATTTTGTTTGACAAACTCACAATGCTTCTTTGTGATGCATCATGAGTTTGAGGGTAGGTGTTAGATAATAAAGTGTCGGGCTATGTTATTGGGCCTTTATATTAGTAAGTTAGAGTCTATTAGATTTATTATATATTCTCTTATAACATTTTGTAATATTATGCAATTGATATTACATGAAACCCTAGCCGTTTTTGTTGTTGTCTCTCTTTCTCTATTTTGCATTTGTATTGTTAACATTATAAATGTTGCTGGAATAAACACTTTGAAAATCATTTGGGATAATGTTGTTCTTACCACTGTTACTCTTTCTTGCTATTTTCTAAGGTTGGTGATCCAGCTCAACTTCCAGCAACCGTAATTTCGGACATTGCTAAAAATCATGGGTAAGCAAATTATGTTGCGGATAGTTGTATTGATATGATACATAAATCGAATCTTTTGATTAAGACCTGATTTTTGTGTATTTTATGATTCTTGAACTTAAGATATGGAACAAGCTTATTTCAAAGACTGAAGCAGGCTGGTTATCCCATTAAAATGTTGAAGACACAATATCGAATGCATCCTGAGGTTGGTGCTTATGTTTAGCAGACTCCTCCAAAATTGTTTTGTTCAATATGTGTGCTTATTTTGTGATTAAATGAATATCAAAAGGTTGATGCATGAGATAATTTCATTAGCAAACTAAGTAGATACTTCTAAATTTTGATGTATTTTTATTTGGCAGACTCATACTATTTGGTACAAACAGATACTAAGACCCTTGATACTGGAATAAATACAACAAACAATTATTCTTGTCCTTTTGGAAGACTGTTTTGCAACAAATTTATACTGAAGAAATATTTATTAGTTGTTAATCTGCGCGTCTAAAATATGCACCACAAAACTAAGTTTCAAAGGCATCATATGGCTGTGATTAGTAGTCCCCTTCTCTCTTCGAGTTACTGCTCTGATTTGGTTTTCTTTATTCCGATTATGTGAATATTTTGTTTACATATTTATGATATTAGATCTTATTATCCCTATAATTTAGCGGTCTTGATTGTAAACTTTTGATTATAAATAAATTAGGCTGAGGGTTTAGTTTCAAGAAATTCAATCAATTCATTCAAGATGGTATCAGGGCTTGGTTACCCTCGCTATTTTTTTTTGATTTTTTTTTTTAAGTCTGGTCCTGTAGCAGCCATGACTGCCGTCTCTATAGTGCAGCGTCGTCACCGGAAGGCTCCCATCTGCCACTCTCCAAATTTTCGTCGCTGTAGAAGTCCTCATGCCCCGTCACCACCTGCCATCCTTTTCGGATGAGTTTAGCAAAACTTGAGTAAAATTGAATTATTGTTTTGGAGGAATGAATTTTTGATGATGCTTAGTCAGGACACTGGTAAAGGAAAATTTTTAAATTGTATACTATATATTCGAAATAGGAGGAGATAATGTTTTAAATTGAAGCATACATATTACAGATGTCAAATCTAAAACGTAGCAAAATATTCAAGGCTTCACATCCAGAGTTCGTTGGGTATTTTCCCTTGGATATGATTTCTTTGCATTACGAAGAAAACATTTACCTGTAAGATAGAGTTTCTTGAAATGTATCAACTTCTACCAATCATGCTAGGATGTGGGCTTTGAGAATCGAAGATTTAGTCCTTTATAATTTTTTTTAGATAAATTCCATCACTATGTTGCTTTCTTCTTCTGTTATTTACTTTAATCTTCATTCTGTGTTTTCTCAATCTCAAAATTTCCCGACACTTTTTCTCTGTGATTTTTATTATATTATGATCAAACAGATAAGAAGCTTTCCCTCGATGGAGTTTTATAACAATTCCTTGGAAGATGGGGAGGGCGTCAAAATACAGACAGAACGTGATTGGCATAGGTACCGCTGCTTTGGCCCATTTTCCTTCTTTGATATACACGAGGGTAAAGAAACTAAGTCATCTGGGAGTGGTTCGTGGGTAAATGTGGAGGAAGTTGATTTTGTCCTGTTATTGTATCAAAAATTGGTATCACTTTATCCCACACTCAAGTCAGGAAACCAAGTTGCAATTATAACACCCTACAGTGGACAAGTCAACCTCTTCAAACAACGTTTTGAAGAGACTTTTGGCGTGTCAGCAGAGAAATTAGTGGATATATGTACCATTGATGGTTGCCAGGTAAACTAGCTTTATGATAATTATATGGTAGCCTTCTTTTTCATATTTGCTTTTGGTGTGTGTTAAATAATCAACAATTGCAGATTGTTGGAAATCCCACCCCGACCGCGAGGGGGTGTGTTGGTAATCCCACCTTAATTGCGATCTGCCCCTAGTTGCCTTATGTTGGCTTGTCTCTGAGAGGGTGGATTTAGTCCCGCATCGGTTAGATAGGAAGCTTGATCAGAGTTTATAAAGAGGAGGCACTCCTCACCTTACAAGCCGGTTTTGTAAGGATGAGTTAGGCCCCAAATTTCAACACACACTTGAAAATGGTTCTAAATTTTAATCATTTGGAACATCATTAACCCGACATCTAGTATTACTGTAAAGGGCATTTGAAATAACTTATTTGAGTTTATCTTATAACATAAGCACCCATGCAAGTGTCTGGAAAATCTTATGGAAATAACTTATATAGAACTAAACAAAAATAGCCTATACATTGACATATACAACAAGTGCCCATTTTTGCCAATGACTGCCCCCAGGTCACCAAGTTCATTCTGCACCAACATAATGTTTCCACTCAAACTAATATACTACTTATTTGCATGAATTGTCTGTACCTTTTGATGGTGTGATGGAGGACCAAACTGGAACTGGTATTGTTCCTATATAATAATGTAAATAAGGAAACAAATATCTAATCTTTCACAGTGAAGAAACTAGAGCCATTCATTTGAAGCATTTTTTACATTGTTCCAGTGGTCGGGTCTTGTTGCACAGTTTTCCCAAGATTGAATTTATAAAACTTAGAAAGTTGGAGGAATAGTTTGTGGCTAATTGAATTGTGTATTTTATAATGTCTTTCATCTCAATTAGTTGTCACTTAAGGATTGCAATAACTCGGGCTTCTTCCCTCTCTAATATGCTTCTTACATGGTAATCACATTGAATTTGGGACTAAAGACGAGTACTCTCATTTCTATTTCAGGGGCGTGAAAAGGACGTTGCAATATTTTCATGTGTCAGAGCAAGTAAAGAAGGAGGTATAGGGTTTGTGGATAACAATCAACGAATGAACGTTGGGATCACCAGAGCAAAGTCTGCAGTTTTGGTACTGTATCATTTTGGGGTTAACATTATTCTTTCAACAATTACCATAGCTGTAACGTGATGCATTTTTGTTGTGTTTCTGTAGGTGGTTGGGTCTGCCTCAACATTGAGGAAGAACGTACAATGGAACAAGCTTGTGGAAAGTGCTGAGAAAAGGGACTGTTTCTTCAAAGTAAATATTCTGAGAAGTCACTTACATGTCTTCTAACAGTCATGCAGAAAAACTCAACGCATTAAAATTTTAATTGAGCCTATCTGGTCAAATTTTGCATGCTTTATTACTCTTTCATTCAGTATGCTTTTTTAATAATCTTTCATTTAGAATGTTTAGATATCAAGTTTTAGGTCACAACTTGAATCCATCTAATTTGATACCGACCCAAATATTTTTGCAAGTCGTACTTGATGTTGAAGTTTAAATGCATGTTTGAATTCACTTTTGTCAGGTAAAATTTAGTCTAGTAATATAAAACTGAGTTTGATATGGTTGAGTGTTCTCAATTAGATTTGTTTTCGCCTCTATAATAGATTCTAACTTGAAGTTGTGATTTATATTTGTAGCCTCTACCAATAATTTTTAATCTTAAATTTATTATTCAACTCATTTTTACGTCACCATTTAACCAAACAAACACTGACACAACAATTTCCTTATGCAGGCGTCTAAACCATATCCCTCATTCTTAAGTGATGAAAATCTTGAATCCATGAAGAAAAAAACAGATGAACCACCTGAGGAGACAGAAAGTGCTGATAGAGTAAACAATGATGCGCGAATGGACAATGTTGCAGAACATACTTATCAAGAGCAAGCTGATGACAACGATTATGGAGACGGGGATGCTGACATGGGTTATGGAGGTGATGATGATTAGGATTACTAGTTGTTAGAAATTAGAATTTGTATAGATGAGCAGAAAGGTTCTGTTTATGAATTTTACCAGGACTAAGGTAAATTGTAAACTGGATTAGACTCCAATTTTTTTTGAAAGATCCAATTAATGATAGTAATGTGTCATCTTTGATGCAAAAATGAAAAAAAAAAAATCTTATTTATGACTCCTTCCTACTTAAGTGTTCTTTATGAATATGATGATACTGTTTCCAACAATTAAATTTATGACAAATTTACTACAAAGAAAAGTTATGTGAAACCATACATTTGTCTTGAAGACACTTTTCCTTAGTTATCCAAGTATAGAAATCCGATTGAAATATCTTATTATTAAGGTATCCCTTGTGAACTTGGTAATTCTTAGTTCAATTGATTGAGTTTATTCATATGGCGTGTGTGAAGATCTTATTGGTAGATAATGTGTATCAATTTCTTGAGCCTTAAGGCATGAGATTTAGGCAGCCTAAACTATTTATATATAAAAAAAAGGGTTTTGATTAATTATAATTAGGGGCTTTTTTTAAAAAAAAAAATATATAATTAGGATCATGTTAATTTGTGTTCAGCTTGGTGGCAGAATCTAAGGATGGTGATTATATTTTGAAAACATCAGTTTTTAACTTCTTGTGCAATGAATGAAATACATAATTTTCAATAGTTTTTATTTTATTTTTATTTAGTACAATAACAAGTGTCTTGAGGGATATTCATGGGTCCAAATGTCCTGTTCAACTCGTTGACCAAAACCAGCTCAACTAGTATTTTACTCGAATCCGCTTGAGTTTGAGTTCAACCCGAATCGACCCGTTCAAATTAGAAGTGTTTTGGTTTGTTCAAACTTGACGTGTTTTGGTTTGGGAAACGAGTTTATGATTTCAAAACCGCGAACCTGAAAACTGATCCTGCCAGAATTTTTTTTATTTTTGATAATAAAATTAAGACTTTAAGTGTTAATCTTGAAATGTTTAAATATATTCAAGTGTTAAAAGTAAATGTTGGAATTTTATGAAATATAATGTAATTTACATTTAATTACATCTATTTTTTGAAGATTTTTAGAAAAGTTATATCTAATGACCCGTTGACCCAATCCAAATCAACATGCTCATCATTGGTTGGGTTGGTTTGGATGATGTAAAAAAATGTGAATCATCCAACCCTAGCCAATTAAGTTTGATTGGGTCGAGTAATAGGTTTAACCAAAACCAATCCAACACAACTTGTGAACATCCCTAATAATATGTGAGTATTATTTTTTTAAATGTTAATAGGTGAGTTAATATGAAATATTGATGTAATTTTCTTAAATGTAGTTCTGGTCCCCCTATACTGATAAAAACACAATTTTGGACCCCCTATTTTTAATTGCACAATTTTGGTCCACGTTTTTTTTTACCAATCAATGATTTTGACATTCCAATTTGATGATGTGACAATAAATTGTTCACTCCAAACCATTTATATAATTTGAATCGATCTTCTTTGGCTTTGTATGCTTGACTGCAACTCAATTTAACACCTTTTTTTTGTTAGGACTCTCAACAATTAGTCCATCATATTCATGTCAGGTCCCCTAATATAATTTGAGGGATGCGAGCAGTCACCTCCTCTCCGCTTCCACGACTGCTCAAATAGTAGCTACAATAATATCTAACATATGATACTTCAGTTTTATGTTGGTTCTTGAAGGCACAGCACATATCTCGTAATGGTTGTCCTAAAATTTATCCATACAAACCTTAACTACTAGAGGGATATTTTTGTTTGAGAATCCTTGGAGAAACTCCTCGTCATATAAGGCTAATAGAGGTCTCCCTTGGTTTTCCTTGACTACGCTTAGTTCATTGCCTTTTTATCAACAATAATATGACTTTCTTAGATAGCAGATATGTGTTGCTGATTACCATGGTCATTGCAAAAAACTCTGATGAGATGTAACAATTTATAATTATGGATAACATTTACGCCTGGAATTAATCCTCTTACCTCTAATTGAGGATGGAGATGCCATGAGTTGACATAACCCCCCTCGGTGGCCATGGTTACTACCAAGTATTTACCTTTGCTAGTGCTCTCTCTGGCCTATCAAAAGAGCGACGTGTATGTGAGGGGTTTTCACAATATATAGGTCCTAGGGAATTAGTTGACTTCAGCTGCTTTCGAGATACAATGAATGAATGAAATGTGTCATAAATTGGCTCTGCATTTATGACCAGAGTCAATGAAATGCCGATGATAACTTTTAAACCACGATAATTTCCTTCTTCACAATGAGGATAACCAACTAATACTTTACTTCAACCCCTAACCATAATCTTCTAACTATGTCCCGGCAAAGGCTACGGTGCATGACCTTTATGGGTCTCCCATCGGTGTATGACTCGTTTTATTTTATTTTTTTTGTTGCAAAAGTGATGTGAACCATTAGATATAATCTTAAGATTTTCAATGGTTGAAATTAGTAGGTTAACTCACCCACTAATTTTCAATTTTTCTTATTATATATATTAATTTAATAAATGCAATTGATTTTGGAATAAATTATAAGAAAGTTTCTTGATAGTATGTATGATAGATTAACAGTGGACACCTGTCTTTGAAAATTCTCCATATACAATAATTTTAAGAGCTTATTTGATATAAAAAAAATGCGAGTTAAATTGAGATTAGACTATTTTGTGACATTTACAATTTAACCCATGATGTATGTTTAAGAGTATAAGTGTTTATGCAACGTAAAAAAATAACTTCAAAATACATGGTGCATGAATAAATAGTAAATAACAATTTTTATAGTAAATAGAATATCATCATTGTTACATCTAATACCGGGTCGATAATTTCAATACAAATTTAATATGATAAATTATTTAGTGGATCCATAAGTTTAAGACAAACGGAAATATTATCTAATGATATATATATATATATATATATATATATTTTTTTTTTTTTGAATAAATTATCTAATGATATATTAGAGTTTAAATGCGATTCAATCATAGCCACCAATATTGTATTCGTATTAAAGTACAATGAAAGTATAAGATACCAATTTAAATTATTATGTATTGTCATATTTGTATTGTATTTAATGGTCATATCTAAATAAATATTATCTATTATGTAAACAATACTTTGTTCGTTGGTTTTTTTTATAAACAAAGAAACTATTTTTAATCCCAAATGACATTGTAACCAAAAAAAATCTCAAATGACATTATGTTTATGTCATTCTTTATAAATTACTCCCTCTGTTCCTTTTTAAGTGTTTTTTTTAGAAAATTAACACCAAATTAGCGTTGTCTATTTTTACACCTTTTTCTTCCTATTATACCCTCATTTTAATCCACCAATAAATTCCTATTTTTTTGCACACAATTTATCTTTCCAATAAGTTTAATATGTTATCGTTCTCTCGTAACAAACAATTGTCAATTATTATCTTTTTCTCCAACAAATTCCTATTTTTTTCGCACTCTCTCTCAAATTAAATTCATAATCTGCATCTTCATTTAAATCAAAATTCATTAGTACTCTTGATGAAAATTCTTCTTCTTCATTGTCATCTTGTTCTTGTTCTTGTATCTTGTCAAATGAGTATTCAACTATTTCTCCCTCTTCACCTCTCATCAGCAGTTCAAATGAGTCTTCCACTTTTTCTTCGTTTTGAGCATTCATGGAGTCTTTTATTTTTCTTCTCTCAAATCTGTTCTTTTACTTTCCACTTGAAATTTTTAACAATTGATACTCATCTTATATATAGAATTTTAACCCTTCTTGAAACCATTATTTGTAACAAAATTTTGTTTAAATTTGAAAATAACAAGAAACAAACTTTATTTATAAAAAAAAACAAACAAACTTTGTTGAAAAAAAACAAATTTTAGTTTTCCAAATAGAAAACATTAATTAGTTTTATTGAAAAAGATAAGAAAATTGACAAAGGGTATAATTGATAAATCGTACCCTTAAAATATCAAAAAGACAGTTAAATAGAAACGGAAAATTCACCCTAAAAAGACACTTACAAAGGAACGGAGGGAGTATAAAGCTATTCACAACTTATACATGTTAACCGTATTAATGTTAATTACCTACCCACTATTATTTTTTAAATTAATCCGCTTTTTTAACATATTAATCATGTTGCACCGGTGCATGACCCATTCTGATCTTGCACCGTAGACGGCACCCTATGTCCCTAGCTACAATTTTATTTCAAATACTCTTTTCGGTCACCATTATAATAAAAAAAAGGTTATGCTAACAAGTGCCCTTATGACACTTGTTAAGGAACCCAAAAGTAGTATCTTGACTTTTAAAAAATTAAATTCTTCATTTTTCACCAATTTTCAATACAATATTTCTATTTTTATCATCTTAACGGTCACCATTATAATAAAAAAAAGGGTTATGCTAACAAGTGCTTTATGACACTTGTTAAGGAAACCCAAAAGTAGTATCTTAACTTTTAAAAAGTTAAATTCTTCATTTTTCACCATTTTTCAATACAATATTTCTATTTTTATCATCTTAACCCATGTCCGAAGGACACTCTTTAGCATTTCCCATAAAAAAAATCACTTTTTAAATTTATTGAGCAAGATACATATTTGGTTTATATTTATATATTATTCAATAAATCTATTTTTGTTTTGTTTACAATAATGATGTAATTTTTTTTTATTGAATAAAGTTTAGGTGGGTTCGGCTCCGGTCACCACCAGGGTCAGGGCACGCCTCCGGACCCAAAGGACACTTATAGAATTAAATAAAGTTTAGGCGGGTTCAGCTCCGGTCACCACCAGGGTCAGGGCACGCCTCTGGGCCCAAATGACACTTATAGAGGTACTTACAGATCACCCATCAACAATGCCCTCACATCGGCAGAAGGAATCGAACACAAAACCTTATGCAAGGAAGTGACTCGTTCCTTACCAACTGAGCCAACATGTGTTGGTATAATGATGTAATTTTTGTTTAATAGATTAAAATTGATAGATGTTATAAAAAAGAAAAATGATAGAAACTAGAAAGCATAGAAGACATCAACATATAAGTAACAAGACAGGATCATCCATCATCATCGACAACAAAGGAAAACATCTAGCAATTAGTAGTAAGTTAGTATAATTTAGTATGCCAATTTCACCAGCAGCTGTGATCATCCCATTGGGTATTCTCTTCTTCGCTTCTGGTCTCATCGTTAACCTCATTCAGGTCAGTTTTTTCTCTTTTCATTTTACCGAAACCATCATTATAAAAATTCATTTTTTAGATTCAGATTTGATGTGATTATTATTGTGTGTTTCAGGCAACATGCTTTGTGATTTTGAGACCCTTTTCAAAGAATTTGTACAGACGGATCAACAGGATGGTGGCAGAACTCCTTTGGCTCGAGCTTGTTTGGATTTTTGATTGGTGGGCTGGTGTCAAGGTTTTTTTTTTATTATTTCATTTCATTCTCTCTTATATTTCATTTTCATTTTTTACTGTACTGTAGTTCTAGCTTAGTGTGGATTGCATTGAAGCACTATGAAACACTCATATGTCAACACAATTTAATGTAATCACATGTGCTGTTGTCATGTTGGTGTCTGAGATGTGTCCACGCCAGACACCACTTCAATCAGAAGTTTACCACTTCAATCAGAAGTGTCAGTGCCACATATATGAATCATTGTTTCACATGTGCTGTTGTCATGTTGGTGTCTAACACATGTTTGTGTCAGACACCAGACACCACTTCAATCAGAAGTGTACCACTTCAATCAAAAGTGTCAGTGCTACATATGTGAATCATTGTTGTGAAATGATATTTGAAAAACCATTTTTAAACAACTTTTGTGACAACTTTCTCCCTCTCTCATATTCTCATTGTACTTTTTTCTCTCTCTTCTTTTTTCTCACTCTATTGTTATTGTCCAATGAGAAGAGAGGAAAAAGGTTGTCACAAAAAGTTGTTTAAAATTGGTAGTCAAAATATCATTCCTCATCATTGTTTACTTCTTTTCAACTTTGTTTCTATTTGTTATACATAGTGTGTGACATAGTATTTCTACTTTTTTTTTATTGGTGTTAAACCTCTGGTTCCCGGAGAAGGGCTCTTAGTAATCCAGAGTTGAGCCGTGAGGTAAGTTTAGCCTGACCAATAATTGTTCCACCCATGAATCAAACTCGAGTTATCCCAAACGATTCCTCCTTTCGTGGAACTACTAACCACTTGAGCTCAATCATTTGGTTAACATAGTATTTCTACTTTGCTCATTAGTTATGTTTCCTTGCTATCAATGTGTATTGAAAAATTAGTGATCTTTGGGCTTTGATCTTCAGCTCTACCTTCTTCGTTTGAGGATGGTGGGATTTTAATGGATTTAACTAATGCGTGTTAGGAATCACACATTGGCTAAGATGAGAGTTGAACATAAGTTTATAAGCGGGGGCAGTCGTCACCTTACAAGACGGTTTTGTTATGATGAGTTAGGCCAAGGCCGGCCCAATCAAATTGGACGCCTTGTACAAATATTAAAAATGGACCCCTAATAAAAAAAGCGTAATTTTTTTAAAATGAGTTATTCTCTATTTAAATGTAAATATCATCAATAACATACTAAATAATCCTCCTTTATTTAAACAATATAAAGATTATACTATCAATGCAGTTTTTAAAAAAAAAAAAAATTAAAGCAAGACCCTTTGGATAAAATCGATTTTGCTTACCCAAGATCAAAAGATCATCAGGTTCAAAGTCTTGTAAAAACAATTTAAAACTTTTTAGGATAGTTTTCCAATCATTTGAATTTCAATTTTTTTGTTGGATCAAATTTGAGTTTATTTCACTCGAAATGTTAATTTTTGCAACGATATGTGATTTATATAACGAAAAAATAGCATAATAATAAGTGTGTATCATACTTGATTCATAGTTCTGGTGTACTGTGCAATTGTTTAACCACTCATGGTTGTTCTGTGCAGTGATATGTTAAAAATGGATACCGTAAATTATTCACAAAATTAACATTCCTTTAATTAAAAATTATGACAAACGTGTAGACCATTATGATCAACGATTTTCTAGAGTTATTTGGGCTAACACTTTTGTGACTAATAATGGGCTTGACATGAATATCTACAACTCCATTTGTTGGTTTGTTTGTTTGTTTCTCTAAAGTTACGAGGCACTCACGTGTTGAGGCCCTGTGCTGTGGGCCTTGCTGCACCTGCACAGGGCAGACCCTGGCCTAACCAAAATTTTAAGATGTGCTTGTGTGACGTGACTACTTAGAACGGGCTATAGGTTATAGTTCCGACTGAATTCAATGAAATGATATGTGGAAATCTAGGCAGTTATGTTTTCCCTAAAATTTTAGTAGAACTCAATGTCGTCAAATTTCCGCCATGGCGTTATAGTATGGCTGATTTTGTTCGCTATATGTCTTAAAACCTATTATATCCGCCATAGGCCACAACACCATGTTTATGTGGTGGATTTTTTTGCTGGCTGCCATAATCTACCATTCGCCATTGATAACATTGGTAGGGAAATGAAGTCACTTGGTCCTGTTGTTTCTGGTGCTCAAAAGTCAGTCAAATGTCAAATTTGATGTTTGAATTGTATGATCTCAACTTCATCCAATTGTAAAAAGGATGTTCTAGGTTTTTCCTTTATCAATTTGAGGAATATATCTGAGGAGAGGGATGAAGCATGCTATTTTTTATGATTATAGCAGCAACAATGCCCAAAATTATAAATTATGAACATTTCGTTGGTTTAAAGTAGTCTTGGCTGAAGGCAATTATGCTTTTTTCTAACTGTGCGACTCGATTGGTAAAAAAAAAATACCTTGCGACTAAAAGACAATTGGAAAGATTAGGACTTTGTACTATAAACAGATGGTAATTGTTTAGGTGGTTGGTAGCTATGACAATATAAATTGAAAGGAAATTCTATGCATTTAATATATCTTCTGTTGTTTAGTACGTTTGATAGCCCTGCCTTATGCGTTATGATGACGTCCAATCTTTTTAAATTTTAACTATGAATCATGATGCAATGCGGAATATCTGATGTTACCTAAGAAGGAATATTAATCTTTTGAAAGTACGGTTATATATGAATTCGATCCAATTCAATAGTATTTATTGTTCCATTTGGATTAATCAAAGATTTCATTGGACATATTTTTGCTGCAGATCCAAGTATTCACAGATCCCGAAACCTTTCGTTTCATGGGTAAGTCTCTTGTGCTATGCATTTTGTCCTAGTTTTTTCCCCTCTTCTTTGTGCTTTGCTTATGTGCTTGTGTTTTGGAAAGGGTAAAAGGGAGTATTCTTGGGGCCATTTTTCTTCACCTAAGTAATATGATTATGTCTAGAATTTTCCAGGTACGGAGCATGCCCTTGTCATATCCAATCACAGAAGTGACATCGATTGGCTTGTTGGATGGATTTTAGCTCAGGTGATTATCTTATGTAGTATGAGCCTTCTCACATCTTTAATGCAAGCAAACAAATACACTTATAGCTTATTTCATTTGATATTCTGGTATCAAACTAGGACAAAAGGAACTTATACATCTGTGTATTTGTCATCTGATTTGTGGTTCAACTACTCTTGATTATCCAACATTATTGTGTTCAACAGCGTTCAGGATGCCTTGGTAGCACGCTTGCTGTGATGAAGAAATCATCTAAGTTTCTGCCGGTACGTTTCATATGATTTGAATTTTTGAAAAGAAAAGATAGAACAGTGTTTGTTATTCAGCAATGATGGTTTAAATCGATCAATTATGGGTTTCAGACATAATATAAACTGATATGTATGATTAAGAAATTCAGGGATGTGTATTCATGGATTGCTAATTATTGAAACAATTCATGGATTGTTAATTGATGGGATGGTCTATTGGCTAATTAGAGTTATCATGTGAAACAGCATTCTCTTACTCGGTTTTTTATTTTTTATTTTTTTTTATTTTTTGCATTCACTGTTTATGCTTAATATATTTTCGAACATATGGTCGAGTCCATTAACTGAGCACTAAAACACAAAACTGTCAACTTGCGTTGGCCTTGTGGTTATTTGGTTATTGTGGTTATGTGCTCTGATTTTTGTAAATAAATGAGTATTTCTGTATATTATACTTATTCTTACACGTTGCTTAATTAAAAATGTAACACCATCAACACTATTATATTACACTTTATTTCCTGTACCTGAAACTCCAATTATAAGCTTCTCTAATATTATTTTCAACCTAGTGCACTGCTCATAGTCACATAATACGCGGTTCGCTTCGGTACGCGGTACGGGTTCGGGTTCGCGGTACGCGACATTAGAAGAATTCGGTGCGTCCGGGGGTATAGAGCTTCGGTACGCGTCGGTTCGTAATACTAGTAAAAATATAAAGTATTTTTTAAAGATAGAAATATAGTGTAGCAGAAGGATAAAATTACCTTAAGGATAAATGGATAAATGGCTAACTGACTTGGCCTACTGATGCTAAACTAAAGGATAAACAGGAAGTAAATGGCTAACTGACTTGGTTAGAGAAATTCTTGAAACAAAAGTATAAGTGTTTTGGTTGTGGATAGAGGAGGAATCATGAGAAGCAGGAAAGGATAAATGGCTAGTTGCTGCTATTGTACAAAAGCCTACTGATGCTAAACTAAAAGAATAAATGGCTAACTGACTTGGCCTAAACCTTCTATACACCGATTTAAATTTACTTTCTTAGATTGAGATGAGACTTGATCACTAAAACTCCAAAAAACAATCACACATAAGAAGCATTAACACTAGATCACATTCGACTAATTCACTCCACACCAGACCGAAATTTGCAGATTAAACTTCAGGCTCCATTGTTTACTATAAAAGACTTTGAAGACAATGTGTTGATTGGAGAAATTCTTGAAACAAAAGTATAAGAATTTTGATTGTGGATAGAGGAGGAATCATGAGGTGTGCCCTTGTTGGATGGAATTTGGTGCAGTTGGCTAAAAACATGCGGTGGTCTGGCAGATTTTAGTGAATGGTTGTGTTAAACATGTGGTGAGACTAATATTTGAAGTCCCACATCGGAGATTTTGAAAACAAATGAGAGGACCACTGGCTATAAATACATAGAGTAGACAGTAGAAGTGAATGTACTAACAATGAGTATTACTCATGTGGGTCCAGTGTTCCACTAATATTAGAGTGTTGAGCACTTTCCAATGCAGTATTAATATATTATATTTATTGTAGTTGTTTTCTCTGTATTGAGCTTTCTTGTTTTGCTCAAAACATTTGAATTTAAGGCAGTCAAATTTTTTCCTAACAGCTGGTACTTCTGGTTCGCTCAGTTAGACGAATTTTTGTACGAATTTGTCCGAACCAGTACGCTAAAGTACCGTGAACCGGTTCGTGCGAACTGGTTCGCGGTTCCCAGTAAAACCGGCGAATTATGTGACTATGGTACTGCTATTACTGAGTGAAACTTACCCACTTGGAAGTAACAAACATTATAAGTTTTTCTATCACCTCAATCATGTTACCTCAATCATGTTAATTTCTGCTTGTATACTTGTCACAAGTAAAATATCAAAAACTTGGTTTTCTGCTTATTATTTAATGTTGTTTAAGAGTCCCACATCGAATAAGAGATGGCCTGACAATATGTTTATAAGTGGGGGCCATCCTCACTTCCAAAGTCGGTTTTGTGGGGCTGTTTTAGGCCCAACCACAGTTTCTAAGATCTATCTTCTAAGTTCCAATATGCAGGTCATTGGGTGGTCAATGTGGTTTTCTGAATATCTTTTCTTGGAGAGAAATTGGGCCAAAGATGAAAGGACATTAAAGGTATGGACTATGGGTTACTCGAACATAATTCATATGTATGCTGAATGCTCACAAGAGATTCATATTTGTACATGTTATATTAATATTAATGTATGTGCAGTCAGGCCTACAGCAACTGAGGGATTTCCCTCTTCCCTTTTGGCTAGCTCTCTTTGTAGAAGGAACTCGCTTTACACAGGCCAAACTATTAGCCGCTCAGGAATATGCAACCTCGACTGGATTGCCTGTTCCTAGAAACGTTTTGATTCCAAGAACTAAGGTGAAATTTTAAATAATCTCTTTATCTTTTCTTTGTTTGTCTTTTTCCTTCCCCTGCTTTTCTTCCACTTTTTGAATTTTAAGCTATTCTACGTGAATTTTAAGCTATTAGCACGTTCTTGGCAGGTTTTTTCTATTCTATGAAATTATATTACTGTGTTACTCCCTGTAATTAGGATTATACCCTCTATTGGAGAGAAAATAACCCAAGTCCTACATTGGATAAAGCTTAGGAGTTGGAAATCCTCAGATTACAACCTTGTTTTATGGGATTGAATTAGGTCCAAAAGTATCATAGCTCTAAATCTTAGACGGTATTAGAGCTTATCTTAGACCATCGTTAGCCTGCTCATACCTTAGACCATTGTCGGTTTCGTGGGGTTGAGTTAGCATAAAAAACTAAGAATATCAATTTTGATTTGTCAATACACTCGTGGTAGTTAAAATCACGAGCCAGCGCGTAGCAACATACAATTCTGTGATCTTGGTACCCTTCCCCAATCCGTGTTACAATCTCCTGATTCACAATCTTGTGACCCTTCTTGATCCTGCGTATGATCTCGACTCAGTCTAACTTGAATGCACAGATAGTTTCTCACTTTGTTGATTCAGACTGGTGATTTTGTGGATAACAGTAACACCTCTGCCAACTCTATTCTAGGTGAATATGGACATTATATCACTGATTTATGCAGCATTTTTGGACCTTCAAAATTTTGATTTTCATGTCACCTGTAAGCAGACATGAGTTACTTAAATTCCCCATCCTACTCTAGTTCATCTATGTGGAATATGCTTTGACAGTTTTTTTATCAATTGGGAAGATACTTTATCCTCCTCAAAGCGTACTTTAACTCTTTTCCATCCTAAAATTACTTGTTTTTGTTTGCTTCAGCATGTAATTACAACCGATTTTGATTTGAGTTTCCAATTTACCCCCCAATAAATTTGAAAATATTTATTGACTCTGTGTATATGTTTTGCTTCCTTACTCTGGCTGTTTTATTCTACCAAGTTTACATGAGCAACACAGTGTATCTTACTTATATAACCTATACATAGTCCAAGCCATTACAGTTGGTTTCCTTGTTCTTTTCTGTTATTTGCTTTGAAAAGTTTACTGAATTGTGTTGCTTTCAGGGGTTTGTTTCTGCAGTAAGTCATATGCGCTCATTTGTTCCAGCCATTTATGACGTAACAGTGGCAATTCCCAAGAGTTCACCCCCTCCTACAATGCTAAGACTCTTCACAGGGCAATCTTCAGTGGTGAGTTTTTTTTTTTAATAAAAAAACTGCATCTACAGTCTTCAGTTTTTTCTTGACCACATAGTATACAAAATGAAAATTTACTTCTTTTCTCTGTCGATCAGTTATATGTTTTGAGTCGATTGACTTTTGCTTGCTGAATCTGTTGATGTGTGGGGAATTTAACTGAAGAAATTAATTTTGACGTGCTGACAAATAGGAATTACGAGCAAATAGTACTCTCGATTTATGAATTCTCCCGTGTACTAGTGAATGTATCTCATTGTGAACTGAGGTGGAAGGCCCAGTTTGAATTAGCTTCTTATTCATGGAAATTTCTCAACTTAGCTAAGTATTTGATTCCTAACTTACAATAGGTGTTTATGGAGAAGTTAGATGAGAAAGCTTCAAAAAAAGTTTAGGCTTGATAAGTTAATTTCAACTTACCGAAAGCTAATAATTAGAAAACTAATTGTAAGACTATTTCACTTTTTTCTTTTCCGTTAAGTATTTGTGGAAGATTTTATCCAAACTAACTCTAAGTGCACCTGTTTTGGGGAAAGGGAAGTCATGAAAAAAGGACATCAAAATTCAAAAGTGTAATGCAAGTGGATAGTTTTGATTTTCTTTTTTGTTTTTCTAATTGTATATTTATATGCTATTTCCCTAATAATTTATTCTAAATATGCAGTATAGAATTTAATTTACAGCTTCATTTCTTGATTTTCTTTTCTTTTCTACCATTTTTTTGGCATGGTCATATGGGACAACAGCAGATACTTTTAGAAAAATGAATCAAATAGAAGATTGTCTGATTGAAACAAGCAAAAAATGATCAAAGAAAAACTACAGAAGAAATTATTAAGAAACTCCTTTTCTTTTTTGGTTTTTGATATAGTCCAATAGGGTTGATTGATCCAGATGAGTCTTGGTTGTTTTGAAACTTTTTGTGTGATACATGATCATCTTGTTCGACATGTAAATTTGTTATCCTGAAGATTTAAATAGGCTTATTGGGGGACTTTATAGGAACTGTTGTTATTTGTGGGAAAAGAAGAGATGTGACTTGGCAATTTGGTGCATGTTTTTACTTTGAGAATGATGGAGCTTTTTAGGAGCATTGTTTTCTATATAGCTACTTGGAATCTTTGCAAGAGGATTTCTTGCCTTTCTTACATTTTTAAGAACTATTTTTCTTTTCGGTCAAAAAAAAAAAAAAGAACTATTTTTCTTTATAAAATGTCATGTTTGATAAAACATGTACTATCTGAATCCTAGGTTCATGTGCATATTAAGCGGCATTTGATGAAGGATTTGCCTGAAGCAGAGGAAGCTGTTGCTCAATGGTGTCGAGACATATTTGTGGCTAAGGTTTGTACCAATTGAACCTTTCTATTAATGGTTTTTTTTTTTTTTTTTTTTTTTTGTGGTTATTTACACAAACCAATAAAACCGATAAATTTTGTTACTTTTGATGACACTATGTCTTTTTTCTTTGATACCCTTTACTTGTATTATCTAATTTCACTTATTTCTTTGCAATAAATACTTAGAGTATTATTGACAAAACAATAGTCAGTGTTTCACTAAACTTTGAAAACCACAAGTAAATAGGAAAAAAATTTCCCTACAAAAGTGACATGTTAAAAGGAACGGAAGGAGTATTATCTTTGCTCTCCTTTTTTCTCACAGGGTACCTGTGTCTCGGTTATTTTGATTCAATCATCATAGTTTTTATTAAGAACTAATTTGACACACTTCTTTGCACACCATGTAACGTCTATTTGCAAGAATGCCTTCGTTGATTTTGTCACATCTATGTCTATAAATTCTTGAGTTTCAATTGTTTTACAACTTTGCTCTTCTTTTCTCTCTCCCTTATTTCCTCGGGCACACCAGGATGCTTTGTTAGACAAACATACTGCTGATGACAAATTCAGTGATCACGAGCCACGGGATCTCGGTCGACCAATAAAGTCTCTTCTGGTAAGATATTTCCTCTCAATACATCTAATTTCGCTATGTCCATTTCGATTAGCGAGCTATTCTCTAATGTAGTACACTACTTAAGGTTCACTAGTTACAGCTTATAAAAATAGTGATTTTGATATACATTAATTTGAAAATTAGAAATTATTGTGTTTGTATAGCATAAATAAAATCGCTGATTTTAATAAGAAAAATAAGCTACCAAAAATGATTTTCAATATAAGCTACTCAAAACAGCTTCTCATTTAATGCAGTTTTTTATTTTAGATTCTTATTTCTTCAAAAATCTGTAACAAACCAATGAAAACATTTAAAAGCGGTTAACGCAATTTTTTTTAAATTGATTTTTTGACTAAAAACTTGTAACAAGCACATGTATATTGGTTATTAGGGCCGAAGTCTGGATTACTAGGGCCTGATCCCATAAGAACCGGTCGGGTTAACGCCAAAATAACACATAAGTATTGATTATTTGCATGATTATTGATCAACTTCATGTTGGGAACAAACAGGTTGTCATAACATGGATTTGTGTCGTCGTTGCGGGGACTGTTAAGTTGCTTCAATGGTCTTCACTACTCTCCTCTTGGAAGGGTGTTGCATTTTCAGTATTTAGTTTGGCAATTGTCACCGCACTCATGCAATTCTTGATTAAGTTCTCACAATCTGAGCGTTCAAACCCTGCCATGGTATCCCCTTCAAAGTCCAAAAGTAGAGAAGAATTGCAGGGTAGTGATGACAAACAAGAGTAGATCACACACATTTTAATTTGTATTTATGTGTGGATCCTCTTGGTTATGAAATTCCAACACCTATGTATGCAATCTTGTATTATTATGCACAATTATCCATTCATTATTTTCAAACTAGGGTTAATTTGTATATACGCTATAGGATTTTTTTTTTGAAGGATATACGCTATAAGATAGGATGGCGTACAAAAATCTTTGCATTATTCTTGTGGGCACTTAAACATTAGAATGTTAATTTTGTGGTTATCTTAGGCTCATCTTCAAAATGTCTTTTATTATGCACGATATTCTCTGCTTTTGTATTATGTTCATGAGAAAAAATAGGTCTATGAACAAGAACCAATTCCCAATCTTTATTCGTCCACGAATTCCATAGCTCCACCATGCTCGAATAAGGATGGGAGGGATCACAATCACTATTTGAAAGTTGGACATCCAACTGAGAATCACAATGAATAAGGACCTTACAAAGACCTTTATCCCAACCAATCTTAAGAGCCATGATCAATCCTCAAAACACCGCCATCAATATTAGCCGAAATCCAGTTATGTAGATTATGGGCAAAGAAGTTTTGTGGCAAGATACCTAAAAACAACTCCCAAATCTGCACCACCTTCTCACAATCCCTGGTTACAAATTGCATAGCTCTAGAATCATTAGTAGAAAGGCCATTTTTAAGAGTCTTGCACAAATATTTCTCCCACTCCCATTGCAAAATTGTATAATTTTCATGCAGGGACCTTTCAATAGATTATAAGCAGACGAGTAATAAACTTAACATAAGAGGTGAGTTTCCAAATTAAGTTATCTTCCCCACCCTCATCTCTAGGAGGCATTACATTACTGATTTCACATAGCAACCATCCAGGTACATCCTCCATCAAGAACATCGCATCCCAACTTCCATCAATTAAAACAAAGTCTTTAAGACACTTATATAGAATGAGCTCTGGAATTGGTTGTAAGGCATGATCTTCAATGATATGGCCAAACGTTTGTAACAAAGTTCATCCTGGGAATAATACCACTAGCGGTGTCGGATACCGACGCGTGTCCGACAATGGGACACACCTAATCCGAAGAACACATGTGTTTCATAGGTCCATATTATGGCTTGATTAATATGCGATGAGTGGTATTTGTCTTGGTGTTTATCTTACGTTTTATTAATGCTATTCTTGTCAATTATAGATTGAAACGAACTATAAACTGATCTTTGAGACAAATTGGTTTGTTGGCAAAGATTATGAAACATAAATTTTGAAAAATGAATTTAGATCTCATTTCATTCTCAAACGCTAGCTCAAAGAATGAGAATGTTCAAACACATACATCCAATAGTAAAAGAAAAACACTCGCCTGCCTGAAATTCCATTACAACTTCATCAAGTTTCACCTACTAGGGGAGATGAATTATACAACTTTATCAATAACAGTAGAGGAAAACTATCATCTGAAAAACATAACCTACCAAAGGAATTTTACTTCTAAGCAAAATAAAATAAAAACTTTGTTAAACAGTTTCTCTGCATTTATTTAAATTCCAACATAACTAATCTCGCAGAGTTGTCTGAAGAGGCAGAGAACTTTCAACTCCATCAGAGTTCTTCTCCGTAACAGCCTTAGACAAACCAAACATCTGAAATTGACAAAAGAAACATTAACACAAAATCAGGAGATGGAAAACAATTAATAAATTATCAATTTAATCCTAAATTATCCAATTTAGTCATTAAATTATATTTTATATAACAATAAGTCTCTAAAGTATATAAAATCCGTCACTTCGTAACTATAACAATTGACATATTTTCTAGGAATATGCAACTCAACTAATTTGAACTAAGCGATAAAGAGTCAGAGGTCCTGGATTCAAACGAGACGAATAACTAAATATTAATCTATCGACTAGTAACTACCGATAGGGGTGTTCAAAACCGAACCAACCCAATAGAAAAACCGCAAACCAAACCAATCCAAACCGAAACCGCAAAAAACCGCACTTGGTTCGGATGAATTCGGATGACTTTTGCACTGAACCGCGCGGTTTGGTTTGGTTTGCGGTTTGCATCTCAGCAACCGAACCAAACCAAACCAAACCGCAAGAATAATGAATATTACTTAAATATGTACTAGCCCAATTACATAGCTCAAGAATAATCTATTTTGATTCGATTTTTCCATTGTTGCACCATCAGGTTCGATTCTAATTCATTTCCATCTTTTTCAATTCATTTCCAGTGATGAATTTGTTTCCTTTACTTCCCAATAATTTATTTCATGCTTATGTTTCTTCTTAACTTTACCTATTTTGATATAAGTTTTACCTAATATTTTATCATATAAACAACGAAATAAAATGTCCTATGTTTATTTTGTAACAAGTTGGCAATATTAGAGTTAATGTAATATTTTTTTTATCGCGATAAACCACACAAACCGAACCAATCCAAACCGCATTGGTTTGATTTGGTTTGGTTTGGATGACTTTTTAAAAATCAACCGAACCAAACCAAACCGCATGCTTTTTTATCTCGCGGTTTGGATGACTTTTTTGCTCAAAACCGAACCAAACCGCACCGCGAACACCCCTAACTACCGATATATGTCATTCAAAACAAAATATTGACATATTTTCATATAATTTAATTATCTATAGAGAAAGTAATGATACAAAAAACATATACCTTACCTTCTTAATTGTTTTCTGAAAGCAAGTTTTGTGTTCATCCATAGAAGCATGAATAAACTCATCAATGTGATCTTTCAAATCTTCAATGAAAGTGGCTTCTTCATTCTTCTTCTTTCTACACGAAGTTGGTTTTTGATCAGCTTGGCTTTTCTGTGTATCCATAGCTACCTACTGAGAATACTCCAAAACTAAAAATCACTTAAAAAAAAAAGGAGTTTCAAATAAGTTTTTAATAGAAATCACAAACCTTTCTCGAGGACTCTTGGAAGTAGTAAAAGGGGTTTGATTGCGTGGAGAGAAAGATAAGAAAGATATTCGAACTATAAAAATAAAAATCAACGAATTTATAAAAATAAAAATCAACGAATTTAAGTGTCTATCTGGAAGGTTCTAATTGAAAAATGGGTCTTATTGTTTTGAAGATTGCTTTTATGCTCCTTCAATGTCTCTCTAGCCCTTCAAAATTCCGTTTTTGCCCCTGTATACCGGTTCAAGAGATATGCCCATAAACTCGGATAGCGGCCTGGGCCGTCCTGGAATGGGATAAAAATAAATTAGATGGACTGGACTAATCGTTTGGGAGTTAATCTCCCTTTCGGTGTGTTTTGGGAGTTATCTTTCGAAGGGATCATTTTATATGTGAAACAATTGGTTATACTTTAATTTATTCTTCAGCCCTCAACTGTAATCTTCTCTAAAACTTTGTGATTTTTGGTGATTCTTTCATTTCTTATCAGCCTCCTCAATTATTCGCGCGCCCTGCTTATGGATTCTGAAATCCAAAAAACTGGCGGTTTGAAACGTATTGTATGCTTCCAAAATGCAGTAGGGTGTTCGAAAAGAGAATAGGGCACTCACACGAATTTAAAAAGCCTAATTAGCCGATTGTGTTAGTTGAATTGATTCACGGCTTCTTTGTAATCAAAATAATTTCTCATTTAAGGACTTGATATATTACTTTTAGATTGATATTCTTGTCAAAAAACTATAACCAATGGACAAAAACTCTAAAAAGTGATTATTTTAAAAAAAAAGTTACCAACGAACAAGGAGCTTGCTATGGGAACATAAAAGAAGGAATGTAGTTTATTTTATTGAGATTGAATGACACAATTTCAAAGAAAAGGATAATCAGTTATTTGACCAAAAACAAGAGTAATCGATTAATGTCATATACCTAATCGATTACTTTGACAACAAAGTGATCTAATCAGTTAATATCATAAATCTAATAGATTGTTTAGACAAGTAAATGATGTAATCAATTAATATAACCTCCATTTTGCATTGGGAAGCTTGCACTCTTCACATCAACACAACCACTATCACTCCCATTACTTTTTCCGCAAGGTTCAACTTCATATTCTATCTGCAAGGGTAGTTTTGTAACTTTTCTTTAATTAAATAAAACAAAAACAAAAAACCCTTTCATCAAAAATCAAAATGCAATTTCCTAAAAAAATCAGAACACAATATCGTTGCCAACGACATATAGTACAATACCTCTAAACAAATACACATCGCAGTCAATCACTTCACATATGCAATACACAACTTTAACCCTTAATATCTTTAATTATCTATGGTAAAAAATTATAAAAATTTAATATCTTAAAAATATTGATCGAAACAAATCGAACAACATTCATCTTTAATGACTATCCACTAACAATGTAAAAACATTTTACTCATACATCTAACTATATCAAACCATATATTACAATGCGAGCGCACAACATATGTATATATTATTTTGAGATTTCACTTACCTTGCAATCATGGTTCATACTCATTCCTTTAGACTTATCTGATATCTTCAAAGTATCAGTGACATCAAAAATATAAATCTTGACAGGCAACATAAAGTTAATATCCCAATCGATCCACATAATTGTGTATTTCAAATATATCATTTTTTTTGGCCCTAAAAACCCTTTCCTCAGCTTGCACTTAGTGTTATCAGGACAACATTGCAAACCCCCTTTATAATTTGGACTCAAAGCATCACCGTTTTCATCTTTTGTTACATTGTATAGGTCACATCTGCAATCAATACATCCCATCCTATCTTCCACACCCCTTGTATCAATAACATGAATATTCATCAACCATTTCTCTACATAACCTTTAAGAACTTTTTATATTAGTTTTAGATTGATATTCTTGTCAAAAAACTGTAACCAATGAAGGAAAACTCTAAAAAGTGATTATTTTTTTAAAAAAAGTTCAACGAACAAGGAGCTTACTATGGGAACATAAAAGAAGGAATGTAGTGTATTTTATTGAGATTGAATGACATAATTTCAAAGAAGAGGAGAAGAAAAGAGAGTGGGGTTTCAAACAAGGTTCCTATTTAATTGGATCCATTAAATCGTGGGCATTGGTTAATTACAAAAGATATGGTTCAGTTCAAAATAGTTTTAAGATGGGTTTACCGAGATTTTACAATTAGATAATCAGTTTTTTTTTTTTTTTTTTTGTTGAGGGAATTAGATAATCATTTATTTGACCAAAAACAAGACTAATCGATTAATGTCATATACCTAATCGATTACTTTGACAATAAAGTGATCTAATCAGTTAATATCATAAATCTAATCGATTATTTAGACAAGTAAATGATGTGTAATCAATTAATATAAGCTCATTGATCAATTATTTTGGCAGTAAATGTAATAGAACATATGCAAATGGCACAATTTGAAGAGTTTGATTTGGTTATTTTGAAATTATACAAAATTATGGACCGTTATACCAAACAACTATAAAATAGCACAATATTAAAAAAAAACAACCAGGTGTGACAAAATACATCCATACTTTTTTCTATGAGATATCCAAAAAAAAAAAAAAACCGTCAAAGGTAGAAGTTTGACTATTATTGTCTTCATGGCGAGGTGATGAGTCAATATGACAAATAAAATAAAGAAGAAAATATAAAACTTAGTATTAAGTCATTGATATTTGTTTTTCTCTTTTCTTCTCCTAATGAGGATCAATTGGGTCATCGTCTCACTCATTAAGATAAGAAATACCGTAAACTTGTACTTCCGACAATATTGTAAATTATCATCGAAGTTTCAAAGAATATTCAAGTGCTAGTACACATCAAAAGGCCCACCGTAGAATTTACTGAATAAAAGATGATAGGAATTTTAGACATGATGGTGTGGTAGCTTTTCTGCCACCAAGAAATAAAAAAGTCCCATTACTCCAGAGTGCCTTATGCTGCTGCTATAGTTCGTCTCTAGAGTTAAAGTTTCACCATCAAATATCTTGATAGAGCCTGGTTGAGGATAACAAGTTGACATTCCTACAACATACCCTTTCTCATTTCCTGCTTCCTTTCCATTTCCATATTTTGGGTTTGAATTACATATTACCTTCCCATCCTAACATTGACACAACCAAAGTTTCAAGAATGTAATTAATATTTCAATCTAAGTAATAAAAACACATGTAGTCTAATTATAAAAGCTAAGCACATTAATACAAAATAACAAGATGGTTAAGATATAACTGGACTAAATAAAAATGAAAATTTATAACTCCTTTTTAACTTGAGGGACTCAATACTACAAATTTCCATGTATACATGTACTACGCATGTCACTAAATGTTGTTTTTGGATTTCCAAACTGTTGTATTTGGATTTCCAAATTCTATTATCTACCGAAGTTGTTACTAGGTTGAGTCACGACCAGGTCGCTCTCTTTAAGACGTTTCGTGGCACTACCCAAAATTGTGCAAGGTAGACTATCAACCACGCCGCCTCCAGGATAAAACAAGCCCAGCTACAACTGTTCGATTAACTACTGCACTGTAGAAAATCGTTCGAGAATTACACCGTCAAATATGGTACTAAGACCACTCTTTAATAGTGAAACCACTTTAATATGGTATTATTACCATTCTATTATGGTGCTAAGACCACTCAAATATGGTGTTTCCACCATTCTAACCTTTAAGTTCTCCAAACTTTCAATATGGTACTACGACCACTCAAATATGGTGATACCACCATTTCTCCTCAAATAGAAAAATATTTAAATAATTTATATACTGTTAAGATCATTCATAATTCCGACGGGACATTATTATTACGAAAGGGACTATGATCTTAATAGTACTCTTTATTCCGAAGGGACATATATTATCGAAAGGGACTATGAACTTAAGACCACTCTTAATTCCGAAGGGACATTAAACCGAAAAGGGACTATGGTCTTAAGAACACTCTTAAAAATATGGTTCAATCGATTGATCGAAGCCACTCGATACGGTACGTAACCGCTCTATTTGAAACCGAAAGGGACAGAAAGGAGTAGAAGCAGAAGAAACTTGTTAACACAAGTCGGAGGGAGAAGAGAAGAAAAGAATTCCCGACAACTCAATGAAATTCTTTTCGGTGTGTGGAATGCACTATGTGAGTTCTCTATTTATAGGGAAAACTCACAACTAATAAGTGAGAAACTTTGGGAACAAGTAATATGAGAAACTTTGGGAACAAGTAACATATTACTTTGCGATTAAGTAATTCACATATTAGATCTAGTACAAAAATATCTTAATTGAGTACTAAAATATATTAAATTATGTACCAAAATATTTTAGCAAAACTTGGGGACTAAGAAAGCACTTTCTAATAATGATTAAATTTATCATTTCCAAATAATAAAATATATATCAATATATATTTTTTCTCTAGTGCTTATGTACCCCCATTAATTAGAGGTACACCCCCACTATATAAACACTACTAATGTGTGTGTTCCATCCGATGTGGGACTTCCACTTTTTTCAATTCACACAACACTAGTTCTACCCAACATGGGAATTTGTGTTTAGTCTTTTAACTCAATTTCCACACATGTTCCAACAATCCCCCACTTGAATTTAAAAAATGGTTTCAGAATTAACGTCAAAAACGTCTCCATAAGATTTGCTAGTAAACAAAGGTGTCGCTTACAACTTGAACCTTTGCATAGCGAGTAAAATTCTGATTAACAAGAGTTGCTTACAGCATTGAACTCTATCTCAGACATAGAACTCACACACAAACCTTTTCATAAGGTGTATTCTAAAAGCCCGTGCGTTTATGGCTTTGCACGTGTATCCCGGTTTTAACGAACGCTCTAGGTATTCTGCCCCGAATCCCATAGGAACCGGCCCTTAGTTCCACATTCGTATAGGTGAGTCTATCAAGAGTACTCCTGTAGCTATGTACTCCACTCCAAATAGAGTATAGATCTCATTAAGAGTTTCTATTATCTCATCCTTCTATCGCTGCAGGAATCATGCTTTCTTACTTTTATCATAGCATGTTCTATCACTTGTGACTTGTTATTACCCATTGAACCTATTTCTTGGGATCTCCAGTCATGTAGGTCGGGTTACCATCACTTGTGACCTTTGGGCATAAGTCCCATCCTATTGGATGTGTTTAGGACTTTCTTTTTAGTAATTCCTTTCGTCAAAGGATTAACTAATTCTTTATCAGTACGTACATGATCTAGTTTAACCGTTCCTTTTGAGAGTAGCTAGCTCTCTATTTCTCTATGTGTTCGTGCCTTAATAATCGCCTCTTACCATTGTGGTAACGATTCTCAATTTTGTAATAGCTGCAGACTATCACAATAAATTAACACTTCTGGAAACGGTTTTATCCACTAAGGGATTTCAACTAGCAAGTATCTTATCAACTTGCTTCTTCACTAGTTTTCTCTAGTGTTCTCATCTCAGATTCATTCCATAGTGGACTGAGTCAATATCATTTGTTTCAACAAATAACTCCTCTAGTGATGCTCAATATGCAAACACTAGTCGCTAAATATTCATCTGAAAGATGTTCTATTTTATATCTTGTACCATTTAAGTACAATAGGTTACTCCTCATGAAGTAATTCTAGAGTCATAGTCTTCTTAAGGCACCTCATGACTCTTTCTATAGCATGGCAATGCTTCTCATCCGTCTACTAGTAAACTTGCACAAGAGGTTTACGACATCGGCAATGTCGGGTCTAATACATTCAGTGACATACCTAAGTATTGCCAATGATGCTCGCATCAGTTTTTCTAAATCCATCTCAAGTGTTCTTACACTTGATCATAATATATGATTGCAAGTTTACGGTGAAATAATAATATTTCCTTAAGAACTTCTCAACTTTGTGAGATTTATCAAAAAAAGTTCTCTTTTCTGATCTAGTAATCTTGAAACCAAGAATTACTTCAACTTTGTCTAGGTCTTTCTTATCAATGTTGTTGATAAACAATGATTTCACATAATTCATAACATGAATCTTTAAATCAAATATGAGCAAGTCGTCTTCATAGAGACATATGATCGTGCAAATATTATTTGTCACTTTCATTCACTTTATACTCATTCGATAGCATTAGAATGTCAAATTTTTCATGTCATTCCTTAAGAGTTTATTTTAAACCTCACAAAGAATTATCTAATTTACAGACTTTGTTTTCTTGTCCATGAATCGCAAAACGTTTAGGTTGTTTCATATAGATTTCTTCTTCTAATTCACCATAAAAAAGGCAACTTTCACATCCATTTGGAGTACTATCGAGTTATGAACGGCGGCTAAAGGGACTAGTACTTTCATGGATAGCATTTTCGTGACTGGTGAATGAATGTCGAAGAAGTCTATATTTTTCTCTTTGTCTAAAACCTTTGACTACAAGGAGAGCCTTGTATTCATCAACCGTTCCATCAGGTTTTAGTTCCTTTTTCCAAAATCCAAATATAACCGATTGATTTTGCAACTATGAGACAAGTCAACAAAGTGTCATGTTTTGTTAGACTCTAGAAAATTCATTTCATCGTTTATTGCTTTTAGCCAAAATTCAACATCCAAATAAGGATATAGCTTCGTTTAAGGCTTAATGAATCTTCTTCCAATGTATAAACCATAAGGTCCATACTCTTTAGCAATTCTTGCTTTCTTACCTCTTTGAGGTTCTATAACATCCCGTACGATGTTCTCATAACTATTTCTAATTACGGAATTTAGTTTACCCCCACTAGTGCCCCCACTATCCTTTAATTTACAGGGGTACTTACTTCATAGAAATCAGCATCTTTTAATTCTATGATCACTTTAACATTTAGGTCCTAAAACCTATATGTTTCGTTATTTATCGCATACCCGATGAATACACATTCATAGGCTCTACTAGTGAGTTTAACTCTCTTGGGTTCAAAGTCCGAACTTATGTCAGACAATCCCAAGTTCAAAAAATAAGACAAGTTGAGTTGTCTTTTCTTCAAAAATTTCTTAATTAGAATTTTTGTTCTTAGACTTGGGTTCTCTATACAACATAAATTTCAATTTTTGTTATAAAAATTGAACATTCAAGCATATCAATTTTATTTTCTAAAATGCACAGTCATCAATAAATATGATAAAATATCATTTTATCATTTCTAGTTTATGTGTCATCAAATTCACACATATCATAATTTATTATGTTTAGAGATTCATATTCTCTAAATTCTGATTTATATGAACTTTTGGTTCATATATCTTGACTGCAATAAATAAAATTGTCTAATCATATAACGTTGGAATTAAATCCAAGTTACTCAAATTTAAAATTAAAAGCTTGTTCACATGTCAAATATTAAAATCACACAACTAATAAAATAGAAGCAGAATTTAATTTTGATCATGTCATCAAAGTGCAGTCTTTTCTCATAAGAATGCATAGAGTACAAGTCACTAGACTTGTTCTTATAGGATTAACATCCTAAAATAATTGAGTGCTCAAATTTATATCCGTCTGCCAAAATTGATGCTCTAGCACATGGTTTTAATCGATAACATAAATATAATATATGTTGTAGCTTTCATTTACCAAAAGAAATTTATTTAGTGCACGTGCTGAACTGAAGCAATATTGGCAGAGCAGGCACACATTGATTCTAACAATGTACACTCATCTTTCAATTAGAACCGTAGCATCCTTTTTCATTTGTCAATGCACCGTACAAAATTTCCCAATCCTTGACAATTAGTTTTATCCTACTCGATCAGCCCTGTGTTACGTTAAATGTTTGTCTTTGTCAATCATCAAAGATTCAATAGAAAATTAGAAACGATGCATCAACACTCGGGGGTTCTATTCATGTACCAATTAAGGTTATTTATTCACAGAACCGTATTGTGAATTTCTTAGTGTTGTTGTTATAACAACATACACTTCATTGTTTCAGTCGAAAGATGTAATTTTATAGCTTGATTTATCCTTAATGTATTTAGGGACAACGAAATCTCAATAAGTAATTCCTTCGGTAGACATAGCAGATCGAAACGTCTTAAAATTGTTGTTTTTGGATTTCCAAACTGTTGTATTTGGATTTCCAAATTCTATTATCTACCGAAGTTGTTACTAGGTTGAGTCACGACCAGGTCGCTCTCTTTAAGACGTTTCGTGGCACTACCCAAAATTGTGCAAGGTAGACTATCAACCACGCCGCCTCCAGGATAAAACAAGCCCAGCTACAACTGTTCGATTAACTACTGCACTGTAGAAAATCGTTCGAGAATTACACCGTCAAATATGGTACTAAGACCACTCTTTAATAGTGAAACCACTTTAATATGGTATTATTACCATTCTATTATGGTGTTAAGACCACTCAAATATGGTGTTTCCACCATTCTAACCTTTAAGTTCTCCAAACTTTCAATATGGTACTACGACCACTCAAATATGGTGATACCACCATTTCTCCTCAAATAGAAAAATATTTAAATAATTTATATACTGTTAAGATCATTCATAATTCCGACGGGACATTATTATTACGAAAGGGACTATGATCTTAATAGTACTCTTTATTCCGAAGGGACATATATTATCGAAAGGGACTATGAACTTAAGACCACTCTTAATTCCGAAGGGACATTAAACCGAAAAGGGACTATGGTCTTAAGAACACTCTTAAAAATATGGTTCAATCGATTGATCGAAGCCACTCGATACGGTACGTAACCGCTCTATTTGAAACCGAAAGGGACAGAAAGGAGTAGAAGCAGAAGAAACTTGTTAACACAAGTCGGAGGGAGAAGAGAAGAAAAGAATTCCCGACAACTCAATGAAATTCTTTTCGGTGTGTGGAATGCACTATGTGAGTTCTCTATTTATAGGGAAAACTCACAACTAATAAGTGAGAAACTTTGGGAACAAGTAATATGAGAAACTTTGGGAACAAGTAACATATTACTTTGCGATTAAGTAATTCACATATTAGATCTAGTACAAAAATATCTTAATTGAGTACTAAAATATATTAAATTATGTACCAAAATATTTTAGCAAAACTTGGGGACTAAGAAAGCACTTTCTAATAATGATTAAATTTATCATTTCCAAATAATAAAATATATATCAATATATATTTTTTCTCTAGTGCTTATGTAACCCCATTAATTAGAGGTACACCCCCACTATATAAACACTACTAATGTGTGTGTTCCATCCGATGTGGGACTTCCACTTTTTCCAATTCACACAACACTAGTTCTACCCAACATGGGAATTTGTGTTTAGTCTTTTAACTCAATTTCCACACATGTTCCAACACTAAAACTAGAAAGTAGTATTGAAATATTAACAATGATTGCAATTATTTAATGTCACCTGTCCATATAGAGTTGATCCAATTGAACCCGCATGCAAATGACCAACTCCATAGATGACATAACCTCCATTTTGCACATGGAAACTTGCACTCTTCACATCAACACAACCAGTATCACTCACATTAGTTTTGCTGCAAGGTTCAACTTCATATTCTATCTGCATGTAGCATAGAATCTATGTTACTCACACTTGAACTACAATTTTGCATATAAGATGCTGCTAACTTACTCCCACCTGCTAACTTACTCTCACCTAAAAACCTAAAGGAGTAAGTTAGTAACCATATTTCCACTTGCTTTTTACTAAATAACCAACTTATTACTATTAAAGCTAATTTTAAATGCAAGGGTAGTTTTGTAACTTTTCTTTAATTAAATAAAACAAAAACAAAAAACCCTTTCATCAAAAACCAAAATGCAATTTCCTAAAAAAAATTAGAACACAATATTGCTGCCAACGACATATAGTACAATACCTCTAAAAAAAAATACACATCGCAGTCAATCACTTCACATATGCAATAAACAACTTTGACCGTTATCTTTAATTATCTATGATAAAAAATTATAAAAATTTAATATCTTAAAAATATTGATCGAAACAAATCGAACAACATTCATCTTTAATGACTATCCACTAACAATATAAAAACATTTTACTCATACATCTAACCATATCAAACCATATATTAGAATGCGAACGCACAACATAATGTATGTATTTTTTTGAGATTTCACTTACCTTGCAATCATGGTTCAGACTCATTCCTTTAGTCTTATCCGATATCTTCAAAGTATCAGTCACATCAAATATATAAATCTTGGCAGGCAACACAGGGCTGTCCCTGAGAATTCGGAGGCTCGGCTCAGGGAATGAAAAAAGGCCAGTGATAAAATCAAAACGTATTTTTTTTAAAAGAGCAATAGATAATATAAAACGAGTTTAGGCGAATACCTTCAAAAAGAGTCTTCATTCGCACCAAAACGAGACTTCCTACGTGTATTTACTGAAGCAAATTCATCAATCAACTCTTCGTATTGTATATTTGGTGAGGTTAGACATGTAAGATTATTAAGAGATCAATTTGGTGATAATTATCTAGACTAGATAATGTGGCAAAACTAATGCTTCTAGAGTAGAAAAACTATGAACTTCCTAATGGACAAGTTATCATAATTGGGGCTGAGAGGTTCCGTTGCCTAGAAGTCCTTTTCCAGCCATCTATGATTGGAATGGAAGTTGCTGGAATGGAGATATTAAGGGGGCCTAAAAAGCAATACTATTTTTTATTGGAGATACTATTACTACTGGGTATAAAAAAAATTGAGGCCCATCCTTGAGGGAGGCCCAGCTCGTTTGAGCTGTTTGCACCCCCTCAGGGACGCCCCTGAGGCAACATAAAGTTAATATCCCAGTTGATCCACATGATTGTGTATTTCAAATATATCCTTTTTTTTTGCCCTAAAAACCCTTTCCTCAGCTTGCACTTAGTGTTATCAGGACAACATTGCAAACCCCCATTATAATTTAGATTCAAAGCCTTACCGTTTTCATCTTTAGTAACATTATATAGGGTCACATCTGCAATCAATACATCCCATCCTATCTTCCACACCCCTTGTATCAATAACATGAATATTCATCAACCATTTCCCTACATAACCTTTTGGAATTTCAGCAGGATTACCAACTTCTATACCATAAGGGTCTGGAATATATGTATTTGTGCCTCTTGTTTCAGATCCAAGACCATAGTACTGTCCTAAAATAGTCTCTTGGCAAAAGCCATCATTTCTTCCAATAATAACACCTGATTGGCTATTTTCTGTCACATTTTTAGGTTGGTGGTATCTAACAACAGCCCAATGGTGTAGATAAGTTTGATGAAGAGGTACAGAATTTCCTGCTTCATCAACTAGTTCAGCATTGAAACTCTTGAGTGAAATATGGCCTCTTGGAAACTCAACATCATAATATACTTTGTTTGAAACAAATCCTGGACTCAGTTCAATCTTTGGAGACATAAAGACATTTGTTTTAATATTTTTATTGGTCTTCCTAGTAGTAGCTGATGAGAATGACGTGCTCAACAACAACAGTAGTACTAGTATTGTCAATGAAAAAAACATCCATTGTTGAGATACAATCATCATGTTAATCTGTTTATATAGAAACAATTGGTTAAAAGCAAGTAGGCATGTAGGCTTGAATTTAAAGAAACCATTAAGTTAACCATTTAAAATATGTGTGCGCTACAACTTTATGCGGATGTCATTATTTCTAAAGTGTGGGATCCATATTAATTTCACTCAATAAAAGAGAAAATGTTTGAGTGAATGTTGAAAAGAGAGTGCTACTAGCACTCCTCAATTTTTAAACTATTGTTGGTTTAGTTAATAAGCTTGAAAGAAATATTTATATACCAAAAGATTAAGTAAGGTGTTCGAATGCTCTAAGCCGGCCATGACGTTTACCAAATATGGATAATGAATTTAAAGTATTTGTTTGAAAGTTTCAATGTTTTCTAATGAATATACGGTTGAACGTATCACATATTCAAGCAAGTGTTCCGAGTTGTATGTCTTAATTGATATTATTTTAGAGTTATTTTATATATCTAAGAAGTTATTTTTTAGTATGTGTATATGTGTCATCTTATACTTTTAATCCTATTTTCTATCTTTATTTATGTGTTACATGTTGTTAACTTGGTTATTCAGTTATTATGTTTAACTAACTTTTATTTATGTCTTGCACTAGTTTGGATGTTTATCTTCCTTTTAGATTTATGCTCCTATATTGAGTGCAAGTTTTTTATTTTGTTTCGATGAATGATTATATTGTTAAATAATTAGTTCCTTTTAATTTGTCCTTATATTAGTTTTTAGATGAACTTTTGTGCTATTGACTAAATTGAAAATGTTACTCATCAGGCTTTCTTTTGATTGGTGACAAACCTAATATCAGATTAGAATTAATTAATGCATATGTGTCGTTCAGTAATCTAATCATATTAATGCATATGTGGCCCTAGTTTTTTTAGTGAGAGAAACTCCAACTTCTCTCTAAGTTTTCCTTTTCTTTCACTCATCGAGGAGGGGTGGTTTTAGGTCATTTTTTGACATAAAATCACCCCTCTACATCTTTTTTCTCCTTTCTTTTGATCTAAATAAGTGATTTTCACAAATACAAACATTTTCTTTTGTGTTTTTTTCGTGATTTCGTCGTCTGAGTGCGACCTTGTGTTGTTCGTCGTCTTGTGCGGCATTGTTTGATCTGGCATCTTGTTGCGGTGTTCGTTGGTTCATATTGAAAGATCAGCTTCAGTCAATCAGAGATTCAATCAATGATTTGGACGTCAACGTTGCAGATCCAAAAGCAAGAGTATTCTGGTGGTTTTGATTTTATCATATTATTTGTAGGCATTATGCCGTTGTATGCTATTAACTTGGGTGCTGTGAGTTTGTTCGCAGATTCATCCTTTACGTTTTTAGCGATCTTGATTCTGATGTATTCTATCGATTTGAATGAATGAATATCGTTTTGTTTTTGTCAAAAAAAAAATCTGACGTAAGTTATTTGAATTATGTTTATTCATAATTTGAATTACGACTTTTTTTATAACTCATTTTGTTCTTTTTTTTATGGTATCTGGAGTTCGAACCTGAACCTTACCTATATTATACATTGTTCTTATGAACTAGGGATGGCAATGGGTACCCAATGGGTAGGGTACTATAGTACCTTTTCCCATACCCGCGTTTGTAAAAAATGCCCGTACCCGACCCCATACCCTCGTGGGTAACAACTTTAGTACCCTTCCCCATACCCTATGGGCACCTAAGTGCCCGTACCCGTATCCATTACCCACACTTTATTTATAAAAAGACAATAAAAAAATATCACAATTGAAATAAAACTATGATCCAAATTTTTTTAAAGCAACTTATAAAATAGTAGAAATTGTAGTCTTTAGCCAAATAAAAAAAATCTAAAATATTCCTCGAAAATTAAAATAAAAACATTCAAAATACATATAAAAAGGTGCATGTTAAAATAAACATCAAATTGATTTAAATCATAAATTTGTAGCTCGTGAGCTTTGAAGGTGAGAAAAACACAAGAAGGGGGGTTGAATTGTGTTTTAGAAAAAATTCTTCGTTTCTCCTAAAAACTGAACACACTGATCAGAAGCTAAGCGAGACAGCTTCTGAACTGATAATCAGAATCTAAATGCAGCGGAATAAAACAGAGAGAGAGAAGAAGAACGACACAAAGCAATTATACTGGTTCCTTCCACAATCCGGAAGTAGTCCAGTCCCCCTTGCACTTCCAAGGAGATTTCACTATGAGTAATATCTGATTACAAATGCTCAAGCACACAAGCAAGAGACTTCCAATGCTCAAGCACACAAGCAAGAGACTTCCTTTGCTCAAGAACACAATCAAGAGACTTCCTGCTCAAGCACAACTGCAAGAGACTTCCTAACTAAACAAAATTACACAGAAAATTGTTTAAGGTTGAACACTTGATATACAATCAGAGGTGCTCACAATACAAATCAGATACAGACTCAATGGACTTAAGAATTTCTAAGATATGACTTTGAGACACAGAAATTCTAAGTGAATGCAGAACAATTTCAGCAGAGGTTTGGTACTTGTGAAAATCTTGTGAGTCTTTCGTTCAGCGTTCTTGCATTACCAAATCTCTAGGTCTTCACTCCTTTATATAGAGGTGTGAAAGAGACGTTGTGAAATTGCCAGCACACCAAAGAGTCGTTGTTGAAGCTTGATCTTTCACCAATGATCTTTTGCCTGATTTGGTTGTTGTCCTATGAAGAACAAATTTGAAATCCATTCCTTATCCAAAGGAACATCTATGCAGGCGAAACCGTATTCTGGAGCTGTTTTCTTGTCCTGTAGCGCGGACACAAAACAGAGTAGTGGAGAACGTGGTTGTACAATTCGTACAAAGTACAATGTCAACGCTTTCGTCCAAATTGCAAACACACGCCTTCAAACACCTTTGAAATGACCGTTGCAAACTCCACTAATCCTTTGTTTGTGTTTTCGAATCCAATAGACAGCTTTTGCATTGATAATTCTTCAATTCTTGATTCTTTGCAAATCCAGTTGATATTCAGCTTCTGGTGAAATGGCTTCTGATGATGCAGCTTCTGATGATGCAGCTTCTGATGACGCAGCTTCTGATGATGTGGCTTCTGATGACGTGGCTTCTGGACCTCTTGTCTTCAGAAGCACTATTCTTCAGGAGCAGCCTACTTCAGGAGCGCTATTTCTTCAGGAGCAGCTTGACTTCAGGAGCGCTTTTTCTCTTCAGTAGCAAGTTGCCTTCAGGAGCGTCCAAGCTTCAAATTTTTGTTGTTTCCATAGCTCTTTATTTGCTCATTCAGAACCAATGATGATGTAACTTTATAATTATGGTCCTGTACACTTGAACAAATATTAGCTAGTCCAATTTACAATTTTTAATACCTTGTTATCATCAAAACCCTTTAAGGTTCATTGTTAAACACATTTTGTTCCAACAATCTCCCCCTTTTTGATGATGACAAACAAAAGTATTTAAAATTGATCAATTGTTGTTAATCTAATTAACAAGTTGACTTTGGGGTTCTGAGGTTTGTAAGCTCAGAATCTGAGGTTTGTAAGCTCAAACTCCCCCTGAGTCTGATAGTCTATAAGGTGAGGTTTGTAAGCTCCCCCTAGGTTCTATCCAGGTTAATTAAATTCATTTTTCGCGCAATAATATTATCAGAGCTTAAAAACAAAATTGAATCATTGAAAGAATAAACTTATAGATAAGAAGAATGGTTCAATTAATTTTACTTGAATTTTGATACTCCTTCGTTCGTTCATAGCTTATACCAGTAAGGTAAAAAAATGATAGAAGGTTTTCAAAAATTTCAAATGCCATTAATGGGGCTCAGAGCCTTTAAATACTTGTCACATATACTCCCCCTTTTGTCATTATCAAAAAAAATTTAAGCATAAAAGACAAAAAGATATGAGAAAAACTCAACCAGGAGAGAGTATAAAAGAAAGTGAACTAAATAAGTCAGAGCAAAATATATGAACATGTATATCAATTGTCAGAAGCAGCTAAACAGTCAGAACCAGTAAGCATTCAGAAGCATAGAGAAATAAAACACGATGGTTTCAGAAGCAAGGACTAGGAATTTAAAACAAACAACAAACAAAAAGAAAAACACAAGGGTGTGCAACTAAGGGTTGGTTTGTTGTTGTTTCTTCATCTCCTCCATTTCTTCAATTTTCTTCTGCAACAGTTCTTCAAGCTGTTGTTGCCTCTGGAGAAGAGCTTGTTCCCTTTCCTTAGCTTCTTGCTGCTGCTGTGCCATCTGTTTCTTCAGAAGCTTACACAACCTGGCTTCTCTGGTCAAGTAATCCGTTTCAAAGAAGAAAGGCTGGTTTGCCAGGAGCAGTGTAGAGCTTCTTACTCTAAGACTCTGATTCAGATTTTCCATTAGCCTTCTGACTGAAGCTTGCTTGACTCTGATGCATTTAGCTTTGATCTCTTCAATAAGCTCAGCTGCCCGGTTCTGAAGTGATGCCCAGGAGTCTTCATATGCACTTGTGAGATCAATTGTCCTTCGTTGATCCACCAGATTATGCATCTGACTCAGAATTGTGAGAAGCTCAGTATTGATATATCCAGATTCCAGGATGTTTGTGGGTGGATGATCAAGGGTTTCAAGATCAGAATCACTGATTTCTAAATCTTGAATGGGGTTAGGAATTGGAAAGGTAAGGTGTGTTTGTGTGTTTGAAGATGAAGGCTGGTCAGAAACAATGTGTGTGGTGGAGGTTGAGGCTTGAACATTGACTTGAGAGATGTCAACATCCATGGGAGTTGGTTCTGGGGAGTGTTCAGGTAAAGGTTGAAATTCAGTTTCAGTTGGTGGTTGTCGTAGTGAAGTTGTTGTTTGATTGTTGAGTTGGGGGTCAATGATGGCTATTGGTGATTGTGGGGGTGTTGTGGGTTTTTGTGGTTCAGGTGTTTGTTGATGAGGGTTTTCTGAAACAACATTTTCAGAAGCAGTTGCTTCTGGAGTTGTTTCAGAGGCCTTTTCTGAAGTAGATTTGTCTAAAGGTAACTCACCTGAGTAGTGGAGAGCAAGACTGTCTAAGACAGAAGTGTCTTCTTCTTGCTCAGTTGCTTGTGGTGAAAGGGGTGAAATGGGGGTAGAGGTGACTGGAATCTGACATACCTTGACTGAAGAGCCAGCTACAGAAGTGGTAGCACTAGGTGCTTTCAGAACCGCTTCTGAAGCTTTAACAGCCACTTCCTTGACTTCTTCAGACTTCTTCTTGAGAAATTTATCACAATTCTCCAGTCCTGAAGCCTTGAGCCTTTGATCCCTTTCCTGATTGTGCTGAGCTTCTTTCCTCTTTATCTCAGCTAGCATCTGAACAGCTTGCTCATCATCTTCTTTCTTCATATCAGAAGTCACTCTTTTCTCAGGAATAGAAGCAGCCCTTATTCTCTTCTTCTCCTGTAACTCTGATAACTTAAAAGCAGCAAATTCCTTAGCCATTCTGGCCTTGGCAGGAGTCAGCTCAACCATAGAGCTTTTTATATCAACAGGTGCCTTTTTCTTCTTCAGCTTGGGCTCAACTTCCTCCTTTTCTATTTCATCCAAAGCTTCATCCAGTTTTTCCTTGTGATAAACTGTTTCAGCTTTCCCCCTCTTTCTTTTGACATCCTTCTTTTGCTTGCCCTTATCAGTAATTGCTTCTGATGCAGTGGCACTCTTTACCTTCTTTACTTTAGCAGGAACAGCTTCCTCCTGAGTGCTTGCATCTTCTTCCAGGACATACTCAGCTACTGATTGAACTAGGAAATCAGAGTCACTTTCCTTAAAGATGGGAGGAAAGTCCCTGATTATCTCAGTTTCAGCAGTTGTCATCTCTAACCACTTTTCATCTTTAGGGGCTTCTTTGATGAACTTCATAGAGCATAAGCTCCTGCTACTGATAGTCCTTTCAGCAGTAGAGACTTCGAAACATCTATCAGAAGCACTTCTTGTCCTTTTTAAGAACTCCAGCACCCTTCCTTGATAAAAGATTTCAGACAGCAATCTTCCATAGGGTACTTGTTTTCTTCCTCTGATAGTGCTTTCATTTATGGCCCAGCAGAGATGATCCATTACATATCTTGGGAAGTTTATCTTTTCCAGAATAGCCATGAAGTAAATTGCTAGCTTCTGTTGATTGTTGGGTTGGTCAGATCCTCCTGCTCTTTGAAAGAAGCAATCATTACTGAATTTCACCAACATCCTGTTGTGAATCTCCATTTCAGAAGGCTTTGCATCTTTCTTCCCACCCAAAAGAGTGTTGTAGTAACCTTGTAGCAGGACATCTTCCTTCCTGACTATTTCTTGGAATCTTCCCTCTGCATCCATCCTACAAGCTTTAGCTATAACGTCCTCAGTGATGGTTATAGGAATGCCCATCACTTCAGACCTTATTTCTAAGCTATCAAAAGATGTAGGATTCATATCCATGACCATTTTCCCTTTCTTTGACCCCGCTTGTTTGCTTACGACTTTTGCAGGCTTTTCATTGTACACTTCAGCTTTTAACCAAAAGTCCTTGACCAAGTTCACATATGTTGGCCCATTTAGCATCTTGAAATACTCAGACATCATCTGAGTTTCTATCAAGCCTTCCATGTTTACTTCATACTTCTTGAGTGAAGCAAAATCCACCGGTGACTCTACTTGAACTATTAAGGATTCCCATGGAATATCCATAGTCTTCTCTTTGTAGATGGACCCAGATTCTGATACGCTTTGCTTGTTTGATGTAGATTCTGAAACTTTTGAGCTTGATGATGCCATTTGATGATTTACGAAGATTTGAAGAAGATGAAGATTTTAGGGTTCTAAGGTTGAGAGAATGCGCTTACTTCGCAAGAGGTTTGAGAGCAAATGTGTTTGTTGTGAGTGAGTAGTGTGTGAATTGACAAAGTGTTAGAAGTAAAACGATTGCAATTCAAAAGAGACAAACAAACATAACATTAATGACAAAATTGGGGGCGCGTGAAAAGTACTTTCAAAGCTATTAAATCATCATTGCCCTTTTAGTTATACACCAACACATACAGGCCACGTAAGAAGTTCACAGAGTAACTACCAAGTTAGTGGGCCAGAAGTTACTTTTTAAAAGGTAACTTCCAACGTTTCCACTAATTCAACTATTCAGAAGCAATAAATCCAGCTTCTGGACTTCAGATGCTGACGTCATCATCAGAAGCGAGTTTTCCTCAGAACCTCAATAAAGAGCTTCTGATGGACTACCGCTTCTGAACTAACTTCAGAACCTAAAATCCTATTCAGGAGCAAGCAAGCATTTAATCAGATACAAAGTGCATGTTCAAATTTTTCTTTATAAAATCAAATCTTTCAACAGTTAAAGGCTTAGTAAATATATCAGCCCATTGATTTTCAGTATCAATGAATTGTATATCTAAAATTCCTTTTTGAACATAATCTCTGATAAAATGGTGTTTGATTTCAATGTGCTTCGCTCTTGAATGCAAAATTGGATTTTTAGACAAACAAATAGCAGCAGTATTATCACAATAAATGGGAATACTGTTAGCAGTTATCTGATAATCTTCCAACTGATGTTTCATCCAAAGTAGTTGTGTACAACAACTTGCAGCTGAAATGTATTCTGCTTCTGCTGTAGACATAGCAATAGTTGTTTGTCTTTTGCTAGCCCAGGATATAAGATTATCACCCAGAAATTGACAATTGCCACTGGTTGACTTTCTTTCAATCCTATCACCAGCATAATCAGCATCACAGAATCCAATTAGCTTATAATCTAAGGATTTCCTATAAAGGAGTCCAAGATTGGTCGTTCCTTTCAAATACCTGAAGATTCTCTTGACAGCAGTCATATGAGATTCTCTAGGATCTGATTGGAATCTTGCACACAAGCATACACTGAATAAAATATCTGGCCTAGATGCAGTGAGGTATAACAAAGAACCAATCATACCTCTATACAGCTTCTGATCTACTTTAGCTCCTTCATCTTCTTTGCTTAAGGTGCACGTAGGGTGCATTGGAGTGTTCATCACTTTACAATCTTCAAGTTTGAACTTCTTCAGAAGCTCCTTTGTGTACTTTGATTGATGAACATAGACTCCATCTTTGCATTGATTGATTTGAATGCCCAGGAAGAACTTCAGCTCTCCCATCATGCTCATTTCAAATTCATCCTGCATTAACTCAGAAAATTCCTTGCAAAGAGATGCATTAGTAGAACCAAATATTATATCATCAACATATATTTGCACAACAAGAATATCTTTCCCAAGGGTCCTTCTGAAGAGTGTAGTGTCAACCTGTCCTCTCTTAAAGTTATTTTTGATTAAGAAATTACTTAGTCTATCATACCAAGCTCTGGGAGCTTGTTTCAAGCCATATAGTGATTTCTTCAATTTAAAAACATGGTCAGGATATTTAATATCCTCAAATCCAGGAGGTTGCTTAACATACACTTCTTCTTCTATGACACCATTGAGAAATGCACTCTTGACATCCATCTGATATAATATTATGCCATGATTAACTGCATAGGAAAGAAGTAACCTGATTGCTTCCAATCTTGCAACTGGAGCAAACGTTTCAGTGTAATCAATGCCTTCTTGTTGACTATACCCTTGTGCAACAAGTCTGGCTTTGTTTCTTGTTACTTCACCTTGCTCGTTCAGCTTGTTTCTGAATACCCATTTTGTTCCAATAATGTTCTTGTGCTGAGGTTTGGGTACCAGATCCCACACATCATTTCTTTGAAATTGATTCAACTCTTCTTGCATAGCTAGGATCCATCCATCATCTGAAAGTGCTTCATCAACTGTTGTAGGTTCAATCATTGAGATTAGTCCAATCATTGACTCTTCTTGTCTGAAATGTGATCTTGTTCTTCTTGGACTATCTTTGTTTCCAATGATTAGCTCTTCAGGATATGAAGACTTGTGTTTGAATGTGTTTCTGGGAGGATCTTCTTGATGTGAGTCATCTTGTGCTTCATCAGAAGCAGCTTCATCTTGCGCTTCTGATGTGGGTTCAGCTTCTGGACTATCTTCAGACTCAGCTATCTGATCAGGTTCTGGAGTAGCTTCAGGAACCTGTATCTCTGCAGAACTTTCACCTTGCTTTGAAGTTTTATCTTCAAGCTCCTTGTCATCAAATTTAACGTGCATAGATTCTTCAACACAGAGTGTTTCTGAATTATACACTCTGTATGCCTTTGACCTTTCAGAGTAACCCAAAAAGATTCCTCTTTGGGCCTTGGCATCAAATTTCTTTAGGTAGAGCTTGTTGTTCAGAATGTAACATGTACATCCAAATTGATGAAAGTAAGAGATATTGGGTTTTCTTCCTTTAAAGAGTTCATATGCTGTTTTCTCCAAAATAGGTCTAATATAGATCCTGTTTTGAACATAGCATGCTGTATTCACTGCTTCTGCCCAAAAATGTTTTGGTAAATTGTTTTCATGAATCATGGTTCTGGCCATTTCTTGTAAAGTTCTATTCTTTCTCTCTACAACCCCATTTTGTTGTGGTGTTCTAGGAGAAGAGAATTCATGGAAAATTCCATGTTTTTCACAAAAAGCTTCAAATGGCTCATTTTCAAATTCTCCACCATGATCACTTCTGATTTTCAAAATTTTTGATTCTTTTTCAGATTGAATTTGAGTGCAGAAGCTACTGAATACATCACACGCAACATCTTTACTCTTTATGAATTTCACCCAAGTCCATCTGCTGTAATCATCAACAATGACTAATCCATATCTACTTCCATATAAGGATGCAGTACTCACTGGTCCAAATAAATCAATATGGAGTAATTCCAAAGGTCTTGAGGTTGAAACAATGTCTTTGGTTTTAAAAGATGATTTCACAATTTTCCCTCTCTGACATGCACCACAGAGTGCATCTGAATGATAGTCAATGTCTGGTAGCCCTTTCACAAGTTGTAACTTACTAAGCTTAGAGATTAACCTCCAGTTAGCATGTCCCAACCTTCTGTGCCACATCCATTTCTTATCATTCACTGATAGTAGGCAAATCACCTTCTGATCAGCCAGTTCAGAAAAATTGATTTTATAGACATTGTCAACTCTCTTTCCCTTGAACACAATGGATTTGTCTTCCTTGTTGATTACTGTACAGTTGGGTTTTTCAAAAAGCACATCATAACCATTATCACAAAATTGACTAATGCTCAAAAGGTTATGTTCAAGACCATCTACCAACCATACATTATTAATTGAGGTAGAGGAATTACCAATAGTTCCTGTACCTATGATCTTGCCTGACTGGTTGCCTCCAAATTTCACATTTCCTCCCTCTTTCATTGTTAGGCTGAGGAACATGGACTTGTCTCCTGTCATGTGTCTCGAGCAACCACTGTCTAGGTACCATGATCTTTGCTTTGGCACTGCTCTTAGACATACCTCGTTTTCATCTTCTGAGTCTGAATCTGATCCAGCTTCTGAAGTTGCTGTTGCTACCAACCCAACAGCTACCTTTGCATCTTCATCAGCTTCCTCTTTATCAGATCCAGATTCACTACCCAAATCATCCCAGGTTGCCATTAAACTCTGCTTAATCTGCTTCTTGAGTTTGCTTGGTTTGAATGTAGACCTCTTTGACTTGTCCTTTGACTTTTCTCTTTGAAGATCAGGGCATTCAGCAATGAAGTGTCCAGGCTTCTTACAGTTGAAGCATCCCTTCTGATCTTCTTTCTTTGAGCTTCTGGAGTTACCCCTTCTGGAGAGAAACTTTCTGTTCTTCTTGGCCAGATATTGAAGTCTGTTTGAGAGCATGGCCATTTCAGCAGCATCTGGTTCAGAATCTGAACTTGACTGTTCTTCCTCTTCAGATTCAACCACTTTGAGAGCTTTTGATGACTTGCCTTTGGATGGAAGAGCTATTGATTTACTCTTCTTAGTAGACTCATGTTCATTAAGACTTAACTCATGAACTTTGAGAGAACTAACAAGATCTTCGACACTTAAAGTGTTTAAATCTTTAGCTTCCTCAATGGCAGTCACCTTTGGTCTCCATCTAGCAGGTAAGCTTCTGAGTATCTTGCTTACATGATCAGAAGCAACATAGCTCTTCTTTAGAATCTGTAGCCCAGAAACTAAAGTTTGAAACCTTGAGTACATCTCCTCAATAGTTTCATCATCCTTCATCTTGAATAACTCATACTGATGTACAAGCAGGAGAGCCTTTGCTTCTTTGACCTTCTTGCTCCCTTCATAATTTGAACAGAGAGAAGCAAACATAGCTTTAGCAGTGGATTTGTCACTCATCTTCATGTATTCTGCTTTGGGTATGGCCGTGACAAGAGCTCCTCTGATAATATGATGCTTCTTGTAGAGTTTCCTCAGTTCTGGAGTATGTTTCTTTCTATCCACAGCAGCTCCTTCTTCATCAAGGACTAAACCACCAACGCCGTCTTCCAGAATATCCCACAATTCTTCATCTAGGCTCATGATGTAACTGTAAAAATTGGTCTTCCACCAAGAGAACTCTTCAGCATCTCCATTGAACTTTGGAACTTTTCCAACACTGGTTTTCTTACTATCACTATAATCATGTGAGACATTTTTATAGCTAGTATCACCATCAGGAGGAGGAGTAGTCATGTTTTTCTCAGATCTTTGACTGTTGCACGTTTAAGTGATACACAACAGACCAAGGCTCTAGATACCAATTGAAGGTGAGAAAAACACAAGAAGGGGGGTTGAATTGTGTTTTAGAAAAAATTCTTCGTTTCTCCTAAAAACTGAACACACTGATCAGAAGCTAAGCGAGACAGCTTCTGAAGTGATAATCAGAATCTAAATGCAGCGGAATAAAACAGAGAGAGAGAAGAAGAACGACACAAAGCAATTATACTGGTTCCTTCCACAATCCGGAAGTAGTCCAGTCCCCCTTGCACTTCCAAGGAGATTTCACTATGAGTAATATCTGATTACAAATGCTCAAGCACACAAGCAAGAGACTTCCAATGCTCAAGCACACAAGCAAGAGACTTCCTTTGCTCAAGAACACAATCAAGAGACTTCCTGCTCAAGCACAACTGCAAGAGACTTCCTAACTAAACAAAATTACACAGAAAATTGTTTAAGGTTGAACACTTGATATACAATCAGAGGTGCTCACAATACAAATCAGATACAGACTCAATGGACTTAAGAATTTCTAAGATATGACTTTGAGACACAGAAATTCTAAGTGAATGCAGAACAATTTCAGCAGAGGTTTGGTACTTGTGAAAATCTTGTGAGTCTTTCGTTCAGCGTTCTTGCATTACCAAATCTCTAGGTCTTCACTCCTTTATATAGAGGTGTGAAAGAGACGTTGTGAAATTGCCAGCACACCAAAGAGTCGTTGTTGAAGCTTGATCTTTCACCAATGATCTTTTGCCTGATTTGATTGTTGTCCTATGAAGAACAAATTTGAAATCCATTCCTTATCCAAAGGAACATCTATGCAGGCGAAACCGTATTCTGGAGCTGTTTTCTTGTCCTGTAGCGCGGACACAAAACAGAGTAGTGAAGAACGTGGTTGTACAATTCGTACAAAGTACAATGTCAACGCTTTCGTCCAAATTGCAAACACACGCCTTCAAACACCTTTGAAATGACCGTTGCAAACTCCACTAATCCTTTGTTTGTGTTTTCGAATCCAATAGACAGCTTTTGCATTGATAATTCTTCAATTCTTGATTCTTTGCAAATCCAGTTGATATTCAGCTTCTGGTGAAATGGCTTCTGATGATGCAGCTTCTGATGATGCAGCTTCTGATGACGCAGCTTCTGATGATGTGGCTTCTGATGACGTGGCTTCTGGACCTCTTGTCTTCAGAAGCACTATTCTTCAGGAGCAGCCTACTTCAGGAGCGCTATTTCTTCAGGAGCAGCTTGACTTCAGGAGCGCTTTTTCTCTTCAGTAGCAAGTTGCCTTCAGGAGCGTCCAAGCTTCAAATTTTTGTTGTTTCCATAGCTCTTTATTTGCTCATTCAGAACCAATGATGATGTAACTTTATAATTATGGTCCTGTACACTTGAACAAATATTAGCTAGTCCAATTTACAATTTTTAATACCTTGTTATCATCAAAACCCTTTAAGGTTCATTGTTAAACACATTTTGTTCCAACATTATGGATGCATGAATGAAACGATCACCATATTAGTTTTTAGGTTTAGGTTTATATTTAAATAGCTAAATAAATTAAATAACTGTACACCAATAATAAATTAAATATTTATTATATTATATAAATATGTATATGCGGGTTGCGGGGCTAAATTTGCGGGTAATTACCCGGACCCAAGCCCATACCCATAAATGCGGGGTTTTACTCTACCCATTGCGGGTATTTTTTGCGGGTGCCCGTCGGGCCTGGGTCCAATTGCCATCCCTATTATCAACTGAGTTAAGCTCATGGAGACATTCATTTTATTCTTTAGAGTGCATGATTCGAATCATGCTTCTTAATAATTTTTCAAATCATGAAAAAGTTTTTTACTCATTTTTGTCTTTGGAGTGCATGATTCGAATGAAGCTTCTTAATAATTCTAAGGCCACCTCCCCGGGTCCTTTAAGTTTCATATTTGTTTCAGATAGATCCTTTAAGTTTCTAAGGTTTCAGATATGTCCTTTAAGTTTCTAAGGTTTCAGATAGGTCCTTTAAGTTTCGAGTTTGTTTCAGATAGGTCATTTCTATCAACCTCTGTTAAGCCAAAGTTGATCTGTCCGTTAAGCCAAAGTTGATCTGGTTGGGAAAAAATGGATGCCAAGTGTCAGAGAGAACCACCTCACCCACTTAACGGACATATCAGCTTTGGCTCAACGGACAGAACAACTTTGACTTAACGGAAGTTGACAGAAAAGACCAATCCGAAATAAACTCGACACTTAAAGGACCTATCTGAAACCTTAGAAACTTAAAGTACCTATATGAAACAAATGTGAAACTTAAAGGACTCAGGGAGGTATTTGGCCTAATTCTAACCACCATATAAATTCAAGGTACCAGGTTTTTTTTGGATATCCTAATTCGAATTACAGTTAAACATACGACAAACTAGTTCAAATCATGTGTTTTAAAAGAAGTTACAAGATTTTCTTAGTCATGATGATTTGAATACATGATACTCTAATTCAAACTACGGTAAAAGGCTGATTTGAATGACCATATTCATTATGCTTCTTTTTTTAAATGATTTTGTTCACTAATCAAAGGAAAAGATTTGGAAAAATCTATTCACCTCAGCAAGGGTTTTTGATTCAAGACTAACAAGATACAAATGGGTATTCTACTATATACTAATAATAATAAACCAAAATTGGTAAAGAAACAAAAGTAAATCATGTTAGCTTTGATGGGCAGAACTGAGAAAATATATGATATGTTTCCATCTTTATGCTAAATATGATGATGGTATTATTAATCAAGTGTTAAGGAACGTACCTCAAACACAGAGAAGAAACAACGTCTAGTGGCATTAATTATTAAACGATGGTTCAATTGTTAAGCTTGAAAGAAATATTTATATACCAAAAGATGAAGTAGGTGTTCAGATGCTCTAAGCCGGCCATGACGTTTACTTCACTTGACTAGAGCTCTATTTTGTTAAGGTTGAACGTATCACTTCACTTGACTAGAGCTCTATTTTGTTTTATTTTTTTGAAGGAGAGCTCTATTTTGTAAAAAGTAGTGAATAACACGAGTTTTTTTTTTTTTTTTTAACTAGTATGATACCTGTGGTAAGCAAGGAGATTTAATGCACTTATAAAATTTTAATAAAAATATTATTTTTAATTTAATGAAAGATTAATTTACACAGACATAATTAGTGAATATTTTTTTTAGGGAATTAGTGAATATTATTTTAGGGAATAAATAAGTCAACATAAATTCGAAGTAAACTTAATGTATATTAAAAAGTTTTTTTTGACAAAAAAAATTATAAATTATAAATTTAAAAGTAATATTGTGTAGTTTTGTAAAAAAAAATTATATAGTTTTATTTAGATACTTGGTCTTACAAATAATATAAAGTATATATGTAGTTTTGTTTCAGCGGATGGAGGTTTGGGTAGCTTTGCTGGTTTGAGATTAGGGATAAGGAGTTGACGGTCATGAGTTCAAATTCTGACAAATGAGTAAAATATTAATCTAACATTTGTCATTCAAAAGAAAAAAAAATATAAAGTATATATTAAGTTTTGTTTGGGGGAGGGGGTGTTGGGTAGCTTGACTGGTTTGAGTCAAGGGATGAGGAGTTGGAGTCATGCCATGTGTTCAAACTCGAACGAAGGAGTAAATATTAACTTCACAACTTATTATTAACATTCATTCAGAAAATAAAAGTAATTGGTTCAATCTCTCTAAGATAAAATAATATTTTCACTAAGAATATATCATATTGACATTTTAAGAAAAAATAATTATATTCTGTTTTTTTTTGTTTTACCCATGCATGTGTGTGTGTGTGTGTGTGTGTGTGTATATATATATATATATATATATATATATATATATATATATATATATATGTAAAACCTAATAGGGAATTGGGAGCCGCTCCTTCCTCTCGATTTACACAGCCGCTCTTTCTTCTTGCTAATCCCATCTGAACGACAGCCGCCGCTCCGCCACTCAACCACCACGATGTAGATCCGGGAGATGGTGACGCGAAGAGAGCTTTTCTTCGCATCACCGTCGCACCCTTCTTCCTCCGGCGGTCCATCTGTCTTTCCAGTTTGTCGTATTACCATCGTCGTTCACAGGTTCGTACATTGGTTCCTTGTCGGAGTTTAAGGGTTGTGTAGTTTAGGTTGCTGCTCCACCGTTTTGAACCTCGGAAGTCCGGCGCCGCCTTATCCAGCGGTGGTTGTTGGTTCTTTTCTTGGTATGTTCGTGTTTCGTTGCCAGATTTTGTTCGTGGGTCAGAGTTCCGGGTCTGCTCCGTTCCATATCTGTTTTGAAGTTTTGAAACAGATAGTAGTTTATGCATTTCGGGTGGTCTGTTGTTTGTTTCTGTTCGAACTGCGGTCACCGTTCTGCAGTGCCTACGGTTTTGGTTTGAAAAACTGTCGCTACTTTCTTCTGTGGTGACGATTTTGGTGGGTTCAAGAGAAGTCGGGTTGTGTGCCTCCACTTCGTCGGTCTTTAATCAATTTCTAGGTTTTGTTTTGGTTCATGACTCATGGATGCGGTGATGGGTTTTTCAGTAATTGTTCATGCTTATGGGTTTGTTTGGCTTGAAAGAGCGTTAATGACTGCTGTGATTTGGTAACAGGGGTTTGTTGGAACTTGAATATGACCGTGTTGACGGTTAATTCATTCGTCATATCAAGAAGTGAAGACTCATCTTGGCCAGCTGATGGTCAACCTATATGGTCTTCAATCCGCTTAGATCCTTTGAATTCGTTGTAAATGAATTGTTGGGGTTCGAACTATTTTGGACTCGAAAGAGTCGTTAATGCTTGCTGCTGATGGTGCAGGGAGTTGATGGAACGTGATCATTTCTGTGTTGACAGTCGTTTCATTTTCCAACTTATAGACCCGGTTGGTGCTCACAAACATCGTTTGTCAGTCTTGACTAGGTTTGACTCGAGTGTATGTTCTTAACGTGTTTGTAATGCCCGTTTGGGTTGGCTTGCACACCTTTATGTTTTTACTGGGTTTAGGTCTATGTCCCCCAAGTTTTTTTATGTACTTTTTTCATTTTTTTTAATAATATATATATAAGCACGTGACATATGATTAAAGTATAGTTGAGAAATCACCTATCCTCTTTTTTGATGTTATTATGCTCTGGCCTTATAAAATACACACACACACACACACACACAGAGAGAGAGAGAGAGAGAGAGAGAGAGAGAGAGAGAGAGAGAGAGAGAGAGAGAGAGAGAGAGAGAGAGAGAGAGAGAGAGAGAGAGAGAGAGAGAGAGAGAGAGAGAGATTGAGAGAGGATCCATTGAATCCAAGAGTAAGTCTAAAGACTTACTCTTGGAGTCAATGGACCCCTTCTCATCTCTTACCATAGAAATCTTTAGTAATTAATCATAGCCATTAATTAATATTAAAATCAATGATCAAGATTGGGGGTAAGTGTTTAGACTTACTCTTGCAGTCAATGGATCCATTCTCTCTCTCTCTCTCTCTCTCTCTCTCTCTCTCTCTCTCTATATATATATATATATATATATATATATATCTGTGTGTGTCAAGATCCGTTGACACCAAATCCTACGCCTCTATTTGTTAATCCAAAGACTAATAATAGTTTTCTAAATCAACCCACACAAGTCTCTATTTCGTTGGTGTAGTCAATCATCAAACTTAATTTGAAACTGTGCCATATCCACTCATCAGACATCGATATGCAATAAATCAAACTTCATTCACTAAATTACAACCTAATTAGATACCATTCATGTAATATTTATGAAATCAATTACACGTAGAGGAAGTAATTTTGAATGAGTGTCTTGATGGATGGAATTTAAGGTTTGGGAATGAGTTGCATAGATGTCGCCATTTGATAATTGAAATACTCCCAACAATTTCATATCTGAATACATATACATAAAATACTCGTACCAAACCCATCCAAATACCCCTAAATTCATTATTTTTTTTTCTTCTTCAATTGCGATATTTCCCATAATATTGGCACAAATTGTCTTCATGAGCAGCTATTGATACAAGAAATTAACAAATAGAGAATAGAGATGTAGATAAGAAATAACAAATTTTTCAGAAAAGAATAAGGAGGAGTATCACGATGCACCCTGTTTTCAATTCCAGATTTTCAGTTATTGAAATTAACCTGAGGGATGAGACACAAACACAAAACTAGGGATTTGAGGAAAAAAAGATACCCGGCAAAACTTGCTCATGTGATAATTTATCAAGGTCTGAACATATATAAGAGCATCAAAAGCATAAGAGAAGGTAAAGACTTCATAGAAGATCTGAAGAAAGGTTAATCAGAAGTCAACAAATGATCAGAAGTGAAGAAGTCACCCAAAAGTTGCTGTAGACCAGACTCTGGATCATCAGACTCTGAGTTAACCCAGACTCTGAGTCATCCAGACTCTGAGGTATTGATGGTCGGATTAGGCAACTGTACCAAATTGTTTACCAAGTAAAAAAGTGATAAGTAGAGTATCATATTAACAGGGATTGTCGTTTCATCTAAAGAATTCACGTTACTTATTTGGGAACAAAATAAATAAATAAGATAAGGGTTTAAAGTTTTTCAATTTAATCTGTTTGCAACAGTGCAAGTTTACCTGTTTGATTGCAGAATGTTAGTAGTGGTTAAGATTCTTTGAATCCCTTCTATTAATTTGTTGGAATTAATTAACAGTCAAGTCGCGTTCAATTATTCTAAGTAGACTATCTAAGTGATGAGTACGTCGGGACGTGATAACCTAATCTGTTTGTCAAGTTGCACCTGCTCGTCGCACGTTGATCCTTACATGCAGGGTCCTACACTCTCGGTTAACTTCGGTCTATCCCTCCTTCTGTTGAGTTGCACCTGCTGGTCACATGGTGATCCTTACATGTGGGGTCTTACTCCCTCAGGGGTAATTGAAACATAAACTTAAATTTAAGTTCCTAAATTTCCAAAGGTATGGTTTTTAGTGTTCCTAAAGGTTCTCTCATATATGAATCTTAGAAGTACATAGCACACTCTACCTCTCGGTAGTTCTACAAACGAGCAGCTCTATCAGCGTCTATCTAACCAAGGTGCGAGGAGAATGAAGTTACTGGGCCAATTTAAGTCGTGAAGTCACTTGTTTCCTTAATTACTAACTAGTTACCACTTGATTTCAACAAATGTTCATCAATATTAGGCCCTATCACTACCTAAGTGCCTAAATCAGGGTTATGCTTCAGAGGAGACAAATCTTATGCACTACAGTAAAACTAAATAGCGAACAGAAAATAACTAAATAAACGACTTTAAATAAATAATTATCCAACAAACAAGATAGAGGTTCATCTTAGAACCCTAACCTAAAAAGATTTAGTTTCTCATGGTAACTAAAGACAAATTACAAAAGAAATAAAACATACCCTAGAGAAACTTGGAGTGAGGAGGGAGAAACTCCTTCCCTAGAAGCTCGTAATGCTTGCCATCCTCTTGAAACACTTCGTTATGAATGAAAAGTTGTGAATGAGGAATGTGGTATTTATAGGAAGAGTTTCCACCTGAAGTCGGGCCCAAAATCGGGTTTTTCCCCACTAAAAAGTAGCAAAAACTAGTTTTGGCAAGCATTCAACCATGCTCGAGGCACATAGGATGTGCTCGTGGATCCTGAGTGTGCATAAAATGCATACTCGGAGTGCCCATGCCATGCTCGGGGCGCATAGTGTAACAACCCGATTTTCGCTAGTTTTATTTTATTATTTATTTATGTGTGTTGTGTGTGCTATTATGTGATTATTTGCATCTGTGTGTATTTTTGGTTGGGAATTGTAGAATTCGGTGCAGAAGGGTATTTTAGTCATTTTGGACTTAGGGGCATTTTGGTCATTTTGAGAGTGGGGGGTAATTTTGTAATTTTAGATGAGAATTATTTTGAGTGTTAGTAAGAATGTTGTTTTACCAAGTTACTAGAGAAGGTGTAGTAATTAATTGATTTACCGGTAAGTGACCGTTAGTGTTGTAATTTACCATTAAGTGAGTAGTGACATTTTGGGGTGTTAGAATAGAAATGGGTTAGGCCCATTAAGGTTGAGAGATAAGCCCAATTGAATAGAGCACATATATAAACTCTAGTTGTTGGTGAAAATTAGGTTTCACAACATTATTCATTTCATTTCATTTGGGAGGAGAAGAGATAGAGACTAGAGACAACAACAAGAGCAAGGGCTAGAGCTAGAAGAGTGGATTCAACACCTAGGAGCTAAATTGAGGCTTGAATTAAAGATTCTTGGTGTTAGAGGTAAGGGGGTTAGTTTTTGATCATAATTTCATCATTTTTCATTTAAACCCATTTTTATGAAATTGATAAATTGAATCCAATTGTTCTGAATCCGTGCATAATTGTTGCTGTTATGATTGAGAACATGATTTGTATGATAATTGCAAGTTAGTATGTGAATTAACATGTTGAAATGTGCAATTGTGGGTATATTGTGTTCTTGAGCAATTTTGATGAAAAATGAAGTTGTGATGTTGAATTGTACATGAATTTGTGTTCATTAGTTGTTGTTGATGATTGTTGAACTGTTGGAATCAAAATTATGTAACTGGAAACGTTGTTTATGGATTCATGAGGAGATTTGTGGTTATGTTGGTGTTTTGAAAGAATTTTGTGAATTTGATGAAATGAGCTATGTTGTTGTTTTTAATGCTTGAAACATGTTTGTTTAAGTGTATTGAACCTGTTTTGACACATAAACATTTTCTGGAAGTTGATTTGGGAGTTGGGGGTTTGAAAATTGGGATTTTTGGGCAAAAATGGTGTGAAAACCCGAAACTTCTGCATAATTTCGCAAGAACGGCGCTAATAGCGAAACTGTCTGGACAAGTTTCGCTAATAGCGAAAATTTCGCTAATAGCGAAATTGTCTGGGAATTTCGCTAATAGCGCAGATTTCGCTAATAGCGAAATTGCCCAGAAACAGTTTTCTGTTTTGATTGTTTTGAGCTTTGGGGGACCAATCCAATACTTCTAAAATGTTTCTTTGGACTTAATTAACACATGTTTACCCCTTTAATCCTACTGGAACAAGATTTGAGTTGGTTTGGACTTGGATTTATGAAAATCGTCTAACTTTTGTGAAAACGGTCCAAACGTCAACTTTTCCAAAAACTCGTTTTCTCCGGAAATTGAAGTGGGATTAGAGTTGTATATCGTTTATATGATTTTTAAAAATGGATGTGATTGGTTCTATCAAGTTTGAACTTGTTTTTCTTTGAAAATGGAAAATTTTGGGAAAAAGTGAAGAGTGAGACGAACTTTGGGTTTTTCTTGAATTCGTCGTTTTGGCAGATGAAATGCTTATGTATCCTCTACTGCACCTATAAGTGACTTGTGAGAATACATGGCATAGGCAATTGAGCTTGTAGAGTTGAGTTTGGTTCATAACCTCTAGTATTTTTAAAATGGTGACTTTGGAGACGAACTTAGTAGAAATGAATCTTGTTGGACTAAAGTCTTATGAATCTTTTGTGAATGGTCACATATGATTAAATAACTGTGTTTGAATGATTGTGGAAGGTTGAGAATGATGTTTGTCATAGATTGTTGTGTTGTTCCATTTTACTTGATTATGTGATGTAAATGGAAATGAATTGTAAATCGATGTTGATGAATGTTGATGAATCTTATGTGAGATGTGATTGTTGAATGTATGGGCATGATTCTTGATAATGCAATGTTGTTGAGTTGTTAAAATGTAAAGGGAGGTGTACTTTACATTGTTTTGATAGTTGTTGGAGATGTGCATTATCGAGTCATTGCTATATGTCCATGCATCATATCATGTTGTTGTTGTTGTTGAAATGTAAAAGGAGGTGTACTTTTACATAGTAAGAGGAGGTGTACTCTTACTTGGATGTTTTTGTTGCATCCATTGTTGTTGATCTGGTACCACATGCATATATGTGTCGAGTATAGGCGCATTGCATATTGAAATGTTATCTTGTTGTTGCATGTGAATGGTGAATGTTGATGATAAGTGTGTTTGATGAATACATACTTGAGATATTTGGAATTGAATGGTTGATGAGTTGTGACATAATTGAATATGTGACTTGATGATTTTATGTATTGGTGAAATTTGATGAATGTTGTGATTATGTGGATTGGTGTATATGTATATTGGTGGATTTTGTTGATGGTTGTGAAATAAATGCTCTAATTGCATGTCTTACTTGTTGTGCTTATACACTTGGTGAATCTATTTGATGATAATTGGTTGGATGATAATGATGAGGTGAGAATTGTATATGTATATACATAAGATGTGGTGATTTCTTTGATGATGATGATTGATTGCTTGTAACTTGAAATGATGAATTGTACTTGTTGAATTAAGCATGCTAAATGAGTAATGAGGTAAGTGATGTGATCATTGATTGATGTTGATAAATGATGAGCTTTTATTGATGACTTGATTAGAGGTTGATTATGCATGCTATGCTATGATAATAATGTGATAGCTTGAGATGCAAGTAATGGGGGATGTTAATCATATGATGCTAGTATTCTAGGAGGGGTGGTTATGTATATGTGATATGTATAAATTCTTGAATACCATGTTTTTATATGTGGATTATGATTAATGTAATGCTTACCCCCAGTGGTTTCGACCGCCTACCTGTCTGTATGGATGGGTAGACGTTGTGTAGGACTAGACGCTTGGTGAGTTTGCTAGTTGGATGTTTGGACAACGGGAGCTTTCTCCGTTGTCGTGTCAGTGTCATAGTATCTAGGCTTTGATTAGGTTTAGCGTCTGTTGTTGTTTTGGATTCTGTTGCTATGTTGTTGCTATTGTCCACTTGTCGGACTTGGAGTATTTTCATATGAGGATTTATTTGACCATGGCATGTATATGTTGAAGTTTATGATTTTGAATTCCGCTGTGTTCGTTGAAATATTATATATATACATGATATCTTTTGGTTTGTTTTGAGATGTAGCATCTATTTCTAGAATATTTCTGATGTATTCGCGCGTTTTACCGCTTAATAGAAATAGGGTGTTACACATAGCCATGCTCGGGGCACATAGACCATGCTCAGGGAGCCGTGAGTATGTTCCAATGCATAAATATCTGTTTTTCCGTTCTTTTGGGTGTTTGCTTCCATACAAGATGTCTTGGGACCTGGGATCAAAATTTCTCACTCTGTAACATCTTCTGAGGCCACTTGAATCTTCATTTTGGATCTTCTCAAAGTCTTCACTAATCATCAGATGTCTTGATTTGCCGATTTGCTTGATTTCTTCGTGAATTACATCAAAAACACCCTAAAATTGCTATGTTTCGGGAAGAATAGAATTACAGACTCAAATATAGAAAACATTCCAAATGTCCCGAAATCATAAGCAATTGTTCTAATACTCCTCTGTTCTGCTGGTAAATCCTACTGAAATTGACTGAAAAACATGTTAAGAATAACGTAAGATGACCTGTCATCAGTGTATTCCACCATTCGACCTAAAACCACTGTGTACCCTAGATGTAGGTGTCAGGTACTTTTTTGCCATACAAACATCATCGGTAACAAGATGACTATAACGTCGGTTGATGGATACTCGACGAATCATGCTGAGGGACACAGATGTCCTAGATGGAATTTTCCCCTCCTACATAATAGGTGAAATGTCTAAGGGTTCAATATTGAATTTGACAATGGTGACATACTATGCCTTGTGTTTAATATAGACATGAGGGAAAAATGGTAATTATACACAAGATCTTTATCACTAAAAGGTTTGACAGATCATCTGACATTTTCGTAACTTGGGTAGCAGTGATGTGTTACTATATATTGCTCACTGTTTATAGTATTAAATATGTAATATAATATTATTGCCAACATTACAATAACCTACAAATTCACACACAAAAGGACAATTGAACGAGAAAAATGAGCGAGACTTATTTGGGGTGCGTTTAGTAAGTGGTTCTAATTAATTAACAGATCAAGCGAATTGGTTATTGGGCTTGTACACGTCCAATAACACAAGACTTGGTGAGCACACAATGGATTCTATAAATAGAACCCTTGTGTAGAAGCAAAAGTTGTTGAAATCCACCATTCTATCTCTAAGCCTCCATCACGTAAAAGCTAGCACTGTGAGTGGAGGTGATTGTTCATGTGGACTGAGTAGAGGCACTACCGGAAGAGTGGTGCTTGTGATCGTATTCAGAGTTTCGATAACAAAGGAACTGCACTACAAGAGGTATTATGTTTTTAATATACGATTTCGCTTCAAATTAGACATAGACGAATTAAACCAAACATTAGATTATAAACTGAATAAAAACTTTATTAATAGAATCCAACAAATAAAATGGCTTCATCGTGGAACCATAATCAAAGAGGTTTAGTTGATCATGGAAACTGACATCATTACAAAACAATAGAAAAACATACCCTAGAGAGAACAAGAGGAGGATAGAGATCCTCTTCCTTGAAGCTCCCGATGCTTGTCCTTTGCATTATACTAGCTTTCTGAATGAATAAAAGAGTGTGCAATGGTCTCTATTTATAGTGCATGATTACTTAGGGGTTAATGGAATGAAAATAGGATTTTCCACCAAAAACAACTTGGAAAACAAGAAAACAGCACCTCCTGCCCGTGTTCATGTGCGGGGCTCATGCAGAACCCTTCATGCGCGAATTCTATAGTTTTCAACCCTTTTTCAAGCATTCTTCCGTCTTGCAATGCATTGTAACTTCAAATGAATTTTCTTTACTTTGTATTGTCTTCAAATGTCTTCTAAGAACTATTGAACTTCAATCTTCATATCCCAATCCTTCACGTGATGTATTGTTTTGCAGATTTACATGATTTCTCACTAAAAAAATTCAAAACACTTATGGAGTTGAATGATTTAGGATACAACTGAATTACAAACTCGAATGAAAAAAATAGAAAAAGTTCCTCAAACCATTGACAATTCCTCTAATGGACTTCTATTTTGCCTTCAAATGCAAAGAAATACACTAAAAAAATAACTAAAAACATCATATATTATTCCATCATCACCCGTGCCTTGCACGAGTAATCCCAGAAGTACCAAACATCTATAAAATAACACATAATATTTATTTATTTTTTTTAAATGTCTCGGGTCTTACAAAATTTACATCTATACTTTGTACTCTAAGATATCCAACAAAAATATGGGGTATACTAATTACCACTGCAGCACCATATTTTAATTATTTTTTCAACATAACATGCAATGATTGCTATCAAATACAATAAAAACAAATTCTGAGGTGGACCATGTTGATAACAAAGTAATCAAAATGATAGGAATGTTAGACATGATGGTGTGGTAGCTTTTCTGCCACCAAGAAATAAAAAAGCCCCATTACTCCAGAGTGTCTTCTGCTGCTGTTATAGTTCACCTCTAGAGTTAAAGTTTCACCATTAAGTATCTTGATAGAGCCTGGTTGAGGATAACAAGTGGACATTCCTACAACATATCCTTTCTCATTTCCTGCTTCCTTTCCATTTCCATATTTTGGGTTTGAATTACATATAACCTTCCCATCCTAACATTTACACAACCAAAATGATATGATTTTAAAGATTATAATATATCAAACTAAGCAATAACAACACATAGATAGTATAATTATAAAAGTTAAGCACTTTAAAGCAAAATTACAAGATGCCTATGAAAAAAAGTGAAAATTTATAACTCCTTTGTAATTTTAAGGGAGTAAATTATACAAATTTCCATGTATATATGCACTATGAACATCACTAGAAGTAGAAAATAGTATGGAAATGTTAATATTAATTGCAATTATTTAATGTCACCTGTCCATATAGAGTTGATCCAATTGCACCTGTATGTAGATGACCGACTCCATAGATGACATAACCTCCATTTTGCATTGGGAAGCTCGCACTCTTCATATCAACACAATCGCTATCACTCACATTACTTTTGTTGCATGGTTCAACTTCATATTCTACCTGTATTTAAAGAATAATCTCTATTACGTACTCACACTTCAATTACTAATATATATATATATATATATATATATATATATATATATATATATATATATATATTAAATTTGAGATCATTAAGTAGGAATTCAATAATTGTCCATAGACAATGTAAAACAATAACATCTAATCATATCAAATCATAATATTTTGAGATTACACTCACCTTGCAATCATGCTTGATACTCATTCCTTTAGACTTATCCGATAGCTTCAAAGTATCAGTCACATCAAATATATAAACGTTGACCGGCACCATAAAGTTAACATCCCAATTGATCCACGTAACAGTGTATTTCAAATAGATGGTTTTTTTTGGGCCTAAAAATCCTTTCCTCATCTTGCACTTGCTATTATCAGGACAACATTGCAAACCCCCTTTATAATTTGGACTCAAAGCATCACCATTTTCATCTTTTGTTACATTGTATAGGTCACATGAGCACTCAATGCATCCCACCCGATCATCCACACCCCTCGTATCAATTGCATGAACATTGATCAACCATTTCTCCACATACCCTTTTGGAATTTCAGCAGGATTACCAACTTCAATTCCATAAGGGTCTGGAATATATGTATTTGTGCGTCTTGTTTCCGATCCAAGACCATAGTATTGTCCTAAAACATCCTCTTGGCAAAAGCCATTATTTCTTAAGAAAATAATACCTGATTGGCTATTTGGTGTCACATTTTTAGGTTGGTAGTATCTTATAACAACCCAATGGTGTAGATAAGTTTGATGGAGAGGTATAGAATTCCCTGCATCATCAACTAGCTCAGCATTGAAACTCTTGAGTGAAATATGACCTCTTGGAAACTCAACATCATAATATACTTTATTTGAAACAAATCCTGGATTTAGTTCAATCTTGGGAGACATAAAAATATTTGTTTTAATATTTTTATTAGTCTTCCTAGTAGCAGCTAATGAGAATGTTGTGCCTAACAAGAACACTAGTGCTAGTATTTCAAGTGAGACCATCCATTGCTGAGATACAATCATCATGTTGATCTGTTATAGCAACAAATATTTATAAGCAAGTACGCAGATATAGGTTTGAATTTAAAGAAGGCATAGTTAACAATGACATATATGAAATTTACTTAATTACAAAGTAAAACTTAAACAGATATAGACTTGACTTCTTCATAGTAAATATTGAAAGTGATCAATTCACTTAAAAATTATGGTATGTTATACAATTCATCAAAGAAGTACTATTAAACTATAACATATAATTAATATTTTTTTTCCTACTCGAAATCAACCTTCAAAATGGATTCTCTGCATCTACCTTTGTAGAGCGCCCGGCCAAGACTCTTTGATTAAGAGCTAGGGATTTCTCCTTCTTAATTAAATTTTGGGTTGGGTTTAATCATAGGCATGACTCGAGTGGCCCGATAGCAGAAAATTGATAGTATATCGTGTAATGAATCTTGGATATGCTCTAATAACATATTAAAAGAACTATTAGTTTTTCTACCCTATGAGTTTCTCGCGCTTACTATTTTTTTTTCTTCGCAAATATCCTTTGTTCGGATTTTGTAATATGAAAGATTATTCGGATTTTTCAGATTTTATAATCCGAAATGTGTCAGATTTCACCAAACTACTTGCACTGATTTCATGTATGTCTGGATTCAACAAATTTTCATTGTATAAATAATATAAAAGACAACGAGCTTATAATTATATCAAAAAATCATTATGTAGTTGTTAATGATATACATTTCAACTAATCCGCCTCAATGTCTATACTACAATCATCATGTCCAAGACTTTCATCTTCTTAAATCTTGATTCCATCTCTGACCTTGTTATGAGCAACAACCTTCTCTTAAGGGTTAAGGTTTTTAACAAAGTACAAATCATCATCTCCTATTATCTTATAACCTATCACCCCACTTAATTAGTTCATTAAAGACAATCATCCTACCGACATATATTTCATCTCATGACTTTGCATTTTTGCTACGCTGTTATCTCCATAGCACGGAAGTGGGAGGAAATAGACAGCCATCCCTCAAATATATCACCATAAAATGGTTGTCATTCATATGTGCTAGACACAACATTCGGTCTCTATGTGAAGATGCACCGCATAGAGGGAAAAATATTTTTGAATGTCATTTATCGATGGACATTAGAACCACTACATGTTTGAATCTATGTGCAATGAGGAAACTCATATCCAGCATGATCATCCATTTATCTGGTGGTGCAGGACCAAATACCATCACCGGTCAGAGCATGCAAGACCTCGTTGAATTGTTTATCCGACCCAATCAATAGCTGATAATGCTCACTATCTTCACCGTTAAGCTCTTTTAGAAGTTGATAACAAATAATCTAATAACCATCGACAAACATGTTATTAAATATTTTGGTTGAGCCTAAACTTGTCTTTAAGAAACCTGTTAGTAAAATGAGGATTGCACACACTTATAAACTCATGTGCCGGACGTTACTTCATCCAACAAAGGACTCTTTAACATTCTTAATATAAAAGTTCTCTTTTAATCTAGTGATTTGCAATCGGCCACACCATAAAATCAATCGTAGAGGGTGGAAGTCAATCAACCTTCTAAGTAAAAGAAATCTAGCCATATAAAAAAGGTATATCAACTACGCTACTTAACAAACATGCTGGAATTAGCCATATATATTGCATTCCTTTTGTGTGAAAAGGAATCTAGCTGCTAGTTCATCCGAGTCACAATGTTACTTCAGCAAAAAAATAGTTCTATTAATGTATTAAAACAAATTTTTTTTTTTTCTTGAGCGAAATGTTATTTTTAGTGATCAATATAACATTAATGAAGACTATGTATATTCTTCTTCTTCTTCTTGTGAGCATAAGTCATTTAGTAAAAACCTTGCAATATGCAGGCGTAGTAGAAGTTGCAACTAGGTTTTCTTTCCTTTATTCATTTTAAGTGGTAAAATTCTGATCACTAGACTATTTCACAAAGAAAATAGACTATATACATCACTTACCCTAAAAAAAGAAGATTATGCACATATTATTAATGTATTTTTATGCATTTATGATAGTAGAAACCACCCAATAATTAATAGAAATTGTTTAGTAAATTTACTATTCTCCATGTCCCTAATTATAACCCTATGCATATTAAAAAGAGTTAGTGGTATAATTTTTTGTTTGTTTTGTGCGGTACTATTATCAAATTATCCTTTATTTATAGTCTATACTTTCTTCGGTTTCATTTATAGAAAATGATTCACTTTTTAAATTTATTGAATAATTAATTTATTTGCTTATATTTAAAAGCAGAGGAGTATTATATTTATGAGTTTCATAATCAAGTAATCGAGTTTAAGTAGTTAATGAACTCCACCAATGAGGAATATTCACGAGAACCTGAATTCAATTTTTTGGTAGAACAATTTTTTACCATATTTATTTACTCAAACTCAGAATCACCATCATCTTTTACCCTGAGAATTGAAGGGTTAAAACTAAAAAAACATTTGAGTTTAATGTGTTGCCACAATATTTAATGAGTTAAAAACATATGATTTTTCATATCTCATTAATTGATGTGACAATTTTTTATTGAATAGATGTGTAAGACTTTTGTTAACGTGAACCAATCAAGATATCAGTCTAAGGTTCTTTAAAAAATAAATATATCAGTTGAAGGTTAAATTAGTCCAATCGTGGCTGAACATGTAGTAAACAACGAGTTTATTGTTAAGGGATTGACATACGAATAATAAAATGCAATATATAATTGGTAACGGTGAAAAAAAGAACAGGTGATAATCCATAGCAGACAAAATAAAACATTTCATAAAATGTATAAAATCTGAAAATATTATAAAAGAAAATTCGGTAATCCTATCAATAATTCGGTAAAAGAAATATAATTTATGATTCTTCTGCTGTCTGTGTATTTTACCACGGTTTAGGTTTTTTTTCTAGAGAAACACAGTTTAGGGTTTGCTATATATAGCCGAGTTTGCATGGAAATTAGGGTATTCTGTTTGTAAACGTATTAAAAAAGTGTACAACAACTTGTAAAAAAAAAGTCTACTGAAACAATAGATATATAAAAACGATGACACAATATGATAGGAATGAAATCAGTGAGGAGAAATATCAGGGATTGCTGCATTTTAGAGGGAATTTGTTAGGTTAAATTAGTGCGCTGCATTTTAGATGAAATTTGTTAGGTTAAATTGTTGCTAACCTAATGCAGCATTTTAGAGGGAAATTATTAGGTTAAGTTGCTGCAGACCTAATAAAATTAAAAAATAAAGATAAAGATTTACATTTTTTCTGCTTTTTATCGATTATATAAGTTACTTGAAAAAGTAATTATGTCAAGTAACATAGATTTTTTTTATTTTTTTTTAAGGAAGTAACATAGATTATAATATTGTGTATTTTTATTTAAATTTTTAATCTCCTACATTTACTCCATGGCTAAAGTTTTCTATGTGGGATCAATGAGCAAAGGTTTTCTATCTGAAATTAGATCCCTTCTTTAAATTTATAATCATTTATTAGGGGAAATAGTCACTTTAGTCTCTAAATGAGGAACGAATAGTCACAATAGTCCCTCAATGTATCGAAATTTCAAAATAGTCCCTGATTGTGCATTTTGTTAGTCAAAATAGTCCTTGATATTAAAATATTTCATTAATATTGTCATATTAGTCCTTCAATAGACTTACTTATTATTATATTAGTCCTTATACATACTTCCTTATTGTCATTTTAGTCCCTATATGAAAAGAGTTATTGTGAGTATTAAGGGATTATTTAAGTGTTAGGGACTATTTTGACTAACAAAGTGGACAATCAGGGCTATTTTAGAATTTTGATACATTGAAGGACTTTAATGACTACTTGCTACACATTCAGGGACCAAAATGACTATCACCCCATTTATTACTATGTGGGAAATCTGCTAAAGTCACACTCGTTATAAGACGGATAGCTATTGAAATTGTACATACCACTTCTAATAATATTAATACAAAATTGGCGAAGAAACAAAACTAAATCATGTTAACTTTTATCGGATACTAGAGTGGATATATATTCATGTTTATACTTACATATGAATATGATGATGATGGTGTTATTAATCAAGTGTAAAGGAACGTACCTCAAAACCGGGAAGAAAGGAGTAACAACTAGTATTACTAAACGCTGGTTCAATGTTAAGCTTGATTTTGGATCAAATATTTATATACCAAAAGATGGAGTAAGATAGCTTTTCATATGCTCTAAGCCATGACGTTTACTAAATATGGATAATGAATTTAATGTGTTTGAAAGTTTCAATGTTTTTGACCGAATGGAATGCATCATTTGGACTAAAGCTTGTTGTAGGGAATACTCATTTGATCATAATTATAAGAGAAAGTTGAGTCAACAAAAGTTGATGTATGTAGACTGAATTTTGAACTAGAAGGAGTAGTTGATAAGTTAGTTGATAGCGGTTAAGATTATAACGAATGAAATATAAATTTCATTATAAAATATGATGTTTAGACATGAGTTGACTAAAAAGTAGGGATTAATTTCATAAAAAATTTTAGAAGGACCTAAAACTTAAAGAATATTTTATGGAAACTAGAATCAAATATTGATATATTTAAGGGAATCATTTACTTATTTGACCCTAAATTATATACGACTTACCTCAATATATAGTTTGACCGAATGGATTAATATATTATCGTATATCTAATGGAGCTCACCGCTCACCCTTCAAGCAAACTTACGTCAATATATAGACTTTCGAATAAAGATTATTTGTATACCAATAATCTTATTATACATATTATATTCATCATCACAAATATAAGATTATACTCATCAACACAAGATATTATATTAAGAGTTGCACTAACTTGTATCGTAGGAGTACACACTAAGAAAATCAAAAGTTGACATTTTGTATTAAAAAAAAAATTGCCTTAAAAAAAGTAAATATACGACTTTTTAACACAAATATCATATATTGAGATCCTTAACATAATAGTAAAGATAATTGTATCAGCATACGCAAAAACATGTCATTTGATAAAAAAATAAAATTGTTAGGTTAAACGTCATGATCGAAGCTCAAACTCTGACTTATCCACTTGTGTACGTGAGTTTTTAATAACTATTATCATTTCGTCTATCTACGCGAAAATAAAAAGTCGTTTTCCATCATCGCTTAGATCCTCCATTTATAGTTGACCCAAAATAAATTTTATGCAAACCTCTGAAGTTTTGATGGTAACAAAGTATGAAAAAACAATTGGATATGCTAATGTGTGTTCAAATATGCATGACCATAGAATTAAATTCTAGTTCTTAAATCAAGTTTTGGTTATGAAATATGAATACTTTGAACGCATAAGAGTGCATTTGAAGTAAAAGAGAAGCTTATAAGACTTGGAACAAGATATGAAGAATAGTTAACCAGAAAGTCAGCATTCTGATCAGAAGAGAAATTTTAGAAGACTCTGAAGGAATGAAGCATCTTATGCATTGAAAATTCTGAAGGATGAAGCATCTGAAGATGAGGTCAGATGCTGAAGACTCTGAACTAGTTTGTCGTATTCTAAAGGAATGTCACTATCAGACTAAGAGTAGTACATTTTGTCCTTTTCTGACCACATGATGCACAATTTTGGCAAGTGTACCAAATCGTTACCAAGTAATAAAGTGATAAGTATCGTATCCAACAGGAATGTCATTTCAACTAGGGAATTCACGTTACTTATTTAAAACATAAATACATAAAACGCTATAGTAAATGGGGAGAGTTTGTTCAATTTGATCTGTTTGCTCAAAGCGAGAGTTTAGGAATAACCTGTTTTTCATTGCAGAATGTTAGCGATGGTTAGGTTTCTTCAAATCCCCTTTATTTATTTGTTGAATTAAATAATAGTCAGTATATTTAGGGATGGGTTAAATGGTACCCATTTAAGTGATGAGTTCGTGGGGTCTTATCCCTTCTAGCGGTTGAGTTGCACCAGATTCACACGTGAGTTATACAGTTGTAGGTCGTCAATCCTAGAGTGGTTTCGTATGCATTTCTAGCTTGTAGTGTGGGGTCTTACTCTCTAAGAGGTAATTGAAGGATAAACTTAATAAGTTCCTAAATTTATCCGAAATGTCCTCCCATCTACAAATCTTAGAAGTACATCAACATACTCTTTCCTCTTGGTAGTTCTATATACGGACAACCCTATCTCTTCTACCTTACCAAGGATGAAGGAGTAAAATTACTTTGCAACGTTCAGATTGGGATTTTGGCCTAATTATATGTTCATTAACTATTTTCTTAGATATAACTATTTCCCTAATTTGGGTGGGTTATCCAGCGTTATATTAGATACTTCCTAATTCGAGTAAGTATTCACTGTTATCTTTGGTATGTCACCTCCCTAATTCGAGTGATTATTTACCGTTATCTCAGGTATGTCCTAATTTGGATGAAAGCATTAAGACCTTTGCATAATAGAATTAAGGCTTAAGTGCATTTTTGACACCTTAACTTTTAAAAAATTGTGATTTTGGCCCCCTAACAAAGCATTTTATGAGAGAAGTTGTTTTTATAGGCTTGTTTTCAATTGAGTTTGGGCAGAAAAACTAAGTTTTTTCCACAAAAAAGTACCAAAAATCAGTTATTTCCCGAAATAGCACACGCGGGGGGCGCAAACCACATGCTGGGGTGCACATGTGCATTTTTGCGCACACGAGTGTTTTATGTGCACTCGAGGGCGCACGAGTGTATTTATGTTCACTCGGGCGCGCACCCGTGCTATTTTTCGCATGTAATGACTTGTTTCCTTTTCTTTTTGGGTGTTTTCTTCCATATAACTTGTCTTGGAACTTGGAACAGAATTCCTCCTTGTAATTTCTTCGGAGGCCTCTTCAATCTTCATTCATTGTCTTCCCAAATTCTCATAAGTTGCTTTTGTTTTGTCCATTTGCATGATTTTGTATTGAATTGCATCAAAAACACCTAGAGCTTCTTGGTTTTGTAAAAACTAGAATTACATGACTCAAAATGAAAAAATTACAAAATGTCCCAAAAATCACATGAAATTGTTCTAAAACTCCTCTAATTTGGATCAAAACTAACTAAAATTTACTAAAAAATATGCTAAAAATAACGTAAGATGACCTACCATGACAACCTCAAACTTAAAATGTTGCTTGTCCTCAATTAGCAAAAGAAAATAAATTTTAAACTCTGCAATTTTTCAAGGAAAACATACCTTTCCGAAAAGGTTGCTCAAATCATCATCTCGTCTCATTTACAAACTTGACTAACTTACCACTTCCATGCAAGCGGGATATAACACCCCGATTTTTAGTTTGTTATTAATTTAATTATTTAGAATTTACTCCCTCCGATCCTTTTTAAGTGTCATTCTAGTGCAGATTTTTTTTCTTTCCTATTGAACTGTCGTTTTGGTATTTTACGGTTATGATTTGTCAATTACTCTTATCTTTTTCAATAAAACTAATTAATGCTATATATTTGAAAAACTAAAGTTTGTTTTTTTTAAACAAAGTTTATTTTTTATTTTAAAACAAAGTTTGTTTCTTGTTATCTTAAAATTTTTTAAAATTTTTTGTTACCTATAATAATGGTTTCATGAATAGTTAAAATTCTATAAATAAGATTAATAGTAATTTGTAAAAATTTCAAATGCAAAGTAAAAGAATAGACTTGAGTGAAAAATGAAATAAAAGACTCCATGAATGTTCAAAAGATAAAAAGAGTGAAAGACTCATTGAAACGGCTGATGGAAGGTGAAGATGGAGAAATAGTTGAAGACTCGTTTGATAAGATAGAAGAACAATATTTAGAAAATTGACAATTGTTTATTGAGAGATAGTGTGTACAAAAAAAAAGGAAGTTTTTGGAGAAAAAGATAGTAACTAACAAATGTTTGTTAACATATTAAATTTATTGGAAAGAGAAAGTGTGTACAAAAAAAATAGGAATATATTAGTGGATTAAAACAAGGGTATAATAGGAGGAAAATGTGCAAAAATACACTTCGTTATTTTGGTGTTAATTCTAAAACTACACTTAAAAAAGAACGGGGGAGTAATTGTTTATTTGATGTGTGTGAATTGATGGGTTAGATGATTTTTTTTATTAGAAGATTGAGGAGTTAAGGGTATTTTGGTAATTTAAGAGTGAAGGGTATTTTGGTAATTTGAGAGTAGAGTGTATTTTAGTGAATTTAGTAGGAACTTTGAAGAATTAAGAGAATAGAAGTGTATGATTAAAAGGGAGGTTTAAGTGATGTAATTGTGTAGTGTTTTCTTTACGAAGAAGAATAGAGACTAAGCTCTGATCCAGATGGCTAATTTGGCACCTTTTTCTATCAAACTTACCGGCAGATTATTAAGGATGAGGTGGTTAACGTTGTCTTGGAGTTTTTCACCAAAGGATGGATTCTTCCAGGTTTCAACTCTAATATTATTGCTTTAATTCCAAAAGTTCAAAATGCAACATCAATGGACCAATTTAGACCCATAGCAATGGTAAACTTCAAGTTCAAAATTATTTCAAAGATCATTGCAGATAGACTGGCTCAGATTATACCAATTATTATATCCAAGGAGCGAAAAGGTTTCATCCATAATAGACATCAGAGACTTCATGTGTATTGCTTCAAAAGCTGCTAATTTATTACACAATAAGTCTTATGATGGGAATCTAATTTTAAAGATTGATATCTCTAAGGATTTGGACACCTTAGAATGGACATTCTTGATTAATGTTTTGAAAGCTTTTGGGTTTAATGATACCTTTTGTAAGTGGGTTGAGGTGATTTTACATTTAGCATTTCTATCAATCCCAATCAATGGGAATGCTCAGGACTAGTTCAATTGCTCTAGAGGAGTGAGGTAAGGTGATCCTTATCACCTCTCCTCTTTTGTCTAATAGCAGATGTTTTAAGTAGAGGCATTGCTAAGCTAGTGGATGATGGTAAGCTTGATCTGATCAAAAGTACTGGAAATGTCAGAGTTCCTTCCCACACTTTTTATGCTGATGACTTGATGGTTTTTTGCAAAGGTAAAAGTGCAGATATTTCTAACCTTAAGGATCTGTTCAATAGATATGCTAATGCTTCTGGTCAATTGGTACCAAATCAACAATCTATTCAGGCTCTATATTTTCTTCTTACTTCAACAAATTTCCGATTTGTTAACTTTCAATACAGGCTCTATATTTTCAGTTTTTCAAACAATGATATGTTGTGAATTGGAGCCAAATCGCCATGCAAGTTTAGATATGCATTTAAACAAATTTTAACATAGATCAACTAAACCATCCAAGAACAAGCAAGTACACAATCACAATTGAAATACAAGCAAGCATGCAAAATAAGGCACAAGAGAAAAGATAGCATGCAAAAGGATGAGAGACGATCAACAAACATCTAGTCATAAAATAATCGCAATAAACATATGAGAGAAAATTTTAAACAATAAAAGAGGGGTAATATGTGACTTTGAAGGAGAGATCAAAACTGATTTTGTAAAAGTGCGTCGAAAACCGGGTTTGGTGAATTGAGTTTTTCAAACTTTAGCCCCCTTCAATTGAAATGTGTTGATAGGTTGTTGCATTGGGTATTTGTCAAGATTATCATGTGTAAGCAATATAACTATGGTAGAATTGATGACTACGATCTCAATATCATGTGGTTACTAAAAAACAAAATCAAAGTCAATTGGCCTCTTTTCTTCTCCAATCGCATAATTTCCTACAAGAATGATCGTAGGAAAAAGCTCCCATACCCTTTTTTCATAAGTTGTCTTCTTAGATCCGATCAGTTTCTAAGTGTTGATACCTTACTCACTACTCCTAGTGGCTCGAAATTTTGCTCTTCCTTGCCTTTACTATATAAACTCTTCTCCCCATTGCTTTCAATTCAATTGAGTCATTTGCAACTATTCTCTCTAGGTCTCATAAACTCATTGCACACAAATTCTTCAAGATTAAACACTTTTTCTTAGAATCACTTTGTACATTGAGTGACATTGATTTGCTAGGGTGCTAGTAGGGATTGTAAGTTGTAACGCCCCATTTTTATTCTAATATTTTAGTAGATGTGTGAATATTTTTATATGACTTTAATTGCTATATATATATGATTTTATGTGAAATATATGTTTTATATGATTTTTATATGAACTATGTTATGATGCTATTTATTATATGAATATTGGGGTTGTGTATTATTTAAATGAATGTTGTTATTATTGGATAGAAATAATATGAGAAATAGAAATATTATAGAAATAGTATTTATTTTTGGTTAAAGGGAATTAAGTGGAAATTAATAGAAATTAAGGGAGTTGGGTGAGAAAAGAAAAGAGAGATATTTTTGAAGTAAAAGAAAAAAAAAGGGAGAGAAACATTTTCACGTAAAAACATTAGAAGAAAACTGGTTTTGGAGAGAAAACCTAGAAGAGGCCAAGAGAGAGCTAGGAAGGAATCGATTGCGGTAGCTTAACGTTTGGTGTTGCTGAATTAAGGTAAGGGTGAGATTCCTTTCAATAATCATGGTATATAATTCTGAAATTTGATGAATTGTTGTTCTTGGTTTTAGGGTTAGAAGTTTTATGTTAATTGAAGAAAATACGATGAATGGTGTTGTTTGATGCATGTTTCTATGTTGTTTTAGTTACTATGTTGTATATAGAACCTGTAAACATTGTTCTAATTCATTTTGGGTGATTAGGGGATCAGAAAATGGGTTTTTGGGGTGAAAATGGTGTTAAAATCGTAACAGTAGATGAAAAACTCGCCAGAAATTCGCTATTAGCGAAACCCTCTGGAACATGTACGCTATTAGCTCAATTTTCGCTATTAGCGAAATTGTCCAGTGACAGCATTTTCTGTTTCGCGTTCTTGTGTCTTTTTCACCTGTTTCTATTTTGAATTAGCTTTAGGTGTAAACATAAAAGTTGTAGATAATTGAGTTAGCTTTCTAATGGCTTTGGAGTGACTAGAAAATTATTTGTAGATTTAGAGTTATGATGAAAATAGTCCAAGTGGGTTTTCAGAAAATTTTAAGAAAACTTAGCATAATTAATCTCTAGTTAGTCCAAAAAACTTATGGTTGGTTTCCCAACTTCAAACTTAAGTGTTAGGGATTTAGTTGAGGTGTTTTACGGATATTTGATTTATGTTCTATTGATCAAAACTTAATTGCTTTTGGGGGATGTTTTAGACTTTGAGATGACTGTAATTGATTTATATATATGCTAGTTGTTGATAATAAAGTTGTTGTTCCATTGTTGAAAATTATTGTGTCGTTGAGTCATAGTAAATAATGCACATTGTCGTTGTCATAGATGTTGTTGTAGTTGTTATGATGATAAATGATTATTGATGATGATGTCTTGATGATGATGTTTTGATGATGATGTCGTTTATGATTGATGATGATAATAGTATGATACTAAATGATGTTAATGCATTCTATTATGCTATCTTGTTTCCTTTCCGTCGTTGACGTTGTTGTATCATCTGATGTCGAAGTTGAGGAGTGTGTCATAAATGTTTTAGGCACATATGTTGTTGTTGTTGTCGTTGTTGAAGTTGTATGTTGATATACACAAGTTGAGTCCATTTGCATACTCACATCTGTTGGGGGCTCATGCCCTGGAATGTTTATCATTCAACCGTTGGGGGCTTATGCCCTGGAATGTTTATCATTCATCTGTTGGGGGCTTATGCCCTGGGATGCTTTAACCATCCAATTTGTTGGGGGCTTATGCCCTAGAATGCTTAGCATTCAACGCGCGTAGATTGGTACCACTTGCATGATGCATTAGTTGTTGTTGTCGTAGCATTGTCGAGTTGTTGTCATTGTTGAATTGTCGAGTTATCGGTGTCGTTGTGGGTAATATTGTTGTTGTTGTTGTTGTACCTTGTTGCTGAAAATGATTATGTTGTTGTTACATGTATTCTTTATATACATTATTAATGATGCATGTTGTGATATATTGTTATTTTCATTAATTTGATGAATTATATATTATTATTATTGGATAAGTTTCTCACCCCTTCTGCGTATATGTTGCCTCGACCGTGGGTAATGTGCAGGTAATGATGGTTTGTAGGTTGATTGGCTCAAGTGTCTAGGGCTCTGATACATATTAGGATGGGGATCGTCGCGAATGTCTTCTTTATTTCTTTTATGTATCATATTTTGAAAAGACCTCGTTGTTGAATTTATTATTGTTGAGGATAATGTCTATTACGTTGAGGCCTTTGTGCCAATAATTTCGTTGACGTAGGATTTGGTGGAAATTATATTTTTAAAGAACTATTCCGCTGCAGTTTATTAAGATATTCTAAATGTTGGTATTTAAATAAATAGATATTTTCTATTTATGAAATTTTGAAAAGTAGTGTGACACTCCGTTGTGTGATTACTCTGATTTTATTTATTAATATTACGTTGTTTTAGAACGGGGTGTTACATAAGTTGGTTCTTTCAAGAAGATTTATTGGGCTTAATCAAAGCTTCAAAGTGAAGTGAATAATCTCATTCCACCTCCAAAGGTTTTGGGGGTCTTTCTATCCGTTCTTGAAGTCGAAGGGGATTCGTTTACCGGAAGTATCATCGAAGACTTGAGTGAAGAGTTCGAAGGGGTGCACGGGTAATCAAGGATTCGAAGATTCAAGAAACACCAAGTTCAAAGGTTATTTGAAGTTTGGGGGAGTGTTTGTATAGGGGTTGAAGAGTTAGATTTAATTTCAAGGAACTCTTGTAAACATATTGTATTCAACATTTGTTACTTAGTGGATGACCTTGGTGAAGGCGTACTTTATCAAGAAGAGTAGATGTAGCTTTAGCAAGGACGAGAAAGAGTGAACTACTATAAGAATATCGGTGTTATCTCTCTTCCCTATCCTCTTTACTTTTTGCTATTGCATGTGATTAATTTAATAATTGTTAGGATAATTGCTAGTGTTGATCTAAGTTGTTTTTTCATCAAAAGATAATCTAATTCATTGAATTAGGTTTTAAATAATTTTCTTAGATCAATTGATTGCAAAATCTACTCAATTCTTCAATTTCATATGCGTTGTGTTTTCAATTGATCGTTTGGTATTATTGTTCATATAGGTTTGGTTTTGAAATTGTCTAAATTTCTGTAAATTGTTCGAGGCACATTAAAGTTTGATTGTAAATAAGATTTGTATTGTGATACACTCAATTCTACATTGAATCTTATTACACACAAGTTTATCCTTTTTGCTTATTGTTGTGATTGTTCGCGCATGATTCCAATTGTTGATTTCATTAGAATCTATTTTTATCAAAATTCAGGAAATTTTTTGTAAAAAGCTATTCACCCCCTATAGCTTACAACCTTTTTGGCCATATAGACCAACAAATCTATGTGAAAGATGCGTACATGACTATGTGTATCTATGTGGAAAATGTGTGATTTAATGATGGTCATGAAGTGTGAATGCTATGCATTCAACTTGGTGATAATTTCATGATGTGAATACTTATTTATATCCTTGTGATGATGATTTGAGAATAGTTATATCTATTTAAATAATTGAATGAGAATACATGATAATATGGTATTACTTAAGATGAATATGTGTATATGATGTTGTGATCCTAATACTATACATGCATTCATATTTCCTCTATGTTGAATTTACATCTTACCCTACGTGTGGAAAATGGTCACCTACACCCTTGTGGTGTGGAGTTGCAGGTTGAGGAAGCATAATTGTCGTGAGGTTCTTGAGGATGGCTTGGAGCCTACTCGTCTTTTACCGCTTTGATTTTGGAGTACTGTTTAGTGGTGCTCTAATTAGGATTGTTGGGATTTTATTCATGTTATCGGATTTTGTTTGAGGAACCTTGGGTTCATTTATATGATGTACTTATTTTGAGATATGATGTATGACATTTATGTTGCTGAGACTTATTTCCGATATGATTTGATATTTTATGACGGAGATTTGATATGTGTTGAAAGTTGAAGAGTACCACCTTAATATGTTTTTTTTCAATTGTGAATTATTACTTTAAAATTAGTATGTGAGGTTTAGGGTGTTACAAGTCGATATCATAGCCATGGTGGTCTATCCGGACCAGTGCTTATTTATTTTCCTTGTATGCAAGTGGTATGTGAATATCTTCGATATTGTTTTGTTATAATTATGTGGTTTGTGTGTGTGTGTGTGTGTGTGTGTGTGTGTGTAGTATGGCTGGAAGGAATGATGCGGTGATTGCAAATGCGATGGCTCAAGCATTGGCTCAGGCGAATGAGGTGATGCAGGGGCAACATAATCATTAAGGAGGAGTGAATAAAATACGTTTGGATCAGTTTATGAGAGACAAATCGCCATCGTTCAAAGGGAGGTATGACCTAGAAGGAGCTTAAGTGTGGTTGCAAGGAATAGATATTATATTTCGAGCCATGGTGGATAAACACTCAACAGAGGATGGAAGCTGAAGGTGTTGTTAGTACTTGGGGAGTCTTTAAGGAGGATTTTCTAGGGAAGTATTTTCTGGTGGATATTAGGAACAAGAAAGAGATTGAGTTTTTGGAATTGAAGTAAGGAAACATGTCGGTGGATGATTATGCAGCAATGGTTGAGGAACTTTCTCTCTTTTGCCCGCATTATAATGATGTGGGAGTGGAGGCATCTAAGTGTATCAAGTTTGAAAGCGGTTTACATCCTGAGACTAAGAAGTTTATTAGATTTCATGAGGTTAGAGTGTTTCTGACTTTGGTTAACAAGTGTAAGATCTATGACGAAGATAACAAGGCAAGGTCAAGCTACTACCAGAATGCAAGTGATGAGAAGGGCAAGAGTCATGAGCGTGGTAAGCAATATGGATCTCCAGGTGACAAAGGAAAAAAAGAAGGCTACTGGTGGGTCTAATCTGAGTGGGGGATAGGTGAAATGCTACAAGTATGGTGGAATTAGACATTGCTTTACGAATTGCAAGAGTACTACGGTGACTTACTTTAAATGTGGAAAGTCGAGATCTTTTGAGTGCAAGAGTAAGGATGTGGTTTGCTACAATTGTGGGGAGTATGGTCATATTAGTACTATGCGTTTGAAGTCGAAGAGGGTGAGGTCAGATGGGAGGTGTTTGCTTTGAGTGATGGGGAGGGTGCGGAACCAGACAACTTGATTAGAGGTATATGTTTCATTAATAACAGTCTTATGATTGCTATTATTGTTACTGGTGCGACACATTCGTTTATTCTCTTGGTTGTGCTAAAAGATTGAATCTAGTTTTGTTTCATATGTTGAGAGAGATAATCATTGATACCCCGGCCAATGGCTCGTTGACCACTTCCTTGGTTTGTTTGAGTTGTTCTTTGAATTTTGGTGATGTAGATATTAAGATGGATATATTTTGTTTGCCTCTGAAACACATGGATGCGATTTTTGGTATGAATTGATTGTTGTCTTTTGGTGTTAAAATTAACTATTTGACTAAGACTGTTACAATTCCTAAACCGGAGGAGCATGCTGAAGGGAAGTTTTTGACCAAGGGACAAGTAAAGGCATCTTTGGAAGAAGAAGCTTAAATGTTTGTGATGTTTGCTTCATTGAAGGTTGAAAGTGAAATGGGAGTTGGTGATTTTCCAGTAGTTGATGAGTAACCAAATGTTTTTCCAGACGACATTGTCGACTTACTGCCTGAGAGAAAAATGGAGGTTGTGATTGGTTTGGTACCTAGAACTAGTCCTATATCGATGACGCCATATCAGATTTTGCATCAGAATTGGGTAAGTTGAAGAAGCAGTTGGAAGAGTTGTTGGATAAAAAATTCATCAAGGCTAGTGTATCATCATGGGGATCGTCAGTGTTGTTGGTTAAGAAGAAGGATGGTAGTATGAGATTGCATATGGACTATTGAGAACTAAATAAGGTTACCTTTAAGAACAAATATCCTCTTCTAAGGATAGATGATCTTATGGATCAGTTGGTTTGTACACATGTGTTTAACAAGAATGATTTGAGATCAGGATATTGTAACAACCCGATTTTTGCTAGAATTATTATAATTATTTATTATGTGTGTTTATATCTGCTAGTGTGTGATTATTTGCCTTTGTGTGTATTTAATTCAGGATTAGTGGATTTTTGGCCTAGAAGGGTATTTTAGTCATTTTTAGACACATGGGTATTTTGGTCTTTTGGCAAGTAAGAGTAAATTAGTCATTTTATTAAGAACGTTATTTTTGGCATTTTAGTGGTGACAACTTTGATGGCGTATGCATGTATTGAAAAATGTTGATGTTGATTGTTGACAACTTGTTGTTGAACGTATGTATTGTCGAGTCATATGTTCATGCATTCATAAATGTTAAGTAGGATGTTTATATCCATATTGGCGATGACAAATACTTTTGTATTCATATTGGCGACGACCGAATGCTTTGAATTCATATGACCATCCCTTTTAATCGCTTTGAGATGGGGGGTTCTCCATTATTTGAAGATATCACCTTCTCAATTCCATCCTCTGTCGGGGGCGCTTGTGAAGGTGTTTAAGTTCTGGTGTGAATACAAAGGACAACCGCCGTCACTCCGTCTCTTTTTTGCGATGGTTAGGGTCCAGCGGAAGCTCAAGACAGGTCCTCAGGGTTGGGTGTCCCTGCATCAAACGAGGAAATCCTTTGACAACTATGTCGATTTTCTGAAATATTTGAAGCATAAGTACGTGGTGCTCCGTTCATTGAACAGGCGCACCCACACTTGTATCTGCCTGGTTCCCCTTGATTATGTGGAGAACCATTCAGACTCGAAAAGTCTTGATTTGGAGGCTACCAAGGAGTCTAACGTAGTTGTGGATTGCAAGGCATAAGGTCATGACCCTCATTGTGGCGGTGGCTCTTCCGCCACGTTATCTTTGCTTGCCGAGGTGAAACATGTTCCTCTATTTTCCCACTTTTGGAGTCAGGAGCATTAGGACTCTGCCCTAGGGGGTTTACACCTATGACTCAGACGCTAGTCATACCCCTTCGGAGTTGTAGTTGAGGTTTGACATGGAAGAGTTTATGCGTTTGTTTGAGCTGCAGACAGTCCAAGATCGGGACAATTCTTCCAAGCTAATCATGAAAGCCCATATTTTAGAATCTAGGATGGTAATTAGGGGGAAGGATGTCGCCCATCATAAGAGGATTTTTGGTGAGTGTTTAAGGCGCTTGCCTACTGCTTATTTTGTTGTCATCTTGTATCGGCCGTTGTTTAACTTTTACTTTATTTTCATACAAATTTGATGGTTCTGCTGAGTATGTTGGAGGCCATGAGGGAGGAGATGAATACTCTTGTTGTTGCCGTGGTAGAGGAAGATCATCCTCATGGTGACATCCCTTAGGAGATTGCTAATGCGTTTACTGCAAGGGCGAATGATTCTGTAAGGACATCAGAGTCTATTCCAGTTGTTATTGGGGAGGGCAGCTCTAAGAAGAAGAGTTCAAAGCGTCATAAAACATCTCAACATCATTTGTCAAGCGCCCAGGAAGGTAAAGAGAAGAAAATAGGTCCTTCTCGTGAAGGAGGTGAAGAAATTGACGCCGGGGGGGGGGGGGGGGGGGGGGGCTAAAAAGCCTAAGGCATCTCCTGATGTGGTTGTTGTGGATGTGGATGGGAACTACTCTACCGCCATCCCCCATACTATTTCCACTGTGCGCCAGATGTTGTAGCGGGCTCGCATCCTTCCTCTACAATACTTGTTGTTGCAGCGGGTCTGAAGCATCTGTTCTGCTTCCCATATATCTACATAGGTTTCCCTCCCCGGACCAAAGAGGAATATGTTATTGCATTGAGTCATGAGGAATGGGCTTTTATCAACGGCTTGGATGCTACCAAGAGGCGGGAGTTACTATCGGCTGGTGCCAGCAGCTAGACAGAGCAAACACTCATTATTATTAACCTAGACAAACGACAAAAATGATCCACGTATGAAGGGAATGGGAAAAGAAAGGAAGTACCTTTAGGTTTAGATGATTGTTAAAGATAGGAAAGTAGGAACTCTGTAAAACCGCGAAATCCCCCAACTGTATCCTAAGGAGAGGAGATTCTCACATGAAATGATCGAAGGAAAAATCAGAAGGGAGCGAAATAAAATGCATGAAGACTTTTGAGAGAAAATTTGCAAAAGAAGTGAGAACCTTTTTGAGAAATAATGAGAACTGGAGAGCGTAAAAGGTGGAAATGAAGAGTTTAACTCCTTTTATAGACTCTGAATCATCCAGATCAACGGTCCAGAAGAGTAGAAACCAAAGTTTTTGATCCAACGACTGATAAACGACCTTGAACAACAAAGAGTACTCAAGTGGAGTGCGCGTAAGCCACGAAGTTGACACGTGGAAAAGAAAACTGAATAGGCACCACGTCAGGAACGTTCCGCATTGAGGCATTAATCACCAACTACTCCCACTAACTGGCCCAAAGCACCATCATCTTCAAGTAGAGAATGGCTAAATTACCCTTCCTGAAGTAAAGACCTTTGAAAGCGCCAACACTAGTGGACGCCCGATAGAACACCACCTACAACTAAACGCCATTACGCCTTAAAGGCATCAATGACTTGGGGGGCAACTGTTCTGGACCGGCAAGAACGCCAATCCAATACTAACACGTGGACTAAACGACCACCGCCTTAAGGCTCGACGCCTTAATAAATACGCCAATATCAGTGCACCATGTAACACTCAAGCACGCCTCCGCGTGAAAATCACCATACATGTGTCCTCTAACCGTTCTCTAATCACACGCCGCAAAATCCGAAGACAGTTATTTCTCATGTGCGTCTATATAAGGGTGACTTATCTTCAGTACCCTCAAGATGCGATTCACTTTACACAACACTGTCTAGACACTCTTTCTCAGTTTCATTACTGACTTGAGCGTTGGAGTGCTAACGTGTCTGGAGACACCTTTCGTCCCACCGCGAAGACTCATCACCACTGTACCAAAGCACATTCCGCCACTGTTGCTTCTCATCCATCCTCACATGACATATCAGAAAGTAAAAACTAATATTAACTATTTAGTAAAGTTGAACTCGACGACGTTTCAAGGAGTCAAATATATTCGGTTCAAATAATTCAGTTATATACTCTTCGTCTGTTTTATTTTAGTCTTGTGTTGATCATTTTAAATTGTTGAAAAAACTTTCTCAATAGTTGTTGTACAGATTGAAAATTTCAAAATTATATATATGTATGTATGTATGTATGTATGTATGTATGAAAAAATGAGAAAGAATATACAAAGATTAATGCATACTAAAAGTGACCAAAAATTTCACCGAAACTAAAAAAATACCCAACTCCGCCAGAGAAATGCGACACATGAAATCAAGAAAGAGAGCCAAAAATCCCACCCAAATATGTTGAAGTAGCTAAACACATTATTGAAGTAGCTATGTATTCAATGTACTCCATCATTCAAAAATAAATAATTTTTCGATTACGTGATAATGTTACTCTAATAGTTTCAGATTATGAGTCGGGCTAGCTATAATATATAGAGTGTTGACTATGTATGATATTTGACATATAAGGTATATAGTACTGCTGCATATTCGTTCAGAAAAATGTAACTGCTTACAGTTACTCAATAAAATTTTACTAGCTAGCATTATGGAAGCTCATCTTTATAATTGTGGACCATTATTATATCTTTCTAGCTAGTTTCAACTTCATTATTTGTGCATATTCAGTACTCTTTCTGGCTGATCCAAAAAAGTACAACTCACGAGGAATTTATTAGAGCCTCCTATATACAATAGAAGCTAATCCAAACTGAAAATTGTTTATCACAAATAATTTATTTTTTAAATGTACATTTATAACTTTACATTTTAATTATGGTTGTACTTAGTTTTGAATTTCATCTTCATGGCTTGGTAAGCTATACGTACTTTCTGTAACGAAAAAAAGGCTATATGTACTGTCTTCTTAAATAGAAATGCATGAACATATGTGAAACAAATGAAAATATCAAGAGAAAGTCTACGATCCGGTCCTCTTATGCTTCAGTTTTTGTTTAAAAAACACTTAAAATAAAGGTTTTAAAAAACAGTCCGTTACCGAGAAAAAGGCCACGACAAGGTTCCCTCAAAAAAAAAAAAAGTATAGATAGCGGACGTTACCGTTTTTCACCGTTTTTACAGAGTGAACATAAATTACGAAGGCCGCGACAGAACACCGTTACGGCTGCAAAAGAATGTCGTTCATGACATGAGACATAGAATCCGGATAATTTTTCAATTGAGATAGATGAGAATCATATTGTTAGTACATATTTGATCATAAATTACATTAGTTATCATCTTATCTAGTTTAGAACTTCAAATCTTTCTCTAGTTTAAGTTATTTAATTTACTATCATTATTTAAGAGTTGTGCAATGTTGTGATTAATTCACTCCGTGACAACCGCAATCCGTATCACAACACCCATAACGGCCGAAATCGCGAAATCCTATACGCGACCGCGACCTTGACCGCGACCGTTATTTAAAACCTTGCTTAAAATCTCCATTTTAAACTGTTTTTTGAAGGAAAACAATGAACGGACTAAAATACTTATAATTGTCTTATTGTGGCTCTTGAAATCGCGATTTACTATTTTCTCGATTTTAAAGTGAATCCGTTCAAAACAGAATTTTACTTTATATTTTATTGTTTCAAAAAATTCAAAACAAATATTTAAACGCGGTTTTCAAGAGCTCAAAAAGACTGTTTGATGCATTTTAATATTTAAACTAGTGTTATATGTAAAAAATAATGTTCCAAGTGTTTTTTTAAAAGAAAAACAGAAGTGAACGGAGCCATAAGCGACTGAACTGTAGTCACTCCCATACTTTTTTTAGTGGAGGTGTTGCAAGTATGTGAATTTCTCTTTAAGATAAGAAGTAAAAATCATTAATAATTGAGAAATGATATTTGAACATCCATTTTTCAACAACTTTTGTGACAACTCTCTCTCATACTCTCATTGTACTTTTATTCTCTCTCTTCATTTTTCCCTCTCTATTGTTATTGTCCAATAGAAAGAGAGGAAAAAGGTTGTCACCAAAAGTTGTTGAAAATTGGTTGTCAAAATATCATTCCTCTTAATAATTAGTACCGTCACCAAAATTGGTTCAAGGGATTTGGAGCTCTTAAACATGTGGATAGATGTTTCGTCTCTTCCTCTTGATTATCGAGGAAACTCGGTTGGGAGCGCGGTAAACTCACATTGTGTGTCCAATAAGTTTTTTGACGAAGATTAATTACCATTAAATGGCAGTAAAAACTTCGCATCTATAACTTGACAAAAAAAATAAAAATTAGTGAAGTCATTCCATATGATCCCATCAACTAACATCAAAGAGCTTCGCATATCTTTTGTGGTAATTAATTTGTTTTGAACAATTAATAGATGTCAATTCAACTCGTATGATTTTTTTTTATTCGGTTTCCTATTACACGTTTTTTGTTCTGAATTCAACTCTTATAATGATCTTGCGTGAGTGTTTGTCTATCCTATCTATATAGACTTAGTTTATGTGTGCAAGTGCAGTACTGGTAACCAGCTCGTACTTTGAGAACATGGTGTGGGGTAAACACTATGCGTATACATAGGTTGTCAATATTCAAGAAAAAGTTCATGTAATATAGATTACCGTAGCTTTGCATAGGTTAATTTTAACAATTGTCTTAAAAAAGGTTTTTTCAAATAAAGATGGAACAATAATTTGTATACAAAAAAGGGAACACAGCAAAAACATGTGGTTTATTTGTTTATATCCTTAATTTACATCTTTAGATTGCTTAGTTGGTTCATTTTGAGGACTAGATTGGATAGGAAAATCTATTTATTTAAGTAAGCATTTTGAAATGAAATCGTTAGATTCAGGTAACTCAATGTTAAATTGCAGTGTCATCCATCTAAAATGATTATGCAATTGAGATTCTATTGCTAATTTATACACCACTACTACTTGGTACTTGATCGTACATGATCAGAAGATGAATACCGGTACAGTTTCTGTAAGGTGGTGTACGATGGTGATTGTGTCAGTGTTAGCCTGTAATTTCAACATGCTCATTTAGTATGGTCAACATTTAGTTGACTTTTATCTTTGCAGTAATCAAAGGCTGCCTCATTCCAAATTGAGGGTTTCGACGAGACACAAGCCTAGCGTGAAAGGTTCAAAGTTCGACAGGACCAGGCTAGAGGCCCGATGCCGTTGAAGTCAAACAAAGGCAATCGGAGCGGGAAAGATTCAAATCCAAGCCAAAGACGGTTTCCTCAAGTGGAAACGTGGGGACAAGCGGTTGTCCAAGATGGAGAAAGTGCTGATCATGGGATTATGCTTTTTCCAGTTATTTTCTTTATGTATAAATAAGAGCTTCCCAGTCGGAAAATGGGTCGCAAATCATTTATAGAAATTCTACAACACTCAAACTACCGGCACATAGGTAAACGAGTTATACAGAATGTTTGTAAATTGATTTGTCGGACCATTTTACTTTTATGCAATGCATTTTACCTTTCCTTTAAGTTTATGCGTTTAAACTTTTACCTTTTCTGCATGTATCTTCAAACCTGTCGAGAGACAGTGCCCTTTTTACTATAAGAACCGTCTTGCTCTCTAAGTAACCTGAGTGCATTTCATGGTCTTTTTTAAACTGTTTTCCTCAAAACCTTTGCACAACATGTCCTGGGATTTCTAGTTCAGTCCCGCTTGTAATAATCAGAACTAGCCCGTAGTTTCCCAAAAACACCGATAAACAAATTGGTACGCCCAGTGGGACCTGTTTTTGCAATTGATTTTCAAAACTTTTTCATAAGAAACTTTTTTTCAAAAACCTTTTTTCAAAACTCATCTCCTTGAGATATCCGTTTTTTAGGATTTTGTTACTATTTCCTGGTAACTTGATTGCTAAAAACACCAAGTTGTTTGTGTATGCATTTGAGAAGTGATAAATCTATAGCTCGCGCCAATTCTGCCTCTTCACAATCATCTTCACAAGCACCATCTTTACAAGCGACTTCTTCGTCAGGAGATTTAACGTGTCAACCGCCATGGGGGCAACCATTCCTATGCCAATTTTGACGGAAATGAGAGTAACCGCTCCCTCAACCGTTTCGACGTCTGCACCAATGACACGTCCATAAATGGGAAACTTTGTGCCCCCATTCACTTATGGTGTTCTTTTGTCCACTAGTGTCCCAAGTTCTCCTCTTCCTTCGGTCAGGCTCAGGCTTGATGATCGAAATGTAAGTGTGCAGAACCTTTCTTGGGAACAACCGTGTGGTATGCCAACTTCAATGATCGAGAACATACAAAATAGTGCGTCCATGTTTGCAGACCAAGTAAATCCTTTTACAATGCACAACGCACATAGCCCTTCAAGTTCTAGAATTTTTGGTCGAAACTGTCTACCAGCCTTATCCACTGAATCGATGAGATCATTAAGGCAACAAATGGACGAGAGTAATCACGAATTGGTTAATTTGTTAACAGAACAAATTGGTACAGTGTTTAATCCTTTGATTCAGGACACAAGCCGGAGTTACCAAGCCCTAGCCCCAGAAATGGGGAGAATAACAGATTTCTTTGCTCCTCCACAACCTATTCATCAACCGATTCCACAAGTGCGAAACCCACAACCGTTACGGTTGATCGAACCAATGGTTCAGAGGCCACAACTTGTGCCTCAACCCCGACCTATCGAACCAGTTGTTCAAGTCCAAACGAAAGTGGTCTTAGTAAATAGGAATCATGATGCATATGAAGTTGTTAGAAATGTCCAACAACAAAACATAGGAGAACATAACAATATAGCAAATTTGGTCGAAAATATAATGGCTCAAAATGGTTTGAATATTGCCCTACGTAGGCCAAATTTTGTTTCTCCTTTGTCAGATTTGGTATTCCAATTTGAACTTCCTAGGGGTTACAAAATTCCTAAGTTCACTAAGTTTGCAGGAGATACAGTGAGTCCACTATCGAACATATTGCACGATATTTGACAGAGGCAGGAGATCTAGCAAATGATGAGAATTTAAGGTTGAAATACTTTCCAAATTCTCTAACAAATAATGCCTTCACGTGGTTTACCACACTTGAACCACATTTGATTCAACATTGGACTCAATTAGAGAGGTTATTTCATGAACAATTTTACATGGGCCAATCTAAGATTAGTTTAAAAGAATTGGCAAGTGTCAAGAGAAAACTTTCCGAATCAATTGATGACTATCTCAATAGATTTAGACTGTTAAAGGCAAGATGTTTCACTCAAGTGCCTAAACATGAGTTAGTCGAAATGGCCGCTGGTTGCCTAGATTATTCCACTCAACACTTGAGAGATATAGCCCAATTGGCCGATAGAGTTTGACATGTTGAAAGACTAAGGGAAGAAAAAGCCAGAACTCAGAAATATCATAAAAAAGAAAATGTTGCTTATGTTGAGTCAAACGAAAGCGACCAAGAATTCAACATAGCATTTGGTGATGTCGAAAGAGGTGAGGTTAACATTGCCAAATTAAATCCAATGCCTTCTTATTCGTGCAAATCGTTAAGGCCCTCAGATGAAAAAAATCCTGTCGAACGGAGCAGTGAAAGATATGTTCCTAAAACCTATACGTTCGACGTAACCAAAAGTGACGAGATCTTCGATCTTTTAGTCGTTGATGGTCAAGTGGTAGTTCCTAAGGATTTTAAAATCCCACCACTAGAGCAACACAAGAAAAGAGATTTTTGCAAATACCATAATTATTTGGGACATAACACCTCACGTTGTTCCCTTTTCAGGGATTTGGTTCAAAAAGGTATCAATGAAGGCATGCTAAAGTTTGGAGACAATCCAAAGCCACTGATGCACGTAGACTTTGATCCTTTGAAAGATGTGGGTATGATGTACACTGAAATTGTAGGTTGCAACATGGTCGAAGCTATTGTTGATGCTGTCGAAAAGCTAACTGTCAAAGCAGAGGTAGAAGCAAAAGTTGATGTTGCAGAATGTCAAATGGTGGACATTACCAAGGATACACAAAGCGTCGAAGGGACTGTCACCGAGCCTCCATTCGACAAGAAAATGAAGGCGACGTATCCTACAACTGCAGAGGATGTATAAAAAACAACCTTTCGATGTCCAAGTGCACTTGGTACGTATGAATGGGTATTAATACCTTTTGGTTTAAAGAATGTGTAACATCCCGCTCATCAACTAAAGGAAAATCTATCTGTTAAATGTATCAGAGGACTAAGGTTCATGGAAAACGGTTATGATGAAGAAAGTTATGTACGATGGAAGATATTTATAGGTAATATCAGTTAAGCATGAGTTATGTATCAGTGTCAAGTAAACACGACTGAGACGAAGGGCATTTAAGTAATCTCGCACAAGGGAGTATATAAGTGATTTTGAGGGTGGAAACCTCATAATTCCTTCCTCTTTCTCTCTCTAGGTTTTGAGAGAAAGAGTTCTCTCCTCCTTCTCTCTACCATGCGCCCTCCCTCTCTTCTCTAATCAACCAAACTTCTTCCAAATCATGATCAAGCATGATTAAGCATGGCTTAGCAAGCAAGAAACAAGTGAAGGAAAGGATTAAAGCTTGGTTTGGTGAGAAAAACTAAGGATCAAGATTGAAGCAAAAGCTAGGGTTTGATGCTTGGAGCTTGGTTTTTGCAAGAAACATGTTTAGGTGAGTTCCATAGATAGATTACCTACCTTTGGGTTTGATTAATCTTGTGAAGAAATTATGATTTATGTTAGTATATGTTTTAGGGTTTTAGTACCCCTTTGTACCATTTATGATCAAAACATGTTAATTGATGCCATGCACAAGATATAAGTTGTTTTTATGATGTTTTGGATGATTATAATGAATTAGAACACTTGAATTGAGGTTTTTATGCAAAATCACGTTTTCTGCACAATTCTGGACTGCTACAGTTCGCCTGGCGGAATTTAGCTCGCCATGGCGAGCTGGGAATCAGGGCTCTCTGGAGTAGCTCGCCATTGAGCTTGCCATGGCGAAAAATTTCGCCATGGCGGAGAGAATTTGGCCAGGCGAAATTGACTGCACAGCATGTGTTGTCAATTTGTTTTGCGACAAACAAGGGCTATCCGAGGCTCGATCTTGCAGTATCTTTTTAAACTATGAAACCCCTCAATTCCAAGTGTCTAAAGTACAATTCCAAACAAGATTTTATACAAAGTAAAGGCATGGCAAATTGTTAACAATGTTTGTTAATAAATGATACACAAGAGTGTTATGTTATGCAATACGTCTGGGTAGTGACAAATTAAGAAAGGGCATGAATGTAGAGCCTCGGCATAGTGTTGAGAACTAGAAAGATAGTATGAATGATAAGTAAGACAAGTATAGGATATGATTCCCTGGAATGATAAGACGCGAAGTGTAATCTCTTCGCATATGAGCAAGTATGACCTAGCAAGTAAGTAAGTCGTGGATTGACTAGTTAATCTCTCCACCATGATAATATGTTTATGAACAAGTATAAGTTACCGTTAATCGGATCGATTAAGGTTCCGAGGTAAATATGTATGTATGATTATGTTTAACTTATATGCACGACAAGACCATGATTAATATGTGTAGGTGACATGTCTCTTGTTATCCACATCAGGGGGATACAAGGGGTTCTCATTATGAGAACGATTCAAGCCGTAAGGGACCCGCATGTCACTGAGTAACAAGACGTAGGTGCTCGTGTCTCTTGTTATCCACGCCAGGGGGATACGGGAGGTTCTCGACCTAAGGGGAACGGTTCAAGCCGCAAGGGACCCGCACGACACCGAGGGAGTCCGATGTACGTACATCGGTCATGTATGGGATTGATCTCGGGGTTACTCCACCCGGGACTATCCGTAAAATGAATCAAGATAATAATTGTTTGTTCAACGCTAACCCATGAATGAACTTAGATACGTTATGCACGATATGACTATGGTTAAGTTTCATGATTATGCAAGAATGAACTTATGCACATTTATGTTTAAGAACAAGAGCACTAGATGCTACATGATAAGTATAAGGCATGGATTAGAGCAAGTAAAGAATATGATACCGGTGACGATCTTAGGTTTCCATAATCGTCCGGTTTAGAATCATGTCATGATATGCTATGTTAATTTATGTTTAGGCCTTGTTACGTAAAGTGTACACTTGGCAATGCGGTTTAGGTTCCCTTCGACCGCCATGACATGTATAGATGAGAAGCCTATAACAAGTAAGATATGATTATGACGGCTCTAGTATGCACTACCGTCTAAGTATGCAAGTCCCCACACACGTATAATCAACCGTCAGGTTGTAAAGTAGACACGTGGTGACCGTAGGTTTCCCCTTGAGGTTGCCTATAGCCTAGGTTTTAGGGGAACTCACTGAGACATTATGTCTCATCCCAATCCTTATTTGTTTCAGATAAGCAGGATGATTATGCATGTTCATAGCTGGATGGATATTACTTCAAGGGTTCGTTCGTACTGCTTCAGGACATTGGACATTAAGGATATATTTTTATGTATGGATGAATGTATTGTATTATTATTTATACGAACGGGACTTGATGTAAATATTATTCATTCGGGAAAAATTTTATGTTGTATATTTTAATGTATCCAGTACTAATATTAACGCACGTGCCAGACTTTCTAGATACGTCTGGTATGGGTGTTACAATTGGTATCAGAGCAGGTCGATTCAGACCGTGCCTTGGGTCATTAAATTACAACTAAGGTAGTGGGACCGTTGGGTTCCGGGTAAAAGTTCTAATTGTTGTTGTTAGTTGAGCCTGATCAACTCAATTTAGCATTCGACGATTGGAATGGATGCCTGAGAGCTGAATAGGACCCAGGAGGAACGAAGTATGTGATGGTGGTGCACTGGAAAGTGTGAACTCATAAGTAAGAAATCGGATAAGTATTAGTAAGAGTTTGATCGTGCCAAAAATGTGGCCGGTGAACTAATCAAGCATAAGTGTGAATCCTCCAGGGATGTAAGGTATGTTAAGAAAGAACGTTCCGACAAATTCGAGTATGATGTTAGTGATACTTCATGTATCCGTAGTGAAGAAGTTGGATATATATATATATATTTTAGAATGTAAGTACAAGATTAAAAGTTAAGGAGAAGTCGACACATGTTGATGGAATTAGTAAGCTCTCAGGGATTGAGATAGGAGAACGAAGATAAAGATTTATATGTTTAGTGAGAATAAGGTTCTAACAATGAATGAGTTGGCAGAGAAATAAGTTAAGTCGTTCTTAGCGGACGAAGTCAAGGTTTTATGTGGAAGTTTATGTTATGTGTTATGATGAACAAGATATTAGTTTTGATGTGCCGGGATTTGAATTGAATTGATTGGTGTTAATGCTTGCCATGCAAAAGTTACAGAATTGTTTTTAAGACGAACGAAAGGAATGATATGCATTGGGATACTTGAGGAAATAAGATTTTAGGTAAAATATGATTTTTTGGAAAAACTGTGTTGAAGGAAGCACGCCAATAGCGAAACTGGGGCGAAAATTTTCAGTTTTTCCAAAAACTGTTATTTCGTCTCTATGGCCTTAGTAGCTATTGGGGGTTGTTTTCACAATCTTTTATGCAATGAAAACTCTCTATAACATCAAGTATAGAATGCATATTACCCCTTATGATTTCTAAGGAAGAAAATGCATGGACAAGTATTAACGGAATCAATCCGGGTTAAGGTAACATTAGAAGTTAATGTGGCAAGAGCTGACAAAGAGCTTGGGTCAGAAGTTTAAGGTTCCGGCATATGAATGGATAAAGTGGATGCTCATGCATGAGATGAAAGGTAAGTGGTAAAGAATTATGCAAAGTCACGAGATTTTCAGGTTTTATAAAGTCATGAGTACCCCCGGATCTATGTTTTGCTTAATTGAATTGCTAAGGCTCGTTATTATGATGAATTTTACAGTTTGCCAAAATTTTGAAAATGAATACATGCATATGGGTGATTGGAGATGGTGTTCATAGATTTTAAAATAGAATTTTTGTAGGTACCGGTTGTTACGACTCACGTAGAGTGGGCTAAACTCACCGGAACTAAGGTTGGATGACACAGTTGTGTTGTCAACTTATTCCGTGATTTTAGAGCAACGACTAGGGCCAAATTTATTACATTTTTATATAAGAGAAATCGTCAACGCCAATGACCCGTGTGTTATATTATAATGTTTTCTTAAAGAAAGAAATTAATGAGCAAGCATCAGTTGATTATGCAAAACATAGTATACGAGAATACAAGGATGCAATGAAGTATGATCAAGGAAAGTATGTATGAATTATGATAAGTCTACTATGGGAATTCAAGATTTCTCAGAAACAAGTTTATGTATGATAAGTGTATGTCATGAGGTGAACTCAACCAGTGAGAATATAGGGTCTACTCCCAAGTAAAGTATTATGGTAATGTGACGAGTCTACCGTGAGATTCAATCTTGCAAGGTATTGTGAGGTGCATGATTACGGCAATGGTTGCCACAGGAAAGGTTTTGAGAAAGGCTCAAGAAGATGATGTTTATATGGGAAGAAGAGGATGTGAAGTTTCGGTCGTTTCAATGGATTAGAATTTGGTTAAATCCAACTGGTGGGAATCAGAGTGGCGCAATGAAATGTTAATAGACGAAGTTTTGACAGGAACCATGGAACTTGATAGTAAGAGTCTTCTTAAGAAGCATTATGGAACAAGCAAGGAGTTCTCGAAATATGGAATAAGTAATGAGACCGATATGGTCAGTGAAGGATATGACAAAGGTATATGAACGTGACTTTATCTAAGTATGACAAGAAAGCTTAGAGATACAACAAATGAAAAAAATATGTGCTATGATAAGAGAAATACATGTAAAAGTCGAGAGGTTTCTTCTTGTGACTCAGAGTAATGATTGAATTAACAAGTGTGGAACCGGTATTAAAAGAAGAAGTGTTATGCAGGATAAGGTAACAATATGTGATCGTAACCGGATGTGATGTTTTGAAGATTCAAGTTTATTGTTTTTAGAACGAGGAAATGAGAAAATGTTATGAGGGTCAAGGATCCTATATGATTTATGTTATGAAATTATGTGAGTCTCTAAGATATGTATGTAAGTCAAGAAAGACTAAGAAAGAAGTTACTTTTGAAGTTCAAGAATTTCATTATGGATGGAGATATAAACCATGAGTTATGCACGATTAAGTGCATACTCTCTTATGCCAGACTTGTTAAACGATCACGATACTTGCTATGAAGATTTCGAACTATGTTTTAAAAACTCTTAACTTTAAAATGGGTATTGAGAGACTTGGAAACGAAATTATTTAAACATGACAATTTTTCACAAAATTCTTTTCAAAGATTGTGTCTCTATTCGTTCCAAAGATCCAAATACTCATGTTTAGAAAACTTTTTTTTAGAGTAATATGTTAGAACGAGTATCGTTATTATTTAACAAGAAGCGACATTTGGAAGTATGCGATTGTTATGGAGAGTAAGATGTGTTGATGTAATCAACAAAGTTGTTCGAAAAGTCTTATGAGACGCACAAGTATATGTCAAGAGCATTCAAATGCAAGAGGTCTAAGTCGGAAGTTTTAAGGGCATGTAAGTTACAAGATGGGTTGATGAATGTTATATGTATAGGCTTAATTAATTTCATCTCTCTACGACAAGTTATATGAGTCATCCATGAAATTTGGGTGCAATAAAATTGGTAATGAGATCGAAAGATTTCTTAAGGCTCTGAAAAGAGACAAGAGATTCGTAGAACCGTCAAGATAAGTAATGTCGGAGTGAGGCAAATGTTTCAAGGTACAATAAGTAACTGATGTATGAATTATATGTTACCCGATAAGATTATGTATGCATGAAAAGATGTTTTAAAGTTACAAGTAAGCACTGCAGGGCAAACCTGGGTTCTGGTAGAATTCCAGTTGAAAGGCAAATCCTGAGTGTTCATGTTTATGACAAGATACCATTAGGAATGGTTTATGTTAAACGGATTAAATCCGAGTCTAAGACAATAAGTTATGTGTAGTAAAGTAAGTTCGGAATCATAATATGCTAAGAAAACTCTAAGTGAGTCAAATTAAGATCAAGAAGGCTATGTTTAGTTATTTGTGGATTAAGAAACAAGATGAAGACATGAAGCGATAAACCCTTCGGATATGTATGAATGGAAAAGTGTTTGGCTCAGACCATAGATGGTAAGTTTTGTCATGATGATTGGTAGTTGATCTCTAAATTTCGAGGACGAAATTTTTTAAGGGGGGTAGAATGTAACATCCCGCTCATCAACTAAAGGAAAATCTATCTGTTAAATGTATCAGAGGACTAAGGTTCATGGAAAACGGTTATGATGAAGAAAGTTATGTACGATGGAAGATATTTATAGGTAATATCAGTTAAGCATGAGTTATGTATCAGTGTCAAGTAAACACGACTGAGACGAAGGGCATTTAAGTAATCTCGCACAAGGGAGTATATAAGTGATTTTGAGGGTGGAAACCTCATAATTCCTTCCTCTTTCTCTCTCTAGGTTTTGAGAGAAAGAGTTCTCTCCTACTTCTCTCTACCATGCGCCCTCCCTCTCTTCTCTAATCAACCAAACTTCTTCCAAATCATGATCAAGCATGATTAAGCATGGCTTAGCAAGCAAGAAACAAGTGAAGGAAAGGATTAAAGCTTGGTTTGGTGAGAAAAACTAAGGATCAAGATTGAAGCAAAAGCTAGGGTTTGATGCTTGGAGCTTGGTTTTTGCAAGAAACATGTTTAGGTGAGTTCCATAGATAGATTACCTACCTTTGGGTTTGATTAATCTTGTGAAGAAATTATGATTTATGTTAGTATATGTTTTAGGGTTTTAGTACCCCTTTGTACCATTTACGATCAAAACATGTTAATTGATGCCATGCACAAGATATAAGTTGTTTTTATGATGTTTTGGATGATTATAATGAATTAGAACACTTGAATTGAGGTTTTTATGCAAAATCACGTTTTCTGCACAATTCTGGACTGCTACAGTTCGCCTGGCGGAATTTAGCTCGCCATGGCGAGCTGGGAATCAGGGCTCTCTGGAGTAGCTCGCCATTGAGCTCGCCATGGCGAAAAATTTCGCCATGGCGGAGAGAATTTGGCCAGGCGAAATTGACTGCACAACATGTGTTTTCAATTTGTTTTGCGACCAACAAGGGCTATCCGAGGCTCGATCTTGCAGTATCTTTTTAAACTATGAAACCCCTCAATTCCAAGTGTCTAAAGTACAATTCCAAACAAGATTTTATACAAAGTAAAGGCATGGCAAATTGTTAACAATGTTTGTTAATAAATGATACACAAGAGTGTTATGTTATGCAATACGTCTGGGTAGTGACAAATTAAGAAAGGGCATGAATGTAGAGCCTCGGCATAGTGTTGAGAACTAGAAAGATAGTATGAATGATAAGTAAGACAAGTATAGGATATGATTCCCTGGAATGATAAGACGCGAAGTGTAATCTCTTCGCATATGAGCAAGTATGACCTAGCAAGTAAGTAAGTCGTGGATTGACTAGTTAATCTCTCCACCATGATAATATGTTTATGAACAAGTATAAGTTACCGTTAATCGGATCGATTAAGGTTCCGAGGTAAATATGTATGTATGATTATGTTTAACTTATATGCACGACAAGACCATGATTAATATGTGTAGGTGACATGTCTCTTGTTATCCACATCAGGGGGATACAAGGGGTTCTCATTATGAGAACGATTCAAGCCGTAAGGGACCCGCATGTCACTGAGTAACAAGACGTAGGTGCTCGTGTCTCTTGTTATCCACGCCAGGGGGATACGGGAGGTTCTCGACCTAAGGGGAACGGTTCAAGCCGCAAGGGACCCGCACGACACCGAGGGAGTCCGATGTACGTACATCGGTCATGTATGGGATTGATCTCGGGGTTACTCCACCCGGGACTATCCGTAAAATGAATCAAGATAATAATTGTTTGTTCAACGCTAACCCATGAATGAACTTAGATACGTTATGCACGATATGACTATGGTTAAGTTTCATGATTATGCAAGAATGAACTTATGCACATTTATGTTTAAGAACAAGAGCACTAGATGCTACATGATAAGTATAAGGCATGGATTAGAGCAAGTAAAGAATATGATACCGGTGACGATCTTAGGTTTCCCTAATCGTCCGGTTTAGAATCATGTCATGATATGCTATGTTAATTTATGTTTAGGCCTTGTTACGTAAAGTGTACACTTGGCAATGCGGTTTAGGTTCCCTTCGACCGCCATGACATGTATAGATGAGAAGCCTATAACAAGTAAGATATGATTATGACGGCTCTAGTATGCACTACCGTCTAAGTATGCAAGTCCCCACACACGTATAATCAACCGTCAGGTTGTAAAGTAGACACGTGGTGACCGTAGGTTTCCCCTTGAGGTTGCCTATAGCCTAGGTTTTAGGGGAACTCACTGAGACATTATGTCTCATCCCAATCCTTATTTGTTTCAGATAAGCAGGATGATTATGCATGTTCATAGCTGGATGGATATTACTTCAAGGGTTCGTTCGTACTGCTTCAGGACATTGGACATTAAGGATATATTTTTATGTATGGATGAATGTATCGTATTATTATTTATACGAACGGGACTTGATGTAAATATTATTCATTCGGGAAAAATTTTATGTTGTATATTTTAATGTATCCAGTACTAATATTAACGCACGTGCCAGACTTTCTAGATACGTCTGGTATGGGTGTTACAGAATGCTAGAGCAACATACCAAAAAGTGAATGAAATCATCACATCTGAGCAAAATGCTTGGAACAAGATTACAGTTTACTAAGCCGGAATGAAATCAAGGAAGCCCTCGAGGCTAGGTTGTAGCAAAAATGGTACTGTCGAAACACTTAGGGAAAAGCCTGAGAAAATAATGGTTGATTGGCCATGAATTTGATTCTATCTTTGTTGAGGAGTTTTTATTATTCCTTATTGAAATTCAAATGGTGAAATTCGGCATTAGTTGCCTTGAGATCCAAAGTTTCGGGATAAGGACCAAAGGGAGTAATGGAAATCAAAATTGACGTAAATTCCTATGTAAGGCCTTTCGACAAAATTATCAATGACAAAATTTGTGGGGGCAAGGAGTTATATTTTTTTGATTTTTGTTACGAATTTTGATCGGTTTGCAATCTCTATTGTGTTGAAAATTTTACTATCTTGAAAATTTTTGCCATTTACAATTTGTCAAGAGAACTAGTTTCTTTTGATAATGTGTTCGAAATAAAGGCACATATTGAAAAAATATAAGCCTGCTATATGAAAGTGAGAGTAACACGAAATCAATTTGCACAAAAGAAAAAATTTGGCATCACGAAAAGAATTAGTACTATTAAAAGTTGAAAATTCAAAAGTTGCAAAAGGGGAAATATTGTCGAAACAGTACAGAAAATGGATAGTTTTTTGTTACATAAATGTCTTAACAACACCAAACAGAAGGAAAGCAAGCGGTATATTGTTAGAATCAAAATTGAATGTTTTGTTTGAGGGCTTCATAAGCTGCTATAACATGTTGTAGCCTTAAATCCACCAGAGCTCCAGTTGCTAACAGTGTGGCAGTGAAAGTCTCGATTGCAGCAGCTTTTTCCAAATGCTGAAGAGCGGCTCTTGCTTTTGCCTGCTGCTGAGCTGTGATTGAAACCAGGCTCGAGCCACTAATTTCAGCTTGTCTTTTCTTCCTTGTGTCGACTTTTGCCTGCAACCTTCTGATTTCATCTTCCCACAAAGGGATGCTTACTTCTAGACATTCTAGCACAGACTTTTCCTTTGGGGCCCGAATGTCTAGAGAAAATGTTTTTGTCCTCATGGATTTGCCTTGGCAGCATCAACAATAATCTTTCTCTTTTTTTGGAAATCTCGTAAGAGAGTATCCAAGAGAGGTCTGAACCCAAGCAGGAAACGAAGCAATTCACAGTTGTTTGCAGTCTCTAGAGAATTGTTGAGGGATTTGACCAGACCTTTGATCTCAAAATAAGTTATGTCGCCTTGTCGAAGGGATTGAACCAGGTCCACAATAAGTATTTTCGTCTTGTATTTCTGAAGGATTTGTTTGTAAGAATCAGTTGGAGGATCATTACTTGCTGAGATGGGAGTGCCTTGATCTTGGGTTAGAATGGAACTTTTTCTCTCAGAGACCAACCGTAACGCAGCCATTGAATCTCTTTTTCTTAGCTCAGCAAATGTCTCTTGTTCTACAGGAGCTAAAAGACTTGCAAAGGGGGTTGTTCTGCTGTCAGGCCCTGAAGAGGAATCACCACCATCTCTGATCCCCTCATCAAGAGAGGATTCCGCTATCCCAGCCTCCTTAAGATCCAATTTTGGTAAGGGAGTTTGGTCTTGGTCGACCATAATGGTATCATGGCTTGGATCTTTTGCAAACCAGTCAACACCCTCTATAGGGGGATCTTCATTGTTGGTTGCAGCCTCCTTTCTCATGTTCAGATGAATTTCATCATCCTCAACTTCATCACCATCCCTTTCAACATTGCTAGTACTAGAAACAGTTTTGTTTGAGGATGGGATTCTAGGGGTAGAAGGCAAATCTTCAGTGGTCCTTAGAGACATTTTCTTTTCTAGATGAATCCCCTCCTCTTCCTTGAGGTCGACAGTGGTACCTGGGTAGGTCTCATCACTTGCATGCACAGGACTGTCGACTTCCGCGTCCTCAGCAACAGGGTTCAAAGAGGAAGGGATATGGGAAGATTTTGGTTTTGGACCGGCATTCTGTTCAGCAGTAGATGAAGTGTCCTACAAATATACGAGCCAAATTCTAGTCTACTGAAGTAATCAATGTTCCAATGTAAACATAAGGAAAATTCTAAAAAATTACTACCTTGTCACTGTCGGGGCAAGAATTAGCACTCTGTGGTCCATTATCATAGGTATCCTCAACAGGTTTGGAACTTGGATCTTCTTGATAGAATCAGAAGAGGCGCTCGTTGGGAGTTTGCCTTTGTCAGATTTAGAGCTTCTCTAGGTCTTGGTTTGATTTGTTTGCTTGGCTCTCTTGATGGCAACATCAGACCTAGCTTTGTTTGCTCTTTTTCGACTCTGAAAAAGGTGGTAGAGTTGTTCGAGTTTTGGTTGGTTCATTGTCGACAGGTAAAACTATAATACTTACTTCTCTTATTTGAATCTTTGAAGCTGAGCCCGCATCCTATGTTGACGCACTGCTTTGAGCCTTTTGTCGAGGCAAAGCTATAAAACCAACGAAAAGGACAAATGCATTAAATCAAGAAGTATCTTCGAACAAAGTTAAAATTCAACATTCTTTTTTGTATAACCTGTCAGACAATCAGTATCCAAGCGTTCATTGCGAACTTGGTGAAGTCCATAGTGTAATGTGTTTGGGTAGTTGTGTAAACCAAATTTGGTCCAGGTCACCTGTTGTGATTTTTTTTTCTGCCTCTATCACAAAATTTTTTATATGTCTGCCCCTACTTCAAAACTATTGTTACAATTGCCCCTGTTCTTCATTTAGGTTGGCGAACATGTCACGTTTTCCAACAATCCTCTGCGAACTTGAAGGCTTTGTAGTGTCTGAACAATTCTGAGTGTTCTACAATTAAGTTGGCGAGCAGAATTTTTTTTTTAGTTTTTTTACTTGTTCTTTATTCCAATTGGCGAGCATATTAGTTATGTTCCATATTTAAAATGGCGAGCTTGCCATTTTAAGTCCATCTAATTCCTTAAAAAAATAAAAATTAATCCATCTGATTTAATTTTGTTTTTGAAAGAAGGTTCATCTAATTTAATTTTGTTTTAGAGAAGTTCATCTATTTTAATGTAAACGTTGTATTATTATTTTTTAATGAAGTTGCAATCATTATCGTTTATCCTACATTGTATATAAATATTTTTAACTAAAAAAATTAAAAATTATTATAAATAGACGAGAGAAATGATAATAATAATTATTATATTTAGATAATTCGAAACAAAATACATTACGAAGGAAATTAACTACTGATGATTAACAGTTGGACAATTCCTGCGAATATTGTTGGAACAAAATGTGTTTGACAATACCACTTTGAGTTTTGATGATAACAAGGTATTAAAAAATGTCAATTAGATATGCTAATATTTGTTCAAGTGTGCAGGACCATAGACAAAAATTTAAGTGTCTCTATATCAAGCATAGGTTCTGAAAGAACAAATGAGAGCAATGTAATTTACAAAAAGAAAGCTTGTGTTACAAGATAGAGCCTGAAGAAAATAGCATCTGAAGACATCAGAAGCACTTCATCAGAAGCTGCTCATCAGAAGCAGTTCATTAGAAGTTGCTCACCAAAAGCAGTCCATCAGAAGCTGCTCATCAGAAGCTGTTTACCAGGAGTTGACATCATCAGAACCTGAAGATCATCAGAAACTGAAGACTGGAATATTCATAGTTGTTAAATGTTTTTATTCTCAAGCATATGATTGCAAAAGCAATGGAAGCCTGGAGCAACGACAAATTCAGAGGAATTTGAAGGCATTGAATGCTTATCCACTGAAGAACGCAGGAAAAGGACAATAGTACAATGTGGAACAACAGCTGGGAGTAGTTGAATACATAGCAGCTGAGAGTAGTTGTTCTCAACTTGTTTGGATGAAGCAGATGCTGAAGGAGTATAATGTGGAACAAGATGTTCTGACCTTATATTATGACAATCTAAGTGCTATCAACATTTCAAAAAATCCTATTCAACATAGCAGAACAAAACACATTGACATTCGACATCATTTCATGAGAGATCTTGTTGAAGAAAAGGTTGTGACACTTGAGCATGTAGACACAGAGGAGCAACTGGCAGATATTTTTACTAAGGCTTGGGATGCTAAACAATTTGAGAATCTAAAAGGCAAGTTGGGAATTTGCCTGCATGAGGAAGCCTAATCATCTGCAGTGTGAGACGTGCAGTCAAATCTTTGCTTTATGCACGTCTTTGAATTGTGGGGTATACAAACAATGTTGTACTCCTGTTGTTCTCAAAATGTTTTTGTTTGTCATATTTTATGGCTAAAAAAGGGGAGAAAAATTGCATATCTATACTCCCAAATGCTTTTTCCCTATGTGCTCTTCTACATGTATATGTATGCCTGTTTGTGAATGCCTGATTGTTTATGACTGCTATTCTATGTTGTTGCATTTATTTTTCACCTATTTTAGGTTATGTGTAGATGTTGGCCCTCATGTTGCAACATCTTGATGGCTTGATGGTCTTCATGTTAATCTGAGAAGTGTCTTCATGTTAATCTGTTCTCAGTATGTTTATTTGTACAAGTTCCTTGCTGACATCCTTTGATATGTTGGGACATGTCTAAGAAGACCAGTGTAGATGTTAGCACTTGTGCTAGAACATCTCTATGATGCTTTTGAGATTCTGGTTTTCTCAGATGATGTACATGTTCCCTGCAACTGCTCAATCAAAGGTTGGAACATGTCTATGAGACTCTGTGCAGATGTTGGCACTAAAGCTGCAACATCCTGGTGTAATTCTGAGAATTTATTTTTTAGAATTCTAAGTGTACATGTTCCTTTCTACTTCTTTATATTATGGAACATGTCTGATGACTTCTTAAAGTCTAATTTTTCTGTGTGTGACCTTTGATAGGTCTGCAAGCATGTATCTGTTGATAGGTTTGCTAGTTTGTGAATATTCCTAGAATGTCTTATGCCCAGATCCTGAAGTGTTTTATGTCTATGCATTAGGAGCTTTTTAAAAGGTTCAAATTTTATGTATGCATGTATTCAGGGGGAGTAATGGAATATTCCTGTAAGTAGTCACTCATAAGTTCATATATTCAGGGGGAGTGATATTTCTATGTGTGCTTGTGCTAGTCCAAGCTGGGTGAAGGATGTTGAGTCAGAAGTTTAAACATCTGTGTCTGTCACTTGTAAGTGTGGGAATTTATTTTTCCCTTGCTTCTATATGTTGTTGGTGGCAGTTCTCTGAAGGCATCCAAGTCTGTCACATGTAAGTATAGGAATTTATGTTTCTGCGCTTCTATGGTTGGTTGGTGACAGTACTCTGTAGGTATGGGAAATTTATTTTTTTCCCTTGCCTCTATGTGTGGCAGGTACTCCTGTCTGACGTTCTGAAGGATGTTTGAACATCCTATATCTGTAGCATTGGAACTTGATTTTCCTCTGCTCTTGAGAGATCTTGCTTCTCTCCACTTCTGTGTTGGAAGTTATCTTCCTTAAATGTAGCATATGAATTTATTTTTCCTCTGCTCTTGAGAGAACTTGTTTCTCTTTCTGTACAAGAACTTATGTTCCCTAGTTGTAGCTCAGGAATTTATTTTTTCCTTTGCTCTTGAGACTATGCTACTGATCTGATCCGCTGCTGCTTGTCTTTGATCTAGTGTAATACCTCTGCCAGCTGAAGTTGTGATTGAAGACTCGTGAGGTATTCTATGTATGCACACTCTTGCTATCTCTAGAGTGATACTACCTGCTACTTCTTCTTCTTGAATATGTGTTCGTGATGACTTGAGGAAGTGTATCTATGTTATCTCTTTGGATTTTGTGTGCTAGCTGTTTTCTTCATTGGTGTGTGCTCATGCTCTTGGAGGAATGGCATTTTGTATCCCTCTGTTTCATAAGTATTGGCCTTGATTTGTTTTAGCCAAAAATTTGCCAAAGGGGGAGATTGTTGGGTATTTGTGTTGGCTGCATTATTGCTAAAACAAATATCCTTGTTCTTCAAGTTGGAACCAATGTTCCAGCATGTGGTTAGGCGACTCTGTAAGATGTTGGATACAATGTTCCAACATCCCGGCACGGTTCTGTGTGCCTGGGTTCATGCCTAAATGTACGCGTGTATTTTATTAATTAAGGAAACAATATTTCCTTTACTTAGTGGCGAAGGAACGCGCATATCATCTAAGAATCAGTTGTAGAATATTTCTAAAGTAGATATTTTATTTTAGGAAATATTTGTTATTATTTGGAACGCTCCTATAAATGTTCCGACATTTTAGGACTTTCCAGATTTGTTTCTGATTCTTGTTTTGCAGGTTAGCTGAACCGATCTGCAAGTTTACTGAAGCCCAATGAATTATTTAGCCCAAGCTGCTTCAGTATAAAAGGAAGACTTCAAGACCTAATTGCTCATTCAAGCCGTCATACTAAAAAGTTTAGATTTTTAGGGTTTGAGTCTTCATGTATTCTGTTCTTGTGTCGTTTGTGATGCAAGTCTAGAATCTTTACTGTGTTCATTACTTGTGTCGTCTGTGATACTTGTTTAGGACTGTTTCTGTGAGTTTGATACTCTTGTGCACTAAACCGAAGTTGTGAAACAAGGTTTAGTTGATTGTGTTGGAAGGTAACTTCTATTCTGTTTTGTTTGAGGTCTGATAGGTCACTGGGGCAGTGATTGACCATTAGGATAGAGAGATGGGATCTCAGATCTAGGAGTTTCTAGGTTGAAGTCTAAACGGGTAGGTCCCAGGTCATATAGTGTAAACGAGGAGTTTGCTGAAAGCTATTGAATAAAGAATACACTAGTGGATTTCCTTCCTGGCTTGGTAGCCCCCAGATGTAAGCATGTTGTGCTGAACTGGGTCAACAAACTTCCTGTGTTCTTTATTTTTCTGTCCTTTATTTTTCTTGTTTTATTTATGTTTATCGCGTGATGTTGAAACATTAATCAGAACATTGCAAACGTTAAAACATCTGACAGAACGTGTTAAAACAAGTGCGTAGAATTTCAACTCCCAACACTTTCTGTTTTTGAGCAGTTACTCAAAAAATCTCGTCTTTTTCAAATCAATCACCTTAGAACCCTAAAATCTTCATCAAATCATCATGGAATCAACAAGTTCTAGTCAAGCTCTCCCCATGCAAATAGATTCTGGTGAATCTTACCACTTCAAGGCGAGAACTATGAAGATCACAGAAGATGAGTTGATAGTTCAAGTAAAAAATCTGGTGGATCTTGTTTCGTTGGCAAATCACAAGGTTGATCTTTCCAACTATCTTCTTCACCAAAAACTGGATGGTTACTTTGGAATTTTGAATGGACCAACGTATGAGGAATTAGTAAAGTATTTCTGGGTCAGGGCAGAAATTTACGAGAAGGATGCTGCTAAGCTAGAAGAAGAGGAGAAAATTCTTATAGACCCCAGTCTGGAAGGTTAAACTAGAGCTGAAATGGGATTGAAAGAATTTACCAGAACTGAAATTCGCTCCAATGTAATGGGAATTTCTATCACAATTACTAAAGAGATCATTGGAAAAGCAGCAAAACGAGATGTTGATGGAATATTTCAATGGAAATTGAACAAGAAGACAAGCTCCTAGATCAAAACTACATATGATGCCTTATACAAACATAATGCTTCTAACAAGTACAAGGACAGGCAAAAAGAGCACAAGGTTCTTCAGAAGCTGATCCAAGAATGTTTCTTACCCAAGGGAGGAGGGGTAGATCAATTGTCTTTGGAACACAAAGTGTTTCCATACTTTCTTGTAAATTTTGAGAATGTAAACTTGCCAAGATACATATTTCATCATATGGTCTGGGCACTAAAGGAAAGCCAAGAAAAGAATAGAAGATTCATTCCATATGGAAGGCTGCTTTCAGAAATCTTCTATCAAGGAGGCCTTCTGAGTGCTCTCAAGAATTCTGGTGTTGTCTCTGATGAACATCTGGGCATAGTGGTTGGAAAATACATCAATGGCTATACACTGAGAAGTATGGGCATTAGAAAAACTGTTGATAAGATGGAAACTGATTTGAAGGAATCAATGATCGTGTCGGATCTAATGGCTGATTTTCCACCTATCTCTAAGGAAGAAAATACAGTGGTTCTTGCAGAGTTTATGGCTAGGCACTTCAAGGAAACTGGTGAAATCATTATTAATTCCATAATAGATACTATTGGTGGAGCTCCTCTAAGAGTTGCAAGCAAGAAGAGAAAATCCAAGAAGATCACTTTAGAAGCTGTTGAAGTTGAAGTCTATGAGCCAGAGCCTAAGAAGTAGAAGAAGGCTAAGATTACTCCCCAAGTAAATGTGGTTGGACCTGCTCTTCCAACCATTCAAGAAGTTTCTGATCTGGAACTAGTCAAGGTTCTAGAAAAGAGAACAAGAGATGGATCTTCTGAAGCTGCTACTTCTTAGCACAAGTCTATGTTTTAGAAGAAAAAGAGAGATGTCAGGAAGATGAAGGTCTCCGACTATGTAATACAAAAGGAAGCTGAAGTAGAAGGCTCTATTGATCTTGTTACAAGGATGGAGAGGAACAAGAAGGCTACGACAGAGCAAGAATCTTCTCTATTGGACAAAGATGTTGCTATTACAAGTCAAATAGAGATACCTTCTGCATCATTGGTAAAGGAAACCATTGCCGAGGATGCTCAGAAGGGGATAAAGCTTGCAGGAGGTATTCAAGAATTGGTCTTTGAAAAACAGGTGATCTGCTGAAGGTTGCCGAGGAAGTCCAGAAGGAGAAAGCTGCTTGTTTAGAAGTTGCTTGTTCAGAAGCTGTCTCTTCAGAAGCTGCTGAAACAAGAGGTAACACTTCTTCTCACACTATCTCTAATGATATAACAGAACTAGAGTCTTCCTCAACCTCTCATTCCTTAGATTCTATAGATGATATTCCTTTGAATAAAGTCTATAAAACTCTATATAAAGCTTTAGCCCCATCACCATCTACCAGAACTAGTAAAAAGCCTACTGATGATGTTTTTGTCCCTATGTATTCCTCTGTTCTAGAGAGGATAGGTAACATGGCTCAAATGAGAATTGATGTATGTTGTAACGCCCTATTTCCATTAAAGCGATAAAACACGCGAATAAAACATTTATTCAAGAAATAGACGCTACATGCATTTATAAAAAAATTCTCAACAGTCGCAGCGGATATAAATCATACATCACCCAAGTATACATGTCATAAGATCAACATACATCCAAAAATAAAATCTCCAAAACCCGACAAATGGGCAACATCTCCATAACAAATAAATCCAACAAAACATAAAGACCGACGTCCTAATCAGAGCCTAATCTAAGACTCCAAGAAACGATAATGGAGGTTAGCTCCCGCTATCCAAGCACTCACCAAAAAGCAAACTACTCCTGCACTCCGTCTACCCATTCATACAAACAAGTAGGCGGTCAAAACCACTGGAGGTTAGCTTCACATCAATCATAATCAACATAAACAAACATAAGCATTCAAGGATTTCATGCATAACACATATACATTACCATCCCTCATAGAATACTAGCATTAGATGATTATTATCCCCCATCCCATACATCTCAAGCTATCACATTACTAACATAGCATAGCAAGCATATTCAATCTCTAATCAAGTCATCGACATAACCTCATCATTTATCAACATCAATCAATGAAAGGATTGCTCACCTTATTCTTCATTTAGCATACTTAACTCAACAAGTACAATTCATCAATTCAAAGTTATAAGCAAGCAATTATTATTATTAAAGGAATCACCAAATCATACATACATACATACATACATACATACATACATACATACATACATACATACATACATACATACATACATACATACATACAAACATACATACTTACATACATACTTACATATGATGACATGCTGTCATTACGTAATTTTTAGGACTTATTGTGACATTTTGATAGAGTTCTGATGCAATTTAAGCTGTTTTGGAGTGCAAAATGATGAAAAACTGGTGTGCTACCAAGAAGAATTGCGCTGCTCCAATTTACAGCCTTGCCGCGATTTTGGTTGAAAAATTCACTATGTTCCGTAAAGGCAAAATCGTGGCGCGGCTAAAAAGTGGCGTGGCGCGATTTTGTGCTGGCAGTTTGTTATTTGCCTATAAATACTGCACTCTTTGGTGAGAACAAGGGTTACGATTTTGGAGAGCAAAGTGCGATTTTGAGACATCGGAGACGGCTAGAAGGGCGATTTCTTCATCCTTTTACCAATTCATGTATGTTTTAATTATTTCATTGATTATGCTATTTGTAAACTCGATTATGAGTAGCTAAATCTCTTAGAGATTAGATCCGAGATGAATCTTTGTAACCCTAATTGACACATGTTGCTGTGAAACTCTATTTTGTTTATGAATTCAATTCTAGTTTATTCAATTCAATTGTTCTTAATGCTTTTTATATCTTGATCACATATAACTTGATTTCGTGAGAATGAATGACCACTGACCATGGCTTTCAACTTAGACCTAATTGAATTGTTCTAATAAACAGGGTTAGTCTAGGAATAGATAATCGTTTGTTAGTGATAATAGGTTAACGTTCGGTAAAACCTTCAAGAATTATTAGACCACCTAAGGAATTAGGGGCTGTAGTTTAAGAAGAGGGTCCTAACTCAAGGGATTGATTAGGGCTATTTTGTTAATCATCGTAAATTAGAAAAGGATTCATAACAAATAGGTGCAGTAGACCAATTAGGGGAACTTAGAGGATTTGACGGATCTGATCTCATCTTTCTCTCCATATTTTCTTAATCAAATCTTTATTCTCTTTTATTTGATTTCATAAAATCAAACCAAATCTTCTGCCTAGTGGAAAACTAAAAATAAACTTTACACATCCTAATTATATAACGAAATTGAATTATTGAAGTTAAAAACAGTCCTCGTGGGATCGATATTTTTACTACTTCGATAGTATTTAGTGCACTTGCCAAACGTCTATCAAGTTTTGGCGCCGTTGCCGGGGACTGTTGAATTATTTCAACAAGGCAATTACGTTATAATTTAGGATTTCTGTCATTTATATTTTTGTATATATATTTATAAAAAAAATATAGATTATGCTCTTTGTTTTCTTCTCATTGTACTGTGCTACTGAAAAGTTTATCCAAGTTTTGCAGCTATGATAGACAGGGTACTCCTCTATGACACAGAAGAGATTGCTAAGTTGCAGTATGAAAAATATATGCTATCTTTTAAGATCAAAATTTTGGACAACAAAATCTCGAGTTGTGATCATCATGAGGCAAATCAACCAGGTAGTGATGGTGAAGGGAAGAAAGAGATGATCAACATCGATTACAATACTCAACTTCAGAATATTTTAGATGATTTCTTGGTGTCAAATCAAGTTTCATTTGAGAAGTTTGATGTTCAGTGTGGTGATCTTGTTGAGAAAGCACATGAGTCTCAGAGGAAGCTGGTTCAGATGAAGAGTGAGTGTCACAAGGTTGAGGTGGAAGAAAAACCCAAAGTGAGGAGTGTTGATATATTCCCAAAGTCTGAACCAACGGAGGTTGAGGAAATCACTCGTGTGCAGATGGATGCACATCCTTCTCTACGGTGGGAGAGCTTAAACTCTAAAGGTTTAACAGTGAGAGCATGGGAGCATCTACTTCTTTGCTACAAATTCATGGAATTCCTACCAAACAAGAGGAAGAAGAAGGATGATATATTCTTTCTGACATATTTGCCACCCTAACAGTGGTTGAAGCGTCAAGCTCAATGACGTAAAAGAAAGCGCTGGGTGGGAGGCAACCCACTATTTATTTTTCAGGTATGATTTTATTGCTTTCAAAAACAAAAACACAAAAATATTTTCTTTTCTTTTAATACAAGGCAGGAAAGTCTAAAAATTTGTTCAAGTATACCTCCTGCCAAGAAAATCATGCAAGGTATTGATGTCTTGCATGATTCTCTCCTCAAAAGTTTTTCAGAAATTAAAGGAACTCAGGAATTTTTCAAGAAAACAAAAATTTTGGCCTGAGGAAGCAAAACATGCTCCCTGTTTGACCAAAATCGCGCCGCACCTGTATATGGCCGCAGCGTGATTTTCACAAGCAAAGAACCAAACTCCCTGTTTTGAGGAAATCGCGGCACGCCTGATATTAGCCGCGGCGCGATTTTCCTCCTCAGCCTATAAAAACCTCACTGTTCATCATCATTTTCATTCCATTCTTCCTACTTTTCTTTACCAAACTTTCCCTAGACTTCCCATTCACGAATTTCTTCCATCTTCATCTACTTTATCACTTCCTAAACATCATCAAACCACAATCCAACCACAAATTCATCAATCCAAACCATTATCATTCACAGTCCTTCACAATTTTCCCAAACTTCACAAAACTTTCCTTTCACCATCTTCCTTAACCACAAATGGCCTCCAACCCACGAAACACCCGCTCAAAGAAAGCCACCAACCCCAAGCCATCCACAAGCAAAGCCAAACGCCCTCGTGCCGCATCTGAACCACCCGAAAACGTCATTCATTTCATCAATGACCAAGCCCAAGAGTTCCACCAATGCATGAAAAGTTTTGAAGTTGTGGGGGAGAGAAAGTTTGACTTCACAAGGCTTGTTAAGTATCCATTCTTTGAGGCTGAATTACAAAGGAGAGGGTGGACGAAGTTGAATGAGATGATCGGCGAAGCGAACAACAAAACCGTGATCGTCGAATTCTTTGCAAATGCACGGGTTTCCGATACACCCTTTCAATCTTTTGTTCGGGGAAAGATAATTGATTTCAGCCCTGAAGCCCTTAATGAATGGCTGAATGTTCAACAGCCGGAGGAGTGTTGGGTTGAGAAACTGAGGAGGGAGAGATTTGGTATGACGGAGACTTCTGACCAGCTGTGGGTGAACCGTCCTAGGTTCTCAGCTGCGTTTGCTGCGGAGGCTCAATTGAATATGGGTCCGATTAGTGGGTCCTATGAGAGGTTTGGAGGCTCCCGTGAGCACATGGAGCAATATTTTACACATCAAGAAGAGTATGGTCTGCGCATGAGGAGGGAAATCACTGATGATTTCAATGCCACCGAGCAAGATCAAGGGGATGTCATCTTTGAGGGATTAAGGACACCGGGGGCTGGACACCCGGATGATGATGTGAACATGGGCTGATCTACTATGGATTAGCATTTCCTGCTTTGTATTTTATTTTCAGTCATTTTTCTTTTGATGTACTTTCTTTATTTTCTTTTTATGTCGAAGTCCATTGAACTTATTTCCCTATTGTAATTGCTCCTGCACTTGTTTATTATTAATGAATTTGTTTTGTTTCATGTGACCTATTCCAGTTTAGTAACAGTTGTTTGATGAAACGGTATTCCAAAAGTTCTAAAGGAGGGGTGACTTGATTCAAAGGCGAAGTGTACGGCGTTGCTAGGTAGTCACATACTCCCAGAAATCTCAGCCATAAGGTTCATTGCCAAATTTGTTTTTCAATTTACTTTTCTTTAGATTAGTTTTCCATGCAACTACATTTCTAGAACTTGCATTGTTTCTCTATTATTGATTGGTCTTTGTCAATTACACACTGAGGCAAAAGTGCTTGGTCCTGTGAGCCTTTTTGAAGCCTACCCTGTTTTAATTTGTTGAATTTATCCTTTCTTAACCAATTGTGAGCCGGTAGGATTAGAACTTTTTGTTCGGTAACAAACTACATTACAAGCCTAGAGACTTTTAGGACTTGTCCCTTAATGTATTTTCTGAGTTAAGGCATTGTAGAATGTTGCTTAAGATTAAGTTTGGGGTTGCTATTGGAATTTGCAACCAACTAAGTTTGGGGTGGGGGTACTAGAGAATAAGAGAACAAAAATATGAAATTGACATGCAAAATACACACAAAAATGGTGTATCAAAAAAAAAAAAAAGAGAAATTGAATGATGAATAAGGGACAAAACATTGAAAATCCGAGTAACTTCAAACTCGATTGTCCCTAAATGTTAAAAATGTTCTCTAGTAACTTTGCATTGATTGTATTTCCACAAGGTGAATGAATGAAGGATTGAATTTTGTGCTTTAACTTCCGTAGGAATGCCTAACTCAAATTTTGTGTAGCCTACTTATCCAAATATATCCCACCTTTCACCTAAGCCCCGTTATAACCCTAAAGACCTCAAAAGTGTGTAATGATATTGACTTTGATTGATGTTTAGAAACTTTTCAAGCGTATGGTAATATGTAGACCTGCATGTCGACTGGTAGAACCCTATTTCAATTTGAATGCGTGGAGTTGTGAACTGGTGGATGCGAACAAGTCAAACTAGCTCATCTTTAGCTAGAAGGAGAATGAACTTTTGGGTACTATCGTTTTGTCAGGTAACTGTTATTTCACTGTAGTTTGTCACTGTTGCAAGCAAATTCCTTGAGGACAAGGAATGGCTTAAGTTTGGGGTTGTGATGACATGCTGTCATTACGTAATTTTTAGGACTTATTGTGACATTTTGATAGAGTTCTGATGCAATTTAAGCTGTTTTGGAGTGCAAAATGATGAAAAACTGGTGTGCTGCCAAGAAGAATCGCGCTGCTCCAATTTACAGCCTTGCCGCGATTTTGGTTGAAAAATTCACTATGTTCTGTAAAGGCAAAATCGTGGCGCAGCTAAAAAGTGGCGTGGCGCGATTTTGTGCTGGCAGTTTGTTATTTGCCTATAAATACTGCACTCTTTGGTGAGAACAAGGGTTACGATTTTGGAGAGCAAAGTGCGATTTTGAGACATCGGAGACGGCTAGAAGGGCGATTTCTTCATCCTTTTACCAATTCATGTATGTTTTAATTATTTCATTGATTATGCTATTTGTAAACTCGATTATGAGTAGCTAAATCTCTTAGAGATTAGATCCGAGATGAATCTTTGTAACCCTAATTGACACATGTTGCTGTGAAACTCTATTTTGTTTATGAATTCAATTCTAGTTTATTCAATTCAATTGTTCTTAATGCTTTTTATATCTTGATCACATATAACTTGATTTCGTGAGAATGAATGACCACTGACCATGGCTTTCAACTTAGACCTAATTGAATTGTTCTAATAAACAGGGTTAGTATAGGAATAGATAATCGTTTGTTAGTGATAATAGGTTAACGTTCGGTAAAACCTTCAAGAATTATTAGACCACCTAAGGAATTAGGGGCTGTAGTTTAAGAAGAGGGTCCTAACTCAAGGGATTGATTAGGGATATTTTGTTAATCATCGTAAATTAGAAAAGGATTCATAACAAATAGGTGCAGTAGACCAATTAGGGGAACTTAGAGGATTCGACGGATCTGATCTCATCTTTCTCTCCATATTTTCTTAATCAAATCTTTATTCTCTTTTATTTGATTTCATAAAATCAAACCAAATCTTCTGCCTAGTGGCAAACTAAAAATAAACTTTACACATCCTAATTATATAACGAAATTGAATTATTGAAGTTAAAAACAGTCCTCGTGGGATCGATATATTTACTACTTCGATAGTATTTAGTGCACTTGCCAAACGTCTATCAACATACATACATACATACATACATACATACATACATACATACAAATCTCACCTCATCATTATTATCAAAATAATTATCATCAAATTGATTCACCAAGTGTATAAGCACAAATAAGTAAGGCATGCAATTAGAGCATAGCTCAATTATTTACAACCATCAACAAAGTCCACAATTGTACATATACACCAATCCACATAGATCACAACATTCAACAAATTTCACCAATGCACAAATTCATCAAGTCACATATTCAATTATGACAAAATTCATCAACCAATCAATTCCAAATGTCACAAGTATGTATTCATCAAACACACTTATCATCAACAATCATCATTCAAATGCAACAATTAAGACTCATGCCAATATGATATTCGCCTATACACGACACATATATGCAGGTGGTACCATACTCCTCCAAGGTCGTCACCTCATGATGCAACAAAAACATCATTATCAACGGCTATAATCAACAGCTATATGGATACAAGTATCCGGTCAACGGCAATATGGATATAACATCCGACACGACACATGATGCATGAACATATGACTCAATCCACCATGCATATGTTCACAATAATTCAACGGCTATAATCAATAGCTATAATCAACATCAACTATGTCACATAGTTCCACAACTCTATACAATTCCTCACAATCTAAGTAAAGAAGAAAATACATCTTAATAGGATAAATATCATTTTCAACACCTAGAAATCATTCATATATCTTCATATAATCATATCAAACTATCAACAAAAGATTTGCCAAGTATTTGGTCTTAAAGATTATTTTCAACAAATTTTGTCTATCATTTTACAACTTTAAAATGATTGAAGCAATTGAACCAAAACCAAGTAAATAAATTATAATGCCTCAACTATGCATACACTTAGATCACATATAAGTGCAGTTGAGTATGCATGTACGTTTCACCAGCTAACACGACAAAATCATGAGAATCACAAGGTTCGTCTCTCTTTTTCACTTTTCCAAAAGAATTCCATTTTCAAAGGAAACTAAGTTAAAACTCAATGAAACCAATCACAACCATTTTTAGAAATCATATAATTAGTATATAACCTTAACCCTACTCCATTTCCTTGAGAAAAACAAGTTTCGGAAAAATTGACATTCTTGGACAATTTTCAAAAGTTAAGTTCAAAATCACAAAATCAAGTCCAATCTCATCTATGAGATGTTCCAGTAGGTTAAAGAATGAAAACAGTTGTTAAACATGTTGAAAGAAGCATATTAGAAAGTTCAGATCAGCCCCCAACTACCTAAGACAACAAAAACGGGGTTTGCTGTTTCTGGCAATCCTGCCGTGCACGCCATCTGTCGCCGTGGCGGGAATTGCACAGAACAACAACCCTGTTCTTGTGTTTTCCCTTACGGGAATCCACTATTCTCAACCCCAAATTCCCAATTTTGATCCCCTTGACCCCAAATTTGTCCCAAAAGTTTTTCTATTCATTTATAAACATAAAAAGGCACTCTAATCCATATAAAACTTGAATCAAAACATCATTTTATCACAAATCATCAATCAACCCATTTTTCATAAAACTTCCAAAAACAACTCAAATTCACACCATAAGTCTATAATTATGATTGCCCAATGTTTCAATCATCAACAACATCTCATAATAACAACAACATCGATTAGATATGAATTCATCAACAATCCATCAACACCAACATCATACTCCACACCAATGTTGAGCAAAACACAAAGTATACATATACATACATACATACATACATACATATATATATATATATATATATATATATATATATATATATATAACTTGAGCAGTAATTTCATCATCAACAACTTAATTATCATCAAATTCACATACCCAAACATTACATCAAAACATAAGCACTAATTTCACCAATTAAAATCACAATAATCACTTATTTCAAATAAGCACTTTTGCATAGAATTAGAGAAGGGATTACAACTAATAGATTATTAATGAAATCTAACCCCCTTACCAGAAATCTTCACAATTCTAAGCTAAGGCTTCACTTTAGCTCCAATCCCTTGAATCTCTACCCTCCTCTAGCTCTCCTAGCTCTTCCCTCTTTAAAATCCTTTACTTCTCTTGCTCTTTCTCTACCTCTTCTCAAAATTTTGTAAAATGATTTGTGAACCCTAATTCTCTTAAAGACTAAGGCTTAAATAGGTTCACTACTATTGGGATTAACCCTCAATCTCTTAATGGGCTCAACTCACTCATAAACTAATTCAAAATGTTTCTACTCACTTAACGGTAAAAATAATAATAACGATCACTTACCGTTTTTAAAATAAATTACTACAACCCCCTAGTAACTTAGTAAAATAATAATAGTTCTCACTAAGCACTAAAAATAATCCTCATCAAAATTACTAAATTACCCTTACTCACAAAATGACCAAAATACCTCTGAGTCCAAAATGACTAAAATACCCTTCTAACACCGAACTCTAATAATCCCAACCAAAAATACACACATAGGCAATTAATCACATACGAGCGTAAATAAACACATATTAAAACAACTATATTAAATCTAGTGAAAATCGGGTTGTTACATCTGTCAGAAGCTACCTGCTGATCATCCATTTCAACCTCCTTTTATTCTGCCACTTCAAACTATTGATGCTGATGAACAGTTTGAACTTGTGCCAGATGAGCCAGCTTCTAACATTCCAACATCAGCATCATCTCAACCTCAACCATCTAACCAAACTAGTGCCTCTCAAAAAAAACCAAACTAGTGAATCTTCTGTAATTGATGCATTGTCTGATCATTACAAAGGAGAATTGCCTAGTTATGTTCAAGTTCAGAAAAAAGCCTCTGAAACAGTTCCTGATATAGTTGTTTCAGAAACAACTTTGTCCATCTTGAGAATTATGAAGAAAAATGGACTGCCCTCAAAGAAAGAGTTGATACAGTCATGTATGAACTTCAGAAGCTATCTCTAGAAGCTCATAAGGAGTCTATCAACACTCTTAACAACTGGTTCAAGAATGTTGTCTCCAGCATGAAAGAAGTAGAAGTTAATAGAGATCAAGAGAAGCACAGGCTATACATATGAAACTCTCCTTTCTATCTGGATGTTTCATCAATTATCACTGCAAATGTTCATGAAGATTTAAGCTTGAATTGGTTAACAAAGCTGAAAGTGCACATTAATGCTCCAGAAAGAAGAAGCTCAAGCAGAGGTTGCAATGAGCTAAAGGAAGTAATGCAGAAGCAATCAGAGGATATGGCAAATATGATGGGAGAAATGATGGAGATGATGAAGAAACAAGCCAACCCTTAGAATGCACACATTTTATCTTGTTTCTAATTTCCTTCTGATGTTTCTTATATTTTGCGTCTGAACAATGTTTCTTTCCTTTACTGCTCTGATATATTGCTATTGCTTCTGACAAATCTGAAAAAAAATTCTTATGTTTATCCATATTATTGTTGCACTTTTTGAATTATCTCATGTTTTTACTTCCCTGTTTTGATCTTTATTTTTTTATACTTTTTGTTGATGACAAAAGGGGGAGTAGATATAGTAATTATTTAGGCTCTGAGCCCCACTAATTTAATTCTAAATTAAATTGAATTAGGAGAACCTGTTTCTCATCTCTTAGTCTTTAACTTCATGTGAGATTATTCTGAGTGTTATTACGTTTTTAAAGATGAATTTAATTAACCTTAATAGAACTTAGGGGGAGCTTACAAACCTCACCTTAAGAGCTATTGGACTTAGGGGGAGCTTACAAACCTCAGACCCTAAAAGTCAACTTGTTAATGAGATTAACAACAATTGAACTTTTTAATACAAGTGTTTGTTATCATCAAAAAATGTCTGTATCTGATTGTATTGTGAACACCACTGATTGTATATCAAGTGTTCAACCTCAAACAATTTTCATTGTAATTCTGTTTGAATAGAAGTCTCTTGCAGTTGTGCTTAAGCATAGGAAGTCTCTTGCAATTGTGCTTGAGCATAGGGAACCTCTTGCAGTTGTGCTTGAGTAGTTTGAAGTCTTTTGCTTTGGTGCTTTGGAGCAATTGTAATAAGATATTGATTTTAGTGAACTCTCCTTGGAAGTGTAAGGAGGAGTGTGTTGGAACTAAATGTGTTTAAACATTACCCTTTGAGTTTTGATTATAACAAGGTATTAAATATTGTCAATTGGATATGCTAATATTTGTTCAAGTGTGCAGGACCATAGACAAAATTTTCCGTGTCTTATTTAAGCATAGGTTCTGAAAGAACAAATGAGAGCAACTAAATCAACAAGAAGGAAGCTTGAAGCGTCTGAAGAAAAGAGGTTCTGAAGACAAGAGGTTCTGAAGACAAGAGGTCCTGAAGAAGCTGACGTCATCAGAAGCACTTTCCTCAGAAGCTGGTCACCAAAAGCTGACGTCATCAGAGGTTCTGAAGATCATCAGGAGCTGAAGATCATCAGAAGCTGAGAGACTTGAAGCATTTAAAGGCTGTGCAAATGTTTTAATCACACCTATCATTGCAGAAGACTAGAAACATGAAGTAACAGCTAATTCAAAAGGAATTGAAGGCATTGGATGCTTATTTGTTGGAGAACGTTGGAAAAAGGACAAGGACAATAGTACAAAGTGTACAACCACTATCTCCACTACTCTGTTTTGTGTCTGAAATAGTACAAGAACAACAGCTGTGCCTACACTGGTGTTTCTCCATACTTGGAATGGATTTGAAATTGATCCTTCATAGGACGATAACGAAATCAGGCAAAAGATCATTGGTGATTTGGTTCTTGAGCATAGGAAATCTCTTGTAGTTGTGCTTGAGTAGTTGTGCTTGAGTAGTTTGAAGTCTCTTGCTAGTTTTAGCAGTGAGCAGTTGTAATCAGATATTACATTTTTAGTGAACTCTCATTGGAAGTGCAAGGGGGACAGGACTACTTCTGGTTTGTGGAAGGAACCTGTATAATTGCTTTGTGACTTTCTTCTCTCTCTCTGTTTTATCCACTGCAACTAGATCCTAAACATTACTTCAGAAGCTGAACTCTATCTGCTTCTGAACAGTAATTTCAGCTTAGGAGAAATAGTAGAAAAAGCTAACACAATTCAACCCCCCTTCTTGTGTTTTTCTCACCTTCAGAGTGGACTACTTCCGGATTGCGGAAGGAACCACTATAAATTGCTTTTTGTCTTTCTTCTCTCTCTCTCTCTCTCTCTCTCTCTCTCTCTCTCTCTACTTAACCTCTGCATTTAGACTCTGAACATTACATCAGAACCTGAACTCTATCAGCTTTTGATCAGTAACTTCAATTTTAGGATTAGAAAAAGAAAACACAATTCAACCCCCCCTTCTTGTGTTTTTCTCACCTTCAAATATGACCAGTCTTGAAACATAGTCCACATTTTCTCGGTTCTTTTTCCACAACATCCATTTCAGTCAAGATGCGAGTATTGTTTGGATGACCTTTCTTTAATCTTCGCATGGTTGGATCGTGGAAAAGCTTTGGTCCTTCATTCGGGGGCCAATAACCCTTGTCGTGGACTACTTCAAACCTTGTGTTGTAGATTGCGTATACACTCATTTGTAAACACAGCTGGTATAAGGGTTCAATAATCATGATGAAAACTAGAACACGCAGCTATAAAATTTGGAGAAGATAAATGTAATAGATGTTTTAGGTTTGTAACAATGTTTCATTTTAATTTTTTAGGTTTTTAAATTCAAGAAAGGTGGTTTTTAAATTAAAAAAATCGTAAAAACAAAAATTAGACCGCAACCAAACAAAAATTTGGAAAAATTATATGAAAAAAATGGCATGCTCGCCATTTTATAAATAGAACACAAATAAAAAAACAAAAATTAAAACATGGCATGCTCACCATTTCAAACCAAGAACGTGAAAAAAAAAGTTTGATCGCCATTCCATATGCAAAGAAGGAAAACCATTGATCGCCTTTTGTCCGTATCTCTTTGATGTGTATACCTTTGGTTTTCTTGGATTTGCTCTGCAAAGAACGAAAAGCATTGATCAGGATGGCACGAAATGGTGTTTCGTCAACAAGATGAGCGAAATAGTATGAATTAGGGGTGGGCATTGGTTCGGTTCGGTTCGGGTCCAAACCCCCAAACCGACCTAACCGACGGGTTCTATGCCTTGGCCCTAATTAATGTATTTTTCTATTTCGGGTTTACCGGGTTCGGGTCATTCGGGTCCGGGTTATTTCGGATTGTTGCTTCGGTTTATTTTGGGTTGGGAACAAAGCTTCCAAAAAATAAATCTGCACACAGTTTGCCAAACTCCCTTTCACACGGTTCCATTAAACTCTCATAACCACCAAACTCAATTTCTGAGTATAGAATGAACAACAGATGAAGTATCTGATAGCAGAAAATGTATTCAATAGAAAATAAAATCAAAACAAAAAACCGTAAATAACATATATAAATCTACAATATCTAGCCTGTTGATGGATTTCAGTTAAACAAAGAGGTAGAATTAAGCTTGTTGATACTTGATATGGAGATGAAAGAAATGGAGTGAGAGACTCGAGGAAGTTGTTTTGTGTGAGGGAGGAAGCTGCTGCTACTGCTGATATGAGATGAGAACAAATTGAAAAAATTAGGGTTAAGGAAATGTAAATGAGTTATATGAGTTATGAGATGGGTTTGGGCTGCTGGGTCAAAAATAGATTTTTTTTTGTTTTGTTTTGGGCCTAGTAATAAATTGGTGTGAAAAACTAATAAGAAGGATAATAATAACCGGTTGGTCGGATTTGTTACAACAATTTCCAATTAACCACCCGAACCGACCCTAATATACCCACAACAACCCGTATTTTTTACCCGTTCAACCTGAGACCCGTTTTAACCCGAACCGAATGCGTAAAATCATATCGGGTTGGTTGGGTTAATTCAGTTTGACCCGTATTTGCCCAGCCCTAGTATGAATGCCACCAAAAAGAGAAACTTTCAGTGCATTCATGAGAGGCCTGGAAATAAATAGGCACGAAGCTCGGAGCTAGACCATCGAAAACACTAAGGTGTTGATTGTATTGGGCCTCTGACATTTTGTCGAAATTTTCATAGATGATCTCATAGAATTTGGCTATAGATGTTGGTCTAAGTTGGCATAATCTAAACTGCCTCGCTATCAGATAGGGATAGTAGCCAATTAGTTTGTAATCAGTTTTGCTAGTTGTTATTTTCATAGAGAGAAAAGTGGGAGTCAAATAAGCCTTCCATACATCGACATTATTTTTCAGATGTTTGGTCTCTTTTGATGGGAATTACCTTTGAAACCACTTGGGGCCCAGGTTAAGACCAACGAACGGAGGCATAGTTGGTTCGAAGGTGTCACAACCAGAGAAGACATCATAGTACTCTAAAAAGTTTTCGACAGATGAGTGGTCAGTTGTTTTTCTGGTGAGATAGGCCAATCGAGATCCTTCTATTTTATGACAGTTAACTTCTTCGTTATGAACTGGTGGAATGTGGAAGTTCAACTTTTCTTTAAAAGTAGCAACAAACCACAGTTGAATGAGCCACCAAGGGCCAACAAGATTCAGGGTTTTACCTTCTGCCAGGGTTTTCATAGTATCACACCTGATTTCTATGGAATCATACAAAGTACCCATAAGCAGCTTGCCTAGGTTAAATGAGTGACCTTCGTGCAGTTGGATGGCCATGGTAATGAAATGTTTGACTATTTGAAGTGAACGGGTGCATAAGACATAATGGTATAGTCAGAAGGCAAGGAAAGCAATGTGCTCCTCGTCAGAAACCTCAGTGGTATTTTTGTCGAAGTACTCATTTATGAACGCACCATAAGCAACTATGCTTGGTTTGAATTGTGTCTTGTTCTCTCGATTGGGATTGTAAGTTTTGCCAACTGGGGGCAACCTGGTAATGGTGGCTACATCAAACAGGGTGGGGGATAACAAACCACATTTGAGTTGCATGGTGTTGGTAGAGCTTTCCCAGAAGTGCATCGCAGCCAATATCAGGTTTTCATCATATCCTAATCCCGTTTTGGAAAGCTGGATGAGGTTAAAAATACCTAAGGTTTTCCAAGCTTGAGCATTTTTCAATTCTACTTTCTTTGGCCAGCTCAGAAAGGCAGATGAATGAATAGCTAAAGGGGAAGACCGGAAAACCCAATGAGTCACGAAGGACATATTGGGAATATCTTCCAAACAGATTATGCGTTTTCAATCTCCATAACCGGGGAACGGAACCAGAAACGGAGTATGGAATTAATACCTGAGATTGCTAGATTTTCACCTTTTCCGGGTCTAGGTCAGGTTCTGGGGCGTAGGCTTGATTGTTCTTCATCGGAAAGGCTTCAACATTTGTAGCAAAAGGTATTTCCTTACCTTTAGTGGATCCAAGTGCGTGACCACTAGCAGAAGCCATTTGAGTTTGATTTTTCGAAAATGGCGGTAAGGGGTTCCAAAAAGGTGAAAACGGTGGTTACCAAATTACTGTTTGAAGGAAGGAGGTTCTAGTAAAAGCAAGTCGCAAAGGGAAAAAGGATGAGTGCAATAAGGTTAAATATTCTTTAGCTACAAACCATTGAGATACTTCCAACTGAAGCATTCCATCACTGTACAACAACCGTAGAGAAACTGCATTGGTAGTCACCTTCTGATTTGGTATGATTTGATGCACATGGCTAAGTTACAGATCAATAAGCTCTAAGGCTTGTGACATTTAGGGAGATTTTTACTACCTCTTTTTGTATCTAATGATAATCTTTAAGGCTTGTAAATAATATTGAAATTCCAGCACACAATATGGATGTTATGTACGATGTCCATACATATTTCAAGATCATTGTCAAGACTTCGCAATAACACTGTTAGCAAACAATAGAAGAGGTACAAGAAGTAAAAGGACACATAGAGTTTGTTAACCCAATTCAGTTCAACTTCGCCTACATCTAGGGGCTACCAAGCTAGAAATGAAGTTCACTATAGTAGTATCAATTCGAAGCATACATAAAAGATTTCACCTGCCTACTAACTTCTCACTCTCACTAGTCCTAGATATGAGAGATCCCCCTCCCACTTCCTCTGAGTCACAGATCCAGTGACCGTCCTTAAAGTAACATGAACAAATATGGAGACATTTTCCTAGACAGGAATTAACTCGTGCTTAAAAGCTTTGAGAAATTCAAAGTTTTACAACTCAATAACAAAGTCAAACTTTAATATCAAAGTGATATAAGAGTGGCTCACAAATAACAACAGACTAAAACCCTAAAAGACTCTCTTGTAAATTGCGGCTTCAGTGAGTAATTAGGTCTTCTGTCTCTGTTTATATAGCCTGAATGTAGAATAGGTGTGATGCGCAAGTCTTGGCTAAAGATCAGCTGAAATCTCGATATTTCAGCACAAATATTTTGAAGCAGATCAGATGTTTCCTTCAATGTTGCAACGACATTCTTCAGGACTAAGTTAAGCATAAAACGCATTCCTCTGCTTCTAGAAACACGTTTTCTTGGTCAACTCTTCACGTGAAATAAATCTTTAGATATTATATGAAAATCTTCATGTTTAAGATAAATCACCAAGAATGCGGATCAAGGCATCGTATGATGTTGCACCAACATTTTAAGACATTATGTCTGACAATTTGCTATGACTAAAGTTTTAACAAAATGCAGCCAATACATGTCTAAAAACCTAACAATCTCCCCCTTTGGTAAATTTTAGCTAAAACAACCTTTGCATTATGAACAAAAGAATGAGAGATCATAAGGTCATACCTTCTTACTTTTTATCAAAGAGTTTCCGCTTGAAAGAAGGCAAAAGAGGAACTTCAACATTATTTATAAGTCGTTGCTTTAAAAATAATGCACAAATGGACATGTTGAGACATTATCCAACAAATTAGAGGCGTTCGCAGCAGCGGAACAGATATGGAACCCAGCCTCACAGAAAGTATCAGGAGAGATAAATTCAACAAAGAGAAATACACTCTCAATCATTTATCAGACCAGGGAGAAATAAACTCCCACGTATAATGCATCAGAGAAAAAAATAAATTTCTCATATCTTCAAGTCAGGGCATCTGGTAAGATATCAGTTCACCAGATCGCACACACCCACATGCATTTCAATCAAGCACATACTAGCATTAAATCTATCATATATAAGTAGGCTAGTAACAAATAATGCTCCCACTCAATGGTAGATCAAAAAAATATTTATGCTCCCCCACAGGCAATGCTTCCTTAGCAACATGCATAATGAAAATATGCCATAACAATTGAAGTCACACATATGAGCTACTCCCTAACAGATCACATGCATCATTCATAACAGAGCATATCAGAGCCTCTTATCAGGCTACTAGGTACAGAACTCATGCATATTAGAAACATTAGAAACATGTCAGAACAACATACATAACATCTAACTACTACTCCCCCTTTTTAGCCTAAAATTCTGACAAACTTCCATGCTTAAGTAAATTAAGGGTATCAGAAGTGCAGGTCATGGGGTAGAGATACCAGGAAATAGCAGGTCATAGTAGTGCAGAAATTAAAAATGCAGAATATAAAGTAGCAGGTCATATATTGTAGATATTACATATCAGGCACATATAGTGCTAATAAATTCATAGCATAGCCCACAAATAAGGAAAACAAAAAAATGAAGATAACATAGAATCAAGCCTCAGCTTCATGGTCCTCCTGATCATCATTTTCATCCTCTATGTCCCTGGCTACTTCTTCATCTTCTTTCAAAGCAGCATTTTCTTCGTCCAATTCCTCATTCTGAGCTGACAATGCTAGAATCATCTTATCCACATTTTTCTTCCTCTCAGTGCTTGCCCTAATAGTTTCCTCTAATGTCATGGACATATCCTTTAGTTCAGCAAGAATTCCATCCTTAGATGTTGATCTACTAACTTCATTATTGGATGTCATGACAATATATGGGACATATGTCCCCTTGAACAGTTTGTAGTGCAAAGAAAGAGGAGATTCCCTCTTACTAGCAACATCAGTACTTACCGGAATCCCATGATGTTGATTGAAAATAATAGCACAAATGAGTGAAGGAAAGGCAATGGGCATCTTTACAACAAAGGATTTAGCATGTTTCATAGTTTGCTCAAACACATAGGAGCCAAGTTAAAGTCAGTTTTTGTTCCTATAATGTAGATAAATTTTACCAAACTTGTGGCAATAGTAGAAATATGATTGGTTGGCACCAAAGAAAGGAAAGAGAGAATAACCGTTGTGCACTTTCGTTTCTATAACTGTTATGCTTCAAATACACAAATTCCTAATTTTCCCCTTAGCTTCTCAAACTGGTTTGCATCTAATGCTTTGGTAAAAATATCCGCAAGTTGTTTTTTTAGTTGCTACATGCTCAAGAGTGACAACTTTATCTTCCACAAGAACCCTAATGAAGTGATGGCAAATGTAAATGTGTTTTGTCCTGCTATGTTGAATGGGATTCTTTGATATGTTGATAGCACTCAGATTATCACAATTTAATGTCATGACATCTTGTTTGACATTATACTCTGTTAACATTTGTTTCATCCTAACTAGTTGAGAGCAGCTACTTCCTGCATCAATGTTTTCAGCTTCACTAGTGGATAAGGGCACATTGTTTTACTTTTTGCTAAACCAGGAGATAAGATTATTTGCCAGAAAGAAACATCCTCCATAGGTGCTTTTTCTATCATCTGCACTGCCTGCGCAGTCTGCATCACAGTACCCCACAAGATTGGAATCTGAACTATGTGAATACATCATTCCATAATCACTAGTACCATTCACATATTTTATAATTCTTTTTACTTGAGTAAGACTCATCTTAGGTTCAGCTTGGTATCTGGCACATACTCCCACAACAAAGGTGATGTCAGGTCTACTGGTTGTAATATAAAGTAGACTGCCTATCATACTTCGGTAGAGACTTTGATCTACACTTTCTTCTTTTTCATCTTTGGTTAGCTTCAAGTGTGTTGCATCAGGTGTCCTCTTGTGACTAGCACTTTCTAGAGCAAAGTTCATCACAATACTCTTAACATATTTGCTTTGTGAGATAAAGATGGTGTCTTCTATTTGTTTGACTTATAGACCGAGAATCTAGGTCAGCTCCCCAACTAAACTCATTTCAAATTCTGATTGGATTTGTTTGACAAATTGTTGAACCATCTGGTTTGACATTCCACCAAACACAATGTCATCAACATATATTTCAGCTATCATAATTTTGCCATCTTCAAGTTTGACAAACAGAGTTTTGTCAATTCCACCCTTTCTATATCCATTCTTGATTAGAAATTATGTTAGCCTTTCGTACCAAGCCCTAGGTGCTTGCTTCAGCCCATACAAAGCTTTCATTAGCTTGTACACATGTTCTGGAAAGGTAGGATCTATAAATCTCTTAGGTTTTACATCCATCTGAAATAGTTTGAATTTTAGCATACATACCACACCAAGTAGTAGTCTTATTGACTTAAGATGTGCAACTGGAGAAAAAGTTTCATCAAAGTCTACTCCTTCAATTTGAGTGTACCCCTGAGCAACTACCCTTGCTTTATTCCATGTTACAACACCCTTTTCATCTGATTTTTTCTTCAAAATCCATTTTGTGCCAATGACATTTACATCTTAAGGTCTTGGAAACTAGCTACCATACTTCATTCCTTCTAAATTGACTTAATTCTTCTTGCATAGCATTGATTCAGAATTCATCAGCAAGTGCTTCTTTATCATTTTCGGGTTCAATTTTTGAGACAAAACATGAGTTGGATATCACTTCTCTAGACCTGGTTATAATCCCTTGATTAAGATTCCCAATGATCAGATCTTTGGGATGATTCTTTTGAATTCTGATAGATGGTCCTTTGCTGGTTTGAGGATCACCAACTTCAGTTTCAGCATCTTCATTATTTAGTGCAGTTTCTTCTTCCATTCCAGTATCATCATTCTGAAGGTATGAAGCTCCAACATCTTCCTCGACATCAGATCTTCTTTCATGAGAGTCATCAACAACAACATTAATAGACTCCATCATAACTCTTGTTCTGGAATTGAATACTCTGTAGGCTCTACTATTGTAGAATAGCCAAGAAAAATGCCTTCATCACTCTTAGGATCTATCTTTCTTCTTTGTCCTCTGTCAGCCAGTATGTAGCATTTACTTCCAAAGACATGAAAATATTTAACAGTAGGTTTTCCTCCTTTCCACATTTCATAAAAAGTCGATGTTGTGCCAGTTCTCAAGGTGACACGATTGTGAATGTAACATGCAGTGTTCATGGCTTCTGCCCAAAAGTGATAGGGAAGTTTCTTTGCATGTAGCATTACTCTTGTTGATTCTTGTAGGGTTCTGTTCTTACGTTCAACAACCCCATTTTGTTGAAGAGTAATACGAGAGGAAAATTCATGACAAATTCCTTCTGAGGAGCAAAAGTCAAAGAATTTGGCATTCTCAAATTCCTTTCCATGATCCCTTCTAATTTTAACTATACCTGTTTCTTTTTCTCTTGAAAATCTTTGACAGAGATCCTTGAACACCTCAACGGTATCAAATTTTTCTTTAATGAAGTTAATCCATGTAAATCTTGAATAGTCATCCACAACCACAAAAGAATATATCCTACCACCAAGGCTTTCTACCTGCATAGGACCCATCAAATTCATATGAAGAAGTTCATGAACTTTTGTCGTGGTCTGATGATACAACCTTGGGTGTGACATTGAGGTTTGCTTTCCAATTTGACATTCTCCACATACCTTTCCTTCTTCTATCTGGAGTTTAGGCAGTCCTTTGATACCCTCTTTAGTCATGATCCTTTTGTTAGCCTGTATTTTCGACAGGCTATAATAAATGTGGTCAATGAAGTTTGACTTAGACTTCGAAGAGAATGAATTGAGTTCAATTCTCAAGTTCGACTGTCAAAGCGAAGTCCAGAAGATATGCTGATCGAGAGGATGGTTCGACATAGTGAAGAAGATGTCGAAGGAAGATTGGCGTTGAAAAGAGGAGCTAAGTAGTGGTTTCTCGTCGAAGAGACATTATATGAAATTTAAATAAGTCTATAGTAGTTATTGGAAGTTACGTCTCGAACGTGTCAGTAGGAAGTTACTTCGTATAAATAGCATTTTCCTCTATGGAAAACTGGTCACCATTCAATCATACTAAAAATATACGCTCAAACAATCCGCTCGCATAAGGAGAAACGAGCAGACAAGTCCTAATGTATGAATCTGTGCACCAATTTACTTTAATTTTAATGCAATTCTAGTTTAACTTTTTAGACTCTTTTTTAGTTTAATATTTTCTTTTAAGCTTTCGCATCGATCCCTTGAAGATAATCTCGATAGGTCTTACCCTGTAACAGGATTTCGACGGTTATATTCATAGTTCGCTATTAGTAACAAGAACAATCACAATTTTTTGGAAAACAATCAAGCACAAAATGCCTTGAGATTTGTTGGTTGATCTCGCTCGCCTTTGATTTAAATCCTTTTAGTAGTTTACCAAATTCCAGGTTAAATACCTTTTCATACCCCTAAGATTTAGATGACCAAGTTTCTGGTGCCATAGTTTGACTTCTTCATCTTTAGATATTATACATTTGGAAGATTTTGCAATTTCTTTAGGCAACCATAAGTAGCAGTTATCCTTTGACCTAGTTCATTTCATGATAACTTCATTCTGCTCATTTGTGACTAAGCATTTTAATTTGGCGAGGTTAACTTTTAATCCTTGATCACATAGTTCACATAGTTGACTAATGCTGATCAGATTGGCAGTCAATCCTTTTGACAGTCAATCATTTGACTTAAAATGGTTTCAATTTGGGTCTACCTAAACCTAATTTTGTGTCACCTTTGTCTGAGTATGTGACAATAGAGGAATTACCCAGGGGATGGAAAATCCCTAAATTCACCATGTTTCGTGGAGAGACTAATGAATCGAATGTCGAACATATTGCTCGTTACTTGACAGAGGCAGGTGACATAGCGAATAATGAGAACTTGATAATGAAGTATTTTCCAAGTTCATTGACAAAGAATGCCTTTACTTGGTATACAATGTTGCCTCCAAGGTCTATTTTTACTTGGAGTCAATTATAAAAGTCTTTCCATGAACAGTTCTACATGGGACAATCTAAGATTAGTCTCAAAGAATTGGCAAGTGTTCGACGTAAAACGGCAGAATCTATTGATGATTATTTGAATAGGTTCAGACTTCTCAAATCTAGATGTTTTACCCAAGTGACTGAACATGAATTAGTCGAGATGGCTGCTGGTGGTCTACACTATTCTATTCGAAAGAAATTAGATACACAGAATCTAAGAGATATGGCATAATTAGCAGATAGAGTCCGACAAGTCGAAAGACTTACAGCTGAAAAAGCAAGGGCTAGCAAGTATGGTGGTAAAAAAGAGAAGGTTTCTTATGTCGATACTAATGACAGCAATCAAGATTTTGACATTGATTTTAGTCCCGTTGAAGAAAGCGAAGTTAATATCGCTGAACTGCAACCATGACCTCCATTCGTATGTAAATCGTTGAAACCTCCTAATGGAAAAAATCCTGAAGAACCTAAAAATTACAGATTTGTGTCTAAAACTTGCACATTTGATGTTACCAAATGTGATGAGATCTTTTATCTTTTGGTCAATGAAGGCATAGTGATAGTGCCTAAAGGTTTGAAATTACCTCCTCTAGAGCAAAGGCAAAAAAGAGGATATTGTAAATTCCATGGTAATTTTGGCCATAACAAATCTCGTTGTGTGGTTTTCAGGAATTCAGTGCAAAAAGCACCAGATGAAGGTAGGCTGAAGTTTGGAGATAAACCAAAGCAGCCAATGCAGGTTGACGCCGATCCTTTGAAGAAAACAAATTCCATGTACCTGGAAATAGTAGGCATGAACATGGTGGAAATATCTGAGATCGATCCTATAGTGGCTACTGATGGCCCAAAGGTTGACGTCGAAATGGTTATTGAAGGCCATAAATGTGCTGACACAGTGATTACTGAAGATCAGTACGAAGAAAAAATACAAGTGGTATTTCCCAAAGCTGAAGAAGATCTTATTGATTTTCTCAACAGATGCAAAATTTCTGGTTCCCAGTTATGCTGTGTCCTAGAAGTGGTGCGGTTTTTTATAAGAAATCTGCAGAGAATGTTGAAGGTTTACGACCTCAGTCGAAGCGGAAAGGAAAATTGGCTGACAAAAGGTCTAAATTCAGTTTCGAAAAAGCAAACATTCCTCTAAAGGACATATTTCCAACTGCAAACTAGAAGAATGGACCAATGAAAACCTTCTCTCCTCCCTCTAAATCCTCAAATAATCAATGGGTATTTTCAGGTGGTAAAAAGTCTAATGACAATTCTCCACCTGCAAAGTGGGTTAAGAAAGGCACTGGAAATTCTCCAATTTAGAAGTGGGTAGTTTCTGGTGGAAAGAGAACTACTGTAAATGGCGATCGATATGAGATGCCTAATCTGAAGAGTGAAGAAATATATGGTTCGAAAGGTTCGTTCATAACGTCAACTACAAAGGGAGAAATCCCACGACAAAAACTCAATGACGTAGATTCCAGCGTCAGAAAAAGGTTGATGCCTTGAAAGATGTTACAAATGTTAGCAAGAACATTGACAAAGGAGAGAACCAACAACCAACTATCTTCGATACACTTAGAAAGCCTGCCACTGAGAGGATTTTTCCTCCCCTTTTAGTTGTGAAGAAAGGTCTTACTGTCAAAGATGAAGAGTTAACTTTGAATTTCAGCGATTCTGAACCTAGCCTCAATATAATTCTCGTCATATCAATGCTTCCGATTGAATATGATGTTATATTAGAGGTTACAGAAGATGAGGAAGATTTCACTGAAGAAATGGCTGCTCACCAGCCAAAGTGCTATTATTTGATGGATAAAGGTTGTGTTGAAGGACATCAGGCTATGTTCAAAAGACCTGATCATCACATGCATCATCATCTCAAACCTTTGTTCATCTAGACGAAGATTAATGATGTTAGAATAAACAAGGTGCTGGTAGATGGAGGTGCAGCAGTAAATCTATTGCCACACTTTCTTTTGAAAAAGATTAGCTTGTCAGAGTCTAATTTAAAGCCACATAATGTAGTTCTTTGCAACTACGAAGGGAAATCTAGAAATTCCTTTGGTGTTGTTGAAGTTGACCTAGTGGTAGGAACTGTGAAAAGGCTGATTTTATTCTTGGTAGTGGAATCAAAGACTAACTACAATCTACTACTTGGCAGAGAATGGATACATGGTGTTGGAGTCTAGATTTTCCTTAATAGAATTTGTTAAACACCCTAGTGAAACTATAGTAATCTGTTCATTTGTGTTTTTTCTCTGCATGAATCGATTCACCCTTGTTTGAATTGTCTCATTTAAGTCTCTGACTTGATATGAATCGATTCATGATGATTGTGAATCGATTCATGTTTGAATCATATCAATCATCCTTGAGTCGTATCATTCAACTCTCTAACTTTCTTTAAATTGATTCAAACCAATCTTGAATCGATTCAAATCCTCTTCTTGGCAGCTTGAATCGTTTCACATATCACATGACTCGCATCAATCTTCATAACCTTTCCTCATATTTGGGCTTGTCTTTCTTGGTGTTTGAATCAATTCATTTGTCAAATGAATCAATTCACTCATTTATTTTTATGTGAAAATTATGATTAGTTCCTCTTCACTATATAAACCCTTCTCCTCATAACTCCCAAGTCATCGAATCATTTGCAACTGTTCTCTCTAGGTCTCAAAAACTCATTGTTCATACATTCTTCAAGATTAAACATTTTTTCTTAGAATCACTTTGTACATTGAGTCACATTGATTTCCTAGGGTGCTAGTAGGGATTTTAAGTTGGTTCTCTCAAGAAGATTGATTGGGCTTAATCAAGGCTTCAAAGGAAGTGAATAATCTCATTCCTCCTCCAAAGGACTTGGGAGTCTTTCTAACCGTTCTTGAAGTCGAAGGGGTTTCGTTAACCGGACGTAGCATCGAAGACTTGAGTGAAGAGTTCGAAGGGGTCCACGGGTAATCAAGGATCCAAAGATTTAAGGAGCACCAAATTCAAGGGTTACTTTGAGTTTGGGGGAGTGTTTGCATAAGGGTTGAAGAATTAGGTTTAATTTCAAGGAACTCTTGTAAACACAATGTAATCAACATTTATTGACCTTGGTGAAGGAGTACTTCATCAAGAAGAGTAGACGTAGCTCTAGCGAGGACGAGAAAGAGCAAAATGATTTAAAAATATCGGAGTTATCTCTCTTCCCTATCCTCTTTACTTTATACTATTGCATGTGATTAGTTGAATAATTGATAAGATAATTGCTAGTGTTGATCTAAGATGTTTTTCATTAAGAATTAATCTAATTCATTGAATTAGGTTTTATATAATTTTCTTAGATCAATTGATTGCAAAAACTATTCAATTCTTCAATCACACATGTATTGTGTTTTGATTTAATAGCATAGTATTTTTGTTCACTTAGGTTTGGTTTGAAATTGTTATAAATTTTGTATATTGTTCAATGTTGATTAAAGTTTGATTGTATAATAAGATTTGTATCGTGAATCTGTCAATTATAAGATTAAATCTTATTGCACATATATTTGTCTTTTTGATTCATTGTTTGTGATTGTTCGAGCACGATTCCAATAGTTAATCTTGTTGAAATTGGTTTTCAATAAAACTCCGAAAATAACCTTTCAAAGAGCTATTCTCCCCCCTCTAGTTTGGTAACCTAGTAGCCATATAGTTCAACTTAGGATCAAATTTCTTCCAAGTAATTTTTGACACCAGTCATATGTCTGGAACATCCACTGTCAAAGTACCAGTCTTCTCTAGAAGAAGCTCTGAAAGATGTGTTTGCTATAAGAGCAGTTCCAGTATTCTTGACTATCCAAACTTTTCTAGTCACATGATTATTTCTTGGATACTTCAGGCCTTTAGGAAACCCATACAGTTGATAACAGTAAGGTTTTATGTGTCCATTTTTATTGCAGTAATGACACTTCTAAAGAGGAAACTTGCTATTATTTTGAATTCTTCTGTCTTTACTTAGGTGTCGAGACAAGTTGTCTGACATTGTGATATCACATTTTGTTTTAGAAGGTACAAATTTTGTGACCTGAGTCTTTCCTTGCTTGTTTAGATTCTTCTGATTGAACCCTATCCCTTGGACATTTCCAGCCTTTTTTCCAACAAGTGATCTCTCATCAAGAGTGTTAGACCAACTATTCAACATTCTAATGGTCTTTGTCAAGTTATCAAGCTTAGAAGATAGAAGAATTAGCTCATTTTGAAGATCAGAATTGGTTGACAGTAATTTGTGTTGGTCTAAATGGATAATTAGTTTGTAAGCTAGAGGGAGGGGGTGAATAGCTTTTTGAAAAGTTTATCTGGAGTTCAACAAAAAGTGAGTTTAACGAAATCGACTATTGGAATCGTTCGTGAACAATCACAACAATGTACAAAGGACAAATATATGTGCAATAAGATCTTGTCTTAGAATTGAGAGATTCACGATACAAATCTAATTATACAATCAAAGTTGAACAATGTACAAAACTTTTAGACAATTTCAAACCAAACCTATATGAACAAAATTACTTAGTTATCAAATCAAAATACAATACATATGAACAAAATTACCCCTATGCAAACACTCCCCCAAACTTCAAATAACCTTTGAATTTGGTGCTCCTTGTAATAGCCCGATTTTTCGCTACATTTATTTTATTATTTATTTATGTGTGTTATATGTGCTCTTATGTGATTAATTGCCTCTGTGTGTATTTTTGGTTGGGATTGTAGAATTCGGTGTTAGAAGGATATTTTAGTCATTTTAGACTCAAGGGTATTTTGGTCATTTTGTGAGCGGGGGGTAATTTAGTAATTTTGTTGAGAATTATTTTTAGTGCTTAGTGAGAACTAGTATTATTTTTACTAAGTGCTAGGGAGTTGTAGTGAATTGTTTTATTACCGGTAGATGACCGTTATTATTACATTTTACCGTTAATTGAGTTTAACATTTTGAATTAGATTAGTAATGGGTTAGGCCCATTAAGGCATTGTGAGTTGAGCTCAATTAGGTAGAACCTATATAAACTCTAGTGTTAGAGAGAAATAGGGTTTTACCATCATTTTTCATTATTAAGAGAAGAGGTAGAGAGAGAAAGGGCAAGAGAAGATAAGGATTGAAGAGGAAGATCTAGAGAGAGCTAGAGGGAGCTAGAGATTCAAGCTTTGGGAGCTAAAGTGAAGCCCTAGTTGATTTTGTGAAGAATTAAGGTAAGGGGGTTAGGCTTTAATCATAATTAATAGGTGTAGTTCTTCCCTAATTCTTTGATTAAGGGGTTAATTTGATTTTAGGTGTAGAAATTAGTGCTTAATGTTGATGACATGATTATGTACATGCATTGAATGATAATTGTGTTGTTGTTGTTGAATTTGTATGTCAAAATGGGTATATATGAACATAATGTGTTTTTATGTGAAATTGATGATGAATGATGTTGTGGTTGTTAGACTGAGGATGAATTCATGATTAGATGTTGTTGTTGTTGTTAAATGTGTTGTTGTTGAATTGATGCATTGGGTATCATGAATTGGTGAATTGGTGATGAAATTTGTTGTTGTTGTTGAAAGTTGAGAAAGTGTTGGTGAAATGGTGAATTTGTTAAATTGATGTTTTAATCTCAAAACTTGTGTATGTCTAAGTGTTTTAAAGCATATATGACCTATAAACATCTTTGAGATTAAGTTTTGGGGTTTGAAAAGATCAAAAAGGGGATTTTGGGGTGAATAGGGGTGGAACCCGTAACTGGTTTTTGAACTTCTGGTGTAGGACGCTTAAGCGTGCTGAGGACGCTTAAGCGAGCTACCCAGCGTGCAGAAAACGTGCTCCAAGCGAGCAACTCCCAGAAGCTACTGGAAGTTGGACGCTTAAGCGTGCAGAGGAAGCTTAAGTGTGCAGCTCCCAGTTCAGGCATTTTTATTTCTTCACTTCGTGCACTTGGTGACCAATCCGGGCTTTCTAAGATGTTTCTTTTGACTTGTTTAACCTCTGTTTATACACTTAATCCTACTGGAACTTATTTGAATCGTATTGGACTTGATTTTGTGAATTTCACTTAACTTTTGAAAAACGGTCCAAAACGTCAATTTTCTGGAAACTCGTTTTTCTCGGGGAATTGAAGTAGGGTTAAGGTTGTATGCTACTTATATGATTTTTAAAAATGGTTGTGATTGGTTTCATCAAGTCTTAACATGTTTTGCCTTGAAAATGGGATTCTTTTGTAAAAATGATAAAGTGAGACAAACTTTGTGAATTTCATGATTTCGTCGTGTTTAGCCGGTGAAACACCAAGGTATAGTCTACTGCACTTACATGTAGCCTAGAGGTATACTTAGTTGAGGCATGGGATCTTGTTTACTTGGTTTTGGTTCAATACTTCAATTATTTGAAAATGGTAGAAAGATAGACGAACTTGGTTGAAAATGGTGTCTTTAAACCAACTACCTTATAAATCTTTCATGAATGGTTTCATATGATTAATTGAGGATATGATTATCATGATATGTTGTGTTGTTCCATTTTACTTGGTTTATGAGAAGTTTATGGAATTGTTGTGATAATTTGTAGTTGATGACTCTTATTTGATTCGTGATTTGTTGAATGTGTGGACATGAATACTTGATAATGCAAATGTTGTTGAGATAGTCAATGTAATTGGAGGTGTACTTTTACATTGTCGTTGATAGTTGTTATGAAATCGTGCATTATCGGGTCGTTGTTGTATGTCCATGCATCATATCATATGAGTCGTATGTTGAAATGTAAAAGGAGGTGTACTTTTACATAGTTGTTGTAAGAGGAGATGTACTCTTACATAGATGTGTGGTTGACATCTAATGTTGTTGTATGGTACCACATGCATATATGTGTCAAGTTTAGGCGCATTGCAAATAGAGATGAGATCTTGTTGTGATATGTGAATGATGTTGTTGGTGATATTTGTTGATGAGTGCTGGCTTGCGATACTTGGATTGATTGTATGAATGTATTTGGAGGTTTATTATGCATGCAAACTATTGAGAATTGAATTGAAACATTTATTTCAATTATTATTTATTAATTATGATTAATGTAATGCTAACCTCTAGTGGTTTTGACCGCCTACCTGTCTGTATGGATGGGTAGACGCTGTGCAGGAGTAGTTGCTTTTGGTGGGTGCTTGGATAGCGAGAGCTATCTCTGCTATTGGTTGGAGTCGTAGGTTTAGGCTCTGATTAGGTTGTTAGTGTCTTTATATTTTGTTGGATTTTGTTTTATTGTTGAGATTGCCCACTTGTCGGGACTTGGAGGTTTTTTATATGATGATGTATTTTTGACCATGACATGTCTATGTTGGAGATATATGATTGTATCCGTTGTGGCTGTTGAGATATTTTATATATGCATGATGATTTTGGATTTTTGTTGAGACGTAGATTCTATTTCTTGAATATATGTATTATTCGCGTGTTTTATCGCTTTAATAGAAATAGGGCGTTACAAGTTGGTATCAGAGCCGTGGTCAGTCTTTTCCGGACTAGTATAAGTTGAATTTTCCTGTTAGTATGTGAATGGTAATGGATTACCTTCGGTACTTATTTTGTTGTGTTGTTGTTCTTATCTGTTGGTTGGTTTTGTGTAGAAGTGAGATGGCTGGTGGTAGAGATGATGGAACCATTGTAGAGGCTTTGACTGTAATGGCACATGTGTTGGCTCAGGCTAATGAGCAGGCGGCGGTTGGTCATCGTGATCCTGGAGAAGCTGAGGAGTGGAGGCTTGATCATTTCTTGCGAAATAGTCCGTCGACGTTCAAGGATAGGTATGACCCGGATGGAGCTCAGACATGGATGCAGGCCATGGAGAGGATCTTTCATGCTATGGTGACTAGTGAGGATCAGAAGGTCAGGATGGCTACTCATATGCTTGCTGAGGAGGCTGAGTATTGGTGGACCAATGCTAAGGGAAGGCTTGAGGCTAGTGGAGAGGCTGTGACTTGGGCTAGGTTCAAGACTGAGTTTTTGAGGAAGTACTTTCCTGAGGATTTGAGGACCAAGAAGGAAGTGGAATTCTTGAACTTGAAGTAAGAGAACCGTTTAGTGGCTGAGTATGCTGCAAAGTTTGAGGAGCTTTCGAGGTTTTGTCTACACATCAGTGATGTGGATGCAATGGTTTCCAAGTGTGTGAAGTTTGAGAGCGGTTTGAGGCCCGATATCTACCAGTATATGTGTATTCAAGAGATCCTTTACTTTGACACTTTGGTTCACAAGTGTCGTATGTTTGATGATGCCGGGAGGGCCAAAGCTAATCATTACAAGGCTCAACATGATAAGAATGGGAAGAGTCATGGATTTGGGAAACCGTATAGCAAGGACAAAGGAAAGAAGAAAGAATCTGGTGGAGGCTCTAAGTCTAATGTTGCTGAGGTCAGGTGCTTCAAGTGTGGCACATTGGGTCATTTTGCTAATGATTGCAAGAAGGGTGATAGTTGCTACAAGTGTGGGGAAGCAGGTCACAAGGCGTTTGAGTGCAAGAGGGAGATTACTTGCTACAATTATGGTGAGAAGGGGCATGTCAGTACTAAGTGTACCAAGCCGAAGAAGGCGGCGGGGAAGGTGTTTGCATTGAATGCGGAAGAGGTAGAGCATCCAGATAATCTCATCCGAGGTATGTGTTTTATCAATTGTACTCCTTTGATTGCAATTATTGATACTGGTGCTACTCATTCTTTTATCGCGGCTAGTTGTGTTGAGCGTCTAGGTTTGGTTGTGACTCCATTGTCGCGAGGGATGGTTATCAACACCCCGGCTAGTGGTTCGGTGACTACTTCTTTAATGTGTGCTAAGTACCCTGTTAGTTTTGGTAACGTTGATTTTGAGTTGGACCTTGTGTGTCTTCCGTTGAAGCATATGGACGTGATTTTTGGTATGGATTGGATGTTGACTTTTGGTGTTAACATTAATTGTTTGACCAAGAGTATAACGTTTTCTAAGCCGGTATCTGAGGAAGGTGGGAAGTTCTTGACCGCGGAGCAAGTGAAGAAGTCTTTGGATGGTGAAGCTAGTGTGTTCATCATGTTTGCTTCCTTGAAGGAGAGTAGTGAGAAAGGAGTTGGTGATTTGCCGGTAGTGCAAGATTTTCCAGAAGTTTTTCCGGACGACATTACCGAATTACCGCCGGAGAGGAAAGTTGAGTTTGCAATTGATTTGGTACCAGGAACGAGTCCTATTTCGATTGCGCCTTATCGGATGTCTGCATCAGAGTTGGGTGAGTTGAAGAAGCAGTTGGAAGAGTTGCTTGCGAAGCAGTTTATCAGGCCGAGTGTTTCTCCGTGGGGTGCTCCTGTGTTGTTGGTTAAGAAGAAAGATGGAAGCACGAGGTTGTGTGTGGATTATCGGTAGTTGAACAAGGTGACGATTAAGAATCGGTATCCGCTTCCGAGGATTGATGATTTGATAGATCAGTTAGTTGGTGCGGAAGTGTTCAGCAAGATTGATTTGAGGTCAGGATATCATCATATCAGAGTGAAGGCGGAGGATATATCCAAAACTGCGTTCCGAACAAGGTATGGACACTATGAGTATTCTGTGATGCCATTTGGAGTATCTAATGCACTAGGTGTCTTCATGGAATATATGAATAGAATATTTCATCCTTTTCTGGACCGTTTTATGGTGGTGTTTATAGATGATATTTTGGTGTATTCGAAGTCTGAATAAGAGCATGCCGAGCATTTGAAGATTGTGTTGGGTGTCTTGAAGGAGAAGAAGTTGTTTGCTAAGTTGTCGAAGTGTGAGTTTTGGTTGCGGGAAGTGAGTTTCCTTGGTCATGTGATTTCTAAAGGTGGTATTGTTGTGGATCCGTCAAAGGTTGATGCGGTGTTGCAGTGGGAATCACCTAAGTCTGTTTTTGAAGTTAGGAGCTTTCTTGGATTGGCAGGTTATTATCGGAGGTTCATTGAGGGATTCTCTAAGTTGGCATTGCCATTGACGCAGTTGACTCGGAAAGGACAAGCTTATGTTTAGGATGCTAAGTGTGAGAAGAGTTTCCAAGAGTTGAAGAAGAGTTTGACTTCAGCTCCAGTGTTGATTTTGCCGAATCCTAAGGAATCGTTTATTGTGTATTGTGATGCTTCTAAGATGGGTCTTGGTGGTGTGCTTATGCAGAATCGCCAGATTGTGGCTTATGATTCGAGGCAGTTGAAAGTGCATGAGAAGAATTATCCGACTCATGATTTGGAATTAGCAGCAGTTGTGTATGTGTTGAAGATTTGGAGGCATTATCTTTATGGTTCTAAGTTTGAGGTGTTCAGTGATCACAAGAGTCTGAAGTAGTTGTTTGATCAGAAAGAGTTGAATATGAGGCAGAGAAGATGGTTGGAGTATCTTAAGGATTTCGATTTTCAGCTGAGTTATCATCATGGAAAGGCGAATGTTGTTGCCGATGCTTTGAGTAGGAAGTCGTTGCATATGTCTGCTTTGATGGTGAAAGAGTTGGAATTGATTTAGCAGTTTCGAGATTTGAGTTTGGTTAGTGAGTTGACCCCAAAGGGTGTAAGGTTGGGAATGTTGAAGCTGACGAGTAATATTTTGGAAGAGATTAAGAATGGTTAGAAGGAAGATTTGGAACTTGTGGATCGAGTGGTGTTGGTTAACCAAGGCAAGGGTGGAGACTTCAGATTGGGTGAGAACGGTGTTTTGATGTTTTGTGATCGTGTTTGTGTATCAGATGTTCCTGAGCTTAAGAGACGGATTTTAGAGGAAGGTCACAGAACTAGTTTGAGTATTCATCCAGGAGCGACTAAGATGTATCAGGATTTGAAGAGGTTGTTTAGGTGGCCTGGAATGAAGAAGGAGATCGCAGAGTTTGTGTATGCTTGTTTGGTTTGTCAAAAGTCTAAGATTGAACATCAGCGACCGTCGGGTTTGATGCAACCGTTGTTTGTGCCAGAATGGAAGTGGGATAGTATCTCTATGGATTTTGTCGGAGCGTTGCCGAAGACCGTTAAGGGTTTTGATTCGATTTGGGTGATTGTTGATCGGTTGACAAAGTCGGCACATTTTGTTCCTATCAAGACCGGTATGTCTGTGGCAAAGTTGGTTGAGATCTACATTGAGCAGATTGTTAGATTGCATAGTATTCCTTCTAGCATTGTGTCGGATCGGGATCCGAGGTTTACTTCTAAGTTTTGGGAGAGCTTGAAAGTTGCTTTGGGAATTAAGTTGAGGTTGAGTTCTGCTTATCATCCCCAGACTGATGGACAGACGGAGAGGACTATTCATAGTTTGGAAGATTTGTTGAGAGCTTGTGTTTTGGAGCAAGGTGTCAGTTGGGTCGAATGTTTACTGTTGATTGAGTTCACTTACAACAATAGTTTTCATTCTAGTATCGAAATGGCACCGTTTGAGGCTTTGTATGGTCGGAGGTGTAGGACTCAGTTGTGTTGGTATGAGTCAGGTGAAAATGCCTTGTTAGGACCGGAGGTTGTGCAAGAGACTACGGAAAATGTTAAGATGATTCAAGAGAAGATGAGAGCGTCTCAGAGTAGGCAGAAGAGTTATCATGATAAGAGGAGGAAGGACATTGAGTTTCAGGTTGGTGATCATGTGTTTTTGAGAGTGAATCATGTAACCCTTGTTGGTCGTGCTTTGAAGTGTCGGAAGTTGACTCCTCGTTTTGTTGGACCGTTTGATATTGTTGAGAAGGTTGGAGTTGTAGCGTATCGGATTGCGTTACCACTATCTTTGTCGAATCTTCATATTGTGTTTCATGTGTCTCAGTTGCTGAAGTATGTAGATGATGCGTCTCATGTGATTCAAGTGGATGATTTGGAAGTAAGAGATAATTTGACCGTTGAGACTTGACCAGTTAGGATTGAGGATCGGGAGGTGAAGCGTTTGCGTGGCAAGGAGATCGTTTTGGTTAATGTGATTTGGCTTTGACCAACTGGTGAGAGTGCCACTTGGGAATCGGAGAGTAGGATGAAGGTTTCGTATCCGGAGTTGTTTCCTTCAGGTAATTTTCGAGGGCGAAAATTCTTTTTAGTGGGGGAGAGTTGTAACAGCCCGATTTTTCACTAGATTTATTTTATTATTTATTTATGTGTGTTATATGTGCTCTTATGTGATTAATTGTTTATGTGTGTATTTTTGGTTGGGATTGTAGAATTCGGTGTTAGAAGGGTATTTTAGTCATTTTGGACTCAGGGGTATTTTGGTCATTTTTGAGTGGGGGTAATTTAGCAATTTTGTTGAGAATTATTCTTAGTGCTTAGTGAGAACTAGTATTATTTTTACTAAGTGCTAGGGAGTTGTAGTGAATTGTTTTATTACCGGTAGGTGACCGTTATTATTACATTTTAACGTCAAGTGAGTAGTAACATTTTGAATTAGATTAGTAATGGGTTAGGCCCATTAAGGCATTGTGAGTTGAGCCCAATTAGGTAGAAACTATATAAACTCTAGTGTTAGAGAGAAATAGGGTTTTACCATCAGTTTTCATTATAAAGAGTAGAGGTAGAGAGAAAGGGCAAAAGAAGATAAGGATTGAAGAGGAAGATCTAGAGAGAGCTAGAGGGAGCTAGAGATTCAAGCTTTGGGAGCTAAAGTGAAGCCCTAGTTGATTTTGTGAAGAATTAAGGTAAGGGGGTTAGGCTTTAATCATAATTAATAGTTGTAGTTCTTCCCTAATTCTTTGATTAAGTGGTTAATTTGATTTTAGATGTAGACATTCGTGCTTAATGTTGATGACATGATTATGTACATGAATTGAATGATAATTGTGTTGTTGTTGTTGAATTTGTATGTCAAAATGGGTATATATGAACATAATGTGTTTTTATGGGAAATTGATGATGAATGATGTTGTGGTTGTTAGACTGAGGATGAATTCTTGATTAGATGTTGTTGTTGTTGTTGTTAAATGTGTTGTTGATGAATTGATGCATTGGGTATCATGAATTGGTGAATTGGTGATGAAATTTGTTGTTGTTGTTGAAAGTTGAGAAAGTGTTGGTGAAATGGTGAATTTGTTAAATTGATGTTTTAATCTCAAAACTTGTGCATGTCTAAGTGTTTTGAAGTGTATATGACCTATAAACATCTTTGGGATTAAGTTTTGGGGTTTGAAAAGATCAAAAAGGGGATTTTGGGGTGAAAATGGGTGGAACCCGTAACTGGTTTTTGAACTTCTGGTGTAGGACGCTTAAGCGTGCTGAGGACGCTTAAGCGAGCTACCCAGCGTGCAGAAAACGTGCTCCAAGAGAGCAACTCCCAGAAGCTACTGGAAGTTGGACGCTTAAGCGTGCAGAGGAAGCTTAAGCGTGCAGCTCCCAATTCAGCCATTTTTATTTCTTCACTTCGTGCACTTGGTGACCAATCCGGGCTTTCTAAGATGTTTCTTTTGACTTGTTTAACCTCTGTTTATACACTTAATCCTACTGGAACTTATTTGAATCGTATTGGACTTGATTTTGTGAATTTCACTTAACTTTTGAAAAACGGTCCAAAACGTCAATTTTCTGGAAACTCGTTTTTCTCGGGGAATTGAAGTAGGGTTAAGGTTGTATGCTACTTATATGATTTTTAAAAATGGTTGTGATTGGTTTCATCAAGTCTTAACATGTTTTGCTTTGAAAATGGGATTCTTTTGTAAAAATGATAAAGTGAGAAAAACTTTGTGAATTTCATGATTTCGTCGTGTTTAGCCGGTGAAACGCCAAGGTATAGTCTACTGCACTTACATGTAGCCTAGAGGTATACTTAGTTGAGGCATGGGATCTTGTTTACTTGGTTTTGGTTCAATACTTCAATTATTTGAAAATGGTAGAAAGATAGACGAACTTGGTTGAAAATGGTGTCTTTAAACCAACTACCTTATAAATCTTTCATGAATGGTTTCATATGATTAATTGAGGATATGATTATCATGATATGTTGTGTTGTTCCATTTTACTTGGTTTATGAGAAGTTTATGGAATTGTTGTGATAGTTTGTAGTTGATGTTGATGACTCTTATTTGATTCGTGATTTGTTGAATGTGTGGACATGAATACTTGATAATGCAAATGTTGTTGAGATAGTCAATGTAATTGGAGGTGTACTTTTACATTGTCGTTGATAGTTGTTATGAAATCGTGCATTATCGGGTCGTTGTTGTATGTCTATGCATCATATCATATGAGTCGTATGTTGAAATGTAAAAGGAGGTGTACTTCTACATAGTTGTTGTAAGAGGAGATGTACTCTTACATAGATGTGCGGTTGACATCTAATGTTGTTGTATGGTACCACATGCATATATGTGTCAAGTTTAGGCGCATTGCAAATAGAGATGAGATCTTGTTGTGATATGTGAATGATGTTGTTGGTGATATTTGTTGATGAGTGCTGGCTTGCGATACTTGGATTGATTGTATGAATGTATTTGGAGGTTTATTATGCATGCAAACTATGGAGGTTTTGACCGCCTACCTGTCTGTATGGATGGGTAGAAGCTGTGCAGGAGTAGTTGCTTTTGGTGGGTGCTTGGATAGCGAGAGCTATCTCTGCTATTGGTTGGAGTCGTAGGTTTAGGCTCTGATTAGGTTGTTAGTGTCTTTATATTTTGTTGGATTTTGTTTTATTGTTGAGATTGCCCACTTGTCGGGACTTGGAGGTTTTTTGTATGATGATGTATTTTTGACCGTGGCATGTATATGTTGGAGATATATGATTGTATTCGCTGTGACTATTGAGATATTTTATATATGCATGATGATTTTGGATTTTTGTTGAGACGTAGCGTCTATTTCTTGAATATATGTATTATACGCGTGTTTTATCGCTTTAATAGAAATAGGGCGTTACACTCCTAGAATCTTCAAATCCTTGATTACCCGTGCACCCGTTCGAACTCTTCACTCAAGTCTTCGATGCTACGTTCGGTAAATGAATCCCCTTCGACTTCAAGAACGGTTAGAAAGACCCCCAAGCCCTTTGGAGGTGGAATGAGGTTATTCACCTCACTTTGGAACCTTGATTAAGCCCAACCAATTTCCTTGAGAGAACCAACTTACAATCCCTACTAGCACCCTAGCGAATCAATGTGACTCAATGTACAAAGTGATTCTAAGAAAAAGTGTTTAATCTTTAAGAATGTATGAACAATGAGTTTTGAGACCTAGAGAGAATAAATGCAAATGATTCAATAAATTTGTGAATGTGTGGAGGAGACTATATATAGTGAGGGGTGATAAGAGCAAAATTTCGCACAAAAACAACTTAGTGAACCGATTCACTAAATGAGTGAATCGATTCAGACAGCAAAAGACAACCCAAGAATGCATGAAGGATGAAACGATTCAATGCATGAGTGAATCGATTCAAGTAAGCCCAGGATGAAAAATGATACTATTCAACTTTCAGATGAATTAATTTCAGTGCAAGTCAGAGAGTTTTGTGAGACGATTCAGACTGAAATGAAACGATTCAAGTGTGATACGATTCAAGATGTTGGGAATCGATTCATCTGTAGTCAGAGACTTAGATGAATCGATTCAGTATGTGATGTGTCGATTCAATATGCTACAAAAATATCAGTGACACATTTTCACAAGTGAATCATAGACCAAGACACATATATGTTGGGTGCTAATACATGTTAATCATAAGGAAATTATTAAAACAATAAACTAAGCTAAAGAACATCATCAAAATGATATAAAGTAACTGTGGAGGCTTCAATCTCCCCCTTTTTGATGATGTCAAATAGTTGATGATAGGTCCCCTTAACATATAGCATAACAAAACCAAAACCGCAAAACAACAAAAAAGGAAGAAGGATAAAAGTAACAATGAACATCAACTTGGAACATCAACATTTTTCCCCCTTTGAAAATGTCAAAAAGGATTATAGCAAAAGTAAAAAAAAAATATGAAACAACGCAAGTGACAATCGCAATTGAACACAAGTGCAACATGCAAAAGAAGGCACAAAAAGAGTGTATATGCATGTGAAAAAAATGCACATATAACATCCATTTGAAACAATTTGAAATCAAGGCAAAGACGCAAAAGCTAAAAGTAGTCGTATAGCTTTGAGTCGGGCTACGGGAGCATAGGTTTCCTCATAGTCAATTCCTTCCTCTTGGTTATACCCTTTAGCAACTAGCCTTGCTTTATTTCTTGTGATAATCCCATTTTCGTCCAACTTGTTCTTAAAAACCCATTTGGTCCCAATAATTGACTTTCATTTTGGGCAAGGGACAAGGTCCCAAACCTCATTTCTTTTAAATCGATTTAGCTCATCTTGCATAACAAGAGTCCAAAACTAGTCAACTATTGCTTCCTTAATGGTTTTAGGCTCAATTTAAGAAACGAAAGCGGTAAAACCACAAAAGTTACTTACTTGAGACCTTTTACTTACACCCTTTCTAATATCACCAAGAACATTTTCCAATGGATGATCTCTCGTGGTGATCCAATCATGAGGAGAAGATGGTGAGGTTTCTTTTTTTTGTCCTCTTGTAAATCTCCCTCAAATTCCTTGTCCTTGTTGTCCTCATTTTTTGGAGGAGCTTCTTGTTGGACACCATCCTTGAGAATATCCTTGGTATCTATTCATGCAATATCAAAACCAAAAGTACCTTTCCCAACTTCTTGGGGAGGTGTCTCATCAAAAGAAACATGAATGGACTCTTCAACAGTGAGAGTCTGTTCATTAAAAACTCTATATGCTTTGCATTTAGATGAGTATCCTAAGAAAATACCGGCATCGGCCTTTGCATCAAACTTACGAAGTTTATCTTTTCCATTGTTTAAAATAAAACATTTACATCCAAAGACTCTTAAATGTGACAAGTTTGGCTTCCTTCCCTTAAGTAGTTTATATGGTGTCTTATCTAGGATCGGTGTAGTGATAATCCTATTTAAGACATGGCATGCGGTGTTAATAGCATCCGCCTAAAAATACTCAGGGTGGTTCATTTCATTTATCATAGTTCTAGCTAATTCCTCCAAAACTCTATTTTTCCTTTCAACCACACCATTTTGTTGAGGAGTTCTAGAACATGAGAAATTATGTGAGATGCCAAACTCGTCACAATAGTTTTCAAAGCGATGATTAACAAATTCACCACCATGATCACTTCTAAGAGAGATAATCTTTAAAGAAAGTTGATTTTGAATGACATTGGAAAATTTAACAAAGGCTTCAAAGGTATCATCCTTGCTAGGCAAAAATAATGTCCAAGTAAATCTAGAGAAGTCATCAACGATTACAAACCCGTAATATTTGCCACCTAGACTTTTCGTCCTTGAAAGGCCAAAAAGATCAAGGTGAAGAAGCTCTAGAGGTTTTGAAGTAGAAACAATATTTTTGGGTTTAAAAGACACTCTAGTTTGATTCCCCTTTTGACAAGCATCACATAATTTGTCCTTTTCAAATTTTATTTTAAGTAAACCAATGACTAGATCTTTGGACACAACTTTGTTTAGCAAATCAAAGTGGACATGACTAAGACGTTTATGCCATAACCAAGAATCTTCATTCTTGACTATGAGATACTTATCACCACTTGATGATACATCATCTAAATCAAGAACATATACATTATCAACACGCAAACCCTTAAACATAACATTCTTGTCATCATTTTGTTGAATTATGCAACATTGAGTATTGAAGGTGATTGTAGACCCATTGTCTCAAAACTTACTGATGCTAAGAAGGTTATGTTTAAGCCCATCAACTAACATAACGTCTTTTATGGTGGTTGTGGAGGGATTTCCCACAACACCCTTACCTAATATCCTACCTCGGTTGTTATCCCCATAGGAGACAAACCCTTTTTCTTTTCTCGTAAAGTCAATAAACATTGAGATGTCCCCTATCGTATGCTTTGAGCAACCGCTATCCAAATACCACTTTCTTTGCGAGGTTGCAAGGCATTCCTACAAATGATTTAGGTAAAATTTAGGTCCCCAACACAAGTTGGGTCCTTGGGATTAATGACAAAGGTAGACAATTTGGGTACCCACATCATAATACCTTTTGGAACTAAAGTTTTCATAACATGGCAATAAGGAGTGGTATGCCCAATTTCTCTACAATAGTTGCACCTAATTTTGTGCTCATTAGTTTTGCTTTTTGGATTTTTGTTTTTAAACATTCTCTTAGGCAACTCTTTGAAATTTAAAGATTTTGTAAATCGATAAGCAAAATTCATAGAGGCACTTGAGACCTCTTTTATCTTACTTTTTAGAGACACAATCTTTAATTGTAGTCTAGGACAAGCTAAACAAGTATTGATGTCCTCGGTTTTTGAGGACTTTGGAACATCAATAGTAGGTGACTCTTTAGGAGGAGTTGCAAATAGTTCTTTCTTTAGAGATGCATGTTCTTTTTTGAAGTTTTCAAAATCGTTTCTTATCTTTTCAATTTCGGCTTCCAATTTGAGAATAGTTCTCTTTTGGGTTCCGATAGTTTTAAAAGCATTCATGGCATCTCCATGCATTTTTACTAGAACATTTTGCAACTCATCATAGGATGGATTAAATTTAGAGTGAGCTGTTATACGTCCTTTCCCTATTCACTGAACTTGGCCACACTCTAACAGCCAATCTAGTCATCTATTGTGACAACCTCGGTGTCAACTTGGGTGGGCTAATTTAGCTTCTTCAAAAAAAAAATTAGAGTTCCCATCACTAACCTCAATTGATTTCTTCCTTTGTCCCATGAAGCATAGTTGAGCAATTTCATCATTTTCGGAGTCACTTTTTGTGGATGATACTTCATCGTCTTCCCATGCTATGTATGCCCTCATTCGTTTTGACATATCGGATGAACTTGCTTTTCCTTTAAACTTGATCAAATCGGGACATTCACTTCTTAGATGAATAACCTTGCCACATCCAAAGCAACTTATGCCATTTTCCTCTTTACTATTCTCTCCTTTTGTTTGTGATCTTCTAGAGGTTTTATCATTACGTCTTAATCCATGCTTTTAAATGTATCGATTAAAACATTTCACAAAGAGTACCATATCTTCTTCATTTGGTGATTCTCCTCCGGAGTCGCCTTCACTAATGATAGATGAACTTGCCTTGGATGAAGAGGCTTTGAACACAGTTGGTTTCTTGTATTTCAACTTGCCCTCTTCCTCACTATATTTGAATCGAGTGATCTCATGCTCATGTTCCTTTAGCTTTCCAAAGAGTGTGATCATGCTAAGAACATTGAGATTTTGCGATTCCTTAATATCAGTAAACTTGGGCTGCCATTCCTTTGTCATACACCTCAATTTTATTAGTGCAATCTTGGTTTGAAATTGTTTTACCAAGGTTTTGGAACTTGTTTACAATATGAGTTAATCTCATTTGCATGGAGGAGATGGTTTCACCATCTTCCATACGGAAAAGCTCGTATTGTTGCACAAGGGTATTGATTTTTTATTGTTTAACATCATTGGTTCCTTCGTGAAGGGTTTCCAATGCATCCCACTTATCTTTAACGGTCTTACAATGAGAGACGGAATGATACTTATTTACGCCAAGAGAGGAGATGAGAATATTACGTGCCTTCAAATCGTATTGGACCTTCTTTTTGTCATCATCGCTCCAATCAGCTTTTGGCTTATCTTGTGCTACACCGTTGGCAACAACTTGCGGTTGAAACTGCCCATTGACCACGGAGTCCTACACATCCATGTCCACCGATTGGATATGAACGCTCATGCATTCTTTCCAATAGTCATAATTTTCTCTGTCGAAAATAGGTGCTCTATTATGCGCCCCCTTAGGCTCCTTATTAGCCATATGGATCAACTCTTCCGGTAGTTAGCCGCAAGAAGAGACCAAGCTCTGATACCACTAGTTGGTCTATATGCCTAATTAGTTTGTAAGCTAGAGGAGGGGTGAATAGCTTTATAAAAAGTTTTTCCAGAGTTTAACAAAAAGTGAGTTTAACGAAATCGACTACTGAAATCGTGCGCGAACAATAACAACAATGTACAAAACGATAAATATATGTGCAATTAGATTTAATCTTAGAATTGAGAGATTCATGATACAAATCTTATTATAGAATCAAACTTTAATAAACCTTGAACAATGTACAAAACTTTTAGACAATTTCAAACCAAACCTATATGAACAAAATTACTAAGCTATCAAATCAAAATACAATACATGTGAAATTGAAGAATTGAATAGATTTTGCAATCAATTGATCTAAGCAAATTATTTGAAACCTAATTCAATGAATTAGATTATTTTTTTAATGAAAAACAACTTAGATCAACATTAGCAATTATTCTAACAATCATTTAATTAATCACGTCAATAGTAACAAAGTAAAGAGGATAGGGAAGAGAAATAACACCAATATTTTTATAGTAGTTCGCTCTTTCTCGTCCTCGCTAGAGCTATGTCTACTCTTCTTGATGAAGTACGCCTTCACCAAGGTCATCCACTAAGTAACAAATGTTGATTACAATGTGTTTACAAGAGTTCCTTGAAATTAAACCTAATTCTTCAACCCCTATGCAAACACTCCCCCAAACTTCAAATAACCTTTGAATTTGGTGCTCCTTGAATTTTTGAATCCTTGATTAAACATGTACCCCTTCAAACTCTTCACTCAAGTCTTTGATGCTACATCCGGTAAACGAATCTCCTTCGACTTCAAGAACGGTCAGAAATACCCCCAAGCCCTTTGGAGGTGGAATGAGATTATTCACTTCACTTTGGAACCTTGATTAAGCCCAACCAATTTCCTTGAGAGAACCAACTTACAATCCCTACTAGCACCCTATCGAATCAATGTGACTCAATGTACAAAGTGATTCTAATAAAAAGTGTTTAATCTTGAAGAATGTATGAACAATGCGTTTTTGAGACCTAGAGAGAATAGATGCAAATGATTCAATAAATTTGTGAATGTGTGGAGGAGACTATATATAGTGAGGGTGATAAGAGCAAAATTTTGCACAAAAACAACTTGGTCAATCGATTCACTAAATGAGTGAATCGATTCACACAGCAAAAGACAACCCAAGAATGCATGAAGCATGAAACGATTCAATGCATGAGTGAATCCATTCAAGTAAGCCCAGGATGAAGAATGATAAGATTCAACCTTCAGATGAATCGATTCAGTGCGAGTCAGAGAGTTTTGTGAGATGATTCAGACTGAAATGAATCGGTTCAAGTGTGATATAATTCAAGAAGTTGTGAATCGATTCAGTGTGTGATGAGTTGATTCAATATGCTATAAAAAGATCAGTGACACATTTTCACAAGTGAATCTTAGACCAAGACACATAAATGTTGGGTGCTATTACATGCTAATCATAAGGCAATTATTAAAACAATAAACTAAGCTAAAGAACATCATCAAAAACATATAAAGTAACTGTGGAGGCTTCAATTTGTCCTTTTCATTTTGCAATTGAGAGATGATTCAATTATGCTTTTCTTCGGTCTTGATCAGTTCTTCACTTCTTATATAGAGTTCCTTGTAAGAGTTATCTTATTCTTTGTAAGAAACTCCTTCATTTTCATATTCCTCATTAGGTTTTTATCTTCATGTTAAGGCTTTGACTTGATTTGAGTTTTCATGTTTTTGTTCAGCCAAATCATCAGCAGACCAAGTTATTGATAGACCTTTCTTTTGATTCTTGAAGTGGTTTAGACATTCGAATCTGACATGACCAAATCCCTCATAGGCATGACATTGAGCACCTTTTCCTTGACTATTTTTATAGTCAATTCTCTCCCTTGGAGATCCACTATTGATGTTGGATGGAGTGTTTCTGACATCAGTCCCACGCATTCCATTTATTTTTTTGAGAATATTGTTAAACTACCTCCCAATGAGTACTATAGCCTCCGATGATTCTTCATTGGTTTCTAAGTTACCTTCAGTTTGGTCAACACTGTTATTTGACAGAAGAGCAATGCCTTTCTTTCTTTCTTCAATATGATCACTGATTGTCATTTCAAAAGTTTGATGTGATCCAATGAGTTCTTCCAATTTCATATTCTTTATGTCTTGGGCTTCTTCAATGGCAGTTACTTTCATGTTGAACCTTCATGAGTGGTTCTCAGGATGTCCCAAGCTTTCTTGGCTATAGTACAGTTGCTTATCAGTCTGAATATGTTTTTGTCAACCCCATTGAACAGGTCATTCAAGGCTTTGGAGTTTCCAAGAGCAAGATCATCTCCTTCTTTTGACCAATCTTCATCAGATTTCAGTTCGATCGTATCCTTTCCATCTTTATCCTTGGTTAAAGGATGCTCCCAACCTTTTAGAACAACTTTCCACGTTCTATTATCAATAGACTTCAGAAAAGCTACCGTGCACACTTTCTAGTAATCATAGTTGGACGCATCCAGAACAGGTGGTTTGTTAACTTGCCCTCTTTCTTTTTCCATAGTACTAGAAAATATTTCCAGTGAACTCACCATTAATAGAACAGGGTGCCTGTTCTGATGCCAATTGAAATTCCGGCACATAATATGGATGTTATGTACGATGTCCAGATAGAAGTCAAGAACAATGTCAAGACTTTGTAAGAACACTGTTAGCAAACAATAAAAGAGGTACAAGAAGTAAAAGGACACAGGGAGTTTGTTAACCCAGTTGAAGCCTCCACAATTTTACTTTATATATTTTTGATGATATTCTTTAGCTTAGTTTATTGTCTTAATAATTTCCTTATGATTAGTATGTAAAAGCACCCAACATCTATGTGTCTTCATCTAGGATTCACTTGCGAAAATGTGTCATTGTTCTTCTTGTAGGATATTGAATCGATTCACCACACACTGAATCGATTCATCTAAGTCTCTGACTACAGATGAATCGATTCACAACTTCTTGATTCGTATCACACTTGAATTGATTCCTTTTAGTTTGAATCTTTTCAGAAAACTCTCTGACTTGCACTAAATTGATTCATCTGAAGGTTAAATCGTATCATTCTTCATTGTAACTCAGATTTCTTAGTCATAACATAACTTATTTAAGCCATTCCGAAGCCTATTTTGTGTTAAATTTTGTCTTCTTTCTAATGGCTCAATAGAAAGGCCACTCATTGAGGTGAGCTACTAATAAATTTCAATTATGTTGAATTAGTAGTGGGGATCGATGGTGCATTGGACTGAAATGGTGTTAGAAATTATAGCCTGGCTTTACTTGAATCGATTCACTCATGCATTGAATCATTTCATCTATCTTGCATTCTTGGGTTGTCTTTTGTTGTCAGAATCGATTCACTCATTTAGTGAATCAATTCACCAAGTTGTTTTTGTGTGAAATTTTGCTCTTATCACCCCTCACTATATATAGTCTCCTCCACTCACTCACAAAATTATTGAATCATTTGCAAATATTCTATCTAGGTCTCAAAAACTCATTGTTCATACACTCTTCAAGATTAAACACTTTTTCTTAGAATCAATTTGTACACTGAGTCACATTGATTTGTTAGGGTTCTAGTAGGGATTGTAAGTTGGTTCTTTTAAGGAAATTGGTTGGGATTAATCAAGGTTCCAAAGTGAAGTTAATAATCTCATTCCACATCCAAAGGCTTCGAGGTCTTTCTAACCGTTCTTGAAGTCAAAGGGGATTCGCTTATCGGACGTAGCATCAAAGGCTCCAGTGAAGAGCTCGAAAGGGTGCACGAGTTTTCAAGGATTCGAAGATTCAAGGAGCACCATATTCAAAAGTTATTTGAAGTTTGGGGGAGTGTTTACATAGGGGTTGAAGAATTAGGTTTAATTTCAAGGAACTCTTCTAAACACATTGTAATCAACATTTGCTACTTAGTGGATCACCTTGGTGAAGGAGTACTTCATCAAGAAGAGTAGACGTAGCTCTAGCGAAGACGAGAAAGAGGGAACTATTATAAAAATATCGGTGTTATCTCTCTTCCCTATCCTCTTTACTTTTTACTATTGCATGTGATTAATTGAAAAATTGTTAGGATAATTGCTAGTGTTGATCTAAGTTATTTTTCATTTAAGGATAATCTAATTCATTGAATTAGGTTTCAAATAATTTGCTTATATCAATTGATTGCTAAATCTATTCAATTCTTCAATCACACATGTATTGTGTTTTCATTTGATAGCTTAGTAATTTCATTCATATAGGTTTGGTTTGAAATTGTCTAAAAAGTTTTGTACATTGTTCAAGGTTTATTAAAGTTAGATCGTATATAAGATTTGTATCGTGAATCTCTCAATTCTAGATTAAATCTTATTGCTCATAGATTTATCTTATTGTATATTGTTGTGATTGTTCGCGCACGTTTCCAGTAGTCAATTTTGTTAAACTCACTTTTTAAAAAGCTATTCACCCCCTATAGCTTACAAACTAATTAGCCATATAGACCAACACCATTTCGGTGCAACTTCACCTACATATGGAGGCTACCAAGGTAGGAATGAAATTCACTATAGTAGTATCAATTCGAAGCTTACATAAAAGCTTTCACCAGCCTACTAACTTATCACTTAATCACTACTCGTGCAGTTTCTACCTAAGACTCTCACTAGTCCTGGATATGAGAGATCCCCCTCCCACTTCCTCTTAGTCACAGATCCAGTGGCCGTCCTTAAAGTAATATGAACAAATATGGAGACACTCTCCGCGACAGAAATCAACTCGTGCTTAAAAGCTTTGAGAGATTCAGAGTTTTACAACTCAATAACAAAGTCCAACTCTAATATTAAAGTGATATAAGAGTGGCTCACAAATAACAACGACAGACTAAAACCCTAAAAGACTCTCTTGTAAATTGCGGCTTCAGTGAGTAATTAGGTCTTCTGTCTCTGTTTATATAGCCTAAATGCAGAATAGGTGTGATATGCAAGTCTTGGCTAAAGATCAGCTGAAATCTCCATATTTCAGCACAAATATTCTGAAGCAGATTAGATGTTTCCTTAAATGTTGCAACAACATTCTTAAGGACTAAGTTAAGCATAAACTGCCTTCCTCTGCTTCTAGAAACACGCTTTCTTGGTCAACTCTTCACGTGAAATAAATCTTTTGATATTATATGAAAATCTTCACGTTTAAGATAAATATCCAACAATGCGGATCAAGACACACTATGATGTTGTACCAAAATGTTAAGACATTATGTCTGATATCTTGCTATAACTAAAGTTTTAACAAAATGAAGCCAATACTTGTCTAAAAACCTAACAAATAATCTTATGCTAAATTTATAAGTAGAATGTATAATTAATCTTCGGAGTCATACATTGACATTATTTATCAAAGTAGATACTTATAATTATGAAGTGACATTGTCAAAATATTATGTTTGCATTTTTGTTTTTAATGTCTTATATAATAATACATTTCAAGGTCAAAGAAATGGAAAGGTAAAAAACATAAATTAAAGTGTGCGGAAAATTTTGACATAGAATTGCATTATTCGTTTATAACTAACATATAATATTTTTCATATTAATGGTTATGTGACACCCTAAACCTAAATTCAAGATGAGGAAATCAATAGTTTTTGGTATTATTTTGTAAGAAGTATAATATTTAAAATAATTCTCAGACAAGACACTTATTTCATCCAAACAATAATTTGGATAAAATTATTATTTTTCAACCAGATATCACCTATCAAAGGCCGAAATTACAAGGAACAATGACTCCAAAATAGAACATTATTAATACGAGTTAAAGTGGATAAACATCTTTGATAGTCACCAACACACTGGCTTCCTCTGAAAGTTGTTTAAGGTTGCTGATGTGACAAACTCCTAACACAAACCATGAAGGTGAGTAATCAAATCATGTTAATTTATATTAGCAGTTAGTAAACAACTTACAGGTAGTTATATATTCAAATATGATAACTAAATAAAAATATTGCAAATTTAAAAGATTCACTATAGTTTAACACATATACACAATATCAATTGTGGTTAAGTAGTCAAAAACATATTGTTAATTAAAGTAATATATCTAATCATTCATGTTCATCATCCAGTCATTAATGTGGTCACAACTAATAGCTACACATATGAGTTCAGACTCAACTTTATTGATTTATAATAATAACAACAACAATAATAAAAAATAATAATAGTAATAATAATAATAATAATAATAATAATAATAATAATAATAATAATAATAATAATAATAATCATAAAATCTTTGGATTACACATAATTTTCGCGTTAGTTTCAAGCAAAACAGACTTCTAATGACGAAGATTGCAACAAAATAATGAAACTAATCAATGGAAGTGTTGGAGTTTTAAGAGAGGAGATGGAAGGGTTATAAAATTAAAAATTTATACTTGAATTGCTAAATCATTTGTAGGAATATTTTTTTTTAAAACTCGGTATCTGATCCAAGGACCGAGTAATCCGAGGAGACCCGTCCCATCGCCCATTTACGAGGGTCCTCGTGTAAAGCCAGAGCAAAGCTCTGTATGGACTTGCCCACTGAAATTGGCACCAAAGATAATTGAACATGAGGCCTTGAGAGGAGCACACTCCAAGATCCCAAGCCAACCACTAGGTCAACCCCAAATGGGTCAATCGTATTATCTTGAAGTTGTAGCAAAAATGGAGCAATCTTATTGCATATCCTTGTACCATCAAGATTGAGTTTTGCATCTTGTTTCAACTACCTTGTTTTGTTAATTCTCTACCTATCTTTTCTTCTCTATTGACACTATTGCTTTCTCTAGGGATTAACTGAATTTATTTTCTCAAAATATAAAAACTTTATCAGTAAAAACTTTTAAAAAATTATTAAAAAAAAGTATTCAAATAGACTAACCTGCATTCACAAATATTACTAATACACCTCACAAATGTATTAGGGGGACACCTAAAGAAGTCTGGACAATCACCAGCGACAGTGCATGTTATATCTGCAAAGTAAAATAACAATAAATCAATTTCATCAAAAGGTAATGAAAGGTTATGTATAACATAAAGAACAAAATGCAAAATCACTTACCTTTACCGGTTACAACAAGAATTAGAGAAAGTAATATAATCAAAGCATAAAAAGACTTGGAAATTTGAGCCATATTTTTCCTCCTTTCCAAGTAGTAATAACTTGAAACTTATTTCAACACTTTATAAGTAAAATATTCGTTTTGTTAATTTCAAGTAAATAGTTTTTACCCTTTAGGTGCTACAAGCAACCATTAATAAATCAAAGTTGTTAAATGTGACTAAGAAAGGTCAAGACATCGTATTTACCCTTTAGCTCATTTAATTGATCACTCACCCTTCTTAAATTAAAAAAATTCATTAGATTTTCTTATTATTTGAGATTTTCACGACAGGCAATGGAAAAATATGAAAAGATAAATATTATTGATGTACGCTAAAAAAAATTAGATTTAAATATTATGCATCAATTAGGTGGCAACATATTTATTTATACACTAAAAGTACTATAAGATAATTTCTTTTTGACAAAATTATAAAATTAAATACGTGACAACCTAAATGTAAAAATGTGATACTGAAGGTGAGAAAAACACATGAGAATCGGGGGGGGGGGGGGGGGGTTGAATTGTGTGGGTCTATTGACGAATTCTTTATCTAAGTGTTTATAAAAACTTGGTCAGAATCTGATGTTGCAAATTCTGACTCAGAATCTGAATGTAGCGAAAATACATAACGCAAAGATAAAAGATAAAGAGTCAGAGAGAGAAGACAAACACAAAGAAATTTATATTGGTTCCTCCCACAACACAGGAGTAGTCTGAAGGTGAGAAAAATACACAAGAATGGGGGGGGGGAGGGGTTGAATTATGTTAGCTTTCTCATGTTTCTTTTTCTTTGGTTAAAATGCAGCCTGACCAGAATCTGAAATACACTGATTTTGAAGTAGAGTCAGAGTGCGGCGGATAAGTACAAAACACAAAGATAAAAAGATAGGGATAGAGAAAGAATACGTACAAAAAATTTATACTGGTTCCTCCTACAATCCAGGAGTAGTCCAGTCCCCTTGCACTTCCAAGGGATTTCACTAGAATCACACTTGATTACGAATGTTCAAGGACACATCCAAGAGACTTATATGCTCAAGCACGTAGGCAAGGGACTTTCTAAAGTGTTTGCCCCAACTGCAAACATGTTAACTTGTTCTTACGCTTTTTGTAATTAGTAAGCGTAAACGCAACAAGTGAACAGACTCCTTAGGATTTCAAAGTAAACTTGAAAACAAATCATAAGTGCTTTGCACTATTAAATTTGATAGACTAATGGCACAATTAAATAGCAGAGTCTTGTTACTTCTTTTTCAGGTCTTCAGCTCCTTATACAGGCAATAATTTGAGAGACTTAAGAGAAGAGTGATGGCGCAAATAGAGTCGTTGAGAAGCTTCAATCACGAATGTTGGCCCTTTGCTTGATATGGATAATCCCGTTTACTTTGAATATCCTTTGCTGAAAGGGGAATTATAAGTTGCTCTCCTCATTCTTGATGTTCTTTACACGTAGATAGAAGAAGACAAAGTAGCTGCTCTGCCAGATGCAATGATAGAGACATCTCATAGTATAAGACAAAAGCTTACATGGATTCTTGGTCCCTCAGAATGATGTAGCCTAGCCATATTCTGTGTTAAAGTCCTTCACAGAATTTGTGGATGTTACTCCCCAGCTTCCATTAGACTCTTGACCACTAGGATGTTGACTTCTAGTTGACCTTTCAGTAGATCTTCATCCATAGTCTTCTAAGCTTCCCAATTCCTTTCTGATGCTCTTCATATGTTCCTTCTTAATTATAAGAGTTCCTGCACACTTGAACATATGTTAGTAATCCACTCGTTCTTCAATACTTTGTTATCATCAAAACCCAAGAGAACTTGTGTGAACCATTCTTGTTCTAACAATCTTCCCCTTTTTGATGGTAACAAACACAAGTATTTTGAACAATTTTTGTTAATTAAATTAACAGTTAGACTTTGGGTTCTAAGGTTTGCAAGCTCCCCCTGAGTCTGACAGTCTTAGGTCTGAGGTTCAAATAATATCCCTGAGTCTGTGATAGTCCTTTAAAGTTAGGTTTGCAAGCTCCCTTAAGTGTTATTCCTAGTTAAATAAATTCATTCTTAGTCACTCTTAAGTGCATCAGAATATGTAATCAAATGTTTATCAGAACATTGACAAGATATCAAAGTTTTTTGATCACACAGAGGTTTTCAAGCTCTAATTAAGTTCAATCTGATACTTTATTAGAGTCTGATAATTTTAATTGTTAAGAGCTTATTTTTTTTATTTTTATAATAATCTTGCATAAGAAATAGACAAAAAACTAGGTTCTTTAAGCTTCTGTGTTAGGCTCAGCATAAAATACTTTGCCCTTCTCCCCCTTTTGACATCAACAAACATAGAACCCAACCATAAGAGCAAGATATAAAATGAGAGAGAAAATTATGCATGAAGTCTAGAATGTTGAAGTTCAAAGTTAAAGTTACAAACCATAAATAGAAGATAAGTATTAAACATAAAATAAAGTAAAATATCTTTGGCTCCTATTTATTTCTAAGCTCAAACACCATCCCAACCAACTTCATGACATTTTTGTTGGTTTCTTCTGATCTGGCATCTGCCCTCTGCTAAGCTTGAGATGATTCCTTTACTTATGTGATCATTGTCGGATGTGTATCCTTACGAATGCCACCTCATCTCATATCAGATGCTCTCCTTCCTCCAGTCTTGCTTGTATGTCCTAAACCATAACACTGCCTCTTTCCTCAATCTGAGCTGGTTCCTGAATATGTTCAGGTTCTATTTCTGAATCTTCTTGTTGGTTCTGAAACAATACAATAGCAAGCTCTGGTCCTTGTTCTTCGGGCTCATCCTTTAGTTGTCTCCCTATGTCTCTTCTTAACTCCACAACTTTTATTTCTCTTCAAACCTCCTTTAGCCACTGCTTCTGAGCTCTTGTCATATTAATTTACATATGTCTCTTCAACTGCTCAAGAATCTGATTCACAACATACTGCAAACATTCCCACTGATAGTTGATATTTCCAGAGTATATAGTTGTTAGGCTTCTGGAGAAAAGTTTACATGTCCTAGTAGGGAATCGATTACCCACTTCTTCAAGGTTTTTAGTGGTGAATAAAATGTTTGGTACACTCATTTGTTCAGTGATGTTTTGGGTATCATCGTGTACAAGTAAGTCATCGTATAAAGCTTCTAGTAGGGCATCAGTTTGAGATTGGTATAGAGTGATATTTGGGTTAAGCTCAATGATCTCAACAAGAATGATATTGGGTTCAGTAGCTAATACACGAGCATCTTCAACAGACTTGGTGATGCTTAGCATGTATGCTGTAACAACCCGATTTTCACTAGATTTATTTTATTATTTATTATGTGTGTTTATGTGTGCTTGTTTGTGATTAGTTGTCTCTGTGTGTATTTTACTTCGGGATTAGTGGATTTTGGCTTACAGAGGGTATTTTAGTCATTTTGGACATATGGATATTTTGGACTTTGTGTGAGCAAGGGTAAATTAGCAATTTCACTGTGAGGATTATTTTTAGTGCTTCTACTGAGAACAATTTTTTTTTTTACTAAGTTACTAGTGTAGTTGTGGTATGAGCGGTAACTGTTCAATAACTTTTAGCCGTAAGCGAGTAAATACTTTGTGGATTAGTCATTGAGGGTCTTAGGCCCATTAAGACTTTTTAAGGGTTAAGATCATTAGTGTGGACAATATTTAAGCTCCAGTCTTTGTAGAAAAATAGGATTCACATTCATTTCATAAGAATTTGAGAGAGGTAGAGAGAAAGAGCGAGAGGAAGAGAAAAAGGGTTAGAAGATAAAAGCTTGAAGATCAAGGAGGTGATAGAGATTCTAGGAGCTAAATCCAAGCTTTGGCTAGGTTTATTACCAATTGAGGTAAGGGGGCTAGTATTCTCTCATAATCTTTTAGAATAATCTCTTTTCTACTTAAACCTATAAGTGCTCAATTGTGAAAAGTGATTATTGTGAATTTATATGTTGAAATTCGTGTGCCTATTTTGATGCTATGTTTGGGTATGTGAAATTGTTGCTAAACATGTTGTTGTTGTTGATTTTACATACTTGAATTGTGGTTATATGAGATTTTATTGATTTTCACTCAAATGGGTATGAATTAGTGTTGTTGTTGTTGATTGTGATGAATTCATGTTTAAATGAAGTTGTTGTTGAATTGGGTATGTTGTTATTGCTGATTTGTATCATGGGTATTCCATTTTGTGAAGTTGTTGTTTGAATTTGTGAAGTTTGTGTGAGTTGTTCATGTGGAGCACCAAAATGAACTTTTGAGATATGAGGTTGTTTACTGAGTTTTTGGTGTTGTTGGGTGAGTTAAAGCTAGTATAAATTTTGTTTTCATGTTGTGGTTGTTTTAGTCGAGTCGTTTGGGAGAAAACAAGATTTTTGTGTGAAAAGTCAATATTTAAGCATTTTTGCAAATAAGTGATTATGTGAGGTTTTGGAAATCTATTTTGGGATGGTTGAAACTTGAATTTTTCTATATATTATGATAGAGCAAAGTGTCAGGAACGCGTAGCCGGAAACAGCATCTAAAACGGATTAACGGTTTGAATTTTACGCGCGAAAACGTGAAAGTTGAAAATTGGATGTTGTTTGTCAGGCCAAGATCGTGCCACAATTTGGGACCAACGTGCCATGATTGATCAGGATTTTAGTGTTTTTACCGCTGGAAAAATTGTGCCACGATTTTGCCAGACTAGAAACCTTAAAAATGCATTTTTCTTCCATCCAATTGTTTCCAAACTTGTTCCAAAGAGTAGGGGCTTTATCCTAACTATCTAGGGGAGTTTTTATGAAAGAAAAAACTTTGTATAAAGGGCCCAACAAGTCCTTGTGTTTCTTGGCATTGAATGAAGTAATTATGAGATGAACTTAGGTGAATTTTTTTGTTGATTTTGTTGCAGTTGGCCGGTGAAACGCACATGTATGCTCAACTGCACTCATAAGTGATCTAAGAGTATACATAGTTGAGGCACTAGAGTTTGGTTACTTGGTTTTGGTTCAAAAGTCTCAATCGTTTAAAGTTGTAAAATGATAGACGAACTTGGTCAAAAATGATCTTTGAAACAGAATACTTTGCAAATCTTTTGTGAATAGCTTTGTATGATTATATGAAGATATGTAACTGATTGTTAGGTGTTGAATATGATGTTCATCTTAATATGATGTATTTTCTCCTTTACTTGGATTGTGAGAAACTGTATGGAGTTGTTGAATTATATGATGTAATTGATGTTGGTGAATGCATATATGTCAATTGATGTTGATATTGTTGGTGAATGCATATATGTTAATTGATGGCGATATTGTTGGTGAATTCATATATGTTAAACATAGTGGATGTTGAATAATGCATATATGTTAAATAATGGTGATGGTGTTAGTGATTTGTGTGCGTGAAAATATGCATTGTTGTTGAGTCATATGTTCATGCATACATGACTGATGGAGATTAGGATATTTACATCCAATGGTGTGATTTGAATACTTTGTATTCAATGGATATGATGTTTTTGTTGCATCATGAGGTGACGACCTTTGTTGGTGATGGTACCGCATGCATCTAGAAGAGTCTAGAACATTGCATGCATTTGAGTAGTTGATGAGTCGGGTCATAATTGAATATGTGACTTGGTGAATTTGTGCATTGGTGAAATTTGGTAAGTTTTGTGATTATGTGGATTGGTGTATATGTATATTGGTGGATTTTTGTTGATGATTGCGAATATTTGGACTAGGCTCTAATTGCATGTCTTACTTGCTTGTGCTTATACACTAGGTTAATCTATTTGATGATAATTATTTTAGTAATAGTAATGAGGTGAGAATTGTATATGTATATGTATATGTGTATCTATATATATATATATATGATGTGGTGATTCCTTTGATAATGATGATTGCTTGCTTATAACTTTGAAATGATGAATTGTACTTTTTGAGTTAAGTATGCTAAATGAAGAATAAGGTGAGTAATCCTTTCATTGATTGATGTTGATAAATGATGACCTTATGTCGATGACTTGATTAGATATTGAATATGCCTGCTATGCTATGTTAGTATTGTGATAGCTTGATGTGTATGGAATGGGGGATAATAATTATGTGATGTTAGTATTCTAGGAGGGATGGGTATGTATATGTGATACGCGTGAATCCTTGAATGCTTATGTTTTCATATCTTGATTATGATTGATGTGAATGGGTAGACGTCGTGCAGGATTGATCTTTTAGCTTGCTTGGTGAGTTGCTTGAGGATAGCGGGAGCTTCCTCTATTTATCTGTTCGAGTCGTAGTATAGGCTCTGATGTAGGATTGTCGGTCTATACTTTATTTTGGATTGGTTTATGATGTTGAGATTTTTGCCCATATGTCGGGATTTGGAGATTTTATGTATTGATGTATTTGGAGTTTTTGACATGTATACTTGGAGAAGTATGTTTTATATCCGCTGCGACCTTTGAGAAACTTTATATATAAGCATGTTGTTTTGGAATCTGTTGAAGACGTAACATCTATTTCTTGAATATTTGCATTATTCGCGTGTTTTATCGCTTTAATAGAAGTAGGGCGTTACATATGCTATCCAGGGATGAATGTAAGAGAGTCGGCGGTTAAAATTCTGTTCAGGTGATGGTGTAAGTGGTGGTAGGGTTTTGAGAATTTCTTGAAGAGACGGAGGTACAAGATTATCATAAGAAATTTCTTGAAGGGTTTGTATGGTGGGTTTCTCTGTTTGAGGTGGTGGTAGGATCTGGGATTGAAAAGGTCTCCATCTGTATGACTAAACAAACTATTCATAAAGTTTGAATCAATGTCCTGATTCAAGGTTGGGCTAGATGGTAATGATATAGATGGAGGAAGAGTGATGATGGAAGGTTCAGAAGAAGTATTAACTTATTCTATGAAGACAAAATCAATACCTTATATAGTCTGGGAATCTTCCTCATTGCATGACTCTGTGACAGCTGCTTCCATTTCCTTTATGTTGACCACTTCTACCTCATGCTTCTCTTCTTGATTTTCACTCTCGTATAAGTTGATGAAAATTACATGACCCAAATCTTCCTTAACTGGTTCTTTCTTTGCCCTTTCTGGTGAGGGAATGGGTGAGATAATCGTTCCATAAGTTTTTGAGAGTTTTTAGATAGATGACAGAACCACTTCACCTTCATTTGTCTCTGAGCCAGATTTGGATTGTCTGAGCTTGTTGGGTGTTGGAGAGACTTTCTCTTCACCTTTAGTCTTATCCTCAACCTTCTTCAACTTCTTCATGGGAGGAGATGTTGTAATCTTGATGGAGGATTTTCTCTTCTTTTTGTTTTTTTTTGAAGAAGCTAAACTAACCCGCTCAACTTGGCACCAGATAGAATCGAACCTGAAACCTTGAGGAGGAGCACACTCCCAAGTTCCAAGCCAATACCACTAGGCCAACCTCTTCTTCTTTTTGTTGATGACAGTGGTTGCTGAATCATCAGGAGTTTCATTCATTAGATCTGAATGTGGATACCTCTTCAAGCAATGACAATATTCGGAAGCTCTTAGAATGTGGATACCAATGATCCACATTCATCTTTACCACATTCAGATATGTGGATACCACATATCTGAAATACTACATTGGTATCCACATTACTTTTCTTTGTAGATACCAATGAATTCAGAGTTACTACATTCAGATCTATTGATGTGGATACCAATGATTTGTAGATACGGACCTTGGTATCTACTTTGATATCTCTATACGGACCTTGCTACCTCTATTACTTTTCTTTGTAGAAAGTCTTCCGAATAATATCTCTATACTTTGATGAAATTTCATTGGTATCAGTCTCAAGGAATCCAGAGTTCTCTAGACCGAGCAGTTTGGCCAGACTGGATTGAGTGATAATAATTCCAATCCCCATGACAGAGGATATGATCTCTGTATCATGTTGTTCATCAGCCTTTTCTAGCACTTATGCTCTTATCCAGAAGTCTTTGACAAGTGTTGAAAAGCAAGGTCCGTTCAGTGTTTCGAAGAGGTTCATCTAACCTAGTTCGTCAAATTTCTTTTCATATTGTGCCTGTTCTTCGTGATGGATTTAAAATCCACCGCTTATTCCTTTTGAAGCTTAAGTTCATCAACCTAAAATTTCATCATCCTTTTCCTAAGATTATTTTTTTTTTTTAAGAAAGGGTGCAGCAAAGAGCTAGCAACCCCTAAAATATATTAAAAGAAAGGAAAGTACAAGAAAAAGAAGGAGGGGACCGAACCAAAACTCCTTCAAAAGGAAGAAAATCTAAAATTAGGTAAGCCAATCTTGTTCTTAGCAAAAGATTAAATTGGAAACCCAGGTATGTCTTACCAAAACTCAAAAGAGGTTGAGCTTAAACCATAGTTTTCAAGGGAATCTGCTACCTGATTTCCTTCTCTAAAAATATGAGTTACAACAAAATTCATACTTCTAATAATGACTAAAGCATTGCTCCATCTGTTTCTAATTTGCCAAGTGTTTTATCTTGGTTTTCGGGTGTCAAACATTGATTATATTTGAACCTTTTAAACCGGTGATATCTTATTTTTTCTTGGGAAGGGAAAAAGTAAGCAAAACCCTTGAGAATCGAGGTCCGGGAGTTGTTTTCGCTACGGGAAGGTGTTAGGCACCCATAACGACTATAGTAACCTATAGGAACCGTCTTTAATTTCTACGCGCGCGCTTTATTTTTAAATGCTATTTTGAAATGTTATTTACACCTAAAATTTGCTAAATGAAGAATTGGAGGGAGAAGAATGTGTTTGAATTTTTGTTTTAGTTGAATTGAAGGAATTTTGTTCCTTGCCTACGTACCCGTTTAAGGGATCAAATCCACCGTAGTTCTCTCTCAAAAAATGTTTTTGTTTTTGTTGGTTGATTTTAGGTTTTAAAAATCGGAATTTTGAAGAATAGAAAGAGGCCTCAAGGGCATGAGATTATGAAATTGTGAGGTGGAATTAGTTATTTGCAAAATATGGTCTAAGCATGATTATTTTTCATTGAAGTTTGATTAAGAAAATGAAAAAGGAAAATTACAATGGGATTTTGATCCCAAGGTTTATTTTGAAAATGATTTGAGTGATTTTGTTCACATTTTTTTGGAAAATTGATTTTTTTTAAGTATAAAGCCTAACCATTCATCTAAACATACAATCCTAAACATACATCTAAACATGCATATTCTAGCTATATAGTGATGTGTGTGCATGTGTCGGTGCTTGTGTCGGTGTACATCATTAGAGTCCATTGTCCTTATTACATCATTGGCCTAGATACATTCTATGGTCTTGCAAGGAATTTAAATGACATGAAAGTAAAATATTACAAGAATTCCTAAGTTTTTACATTCTAAGTCTTGTATGAATTAAAGTGCAAGAAATGAAACTAAGATGGAAGAATGAAGTATGCTTATGAAACAATGAACAAATGGTTAGTGATGATAGGCACAAAATGATAGAAGAGATAGGCAAGAAAATATTAAGCAAATCAATGAAAATTAGCACTAAAAAGTGGCAAAGACATGCCTAAAATTTACCATGATATGAAAGCAAAATCATGACCTATAATTTTCATGTCCTTGCAAATTTCCAAAGGGTTTTATTTCAGCATATGACATGAAAATCACAAGGCCACATCAAGCTTCCAAAGTTTTGGCATACTTTAGACCTATTTTTACACCAATTTTGCACATAGTAATATTCAAACACATCACAACACAAGAAAGTAATATCATACACTACAAACAGCACCAAATATTCCAGATCAATAACAAATAATGCCCCAAAATTACTCTTCAAGCACCAATTATCATGAGCCAAAATATTGGAATTAAAATGTGCAAAAAAGACTTAACAAAATATGATAAAAAAACAACACAAATCACTCACAATTTCACATGTATTCTTTTTAACAATTTTCAACATGCAAAAGGTCAAAAGAAACAAGTCTTAATCACTCAAAACAAATGTAAAAGAAATCACAAGGTTTTTACAAGTTTTTCATCAAGATTTTCAACAAAAATTAAAGAAAAAAAACAATAAACCAAAGTAAAAATAATTCTCCAGTATTTCTTGATCAATCTTGACATGTAATATGTCAAAATTGATCAAAAAGTACAAAGAAAATTATAGGAATTTTTTAGGAATTTTTAAAGGACTTTTTGAACACGCAGGGGTGCAATTAGCAAAATATAACACACACACGCAGGAAAGGGGGGGTGTGAAAAGAATACTGGAAAAAAGAGCAAAAATTCGTTGGGCCTAAGAGGGAGCATGGGTAATGGGTTGGTATAATACAAACAAGCAAGTACCCCTTCCTTCTCCTTTTTAACCAACACGTGAGAATTCTTCTCACACCAAACTGCCGCCCCCTTCATCTTCTTCTCAGGCGAGCAATGGTTTTCCGACGCGGTGGCCGGTGGTGGCACCACCGCGTCGGAGTTTCAAAACTCCACCAAATCAAAATCTTTTTACATCTTTAATCATCCTTTTCTTCCTAGAACTCAAATACGAACTCGGATTTCGACGAAAAACAACGGATACAAGTAGATCTAAGCAACAACATTTGAAGCAAAATAAAACTTACCTCTGTTTCGCCTCTATTCTTGCTGTGCTCAACTCGATTCAGAATTGAATTCCTAAGCACTTGGAGTTCGAATCCACCACCGCCATGTCGTTGTTGAGATTCCAAGCTTCGGATTCCTTTTCTTTCGTGATTTGGTTTGCTCACTCCTTCCTTTCTTCATGCGATTCCAATCAGCTGTTGTTGCTGTCCCTCACGAACTCAGCTCCAACTTCCAATTGGCTTCGAGTCGGTGATTGAATTACGGTGACGATTTCATATGATTGATGAACAAGAATGATGAAAAAACGGGAATGGGATTGCGTGAGTAGAAACGGCGATGAATATGTTGATGGAGGCGTTGTTGAATTTCGGATTTGGTGGTAAATTAGTGGTAGATTGGGGAATTGTGGTTGTTTGTGGTGGTTTATGGAGTTTTTTGTGTGGTGGTTAGAGGTTATTAGAGGAGTTAGTTAGGGTGGTTTTGGTGGTGGTGAAAAGTTGTTAGAGTTGAGAGAGAAGGTGGTTAGGGTGGTTGAAGGTTGTTAGGGAGGAAGAAGGTGGTGGAGGAAAGTTTGTTAGAGATGAGAAAATGGGAGGGAAAAATTGAGAGAAAAAGTTTGTGATTTTTGTGAAAAAAATGGTGGAAAAATAATTAGTTGTAAAAAATGATTAGTTGTTGAAAATTGACCATAGGTTTGACTTATATAGGTGATGAGAGGGATGCTTGGACCAATGAGGAAATGCCACATGGACTTGACTTGTAACAAACTTTTGTGGACCAATAACATTTGGACACGTGGCACTTGGACTCTAACAAACTAAAAAAGGGATTAAAATGCAAATAATAAAAGTGCAAGGATTAAAATGAAAATTAAAACTAAAATCGAATTGAAAAAGTAAACTGACAATTAACGTAAAGCGAGACGATTAAAAACAACAAAGCAGATTAAAATGAAACAGAAATATGTGAAATGACCAAAACGCCCTTAGGGACTAAAACGACTAAAAATGACTCAGATGCAAGTTAAAAATGGATTTTTAACAGGGAATTAAAGCAAGAATTCATACAAGCAAAATAAAAGACTCAGAGACAATTTTTAAAATTTAAACAGGGTATTAACACGTGAAAAGACTAAAATGCCCCTAGGGGCAAAATTGACTCGAAATGACTTTAAATGCAATTTTTGAAATGGATTCTGACATAGAATTGAAACAAGGACTTATACAAACCAATTTAAAAGACTCAAACAATTTTCAAGGATTAAAATGAGTTGAATGCAGGAAATGACTAAAATACCCTTTTTCATGAATTTTGCAAATAACATTGAAATAAAATGCAGAGAAAGATGCAATTGATCAGAGACATATCAAATGACTTATAATGCAAGAAAAGAAGAATTGAACAAGTATTTTTAGGTCCAAAATTAGGGTATAACAGCTGCCCCTATTTAAGTTTCTTTGTCCGGGGAGTCAAGAGACGAAGTCTTAGAATTGACGGGACGAAGATACTTAAATATTAACATTTGCACTGCTTTTGGACATAAAAATACGTTTTCAGATTTTCAAAGACATGAATGTCATGCAACATTTCATTTATGAATGCAAGACAATCGAACCGGAATCTACGGGCTGTGTCACACCGCCAAGGGATTCATAGACATCAAGGTAGAAAGAACGGGCAACAAATAGACAGGTACAAGCTGTTCTTTGGATCGAACTTGCCACTTGACCGAGAGATACAAACAAGAGACGGGTACAAGCTGTTCTTTGGATCGAACTTGCCACTTGACCGAGGAAATACAAACAAGAAACGGGTACAAGCTGTTCTTTGGATCGAACTTGCCACTTGACCGGACATACAAACAAGAAACGGGTACAAGCTGTTCTTTGGATCAAACTTGCCACTTGACCGAGGAAATACAAACAAGACACGGGTACAAGCTGTTCTTTGGATCGAACTTGCCATTTGACCGATAACAAAACATAAGCAAAGGGTACAAACTGTTCTTTGGATCGAACTTGCCGTTTGACCGGAAACATAGACATATAAGCAGGTACAAGTGGTTCTTTTTGGATTGAACCTTGCACTTGACCGGTAACAAGATTCAAATTGAAAGTCTGGTTTAACAAGATACCAATTGAGGGTAAATTGTCATTGACTTGATTTGAGAGTAGACATGACCATTTTTGTTGGCCCAAGAGTAAATTGACATTGATTTGAGTTGAAAATTGACATCGACATTGACATTGACATTAGATATTGACATTGACATTGAAATTGACATTGACATTGACATTGACATTGGCATTGACATTGACATTGGCATTTGACATTAACATTGACATTGACATTGACATTTGACATTAACATTGACATTGACATTGACATTGGCATTTGACATTAACATTGACATTGACATTGACATTGGCATTTGACATTAACATTGACATTGACATTGGCATTTGACATTGACATTGACATTGGCATTTGACATTAATATTGACATTGACATTTGACATTAATATTGACATTGACATTGACATTGATATTGACATTGGCATTGACATTGGGTATTGACATTTGAACTTGACATTTGACGTTGGATATTTGACATTGACATTTGACATTGACATTGACATTGACATTTGACATTTGACATTGGATATTTGACATGTATGTATGGTATAACAAGATTATTGGATGTATGAGCACATAAAATGCATGATTATGCATGTATGAATGCTTGAAATGCATGATTGGCTTGTAACTTGACAAGAAAGTTTCACAAAGGCAGACGAGACATTGGAAGATTGGGCACGTAGTGGCTCGTGCTGCGACATATTCACAGGGGAAAACCTCTTTGGAGAGACCGTCGTTGAGAGACGTATTGAATCCATGGCTGAGGGCAATAAACTTGTAGAGGAGGGACCCTTGGAAGGTTCTTGGATACAGGTCGCCGTTGCTAGGCGTGTCAGTGCTGAGTAATCATTGGATGTTCGCATCTGTGGTCAATGCTTTTTCAATATTTCATTCTTTCATTTTTCATTTTCAAACCCCATTTTTGCCTGAACCGCCCTTTCGGGTTTTCAACTTAGCGAGCTTTTCATTTTTCATTTTTCATTTTCATTCTATTTTTTTTCATTCTTGCCATTGACCACAGATCATCCTGGGGAGTAACCTGCTTGTAACATGTATTGAAATAGACATTGATATTCATTTATTCATGCATGTTTCATTGAAATGTACCATATTGCTCAGTTTTGCTTTCAAAATAGACAGAAAAAGATTTTTAGTTTTCAAAAGATGTTTGTTTCAGACATTGACATTATCAAATGGAAAGAAAATGTTTTGTATATAGCATTGAAAGTAGAAAGGAAATAGAGTTTCAAACAATAGAAAGGCTCAAATTGATGTAGAAGAGTGAAAGTCAGCCAAAGGCACGACTTCACGGATTTACAAAGCTTGGAAAATGGTAATTTTGTTGGTTGGTGATACATTGAACACGATGACCGCTACATTTCATAGAAATTTTGAATTCACAAGTACAGAAGCCTCTGATGAAGACGATCATTGACAGTTGCAGATGCCCCAAGGGGTGATGGTGATTTGCCAGATATAGTTACTTGTCTTTTATCAACCTCATTTTTGCATGAACCGCCCTTTCGGGTTTTCGGCTCATCGAGGCGCTCATTCTTGCCTGAGTTGCGTACAATCTCAGCGAGCTTTTTCATATATTTTTTTTTTGTCCCTAACTTTTGCCTGGATCGCCCTTTCGGGTTTTCGATCCACCGGGAAGCGCTTTTTTGCCTAGGCCGCCCTTTCGGGTTTTCGACCTACCACGCTGTTCTTTTCTTTCTAGACAAAGTATTTTTTGACTATATCGGCATTAACAGGATTTGGAAGCTCAACACCATCCATGTGTGTAAGAATCAAAGCACCACCAGAGAAAGCCTTCTTGACAACATAAGGACCTTCATAGTTAGGTGTCCACTTGCCCCTTGGGTCGGGTTGCTGACTTATCCTTCTTTTCAGTACAAGTTCGCCTTCCTTGAATTCTCGAGGTCGGACTTTCTTGTCAAAAGCATTCTTCATTCGCACTTGATACAACTGTCCATGAGTCATAGCATCCATACGTTTCTCTTCAATCAAATTCAACTGATCATACCGACTTTGACACCATTCAGCCTCAGTCAACTTTGCTTCCATGATTACTCGAAGAGATGGAATTTCCACTTCCAGAGGGAGAACTGCTCCCATACCATATACCAGAGAGAAGGGGGTTGCCCCGGTTGAGCTGCGCACTGTAGTACGGTAATCATGCAAGGCAAACGGTAGCATTTCATGCCAGTCTTTGTAAGTAGTGACCATCTTTTGAACAATCTTCTTGATGTTTTTATTAGCGGCCTCAACTGCACCATTCATCTGAGGTCTATAAGGAGAAGAGTTGTGATGTTCAATTTTGAATTCTTCACATAAAGCTTGCATCATGCTATTGTTCAGATTGGAACCATTGTCAGTGATGATTTTGTTAGGAACACCATATCGACAGATGATGTTATTCTTGATAAACTTGACAACCACTTGCTTGGTCACATTGGCATAAGAGGCAGCTTCAACCCACTTGGTGAAGTAGTCAATTGCCGCTAGAATGAAACGATGTCCGTTGGAAGCTTTTGGTTCAATTCTTCCGATCATGTCAATGCCCCACATAGAGAAAGGCCATGGGGAAGATATAACATTGAGAGCATGTGGAGGTACATGAATCTTGTCAGCATAAATTTGACATTTGTGGCATCTCTTGGCATGTTTGTGGCAATCACGCTCCATGGTTATCCAGTAATAGCCGGCTCTTAACAGTTTTCTTGACATGGTATGGCCCGAAGCATGGGTCCCGAAAGTACCGTCATGTACATCATGCATTAACTTCTCAGCTTCTTGTTTGTCAACACATCTCAACAAGACCATGTCATAGTTCCTCTTGTACAGGATTTCCCCGTCCAGAAGGAATCTGCTAGCCCATCGTCTCAAGGTCTTTTTATCCCTGTTGGAAGCACCGGATGGATATTCACGATTCTGCAAGAATTGTTTGATGTTGTAATACCATGGCTTTTTATCATTCCCATCTTCATTAGCTTGATCTGGCATATTTTCAATGGTAAACACATGAGCGGGTCTATCAAGACGTTGCACTTTGATTACAGGCACATCATTCCAGTGATTGACACGAAACATAGAAGACAAAGTAGCAAGAGCGTCAACCATTTGGTTTTCATCCCGGGGGATGTGGTGCAACTCAACCTTGGTAAAGTATGTCAACAGACGTCTTGCATAGTCACGGTATGGGATTAGCTTCTCATGATGAGTCTCCCATTCACCCTTTATCTGATTAATAACGAGTGCAGAGTCTCCATAGATGTCAAGGTGTTTGATTCTCAGGTCAAGGGCTTCTTCAATGCCCAAGATGCATGCTTCATACTCAGCTATGTTGTTTGTGCATTCAAAAGTTATTCGAGCAGTGAAAGGAATGTGGTGCCCCTGCGGAGTCACAATGATGGCTCCAATTCCTTTACCATAAGCATTAACAGCACCATCAAACACCAATCCCCATTTGCTATTGGGATCCGGCCCTTCATTGATCAGTGGTTCTTCACAGTCTTTTGCTTTTAAATACATAATCTCTTCATCAGGGAAATCAAACTTAATCGGCTGATAATCATCAAGAGGTTGACAAGCAAGATGCTCAGCAAGGACACTTCCTTTGATTGCTTTCTGAGCTTTGTACACAATATCATATTCAGACAACAACATTTGCCAACGCGCAATCTTTCCAGTAACAGCAGGCTTTTCAAAGATGTACTTGATTGGATCCATTCGGGATATCAGCCAAGTTGTATGATTCACCATATAATGACGCAGGCGTTTGGCAGCCCAAGCTAAAGCACAACAAGTCTTTTCAAGCATTGTATACCGAGTCTCACAGTCGGTGAATTTCTTGCTCAGATAGTAGATAACATGCTCTTTCTTACCAGTCTCATCTTGCTGACCGAGAACACAGCCCACTGAATCATCCAACACTGACAGATACATAATCAAAGGCCTTCCTTCCACTGGCGGGACAAGGATAGGTGGTTCCAACAGGTATTCTTTGATGCTATCAAAAGCTTCCTGGCATTCATCATTCCATACAACAGGCTGATTCTTTCTGAGCAATTTGAAAATTGGTCCACAGGTAGTAGTCATGTGAGATATGAATCTTGAAATATAGTTTAGACGTCCGAGGAAACCTCTGACTTGCTTCTCAGTTTGAGGGGCCGGCATCTCTCTGATGGCTCGGACTTTGTCAGGGTCAACTTCAATGCCTCTCTGACTGACAATGAAGCCTAGCAACTTTCCAGATCGTACACCAAATGTGCACTTGTTGGGATTCAACCGCAGCTTGTACTTTCTCAATCTTTCAAACATCTTTTTCAAATACACGACATGCTGCTCTTCATCACTTGACTTCACAATCATATCATCAACATATACTTCAATTTCTTTGTGAATCATATCATGAAACAGAGTTGTCATACCTCTTTGATAGGTAGCACCAGCATTTATCAAGCCAAACGGCATTACTTTATAACAGAACGTTCCCCACGGAGTGATGAAGGACGTTTTTTCTCTATCTTCAGGAGACATTCGTATCTGATTATAACCAGAGAAACCATCCATGAAGGAGAATACTTTGGATTGAGCAGTACTGTCAACAAGCACATCAATATGAGGCAATGGGAAGTTATCCTTTGGACTGGCTTTATTCAGATCTCTGTAATCAACACACATTCGAACTTTCCCATCTTTCTTTGGCACTGGTACGATGTTGGCAATCCACTCAGGGTATTCAGCTGTCATGAGGAAACCCGCATCAATTTGCTTCTGTACTTCAGCCTTGATCTTAAGAGCCATGTCTGGACGAGACCTTCTCAATTTCTGTTTGACAGGAGGACATTCAGGTCTTGTCGGTATCCGATGTTCCACAATCTGGGGATCTAGACCCGGCATATCTTCATAAGACCATGCAAAGACATCTGGATAATCATGGAGAAGCTGAATAATCTTCCTTTTCACTTCTGGCTCAAGTGCAGCACCAATCTTGATCTCTCGCTTGTCCTCTTCAGTACCCAGGTTGACGAGTTCAATCTCTTCCTGGTGAGGCTGAATGGCTCTTCTTTCTTGCTCAAGCAGTCGAGTGATCTCATACGGTACCTCTTCATAATCATCATCCTCATCTTCAGCTTCATATACAGGAAATTCAAAATTTGGAGGAACCATAGGGTCACTGTGTTCAACGGGTTTATTATGGTTCAATCTGCACAATATGATTGGGATGATTTTTAGAAAAATGTTTTTCTATGCAGATTTTTAAAATTAATAAGAAAATACAGATGTTTTGGTTTTTTCTGGCATTACCATTATTTCCAAGAAAAAGGCACTAAAAGTAAAAACAAAGAGTCGTGAGAAAGACGACAACTTTTATTGATAACGGCAATGCCGAAACAAACATGCCCTTACAATGATATCACTTTCGCCTTGGGCAGAGCGAAAGGATTGTTATTTTGAAAACAAAGAAAAACATGAGCAACAAGACACATTACATGAAAGCATGCATGACTAAAGGAACATCAATGGCCTCCCAATTTCTCACAGTGCCTCCTGGTACAACAAATGTAGGCACATAACTACTCTCAGCAGCATCTTCAGCAATAGCATTGATGAACCCAGCACTGTAGAAAGTTCCAGTTGAAACACCGGAGGTTGGGGAGAATCCAAGACCCTCTTTACGCTTGTTTTCCAGGATCTGAATCACTTTGCCCCAGCCAGCTGCTTGTCCTTCTTGAACAGCCTTCTGGGCGTCTTTCAGTGAAGCCATAGCAGTACCAGCCCTTCGGGGTTCTGCACCCTCCACGGTCAAGCCTTGAAACGACGTCCCTTCAGCGGACCCTGCTTCAACACAAGAGAAAGATGACACTTGGCTAACCAGATATGCCTCTTCACCATGCACCGTGACAATCTTACAATTCCTCATGAACTTGAGCTTCTGATGCAACGTAGAAGTTACTGCTCCAGCGTCGTGGATCCACGGTCTTCCGAGGAGACAACTGTAAGAAGCATTGATGTCCATGACTTGGAAAGTAATTTGGAATGTCTCAGGACCAATGGTAATTGGCAAGTCTACTTCCCCAAGAACATCCTTGCGGGATCCATCGAAAGCCTTAACCAGATAGCTGCTACCCCTCAGGGAAATTCCATGATGACTTAATTGCCTTAGTGTGGACTCAGGCATTACATTCAACGATGATCCAGTGTCCACCAACACGTTGGATATCATATCAGACCCACAGTGCACCGAGATATGTAGAGCCAAGTTGTGATGTTTCCCTGCTTCGGGGAGTTCATCATCACCGAATCCCAAACTGTTGCAAGCAGTGATATTACCCACTATTCCATTGAATTGCTCCACAGAGAATTCGTGATCAACGTAAGCTTGCTCAAGTATCTTCATCAACACCTTCCTGTGAGCTTCTGAGCTCATGAGCAGAGACAAGATGGATATCTTTGATGGAGTTTGCAGCAGCTGGTTAACAATTTTATAATCGCTCTTTTTGATAAGCCTCAGAATCTCGTCCAGATTAGACTCTTTAATGGGCTGGCCCGAGGGGCTGGCATTCTCTTCCTCAAGGTTGGCCATGTTTCTTCTCTTGTACAATCTTGTTTGATAAACTCTATCTTGCGAGCACGAGCCACCTTTCAGACCGCGGCAGAAGAACCAGGAGACAATGAGCACGGGAAGCCATTTGTGACCGATGAATGATGCATGATATGCAAATGCGAAAAGACTCTTTTTTGTCAGAGGACTTTGTCAAAGTGGTTGTGAACATCACGGAGAAACACAGTTTTATTTGAAGATCTTAAGCAAAACTAGAAGTTTAGTTGAGATGGTATCACTTGGTGTTCACATCCGTGATGTTCAAAAGATGACTTGTCTAAGTCTTCCGATAAATGCATGGAAAAAAGTTTATGCATGTATGCATGTATGCATGGATGCATGATTATGTTCAAGTTCGGAGAAAACATGGTGGGTTGAAGTTCAAAGTCGAGGAGTCATGGGTGGACACGGTGTCCGGTGAAACTAGGGCTTTAGGATAATAGTAACCGGGTTCTAAAAAGGTTCCCAAGTTGCAACCTCTCCGACGTATCTCATGGTGTCACGAGACAACACTCGCTCCATGATTATACGTGGAAGGTCTAACTTGAGTGTAGTATCGCGTGACGACTAAAACTCGAGACAACACTCGGTTTAGCCTCCGCACTACATCCTAGAAAATGGCCATGGATGGGTTCGGTTATCTACGGTTCATAGCGTCATAGAACAATTAGAAGTAAAGTGCCTAAACGCGACAACACGCGCCGACAACATCACCCCCAAAATGCCTCAGCTATGCGGGATTGATCGCATAATCCAAAACACGAGGCAACCCCCGGAATGAATTGTCGATTATATCCCCCCTAAATCCTAAGTTCACTCAGCCCGGGTGCAGGACTTTTGATATTCTCACCCCACACGTTTACAAGAATTCACATAGGAAAGCAAGTAAAAGAAACAAGTAAAAACGAAGCGCAAGCGTGGAAATAAAGACTAGGCGTAACTCTCGAATCTCCCCAGTGAAGTCGCCAGCTGTTTATGATAATAATTCCAATCCCCATGACAGAGGATATGATCTCTGTATCATGTTGTTCATCAGCCTTTTCTAGCACTTATGCTCTTATCCAGAAGTCTTTGACAAGTGTTGAAAAGCAAGGTCCGTTCAGTGTTTCGAAGAGGTTCATCTAACCTAGTTCGTCAAATTTCTTTTCATATTGTGCCTGTTCTTCGTGATGGATTTAAAATCCACCGCTTATTCCTTTTGAAGCTTAAGTTCATCAACCTAAAATTTCATCATCCTTTTCCTAAGATTATTTTTTTTTTTTAAGAAAGGGTGCAGCAAAGAGCTAGCAACCCCTAAAATATATTAAAAGAAAGGAAAGTACAAGAAAAAGAAGGAGGGGACCGAACCAAAACTCCTTCAAAAGGAAGAAAATCTAAAATTAGGTAAGCCAATCTTGTTCTTAGCAAAAGATTAAATTGGAAACCCAGGTATGTCTTACCAAAACTCAAAAGAGGTTGAGCTTAAACCATAGTTTTCAAGGGAATCTGCTACCTGATTTCCTTCTCTAAAAATATGAGTTACAACAAAATTCATACTTCTAATAATGACTAAAGCATTGCTCCATCTGTTTCTAATTTGCCAAGTGTTTTATCTTGGTTTTCGGGTGTCAAACATTGATTATATTTGAACCTTTTAAACCGGTGATATCTTATTTTTTCTTGGGAAGGGAAAAAGTAAGCAAAACCCTTGAGAATCGAGGTCCGGGAGTTGTTTTCGCTACGGGAAGGTGTTAGGCACCCATAACGACTATAGTAACCTATAGGAACCGTCTTTAATTTCTACGCGCGCGCTTTATTTTTAAATGCTATTTTGAAATGTTATTTACACCTAAAATTTGCTAAATGAAGAATTGGAGGGAGAAGAATGTGTTTGAATTTTTGTTTTAGTTGAATTGAAGGAATTTTGTTCCTTGCCTACGTACCCGTTTAAGGGATCAAATCCACCGTAGTTCTCTCTCAAAAAATGTTTTTGTTTTTGTTGGTTGATTTTAGGTTTTAAAAATCGGAATTTTGAAGAATAGAAAGAGGCCTCAAGGGCATGAGATTATGAAATTGTGAGGTGGAATTAGTTATTTGCAAAATATGGTCTAAGCATGATTATTTTTCATTGAAGTTTGATTAAGAAAATGAAAAAGGAAAATTACAATGGGATTTTGATCCCAAGGTTTATTTTGAAAATGATTTGAGTGATTTTGTTCACATTTTTTTGGAAAATTGATTTTTTTTAAGTATAAAGCCTAACCATTCATCTAAACATACAATCCTAAACATACATCTAAACATGCATATTCTAGCTATATAGTGATGTGTGTGCATGTGTCGGTGCTTGTGTCGGTGTACATCATTAGAGTCCATTGTCCTTATTACATCATTGGCCTAGATACATTCTATGGTCTTGCAAGGAATTTAAATGACATGAAAGTAAAATATTACAAGAATTCCTAAGTTTTTACATTCTAAGTCTTGTATGAATTAAAGTGCAAGAAATGAAACTAAGATGGAAGAATGAAGTATGCTTATGAAACAATGAACAAATGGTTAGTGATGATAGGCACAAAATGATAGAAGAGATAGGCAAGAAAATATTAAGCAAATCAATGAAAATTAGCACTAAAAAGTGGCAAAGACATGCCTAAAATTTACCATGATATGAAAGCAAAATCATGACCTATAATTTTCATGTCCTTGCAAATTTCCAAAGGGTTTTATTTCAGCATATGACATGAAAATCACAAGGCCACATCAAGCTTCCAAAGTTTTGGCATACTTTAGACCTATTTTTACACCAATTTTGCACATAGTAATATTCAAACACATCACAACACAAGAAAGTAATATCATACACTACAAACAGCACCAAATATTCCAGATCAATAACAAATAATGCCCCAAAATTACTCTTCAAGCACCAATTATCATGAGCCAAAATATTGGAATTAAAATGTGCAAAAAAGACTTAACAAAATATGATAAAAAAACAACACAAATCACTCACAATTTCACATGTATTCTTTTTAACAATTTTCAACATGCAAAAGGTCAAAAGAAACAAGTCTTAATCACTCAAAACAAATGTAAAAGAAATCACAAGGTTTTTACAAGTTTTTCATCAAGATTTTCAACAAAAATTAAAGAAAAAAAACAATAAACCAAAGTAAAAATAATTCTCCAGTATTTCTTGATCAATCTTGACATGTAATATGTCAAAATTGATCAAAAAGTACAAAGAAAATTATAGGAATTTTTTAGGAATTTTTAAAGGACTTTTTGAACACGCAGGGGTGCAATTAGCAAAATATAACACACACACGCAGGAAAGGGGGGGTGTGAAAAGAATACTGGAAAAAAGAGCAAAAATTCGTTGGGCCTAAGAGGGAGCATGGGTAATGGGTTGGTATAATACAAACAAGCAAGTACCCCTTCCTTCTCCTTTTTAACCAACACGTGAGAATTCTTCTCACACCAAACTGCCGCCCCCTTCATCTTCTTCTCAGGCGAGCAATGGTTTTCCGACGCGGTGGCCGGTGGTGGCACCACCGCGTCGGAGTTTCAAAACTCCACCAAATCAAAATCTTTTTACATCTTTAATCATCCTTTTCTTCCTAGAACTCAAATACGAACTCGGATTTCGACGAAAAACAACGGATACAAGTAGATCTAAGCAACAACATTTGAAGCAAAATAAAACTTACCTCTGTTTCGCCTCTATTCTTGCTGTGCTCAACTCGATTCAGAATTGAATTCCTAAGCACTTGGAGTTCGAATCCACCACCGCCATGTCGTTGTTGAGATTCCAAGCTTCGGATTCCTTTTCTTTCGTGATTTGGTTTGCTCACTCCTTCCTTTCTTCATGCGATTCCAATCAGTTGTTGTTGCTGTCCCTCACGAACTCAGCTCCAACTTCCAATTGGCTTCGAGTCGGTGATTGAATTACGGTGACGATTTCATATGATTGATGAACAAGAATGATGAAAAAACGGGAATGGGATTGCGTGAGTAGAAACGGCGATGAATATGTTGATGGAGGCGTTGTTGAATTTCGGATTTGGTGGTAAATTAGTGGTAGATTGGGGAATTGTGGTTGTTTGTGGTGGTTTATGGAGTTTTTTGTGTGGTGGTTAGAGGTTATTAGAGGAGTTAGTTAGGGTGGTTTTGGTGGTGGTGAAAAGTTGTTAGAGTTGAGAGAGAAGGTGGTTAGGGTGGTTGAAGGTTGTTAGGGAGGAAGAAGGTGGTGGAGGAAAGTTTGTTAGAGATGAGAAAATGGGAGGGAAAAATTGAGAGAAAAAGTTTGTGATTTTTGTGAAAAAAATGGTGGAAAAATAATTAGTTGTAAAAAATGATTAGTTGTTGAAAATTGACCATAGGTTTGACTTATATAGGTGATGAGAGGGATGCTTGGACCAATGAGGAAATGCCACATGGACTTGACTTGTAACAAACTTTTGTGGACCAATAACATTTGGACACGTGGCACTTGGACTCTAACAAACTAAAAAAGGGATTAAAATGCAAATAATAAAAGTGCAAGGATTAAAATGAAAATTAAAACTAAAATCGAATTGAAAAAGTAAACTGACAATTAACGTAAAGCGAGACGATTAAAAACAACAAAGCAGATTAAAATGAAACAGAAATATGTGAAATGACCAAAACGCCCTTAGGGACTAAAACGACTAAAAATGACTCAGATGCAATTTAAAAATGGATTTTTAACAGGGAATTAAAGCAAGAATTCATACAAGCAAAATAAAAGACTCAGAGACAATTTTTAAAATTTAAACAGGGTTTTAACACGTGAAAAGACTAAAATGCCCCTAGGGGCAAAATTGACTCGAAATGACTTTAAATGCAATTTTTGAAATGGATTCTGACATAGAATTGAAACAAGGACTTATACAAACCAATTTAAAAGACTCAAACAATTTTCAAGGATTAAAATGAGTTGAATGCAGGAAATGACTAAAATACCCTTTTTCATGAATTTTGCAAATAACATTGAAATAAAATGCAGAGAAAGATGCAATTGATCAGAGACATATCAAATGACTTATAATGCAAGAAAAGAAGAATTGAACAAGTATTTTTAGGTCCAAAATTAGGGTATAACACCAAGGAACTTGATTTTTTGATTTGAAGGCGTGAACCACCAAGGAGGAATCTGTTTCCAACCAAAGATTTAGCCATTGTTTTACCTTAGCAATTTCTGTAGCTCTCATCACACCATGCATTTCAGCAATGAAGGAGGTTGAAACTCCCAAAGGTTCAGAGAAACATCCAATACAATCTGCTTCAACATTTCTAAAAACCCCTCCACAAGAGAAAGTGCCAGGGTTACCTGAAGATGCTCCATCAGTGTTGCATTTGATCCAAGTAGGGGGTGGAGGTTTCCACATAACTTCTGTAACATTTAGAGCCCTAGGGTGTCTGATGTTGACTTTAAAAGCTTTCAGAATGGTGAAATCCCTTATGGAATTGTTGAAGCTTTACTATTATCGTAACCTAACAAAGTTGTACTAGATAGTATTTATGAGATTGCTGACTTCCAATTGATGCAGTTGTTGTTAAATCTAGCTTCATTTCCAGCATACCAGATAAAGTTGATTAGGAAGACAATAACTGATTTTATGACGAACTTACACTGAGGGGACCAAGATCTATCACAAATACTCCATATATCATCAACTGATGTAAGTGGAAAAGAGGTGTTCAAGGAGGAAGCAAGCCAAGAACAAAGCTTAACAGCAAAAGAACAAGAGAAGAATAAATGGGATGAGGTTTCAATGCTATTGTAACACATGTTGTAGACTGGGGGAATTTGGCAACCTCTCTCCATTAGATTATCATTTCTTGGAATCTTATTATGCATCAGTCTCCACACCATCAAGGATTTTGATGGGGGATATCTGAGTTCCAAATAGTTTTAGTCCGGCTTAATTGAGGATGACTCTGAAGTTTTAATTGGCAAGCTTGCTTGAGATTCAATTCACCATTAGCAGTATGCTTCCATAATAGTTGGTCATCTTTTGGTTCCAAAGGGATAATAGCTTGTTGAACAAGTTGTCTTAAAGCAGGAAACATTTGATGAAGGAACTCAAGGATCTCCCAAATTCCATCAACAATGTAATCACTTACCAATGAAGTTAAATTCTGACTGATAGCTTCTAGAATCTGCAAAGCTTGAGAAAGTGGAGCACCACACCAACAATTATTCCAAAAGTTAATATTTTCTCCATTCCCCAACAACCACAAAGTGTTGTTGTTCATATCTTTAAACTCTTCTTTCATACTACTCCAAAGTGATGAATAAATATGATGCTTGATTGGCTTCGAGTTTCTAAAAACTCTATCTTTTAGGAGCAAAGCCCAATCTTCCTGTGAGTGAAGAGTTTTCCATATAAGATTAAGCTTGGTATATGAGTTTAAATTCTTTAGAGACCTCAAACTTAAACCGCCTTGAGACAAAGGCCTATAAACTTTCTTCCATGAAACAGTGATCAATTTCCTCTTTTCCACATCTCCACTCCAAATAAAATTTCTGATCCATCTTTATATATCTTTAATCAAAGAACAAGGCAAAGAATAAATTGAAATAGAATACATCATCATACTTTGAATAACATATCTCACTAGTTGAATTCTACCAGCCACAAAGAGTAGAGAGGCTTTCCATGCTGACAACTTAGCTTTGATCTTGTCTACTACAGGTTGAAGGTGAGATACTTTAAGCTTCCCTTTGAAGATTGGAACCCCTAAGTAGTCAAAAGAAGGATATCCTATATTGAAGTTCAACAACTGTTGTATTTGACCAATTCTATTAGTTGAAATTTCTCCTGGAAAAAAAGTTGATTTTGATGTGCTAATCAGTTGACCAGAATCTAAGGCATACCTTGTAAAAAGATCCTTAAGATGTTCAAGACCTGAACCATTACCCTTGCAGTACACCATGAGATCATCAGCATAAAAAGAATGTGAGGGAACTTGTATATTTCTAGGACCATTTATCATATTAAGCTTCCCCTTCATAACCAACTTAGAAATACCTCTACTAAGTACATCTTCTGCTAAACAAAAAAGAAGAGGGGATAGAGGGTCCCCCTGCCTAACACCTCTGGAACACTTGAAGAATCCTTGAGCCTTCCCATTAACAGAAATAGATAGAAAAGCAGACTTTAGAATGACATCTATCCAATTGCAGAATGTATCATTGAAACCAAATGCCTTCAATACTTTCAACAAGAAAGGCCACTCTAAAGTACCAAAAGCTTTAGATATGTCAATTTTCAAGATAAGTTTGCCACCATAAGATTTATTATGAAGAAGATTAGCAGCTTCAGATGTTGTACAAAGGCAATCTCATATGTTTCTATCATGCATAAAACCTTTTTGCTCTTTGGAAATCAAAGCTAGCATAATCTGGGCCAGTCTGTCTGATATGATCTTTGTAATGATTTTGAATTTGAAATTGGCCATCGCTATTGGTCTATATTGATCAATAGAAGTTGCATTTGGGATTTTTGGGATTAAAGAAATGGTATTAAAGTTAAAACCTGGAATAATCCACCCTTTTATGAAGAACTCCAAAACTGCATTCATAACAACATTCTGCACTATTGACCAGTAAATTTGAAAGAAGAAAGCTCCAAACCCATCAGGACCAGGTGTGTTATCTTTATTAAGAGAAAAAGCTGCTGCTTTAACTTCTTGAATTGTAGGTAGAGTTGTCAGCATAGCATTGATTTCATTAGTAATTAGATTTGGGATAACTTCATCTACAAGGTGATGTTCCTGCAAAACAAAGTTAGAACAAAACAAAGATTTGTAATAATTAAATATATGTGTGGAGATTTTCTGTGTTTCTGTGAGTGTTTGATCTTTATATCTCAAAGTGGTGATCAGTTTACTGGAGGTTTTGATCTTGGCAATTCTATGTGTAACGCCCTATTTCTATTGAAGCGATAAAACACGCGAATATAACAAATATTCAAGAAATAGACGCTACGTCTAACACAAAATCCAAAATCCAAACATACATGCATATATATATATATATATATATAATGTCTCAACAGTCACAGCGGAATATAATTCATACATCTCCCAAATATATATGCCTGAAGTAGATAAAATAGTCACAAGAAAGGGGGGGTTTGAATTGTGACCCTTTAAAAATTATCCTGAAACTTAAAAGTTATTCTCAAGTAGTTTACTTGGAATGGTTAAGTTAACTTTCTGAACTCAGAACGTTCTGAAGTTCATACACAAAAACTGATTAATAAAGTAAATGTGTTGGTGTGTGTTGTGTATACTGAAATTAAAGAGTATAAGGAAGAAAGAAAGAACACACAAAGATTTATAGAGGTTCACCCAATGTGGGTTAGTCCTCTCCTCACAATCTTGTGAGAGTTTCCACTATGATGCTTGAGATAACCTCTCAATTCCTGCACCTTACAATCTTTGTTCACCTAAACAATTACAATCCTGTATTCTCTAAGCCTCAGCAGGCTTGCACCTTCTTGCTAAGTTACCCACTTAGACTTTTACAACCTTTGCTCAAACTAACACTTTAGTACCCCTAAAGCTAGATGAGACTTAGTTACAATTTGTATGGAAGTTGAATGTTTGTGAATCAAACAGAGGAGGAAGAAGAGAAAGAAGTTTTCTTAGAGATAACAGAGAGTATTGATTTGCACTAAGTAATGAAAGCCTTAGAGATTGATCAATTTCAGTTTGCAAGAGCTTCAAACAAAATCAAAGTTGTTTTTCTTGTATGCTTTGCAATGGTGCAAGTAATGCTGAGCCTTTGAACTGTATTTATAGAGTCCTTGGGCTCATATAGCCGTTGTGGGGTGTCCAATGGTGTTATGCCATGTGTCCTGGGTCCCACAAGCTTTTACTTAAAATTCTGGGCAAACATTCTGATCTCTGATGAACTTCAGAATGTTGTTGCGTTCATGATGATCTTCATCTGGGTTCATCATGTTCTTCATCTGGGTTCATCATGTATGAATGAACATATGAATTTCTGGGCGTGTCATATGCTTTTCATATGAATTTCTGGGCAATAACCAAAGTATGGACTTTTCTTCATACTTCAGAAAGTTCAGTTCCCAGATCTGCCTTGGAACTTGGTGCAGGAGGATATAGTGGGATTCTGCATCTTCATACACATGCTTTGAGAGATTGTGTGGTCCTTGTACTGTACCAACTCTCATGCGTGTCTGTCTCTCATTGAGAAAGACAGATTTGTTTTGCCTTGGCTTTTAGCTTTTTACCTACTGTACTGTTCATGAGGTAAGCATGTGCTGAGCTGAACATTCTGATCATCAGAATGTTCCATTTGTTTCACTTAGGATGATTTGTAAGACTACTATTTGATGTAATCAAATCCTAATAGTGAAACACAATGAAGAGCAGTGAATATAACATCTAGGATGATATTCCTCTTTGGAATATTCCTAGGACTTTAATGTTCATAGTCTTAAATGAACATAAAGTATCCTTTTTGACATAATCCTTGTATATGCGTTTATTGCTTGATTGATCCATGCAGAAGTACTTCTCATGACATTTATTTATGTCACATGTGCCTTGCATGACCTTGATCCATGTTCTTGAGATTCTGGGCTTGTATAGAAGCAACCTTCTGATCTCTTGTGCGAACATTCTGATCTCTGAGCAACATTCTGACCTAACTTTCTGATCTCAGTGTTAGATCTTGAATTCAAATGTCCTTTGATTTCTTGATTCTTGGTATGATTTAAACCTTGTTCCTGTCTTAGTAAAACACTCAAGAGCACAAGTTAAATACCAAGGAAATAATCAAAGTCCATTAATTCTTTAATCATATTGGTTTATTATCTTTAAAATTAATTAGGGATTTTGCCTCAACAATGCCATGGTCAAAATACAACATCATACAAAAATCTTCCCAGTCCGACACGTGGACAAATCTCAATCAAAAATAAAATAAAAACCAACAAGACATAGCAAGACTCTACGACCTAATCAGAGCCCTAACTACAACACCAGACGATAACGGAGCAAGCTCCCGCTATCCAAGCACTCACCTCAAAGCAACTACTTTTGCAGAACGTCTACCCATCCATACAGACAGGTAGGCGGCAAAAACCATTGGGGGTAAGCATTACATTAATCATAATCAACAGATAATAATTGACATCGATAATCCAATTCATTTCTCAAATAGTTTGCATGAATAGTTAACATTAATAATCACATTCATACAACAATCCAAACATCACAACTAGCACTCATCAAACATGTTCATCACCAACAACATTTATAGTTCACATACCACAATCAAGACACCATTTCAATATGCAATGCGCCTATACTTGACACATATATGCATGTGGTACCATAACAACAACAATAGATGCCAACCGAACATCTAAGTAAGAGAACACCTCCTCTCTTACCAATCACCTATGTAAGAGAACACCTCCTCTCTTACATTTCACATACGACTCAACATGATCATGATGCATGGACATACAACAAGAACCCGACAATGCACAACTTCAACATAACAAATGCAAGAGTACACCTCCTCTCTTACAAATCACCAATGTAAAAGTACACCTCCAATTACATTGACTATCTCAACAACAATTGCATTATCAAGTATACATGTCCACACATTCAACAATCACAATCCACATAAGAGTCATCATCACACGCATCAACATCATCCTACCAAATATCACAACAATTCCATATACTTTTCACAAACCAAGTAAAATGGAACAACATATCATTTCATGATAAACATCACATTCAATTGTCCACAATCATCCACATATCATCAATTAATCATATAAAATCATCCAAGAAAGATTTATAAAGTCATCGGCTCAAAAGGCCCATTTTCAACAAGTTCGTCTCTCAAAAATCTTAACATTAGAAATAATTAAGCTATTGAGCCAAAACCAAGTAAACAAGTTCCAATGCCTCAACTAAGTATACCTCTAGGTCACATATAAGTGCATTAGAGAATACTTTGGCGTTTCACGGGCTAATTATAACGGAATCATGAGATTCACCAAGTTCGTCTCTTGGTAGCATTTTATAAAACCATACATTTATAAAATAAAACCAAGTTAGAACCCTCACACCATAAGTTGAATACTCTAAAATACCTTAATTGAACTCAAAGAACATAAGTTTGAAGTTAAGAATCAATCCATAAGGTTTGGGTCGACTTAAAAGTAGTTATGCAGAGTTTTGGTAAAATTTCTCTAAGACATCCTTAGAGTGTTTTCCTCATAACTTAAAATCCACGAATCATTTTCAAGTCAAACCAAAGCCATTGGAAAGCTAACAAAATTATCTAAAACTTTCGTGTTTACACCAAAGGTCAATTCAAAGCAGAAATGGGTGAAAAAGCACAAAAAATGCAGAAACCGAAGTTCTGTCAGCACGCACGGCCTGTGCCATGAACGGCACGGCCGTGCCAAGGAAACAGAAAGTTAGCACGGCCCGTGCCATGCACGGCACGGCGGTGCTCGATTGACAGCACATCTATTCCTTCGTTTTTCCGTTTTCACCATTTCACGCGTAAAACTCAAACCGTTAATCGGATTTCGATGTCGTTTTCGCCTATACGTTCCTGACACTTAGCTCTATCATAATCTACAAAAAATTCAAGTTTCAACCATCCCAAAATCATTTCTTCCAAACCTCACATAATCACTTATTTGCAAAAACGCTTAAACACCGGCATCTCACACGAAAAACCTGTTTTCTCCCAAACGACTCTACTAACACAATCACAACATGAAAACATAAATTTTACCAATTCCAATTCATCCAACAACATCAAAAACTCAGTCAACAACCTCATATATCAAAATTTCATTTGGGTTCTTCACATGAAAAACTTAACACAAACTTCACAAATTTGAACAACGACAACAAATCCCACCATAATTCATCATTTCAATGATACCCATTGCATCAATTCAACAACAACATATGTCAAGATAACAACAACATTTGAACATGAATTCATTCACAATTCTACAACCACAACTTCATTCATCATCAATTTCATGCAAAAACATATCATATTCATATCTACCCATTTTGACATACAAATTCAACAACAACATCACAATTATCATTCAATTCATGTACATAATCATGTCAACAACATTAAGCACGAAATTCTACAACCAAAATCAAATTAAGCACTTAACCACAATTATGTAAAGAATTAGGGTAGAAATTAAACTAAGGATTATGATTAAAGCCTAACCCCCTTGCCTTAATTCTTCACAATTATCAACTAGGGCTTCACTTTAGCTCCCAAAGCTTGAATCTCTAGCTCCCTCTAGCCTCCTCTAGATCTCCTCTCTTCAAACCCTTTTTTCTCCTCTTGTTCTTTTCTCTCTCTACCGCTATCTCTTCTCAATTGAAAATGTTGGTAAAAACCCTATCTCTCTACTAACAAGAGTTTATATAGGTTCAACTAATTGGGATTAACTCACAATACCTTAATGGACCTAACCCATTTCTATTCTAACCAAAATGTTACTACTCACTAAACGGTAAAATGTAACACTAATGGTCACCTACCGGTAATAAAATAATTCACCACAACCCCCTAGCACTTAGTAAAATAATACTAGCTCTCACTAAGCACTAAAAATAATCCTCAACAAAATTACAAAATTACCCCTACTCTCAAAATGACCAAAATACCCCTAAGTCCAAAATGACTAAAATACCCTTCTAACACAAAATTCTACAAATCCCAACCAAAAATACACACAGAGGAAAATAATCACATGAGAGCACATATAACACACATAAATAAATAATAAAATAAATCTAGCTAAAAATCGGGCTGTTACACTATGGAAGTATTTGGTATTTTTATGCCCATCAAGCTGCCATTTGAGGTTGGCTTTTTGTTTCCAAAAGGTTTCCTGATTAGTTAGGGCAAGGTCAAGGGAAGTTTGAGCTATTCTTTCATCATCAAGAAGGTCATCCCTGGGGCCAATAAGGTTGACATTACTTTGAATTTGATCCAGTTTATCTTCTATAATCTTAACTTCTGAATTAATATCACCAAAAACATCTTTATTCCACTGTTTAAGAAAACTTTTCAAATGCTTCAGCTTTGCATTTAAAATGAACATGGGACAACCAATAAAATTATTATTCCAACAAGAAACAACTATATCCCTGCAGCCAGAATGGAGACTCGACATTTGTTGAAACTTGAACTGTGAGGCAAAAGTTGTTGGGGTCACTTGAAATTCAAGCAAAAGTGGAAAATGATCAGATTTATTTTTAGTAAGAGTTGAACATGAAAGGGAGCAACACATGTCCAACCACGAAAGGGATCAAGGTTTCTAAGCAATTTGTTAGGGAGTTTATCAATATGCATCCATGGTTCAACTATCAACAAAAAATCAGGTTTGTGTAAATTTACAAGTCTTTTAAGAACCAATCTTGAAGAGGTGTTGGCCAGACCTCTAGCATTCCAAAGAGACTCTTCATTTGAAAGGTTTAGGATGATCAACCTTTCTGGATCTGGTTTGGTAAGCTCCCATATTCATATTCTGCAACCTTCTTTGTTCTTTCTTCTGGTTTCTTGTGGGAACAAGTTAAAAGTCATCAGTGTTGATACCATGTTGATGTTTATCTTCATCATGTGCCTGTTCTAATTCAGTTAACATTCTTGCTTCTGCGTCTTCATCCTCCATAATATTTGCCCATGACTGATTTATGAACGCCATATCCTGCTGAATTCTTGATGGAATTTCATTCCTACTAGCAGTTTCTGCTTCGCCTTCGTCAATATCTTCTTCTGGCATGTTCACTAACTCATGTTGCATAGCATCGACAAATTCAGATTCTTCTTGAGTGCTTTTAGTTTCCTGATCATCTCCATTCAACTCTTGATAATTGTCCTGATTTCTTAAGGCCTCCAATTCTTCATTAACTTCGGCCTCTAACACATTAGCTTGAACTTTCATCAATTCATCCAAGGCTAAGGCATGAAATCTATTATTTTGGATAACAGGGCTCGGATTTAGATGGGGTATATTGCTAGTACCTACTTCCTGATGGGGTACAGGGAGTTTACCTTTCTTATGGACCACTTCTGCGTTTTATGTTCTTGTTTTGTCTAAGATAATAGGATTTTCTACAGCAGTCCCCTGCTTTTTTCTGCCATCTTTCTTCTGGACATACTTTTGTCTAGGTTCCTTGTTGAAATTCTTGTTTGGAATGTGTTCAGATTGTACATGTAACACCCCATTTTCACAACATAAAAATTTCGTAAAATAAATCAGAGTTTCTCAACACAAACGAAATGTCACATTTCTTTTCATCAAATCATAAACGGAATAACTAAATATTAATCCTTCAAATCCAACAACGTAATATTTAAAACTTCGCAGCAGAATAATTCAACATCTTAAATAATCTTTGGCACAAGGGCCTCAACATAAAATCTCATAAAATCTTAGTTCAACAATAATTCTTGAAAACTTCAAAAATAATACGTAAGGAACAGAAAGCAACAAAAAAACTACCATCCCGTTACATATCAGAGCACCTAAGACACACACTTGTGAGAGAGTCCACTCACGACCGCAACTAATCTTGGTTACCTGCAAGTTACCCATACGAAGAGCAACATTTTCAAGCAGAAGGGGTGAGATTTCACAAACGACAATATTAAGCATATAATGCATCAATTACATTTAACAGCATAAACATCATTAACATATCACAATAATAATCATGTAAAATCATAGCATCATCATATACAACTTCGTAATCAATCATCAACATCAACATCAACTTCATAATCAACTTAATCAACTTGACGACTTGACTCGACTATGCAACTTCAACTTTTGAAATCTTCTTGACAATGCAAATACATGTGGTACCAGTCCAGGGCATCAAGCCATCAACATATATGAGCGTAAAAAGGCTCTCAGGGCATCAAGCCCCCAACGTAATTGAGCAAAATCTCCAGGGCATCAAGCCCCCAACGTAATTGAGCAAAAGCTCCAGGGCATCAAGCCCCCAACTTGAATGAGTATCCATGGACTCAACTTCTTACAACTTGAAACATCATGAACATCTTATATGACTCCAATAATTTGGAAAACATCTTACCACTTTACAACTTAGACCGACATTTACAACTTAATGATATTAATAGTCGACAACAGCAGAACAGCAACATAGGCAGCATATAACAGTTCTTATATATCATATCATCATTAAAGAATGAACCACATCAACATAAACATCGTAAATAATACATATAGTACATATTTAACAACATCACATTACTAATAATATTAATCATCTTAATTCAGGCTTTCTGGACAGCTTCTAACATCATAAATAACTTTCATTCCTACCCCAGGGTCGTCTCATGACTACACGTGCAAAAGGTTTGCAAGGCAATAATTCAAGGCAGCCTACCATTAGTTAGACTCGTCACAGCATAGGTTAAATACTCTTAAACACCTTAATTGAACTCATAGTACACAAGCTTTGAAGTTTGGAGACAATCCATAAGTTTTGGTTTAACTTAGAAATAGTTATGCCGAATTTTCATAAAGTTTTACTAAGACCCACTTGGAGTATTTCATCATAACTCAAAATCTAAAAATCATTTTTGAGCCAAACAGAGACCATTAGAAAGCTAACACAATTATCTAAAACTTTCATGTTTACACCGAAGGCAAATTCAAAACGGAAAAGGGTGAAAAATGTGAATGTTTTCTAGATTGGCCCTACAGAAAAATCGGTGGCCGATTTTGACAAATCGGGGGCCGATTTTTGCAGAACTAAAATTGGAAATTCAGATAAGAAATTGGTGGCCGATTTTGACAATTCGGTGGCCGATTTTGGGCTTCTCAGCAGTTCAAAAATCAGTTTAACAATGCGTTTTTCACTTAAGAATCACTCTTAAATCCCAATTTTCATCAACCAAAATTCCAAAATTGATAGAAAACTCTACCTATGATTATTATATGAACTGAACACCAACTGTACATGAATTTGATAGACTCCTATTCAACTAACAACCTATAACGACTTCAAACCCTTCTTCTCAAATTCTCACAAACTCAACCTACAACATGTTAAATCTAATTATCAGAATTACAGACTTAATAATACTGAATGTTAGTCTCAACCTTACCTTAGAAAGACGAAATCGCAGCTCTCCCTTGTCTTCTCCTCTTCTCTTGTCTTTTCTCCCTTTTTCACCAAAAACTGATCGTACGTTCTCAAACTTCTAAACCTAACTTCTCCTATTTATATCACCTCATCTATTTTATCTTATTTCTTCTTTCTACCACCAAACTTTCTAAATTCACAAAATAATCCCTCAACTTAATATTTATTTTATTTTCAAATCTTATTTTATTAAATAATAAAATAAGTCACAACATCTCATAAAATTCTCTAAAATCACATAAATCACATAAATATAATCTAAAACTTATTAAAATAATCAATTAATTAAAACGGGCGTTACAATACATGTTCACTATTAAGGTTTTTGTAGACTTCCAAGTAGTGACCTATCTTCTTACAGTTAGTACAATAGTTAGGTAGGTTCTCATATTCCAAATCCACATAAAAAGCAAAACCTACTCTTTCAACTAACACTTTGTATCTTAGGGTTTGGATAACATCCATATCAACTAATATTCTCACAAATTGACCGAAGGTTCGGTCGATCATTGGTTTTGATGATGTTGAATCAGTGCATATTGGTATCTCTACACTATTGGCTATAGCAAAAAGAATTTTAGGGCGCCAATATTCTTGAGAAAGGATGTAAAGTCTAAGCCATACTTGAGCTGTTTTACTGGATTACATACTCGATTTAAAATCCTTGCTCCATGCAAAAAGTTTCAAAATCCTTGGACTTAAATTCCAAGATGGAAGAGATCTCACTCTTTTAACATCATCCAGGCATGAAAATGTTAGTTCATAGTATCCTTTCCCCAAAGAAGATATTCCCCACTTGCTAATATTTTTCCACAAGTTAGAAAGTTTGCTGCACGGTTCAAATACAATAAGTGGATTGGAGCCTTTTGGCCAAATGATTCTATCCTGAAGGTTAAGCTTGCAAGACATCACTCCAGCTGCATACTCCTCTTCTGGAATGCTAATTGAAAATTTGTCTCCTTTTAAGACTGTTTGAGACAATTGTGATGAAGGGATGTCGCAAAAGGTAGACTTGTTAGATAATACCTGGGCAAAGGTTTTGGGTTGTGTTTGGTTTGTTTGATTTGTGTGGATTGGTTTCCCTGTGGTATCTACCATTATTGTGTTGTATTTTAGCAAGGTCGATGAAGAACTGTGATGGTTTTTGCTGGTATCACCTAAAGGGTTAGGGTTTTGTTTATCTGGGTTCATATTAGATTTCTATAATGAAAGATCAGATTGAGGATCCTCATCTAAGGGGCAACGCCAAGGAAGATTCACTAATTGCATGTTGTTGATTGGTTGAAAAAAATAAGACGGCTGGGAAGGGAAAGTAGTTTACTTTGCGATGAAGGAAAGGTTAAGGGTAGAAGGTGATGAACAGTAAACTGATCTCCACACTCTCTCTCTCGTCTCTCTAAAATCCGATTTCCTAATCTAATCAAATTAAAAAATTCATTTTGCCGTTGTTGTAGACATGATTCTGGAGGAGACGGTGTTCTAGAGGTTTTACTTTGAAAAAGATGTTTTTTTTAGAGAAAGGCTTGAGGACGAAAGTGTAGGGAGTCAGGGTGATTGTGTGTGATTTTGATAAGTGATTTCAGAGATAACTTTTGAACTTCAGGTGTTTTCGTAGGAATAAACTAGAAAGTATGACAAATGTTATGATTAATGACAATAGGGAGGGGCGCGAGGTTACAATATTCAAAGCATTTCATCATTAACCAGCAGTTATTATCCAGCAGTTAAGATACACGACGGACGAAACTTCGCTTTTTTAATGTTACGTAAGTGAGCCAAATGTAAACAGAGTAACAAAATGAATTTTCCACTTTTGTGACATGTCAGGGTTCATTCCTATCTGATCTAGAGACGTATGAGATTCAGAGACAAGTATATGTAGTACTTCAACAGACCACTTCAATAATGATTTAGTCTAAAGGAAGTTATGATTTAGCTATCAGATTCTGATTCTCATTGTGTCTTAACTGATAGTTAATAATTTCATAACCTTGTCATACCTTTACTAAAAATCTCAATATATTTCTTCTTCATCAGTTCTTCCTGCACATTTACTCAACTTCCTTTGATACTCTTTATCAAGCCTTTTTGGTTAGATGAAGATAATTATGTCTTGATTTCACCAGTATTTATGGAAAAAATGTACTGGAAAAGTTGTGACAAGCATTGATTCAGATAGATTAATATGTTTTGAATATAACTAGTATAACCAAACATATTAGCTGAAGATAAACTTGACTAGTTTCTTTAAAGTTGTTCAATCTTTAAGAAACTAGCTAATATAAAGTAGAAGTACTCACCCCTAGGCCAAAAAACCACGCACGCCCAACATGTTTAGCATCAAACCACTTCGCCTTGTCCCAAGACTTGTGCTTGGGGGGCTTGTGGATCGGGAAAACCTTGATAAGGGCACATCACCCTTCATAAAGGCTAAAGCGCCCTTCATAAGGGCTCAGAAGCCCTTAGGAGAGCCTACCGCGGGCACCGCCTTTAAGGCCTACTAGAAGCGGCTAGTCACGCTAAACGTTGACCTCAGCCTAGCTGATTTCCTACCTAAGTTAGCGGATAAATGGGCCAAATTACAGCTATAAATACCCCTCTTGTGAGCACTCTCATGGCTTGGCCAAAATAGACTAAAACCCTAGTTTTATAGAATCGTACTTCTGCAAGTAAAATATGATTAGGCGTTTAGGTTTTGACCTGAAGTGGCTTTACCGGAAACTTTTCTGTGTTGGTCAACAGTTGTTCAAGGTAAGAAATTTATATTAAGAAAAGTTTGAGGCAAGGGGAACCCCTTTGCTCCTTAATCTTTTCTTCTGGTGGTTGAAGGGTTGATTGCTTTTATTAGCAAGGCGGAGGATTTGGAGGATTTTGTTGGTTTTAAGATAAGGGAGACTGGATGTGTGTTTCCCATGTGTAGTATGTTGATGATACTCTTATAATCAGATAAGTCATTATGGGTAATATATATGGACGATGAAGACGACCATGCATTGCTTTGGCTTGGCTTCATGTTTTTAGGTGAATTTTTCAAAGAGTAGTATCATGGTGTGAATGTTAGCAAAGAGTTCATTGGGTTGGCTGAAGACTTCCTCCACTATAGTAAAAGGAATATCCCTTTCAAGTACTTCAGTTTGCCGGTGGATGCGATATCCCTTTATCGTAGAGGGGGTATCCCTTTCAAGTACCTATGTTTTATCACCTCTAGGATGTACTCTCATTGTAATATGTATGTTAGTTAGGGAGGAGAATAATTTTACTTAACTTTATCTTGAATGCTATGCCCATTTTCTCCCAGTCCTTTATGAAGATGTCAATACACATTGTTGAAGTTGCTTATAGCTTCAGGTTTTTTTTTAAGATGTTCATTAGCTAGATTAATTTGGTGATGTTTTAATTGCTTTAGATTTAACCCTAGAACATGTTAAAGCACCTAGAAATCATTGTCTCATTGTGTCATATGGGTGTGGTATGTCATATGTGTCGTTTTTTAGAACATGAATGGTTCATACAAGTCCTCTAAGGTTTTAATGATAACAAAGTATTGAAGAACAATTGGAATACTGGCATATGTTGAAGTGTGCAGATACAAGAATATATCTATCATGAGGAAAGAACATATGAAGAGCATTAGAAGGAACATGAGAAGCTTAGAAGACTATGGTAAAATATCTAAATGAAGGTCAACAAGAAGTCAACGTCCTTATAAGAAATATGCCTCATAAAACCTGGAGAGTTATCTCAACAGATTATGTGTAGGAAATTAAACACATAATCTGACTGGCATACTTGGATCTGAGGGACCCAAAATCCACGTAAGCTTTGGTCTTTTTCTATGAACTCTCTCAATCATAGTATCTGATAGAGAAGTTCTTTTGTCTTCATATATCTACATGTGCAACCAGACAAAGGACCCCAAGAACAAAGAGAAAGAAACAGATAATTCTTTTTTCAGGAAAAGAAGTTCAAAGGACTTTCCAACGGAATTATCCATATCAGGAAAATGGCCAACGTTCTTGATTGAAGCTTCTCAATGACTCTATTTACGCTAACACTCTTCTCCAACGTCTCTAAAATCAATGCCTATAAAAGGAGTTGAAGACCTGAAGAATAAGTAACATTTTTCTGTGCCATTACTCTGTTAAATCAAAATAGCAAAAAACACTTAGGATTTATTTTCAAGTTTAAATCTTAGAAATCCTAAGGAGTCTGTTCATTTGTTCAGTTTACACTACCGTTATTAAATCCTATGTAAGAACAAATTAACTTGTTTACAGTTGTGTAAACATTTTAGAAAGTCTCTTGCGTACGTGCTTGAGCAGATAAGTCTCTTAGTGAACCCTTAAGCACCTAGGAGTCTTAGTCAGTTGTGATTGAGCAAGGGAAAGTCTTAAGCAGTTGTGTTTAAGAAAAGAGAAGTCTCTTGGAGTTGTCCTTGAGCAGGAAGTCTTTAGGTAGTGTCCTAAAGTAAAAGGTCTTAAGTAGGTGTGCTTAAGCATAAGAGTCTCTTGCCGTTGTGTTTGAGCAAAGAGAGGTTTCTTGGAAGTGTCCTTGCAATTTTAATCCATAGTGATTATAGTGAAAACCCTTGAAAGTGCAACGGGACTGGACTACTCCTATATTGTGGGAGGAAATAGTATAAAATTGCTTTGTGTCTGCTTTATCTCTCTCTCTGACTATTTATTTTTGTGTTATGTTTTCCGCTGCATTCAGACTTTGATTCATAAGCTGCAACATTAGATTCTAACCACGCATTTTTTAAACACTAAAAAAAATAGAAAACGTCAAAAATCCAACACGATTCACCCCCCCTTCTTGTGTTTTTTCTCACCTTCAATTTTTATCAGAGCATGGTCTATGGTCTATAACTTAACCATGCCACAGAAAAATATCCAATGAGAAAAACATTTCTTCCGTCGGCGGAACTTCCACTCCTGATGTCAACAACACCTCCACTTCAAAGAAAAACAATTATTCTGTCAAACCTCCATTTTTCAATGGAGGTGCTATTCAGTTTTCTTGGTGGAAGAGAAAAATGTACAATTACATCATAGGATTGATGATGAACTCTTGGATGTTACTGAAGCTAGAACTAGATTTGAGGTTGAAGAATAAGGAATGGCGGCATACAGGAAGAAGCTGACAACCACTCAGAAGAAGATCTATAAAAAACCACAAAGTGAGAGGGATTCTGGTGGAAGCTTTACCTCATGCTAAATATATGAAGATTGGGGACAGATCTACTGCTAAATCCATCTTCGAATCATTGTGCTCTACCTATGAAGGAAATCAGCAGGTAAAGGAAGCTAAGGCAAATCAATTGGTTCACCAGTATGCGATTTTTAAGATGAATGAAGATGAAGATATTGAAAATATGTTTTCAAGGTTTCAAACTTTTGTGTCTGGACTTGAAGTTCAAAAGGAAAGTTATACTTCACCATACCATGTAAAGAAGATTCTTAGAAGTCTTCCTACAAGGTATAGGCTAAAGGTCACTGCCATAAAAGAGGTAAAGGACTTGGATAAACTAAGTTTGGAGAACTTGATAAGTCCCTCAAGAGTCATGAGATTGAACTTGAAGGTGATGAACCAAACAGTCACTCTAAGTGTGTTGTATTGACCTATAAGGAAAAGACAGCCAAATCTTTTCAAACTGCTAAATCAGAAGAGAAAAATCCAGATGATGAATCTGTTGATGATGCAAATTTTAAAGAGATGGCTTACTTAACCAAGAGGTTATAATACCTGACTAAGAAAAAAGCATTTCCTAGCAGAATCAGTGACTCCAAGACATCCAGCTTCAAAGACAGAAAAGACAATCAGAAAGGATGTTTCAACTGTGGGAAGACTGGTCACTTCAAATTTGATTGCCCTGAGGCATAGAAGGGTAAATTAAGAAAAGGGAGTTCCAAGAAGGACACCTACAGAAGAAAGCTTAAGGAGGGCTTTATGGCAACTTGGGAGATGCTTGATGAAGACTCAGACTCTTAAGAGACCATGGAGGAAGCTAATCTGGGTCTGGTGGTTACTACATCTTCTAGTGAAGAACCTAGTTTAGATTCTGATGAAGACAATAAGGTATGCTTCATAGGAAAGTCAAAGCATTAGTCTCGGTATCTAGACAATGGCTTCTCTCGACACATGACAGGGGAAAGACATATGTTCAAAGATTTGGTCATGAAAGAAGAAGGTATGGTAGGGTTTGGAGAAAACCAATGAGGAAAGATCATTGGAACCAGAACCTTTGGTAACTCCTCTATCTCCTATCAATAATGTCTGGTATGTTGATGGACTTAAACACAACCTTCTTAGTATTAGCCAATTTTGTGATAGTGGTTATAAAACAATCTTTGATAAAGACACTTGTACAGTGATCAATGTATCTGATAAATCCACGGTATTCGTAGGTCAGAGAAAAGACAATGTTTATAAAATAAATTATTCAGACTTGGTTGATCATAAGGCCATTTGCCTTCTGCCAATGAATGATGGAAAGTAGCGCTGGCACAAAAGAGTAGGTCATGCTAACTGGAGGTTAATCTCTAAGCTTAGAAAGATGAAACTAGTCAAAGGAGTACCATAACACCAATATCATTCAGATGCTTTCTGCGGAGTATGCCAAAGAGGAAAGATTGTCAAAACCTTTCTAAAACCTAAAAACATTGTTTCCACCTCCATACCTTTGGAACTACTTCACATTGACTTGTTTAGACCAGTGAAAATCGCACCAATCAATGGGAAGTAGTATATGTCAGTCATAGTTGATGACTATAGCAGGTGGTCTTAGGTAAAATTCCTTAGAATCAAGAATGAAGCATATGATGTGTTCATCACCTTCTGCACAAAGGTACAAGCTGAGAAAGAATTAAAAATTATTAAAGTCAGAAGTGATCATGGAGGAGAGTTTGAGAATGAGCCATTTGAATCTTTTTGTGAAAATCATGGAATTTTCCATGAGTTCTCTTCTCCTAGAATTGCACCGCAAAAAGGGGTTGTAGAGAGAAATAACAGATCCTTACAAGAAATGGAAAATACAATGCTTCATGAAACTACCATGGCTAAGTACTTTTGGGCAGGGGTTTTAAACACATCATGTGTATAGAATAGAATCGATATAAGACATATTCTAATCAAAACAACATATGATCTATTAAAGGGCAAGAATCCATGTCAAATTTCATAATGCAAAAATTTATGTTCGTTATGCTATTACTATGATCAATACATCAATTTCTCATAGTATTAGCTTGTGCAATTTCAAGGTTTTACATGACAGCCTTGGAACACAAACTCTAACAGGTATGCACATTAATCCAACCTTTAAGCCTCCTATCACCATTAAGGCCGTTTTTTGGAAGACTTCTTCTCATCCTTGGTTAAAGGCCAATACATATGGTTGTCACATTAACATAGTCGCATCTTCCAGGGGAATTTTCCATAACTCCTTGTCCGCTATCATGGATGGATTCTCTAGCAGGTTACATGTCCTTATGTTGTTCATGAAGAGCTGTTAGGAGTTATTATTGCTATTGAGAAGGAGAATGAGAGAGGGTGGAGCCGCCTATGGATTGAGAGTGACTTTCGATTAGCTATTCAAGCTTCAAAATCCCACGATATCGTGCTTTAGGACCTTAACAATCGTTGGAAGAATTGTCTTTGCTTAAATATGAATATTCTATTTTCCCATGTCTACAAGAAGGGTAATACCTGTGTGGACGAGTTGGCTTCCTTGGGCCATGCGTCTTCTGGTTTCATTTGGTGGGATGTTCTACCACACAACCACTATAATGACTTTTATAGGGATCCTTGCAATCTCCCTAATTTTTTCAATTTTGTTGATTTTCTTTTTTTTCCTGCTTATCTTGTGAGGTAACAACCTTGGACCGTTAATGTATAATTAAGGGAACAACACCCTCCTGAAGGGCCAAAACGGCCTTAGGCGTGTCCTCTTAATGGCGCCGCCTCAAAAGGCTTCTAGAAGCATCCGGAATGATATATGGCAACTTATATGAATAATCGACCTTATAAATTCATCAGTTCGTCTTGTCCCAAGACTCGTGCTTGGGGGGCTGTGGACCGTCAATATATCCCTACGGACTTGAAAGCCCTCTAGAAAGGCTTAGGCGCTCTCTAGAAGGGCTCTTGAGCCTTAGGCGCGTCCTTCCAGAGGCGCCGCCTTAACTGGCTTCTAGAAGTATCTAGAGCTTGGGGCTTAAGTCACACGAAAACAAGCCCACAATGGACTATAAATACCCCTTTTGGGATCATTCTCAAAGTATCAAAGAAACATGCTAAATCCTAGTTTCTATTATCTTACTCATTACAAGTACAAATCTAATCCCCCGTTTTTGTATATATATTTTCTCCTTTCTTCAATAATATATATGAACCCTGGACATATGATTAGAAGTTCCAAAGATGTCAATCTAGTTGAATGTGCTTCTTTGATTCCATTATGCTCTTGGTTCAGGAGGAAAAAAAAACTCAATAGTGATAATTATATAATAGGGAATTGTTTTGTATCTGGAGTTTTTGTTGGGAAAGTATCCCCACCTTAGATAATAATAATAAATGAACTCACTGAATTTTTCATCATAAAAATACGAGTCAAGTTGCAGACAGATACATTTATTTATGGATATATCCAAGCTAATTGCAATTATAACTGAGAATATTGGTCCTATGATATTACACATTATGACATGGTGGAGTCTCGAATGAATCATATAAATTTATTGAAAAAATATGATGTTTGTAAAAACGGAATACTTTTTGGTGGTGGTTGTAACACCCATACTAGACGTATCTAGAAAGTCTAGCATGTGCGTTATTTTAGTATTGGATACATTAAAAAAAATTTACAACATAAAAACTTCGAATGAATATCAAATACAACAAATGTGTTCGTACAATAAGTTTATAACTCAATTTTTCTAAAATGGTAAAAGTACATCCTTGAATATCCTCATCATCTTGCATCGGGTACGAACAAACACTTGTCGCAACGTCCATCCGGCTTCTAGCTTGCTAACCATCCTGATATCTGAAACAAATAAGGATTGGTATGAGACATAATGTCTCAGTGAGTTCCACTAACCATAGGCTATAGGCAACCACGGGGGAAACCTACGGTCACCACGTGTCTACAATACAACCTGCCGGTTGATTATACGTGTGTGAGGACTTGCTTACTTAGACGGTCGTGCATACTAGGGCCGTCATAATATTCTTAACTTGTTATAGGCTTCTCTTCTATACGTGTCATGGCGGTTAGGGGAAATCTAAAACCGCAATGCCAAGATACGCTTTGTGCCTCAAGGCTCTCATATACTTCTATCATGACACGAATCTAAACCGAACGATTAGGGGAAACCTAAGATCGTCATCGGCATATCTTTCTATACTTGCGCTACTTGCTTAATATGTTGTATCAACAACATATCATCTCTTATCACAAAAGTGACTCTTGCTAACTTGCTACATCTTGACGATCTACGCCAAGTCTCTACTTGTTCTTGACAATCTATGTCAAGGCTCTATGACATAACATATACATGTATAATAAATATGCAAAGTCAGCTTCATTGAATATGTTAGCGTGTAACAAACAACTTATCTGAGTTCATTTTACGGATTAGTCCTGAGTGGAGTAACCCCGGAAGTTAATCCCTTACTACCGGTGAAAATGCTTTGCAATAGCGCACCGGACTCCCTTAGTGAACGTGCGGGTCCCTTACGGCTTACCCCATTCCCCTAGGAGAACCTTTTATATCCAACCTTGGATGGAATATAAAAGACACGGCACCTTAACTTAGTGAAATGCGGCTCCCTTTTGGCTTAACCATTCCCCCCTTGGGGAACCCATTGAATCCAACCTTGGAAGGAATTCAAGAGACATAACACTCTTCTTAAAACTTGGTCTTATGCATGAATGAAGGTTATACCTAATCGTACTAACTCTTTTACCTCGGATCCCTAGACGATCCCACTAGAGGTAACTATATGCTTGCTTAACTTACTTTGTGAATGGATATAAAATCAATTCACGTCTTGCCATACTCGTATGACACTTAACTTCTATGCGAAGATAATAATCTATATCACCTCGCGTCTTAACAAGCATATCACTAATGCATTGCATTCTAATTTTCTACTAACTATTCTATTTCTCGATAACTATACCGAGGCTCTAGCTCTTCCCTTTACTTAAAGTTTATCTTGCTACCCGATTCAAACATCATACTCTCGGTTACCATGCTTTTCCATACTTGCCAAAACATGCTTCACTTATAAGAAAGTCTCCTTTTTAACTTTAACAAATAGGACCTTGGTTTGAGGAGTTCACATTTGTAAAAAGACATCTCGGAGAAAACCGCATCGCGAATCCCCACGCCTGCCAAAAGCAAGCAAAACAGTGAGATGCCTCACTGCCTTACTCGCCATGGCGAGTAGATTTACTGGGGAGGCGAGCAGCAGCTCGCAGCTGCGAGTTGGGGGCGAGCAGGACCCCCTGTTCAGCCCTCTAGCTCGCCTCGCGAGCCATTTCCTCGCCGTGGCGAGCTGTGACAGTCCTGCAACCTCAAAATTGATATTTTTGACTTAAAAACCTCAAACCAAGCATCTCCAGGTGCTATGTGACCCTTAGGATCATTAGAAACCTGTAAAAGCAGTCATGGAACAAGTGTACACAAGTATGGCCAGCATGGTAAGAAAAGGGCAACTAATCTTATACTTTAAAACCTTAGAATGCAAAATATTCTTACAAGAGAATCACATAATCCCAAAGGGTGGGAAACTATCTAAGGAACTCACCTAATAATGATGTGAACTTGATTCCCAAACTTCTAGCATCACTTCCTCTTCCATCTTTCAAAACCCTAGCTCTTGATCACTTGTTCTTCTTTGGCTCAAACCATTCATTCTTGTTATTCTTTCTTACAACCCAAGACAACTTTGATCCCTACTTGTGCATCTCCATTACAACTCCAAGTTTCCTTCACCAAAACCCTAACCTTAAGAAAATATCTTAGCAAGGAAAGTGGTGGAGTCAATCCTTCCAAACATCATGTTACTTCTTTGATCAAGAATAACCCATAGCATGCACTAGTTCAAGCTTCAAACATCATCTTCACTCAACACCCATCAAACCCTAGCTTCTTGAATCCATTCTTGAGAGGAGAAGTAGAGAAATTAAACTTAAACCAACTTCCTTAAGCTTAGAAGATCAAGAAAGAATAAGATTAACTCACTAGCCATGGAAGGAAGAAGATTTGAAAGATTGGGTGGTGAGGGAGAGAAAAGGGCGTGGATGGAGAAGAGAGAAGGAGGAGAAAAACTTTACCAACATCTAGAGAGAGAAAGGAGAAATGGAATGAGATATTTTGGTGCCTATCCCAAATAAATATCCTTTAAACGCGCAATTACCAAATTGCCCTTACTTCAAGCGTGTTAAATACGACACCGATACTTTTCCCGTGTTATGCTAACATGTTATAAAATATTAACTATTAACCACTTTCCATGAATTATTTCCTCTGGCACGATTAACGGGTAATATTCCGACACTAGCAGGCGGGATATTACATTCTACCCCCCTTAAAAAAATTTCGTCCTCGAAATTTAGAAACCATCTACCAAACTCTGAGACTAAACTTGCCTTCTTCGGTTCCCAGTCAAACAAAATCGGTTCGGCTCACTCCAATGGGTTCGAAGCATATAACTCATCCTCTTTCTTTATTCGCATAAACGAATATAGTCTCCTTAGTCTTTTTCTTTTCGTTAAAGTTAAAGAACTATCATAGAACATCGTGTTTGAAATACACTTTGATACTTGTGAACTGGTTGTCTTAATTTCCATATCTCAAATGCTTAGCATAACTATTCATGTAAGTAACTTCTCATTAACTTAAACACTCAGGATTTGCCTTTATACTGGGGTCCCACCAGAAATCCAGGTTTGCCCTGCAGTGCTTTCTTGTATCTGAAACATCTTATCATGCATACATCTTACTATGCATACATAATCTTTCTTACCGCATCTTGCGATTTATATTTCTTACTTATCTTGATGATTATATAAATCTCTTAACTCTTTAAAGCTCTTCTAAAACCTTTCTAACTCGACACGAAGAAGTGAAATCCATTACGTCGATTCACCTGACAACTTAATACTAGTTATTGTGGTTCACTTTCCCTTAAAACTTTCTACTAAATCCTTTTGCACTTGCATTGAACACTTGAATACAAAATCATGCTTCCTGTATGATATTGGTATCACACGAACATTGCCATTTCCTCTTTAAAACTTTATCTCCATAATATTTGTATACCGTCTAACACCGTTTCTTGTTAGACGATAACGATACTCTTTCTAGTACTTTACTTCAAGAAATTTCTAAGCTTTGGTTCATAGGTTCTTGGAACGGACATTTACTGGAATAAAGAAAATCTCATTTGAAACCAAGTTTGATATAGGAGGGTATGTACTTCATCATGAAAACCTCATGTACCTTACTCCATTATCATAGCACATGCTCTTTCCGGACTAACCAATAGCTCATCCACACATTTAACACCACCAGATAGGCAATCCGGTTACTTCCTTTGTGATAACTCTAGTCTTTCTCATCTTACTTAAGCAAAGATATTCCCTTTATACTTCTACCTTAATCAACTCTGACCGTGTGAGTATCAATACTTACTTGTCACCTCGAGACCTCCCCGTTCGTTTCCTAGTACTCCTCACTAAAACTGTATTACCGACTCGAATATTCTTCACGAAGATTCTTACTACAACATTCCATGTTCCATGGTCACCGTCCACAACTTTACCGGTTAATTTCTATGGCGCTACTCTGATTCCCACCGGATGGCTTTAACCAATACTCTAGTCCGTTGAAATGGGTGAACTTCACACTCCTTCTATCTTTTCAGTAATATCTTCTTGAACTCTTCTCAAAACTTTCTATGTTGTAACCAACACTGCAACCTTGTTCTAGCCTTTGCTCATATGATTGAATCTCCAGATAAACTTTTCTCTTTACATATAAATGCCCTGCTTACACTTATTCTCGAGAATTTCAACTCATAGAGTACATCTTTGTTACTACATACTTACTACTTCCATGATTTGTCTTTCCGACTTTCTATGGTAAACTCATCTCGCACTTGAACATATATGCCTTATGCATCTAACATGGTGCCTTCGTATTCTCTCTTACTATGTTTTGCTTAATCGTACCTATGCTTGCTTGTTGATTTTTCTTTCAAAGGAAACCTTGTAATTTAGCACATGGGTTATTGACGTTGATGATTTTCCACTATATACGTTTATAAAATATACTGAACCTAAGCCCCAGTTGTTACTCTAAATTCACAGGACAAGTTGACAACACATACGTGCCATCAAATCTTAGTCCTAGTGAGTTTAGTATACTCTACGCGAGTCGTAACAACCGGTACCTGCAAAAATTTCTTTTGAATTCCAAAAATGTCAACTTCAATCACCATACGCATATATCTTTCTAAAATCTCGTAAACTTTATGATTCAATATCCTAACGAGCTTTAGCAAGTTAATTAAGCAAAACATAGATTCGAGGGATACATCAATATTCCACAATTCCAAGAACCTTATGACTTCACATAACTCGTCACCTCTTTAATTTCTTTACTTCATGTCTTCACATCCGTGACGTCCATTCTAAACACCGGAACCTCTAAACTCTTGATCTGAACTCATTCTCGACCATTGACATATTATCTTCCAAAGTTACCATAACCGTATCGATTTTCGTTAATAATTGCTCATGCTTTTTTTTTTTTTTGAAAATCTTAGGAGATGATATGCATTCATTACTTGATGTCATAAAAGGTTTTTGTTGCATAAAAGATTGTGAAGACAACTCCCCATTAGCCACTATAGATCCTAGGAACGAATTTGACAATTTTCGAAAAACTGAAATTTCGCTCCAGATTCGCTATTGGCGAGTTTCTTCGGCTCAATTTTCCTAAAAACATTCTTCATATGAAAATTCTTATTTCTTAGGTAATCCAATGCATATCATTCATTCCTATCATCGTAAAATATTCTACAATATATGCACAGCAACCATCAACCTATTTCAGTACAGTTCTTGACTCGTCGGAAATCAACGCCTTAGTCCTGACGACATAAACTTTCGCTTAAACCCTTAACTTCTTCTACTACGAGTAACTTGCCTCGCTACCTTGCGACTTAACGCACTTTCAGAACACTAGAACTTTGTCCACTCTGATCTTACAAATCCATAACCTCATTCACATAACGATATCCCTGAGAGCCTACTAATTCAGTCAACAACGTTGACTTCTTTCTAACTTGCAGCCTTGCGCTTACGTTCCGGAATACAATTCCTTCCTGCACAATAAATATGTTCAAACCACAGCTCCTACTGAATCTTCTGATCATACTTAGTCATTTACAAACTTTAACTTACGGGTATACGAGTACCTTCCACATCTTTCCCAACACCGTCGAAACGTTCCTTCTTAAATTTACCTTCCCGGAGGATCTATACTTCCACTTCTTAGTTCACCGGCCACTTTCTGGCACGACAAACTCTTACTAATACTCATCCAGAGTTCTTACTAATCGATGCAACTTCATCTCTTACTTCATTCCTCCTGGGTCCTATTCAGCTCTCAGGCATCCGTTCTAATCGTCGAATGTTAAATTGAGTTGATCAGGCTCAACTAACATCAACAACTAGAACATTTGCCCGGAACCCAATGGTTCCACTACCTTTGTTGTAACTTAATGACCCAAGGCACGGTCTGAATCGACCAGCTCTGATACCAATTGTAACACCCATACTAGACGTATCTAGAAAGTCTAGCATGTGCGTTATTTTAGTATTGGATACATTAAAAAAAAATTACAACATAAAAACTTCGAATGAATATCAAATACAACAAATGTGTTCGTACAATAAGTTTACAACTCAACTTTTCTAAAATGGTAAAAGTACATCCTTGAATATCCTCATCATCTTGCATCGGGTACGAACAAACACTTGTCGCAACGTCCATCCGACTTCTAGCTTGCTAACCATCCTGATATCTGAAACAAATAAGGATTGGGATGTGTTATACCCTAATTTTGGACCTAAAAATACTTGTTCAAAATTTTCTTTCATCTTTGATATATGTCTATTGTTCTTGAAGAATTGCCAATTTGCTATTGTTTACACTGACATTATACTCTGCTTTATCTCTCAACTTAGCTTTACAAACCTTTTCAACTGTGTATTTGTCCATGTTTTCTTGCATTTCAAGTCATCCAAAGACATTTTTCTTGCATTTCAAGTCATTTGAATTTGTCTCTGATCAATTGCATCTTTCTATGCATTTTATTTCAATGTTATTTGCAAAATTCATGAAAAAGGGTATTTTAGTCATTTCCTGCATTCAAACTCATTTTTGTCCTTAAGAGTTGTTTGAGTCTTTTCAAATTGGTTTGAATAAGTCCTTGTTCCAATCTCATGTTAAAATCTATTTCAAAAAATCACAGTTGAAGTCATTTTGAGTCAGTTTAGTCCCTAGGGGCATTTCAGTCATTTCCTGTGTTAAAACCCTGTTTAATCCCTAAAAATTGTCTCTGAGTCTTTTAATTTTGCTCGTATAAAGTCTTATCTTAATTCCATGTCAAAACCATTTTTAAAATTGCATTTGAGCCATTTTGAGTCGTTTTTAGTCCCAGGGGCATTTTAGTCATTTCACACAAAATTTCGACAGAGAGAGGTTACTTTAAAGTACCTCATTTAAGTAATTGGTTCATTTTAGTCCGTTTTGTTGTTTTTAATCATTTCACTTTACGTTATTTTCAGATTACATTTTTTACCAATTTTATTTTAAATTTCATTTTAGTCCCTCAAAGTTGTTAAAATTGCACTTTAGTCCTTTCTTCCATTTTGTTTTTTTTTCCTTCTTTTTAAATCTTTTCCAATTTATGTTTTAGTCCTTCAAGTCAAACTTTTTGTTTTTAGTCTTTTTAAGTCAATTGCAGATTGGTCCTTTGATTTTAAGAAATTGCAGATCAGTCCCTCAAGGCAATAAGTCCAGAATTCAGTCCAAAGCAAATCCAGATACGTGGCAGGTCCTAAGTGGCTCAGAGGCCACATGGCAGCCTATATAAGGCTGTGTCATCAATGCAACAGAGGAGGAATCAATCACAATTGGCCAACACATCACAAACAGAATCACACATTCTCTCTCCAGTTAGTTACGATCAAAACACAGAGATTGAAGAACTTCATCGAAGTTCATCAAGAACTTCCCAGAAATTCTCAATTCAAAACCCTAACAAACTCAATCCTCCATCAGAATTCATCATCAAGCACACAAAATCAAAAGAAACTTTCAGAAAATCAAAGATCAACATCGTTTCAATTAGAAAAACCTTCATCAAATTCGGTTTAATTCATGTTTGTTCTCAGTGATTCCTTACGGAAATCATCATCATCGAACCATATCATTCATCTTCTTGCAATTCAAGTCGAGGACGATCACAAGAAGAAGGTTTGAGAAAAGAAGAAGAAGAATCAAAGCAAGTTTTGAACCGGTGAAGAAGGAGAAGAAAGTTTCACCGATTTATTTTCGGTTCAACGCTTACCAGAAGAATCAAAAGCTTTCTCAAGAATCTTTCGTTCGAATCTCCAACTTAAAGCCAGGTAAACACACGAACTCTTCTCGTTTTTGTTTCAAATCATCATCGAAAGTTCGTAATAAAAAATAAACGGTGAAACAGAGTAGATCAACAAGCTTTAAAACTTGTTCTTTCGAAAAAGTTTGGAAAAGATTGAAAAAGTTCAAAGTCGAAACCCTAAAATGTAGATCTAGGATGATTCACCGTTTATTTCGTAAAATCAAGTTCAAATTCATAATCAGCATGAAAAATAGAACAGATTAGGGTTTGGATTCATGAGATTCGAAGCATCTGAAACGTCGCCAAAATCTGGAATTCACGGCGGTGACAATGAAGATTCCGATGAATCTTCATCGTCTTCAGCCGTTTCATTCCAGAAACCGACGGTGGAGAGGTGAACGGAGAAGAAGAGAGAAGTGAGAAGTGAGAGCTTCTCTCACTAGAATAAGCTTAGAGAGAGAAAGAGAAGTGAGAAATGGACTGGACCGGTCCCTTTGCTTTTTTATAGACCCCTGAACCAGACCGGTTCAGTCCTGGTTCAACTCTGATTCATTCTCAACCGTCTGATCTAGGGTTTCAGGATCCTGGATCAATCCAACGTCCCTGATACGTTTGGATAGTCCAGGATCCATATTCCCTTGGGCCTGGGCTTGGATTCCTGCGCAGACTGCTTCTCTTTCATGTTTTCTTGCTATTTCGTATGTTGTTTTTACTTTTTACACCTCTTGTGACTCAAAAATCTTTTTATAAAAATATCTAAAAATTCTTGTGTGTTTTCAATGTGTTTCTTGATATCTTTGTGAGTGTTTTACATATTAAAATTGATAAAAGAAGAATATACTTGATACTTGCGATTTGTTTATCTTTCTTGTGCTTTTTTTACTATACTTTGATATGATATTTTGGTGAATTGATATTGATGCTTGATGTGCAAATTTGTGAATATGTTGGTCTTTGAGCTTGGGTTTTTTACTGCTTGAGAGTACAATTTGTTGATTTCTTGTGTTGCAAGTTAGGTGGATTTTGTTTGTGAAAATTAAATGCCAAGTATGCCTAAAATATATCATGGTTCTTTGACTTGAATGTGTTCTCATAATTCTCATTTTGTTGATTATGATAAGAATCTTTGAACATTGTCATAATATGGGAATTATAAGTCACACACTTGTCTTGTTATCATGATGAATTTTAGGCATATTTTGCTAAGAGTTTAATCACTTTTTTGGCAAGTTTTTGCTACTTTGTTGAATGTTCCTTTTGCTTATAATTTTCATGCCATTATACCTTGTCCTACTAACCATTTCATTTCATGTTCCATTCATCCATAAGCATTCCTCATCTCACACTTTAATTTCTTGCACTTTAATTTTTACCAAGGCTTAGAATGTAAAAGTTAGGGACTTGTAATATTACTTTCATGCCATTTACTTTTCTTGCAAGACCATAGCATGTATCTAGGCCAATGATGTAAAGGACAATGGACTCTAATGATGTACACCGACACAAGCATCGACACATGAACACACATCACATAGATACCTTAGATGTATGATTAGGATATGCATGCCTTAGATGTATGTTTAGGGTTTGAATGCTTTAGATGTATGCTTAGGATTTACACTTAGAAAAAAATCAATTTTTCAAAAAAAAGCTTGAACAACATCACTTGAAAACCTTTTCCAAAAATATAGGAGTCAAAACTCCTTTGCATTTTCTCTTTATTTTCTTAATCAAATTTCAATGAAAATTAATCATACTTGACTTTTTTCTTTCAAAATAACTAATCAAACCTCACTTTTTCTTAAAATCTCATGCCTTTAAGGCCTCTCAATCTCCATTCTTCAAATTTCCAATTTTCAAGCTTAAAATTAACCAACAAAAACAAAAACATTTTTTGGAAGAGAACTACGGTGGATTTGATCCCTTAAAAGGGTACGTAGGCAAGGAACCAATATTCCTTCAATTCAAATAAAACAAAAACTCAAACATCTTCTTCTCCCTCCAATTCTTCACTTAGTAAACTCTTAGGTGTAAATATCATTTTTCAAATAGCATTTAAAAATAAAGCGCGCGCGTAGAAAGTAAAGACGGTTCCTATAGGATACTATAGTCGTTATGGGTGCCTAACACCTTCCCGTAGCGAAAACAACTCCCGGACCTCGATTCTCAAGGGTTTTGCTTATTTTTTCCCTTCCCAAGAAAAAATGAGATATCAAAGGTTAAAAAAGTTCAAACGTAATCAATGTTTGACACCCGAAAACCAAGATAAAACAGCTGGCGACTTCACTTGGGAGATTCGAGAGTTACGCCTAGTCTTTATTTCCACGCTTGCGCTTTCGTTTTTACTTGCTTCTTTTTGCTTTCTTATGTGAATAATTGTTTAATTTCTTGCAAACGTGTGGGGTGAGAATATCAAAAGTCCTACACCCGGGCTGAGTGAACTTAGGATTTAGGGGGGATATAATCGACAATTCATTCCGAGGGTTGCCTCGTGTATTGGATTATGCGATCAATCCCACATAGCTGAGGCATTTTGGAGGTGATGTTGTCGGCGCGTGTTGTCGCGTTTAGGCACTTTACTTCTAATTGTTCTATGACACTATGAACCGTAGATAACCAAACCCATCCATGGCCATTTTCTAGAATGTAGTGCGGAGGCTAAACCGAGTGTTGCCTCGAATTTTAGTCGTCACGCGATACTACACTCAAGTTAGACCTTCTTACGGATAATCATGGAGCGAGTGTTTGTCTCGTGACACCATGATATACGTCGGAGAGGCTGCAACTTGGGAACCTTTTTAGAACCCGGTTACTATTATCCAAAGCCCTAGTTTCACCGGACACCGTGTCCACCCATGACTCCTTGACTTTGAATTTCAACCCACCATGTTTTCTCCGTACTTGAACATAATCATGCATACATGCATAAACTTTTTTCCATGCATTTATCGAAGGGCTTAGACCAATTGAATTTGTAAACATTGTAGGAATGGGGAAGACTAAGTCCTACAAGTTCAAGGAAGTGGATTTGGCTAGTTTGAGAGATTTGGCACTCAAGATCGAGGATCCGACTGGTTTCCGACATCGTTACAGGGCTTTACTTACTCTTCTCCAGACTAATGTGGATGAGAAGCTTGTGCACACTCTAGTGCAATTCTATGATCGGGACTATCGGTGCTTCACTTTTCCCGACTTTCAGTTAGTGCCCACACTCGAGGCTTATTCTTGCTTGATGGATCTATCTATTGCTAAGGGGGTACCCTTCGCGGGACTTGAGAATCCTCCTACTCCATTGGTTATTGCTAAGGATCTCTATCTCAAGACCACCGATGTCTCCAAGAATCTTGTCACTAAGGCTCACATCCGAGGGTTCACTTTGGAGTATCTACTTGAGAAAGCCAACCTCAAGACCACTTGTCAGGACACTCTTGAGGCTATTCTTGCACTCCTCATCTATGGGCTTATTCTCTTTCCGAACCTTGACGGCTTCATGGACATGAATGCTATTATGATCTTCCACTCCAAGAATCTGGTTCCTACTTTGCTAGCTGACACATACCATGCTATTCACGATCCGGCAAGGGTCGTGGATACATTCTTTGTTGTGTACCGCTCCTCTATAGGTGGTTTATTTCGCACCTTCCGAAGTCTTTCCATGATAATCCAGAGAATTGGTCTATTTCACAAAGGATCATGGCTCTCACCCCTAATGAAGTGGTTTGGCTCACTCCCGCTGCTAGAGTCAAGGAAATCATCTTCGGTGGTGGGAAGTTTCTTAATGTACCTCTTCTTGGTACCCGGGGTGGAATCAACTATAACCCGGAGCTCGCCTTGCGACAATTTGGTTTTCCGATGAAAGAGAAGCCCATCAATCTTGCTACATCTCCTTACTTCTTCCACTACTCCAATGCTCCCACGGGGATAAGAGAAGATTTCATAGAGGCTTGGTCCAAGCTTCGGAAGAAAGAGGTGATACATATGGGTGTAAGGTCCGGTGTTGCTCATGAGGCCTATACACAGTGGGTGATAAGCCAAGCTGAGAAGATTGGTATGCCTTACCCCGCCATGAGATATGTGTCTGCATCTATTCCAACCATGCCTTTGCTTCTACTTCCACCTACTCAGGAGATGTATCAGGAGCATCTAGCTATGGAGAGTCAGGAGAAGCATCAATGGAAGACTAGATACTATGAAGCTGAGAACTTGATCATGACCTTGGAAGGAAAAGATGAACAGAAAACCCATGAGGTGTTGACACTGAAGAAAGAGTTGGCTAAAGCTAGGTGTTTTATCTTGGTTTTTCGGGTGTCAAACATTGATTACGTTTGAACCTTTTTAACCGTTGATATCTCATTTTTTCTTGGGAAAGGAAAAAATAAGCAAAACCCTTGAGAATCGAGGTCCGGGAGTTGTTTTCGCTACGGGAAGGTGTTAGGCACCCATAACGACTATAGTATCCTATAGGAACCGTCTTTATTTCCTACGCGCGCGCTTTATTTTTAAATGCTATTTTGAAAGTGTTTATTTAAACCTAAGAGTTTTCTAAATGAAGAATTGGAGGGAGAAGAATGTGTTTGAATTTTTATTTTAGTTGAATTGAAGGAATTTTGATTCCTTGCCTACGTACCCTTTTAAGGGATCAAATCCACCGTAGTTCTCTTCCAAAAAGATTTTTGTTTTTGTTGGTTGATTTTAAGTTTGAAAATTGGATTTTGAAGAATGAGAGAGAGAGGCCTCAAGGGCATAAGATTGTGAAATTGTGAGGTTTGATTAGTGATTTTGTAAAAGAAAGTCAAAGTATGATTAAAATTCATTAAAATTTTGTTAAGAAAATAAAGAGAAAATACAATGGGATTTTGATCCCAAAGTTTACTTAGAAAATGATTTGAGTGATATTATTCATATTTATTTGGAAAATGATTTTTTCTAAGTGTAAATCCTAGGCATTCATCTAAACATTCAATCCTAAACGTACATCTAAACATGCATATTCTAGCCATACATCTAAAATATCTATGTGACGTGTGTGCATGTGTCGGTGCTTGTGTCGGTGTACATCATTAGAGTTCATTGTCCTTTACATCATGCCCTAATTACATGCTATGGTCTTGCAAGAATTTAAGTTGCATGAAAGTAAAATACAAGAATCCCTAGGTTATTACATTCTAAGCCTTTGTGTAAAAATTAAAGTATATGATAATAAGGACTAAGAATATAAGATGGAGGATGAAATGCTTATGGAATGTGTGAAACATGAAATGTAATGGTTAGTAATATAAGGCATAAAAGAATAGAAATATAGGCAAAAAAGCTATCATAACAAAAGGGAAGAAAATGGATATAAAGAAAGCAAGAACACTATGTAATAGACCTAAAATTTATCACCAAGACAAGGCTTAACTATGGCTTATAATTCTCATGGTTCAACATATTTTCAAGACATGAAACCTAGGGTTTAAAATGAGAATCTAAAAGTTATTGCAAGCCTTGCATTTTAATGTGAATTTAGACCTATTTGCTATATTTATTCACAAACATAGCTTGCAAGGCAAGCAACTAACCAACACATGTACATATCCAATACAAACACACATTCAAACAGTAACAAAATTCTCACAAAATCATATACCATGAATCATAAACATCCATCAAGAAAGAGGATCAAATCATACCATTTTCATAGGTTTTTTAATAAGAAATTCAAGTAATAAAGCAAGAACATGTCATAATATTTTTCATTCAATTTTTAGTAAACAAGCAGCACAAACACATCACAAAATCATCAAGAAAATATCCATACATCTCATGAAATTTTCTAAAACAAATTAGTCATGACAGGGGTGCAATTATCAAAAAAATAATGTGGAAATAGCAACAAAAACAAGTAAAAATGAAAATCTGCAAATGAACAAGTCCAGGCCCAAAAGAAAGTGGATCCTGGATCATCCAAATGCATCAGGGGCGTTGGATTGATCCAGGTCAGTCTAACCCTAAATCAGACGGTGGAGACACAGGTTCAGGGGTGAACCAGACTGGTTCAGATGAACCGGTCTGGTTCAAGCCCCTTTAAAAACACAACAGGCCGGTCCAGGTCATTTTACACTTCGCTCTCTCTCTCTTCTCTCAAACCTAGTGAGAGAAGCTCTCACTTCTCTCTAGGATTTCGTCATCTTCTCCGACGAGCACAACGGTGCAGGTACGGTGGCCCGCCGGTGGCGCCGCCGTACCTGAAGCTTTTTTCTGAAAATTTTAACACCGTTACGTTCGTCTTTGCCTCCTCTTTAAGATTCTGGAACTAGTTTTTCAAAACGAGGCTTTGATAAGAGCAGATCTGAACTTGAATCTTATGTTTTTAGGTTTTCAAAACTTTTCGTAACTTCTTGAAATGAAACCCTAATCTACACTATTTTCTTCAATGATGACGATTATGAGCCTGGATTTACGAAATAAACGGTGAATCTTTGAAGATTTACATTTTTAGGGTTTCGTTTCGATGTTTTTCGAATCTTTTCAAAGTTTATGCTTCGATTCACCGTTTATTTGTGTTTGTGGATCTTCGTTGAGCTTTTGCGATGAAAACGAAGAAGTTTTTGAGGATTACCTGGTTTTATTTGGAGATTCGAACGAAAAGATCCTTGCTAAAGCTTCTGGTAAGTTCTGGAACCGAAAATAAATCGGTTATCCTTTTCTTCTTCTTCACTGGTTCAAAATTGCTTCGATCTCTCTTCTTCTCACCTCAAAACCTCTATGTGATCGTCCAATTCATTGCATTTGTGATGAATTTGGGCTCGAATTGCAGAGGAAGTGATTCGATGATGATGATTCAAGCTTGAGTCTCTGAGAATCGCAATGAATTCATCAAATTGATGATGAATTTGATTTCTGGAATTCTAGGGTTTGAGAATTGTTCTTTGTGTTCTTGGAATTTTTGTGCTTTTTATCGTAACCGAATGGAGAGAGAATGTGAAATCTGTTTGTGTGATGTGGCTCGTAGTTAATGGCTCTTGACACTGTGCACTTATTTATAGCTGACATGTGTATCTTCTGGACCAATGTGTTGTTGACACCTGTACTTGGACTTGTAACTAACTCGGCCTTGCTGAGTTTGGGATTTAAGGACCCTTTTGCAATTTTGGGAACTTGAAGGACTATTCTGCAAATTCAAAACTTAAAGGGACAAAACTGAAAAATAACAAAAAAAGGACTGAACTGCAAAAGTTTAAGACTAAAGGACTTAACTGTAAAAAAAACTTAAAGGACTAAAAAAATAAAATTGAAAAGAGACTTAGAGGACTGAAATGCAATAGGGAAAGGACTAAAGTGCAAATAATAGGACTTTAGGGACTAAAATGCAATTCAGAGTAAAATTGAATAAAAAATGTAAATTGAAAAACAACGTAAAGTGAAACCAAAAATAAAATCAACAAAAGGACTAAAATGAACCAACTACACAAAATGAGGTACTTCAAAGTAACCTCTCTCTGCCAAAATTTCGTGTGAAATGACCAAAATGCCCCTGGGGACCAAAACGACTCAAAATGACTCAGATGCAATTTTAAAATGGATTTTATCATGAAATTAAAGCAAGAGTTTATTCAAACCAATTGAAAAGACTCAGAGACAATTTTTTTAGAAATTAAACAGAGTTTTAACACATGAAAAGACTAAAATGCCCCTAGGGGCTAAACTGACTCAAAATGACTTTAAATGCAAATTTTGGAATGGATTTTGACATAGAATTGAAATAAAGACTTATTCAAACCAATTGAAAAGACTCAAACAATTTTTTAAAGGACTAAAATGAGTTTGGATACAGGAAATGACTAAAATACCCTTTTTCATGAATTTTGCAAGTAACATTGAAATAAGATGCAGAGGAAGGTGCAATTGATCAGAGACATATCAAATGACTTGAAATACAAGAAAAGAAGAATTGAGCTGGTATTTTTAGGTCCAAAATTAGGGTATAACACTAGGAAAGAAATTGAAGAAAAGGATAAGTTGCTTATGAGAGACTCCAAAAGGGCTAGGGGTGCCCGTAGCTTCTATGCCCGATACTGTAGCTATGAGTCTGGGTCTGAGTCTGAGGATGATGCTTCCACTTCCTATGTCTGAGGATTTCTGTTTCCCGTTGTTGTTTCCAGTTGTTATTATTTTCCGTTTCAAAGTCTATCCCTTGGCTTAGTATTTCAAAGGGAATCATCTTGTAAGGCTCTGTGATGTTTGATTATTTTGTTTAGTAATGTTTACAAATTTCTAATTCGTCTAAAACCCTTCGATAACACAAAAAAGAGTCTTTTTGCATATGCATTAACACATCTCATGCATCATGTGCATTCATTGGTCACAAAAAACTTCTCTCGTGCTCATTGCCTCCTGGTTCTTCTGCCGCAGTCTGAAAAGTGGCTCGTGCTCGCAAGGTTTACCAACCAGATAGAGTTCATCAAACAAGATTATACAGGAGAAGAAACATGGCTAACTTTGAAGAAGAAAATGCTCAGCTCCGTGCCGAATTGGCTGCTATGAAAGAAGACTTGGCTAAGGCTCATGACTCTATGTCTACCATGATGGCTGCACAAGAACAACCAGCCACATCTGTCCCAGCTTCTACTGAAATGATTCCATCTATCCCACTGTCTACTATGATGTCTGATGCTCGGTTTGTTATGCCTAATGGACGCTCTTATGGACTCTCAGCTTTCTATGCTCCTAATACTGCGGCTGGTATTTCTGGTATTGGCAATCAAGGACAGATTCTTGTGACAATTTTTGCTACTACACCTACTTCTATGCCTCAAGTGACTACTGTTGTTACCGACCCTGTTGTACACACATTGCAATAGGTAATTGATGTTGATACTCCGCGTGGACAAGATCCCATAATGGAAGCTATGAGGAGACAGTTAAGAGAGTTGGCTGGAGAACTCCGTGAGGTCAAAGCTAGCCGTGGGAGCGGTGTTTCTGCTAAGGCTCGGGATCTATGCTTGGTATCCCGATTTGAGGTTCCTAAGAAGTTCAAAGTGCCAGATTTTGACAAATACAATGGAACTTCTTGTCCACATAGCCATGTCATTCGGTACGTCCGAAAGATGGCCAACTACGTAGATAATGATGCGCTGATGATCCACTGCTTCCAGGATAGTTTGATGGAAGATGCGGCAGACTGGTACACTGGTTTGAGCAAAGACAATATCCACACCTTTGAGGAACTCGCTGCTGCTTTTGAAAATCATTATGAGTTTAACACCCGTTTGAAGCCGAATAGGGATTCTCTTAAGTCTTTGTCTCAGAAGTCAGATGAAACATTCCGTGAATATGCTCAGAGATGGAGAGGGGAAGCTGCCCGTGTTTCTCCTCGGCTGGATGAGGAAGAACTGGCGCAGACATTCCTAAAAACTTTGAAGAAGGAATATGTTGAAAGAATGATAGTCTCTGCTCCAAATAATTTCTCCGATATGGTTACTATGGGAACCCGTCTAGAGGAGGCTGTCAGAGAGGGTATCATTGTTCTTGAGAAAGGTGAGTCCTCAGCTAGTGCGCCAAAGAAGTACGGTAATGGCCACCATAAGAAGAAAGAATCCGAAGTAGGGATGGTATCTGGTAACCAGTCTACAGCTGCTGCTCAGTTGCCTCTGCCCTACCAATACATGCAGTACTCTCAACATCCTTTTTTCCCGCCATTCTATCAGCAATATCCTCTGCCACCGGGTCAACCACCAGTACCCGTTAACGCCATTGCCCAGCAGGTACAACAGCAGCCTCCTACTCAACAGCAACAACAGGGTCCTCGACCCAGGACTTATTTTCCCCCAATACCAATGCGGTATGCTGATCTGCTCACAACTCTACTTGCTAAGGGACATTGTGTCACCAGACCAGGTAAGCCTCCGCCTGTACCATTGCCTCCCAGATTCCGACAGGATCTCACATGCGAATTCCATCAGGGTGCTCAAGGCCACGATGTTGAAGGTTGTTATGCTCTGAAATATGTTGTGAAAGATCTGATAGACAAAGGACGATTGACTTTTGAAAATAGTGTTCCTCATGTTCTCGACAATCCACTTCCAAACCATGTTGCCGTTAACATGATTGAGGCTTTCGAAAGAGTTCGTGTCCCTCGAGAGGCTCTTACTTTAGATGTCCGTAATATTGCTACTTCTTTGGTGCCACTACATGTCAAACTTTGCCAGGCTTCTTTGTTTAATCATGATCATGCTTCCTGTTCAGAATGTCTTCAAAATCCTATGGGTTGTGGTGTGGTGCAAGATGATATACAGAGCCTGATGGATGACAAGCACTTGATTGCCAGTGATGTTTGCGTGATTGTGCCAGTGTTTCATGACACTCCTGCTGAAAGTGCCCCTCAGACAAGGAATGTTGAACCTTTGGTGATCAGGTTACCTGGTCCGGTATCTTATGCCTCCACAAAGGCAATCCCTTACAAGTATGATGCAACCATGATTGAGAATGGAGTGGAAGTGCCTCTGGTATCCCCAGCTGCGGTTGATAACGTTGCTGGAGAAATTACAGCTCTGAGAAGCGGAAAAGTCCGTCCACCCTTGTTCCAAAAGAAGGTGGTTACACCTGTTGCCACAATAACTCCGCCAGTTGCTCCTCCTGTTGACAAGAATGCCGGCCCATCCGGCCAGTCTATTGAAGAGTCTAATCTAGACGAAATTCTGAGGCTTATCAAAAAGAGCGAATATAAGATTGTAGACCAGCTGCTGCAAACTCCGTCAAAGATATCCATCTTGTCTCTGCTCTTGAGTTCAGAAGCTCACAGGAAAGTGTTAATGAAGGTACTGAAACAGGCCTATGTTGATCATGAAGTCTCCGTGGATCAGTTCCATGGAATAGTGGGTAACATTACTGCTTACAATAACTTGGGATTTGGTGATGATGAGCTCCTCGAAGCAGGGAAACACCACAACTTGGCTCTGCATATATCGGTGCACTACAAGTCTGAGATGATATCCAATGTGCTGGTGGACACTGGATCATCCTTAAATGTAATGCCGGAGTCCACACTGAGACAGTTAAGTCATCATGGACTCCCTCTAAGAGGAAGTAGCTATTTGGTTAAGGCTTTTGATGGATCTCGCAAGGATGTTCTTGGGGAGGTAGATCTACCAATTACCATTGGTCCTGAGACATTTCAGATCACTTTCCAGGTCATGGACATCAATGCTTCTTACAGTTGTCTCCTCGGAAGACCATGGATTCACGATGATGGGGCGGTAACTTCTACTCTGCACCAGAAGCTCAAGTTTGTAAGGAATGGTAAGCTTATCACTGTACATGGTGAAGAAGCATATCTGGTTAGCCAAGTGTCATCTTTCTCTTGTGTTGAAGCAGGGTCCGCTGAAGGGACGTCATTTCAAGGCTTGATTGTTTAAGGTGCAGAACCCCGGAGAGCTAGTGCTAGTATGGCTTCATTGAAAGACGCCCAGAAAGCTGTTCAAGAGGGGCAAGCTGCTGGCTGGGGCAAATTGATACAGATTTTGGAAAACAAGCGTAAAGAGGGCCTTGGATTCTCCCCGACCTCAGGCGTTTCAACAGGAGCTTTCTATAGTGCTGGGTTTATCAATGCTATTGCTGAAGATGCTGCTGAAAGTAGTTACGTGCCTACATTTGTTGTACCAGGAGGCACTGTGAGAAATTGGGAGGCCATTGATGTTCCTTTAGTCATGCATGCTTCCATGTAATGTGTCTTGTTGCTCATGCTTTTTGTTTTCAAAATAACAATCCTTTCGCTCTGCCCAAGGCGAAAGTGATATCATTGTAAGGGCATGTTTGTTTCGGCATTGCCGTTATCAATAAAAGTTGTCGCCTTTCCCACGACTCTTTGTTTTTTATACTTTTTAGTGCCTTTTTCTTGGAAATAATGGTAATGCCAGAAAAAACAAAAACATCTGTATTTTCTTATTAATTTCAAAAATCTGCATGAAAAACATTTTTCTAAAAATCATCTCAATCATATTATGCAGATTGAACCATAATAAACCCGTTGAACACAGTGACCCTATGGTTCCTCCAAATTTTGAATTCCCTGTATATGAAGCTGAAGATGAGGGAGATGATGAAGAGATACCGTATGAGATCACTCGACTGCTTGAGCAAGAAAGAAGAGCCATTCAGCCTCACCAGGAAGAGATTGAGCTCATCAACCTGGGTACTGAAGAGAACAAGCGAGAGATCAAAATTGGTGCCGCACTTGAGCCAGAAGCGAAAAAGAAGATTACTCAGCTTCTCCACGATTATCCAGATGTCTTTGCATGGTCCTATGAAGATATGCCGGGTCTAGATCCCAAGATTGTGGAACATCGGATACCGACAAGACCTGAATGTCCTCCTGTCAAACAGAAATTGAGAAGGTCTCGTCCAGACATGGCTCTTAAGATCAAGGCTGAGGTGCAAAAGCAGATTGATGCGGGTTTCCTCGTGACAGCTGAATATCCTGAGTGGATTGCCAACATTGTACTAGTACCAAAGAAAGATGGGAAAGTTCGAATGTGTGTTGATTACAGAGATCTGAACAAAGCCAGTCCAAAAGACAACTTCACATTGCCTCATATTGATGTGCTTGTTGACAGTACTGCCCAATCCAAAGTGTTCTCTTTTATGGATGGTTTCTATGGCTATAACCAGATACGAATGTCTCCTGAAGATAGAGAAAAGACGTCCTTCATCACTCCATGGGGAACATTCTGTTATAAAGTGATGTCGTTCAGCTTGATAAATGCTGGTGCTACCTATCAAAGAGGTATGACAACTCTGTTTCATGATATGATTCACAAAGAGATTGAAGTATATGTTGATGACATGATTGTGAAGTCAAGTGATGAAGAGCAGCATGTTGTGTATTTGAAAAAGATGTTTGAAAGACTAAGAAAGTACAAGCTGCGGTTGAATCCTAACAAGTGCACATTTGGTGTAAGATTTGGAAAGTTACTAGGCTTCATTGTCAGCCAAAGAGGCATTGAAGTTGATCCTGATAAAGTCCGAGCCATCAGAGAGATGCCGGCCCCTCAAACTGAAAAGCAAGTCAGAGGTTTCCTCGGACGCCTGAATTATATCTCAAGATTCATATCTCACATGACTACTACCTGTGGACCAATTTTCAAATTGCTCAGAAAGAATCAACCTGTTGTATGGAATGATGAATGCCAGGAAGCTTTTGATAGCATTAAAGAATATCTGTTGGAACCACCTATCCTTGTCCCACCAGTGGAAGGAAGGCCTTTGATTATGTACCTGTCGGTGTTAGATGATTCCGTAGGTTGTGTTCTCGGTCAACAGGACGAGACTGGAAAGAAAGAACATGATATCTACTATCTGAGCAAGAAGTTCACCGACTGTGAGACTCGGTATACAATGCTTGAAAAGACTTGTTGTGCTTTAGCCTGGGCTGCCAAACGCCTGCGTCATTATATGGTGAATCATACAACTTGGTTGATATCCCGAATGGATCCAATTAAGTACATCTTTGAGAAGCCTGCTGTTACTGGAAAGATTGCACGTTGGCAAATGCTGTTGTCTGAATATGATATTGTGTACAAAGCTCAGAAAGCAATCAAAGGAAGCATCTTTGCTGAGCATCTTGCCTGTCAACCTCTTGATGATTACCAGCCAATTAAGTTTGAATTCCCTGATGAAGAGATCATGTATCTGAAAGCAAAAGACTGTGAAGAGCCACTGATCAATGAAGGGCAGGATCCCAATAGCAAATGGGGGTTGGTGTTTGATGGTGCTGTCAATGCTTATGGTAAAGGAATTGGGGCCATTATTGTAACTCCGCAGGGGCACCACATTCCTTTCACTGCTCGAATAACCTTTGAATGCACGAACAACATAGCTGAATATGAAGCATGCATCTTGAGAATTGAAGAAGCCATTGATATGAGAATTAGGCACCTTGACATCTATGGAGATTCCGCACTTGTTATTAATCAGATAAAGGGTGAATGGGAGACTCATCATGAGAAGCTGACCCCTTACCGTGACTATGCAAGACGTCTGTTGACATACTTTACCAAGGTTGAACTACACCACATCCCCCGGGATGAAAACCAGATGGCTGATGCTCTTGCTACTTTGTCTTCCATGTTTCATGTGAACCATTGGAATGACATGCCCGTAATCAAAGTACAACGTCTTGATAGACCCGCTCATGTGTTTACTATTGAAAATATGCCAGATCAAGCTGATAAAGATGTGAATAATGGAAAACCTTGGTATCATAATATCAAACAGTTCTTGCAAAATCATGAATATCCACCTGGTGCTTCCAACATGGATAAAAAGACCTTGAGAAGATGGGCTAGCAGATTCCTTCTGGACGGAGAAATCCTATATAAGAGGAACTATGACATGGTCTTGCTAAGATGTGTTGATAAACAAGAAGCTGAGAAATTGATGCATGATGTACATGACGGCACCTTTGGGACCCATGCTACGGGTCACACCATGTCAAGAAAACTGTTAAGAGCCGGCTATTACTGGATAACCATGGAACGTGACTGCCACAAACATGCTAAGAGATGCCACAAATGTCAAATTTATGCTGATAAGATTCATGTGCCTCCGCATGCTCTCAATGTTATATCTTCCCCATGGCCATTCTCTATGTGGGGCATTGACATGATCGGGAGAATTGAACCAAAGGCTTCCAATGGACATCGTTTCATTCTAGTGGCAATTGACTATTTCACCAAGTGGGTTGAAGCTGCTTCCTATGCAAACGTGACCAAGCAAGTGGTAGTAAAGTTTATCAAGAATAACATCATCTGTCGATATGGTGTTCCCAACAAGGTCATCACTGACAATGGTTCCAATCTGAACAATAGCATGATGCAAGCTTTATGTGAAGAATTCAAAATCGAACATCACAACTCTTCTCCTTATAGACCTCAGATGAATGGTGCAGTTGAGGCCGCTAACAAGAATATCAAGAAGATTGTTCAGAAGATGGTCACTACTTACAAAGACTGGCATGAGATGCTACCGTTTTCCTTGCATGGTTACCGTACTACAGTGCACAGTTCAACCGGGGCAACTCCTTTCTCTCTGGTATATGGTATGGAAGCAGTTCTCCCTCTGGAAGTGGAGATTCCATCTCTCCGAGTGATCATGGAAGCAAAACTAACTGAGGCTGAATGGTGTCAGAGTCGGTACGATCAGTTGAACTTGATTGAAGAGAAACGTGTGGATGCTATGGCTCACGGACAGTTGTATCAAGTACGAATGAAGAATGCGTTTGACAAGAAAGTCCGACCTCGAGAATTCAAGGAAGGCGAACTTGTATTGAAAAGAAGGATAAGCCAGCAACCCGACCCAAGGGGCAAGTGGACACCTAACTATGAGGGTCCTTATATTGTTAAGAAAGCCTTCTCTGGTGGTGCTTTGATCCTTACACACATGGATGGTGTTGAACTTCCAAATCCTGTTAATGCCGATATAGTCAAGAAATATTTTGTCTAAAAAGAAAAGAACAGCGTGGTAGGTCGAAAACCCGAAAGGGCGGCCTAGGCAAAAATGCGCTTCCCGTTGGATCGAAAACCCGAAAGGGCGATCCAGGCAAAAGTTAGGGACAAAAAAAATGAATAGGAAAAAGCTCGCTGAGATTGTACGCAACTCAGGCAAGAATGAGCATCTCGATGAGCCGAAAACCCGAAAGGGTGGTTCATGCAAAAATGAGATTGATAATAAAAGACAAGTAACTATATCTGGCAAACCACCATCACCCCTTGGGGCATCTACAACTGTCAATGATCGTCTTCATCAGAAGCTTCTGTACTTGTGAATTCAAAATTTCTATGAAATGTAGCGGTCATCGTGTTCAATGTACCACCAACCAATAAAATTACCATTTTCCAAGCTTTGTAAATCCGTGGAGTTATGCCTTTGGCTGATTTTCACTCTTCTACATCAATTTGAGCCTGTGCTTTTGTTTGAAACTCTACTTCTTCTTTCTACTTTCAATGCTATATACAAAATATTTTCTTTCTATTTGATAATGTCAATATATGAAACAAACATTTTTGAAAATTGAAAAAACCTTTTCCTGTCTATTTTGAAAACAAACCTGAGCAATAGGGTACATTCCAGTGAAACATGCATGAATAAATGTATATCAATGTCCATTTCAATACATGTTACGAGCAGGTTACTCCCCAGGATGGTCTGTGGTCAATGGCAAGAATGAAAAAACAGAATGAAAAATTGAAAAAAAATACAAATGAAAAAGCTCGCTAAGTTGAAAACCTGAAAGGGCGACTTAGGCAAAAATGAGCACCCCGCTGATTGACAACTTATGAAGGCAATTCAGGCAAAAATGGGGCAACGAAAAGAATTTATACCCGGTGAATCGAAAACCCGAAAGGGCGGTTCAGGCGAAAATGGGACTGAAAAATGAAAAGAACAAAATGAATGAAAAGCATTGACCACAGATGCGAACATCCAATGTTTACCCAGCACTGACACGCCTAACAACGGCGACCTGTATCCAAGAATCTTCCAAGGGTCCCTCCTCTACGAGTTTTTTATTGCCCTCAGCCATGGTCTTGATACGTCTTTCAACGACGGTCTCTCCAAAGAGGATTTCCATGTGAATATGTTATAGCACGAGCCACTACGTGCCCAATCTTCCAATGTTTTGTCTGTCTCTGTGAAATTTCTCTGTCAAACTACGAACCAATCATGCATTTCAAGCATTTATACATGCATAATCATGCATTTTATGTGCTCATACATTTAATAATCTTGTTATACCCTACATACATGTTGCATTTCCAATCTTCACTTTCAAATTCAACTCAATCTCCAATTGCAATGCAATCTCAATTTCAATTCAGTTCGATTTCAACTGTCAAATTCAATCCAATCTCAACTTTCAATCCAATCTCAATGTCAATTTAACTCAGTTTCAATTTCCAATTCAACTCAATCTCAATCTCCAATACAATTCAATTTCGACTCTCAGTTCAATGTCTATGTCTATGTCTCTGTTTAATCTCAATTTTCAATCCCTCTTTCAATCTCAAACTTTCAATTCAATGTCTTTGTCAATGTTAATCCACTCTCAATTTGCTCTTGGGCCAACAATAATGGTCATGTCTATTTTCAAATCAAGTCAAAGAACAGTTTGTACCTGCCTATCTGTTTGTGTTTTCAATCAAGTAGCAAGTTCGATCCAAAGAACAGCTTGTATCTTCCTATATGTCTATGTCTCAGGTCAAGTGCCAAATTCGATCCAAAGAACAGCTTGTACCTGTCTTGTATTTCTACTCCCAGTCAAGCGGCAAGTTCGATCCAAAGAACAGCTTGTACCCATCTCTTGTTTGTATTCCATGGTCAAGTGGTGAGTTCGATCCAAAGAACAGCTTGTACCTATCTTTTGTCTCCTGGTTTGTCTACCCTGTCAATGTCTACCTAAATCCCCAGTGATATGACATGCTCTGTAGACTCCAGTTCGTTTGTCTTGCATTCATAATCAAAACGTTGCATGACATTCACATTTTAAAAATCTGAGAGCGTATTTTTATGTCCAAAAACAGTGCAAATGTAAATATTTAAGTGTCTTCGTCCCGTCAAATCAAAGACTTCGTCTCTAGACTCTCCGAACAAAGAAACTTAAATAGGGGCAGCTGTTATACCCTAATTTTTGACCTAAAAATACTTGTTCAAAATTTTCTTTCATCTTTGATATATGTCTATTGTTCTTGAAGAATTGCCAATTTGCTATTGTTTACACTGACATTATGCTCTGCTTTATCTCTCAACTTAGCTTTACAAACCTTTTCAACTGTGTATTTGTTCATGTTTTCTTGCATTTCAAGTCATCCAAAGACATTTTTCTTGCATTTCAAGTCATTTGAATTTGTCTCTGATCAATTGCATTTTTCTATGCATTTTATTTCAATGTTATTTGCAAAATTCATGAAAAAAGGGGTATTTTAGTCATTTCCTGCATTCAAACTCATTTTAGTCCTTAAGAGTTGTTTGAGTCTTTTCAAATTGGTTTGAATAAGTCCTTGTTCCAATCTCATGTTAAAATCTATTTCAAAAAATCACAGTTGAAGTCATTTTGAGTCAGCTTAGCCCCTAGGGGCATTTCAGTCATTTCCTGTGTTAAATCCCTGTTTAATCCCTAAAAATTGTCTCTGAGTCTTTTAATTTTGCTCGTATAAAGTCTTATCTTAATTCCATGTCAAAACCATTTTTAAAATTGCATTTGAGCCATTTTGAGTCGTTTTTAGTCCCTAGGGGCATTTTAGTCATTTCACACAAAATTTCGACAGAGAGAGGTTACTTTAAAGTACCTCATTTAAGTAATTGGTTCATTTTAGTCCGTTTTGTTGTTTTTAATCATTTCACTTTACGTTATTTTCAGATTACATTTTTTACCAATTTTATTTTAAATTTCATTTTAGTCCCTCAAAGTTGTTAAAATTGCACTTTAGTCCTTTCTTCCATTTTGTTTTTTTTCCTTCTTTTTAAATCTTTTCCAATTTACGTTTTAGTCCTTCAAGTCAAACTTTTTGTTTTTAGTCTTTTTAAGTCAATTGCAGATTGGTCCTTTGATTTTAAGAAATTGCAGATCAGTCCATCAAGGCAATAAGTCCAGAATTCAGTCCAAAGCAAATCCAGATACGTGGCAGGTCCTAAGTGGCTCAGAGGCCACATGGCAGCCTATATAAGGCTGTGTCATCAATGCAACAGAGGAGGAATCAATCACAATTGGCCAACACATCACAAACATAATCACACATTCTCTCTCCAGTTAGTTACGATCAAAACATAGAGATTGAAGAACTTCATCGAAGTTCATCAAGAACTTCCCAGAAATTCTCAATTCAAAACCCTAACAAACTCAATCCTCCATCAGAATTCATCATCAAGCACACAAAATCAAAAGAAACTTTCAGAAAATCAAAGATCAACACCGTTTCAATTAGAAAAACTTTCATCAAATTCGGTTTAATTCATGTTTGTTCTCAGTGATTCCTTATGGAAATCATCATCATCGAACCATATCATTCATCTTCTTGCAATTCAAGTCGAGGACGATCACAAGAAGAAGGTTTGAGAAAAGAAGAAGAAGAATCAAAGCAAGTTTTGAACCGGTGAAGAAGGAGAAGAAAGTTTCACTGATTTATTTTCGGTTCAACGCTTACCAGAAGAATCAAAAGCTTTCTCAAGAATCTTTCGTTCGAATCTCCAACTTAAAGCCAGGTAAACACACGAACTCTTCTCGTTTTTGTTTCAAATCATCATCGAAAGTTCGTAATCAAAAATAAACGGTGAAACAGAGTAGATCAACAAGCTTTAAAACTTGTTCTTTCGAAAAAGTTTGGAAAAGAATGAAAAAGTTCAAAGTTGAAACCCTAAAATGTAGATCTAGGATGATTCACCGTTTATTTCGTAAAATCAAGTTCAAATTCATAATCAGCATGAAAAATAGAACAGATTAGGGTTTGGATTCACGAGATTCGAAGCATCTGAAACATCGCCGGAATCTGGAATTCACGGCAGTGACAATGAAGATTCCGATGAATCTTCATCGTCTCCAGCCGTTTCATTCCAGAAACCGGCGGTGGAGAGGTGAACGGAGAAGAAGAGAGAAGTGAGAGCTTCTCTCACTAGAATAAGCTTATAGAGAGAAAGAGAAGTGAGAAATGGACTGGACCGGTCCCTTTGCTTTTTTATAGACCCCTGAACCAGACCGGTTCAGTCCTGGTTCAACTCTGATTCATTCTCAACCGTCTGATCTAGGGTTTTAGGATCTTGGATCAATCCAACATCCCTGATACGTTTGGATAGTCCAGGATCCATATTCCCTTGGGCGTGGGCTTGGATTCCTGCGCAGACTGCTTCTCTTTCATGTTTTCTTGCTATTTCGTATGTTGTTTTTACTTTTTACACCTCTTGTGACTCAAAAATCTTTTTATAAAAATATCTAAAAATTCTTGTGTGTTTTCAATGTGTTTCTTGATATCTTTGTGAGTGTTTTACATATTAAAATTGATAAAAGAAGAATATACTTGATACTTGTGATTTGTTTATCTTTCTTGTGCTTTTTTTACTATACTTTGATATGATATTTTGGTGAATTGATATTGATGCTTGATGTGCAAATTTGTGAATATGTTGGTCTTTGAGTTTGGGTTTTTTACTGCTTGAGAGTACAATTTGTTGATTTCTTGTGTTGCAAGTTAGGTGGATTTTGTTTGTGAAAATTAAATGCCAAGTATGCCTAAAATATATCATGGTTCTTTGACTTGAATGTGTTCTCATAATCCTCATTTTGTTGATTATGATAAGAATCTTTGAACATTGTCATAATATGGGAATTATAAGTCACACACTTGTCTTGTTATCATGATGAATTTTAGGCATATTTTGCTAAGAGTTTAATCACTTTTTTGGCAAGTTTTTGCTACTTTGTTGAATGTTCCTTTTTCTTATAATTTTCATGCCATTATACCTTGTCCTACTAACCATTTCATTTCATGTTCCATTCATCCATAAGCATTCCTCATCTCACACTTTAATTTCTTGCACTTTAATTTTTACCAAGGCTTAGAATGTAAAAGTTAGGGACTTGTAATATTACTTTCATGCCATTTACTTTTCTTGCAAGACCATAGCATGTATCTAGGCCAATGATGTAAAGGACAATGGACTCTAATGATGTACACAGACACAAGCACCGACACAAGCACCGACACATGCACACACATCACATAGATACCTTAGATGTATGATTAGGATATGCATGCCTTAGATGTATGTTTAGGGTTTGAATGCTTTAGATGTATGCTTAGGATTTACACTTAGAAAAAAATCAATTTTTCAAAAAAAAGCTTGAACAACATCACTTGAAAACCTTTTCCAAAAATATAGGAGTCAAAACTCCTTTGCATTTTCTCTTTATTTTCTTAATCAAATTTCAATGAAAATTAATCATACTTGACTTTTTTCTTTCAAAATAACTAATCAAACCTCACTTTTTCTTAAAATCTCATGCCTTTAAGGCCTCTCAATCTCCATTCTTCAAATTTCCAATTTTCAAGCTTAAAATCAACCAACAAAAACAAAAACATTTTTTGGAAGAGAACTACGGTGGATTTGATCCCTTAAAAGGGTACGTAGGCAAGGAACCAATATTCCTTCAATTCAAATAAAACAAAAACTCAAACATCTTCTTCTCCCTCCAATTCTTCACTTAGTAAACTCTTAGGTGTAAATATCATTTTTCAAATAGCATTTAAAAATAAAGCGCGCGCGTAGAAAGTAAAGACGGTTCCTATAGGATACTATAGTCGTTATGGGTGTCTAACACCTTCCCGTAGCGAAAACAACTCCCGGACCTCGATTCACAAGGGTTTTGCTTATTTTTTCCCTTCCCAAGAAAAAATGAGATATCAAAGGTTAAAAAGGTTCAAACGTAATCAATGTTTGACACCCGAAAACCAAGATAAAACAGGATGAGACATAATGTCTCAGTGAGTTCCGCTAACCCTAGGCTATAGGCAACCACGGGGGAAACCTACGGTCACCACGTGTCTACAATACAACCTGCCGGTTGATTATACGTGTGTGAGGACTTGCTTACTTAGACGGTCGTGCATACTAGGGCCGTCATAATATTCTTAACTTGTTATAGGCTTCTCTTCTATACGTGTCATGGCGGTTAGGGGAAATCTAAAACCGCAATGCCAAGATACGCTTTGTGCATCAAGGCTCTCATATACTTCTATCATGACACGAATCTAAACCGGACGATTAGGGGAAACCTAAGATCGTCATCGGCATATCTTTCTATAGTTGCGTTACTTGCTTAATATGTTGTATCAACAACATATCATCTCTTATCACAAAAGTGACTCTTGCTAACTTGCTACTTCTTGACGATCTACGCCAAGTCTCTACTTGTTCTTGACAATCTATGTCAAGGCTCTATGACATAACATATACATGTATAATAAATATGCAAAGTCAGCTTCATTGATTATGTTAGCGTGTAACAAACAACTTATCTGAGTTCATTTTACGGATTAGTCCCGAGTCGAGTAACCCCGGAAGTTAATCCCTTACTACCGGTGAAAATGCTTTGCAATAGCGCACCGGACTCCCTTAGTGAACGTGCGGGTCCCTTACGGCTTACCCCATTCCCCTAGGAGAACCTTTTATATCCAACCTTGGATGGAATATAAAAGACACGACACCTTAACTTAGTGAAATGCGGCTCCCTTTCGGCTTAACCATTCCCCCCTTGGGGAACCCATTGAATCCAACCTTGGAAGGAATTCAAGAGACATAACACTCTTCTTAAAACTTGGTCTTATGCATGAATGAAGGTTATACCTAATCATACTAACTCTTTTACCTCGGATCCCTAGACGATCCCACTAGAGGTAACTACATGCTTGCTTAACTTACTTTGTGAATGGATATGAAATCAATTCACGTCTTGCCATACTCGTATGACACTTAACTTCTATGCGAAGATAATAATCTATATCACCTCGCGTCATAACAAGCATATCACTAATGCATAGCATTCTAATTTTCTACTAACTATTCTATTTCTCGATAACTATACCGAGGCTCTAGCTCTTCCCTTTCCTTAAAGTTTATCTTGCTACCCGATTCAAACATCATACTCTCGGTTACCATGCTTTTCCATACTTGCCAAAACTTGCTTCACTTATAAGAAAGTCTCCTTTTTAACTTTAACAAATAGGACCTTGGTTTGAGGAGTTCACATTTGTAAAAAGACATCTCGGAGAAAACCGCATCGCGAATCCCCACGCCTGCCAAAAGCAAGCAAAACAGTGAGATGCCTCACTGCCTTACTCGCCATGGCGAGTAGATTTACTAGGGAGGCGAGCAGGACCCCCTGTTTGGCCCTCTAGCTCGCCTCGCGAGCCATTTGCTCGCCGTGGCGAGCTGTGACAGTCCTGCAACCTCAAAATTGATATTTTTGACTTAAAAACCTCAAACCAAGCATCTCCAGGTGCTATGTGACCCTTAGGATCATTAGAAACCTGTAAAAGCAGTCATGGAACAAGTGTACACAAGTATGGCAAGCATGGCAAGAAAAGGGCAACTAATCTTATACTTTAAAACCTTAGAATGCAAAATATTCTTACAAGAGAATCACATAATCCCAAAGGGTGGGAAACTATCTAAGGAACTCACCTAATAATGATGTGAACTTGATTCCCAAACTTCTAGCATCACTTCCTCTTCCATCTTTCAAAACCCTAGCTCTTGATCACTTGTTCTTCTTTGGCTCAAACCATTCATTCTTGTTATTCTTTCTTACAACCCAAGACAACTTTGATCCCTACTTGTGCATCTCCATTACAACTCCAAGTTTCCTTCACCAAAACCCTAACCTTAAGAAAATATCTTAGCAAGGAAAGTGGTGGAGTCAATCCTTCCAAACATCATGTTACTTCTTTGATCAAGAATAACCCATAGCATGCACTAGTTCAAGCTTCAAACATCATCTTCACTCAACACCCATCAAACCCTAGCTTCTTGAATCCTTTCTTGAGAGGAGAAGTAGAGAAATTAAACTTAAACCAACTTCCTTAAGCTTAGAAGATCAAGAAAGAATAAGATTAACTCACTAGCCATGGAAGGAAGAAGATTTGAAAGATTTGGTGGTGAGGGAGAGAAAAGGGCGTGGATGGAGAAGAGAGAAGGAGGAGAAAAACTTTACCAACATCTAGAGAGAGAAAGGAGAAATGGAATGAGATATTTTGGTGCCTATCCCAAATAAATATCCTTTAAACGCGCAATTACCAAATTGCCCTTACTTCAAGCGTGTTAAATACGACACCGATACTTTTCCCGTGTTATGCTGACATGTCATAAAATATTAACTATTAATCACTTTCCATGAATTATTTCCTCTGGCACGATTAACGGGTAATATTCCGACACTAGCAGGCGGGATTTTACAGTGGTAGTTTCTTATAAGAACTAATTGAATTGCAAAGTCTAACGGAGAATTCATTGTTATTATTATATATATTATTGTGTACTCATTCATTAGGGTTTGATCCCCAATCTTTTTATTCTTTCAACTGTTTGAATTCTTAACTTTCCGAGTGATGAATATTAGTTTGTTGTCAAAGTGGGGGTGGAGATTGATTGATGGAGAAAAGGCGTTATGGAAAAGTGTGTTGGTAAAGAAATATGGTGAAGCCGTGGAGAGGATAATGGAAGGAACAAATATGGTGTGGCCTAGACATGCATCTTTTTGGTGGAAGGATTTGGTAAATATAGGAGATTTTGGTAGTCATGATTGGTTTAATTCGGTGGTGGAGAGAAAGGTGGGTAATGGTATATCTTCTAGCTTTTGGAATGATAGGTGGAGAGGGGAAAAATGCTTTCGATTAAAGTATCCTAGACTTTATTCGGTTTCTAATCAAAAGGAGGCTTTGGTGGGAGAGATGGGGGAGCATTTACATCTTGGAACGGAATGGACGTTTAATTGGAGAAGACATCTCTTCATGTGGGAGGAGGAGCTACTTATAAGCCTCAAGGAGGATTTGGATGGGATGGTGTGGTCGGAGGAGGAGGATGGGTGGAGGTGGAGTTTGGAAAAGTTAGGTGTGTTTACGGTGAAATCGGCATATAATAGGTTGGAAGGGTTTGTGTTGATGGAAGATAAATGGCGGGATCAAGAAAAAAGGGTGTTTGAATCTCTTTGGGAAAATCCGGCACCCTCCAAAGTGGTGGCTTTTGTGTGGAAGGTACTACTTGATCGAATCCCATCTAAGGTTAATCTTGCAATGCGCCATGTGATACCGTTGGAGGATTCGACCATGTGTACGTTATGTGCATTGAGGGAGGAAACTTCGCTTCATCTTTTGCTCCATTAAGACTTTGCATCTTCGGTGTGGTTACAACTTATGCTGTGGTTCGAGTGTTTTTTTCCTATCCCCCCTAATCTCTTTGTTCATTGGGAATGTTGGGGTGGATTGGAAAGAAATAGTAAGGTTAAGAAGGGTCGTATGCTTGTTTAGCTAGCTATGATATGGCTCTTGTGGAAAGTCCGAAATGATAATATTTTTAACGGCAAAATCTATAAGGTGGAGGAGGTGGTCGAGGAGATCAAAGTGCTATCTTGGAGGTGGATTTTGAGTAGGACGAAGTTTAAGGTGTGTCTTTTCTATGAGTGGTGTTGGGATCCAATTTGGTGTCTCAATAGAGAGGGAAGGATGTAGGTTTGCCAGCTCTGGGGGTCTGTTTTTGTTGGGTGCTTTCTTGGGCTGTTATAGCAGTGCAATTGTGCAGGTCCTGCGGTTCTGTTTTGGTGCTGCTGGTTATTGCACCTGCTGCTGGTGTGTGTGTGCAGCTGGACCAGATCTGTGCTGTGCTTGCTGTTCGCGGGGCAGGGGTTTTTGGGTGCAGTTTTTGTTGTTGTCTCGCTTGCCTATGGTGTTGACGCAGGGGTATGCTTGTGGTCTGTCACTTGTATATTCCTGCGTCATTACTCTTGTGGTGTGTTCCTTTGTTTAGGGGTGGTTTTTCAAAGGGGTTTTTGTTCGAGCCGGTGTTTGTATGGCAACCGATTTCCTCTTCTTTGTTTTTTTTCTCCACCCCAGCTTATTAGTGCGTCTTGCACGGGCTTGTTGGTTAATACTATTTTGCCGATTTCGAAAAAAAAAAAGAATTCTTAACTTAAATCAATTGAGTTATGGAACAACTTTTGGTCACACGTGTTGTAATTTGGGTTATAGTATAAAACTCTACCCTTTAATAAAAATTATACCTATGTTATAAATATTATAGTGGATGTCCAAATAGCAAATGGGTTAATGGGCTATACTACTAGATCATTGGGCTTAGTCCATAAGCTATTCTATTTTCCTATAAATAGAGCTCATTTGTAACATTCTCAACTACATCAGAGAATAATAATACTTCTCTCTATTCTCTCTTTTTCTCCTTCTCTCTATTATTGTTTCTATTTACTTAGTTTCATAACACGTTATCAGCACGCTCTAATCAACTAAGAAGGTGAATAGTTCTTCTTAATCTATTATAATAAGTTGTAATTTTGTATCGATGATTATAGGCTATTGTTGCAATTCCATCAATTTGGAATCAATATGCCTTATAGATACATATTATTGTTATTATACAAATTATATAGTGTTTGTTTGTTTTTCATTAAACATCCATGCATCCCTGAAGGATTGCATAAAAGATTGATCACATCTATAATATAGCTCCCGAAGAACTATATTCAAAAAGGAACGCATCCCTGAAGGATTGCTTAAAAACTCAAATTGTTTTCCAATGAATTCCTGATGAATTCAAAGGTGTTGTATCCCTGAAGGATTACTTAAAAACTCAATTTTTTTCAATGAATTCCTGGTGAATTCAAAGGTATTGCATCCCTGAAGGATTGCTTAGAAACACAATTTTTACGGTGCATCCTTGAAGGATTGTACAAATGAATTGATTAGATTTATATTTTTTTTTATCAAGATTTGATTTAGTATATAGTTCTTAAAGAACTTAAAAGAAACTATTTTTTTTCCACCATGAATTCCTGCAGAATTCAACGTCCATGCATCCTTGAAGGATTGCACAAGGATTGATTTTTTTAGAAGGCATAAGAATTTATCGCATATTGAGATATATTATAAAGTTCCTGAAGAACTCAATATTATTCTGAGTGAATTCTGGAAGAATTCAATTCAATAGTGAAGCATCTCTAAAAGATTGTCAAAAGAATTGATATGATTGTGTAGAACTTGAACTCAATTTGTTTTTACAAAAGTAACAAGAAAAATTGATTTTATGTATTTGCCCAGAGCATATATATACATTACAGTTTATTACTATCATGTTTCAAATTGTGATGATAAACTACACCCAGATTTAATTTCCCTCTTTTACTTATTGGTTCTTTAGGAGAGAAATTGGTTTCTTGATTACATGCCTTGCAATTTTAAAATAGAAATATGTGACAAGTTTTCTTTGTTTTGCTTTTATTTGCATAACAATCATTATTCGAAAGAAAAATGCCATATTAATTCGTTTTAATGTAATTAATTGACATTACAAGATAAATTAATTTGTCTTAATGTGATTAATTGCCTTGTTAATTTGTTAAGAGATAATATTCCTGTTTTTTGAAATATTAATTTGTGTGCTTGTAATGAGAAGCAAATTTTAAAAGCATATAAGCAAATTTTAAAATAGAAATATATGTGGTTTTTTTTTTTAATCAACGTGACAAGAAGTAAATAATTGATATGTTTTGTCGTGATTTTGATTGTAATAATTCTATTGATATGCTTCTAAAACATTTGAATTTGTAATAAGACTTGTCTTTAAATATGAGATCACATCATTAATTAGGTCTTCATTTTCATAATTAAGATTTTATTATTGTAATTATTATTATTACTATTGCTTGGTTCTTGATCCTTGTGGACATATTTTTGAAGAAATAATTTTTTTAATATTAAACCATATATGAAAGATTTCTCAAAGAATTATAATTGTTTATTAATATCATTTATGATTTAATCCCAAAGAAGTACAATTGTTTATTATTAGTACATCCTTGAAGGATTACTTAAAGAATGATTTTTCAAAGATCATTGGTTATGAACATTTGTGATATAGTTCTTGAAGAACTAAAATAAACATATCATTGGAAGCAACCTTGAAGGACTACGTAAGGAATGAATGATCTCAATCATTGTTCATGAAGATTCGTGACATAGTTCTTGAAGAACTAATACCATAGTATCAAACACGGGCCACAAAAAAAAATGATTTTTCTTGGTCACCGTTTATGTAAATTTGATGTTGAGTTCTTGAAGAACTACACATTTAAATCATAACAGAACATAAATTTATAAGATCTATTTGATCATAAAAAAAAAGGAGGAAAATGTGAGACAATACATGTTTTTATACCACTCGAATATGCTCCTGAAGTAGCAAAATGAGTGAATATCTTCAAAAATATTTTTGAAAAATTACTCGCATTTGTAATTGAATAATGAGTTATTTTTGATCAAAATGGTGAAAGGTCACATTGAACGTCATTCCCAGAAGTGAATGGTTCATACTATTTGTGTTATATAACTAATATCATAATTATGGTAATTGATTTAGTAAAGACTACTATTGATATGATACATGTCAAGGTCGTACGATTTCTTTAGTATGAACTTAGATCAGTTGAGAAATTACTACGTGATCAAAGATTTTATTGATATGATCATATTTCTATTATATGGATTGAAATTTGCAAGATTGTCTCCGTATTGATCAAAGTTTGGTTATGATTTTCTTCTATATGGCTTGGATTACAAGGTAAGCACAAATTCTTCAAGATTATTATCTCATAAATATTACATGTTAGATATATATATTTTCTCGTGATCTCACATGTAATTTACATTGTGAAGATATCAAACTTTTGAAATATATCTTATGGACAAATTTTTGTTGCGTAATTATTCACCTGAAAAATACATATGATTTATAAAGTTTTTTTTATTGGATAAATTTTGAGTTTACCTCTTTTTATATCTATAGTAATACAAGAGATAAATCAAGACTTTATCATATTTATTATATAGTTTTATTTGGAAACATTATGGATAAGAACAAATGAAACACATTATTGTAAACCAGAAGTTTACACAAATCATGTTTCAAACCTCAAATGGATAAAAACAAATGAAACACATATTATTGTAAACCAGAAGTTTACAAATCATCTTTCAAATGGTAATTCTTAAAAATATATAACAATCCCTGAAGGATTGCTCAAAATGATTTTTCTTGATCATTTATGATATAGTTCCTGAATAACTATAAAGATTACTCAAAGCTCCTGAAGAGCTAATGTATTGTTACATAGAGTAACAAAATTTCACATTGAGGTTACATTTAATATAATTTTATTGAGTTTTAAGATATCCATCTAAATGGATATCATATTGAAAAATATATGTTAAACATCTCTATTACGAGATATACTATGGTGAAAATAAGCGTAATGGAAAAATGACGTGTCTATGATTTGTAATACGCTTATATTAGTGCAATGAAAGCACATATTATGTAAACCAGAAGTTTACATATTATATTAAGTTTGTCGTTGGCAAGACCGGTTGGGTTATCCCGGATCTATTATGATGCAAAAATAGATAAATTTTAATGGATTTGTATTGAAGATCCAGTAGATTCTTCAATCAAATAATTTTTTCTTCAAGGAAGTAGAAAATTTGAGGATTTTAGTCCTTCAATACATGTAAATGTGTATAAGGTGATATTTGTGAATAAATACACCGAAAATATGGATCAACTAAATGACATGTGTGGTTATTGTTAACTCACAAACCTGAAGCTTGTGAGATTATTCGACCAACAATGTATGATTATTGTTAACTTACAAACCAGAAGTATGTGAGATTATTTTGTCAACAAATTTGACAATGAGTTTATTTTCTGAACTTTTCAGAAAGCGTTTGATAAGTATCATTTGTCAATTAAAATTGATATTGAAAAATTGCTAGCATATGATCATAAAAAAATGGACTTGAAGATCCATTCTTTAGACGTCTAAAGTTAATTGTATGATTGATACTTATGAAACCATACAATATAAACTCTATTTTGGGAATCAACAATCTTTTATGTTGATATATTGATTTGCATCAAGCCAACTTATTACTATATGTAAGTCCTCCATCTAATTCATCATTGGTTTTAGGTTAACAATCTAATATTTCTCATCTTAGTAAATTTTTGGATGTGTTGTGTATATCACAATTGCTCCAATATAATACACTAGGATAAATATTGAAAGAATATTGGAAAAACATTTTTGATATGAATCTCCATCTATCATAAGTTTTATTAAGTCAACTAGTTTACAACCCAGTAGGTTGATTATCGATTGATGGATTAGTTTTCCCAATATTAGCGGGAGATGATAAGCAGCTAAAAAAAAATGTGAACATGAAGTTCAAATAAATTATTTGAAAGGAAATATTATTGTCTCATCATGATCCTCAAGATATAACTCATTTGCAAAGTTAAACAAATTGAATATTAGCTACTAATGCTCCAAACGAAATAGATATCCCTGTATAGGATATTCTAATATTGCAAATGAGTCTCAACCGTGCCTGAAGCATGGTAGACCAATCGGTTCCAAATATAAAAATCCTCGAATAAGAAAAGGAGCTTAAAGGAAAGATAACCCAAACGAGGATATAGAAAATCTAAAAGAGTGTTATGACATAATCGATTTTCCAGTTCTAGAAGAACTGATCAGGTACCTAAAATTTATGAAATATCAATTAATTATGTCATGAATGAAAGATCTCAACGGAATGAGATGGAACCGAAATGAAGTCAACATTGACGTGTTTTTGCATATAATATAGCGCTATATGTGATAAGTAAAAACGAGGATCACATGTTAAAACTATTAAAGTTATAGATAATCAAAATATTTACAAATGAAAAGAGACAATTCTAGTGAAATCAAACTCGCTTCATAAAGCAGACTTTTTTGGACTTGTAGTCCACACTCTTGAAGGTGTGAAGTTAAATGGATATATATGATTTTTCGCGCGAAAGGGGAATTAGATTGATAAAATACATGTATATAGAGTTTGATATGTTCACCGGAAGTGAATTGGTAAATGTCTACCATTTATTTTTAATAGACAACTATTTTTAAGAGACATATTCACCTGAAGTGAATTCAAGAACTTTTTCATACTTGATTAAGTTTAGTAGCACATGAAAGGATCAAATTATATGAATGATGCACTACAATTTATTTGTATCACTCACTTAATAGTGATGATTATATGAAACTCCCTGAAGGATTTCATTTGCATAAAACATACCATCAAAACTATTGAAAAGATGGCATCATTTGGCCATCTTAAGGATTTGAAAATGAATTTGTTATAATTGAATTTATGATAATGGTATAAATATTATTAGAACTCCTGAAGAGATTTTAAATTTTGTTATATAAAGGTTGATATGGACAAATCTCATCCATTGTCTACTCCAGTGGTTGTAAGATCTATAGATGTGGAGAAAGATCCTTTCAGACCTCAAGAAGACGGGAGAAGAACTACTTGGTCCTGAAGTACCATATCTCAATGCAATAGAAGCATTGATGTATCTTGCTAATTATACACGTACTGATATATCATTTTCTATCAATTTATTATCAAGATATAGTTTTTCACCTACGCGAATACATTGGAATGGAGTCAAACATGTACTTCGTTAGCTTCGAGATGCAAGTTATTTGTCAAATCCTCATCATGGTAGATCACAAACGGGTTACTTGTTTACAAGTGGAGATACAACCATTTCATGGAGATCTGTATATCAGACCATAACAGCAACATCATCAAATCATGCAAAACTTTTAGCACTTCACGAGGCAAGTAGAGAATGTGTTTGATTAAGGTCATTGATTCAACATATACAAAATAATTGTGGTTTATCTTTTGGAAGAATGGATGCAACAACCATTTATGAAGATAATACATCATGTATTGCTCAGTTGAAAGAAGGATACATTAAAGGAGACCAAACAAAACATATTTCTCCCAAATTCTTTTTCACCCGTGATCTTCAAAAGAATGGTGATATGCATTCAACAAGTTTGTTCGTGTGATAATCTTGCAGATGATTTTACAAAGTCACTCCCAAGTAAAGTTTTTGAGAAACTTGTATTAAGAATTGGTCTTCTCCGTATATTTGTCTTCATGAGGGGGAGAAATAAATGTGTCCTGCACTCTTTTTTCCTTCACCAAGGTTTTGTCCCATTGGGTTTTCCTGGTAAGGTTTTTAACGAGGCAGTTCGCACTCAAAAGGATATTGTACTCTTTTTCCTTCACTATAATTTTTTCCCACTGGGTTTTATTTTAGTAAGGTTTTAATGAGGCATATCCTCGATGGTCATCCAAGGAGGAGTGTTATAAATATTATAGTGGATGTCCAAATAACAAATGGGTTAATGGGCTATACTACTAGATCATTGGGCTTGGTCCATAAGCTATTCTATTTTCTTATAAATAGAGCTCATTTGTAACATTCTCAACTACATCAGAGAATAATAATACTTCTCTCTATTCTCTCTTTTTCTCCTTCTCTCTATTATTGTTTCTATTTACTTAGTTTCATAACAACCTAAATATTATTGTAAATTTTCTATGAAGTTGATGATTGTTGGTGATCTCTCCCGCAATATAAATTATTTTAAGGAAAAAATATATATGTTACTCCTTTGTCACAAATTATAAGTCGTTTTGGTCATTTCATACGAATTAAGAAATGTAATCAATTGTGTTCAGGAAAGAGAAAATATGAATAATTTTACAAAATTATATTTCATTGATGGTATCCGAAAGATAAATTAAAGAATTGAAAAAGAAAGAGTAATAAATAATTAATGTTATAATAGGAAAATTAAGATTTAACGCTTTATTGATTTTCTAAAATGACTTAATTATAATTTGAGACTAATTTTTTTCTCCAAAGCGACTTACAATTTGAGACAAAGGGAGCATTATGTTACTCTTCCCGTCAATTAAATATCATCTTTACTATTTTTGTTTGACTCAAATTATTTTTTCTCGTTTTTTGAAAATTTCACATAAGTTAAAAAATATAATTAATGTTGTATGAAAAAGAAAATTATAAGTAACTTTACAAAATTATTCTTAATTAATACTAAAGAAAAAAGAAATTAATGAATTGAAATAAGAGAATATTTAATAGTAAATGATATAATAAGGAAAGAATCATTAATGTTTTATTAATGTTACAAAGTGATTTAAAATTTTTAACAAATTTTTCCCCAAATTTAATTTGGGACGCGAGTAGTAATACAACATTTATTATTTATTTCCCTTAACATATCATTATTTATTGTATTCCAATAATTAACTACTCTATTAATTATCTAATTAATAAATATGTTATAATAAATGAAATATATTTCACCATTAAAATGAACATTATTAATCATTTATTTAATCATAATTGTATAAAACTAAAAAAAACACTTAATTTAAAATATTGTAAAAAAAAACACTTAATTTTTTTGAGGGAAAAAAAATTAATTGTTTTTTTTTTGACAATATTTTAAATTAAGTGTTTTTAAAATAGAAGGATATATCTATTTTTGTTTTTTGAGAAATGATATTGTGAAGAAGATTTCCTTCTTAGACTTGGGGGTTTTGATGATAACAAACACACATCACAAAAGAAGAAAATCATGGAGGCTCAAATTGAAGAATGAAGATAATGGGACTTAGGCTTCATAGTTATATTTTTGTAAGTATGGTCCTTATCTTTGATTTATCATTCTTAACTTATGAAACAATTTAGAATGCTCAGAAAATAATTACAAACATTTTTCTAAGTTCCCAAATGAAGCAATGTTAAAGCTCTTAAAAGAAATCACACACTCACATTGATTTTCTTATATAGTGATTTTACATGAAATTATTTTTCCATGAAAACCCATAATTTACTATGGAAATTTTTCAATAATTTTTTAGCATAAAAATATTTTTATCATGCATTGAAAACTGCTAGTATTATTCTCATCATGGCCTTATCAAATTATATATGGCTTTAATGTCTATGAATAATATTTAAGCATATATTTTTTATAGCAGAATAATTGAGTGCAAATTGATTACTTTGGCTGCGTCAATTGCATATAAACTACTGGCTTGAATATTTGTGTTTTCATAATCTACACATAATTGATTATGCCGTTTCAGTTTCTACCAACGGCCAGTATTTTTTCCAACGGCCACCTTTTGAAATTCACAACGGCACTTTCTGTAATATGAATTGGCAACAACTATTTTAAAAAGTAGCATTGCTTCATAAACATCTTGTTAACCTTTATAAATTCAATTGAGAATCAAAGCAATTTACATACAAACACAACAACTTTCATTATCTCAATTGACATTTTCAACATCACTTGCTTTCAAACTTTCATTCAAATTGTTTGGAAAACTTTGTCTACACTTTAACATTCATTAAAAAGTTTTCTGAGCACTAAGTCCATTTGTTAGAGTGATATTGATAAAGATATATAGTCATACATTTGTTATTCTTCAATTACCTTGTTGTAAAGTTTCTTGCCATTGTTGGTGAGAATTATTGTTTAAGATAGTGGGGGGTGCTATCTTGTGATTGTTGTAAAAGGTTCTTTGATTCGGGAAGATTCAAAGTCCACCAAAAGTGTTTGGTGTTTGTGTTGTATTCAAGAGAGAGGGTTTCTTTCTTGTGTTTATGTTAGAAAGATTGTTAGGGGGTCTTGGACTGAGATTGCTTGTAACAAAGATTCTAACATAGTGAATTCCTTTGCGGGGTGTGAAGGGAGTGGACTGACCCTAAGGTTTAGAGGGGAACCACTATAAACTCTCTTGTGTCTTTTGTTCTTCCCTTACTCTTTTATTTTTCCGCATTTATACCTTCATCATTATTTATCGGAAAAATTATCAACAACGATAAACTAAGAAAAATTGACCAATATTCCTAGAAACCTAATTCACCCCCTCTCTTAGGTTACAATCTGAACTTACAGATATATGTACAACCATTTTATAATAACTTTTAGACAACTATTTCTCATACTTTCATTAGATTCTTATTCACTCTTCCTTTTTCTTTCTCTATTTATATGGCTTGTAAAAAATGAAGATTGTGTCAAAAATGGTCACAAAATAATTCTACAAATATCATTATTTATTTTCTCCTAACATAACTTTACTTCTTTCCCTTACCCGCTTTCTCTGCCTATCTCTCTCATACTCTGATTATATTCTTCATCTCTTTCTTTTTCTCTATTAATTTTTTATCAATAAAAAAAAAGAAATAAAAGATTGTCCCAAAAGTTAACAAAAAATAGTTTTATTAATTAATATCATTATTCTTTTTTTCTCCTAACTTAACTTTACTTCTTTCCCCATGTCAGCTTCATTCTCTCTCTCCACCGTCCACTACTTCCTTGAGTGATATTTGTACTTTTTTCTATCTGGTTGTATATAAAAGTGAATCCACAAATTGCCTGAGAACTGTTCCCACTCTCACCTCAACACTATACCTTTTCCTTTTCTTTTCTTTTTCTATTTTCTTTAATTTTTCTCATCAATGGCAGACCCTTACTCAAATTTCTTCTCATCCAATTTCTTCCAATTCAATAATAATAATCCAACAAACCATTACCCTTCTTCTTCAAACCCTTCATCCCACCACAACCATCCTAATTATCTTCACAATTTCATTAACCACACAACTTTCAACAATAACAACACCTTTTTCCACTACCATCATCATCATCATCACCATCTTCAAACTACAACTGCATCTTGTTCTTCCTCTTCTTCTTCACCATCTTCCCCTCCTTTAAAAGAAGCCCTTCCACTTTTAAGTCTTATCCCTACAAAAAAGGAAGAATATGAAGATGAGGTACATAATCAACATCAACAACATCACCATCATCATCACCATCATCAATCTTGCACTTTAATGGATGTGGATGATTGTAGTCATAAAGTAGAAGAAAAGGAAGATCATGAAGGTGTGACTGTTGCACTTCATATAGGGTTACCAAGCCCTAGTTCTTCTGAGATTGCAACTATGATGATGTCTTCTTCTTCTGAGATGATGATTAATGAACAAGATCTCTTACAAGACGTTACTATTAGCGACGATTCCTCTTCGGCTGGATTTTTGAGTACCAATAGATCACTTAACAAGGGTCAGTATTGGATCCCTACTCCTTCTCAGATTCTTATTGGTCCTACACAGTTCTCTTGTCCTGTTTGCTGTAAAACCTTCAACAGATACAACAACATGCAGGTTAGTAATTCGTCTACATCTTCAAGATCTTCTTCTTCTCCTTTTTTTCAAAACCTTAGCACCAACCTATAGATCTTCTTCTCCTTAATATTAATTTAGTGTCCAAATTCATACCATTGAGCTACACCTTTGCAAAACCTCCTCCTATGAAGCGCGGACACTCATCGGATTTAGCGTGTCTCAGTGTCGTCACCGACGCATATGAATACACTAAATTATGTGATTTTCTTAAATTATCAGCGGTATCGGCATATCAGTGTCCATGTTATGTCCGTGTTTGTGGTTCATTCAACTTTTATATCTTCCACTTTTCTTCCAAATTCATACTTCTGAAAACAAATTTAATTTCTTGGGTTCTGATGTAGTAATTCTTTCTTGATTCTGATGTTTGACTAATTGTAATAGGAAAACATACTGTCCTCTTCTTTTGAAATTTTTCTTCCGTTCACTTTCTATTTTTCTTCCCCCTTTTCCCAAGGTCATTTTTCTTTGTTCTTTAACCATATTGGTGTAATTAATTAAAAATATTTTTGTATTTTTTGCATGATAAAATGGATAATATATTATAAGAAAAAATTATCTTTTTGGCTGATTGAAACTGTGAGTGAGATCAGATTCTATATATCCTTTTGGTTGATTAAACAACTCAGGTAATGTTCTTTATGCCTTTAGTACAACATTGAAGTCTGTGCTTTTTCCTATGTATTTTGCCATGCAACTGCTTAATAGAACTGAATTTTGCAGGGTTTTCTTCTAGATCTCCAAGTAAATGATAATATATTAATGACCAACAATTAATAGTTTTTGTTTCTCTTTGTCACCCTTTTTAGACTGAATTCATATACCTTCCATACCTGAAAGTTCCACATATACATTAATGGACATATAGCTATTCTCTCTCTCTCTATCTCTCTCTCTCTCTCTCTCTCTCTCTCTCTCTCTCTCTCTCTCTCTCTCTCAAGCCTGCTAATTGTATCATATATAGTACTTCAAAGAATTTATCAAACAATGAGTACATTACTATATATATCTAGTTTAGTTATAAATTACATTAAATTTGAGGCACAAAAAGTGTTTGCTTTTCATGATTTCATTATAAATTTCATTAATTTGAGGTGCAAAAGGTGTTTTCTCTTCATGATTTCATTATATCCTTGAGTTAAATAATCATTACATTATTTATGAGCATAATGTTACAACATCCAAAGAACAATTGCTGCGTAGAAGTGACAATGAGACACTTCAAGAGGGTTCAATATCTTTGGTGCCAAGTCTCAAACCCACTATCATTAGGTTGATGAGTTAACTTACAACTAAGTGATCTCTATGGAAATAGACAAGAGGGTTCAATATATGTAACTACTAATATAACAAATGAATTACTAACAATTAAATTAATGTTGAGAGACAATTATTGTTTAAGCCCATTGAGTTGATTGTGAAATGAAAATATAATTTTTTTAACAAAAAATGGTGAAGGGACAAATTATTATAAATTAACTTGAGAAAGGGAAATCATTATTAACAGCGGATACGTTAATAATGTAATTTTTAAAAGGGTTTTTCTATCATGTGCAAATTTTCGCAAGTTAAGATCTTTAAAATAGAAATTTTGTATTGAAACTTGTACATTTAATATAACATATAAATGTCATGTCAAAAGGTTATGCATAACAATGTCATGTCTTCTAGTTCCATGAATGTTGTGTTCACGAGGATTGGTTTTGTCATCCGAAAAGGTCTAACGACGCAGCTTGCTGCCCGTTTGCCTTCTATTTAATTGTAAATAATGGTTTATATATTTTGGTTTCATAAAATTTTTGAATAAATAATTGTTTTGAAATGTCCTACATGAAATTTGAACCCCTCACTTGAAGTTGCAAAATCAAGTTGTTAGGGATGAATTGACACCTCATGGACAAAACTCTTACAACCTAATTATTAATCCACATAAAACAAAAATGATATGCATTCCTAATTAAAATCTTGGCGGGCCTTCATCAATGATGATTATTACTAAGATGATAACATCACAAAACAAAGTGAGCTAGTCCAGCCAACATTTTTTGAGTTTTTTCATATAAATTTTAGACTTTCATACTATGCACACAACTTTTAATGATTATTTTCTCTTGATTAATTACTTTATCATAATAACTTCTTCTTTTTAAGGTAATTATACAAAAATTTAATTTCTTCTTTCTTATCCTCAGATGCATATGTGGGGACATGGATCACAATACCGAAAAGGACCAGAATCTCTAAGAGGTACACAACCAACAGGTATGCTAAGGCTTCCTTGCTATTGTTGTTCACCAGGTTGCAGGAACAACATTGATCATCCAAGAGCAAAGCCATTGAAAGATTTCAGAACACTTCAAACACATTATAAAAGGAAACATGGGATCAAACCTTTTATGTGTAGAAAATGTGGTAAGGCTTTTGCTGTAAGAGGAGATTGGAGAACTCATGAGAAGAACTGTGGAAAGCTTTGGTATTGTCTTTGTGGTTCCGATTTTAAGCATAAGCGGTCGCTTAAAGATCATATAAGAGCTTTTGGGAGTGGTCATGCTGCTTATGGAATTGATGGTTTTGAAGAAGAGGATGAACCTGCTTCTGAAGTTGAACAAGATAATGAATCTACTCAGACTCAGTAGTGAAGAACTATATGATTTTAAATTTTAATTTATCCAAGTGAATTATATTATGTTATATTCATAATGAATTTATTAACTGACTATGATGGATATATATAATAGCCATGGTTTCAAATTTGAGAACTATATATTAGAACCAAGTTTAAATGGAGGCCAATTAATTTTTTTCCTTCTATCTTACTTTATTTTTTTACTAAAAGAACATAAATTAGATATGGAAATTTAGAGAGAAAAAAAATTAGTTCTTTCTCTAACTCTATCAGTAAATTTTGTTTAGAGAAATAATTGATTTTGTTTGCTTGCTATATCATCCCTAAATTTGCTTTTTTTTTTCTTTCTTTTTTTTAAATTCAACTCCTTTCTTAATATACTTTGAATCTCTAACTAGCTTTTGTTTTTGTGAATAGCTGGACGTATTTGACATTTCATAATCCAAATTTCAATTTGGTCTTTTGTTGTGTAGGACTATTATGATATATTAATCTCAATAATATTTTGATAAAATCGCAGTAATTAATTAGTTAATGTGTAATATTATTGTCCACACCATGGACATCTTCAATATAAAATGTTTTGTACCACATAACACAATATATATATATATATAAATATATATATATATATATATATATATATATATATATATATATAACATAAAGCAATTATACATTTTACACAAAAGTGTTTATATTATAGAGGAGGTATTTGAACACAAAAAATTGGTATCTATGAAGACGGACACCCTATAAAATTCATGGAGTTAATACTTTATTTTATCATTTTTATCATGTGGGAGAAATTATTAATAAAAAAACCCAAAACCATATGTTTATACGGTGTTTTGTGTCAGGAGCATTTGTGTATATATATATTATAAAGAAATGTTATTATACAATCATTTTTCAACAACTTAATTAAAAAAGATACGATTATGTTATCTCAGCTAAGTAACTAAGTTTTATTTAACATATGGTAAGAAAATTAACAGGAAAAATGTTTTCTCATTTCATATATGTTTTGCAGGTTTACATGTATTTCTACGTACAAGTGCACGATCTTGTAGTATTCTTCATTTGTATAATATCTTAATTGCACTTTTGGCCCCCTATCTTTCCAAAACTTGCGGTTACAGCCCCCTAACTAATTTAAATACAAAACAGCCCCTTAAGTATTGAATCTTTGGCAGTTTTGGCCCCCAAGGCCAAAAAAAATGACACGTGGCACCTCATTTAGGGTGCCACATCAGCGTTGGGGGCCAAAACTGCCAAGATTCAATACTTAGGGGGCTGTTTTGTATTTAAATTAGTCAGGGGGCTGTAACCGCAAGTTTTGGAAAGATAGGGGGCCAAAAGTGCAATTAAGCCTTGTATAATATGTATATAAAAGTTATCTGTTTACACTGTTGTATATATATGGTGAATTATTGTGCATTTGAGAAGTGAGGGTTTATTATGGTGCATCTGAAAAGGAACAGGAAGGGTCAATTTAGATGAAGAAAAGCTGTTTATGAAATCTATATAGACTGTAGTAGGCTTCTTTTTCAAAGTTTGAACTTTGATGGATAATTATGAATGTGCATGGACAAATACCTGTGGGGCATTATAGTTTGCTTTCTTGGAATTTACATCGATCGTGCTTGCTAATTCCTTCTCATGGTAAATATATTACGTATTTAATTTCCCAGTAATCAACAATTTGTCCAATGTCACATTAATAAGAAGCTATATATATGATGATAATTAAAATTAAAGTAGAGCTTTACATTGGATCCAAATCCTCTCGGGTCCCTTTACCCACTTTAATCAATTATCAGGCATTTGAATTGATCTAATGGTTAAGATTTTTATCTTGCAATTCTTAGATTAATCTAATCACATTGAGATTTTGATGGAAAGATAGGAGAGACCCAAGAAGATCCTACAGTAATATCTATCAAGATCAAGTAGCATTGATTCACCTATTTAGATTCTTTCTCTCTCTATTCTCTACAATTGAAATACAAAAATACGTGTGAAAGGTTTAGATTTTGGATCATCTGCAGCAACGTTATTGACAGTCACCCATTTCGAAGTGAATGGCACGATGACCGCAGATGATCCAAACGAGTAAGAGAAAAAGTAGATGGGAAGATGGATAAATGCTTTAGAAAGATGAATTATGTAACAGATGGAGAGTTTGCCGGAACTTGCTTTAGACAATTATCTATCTAAATTATGGCATGCAACCACAACTTGGTTTTAGAAATTTTTGTATATTCTTGCAACTCAAACGTCGTGACAAGTTGATGCATTCGCAAGTATAAATATTATGTCAACGAATCAGAGTATATGTGTATTGTTCTTGTAAAACATTTTCATACTAACATAAAATAAAATTAAGCATATGATGACAATTAAAGTCTTAGGTTAATATTTTATACAAAATTTAGATTTGATATTGTATAGATTTCTACATTAGCCATCTATTAATGCTGTAATCAAACCTTAATTAGTTATAATTGCAGTTCATTAGTTGAATAGCCTTTTGGTTATGTAAGACTGAAAATATAGGTACATCAGCTTTTTGTGTTTGTATATGAAATGATTCTTGCCTTTTGCTTTGTATAATACTAGTGGGTTTCTATTGATAGATGGAACATAATACCACCCTTTTGCTTGGAAAATTTCAAAGCAAATGATTAGCTTTGCAAGATAAATAGATTTTTTTTTAAGGGAAATGTTAACTTGTGCCTTCAGGGCACAAGATAAAGATCTTCGAATAGAATTAAACAATAAATATTGCATTTAAAAGATAAGTTTTTAAACATTTAAAGTTATGACTGCTGGATTTCCAAAGTTAAATCTTTTTATTTAGTTTCTTATCTTGTGCAGAGCATAGGTTAGCAAAACCTTAGATATATATATATGAGTAGGATTGGAGATATATATCATATTAATGGTCCCTCAAGTTTGTAGTAAGGTATATGCTGCATATGAAATGAAGTGGGTCGATCTTATTTGCAGCTTTGAGTAAAGACAGAGAGAGAGAGAAAGGAAACAAGAATGGGCAAAAGGCTAAAACTACAAGATGTGGAGCCCATGTTTTGTTGTTTGGGCAAGCTGATATATACAGATGAATACAACAGTTTAAATATCCCTTCTGCTGGATAAATACACTGTATACTGAAATGACATTTCACACCAATTTAATCTTTACCACATCTCTCCCTTTTCTCTCTCTTTTTCAGTGCTCTAATTAACTTGTACCTTACCTTGACTTCAATTCATGTGGTGTACTATATAGTATGGTACATATAGTATACACAGGTATATATGGTACATAGTATATGAGTGGCACATATATGGTACATAGTATCTTACCCATTTTATTGTTTGTCTAGTTGGTAGAAATTTTTATGTCTTGTTGTGTATTTGAATGACTGTTATTAGCATTATTCTTAGTTTATATTAAAAAGTGTTTACAACTATCCATAGTTTTAAAATTGCAGTTCACAACCATAATTTCGGCTGCATTATAACAATTTTATAGGCCTTAGCAACTGCATCACAAATATAATTGTGGTTGCATTTATCAGCTTTTTACCAGAATAAGAAGGTTCATGGGATAACTATAATTACAATCGTTATTTAAAACCATGTGTGCCCACTCTGGGCATATACTCCTCCTCTTGAAACAAAGGAGTACAAGGAGTATCACATTATAAGATAACATGTCCAAAATCCAACGCAAAAAAAAAAAAAAAACAACAACAAAATACAATAAGAGTAGGAAAACGTGCAATAAAAGGGCCCAAAACAATGGTGCAGCTATGATATTATCCTATCAAGCTAAGAAATAAGAAAACAACAAACCAAAAATCTATTAGAGTCAGGATAACAAAATCAAGCAAAACACTCTTAGGGCCGGACCTTGAGGTGCAAAGAGCTCAATAGAAGTGGGCCTTCCTAAGGTATGGGCTTCAAAAAAAAATTGATAATGTTGTGACTGCTATTGGTTGTTGTGCTGCCAACTTTGTGGGCGCATGGCTTTTGGTGGTTTTGTGCCGGTTTCCAGTTTCCTCTTCTATTGTCTTGTTTTAGGCCTATTAGAATTGAGTCATCTTGCTTTTGGTGTTAGGTGGATGTTTTTTTGGAGGGTGGTTTGAGGTTCCTCATGTATACCGTAGTGATTTTCAGTGTATCACATATATAAGGCACCTTGTATATATCTTTTAAAAAATTTAAATAGAACATTGTTCTTTAGCAAAAATACGTTTTTATTTTATTACAGGTCTCTTTTCACTTACAGAGTCGAGCCTACAGATTCGTAGGAACGGCCCTGATATTTATCTTTAGACATGGATGCCATTAAATGCAATAAAAAAAAAATTGTACCTATGATATACTAGATATAATAGAACCAATGTTGAAATCATATTCGTATATACAATTGTTGAAACCGTGGAAGAAAATCAAACATATTTTTATTACATGATGGTACTTGTTAAGACTAAAGGGTAGCTATTAAATTCTGTCATAAAAAAAGGTTGCTCCATTAGGCCACAACTTCTTCCCATGTAAAATAAATTAACTGTTTAATTAATATTTCCTCCTTCCCACTACAATTGAATTATTCCCTAAATTTAAACTCTCTTTCAATTTGTTAAATGCATTTATTTATTTCGCTACCAAAAAAAGTTTTAACACTACCAAAAAAAATGCATTTATTTATTTCCTCCTTCCCATTTATTTATTTATTTATTTTTTCCTTAAAAAAACATAACCTTGATCACTAGTCTGTCTTATCCATACGAGACATTTGAATTAACAATTTTTTTTTTAAAATGTTGAAAAGGAATTTATTAACTAAACCTTTTAATCTTCCTAACATAAGAAGTGCGAGAAAAAGATTAAGGAAAAGAGATTGTTACAATACATTACAAAAGTCTTAAAAAAACAACAAAAATGAGCCAAACAAACAAACTCACTAAAGTGCTACCCCCAAACACATAAGGGGGTTAAACCATCGCATACAGTAGTTAAAAGCGAAATTGACGTGATTCGCCTTTATCCACCAAAATGATGGAAGCATAATTTTTTCGAGTAGATGATGAATAGTTTTACCCTATTGCTGAAAAGCATGAGTATTTCTTTCTCGCCAAATGACTCAAACACATGATAACCAACATAGATGAACCAATGTTAAAAACAATGTGAAAAACAAAAGTTGACGTGTCTCGTCGAATTTGGATCAGATACTTCAACTTTTGTTGACTTAACAGTCTTTTATAAATAAAAATGGAGGGAGTATTGCTAATTTATCTTGAAATTTGATTATATATATGTGTGTGTGTGTTTTTTTTATAGCGAAAAAGGGAATAAAATGTTATGACATAAAATATCAGTCTATATAATCAAGTGATTGAGCTCAAGTTATTAATGAGGTCCATCAAAAGATGAATAATTCATTAGAACGAAGTTCGATTTTTGGATAGAAGAATTTTTGACCAAAACTTAAGTATCTTGTGTGGTCGAACTATGAATTAATAGAACACCTTTCTCTTAGAACCGTAGAAGATACTTAAGACAATTATAAAAATTATAAGTACACAATTTCTGAAGTAAAAGTTACAACTTTTAAATGCTTAAACAATGTCCTAAAAGATACTTGTTAGGCATTTTCCTTAATTAAAAGGTACAATATGAAGTAAAACCGATATCTCATTCAAAATTTAAATAGCAATTATTTTGGGACAGGTTTTCTACAAATAAACTGATTTTTAATAGATAGAAGTAGTGATGTATACGGTCCTTTTGAAATAAATCAACAATTGCATTAGGAATAATTCGTTAACATAAAAATTGCATTAGGAATAAGGGATAAATACAGTCTTGCTCGTTACTGTATTGTGGAAGAATAATTTTCTCAAAGTTAACACTGTTCAATGTCAGTTGATACCCATGTGGGTTACCAATTCCCTTAGTGACAGTGAAGAATGCTATCAAGGGTTGAATTTAAACAGTGGGCTATAAAATAGAAGCATTTATTTACAATCAATATCCTACCTGTTTGTTGAGGAGACCAACCCTACCACTATACCCCTTGGAACTATATAATTAGTTCCATCTCTCTTTCCCTCTCTAAAGTGTGGTGACTTGCAATATCATCTTTTGTGTGTAGCATTTATGCTCTTATGGGAAGTCTCTATCTTAAATCCACCCATGCCCCCAATTCGCCCTGCAATTTCAACACATACTTCCTCTTTTATACTCTCACAATGTAAATATTGTGCAACAACATTATTAAAAATCAATACTACTAGTACTATATACTACTACATCCTAAATTATATGACCTAGTTGAATGTTTCAGGCATGTCGATATTCATTTTTTTATTATAAAATATATTTTTTATTTTGAATAAATCATAAATATATTTATGTATTAGTAGAAATTATAAAAATTTAATATTTTAAAAGTATTTATCGAGATAAATCTAACATCTTATATGCTACCTTTTATCTTTATATTATAGCAACAAAAAAATGATAAAAGTATATTATGTGAATAGTGCATACAATCAAACAATGTCACTTATTTTGGGATCGAGGGAGTATCATTTATTTAATAACCTTGTAAAATTCAAAAGAAACACCTAATTTGTGATGGAGCGAGTATGTTTTAAGAGAAATAATATTTCCATAACCATTTTTTGACAACTTTTGTGACAACTTTCACTCTCATATTCACACTGTGTTTTTACTTTCTCTATATTGCTTTGATTTTTGTGTCAATACCTCATTTTCATTGTAAATTTATGGTTGTCCCAAAAGTTGTCATTCAAATGGTTGTTCAAATAACAAATCTCATGTTTTAATTGTGGGTTTATGCTTGGGGAACTACTAACTTGTGTCATAAGAAACCAAATATAGAAATATAACCTTTGAAAATTTTGAATTCAATATTTTTAAAACTTAAAATTGAAATTTCCAATAGAAAACATATGCTTTAATTCCTCTTTAACTCTTTAAATTCTCAAGGGCACAAGTTAACATGACCTTTATGATTATTGTTACAAAAATAAATGAAAATTATTATTTTTACTGATATTTTTATATAAATTTTACTTATTTACTATTTTTTGACGCAATTATTTCTTTTTGTAATACTCCCCTCGATCCTTCTTATACAAAAAAAAAACAATTTTGATCGTCCTTTTTTACAAGAAACACCGACCAATTTTTAAATGTATACTAAATTTCATTTGTGCCCTATTTGTTGGATATTTGTATGTTGGCTTCACTTTTGCCTAAAACAAATATTCACTTCAGATGTGGAACACAATGTTCCAACATCCAGGCTTGGTATGTACGTTCTGTACCTTGCCTATGTTTACGCACACGTTTGCTTGATTAAAGGAATCCACGCCAGCATGAGATGGTCTAAACCGTGTGCAGTTATGAGAAGATCAGAACGATGTGATTTCCTAAGGGAATGCTAATGACTTAGGAAAGTATTTTGAAGTGATGATAATGTGACTTTTAATGTGCCTACGTTTTAGGAGTTTCCTTATCCGGCCATGTTGATTGAGTAATGAGTCACCTGTGTGATCTGAAGCCTGATGGAGTTGATGATGCGTTTGCTTCAGTATAAAAAGGAGGCTGCAAGACCTGAATAATTATTGAAGACATCATTTTACACAATATAGTTTATTTAGGTTTTGAGTCTTTTGATTGTGAGCCTTTCGTGTATCATCTTGATGCATGATTAGGACTGTACTTTGAGTTGTGAATTGTGCACTACTCCGAAGCTCTTAAGCAAGGAGCTAGGTAGACTGTGAACTGCATCTAAGCTTTTAAGCAAGGTTGCATGTTGTTATTTTTGAGGGTAACCTCATTTTATTTGAGTCTGTAATTTGGGAATCATAGGGGATTGTGATCAATTGTAAGGGAGTGAGATGAGATCTCAGATCTAGGAGTTCCTAGGTTGAAGTCTTGTTGGGGTAGGTCCTAGGTCATAAGTGCAAACGTGGTTTGCTGAGAGCTTTTGAATACGGACTGCACTAGTGGATTTCCTTCCTGGCTTGGTAGCCCCCAGAGTAGGTGACGTTGCACCGAACTGGGTTACAATTTCTCTGTGCCTCTTTTCTTTATTGTCTTTTATTTTGTTTTATTATGTTGGTTAGCTTAATGTTCTAAACATCGTATACAACATTTTTTTAGTGTTTCGTGTTGAAACATATCTTAGAACATCTTAAGTCTAACGTGCCAGAATTTCAATTGGCATCAGAGCAGGCACCCTGCCTGTTATTTGGGTGAGATCCAAAGGAGGATATTTCTGGCATTATGGACAAAGAAGGAGGATTAGTGAACAGACCACCATTGCTTGATGGAACCAACTATGATTACTGGAAATCACGAATGAGTGCTTTCCTTAAATCTATTGACAGCAAAACATGAAAAGCAGTGATAAAAGGTTGGGAACATCCTGTGGCACTTGACAAAGATGGAAACAAGACCAGTGTTCTGAAATCAGAGGAAGAATGGACTACAGCTGAGGATGAATCTTCTCTTGCTAATTCAAGGGCTCTGAATGCTATTTTCAATGGGGTTGATCAAAGTGTGTTCAAAGTAATTAGACAATGCAAGACTGCTAAAGAAGCCTGGGGGATTCTAGAAATTACGGCCTCAACGTCATCAACATAATTAATTCCATCTAAAAATGGTCCAACTCACATCAGCGGTTACTCTTGGTTATCTGCACGTTACCCACGTAGAGGCAAAATTCAAACAGAAGGGGTGAGATTTCACATTCAATAATAATAAGCATATAATTCATTAAAAGAATTTAACAACATAAATCAACAACAGTACATCAGCAACATTACTTTACATAACTTCAACAACAATTCATCAACATAACTTCGCTCAACAACGCGACAACAATGCAACAACACGACTCAACAATGCAACAACAACGACTCAACAAATGCAGTATGCATGTTGTACCATCAGAGCATCAATCACTCTTTGCTAATGTCGTAATTCGACTTGACAGGCTATAGCCCCCTTCGCTTAAAAATTAACAGAGCTACAACTCCCTTTGCTAATGTCATAATTCGACATGTCAGGCTACATACCCTTTCGGTTAAAATTAACAGAGCTACAGCTCCCTTCGCTAATGTCATAATTCAACATGTCAGGCTACAGCCCCCTTCGCTTAAAATGATTATGTGTTGACACAACCAATGCAACAATGACTTCGCATTATGACTTCATAATTCATCAATCATGAACAACATCATATTCATCACCTAACAATTATTCACATATCTCCATTTAATCATATCAAACTATCCATAAAAGATTTGCCAAGTATTTGGTTTTAAAGATCATTTTCGACAAAGTTCGTCTCTCATTTTTCAACTTTAAAATAATTGAAACAAATAAACCAAGACCAAGCAACTAGGATGCAATGCCTCAACTATGGATACACCTAGACCACATATAAGTGCAGTAGAGTATACATGTGCGTTCACCGGCTAAATACAATAGAATTATAAAATTCACCAAGTTCGACTCATAGAATCATTTTACAAAACCAATTTACTTTCAAAACAAAACCAAGTTAGATTAATCACATCATAGGTTAAATACTCTTAAACACCTTAATTTAACTCCTAACACACAAGTTTTGGAGTTTGGAAACAAACCATAGGGTTTCGGGTTGACTTGGAAATAGTTATGCTAAGTATCCTTAAAATTTCTCCAAGACCTACTTGGAGTGTTTCCATCATAACTCAAAATCTAAAAATCACTTTCACGTTAAACCAAAGCCACTGGAAAGCTAACCAAATTATCTAAAATTTTTATGTTTACACCAAAAGCCAATTCAAAACAGAAATGTGTGAAAAAGATGCAAGAACGCGAAACAGGGCATGCTGTCAGACAAGTAGCTCTCGGGAAAACTCCATTTTTCACCCCAAAATCCCAATTTTGAATCCCCTAAGCCCAAATTTGGTCCCAAAGTTTGTTTAAACGTTACTAAACATGAAAATACACTCAAATCCATATAAAACTTGAACCAAAACATCCTTTTCAACAATCAATTCCAAATCAAAACCTAATTTCTCTAATCATCAAAATCAAACAACAACAACCATGTTAAACCCTATTTCAGAATTATAAACCCATTATTAGAGAAGCTAGTCCCACCCTTACCTTATATTGGTTGAATTCAGACTCTACAAGCTTGCTCCTCTTCTCTGACTCCTCACTTTCTCCCTTTTTCTCCCAAAAGCAGTTTCTACGTATTCTGTATTCTGACTTTCTAATTTTCTATTCTTAACTTAGTTTTTCTCCCTTATTCCCATTATGCTCCTCAGCCTCAATATTCTATTTTAATTAATAATTCCTCCACTAAAAAAAGCTCATAATAACTACAAATAAATACCAACATATGACATATCACAATTATTCAATAAATTATATTAAAAGACACTAAAACTCAATAAAATAAATAAATAATAAATTAGGGCGTTACAATGGTTATCCATATGGACAAAGAAATCCTAATTTCCCATATAAGAATAACAATCCTACCTTTGCGCCAAACCCTGCATCTATTGCACCCCTTGGTTTCCAAGGAGCCCATGTTGCTCCGAAAAAGTCAAACCTTGAGCTGATGGTGGAAAACTTTGTCATGGCATAGAACCAACAGATTAAAGAATTTCAGAATTAGAATATCCACACTTATGAAATGATTAAGTAGCTTGCATCTAAAGTTGATATATTGGTCACTCATATCAAGATGTTGGAAACACAGATTTTTCAAGTAGCCCAACTAGAAGCATCTGTAGCTGCACCATTAGGAACCTTCCCTGCGCAACCTCAAAGAAACCCGAAAGGGGAGCTGAATGTTGTTACCCTGTAGTGGAAAAGAGTTAGAGAGCCCAAGTGAGAAGAAAGGCGCTGAAATGGAGTTTGTACCAATAGAGAGTGAGCAAGTCTTAAAGAGAAAAGAGGTGGTGGAGGAAGAAATAGAGAAACCATATGTACCTCCACCCCCTACAAACCCCCGATCCCGTTCCCTCAGAGACTAGCTAAGTTAAAGAGTGAGGGTCAGTTTAAGAAGTTTATTGAGCTCTTGAAGAAGCGCCATGTCAACATCCCTTTTGAAATTCTAGCGTACTTGTTTTAAATGTTTTGTCAGATGTTTTAAGGTTTGCAGTGTTCCATTTAATGTTTCAACATCGCATGATAAAACAAAAATAAAAACAAGAAAATAAATGACAAAAACCCACTTGGGCTGGCCTGGTGATATTGGCTTGGGTCTTGGGAGTGTGCTCCTCCACAAGGTCTCAGGTTCGATTCTCTCCGGTGCCAATTTTAGGTGGGCTATTTAGCTTCTTCAAAAAAAATAAATAAATAAATGACAAGAAAGTAAATAACACAGTGAGTTTGTTGACCCAGTTCGACACCAAGCTAAGAAGGAAATCCACTAGTGTCGTCCTTATTTAATAGCTCTCAGCAAACTCCTCGTTTACACTATATAACCTAAGACCTACCCATCTAGACTTTAACCTAGGAACTCCTAGATCTGAGATCCCATCTCACTATCCTAATGGTCAGTCACTGCCCCAGTGACCTTATCAGACCTCAACCAAAACAAAAGTAGAAGTTACCTTCCAACACAATCAACTAGAACCTTGTTTCACAACTTTGGTCTAGTGCATAAGAGTATCAAACTCACACACTCAGTCCTAAACAAGTATCACAGGCGATACAAGAAAGGTACACAGTAAGAGATTCTAAACTTGCATCACAAACGATATAAGAGCAGAATACATGAAGACTCAAACCCTAAAAATCTAACTTTTAGAATGACGGCTTGAATGAGAAATTAGGTCTTAAAGTCTTCCTTTTATACTGAAGCAGCTTGGGCTAAATAAATCATTGGGCTTTAGGCATGGCAACAAAACCCGTACCCGTGGTTACCCGCCCGAACCAAACCCAATTTGACGGGTTTTGCCCGTTTTGACTGGGTTTGGGTATGGGTTTGGGTTTTCCCCGATTTCAAAACATGGGTATGGGACGGGTAACGGGTATATAGGTACCCACCCCGAACCCATACCCAAACCCGTCCCGAATGCAGAAAATTACTTTATGTTAATATGTCATGTTATTTTGTTTAATAATGGTCGTGTTATAAAAACTACCATTGATATTTAAAAGAGCAACTAAATCAATCGGTCTAACAAATGTTAAAGTAAGCATATTATTGGATAATGCATTACAACATTTCTCTAGGGGTTTAAAAAAAACTACTATTTTTTATTAAAACAAATTATTCAATGCTGGGACGGGGATGGGGCGGGGATACCCGAACCCGTCGGGGATGGGGATGGGGTTCAATTTCTCATCCCCGTTGGGTATGGGTAGGGTAACGGGTAAATATATGAGAATCGAGTATGGGGACGGGGAATGTAAAACCCGTCCCCACCCTGCCCCATTGCCATGCCTATTGGGCTTCAGTACCTTGCTGTTTTATCTTGGTTTTCGGGTGTCAAACATTGATTACGTTTGAACCTTTTAACCGGTGATATCTTATTTTTTCTTGGGAAGGGAAAAAGTAAGAAAAACCCTTGAGAATCGAGGTCCGGGAGTTGTTTTCGCTACGGGAAGGTGTTAGGCACCCATAACGACTATAGTATCCTATAGGAACCGTCTTTAATTTCTACGCGCGCGCTTTATTTTTAAATGCTATTTTGAAAATGATATTAAACCTAAAGGTATTCTAAGTGAAGAATTGGAGGGAGAAGAATGTATTTGAATTTTTATTTTATTTGAATTGAAGGAATTTTGTTCCTTGCCTACGTACCCTTTTAAGGGATCAAATCCACCGTAGTTCTCTTCCAAAAATGTTTTTGTTTTTGTTGGTTGATTTTAAGTTTGAAAATTGGAATTTTGAAGAATGAGAGAGAGAGGCCTTGAAGGCATAAGGTTGTGAAATTGTGAGGTTGAATTAGTCATTTGCAAAAGAACTCTAAGTTTGATTACAATTCATTGAGATTTGATTAAGAAAATAAAAAGGAAAATCAATGGGATTTTGATCCCAAGGTTTATTAGGAAAAAGATTTGAGTGATGTTATTCATTTTTTTTTTTGGAAAATTGATTTTTTCTAAGTGTAAAGCCTAAGCATTCATCTAAACATACAATCCTAAACATACATCTAAACATGCATATCCTAGCCATATTCCTAAAGTGAGGTGTGTGCATGTGTCGGTGCTTGTGTCGGTGTACATCATTAGAGTCCATTGTCCTTATTACATCATTGGCCTAGATACATTCTATGGTCTTGCAAGAAATTAAAAGCATAGGAAAAATATTACAAAATTCCTAAGTTTTACATTCTAAGTATTAGTATGGGAATTAAAATGCAAGAAATGGAACTAAAATGGGAGGATGAAGTATGCTCATGGAGTGTATGAAACATGAAACAAAATGGTTAGTAGAATAAGGCATGATAGAATAGAAACTAGAAGCAAAAGAAAATACTAAAAAACTTAAAAAAAAAAGATGAAGTTCTAATTCTAAAAGAAGCAAGATTCATCTAAAATTTACCATGACACTAAGCCAAGTATATGACCTATAACCCTCATAACATGCCAATCTTCTAAAGGTTTTATCACATTCAATGATATGAGAATAATAAGAGCATATCCTAGTCATGAATCATGATGCATTTTAGGCCATACTTGGCACTTAATTTTTTCACAAAACTTGCAACACAAGTAATTGACAAACCACATTCACAAACAGTAAACACAAGGATACAAATTAGTGGCCAGCACCTCACAAGGTTACACAACAAGCACATGCATCAATTATATAAAAAGTCATACCAAAATATGGCAAAAATTTGCAAGAATTTAACAAGAAAGACATCCAAAACACAAGCTACATCATGTACATATTTTTACCCATGTTAACATGTAAAATGTTCACAAAAGTATCAAGAAACATATTAAAATCACATAGGAATCTTTAGGAATTTTTTACGAAAAATTTTGGACAGGCAGGGGTGAAAATAGCAAAAATATTGGTGCATATAGCAAAAAAAAACTCAAGAAACGAAGGGAAGGAATCCAGGCCCAAACACATGTTGGATCTTGGATCATCCAACAGCCTCAGAGGCGTTGGATTGATCCAATTCCTCCAAAACCCTAAATCTGATGGCCAGGAACACGTGGTGCATCATAAGCCAAAGAGGGAACACACAGACACTGAATCTACACCGTACACCCAACGAACCAGTGATCAAACGGTCAAGAAAGCAAGAGAGAGTGGACCAAACCTGAACCAGACTGGTTCGTATGAACCGGTTTGGTTCAAGTGGTATAAAAAGGCATAGGACCGGTTTATTTTCATTTTAAGAAGTTCTTTCTCTTTCTTCTCTTCTCCTTCCCCTCGTTCTCTCTTCTTCTCAACCTAACCCTAACGGCACCGTTTGAATAAGAGGAAGGTGATGAACACCTCGTAAGCCTTGTAGGACGACGGAATCGTCGTCTTCTCCGATGAGAACGACAGATTCCGTTCATCCTTTCTTTGTATCCTCTTGAAATTTGAGGTTTGACTGGTGTTCTCACCGTTCGTCATTTCAAACCCTAATCTACTTTGTTTTGCATGCTGATGACGAATTTGCACTTGATTTCACAAAATAAACGGTGAATCATTACAGATCTATGTCCTAGGGTTTCGTTTTTTTTGAATCTCTTCGATCTTTCTCGAATTTTTCGAAAGAACAAGCTTTAAAACTTGTTGATCTATCTTGTTTCACCGTTTATTTGTTAGTTACGAACCTTCAATGATGATTTCGAACAAAAGTGAGAAGAGTTCGCGTGTTTACCTCGTTTTGGCTTGGGGATTCGAACGAAAGGATCTTGAGATTGCTTCAAATCCTCCTGGTGAGTTCTAACCGAAAATAAATCGGTGTTCTATCTTTTTCCTCTTCTCTGGTTCGAAATTTGCTTCGATTCCTCTTCTTTTCTCTCAGAATTCTCCTCTTGTGATCTCGTTGAGTTTGTCGCAATTGTTGAGATTTTAGAAGAAAATCTCTGAGACCAATACAAATCCGATCGAATTTTTTGAAAACCTAATGAATTGGCATGATTTTTGTTTCGTTTTGGATGATTTGTGTTGATTTTCGTGGAATTGAATGGAGTTTTGGTGTTATGGTTATTCTGTGATGTTGAATTTTGGCGAGTTTTCTGGAAATTTGTGGTAGTTTCAGAGGTTGAAGATGAAGGTTGTTGAAGTTCTTTGATGAACTTCTTCAAGCTTCTGAGCTTCAATTCAGTTAGAGGAGAGAGAATGTGATTTCTGTTTTTGGTGATGTGGCTCTCAATGATTGATTCTGTTATTGCATTGATGAGTTGGCCTCTATTTATAGGCCAACTGTGATGCTCTGGACCAATGGACTTGTGACACCTGTGTTTGGACCTGTTTGCTTCGAAACTGGACTGAATTTGAGCTTGGAGGACCACTTTGCAATTTTGAGACTTTAAAGGGTTGACCTGCAATTTTCAAAAAAGGACAAGACTGCAAAAAGAGAAAAATATAAAGACTGGAGGACTTAACTGAAATTGACTTAAAATGGACTTAAAATAAAAAATTTGACCTAAAAAGGACTTAAAACGAAAATTGACCTAAAATTAAAAAGACTTAAAATAAAATGACACAACGGGGCCAAAACGCAATTTTAGAATTTTTAAAATAAAATTGAATTAAAATTGGTAAAATGGAAAATAACGTAAAGTGAAACGATTAAAATTGAGAAAACGGACTAAAACGAACCAACTACTTAAATGAGGTACTTTAAAGTAACCTCTCTCTGCCGAAATTTCGTGTGAAATGACTAAAATGCCCCCTAGGGACTAAACTGACTTAAAACGACTCAGATGCAATTTAACAATGGATTTTTAACAGGAAATTAAAGCAAGAATTTATTTAAACCAATTTAAAAGACTCAGAGACAATTTTTGGGATTTAAACAGAGTTTTAACACTTGAAAAGACTAAAATGCCCCTAGGGGCTAAACTGACTCAAAATGACTTCAAATGCAACTTTTGAAATGGGTTTTTGACATAGAATGGGAACAAGGACTTACTCAAACTATTTGAAAGGACTCAAACTATTTTTCAAAGACTGAAAGAAATAGGAAATGACTAAAATACCCTTTTTCATGAATTTTGCAAGTAATATTGAAATAAAAAGCAGAGACAGATGTAATTGATCAGAGACAGTTCAAATGACTTGAAATGCAAGAAAAGAAGAATTGGACAAGTATTTTTAGGTCCAAAATTAGGGTATAACAGCTGCCCCTATTTAAGTTTCTTTGTCCGGAGAGTCAAGAGACGAAGTCTTAGAGTTGACGGGACGAAGATACTTAAATATTAACATTTGCACTGCTTTTGGACATAAAAATACGTTTTCAGATTTTCAAAAATATGAATGCCATGCAGCATTTTGATTATGAATGCAAGACAAACGAATGGAGTCGATGGAGCATGTCATGTCACTGGGGATCCAGGTGGACATTGACAGGGTAGACAAACCAGGGGATAGAAAATAAGGTACAAGTTGTTCTCTGGATCGAACTAGCCACTTGACCAAGGAATACAAAACAAGAGATAGGTACAAGCTATTCTTGGGATCGAACTTGGCACTTGACCGGAAACATTGACATATAGGCAGATACAGACTGTTCTTTGGATCGAACTTGACACTTGATTGAAGATACAAACAGATAGACAGGCACAAACTGTTCTTTGGATCGAACTGGCTGTTTGGCTGGAGATATAGACAAAAAGGGTAGATACAAACTGTTCTTTGGATCGAACTTGCCGCTGGATCATCACCACATCACGTAAGTGGGTGCAAACTGTTCTTTGGATCGAACTTGTCGTTTGACTGATATCAAAGCATAAGCTGAGTACAAACTGTTCTTTGGATCGAACTTGTCGTTTGTCTGGAAGTGTATGTATATAAGCAGGTACAAGTTGTTCTTTGGATCGAACTAGTCACTTGACCAGTAACAAGATACAAATTGGAGGTCTGATTTAGAAAGATACCCATTGAGGGTAAATTGTCATTGACTTGATTTGAAGATAGACATGACCATTTTTGTTGGCCCAGGAGCAAATTGAGAGTGGATTAATATTGACACAGACACTGAATTGAAAGTTGATATTGAAAGAGGCATTGAAAATTGAAATTGATCAGAGACATAGACATTGACATTGAATTGAGAGTTGAAATTGAATTGAATTGAAAATTGAAATTGAATTGGAAATTGAGATTGAATTGAAATTGATATTGGATTGAAATTGGAGATTGAGTTGAAACTGAAATTGAGGTTGGATTAAATTGAAATTGAAGTTTGAAAGTTGAGATTGCATCGAATTTGAGATTTGAAATGATTTGAAATTGAGATTGGAGAGTTGAGATTGCATCGAATTTGACAGTTGAAATTGAATTAAATTGAAATTGAGACTGGATTGAAATTGGAGATTGAAATTGAATTTGACAGTTGAAATTGGATTGAGTTGAAATTGAAATTAGATTGAAATTGGAAGTGAGTTGAAATTGAGATTGAATTGAAATTGGAATTTGAGTTGAGTTGGTAATTGAAATTGAGTTGAATTTGAAGTGGAAATTGAACTGAATTAAAAATGGAAATTGATTTAGATTGAAAGTTGAAATTGGAAATGCAACATGTATGTATGGTATAACAAGATTATTGAATGTATGAGCACGTAAAATGCATGATTATGCATGTATGAATGCTTGAAATGCATGATTGGTTTATAACTTGATAAGAAAGTTTCACAGAGATAGACAAAACATTGGAAGAGTGGGCACGTAGTGGCTCGTGCTGCAACATATTCACAGGGGAAAACCTCTTTGGAGAGACCGTCGTTGAAAGACGTATCAAAACCATGGCTGAGGGCAATAAAACTTGTAAAGGAGAGACCCTTGGAAAGTTCTTGGATACAGGTCGCCGTTGCTAGGCGTGTCAGTGCTGGGTAAACATTGGATGTTCGCATCTGTGGTCAATGCTTTTCAATATTTCATTCTTTCATTTTTCAATCCCATTTTTGCCTGAACCGCCCTTTCGGGTTTTCGATTCACCGGGGAATAAAGTACTTTTCATTGCCCCATTTTTGCCTGAATTGCCTTCATAGGTTGTCAATCAGCGGGGTGCTCATTTTTGCCTAAGCCGCCCTTTCGGGTTTTCAACTTAGCGAGCTTTTCATTTTCATTTTTTTTGATTTTTTTCCATTCTGTTTTTTCATTCTTGCCATTGACCACAGATCATCCTGGGGAGTAACCTGCTTGTAACTTGTATTGAAATAGACATTGACATTCATTTATTCATGCATGTTTCATTGAAATGTACCCTATTGCTCAGGTTTGTTTTCAAAATAGACAGGAAAAGATGTTTCAATTTTCAAAAATATTTGTTTCAGACATTGACATCGTCAAATAGAAAGAAAGTATTTTGTATATAGCATTGAAAGTAGAAAGAAAAGTAGAGTTTCAAACAAAAGCACAGGCTCAAATTGATGTAGAAGAGTGAGAGTCAGCCAAAGGCATGACTTCATGGATTTACAAAGCTTGGAAAATGGTAATTTTATTGGTTGGTGATACATTGAACACGATGACCACTACATTTCATAGAAATTTTGAATTCACAAGTACAGAAGCTTCTGATGAAGACGATCTTTGACAGTTGTAGATGCCCCAAGGGGTGATGGTGATTTGCCAGATATAGTTACTTGTCTTTTATCGTCAACCTCATTTTTGCATGAACCGCCCTTTCGGGGTTTTCGGCTCATCGAGGCGCTCATTCTTGCCTGATTTGCGTACAATCTCAGCGAGCTTTTTCACATATTTTTTTTTGTCCCTAACTTTTGCCTGGATCACCCTTTCGGGTTTTCGACCTACCACACTGTTCTTTTCTTTCTAGACAAAGTATTTCTTGACTATATCGGCATTAACAGGATTTGGGAGTTCAACACCATCCATGTGTGTAAGAATCAAAGCACCACCAGAGAAAGCCTTCTTGACAACATAAGGACCTTCATAGTTAGGTGTCCACTTGCCCCTTGGGTCGGGTTGTTGGCTTATCCTTCTTTTCAATACAAGTTCGCCTTCCTTGAATTCTCGAGGTCGGACTTTCTTGTCAAAAGCATTCTTCATTCGCACTTGATACAACTGTCCATGAGTCATAGCATCCATACGTTTCTCTTCAATCAAATTCAATTGGTCATACCGACTTTGACACCATTCAGCCTCAGTTAATTTTGCTTCCATGATTACTCGAAGAGATGGAATCTCCACTTCCAGAGGGGGAACTGCTTCCATGCCATATACCAAAGAGAAAGGAGTTGTCCCGGTTGAACTGCGCACTGTAGTACGGTAACCGTGCAAGGCAAAAGGTAGCATTTCATGCCAGTCTTTGTAAGTAGTGACCATCTTTTGAACAATCTTCTTGATGTTCTTGTTAGCGGCCTCAACTGCATTATTCATCTGAGGTCTATAAGGAGAAGAGTTGTGATGTTCAATCTTGAATTCTTCACATAAAGCTTGCATCATGCTATTGTTCAGATTGGAACCATTGTCAGTGATGATCTTGTTGGGAACACCATATCGACAGATGATGTTATTCTTGATAAACTTGACAACCACTTGCTTGGTCACGTTTGCATAGGAAGCAGCTTCGACCCACTTGGTGAAATAGTCAATTGCCACTAGAATGAAACGATGTCCATTGGAAGCTTTTGGTTCAATTCTTCCGATCATGTCAATGCCCCACATAGAGAAAGGCCATGGGGAAGACATAACATTGAGAGCATGTGGAGGCACATGAATCTTGTCAGCATAAATTTGACACTTGTGGCATCTCTTAGCATGTTTGTGGCAGTCACGTTCCATAGTTATCCAGTAATAGCCGGCTCTCAACAGTTTTCTTGACATAGTGTGGCCCGAAGCATGGGTTCCAAAAGTACCATCATGTACATCATGCATCAATTTCTCAGCTTCCTGTTTGTCAACGCATCTCAACAAGACCATGCCATAGTTCCTCTTGTATAGGATTTCTCCGTCCAGAAGGAATCTGCTAGCCCATCATCTCAAGGTCTTTTTATCCCTGTTGGAAGCACCAGGTGGATATTCACGATTCTGCAAGAATTGTTTGATGTTGTAATACCAAGGCCTTTTATCATTCACATCTTCATCAGCCCGATCTGGTATATTTTCAATAGTAAACACATGAGCGGGTCTATCAAGACGTTGCACTTTGATCACGGGCACATCATTCCAGTGATTGACACGAAACATAGAAGACAAAGTAGCAAGAGCGTTAGCCATCTGATTTTCATCCCGAGGGATGTGGTGCAGCTCAACCTTGGTAAAGTATGTCAGCAGACGTCTTGCATAGTCACGGTAAGGGATCAGCTTCTCATGATGAGTCTCCTATTCACCTTTTATCTGATTAATAACAAGTGCAGAGTCTCCATAGATGTCAAGGTGCTTAATTCTCAGATCAAGGGCTTCTTCAATGCCCAAGATGCATGCTTCATATTCAGCTATGTTGTTTGTGCATTCAAAAGTTATTCGTGCAGTGAAAGGAATGTGGTGCCCCTGCGGAGTTACAATGATGGCTCCAATTCCTTTACCATAAGCATTAACAGCACCATCAAACACCAGTCCCCACTTGCTATTGGGATCCGGCCCTTCATTGATCAGTGGTTCTTCACAGTCTTTTGCTTTCAGATACATAATCTCTTCATCAGGGAAATCAAACTTAATTGGCTGGTAATCATCAAGAGGTTGACAAGCAAGATGCTCAGCAAGGATGCTTCCTTTGATTGCTTTCTGAGCTTTGTACACAATATCATATTCAGACAACAACATTTGCCAACGTGCAATCTGTAACAGCCCGGGGCCCACCCTAGCTCAATTGGTAGTGGGAATGCATTGAAGTAGTACTTATCCCCAGGTACTAGGTTCGATTCCCACGGGAGGCAAAAACACTACTAGAGAGGGGGGTAGTGATTAAGCTTGTGCGTAATAGAGAGACCGGGTGGGCCCCGGGCTGTTACACAATCTTTCCAGTAACAGTAGGTTTTTCAAAGATGTACTTGATTGGATCCATTCGGGATATCAACCAAGTTGTATGATTCACCATATAATGACGCAGGCGTTTGGCAGCCCAAGCTAAAGCACAACAAGTCTTTTCAAGCATTGTATACCGAGTCTCACAGTCGGTGAACTTCTTGCTCAGATAGTAGATAGCATGCTCTTTCTTACCAGTCTCGTCTTGTTGACCGAGGACACAACCCACTGAATCATCTAACACTGACAGATACATAATCAATGGCCTTCCTTCCACTGGCGGGACAAGGATAGGTGGCTCTAACAGGTATCCTTTAATGCTATCAAAAGCTTCCTGGCATTCATCATTCCATACAACAGGCTGATTCTTTCTGAGCAATTTGAAAATTGGACCACAGGTAGTAGTCATGTGAGATATGAATCTTGAAATATAATTCAGACGTCCGAGGAAACCCCTGACTTGCTTTTCAGTTTGAGGAGCTGGCATTTCCCTGATGGCTCGGACTTTGTCAGGATCAACTTCAATGCCTCTCTGACTGACAATGAAGCCTAGCAACTTTCCAGATCGTACACCGAATGTGCACTTGTTAGGATTCAACCGCAGCTTGTACTTTCTCAATCTTTCAAACATCTTTTCCAAATACACAACATGCTGCTCCTCATCACTTGATTTCACAATCATATCATCAACATATACTTCAATCTCTTGTTTTATCTTGGTTTTCGGGTGTCAAACATTGATTACGTTTGAACCTTTTTAACCGGTGATATCTCATTTTTTCTTGGGAAGGGAAAAAATAAGCAAAACCCTTGAGAATCGAGGTCCGGGAGTTGTTTTCGCTACGGGAAGGTGTTAGGCACCCATAACGACTATAGTATCCTATAGGAACCGTCTTTATTTTCTACGCGCGCGCTTTATTTTTAAATGCTATTTTGAAAATGTTTATTAAACCTAAGAATATTCTAAGTGAAGAATTGGAGGGAGAAGAATGTGTTTGGATTTTTATTTTATTTGAATTGAAGGAATTTTGTTCCTTGCCTACGTACCCGATTAAGGGATCAAATCCACCGTAGTTCTCTCTCAAAAATGTTTTTGTTTTTGTTGGTTGATTTTAAGTTTGAAAATTGGAATTTGAAGAATAGAAAGAGGCCTCAAGGGCATGGGATTAGGAAATGGTGAGGTTGAATTAGTGATTTGCAAAAGAAGTCAAATATGATTATTTTTCATTGAAATTTGATTAAGAAAATAAAAGGAAAATTCAATGGGGTTTTGACCCCAAGGTTTATTATGAAAAGTGTTTGAGTGAAATTTGTTCAAGTTTTTTGGGAAAATGACTTTTCTAAGTATAAGGCCTAAACATTCATCTAAACATACAATCCTAGACATACATCTAAACATGCATATTCTAGCTATATCTAAAGTGATGTGTGTGCATGTGTAGGTGCTTGTGTCGGTGTACATCATTAGAGTCCATTGTCCTTTACATCATACCCTAGATACATTCTATGGCCTCTTTGCCAAGAAAGTTAAAAGTGCATAAAGGAAAAATATTACAAAACTCCTAAGTGTTTACATTCTAACTTTAGTACAAATTAAGTTGCAAGAAAGAAATAGAGGTGAATATGGGATGAAATGGAGATGCTTATGAAATGATGAAACATGAAATGAAAGGAGTTAGTAGCACATGACAATATCAAAGGAAATAAAGCAAGAGAGACACTAGAACACAAAGGATGGGAAATAAACCAAAACAAAGGCAAAATGAGTGTAAACATGACTAAAATTTGTTCGTAAAGTGCAAGGTACATGTGACCTATAATTCTCACACTCCAATACACTTTTAAAGGTTTAGAATCAAGTCTTGGGATGGGAATTAAGGCAACATGATTTACTTGGCATTTTAAAACAAACTTTAAACATATTTGCATTATTTATTTACATAAGTAACTTGTAAGCTAAGCAACCTACCAAGATTCACAATTATGCACCAACATTAAACACAAACAGTAGCTAAAACCCTATGAAATCAAGTGGTATAGGTCACTAACATTCATCAAGCAATTGGAATTAAAATCAAACAAATTTCTATTCATTTTTAGCACAAAATATGACAAAAATAGCAAGAAAATCAACACCTTCTTTCTCAACCAATTTTAACATGTGAAAATTATCACAAAATGCTACAAAACTATCAAGAAACCTATATGAATTTTTTAGGAATTTTTTAAAGGTTTTTTGGACTAAAAAGTGCAAGAGAATTATTAATTCTAACAAAAATAAGGAAAAAAATGCTTCAAATATTTTTCACAGGCTTTGGCACAAAAAGATCACAAAAAATGTTAAGGAAAACATCAAGAACACATAGAAAGATATTCAAGAATTTTGTGAAGAAAATTGGACAGGTAAGGGTGCAAATAGCAAAAGAACAGCAAGAAACATGCAGGACAGGGGGGTGTGTATAACAACTAAGCTTTCTGGCATGGCAATTGGGCTTAAGGACGGGTCAGGGTGAAACCATGGGTTAACCCATGGGTGAACCGGTTCATTGGCCTATATAAGGCCTTGAACCGGTCCAACACTCATTTCCCTTCTCTACTTCTCTCTCTAAGACAAAAACTAGAGAGAGAGAGTCTGCAAATGACTCTCTCTTCTCCGATGAGACTATCCTCCTCCGACGTGGTGGCCCATGGTGGCGCCGCCGCGTCGGAGCTTCAACCTCCTCTGATCTGAGAACTGAACACATCTTCTTAAAGCTCTTTCTCTCCTCTTTACGATTTTGACAACGTTTTCTTGAAAACAAACTCAGATCGGAGTAGATCTAGGATTGAATCATTCGGTTCTTATGTTTTCAAACTTCATGAAACGAAACCCTAATATGCTCTATTTTCTTCTCTGATTATGAAATTGAACTCGTATTTGAAAAACAAACGGTGAATCTCCATGATTTTTTTCAAATTAGGGTTTCGTTTCGAACTTTTGGATTTCTTCGAAGTTTTCACTTCAATTCACCGTTCATTTTCAATCTTGAGTCTTCGATGATGATTTAAAGTGTAAACGAGAGGATTTTTGTGAATATACCTGGATTCAGTGGAGATTCGAATGGAAATCCTCAAGAAAGCTTCTGGTCCTTCTTCTTCTCACTCTTTTCGTCCCTGTGATCGTGTGAATCTCCTGGATTTGCACTTGAATTGCAGGGACTAGTTCGATGATGAAAGTTCTTGCGAAGAACTTCTGAGAACTTCGAAACAAAATCCCGTTCGAAATGACCTTTATTGCGTGATTACTGGATTGAGATTTGCGTTTGATGAAGAATTCTGTGTTGTGTGATGTTTTTGATTCGGTTATGGCCTGAATTTGATGAGAATTGATGGATTTTGTGATAACTGAATTCGGTTAGGGTTTTGAGATGATGAACTTGTTCATCATGTTCTTGAGCTTTTTCTGGATTTTTGTGGTGTTTGATTCGTTTTTGTGGAGAGAGAGAGAATGGGAAGTGTTTTTGATGAGTTGTTGAAATCTGAATGGCACTGCAATGATTGGCGCCTTTTATAGGCTGCCAAGTGTATTACTGGACCAATGCAAAAACGCCACCTGGACATGGACTTTGTAACAAACTCTTGGGACTTTTCTGCAATTTTTGAAAGTTGGAGGACTATTTTACTAAGCTTTGGACAAAAAAGGACTTAAAAGAAAAATCCAAAAGTTCGAAAATAATAAAAACTTAAAAGTGAATTTTAAACTAAGAAAAGGACTTATATGCAAATTTTGGAAATATTGGGACTTTAAAAAATAAAAAAATGATAAAATTGAATTAAAAACTGTAATTCGAAACAAACGTAAAGTGAAACGCCTAAAATTGACAAAACGGACTAAAATGAACCAATGGCCTAAATGAGGTACTTTAAAGTACCTCTCTGCCGAAATTTCGTGTGAAATGACCAAAATGCCCCTGGGGCTGAAAACGACTAAAAATGACTCAGATGAAATTAAAAAATGGATTTTTAACAGAAATTGAATCAACGACTCCTACAAGAAAGATTAAAAGACTCAGAGACAATTTTTAGGATTTAAACAGGGCTTTAACACATGAAAATACTAAAATGCCCCTAGGGGCAAAACTGACTCAAAATGACTTCAAATGCAATTTTTGAAATGGGTTTTGACATAGAATGAAACAAAGACTTATCCAAACTACTTGAAAGGACTCAAACAAAATTTTAAAAGATTGAAAGGAAACTTGACATAGGAAATGACTAAAATACCCCTTTTATGTGAATTTTGCAAATAACATTGAAATAAAATGCAGAGAAAGATGCAATTGATCAGAGACATATCAAATGACTTGAAATACAAGAAAAGAAGAAATGAATTAGTATTTTTAGGTCCAAAATTAGGGTATAACAGCTGCCCCTATTTAAGTTTCTTTGTCCGGAAAGTCAAGAGACGAAGTCTTAGAGTTGACGGGACGAAGATACTTAAATATTAGCATTTGCACTGCTTTTGGACATAAAAATACGCTTTCAGATTTTTAAGAATGTGAATGTCATGCAATACTTTGATTATGAATGCAAAACAAACAACTGGAGTCTATGGAACCTGTCATGTCACTGGGGATTCAGATAGACACTGACAGGGTAGACAAACCAGGGATGGAAAATAAGGTACAAGTTGTTCTTTGGTTCGAACCAGCCACTTGACCAAGGAATACAAAACAAGAGATGGGTGCAAGCTGTTCTTGGGATTGAACTTGGCACTTGACCGGAAACATAGACATATAGGCAGATACGAGCTGTTCTTTGGATCGAACTTGACACTTGGTTGAAGATACAAACAGATAGGCAGACACAAACTGTTCTTTGGATTGAACTGGCTGTTTGGCTGGATACATAGGCAAAAGGATTGATACAAGCTGTTTCTTTGGATCGAACTTGCTTGTTGGATTATCACCACGTCATGTGGGAAGGTGCAGACTGTTCTCTTAGATCGAACTTGTCGTTTGACCGATAACAAAGCATGAGCTGGGTACAAACTGTTCTTCAGATTGAACTTGCCGTCTGACTGATAACAAAGCATGAGCTGGATACAAACTGTTCTTTTCAGATCGAACCTGTCGTTTGTCCGGAAGCATAGGTATATAAGCAGGTACAAGTGGTTCTTTTTTGGATTGAACCTGGCACTTGACCAGTAACAAGATACAAATTGAGAGTCTGGTTTAACAAGATACCAATTGAGGGTAAGTTGTCGTTGACTTGATTTGAGAATAGACATGACCATTTTTGTTGGCCCAAGAGTAAATTGAGAGTAAATTGACATTGATTTGAATTGAGTTGAAAATTGACATTGAAAGAGAGATTGAAAGTTGAGATTGAATAGAGACATAGACATTGGATTGGAGAGTTGCAATTGACATTGAGATTGGATTGGAATTGAATTGAAAATTGACATTGACATTGACATTGACATTGGATATTGACATTGACATTGACATTGACATTGGATATTGACATTGACATTAACATTGACATTGGATATTGACATTGGAGATTGTCATTGAAATTGGAATTGAAATTGGAGATTGGAAATTGCTTCGAATTGACATTGAATTGGAATTGGAATTGAGATTGCTTCGAATTTGACAGTTGACATAATTGGAATTGAGATTGGAAAGTTGAAATTGCATCGAATTTGACAGTTGGAATTGAATTGAATTTGTCATTGGAGTTGGAATTGAAATTGCAATTGAGTTTGACAGTTGACAATTGGATATGCAACATGTATGTATGGTATAGCAAGATTATTGGATGTATGAGCACATAAAATGCATGTTTATGCATGTATGAATGCTTGAAATGCATGATTGGTTGGCAATTTGGCAGAAAAACTTCACAAAGGCAGACAAGACATTGGAAGATTGGGCACGTAGTGGCTCGTGCTGCAACATATTCACAGGGGAAAACCTCTTTGGAGAGACCGTCGTTGAGAGACGTATCGAAACCATGGCCGAGGGCAATAAACTTGTAGAGGAGGGAACCTTGGAAAGTTCTTGAATACAGGTCGCCGTTGCTAGGCGTGTCAGTGCTGGGTAAACATTGGATGCTCGCATCTGTGGTCAATGCTTTTATACTTTTTTCATTCTTTCATTTTTTCATTTTCAAACCCCATTTTTGCCTGAACCGCCCTTTCGGGTTTTCGATTCACCGGGGAGTAATATTCTTTTTATTGCCCCATTTTTGCCTGAATTGCCTTCAAAGGTTGTCAATCAGCGGGGTGCTCATTTTTGCCTAAGCCGCCCTTTCGGGTTTTCAACTTAGCGAGCTTTTTATTTTCATTTTTTCATTTTTCATTTTCATTCTGTTCTTTCCATTCTTGCCATTGACCACAGATCATCTTGGGGAGTAACCTGCTTGTAACATGTATTGAAATAGACATTGATATTCATTTATTCATGCATGTTTCATTGAAATGTACCCTATTGCTCAGGTTTGCTTTCAAAATAGACAGAAAAAGATTTTTCAATTTTCAAAATGTTTGTTTCAGACATTAACATTATCAAAATAGAAAGAAAATGTTTTGCATATAGCATTGAAAGTAGAAAAGAAATAGAATTTCAAACAATAGAAAGGCTCAAATTGATGTAGAGGAGTGAGAGTCAGCCAGAGGCATGACTTCACGGATTTACAAAGCTTGGAAAATGGTAATTTTATTGGTTGGTGATACATTGAACACGATGACCGCTACATTTCATAGAAATTTTGAATCCACAAGTACAGAAGCCTCTGATGAAGACGATCATTTGACAGTTGTAGATGCCCCAAGGGGTAGCGGTGATTTGCCAGATATAGTTACTTGTCTTTTATTGTCAACCTCATTTTTGCATGAACCGCCCTTTCGGGTTTTCGGCTCATCGAGGCGCTCACTCTTGCCTGAGTTGCGTGCAATCCCAGCGAGCTCTTTCATATTCATTTTTTTTGTCCCTAACTTTTGCCTGGATCGCCCTTTCGGGTTTTCGATCCACCGGGAAGCGCATTTTTGCCTAGGCCGCCCTTTCGGGTTTTCGACCTACCACGCTGTTCTTTTCTTTTTAGACAAAGTATTTCTTGACTATATCGGCATTAACAGGATTTGGAAGCTCAACACCATCCATGTGTGTAAGAATCAGAGCACCACCAGAGAAAGCCTTCTTGACAACATAAGGACCTTCATAGTTAGGTGTCCACTTGCCCCTTGGGTCGGGTTGCTGACTTATTCTTCTTTTCAATACAAGTTCGCCTTCCTTGAATTCTCGAGGTCGGACTTTCTTGTCAAAAGCATTCTTCATTCGCACTTGATACAACTGTCCATGAGTCATAGCATCCATACGTTTCTCTTCAATTAGATTCAACTGGTCATACCGACTTTGACACCATTCAGCCTCAGTTAATTTTGCTTCCATGATTACTCGAAGAGATGGAATCTCCACTTCCAGAGGGAGAACTGCTTCCATACCATACACAAGAGAGAAAGGAGTTGCCCCGGTTGAACTGCGCACTGTAGTACGGTAACCATGCAAGGCAAAAGGTAGCATTTCATGCCAGTCCTTATAGGTAGTGACCATCTTCTGAACAATCTTCTTGATGTTCTTGTTAGCGGCCTCAACTGCACCATTCATCTGAGGTCTATAAGGAGAAGAGTTGTGATGTTCAATCTTGAATTCTTCACATAAAGCTTGCATCATGCTATTGTTCAGATTGGAACCATTGTCAGTGATGATTTTATTGGGAACACCATACCGACAGATGATGTTATTCTTGATAAACTTGACAACCACTTGCTTGGTCACATTTGCATAGGAAGCAGCTTCAACCCACTTGGTGAAATAGTCAATTGCCACTAGAATGAAACGATGTCCGTTGGAAGCCTTTGGTTCTATTCTTCCGATCATGTCAATGCCCCACATAGAGAAAGGCCATGGGGAAGAGATAACATTGAGAGCGTGTGGAGGCACATGAATCTTGTCAGCATAAATTTGACACTTGTGGCATCTTTTAGCATGTTCGTGGCAGTCACGCTCCATAGTTATCCAGTAATAGCCGGCTCTTAACAGCTTTCTTGACATGGTGTGGCCCGAAGCATGGGTCCCAAAGGTACCGTCATGTACATCGTGCATTAATTTCTCAGCTTCTTTTTTGTGAACACATCTCAACAAGACCATGTCGTAGTTCCTCTTGTATAGGATTTCTCCGTCCAGAAGGAATTTGCTAGCCCATCTTCTCAAAGTCTTTTTATCTCTGTTAGAAGCACCGGGTGGATATTCACGATTCTGCAAGAATTGTTTGATGTTGTAATACCAAGGCTTTTTATCATTCACATCTTTATCAGCTTGATCTGGCATATTTTCAATAGTAAACACATGAGCGGGTCTATCAAGACGCTGCACCTTGATCACAGGCACATCATTCCAGTGATTCACACGAAACATGGAAGACAAAGTAGCGAGAGCATCAGCCATCTGGTTTTCATCCCGAGGGATGTGGTGCAGTTCAACCTTTGTAAAGTATGTCAACAGACGTCTTGCATAGTCACGGTAAGGGATCAGCTTCTCATGATGAGTCTCCCATTCACCCTTTATCTGATTAATGACAAGTGCAGAATCTCCATAGATGTCAAGGTGCTTAATCCTCAGGTCGAGGGCTTCTTCAATGCCCAAGATGCATGCTTCATATTCAGCTATATTGTTTGTGCAGTCAAAAGTTATTCGAGCGGTGAAAGGAATGTGGTGCCCTTGTGGAGTTACAATGATGGCCCCAATTCCTTTACCATAAGCATTAACAGCACCATCAAATACCAACCCCCATTTGCTATTTAGGTCCGGCCCTTCATTGATCAGTGATTCTTCACAGTCTTTCGCTTTCAAATACATGATCTCTTCATCAGGGAAATCAAACTTAATCGGCTGGTAATCGTCAAGAGGCTGACAAGCAAGATGCTCAGCAAGGACACTTCCTTTGATTGCTTTCTGAGCTTTGTACACAATATCATATTCAGACAATAACATTTTCCAACGCGCAATCTTTCCAGTAACAGCAGGCTTTTCAAAAATGTACTTGATTGGATCCATTCGGGATATCAACCAAGTTGTATGATTCACCATATAATGACGCAGGCGTTTGGCAGCCCAGGCTAAAGCACAACAAGTCTTTTCAAGCATCGTATACCGAGTCTCACAGTCGGTGCACTTCTTGCTCAGATAGTAGATAGCATGCTCTTTCTTACCGGTCTCATCTTGTTGACCGAGAACACAACCCACTGAATCATCTAACACTGACAGATACATAATCAAAGGCCTTCCTTCCACTGGCGGGACAAGGATAGGTGGCTCCAACAGGTATTCTTTGATGCTATCAAAAGCTTCCTGACATTCATCATTCCATACAACAGACTGATTCTTTCTGAGCAATTTGAAAATTGGTCCACAGGTAGTAGTCATGTGAGATATGAATCTTGAAATATAGTTCAGACGTCCGAGGAAACCTCTGACTTACTTCTCAGTTTGAGGAGCCGGCATCTCTCTGATGGCTCGGACTTTATCAGGATCAACTTCAATGCCCTTTTGGCTGACAATGAAGCCCAGCAACTTTCCAGATCTTACACCAAATGTACACTTGTTAGGATTCAACCGCAGCTTGTATTTTCTCAGTCTTTCAAACATCTTTTTCAAATACACAACATGCTGCTCTTCATCACTGGACTTCACAATCATATCATCGACGTATACCTCAATCTCTTTATGAATCATATCATGAAACAGAGTGGTCATACCTCTTTGATAGGTAGCACCAGCATTTATCAAGCCAAACGGCATCACTTTATAACAGAACGTTCCCCACGGAGTGATGAAGGACGTCTTTTCTCTATCTTCAGGAGACATTCGTATCTGATTATAACCAGAGAAACCATCCATAAAGGAGAACACTTTGGATTGAGCAGTACTGTCAACAAGCACATCAATATGAGGTAATGGGAAGTTATCTTTTGGACTGGCTTTGTTCAGATCTCTGTAATCGACACACATTCGAACTTTCCCATCTTTCTTTGGTACTGGTACAATGTTGGCAATCCACTCAGGATATTCAGCTGTCATGAGGAAACCCGCATCAATTTGCTTCTGTACTTCAGCCTTGATCTTAAGAGCCATGTCTGGACGAGACCTTCTCAATTTCTATTTGACAGGAGGACATTCAGGTCTTGTCGGTATCCGATGTTCCACGATCTTGGGATCTAGACCCGGCATATCTTCATAGGACCATGCAAAGACATCTGGATAATCATGGAGAAGCTGAATGATCTTCTTTTTCACTGCTGGCTCAAGTGCAGCACCAATCTTGATCTCTCGCTTGTTCTCTTCAGTACCCAGGTTGATAAGCTCAATCTCTTCCTGGTGAGGCTGAATGGCTCTTCTTTCTTGCTCAAGTAGTCGAGTGATCTCATACGGTATCTCTTCATCATCTTCCTCATCTTCAGCTTCATATACAGGGAATTCAAAATTTGGAGGAACCATAGGGTCACTGTGTTCAACGGGTTTATTGTGGTTCAATCTGCATAATATGATTGGGATGATTTTAGAAAAATGCTTTTATGCAGATTTTTGAAATTAATAAGAAAATACAGATGTTTTGGTTTTTTCTGGCATTACCATTATTTCCAAGAAAAAGGCACTAAAAAGTAAAAACAAAGAGTCGTGAGAAAAACGACAACTTTTATTGATAACGGCAATGCCGAAACAAACATGCCCTTATAATGATATCACTTTCGCCTTGGGCAGAGCGAAAGGATTGTTATTTTGAAAACAAAAAACATGAGCAACAAGACACATTACATGGAAGCATGCATGACTAAAGGAACATCAATGGCTTTCCAATTTCTCACAGTGCCTCTTGGTATAACAAAGGTAGGCACGTAACCACCTTCAGCAGCATCTTCAGTAATAGCATTGATGAACCCAGCACTGTAGAAAGTTCCTGTTGAGACACCAAATGTCGGGGAGAATCCAAGGCCTTCTTTACGCTTGTTTTCCAAGACCTGAATTACCTTGCCCCAGCCAGCAGCTTGCCCTGCTTGAACAGCCTTCTGGGCGTCTTTCAGTGAAGCCATAGCAGTACCAGCCCTCCGGGGTTCTACACCCTCAACGGTCAAGCCTTGAAACGACGTCCCTTCAGCGGACCCTGCTTCAACACAAGAGCACGATGATACCTGGCTAACTAGATATGCTTCCTCACCATGCACAGTGACAATCTTACCATTCCTCATGAACTTGAGCTTCTGATGCAAAGTGGACGTGACTGCTCCAGTGTCGTGGATCCACGGTCTTCCGAGGAGACAACTGTAGGAAGCATTGATGTCCATAACTTGGAAAGTAATCTGAAACGTCTCAGGACCGATAGTAATTGGCAAGTCTACTTCCTCGAGAACATCCTTGCGAGATCCATTGAAAGCCTTAACCAGATAGCTGCTACCCCTCAGGGAAATTCCATGATGGCTTAATTGCCTTAGTGTGGACTCAGGCATTACATTCAGAGATGATCCAGTGTCCACCAAAACGTTAGATATCATATCAGACCCACAGTGCACCGAGATATGTAGAGCCAAGTTGTGATGTTTCCCTGCTTCGGGGAGTTCATCATCACCGAATCCCAAACTATTGCAAGCAGTGATATTACCCACTATTCCATTGAATTGCTCCACAGAGACTTCGTGGTCAACATAGGCCTGCTCTAGTATCTTCATCAACACCTTTCTGTGAGCTTCTGAGCTCATGAGCAGAGATAAGATAGATATTTTTGAAGGAGTTTGTAGCAGCTGGTCAACGATCTTATAGTCACTTTTCTTGATAAGCCTCAGGATTTCATCCAGATTGGACTCTTCAATAGATTGGCCTGCTGGGCCAGTGTTTTTGTCAACAGGAGGAACAACTGGTGGAGTTACCGTGGCAATGGGTGTAACTACCTTCTTTTGAAACAAGGGTGGACGGACCTTTCCGCTTCTCAGAGTTGGAACTTCACTGGCAACATTGTCAACTGTAGCTGGGGATACCAGAGGCACTTCTACTCCATTCTCAATCATGGTTGCACTGTACTTGTAAGGAATTGCTTTGGTAGAGGTATAAGATACCGGACCAGGTAACCTGATCACCAAAGGCTCAACATTTCTCATCTGAGATACACTTTCAACAGGGGAGTCATGGAACACTGGCACAATCACACATACATCACTGGCAATCAAGTGCTTGTCATCCATCAGGCTCTGGATATCACCTTGCACCACACAACAGCCCATGAGATTTTGCAGACATTCTGAACAAGAATCATGATCATGTTTGAACAAAGAAGCCTGGCAAAGTTTGACATGTAATGGCACCAAGGGAGTGACGACATTGCGGACATCCAACATGGGATCCTCTTGAGGAACGGGAACCCCTTCAAAGGCCTCAATCATGTTGACAGCAGCATGGTTTGGAAGCGGATTGTCAAGGACATGAGGAACACTGTTCTCAAAAGTCAAACGTCCTTTTTCTATCAGATCTTTCACAATATATTTCAGAGCAAAGCAACCTTCGACATCATGGCCTTGAGCACCCTGATGGAATTCACATGTTAGGTCCTGACGGAACCTGGGAGGCAATGGATTAGGCGGAGGCTTGCCTGGTCTAGTAACACAGTGTCCCTTAGCCAATAGAGTTGGGAGCAGCTCACCATACCGCATTGGTATTGGTGGAAAAGAAGGTTTGGGTCGGGGACCCTGTTGTTGCTGCCGTTGCTGTTGAGCGGGAGGCTGTTGTTGTACTTGCTGAGGAATGGCATTGACGGGCATTGGTGGTTGACCCGGTGGTAGAGGATACTGTTGATAGAATGGCGGGAAGAAGGGATGTTGAGAGTATTGCATGTAGTGATAAGGCAGAGGTAATTGTGTAGCAGCTGCAGATGGGTTACCAGACACCATTCCTACGTCAGATTCTTTCCTCTTGTGATGACCGTTACCGTACTTATTTGGTGCACTGTTTGAAGATTCACCCTTCTCAAGGACAATAATACCATCTCGGACAGCCTCTTCTAGGCGAGTTCCCATTGTAACCATATCAGAGAAGTTGTTCGGAGCAGAGACTATCATTCTCTCCTTATATTCCTTCTTCAGAGTCTTCAGGAATGTCTGCGTTAATTCTTCCTCATCAAGTCGAGGAGAAACACGGGCAGCTGCCCCTCTCCACCTCTGAGCGTATTCACGGAAGGTCTCATCTGATTTCTGAGATAGGGCTTTGAGAGAGTCCCTGTTTGGCCTCAGACGGGTGTTGAACTCATATTGACCTTCGAAAGCAGCAGCGAGTTCCTCAAAGGTATGGATGTTATCTTTGCTCAGACTAGTGTACCAATCTGCTGCATCATCTGTCAAGCTACTCTGAAAGCAGTGGATCATCAGTGCATCATTGTCGGCGTAGTTAGCCATCTTTCGGACATACCGGATAACATGGTTATGTGGGCAAGAAGTCCCATTGTACTTGTCAAATTCTGGCTCTTTGAATTTCTTAGGAACCTCAAATCGGGATACCAAGCATAGATCATGAGCTTTAGCAGGAGCACCATTGTTTCCCCGGCTAGCCTTGACCTCACGGAGTTCTCCAGCCAACTCCCTTAACTGTCTCTTCATAGCTTCCATTGCGGGATCTTGTCCACGCGGAGTATCAACATCAATCACCTGTTGCACAGTGTGTACAATAGGGTCGGTAACAACAGTGGTTACTTGAGGCATAGCAGTAGACACAGGAATCTGTCCTTGACCAGCAAAACCAGAGACACCAGCAGCAGTATTAGGAGAATAGTACGCTGAGAGGCCATAGGGACGGCCGTTGGGCATAACAAAACGAGCATCAGTAGCCACAGTAGATAGTGGGATAGAGGGAATCACCTCAGTAGTAACTGGAATAGAAGTGGCTGGCTGTTCTTGTGAAGCCATCATAGCGGACATAGCGTCATGAGCCTTAGCCAAGTCTTCTTTCATAGCAGCCAATTCGGCGCGGAGCTGAGCATTTTCTTCTTCAAAATTAGCCATCATCCTTCTCTTGTGAAATCTTGTCTGATGAATTCTATCTGGTTGGTAGACTTTGCGAACACGAGCCACTTTTCAGACTGCGGCGGACAAAACCAGGAGGCAGTAAGCACGAGAGAAGCTTTTTGTGACCAATGAATGCATATGATGCATGAAATGTGTTGATGCATATGCAAAAAGACTCTTTTTTGTGTCATCGAAGGGTTTTAGACAAATTAAAAACTTGTAAACATTACTAAATAACAATTAACATAAACGGGAATCAAACAACTAACATATAGTTTTACAAGACAAATCCAACATGAACAAATGGAAATAACAACAGGAAATGGAAATCCTCAAGCATAGGAAGTGGAAGCATCATCTTCAGATTCGGACTCATAGCTGCAGTATCGTGCATAGAAGTCACGGGCACCCCTAGCCCTCTTAGAGTCTCTCATAAGCAACCTATCTTTCTCTTCAATCTCTCTCTTAGCCTTAGCTAACTCTTTCTTCAGTGTCAAGACCTCATGAGTCTTCTACTCATCCTTTCCATCCAAAGTCATGATCAAGTTCTCAGCCTCATAGTATCTAGCTCTCCACTGATGCTTCTCCCGACTCTCCATAGCTAGATGCTCCTGATACATCTCCTGGGTAGGTGGGAGTAGAGGTAAAGGCATGGTAGGAACAGATGCAGACACATATCTCATAAAGGGGTAAGGCATACCAATCTCCTCAGCTTGGTTTATCACCCACTGTGTATAGGCCTCATGAGCAATTCCGGACCTTACACCCATATGCTTCACCTCTTTCTTCCGAAGCTTAGTCCAAGCTTGCATGAAATCTTCTCTAATTCCGGTGGGAGCGTTGGAGTAGTGAAAGAAGTAAGGAGCTGTAGCAAGATTGATGGGCTTATCTTTCATCGGAAAACCAAATTGTCGCAAAGCAAGCTCCGGGTTATAGTTGATTCCACCTCGGGTACCAAGAAGAGGTACATTAAGAAACTTACCACCACCAAAGATAATTTCCTTGACTCTAGAAGCGGGAGTAAGCCAAACCACTGTATTAGGTGTGAGAGCCATAATCCTCTGTGAAATAGACCAATTCTCCGGATTGTCATGGAAAGACTCCGGAAGGTGCGAAATAAACCACCTATAGAGGAGAGGCACACAACAAAGAATGTATCCACGACCCTTGCCAGAACGATCATGAATAGCATGGTAAGTGTCAGCTAGTAAAGTAGGAACCGGATTCTTGGAGTGGAAGATCATAATAGCATTCATGTCCACGAAGCCATCAAGATTCGGAAAGAGAACAAGCCCATAGATGAGAAGTGCAAGAATAGCCTCGAGAGTGTCCTGACAAGTAGTATTGAGGTTGGCTTTCCCAAGAAGATACTCTGAAGTGAACCCTCGGATGCGTGCCTTAGTGACAAGATTCTTGGAGACATCGGTGGTCTTGAGATAGAGGTCCTTAGCAATAGCCAATGGAGTAGGAGGATCTTCAGGCCCTGAGAAAGGTATCCCCTTAGCAATAGACAGCCCCATCAAGGAAGAATAAGCCTCTAGAGTAGGTACCAACTGAAAGTCTGGAAAAGTAAAGCACCGATACTTCGGGTCATAGAATTGCACTAGAGTGTGCACAAGCTTTTCATCCACATTAGTATGAAGAATAGGAAGTAAAGCCCCGTAACGACGTCGGAAACCAGTTGGATCCTCAATCTTGAGTGCCAAATCTCTCAAACTAGCCAAATCCACTTCCTTGAACTTGTAGGAATTAGTCCTCTTCATCCCTACAATGTTTACAAATTCAACTTGTCTAAGCCCTTCGATAACAATGCATGGAAAAAGTTTATGCATGTATGCATGTATGCATGAATGCATGATTATGTTCAAGTTCGGAGAAAACATGGTGGGTTGAAGTTCAAAGTTGAGGAGTCACGGGTGGACACGGTGTCCGGTGAAACTAGGGCTTTAGGAGATAGTAACCGGGTTCTAAAAAGGTTCCCAAGCTGCAACCTCTCCGACGTATATCATGGTGTCACGAGACAACACTCGCTCCAAGATTACCCGCGGAAGGTCTAACTTGAGTGTAGTATCGCGTGACGACTAAAACTTGAGACAACACTCGGTTTAGCCTCCGCACTACATCCTAGAAAATGGCCATGGATGGGTTCGGTTATCTACGGTTCATAGCGTCATAGAGCAATTAGAAGTAAAGTGCCTAAACGCGACAACACGCGCCGACAACATCACCCCCAAAATGCCTCAGCTATGTGGGATTGATCGCATAATCCAAAACACGAGGCAACCCCCGGAATGAATTGTCGATTATATCCCTCCTAAATCCTAAGTTCACTCAGCCCGGGTGCAGGACTTTTGATATTCTCACCCCACACGTTTACAAGAATTTAAACATTTATTCACATAGGAAAGCAAGTAAAAGAAGCAAGTAAAAAATACAAGCGCAAGCGTGGAAATAAAGACTAGGCGTAACTCTCGAATCTCCCCAGTGAAGTCGCCAGTTGTTTTATCTTGGTTTTCGGGTGTCAAACATTGATTACGTTTGAACCTTTTTAACCGGTGATATCTCATTTTTTCTTGGGAAGGGAAAAAATAAGCAAAACCCTTGAGAATCGAGGTCCGGGAGTTGTTTTCGCTACGGGAAGGTGTTAGGCACCCATAACGACTATAGTATCCTATAGGAACCGTCTTTATTTTCTACGCGCGCGCTTTATTTTTAAATGCTATTTTGAAAATGTTTATTAAACCTAAGAATATTCTAAGTGAAGAATTGGAGGGAGAAGAATGTGTTTGGATTTTTATTTTATTTGAATTGAAGGAATTTTGTTCCTTGCCTACGTACCCGATTAAGGGATCAAATCCACCGTAGTTCTCTCTCAAAAATGTTTTTGTTTTTGTTGGTTGATTTTAAGTTTGAAAATTGGAATTTGAAGAATAGAAAGAGGCCTCAAGGGCATGGGATTAGGAAATGGTGAGGTTGAATTAGTGATTTGCAAAAGAAGTCAAATATGATTATTTTTCATTGAAATTTGATTAAGAAAATAAAAGGAAAATTCAATGGGGTTTTGACCCCAAGGTTTATTATGAAAAGTGTTTGAGTGAAATTTGTTCAAGTTTTTTGGGAAAATGACTTTTCTAAGTATAAGGCCTAAACATTCATCTAAACATACAATCCTAGACATACATCTAAACATGCATATTCTAGCTATATCTAAAGTGATGTGTGTGCATGTGTAGGTGCTTGTGTCGATGTACATCATTAGAGTCCATTGTCCTTTACATCATACCCTAGATACATTCTATGGCCTCTTTGCCAAGAAAGTTAAAAGTGCATAAAGGAAAAATATTACAAAACTCCTAAGTGTTTACATTCTAACTTTAGTACAAATTAAGTTGCAAGAAAGAAATAGAGGTGAATATGGGATGAAATGGAGATGCTTATGAAATGATGAAACATGAAATGAAAGGAGTTAGTAGCACATGACAATATCAAAGGAAATAAAGCAAGAGAGACACTAGAACACAAAGGATGGGAAATAAACCAAAACAAAGGCAAAATGAGTGTAAACATGACTAAAATTTGTTCGTAAAGTGCAAGGTACATGTGACCTATAATTCTCACACTCCAATACACTTTTAAAGGTTTAGAATCAAGTCTTGGGATGGGAATTAAGGCAACATGATTTACTTGGCATTTTAAAACAAACTTTAAACATATTTGCATTATTTATTTACATAAGTAACTTGTAAGCTAAGCAACCTACCAAGATTCACAATTATGCACCAACATTAAACACAAACAGTAGCTAAAACCCTATGAAATCAAGTGGTATAGGTCACTAACATTCATCAAGCAATTGGAATTAAAATCAAACAAATTTCTATTCATTTTTAGCACAAAATATGACAAAAATAGCAAGAAAATCAACACCTTCTTTCTCAACCAATTTTAACATGTGAAAATTATCACAAAATGCTACAAAACTATCAAGAAACCTATATGAATTTTTTAGGAATTTTTTAAAGGTTTTTTGGACTAAAAAGTGCAAGAGAATTATTAATTCTAACAAAAATAAGGAAAAAAATGCTTCAAATATTTTTCACAGGCTTTGGCACAAAAAGATCACAAAAAATGTTAAGGAAAACATCAAGAACACATAGAAAGATATTCAAGAATTTTGTGAAGAAAATTGGACAGGTAAGGGTGCAAATAGCAAAAGAACAGCAAGAAACATGCAGGACAGGGGGGTGTGTATAACAACTAAGCTTTCTGGCATGGCAATTGGGCTTAAGGACGGGTCAGGGTGAAACCATGGGTTAACCCATGGGTGAACCGGTTCATTGGCCTATATAAGGCCTTGAACCGGTCCAACACTCATTTCCCTTCTCTACTTCTCTCTCTAAGACAAAAACTAGAGAGAGAGAGTCTGCAAATGACTCTCTCTTCTCCGATGAGACTATCCTCCTCCGACGTGGTGGCCCATGGTGGCGCCGCCGCGTCGGAGCTTCAACCTCCTCTGATCTGAGAACTGAACACATCTTCTTAAAGCTCTTTCTCTCCTCTTTACGATTTTGACAACGTTTTCTTGAAAACAAACTCAGATCGGAATAGATCTAGGATTGAATCATTCGGTTCTTATGTTTTCAAACTTCATGAAACGAAACCCTAATATGCTCTATTTTCTTCTCTGATTATGAAATTGAACTCGTATTTGAAAAACAAACGGTGAATCTCCATGATTTTTTTCAAATTAGGGTTTCGTTTCGAACTTTTGGATTTCTTCGAAGTTTTCACTTCAATTCACCGTTCATTTTCAATCTTGAGTCTTCGATGATGATTTAAAGTGTAAACGAGAGGATTTTTGTGAATATACCTGGATTCAGTGGAGATTCGAATGGAAATCCTCAAGAAAGCTTCTGGTCCTTCTTCTTCTCACTCTTTTCGTCCCTGTGATCGTGTGAATCTCCTGGATTTGCACTTGAATTGCAGGGACTAGTTCGATGATGAAAGTTCTTGCGAAGAACTTCTGAGAACTTCGAAACAAAATCCCGTTCGAAATGACCTTTATTGCGTGATTACTGGATTGAGATTTGCGTTTGATGAAGAATTCTGTGTTGTGTGATGTTTTTGATTCGGTTATGGCCTGAATTTGATGAGAATTGATGGATTTTGTGATAACTGAATTCGGTTAGGGTTTTGAGATGATGAACTTGTTCATCATGTTCTTGAGCTTTTTCTGGATTTTTGTGGTGTTTGATTCGTTTTTGTGGAGAGAGAGAGAATGGGAAGTGTTTTTGATGAGTTGTTGAAATCTGAATGGCACTGCAATGATTGGCGCCTTTTATAGGCTGCCAAGTGTATTACTGGACCAATGCAAAAACGCCACCTGGACATGGACTTTGTAACAAACTCTTGGGACTTTTCTGCAATTTTTGAAAGTAGGAGGACTATTTTACTAAGCTTTGGACAAAAAAGGACTTAAAAGAAAAATCCAAAAGTTCGAAAATAATAAAAACTTAAAAGTGAATTTTAAACTAAGAAAAGGACTTATATGCAAATTTTGGAAATATTGGGACTTTAAAAAATAAAAAAATGATAAAATTGAATTAAAAACTGTAATTCGAAACAAACGTAAAGTGAAACGCCTAAAATTGACAAAACGGACTAAAATGAACCAATGGCCTAAATGAGGTACTTTAAAGTACCTCTCTGCCGAAATTTTGTGTGAAATGACCAAAATGCCCCTGGGGCTGAAAACGACTAAAAATGACTCAGATGAAATTAAAAAATGGATTTTTAACAGAAATTGAATCAACGACTCCTACAAGAAAGATTAAAAGACTCAGAGACAATTTTTAGGATTTAAACAGGGCTTTAACACATGAAAAGACTAAAATGCCCCTAGGGGCAAAACTGACTCAAAATGACTTCAAATGCAATTTTTGAAATGGGTTTTGACATAGAATGAAACAAAGACTTATCCAAACTACTTGAAAGGACTCAAACAAAATTTTAAAAGATTGAAAGGAAACTTGACATAGGAAATGACTAAAATACCCCTTTTATGTGAATTTTGCAAATAACATTGAAATAAAATGCAGAGAAAGATGCAATTGATCAGAGACATATCAAATGACTTGAAATACAAGAAAAGAAGAAATGAATTAGTATTTTTAGGTCCAAAATTAGGGTATAACATCTCTTTGTGAATCATATCATGAAATAGAGTTGTCATACTTCTTTGATAGGTAGCACCAACATTTATCAAGCCGAACGGCATCACTTTATAACAGAACGTTCCCCACGGAGTGATGAAGGACGTCTTTTCTCTATCTTCAGGAGACATTCGTATTTGGTTATAGCCAGAGAAACCATCCATAAAGGAGAACACTTTAGATTGAGCAGTACTGTCAACAAGCACGTCAATATGAGGCAATGGGAAGTTGTCTTTCAGACTGGTTTTGTTCAAATCTCTGTAATCAACACACATTCGAACTTTCCCATCCTTCTTTGGTACTGGTACGATGTTGGCAATCCACTCAGGATATTCAGCTGTCATGAGGAAACCCGCATCAATCTGCTTTTGCACCTCAGCCTTGATCTTAAGAGCCATGTCTGGACGAGACCTTCTCAATTTCTGTTTGACAGGAGGACATTCAGGTCTTGTCGGTATCCGATGTTCCACAATCTTGGGATCTAGACCCGGCATATCTTCATAGGACCATGCAAAGACATCTGGATAATCATGGAGAAGCTGAGTGACCTTCTTTTTCACTTCTGGCTCAAGTGCAGCACCGATCTTGATCTCTTGCTTGTTTTCTTCAGTACCCAGGTTGATAAGCTCAATTTCTTCCTGGTGAGGCTGAATGGCTCTTCTTTCTTGTTCAAGTAGTCGAGTGATCTCATACGGTATCTCTTCATCATCCTCCGCATCTTCAGCTTCATATACCGGGAATTCAAAATTTGGAGGAACCATAGGGTCACTGTGTTCAACGGGTTTATTATGGTTCAATCTGCATAATATGATTGGGATGATTTTTTAGAAAAAGTTTTTTCATGCAGATTTTTGAAATTAATAAGAAAATACAGATGTTTTGGTTTTTTCTGGCATTACCATTATTTCCAAGAAAAAGGCACTAAAAAGTAAAAAACAAAGAGTCGCGAGAAAGACGACAACTTTTATTGATAACGGCAATACCGAAACAAACACGCCCTTACAATGATATCACTTTCGCCTTGGGCAGAGCGAAAGGATTGTTATTTGGAAAACAAAAAACATGAGCAACAAGACACATTACATGGAAGCATGCATGACTAAAGGAACATCAATGGCCTCCCAATTTCTCACAGTGCCTCCTGGTACAACAAATGTAGGCACGTAACTACTTTCAGCAGCATCTTCAGCAATATCATTAATAAACCCAGCACTGTAGAAAGTTCCTGTTGAAACACCAGAGGTTGGGGAGAATTCAAGGCCCTCTTTACGCTTGTTTTCCAAAATCCGAATCACTTGGCCCCAGCCGGCAGCTGGCCCTTCTTGAACAGCTTTCTGGGCGTCTTTCAATGAAGCCATGCTAGCACCAGCCCTCCGGGGTTCTGCACCTTCAACAGTCAAGCCTTGAAATGACGTCCCTTCAGCGGACCCTGCTTCAACACAAGAGAAAGATGACACTTGGCTAACCAGATATGCTTCTTCACCATGCACAGTGACAATCTTACCGTTCTTCACAAATTTGAGCTTTTGATGCAAAGTAGAAGTTACTGCCCCAGCGTCGTGAATCCATGGTCTTCCGAGAAGACAACTGTAAGAAGCATTGATGTCCATGACCTGGAAAGTAATCTGGAATGTCTCAGGACCAATGGTAATTGGCAAGTCTACTTCCCCAAGAACATCTTTGCGAGATCCGTCAAAAGCCTTAACCAGATAGCTACTTCCCCTTAGAGAGATTCCATGATGACTCAACTGTCTCAGTGTAGATTCAGGCATTACGTTTAAGGATGATCCAGTGTCGACCAGCACATTGGATATCATGTCAGACTTACAGTGCACCGAGATGTGGAGAGCCAAGTTGTGGTATTTCCCTGCTTTGGGGATTTCATCATCACCAAACCCCAAGTTATTGCAAGCAGTGATGTTACCCACTATTCCATCAAACTGATCCACAGAGACTTCATGATCAACATAAGCTTGTTCTAGTACTTTCATTAACACTTTCCTGTGAGCTTCTGAGCTCAAGAGCAGAGACAAGATGGATATTTTTGATGGAGTTTGCAGCAGCTGGTCAACAATCTTATAGTCACTCTTTTTGATAAGCCTCAGAATTTCGTCCAGATTAGACTCTTCAATAGATTGGCCTGATGGGCCGGTGTTCTTGTCAACAGGAGGAGCAACTGGTGGGGTAATTGTGGCAATAGGTGTAACCACCTTCTTTTGAAACAAGGGTGGACGGACTTTTCCGCTTCTTAAAGCTGTAATTTCCCCCGCAACATTATCAACCATAGCTGGGGATACCAGAGGCACTTCCACTCCATTCTCAATCATGGTTGCATTGTACTTGTAAGGGATTGCTTTTGTAGAGGCATAAGATACTGGACCAGGTAACCTGATCACTAAGGGTTCAACATTCCTTGTCTGAGATGCAGTTTCAACCGGAGAATCATGAAACACAGGCACAATCACACAAACATCACTGGCAATCAAGTACTTGTCATCCATCAGGCTCTGTATATCATCTTGCACCACACAACAACCCATAGGATTTTGAAGACATTCTAAACAAGAAACATGATGGTGATTGAACAAAGAAGCCTGACAAAGTTTGACATGCAGCGGTACCAAGGGAGTAACGACATTGCGGACATCCAACATGGGATCCTCTTAAGGAACGGGGATTCTTTCGAAAGCCTCGATCATGTTAACAGCAGCATGATTTGGAAGTGGATTGTCAAGAACGTGAGGAACACTATTTTCAAAAGTCAACCGTCCTTTTTCTGTCAGGTCTTTCACAATATATTTCAGAGCATAGCAACCTTCAACATCGTGGCCTTGAGTGCCCTGATGGAATTCACATGTGAGATCCTGTCGGAACCTGGGAGGCAAAGGATTAGGCGGAGGCTTGCCTGGTCTAGTGACACAGTGTCCCTTAGCAAGTAGAGTTGGGAGCAGCTCAGCATACCGCATAGGTATTGGTGGAAAATAAGTCTTGGGCCGAGGACCCTGTTGTTGCTGCTGTTGTTGTTGGGCAGGAGGCTGTTGTTGTACTTGTTGAGCAATGGCATTAACGGGCACTGGTGGTTGACCCGATGGCAGAGGATATTGCTGGTAGAATGGCGGGAAGAAAGGATGCTGAGAGTACTGCATGTATTGATAGGGCAGAGGTAATTGTGTAGCAGCCGCAGATGGGTTACCAGATACCATCCCTACTTCAGATTCTTTCCTCTTATGGTGGCCATTACCATACTTCTTTGGTGCACTGGCTGAAGATTCACCCTTTTCAAGAACAATGATACCCTCTCTGACAGCCTCCTCTAGACGAGTTCCCATAGTAACCATGTCAGAGAAGTTGTTCGGAGCAGAGACTATCATTCTTTCCTTATATTCCTTCTTCAAAGTCTTCAGGAATGTCTGTGTTAATTCTTCCTCATCGAGTCGAGGAGAAACACGGGCAGCTGCCCCTCTCCATCTCTGAGCATATTCACGGAAGGTTTCATCTGATTTCTGAGACAAAGACTTAAGAGAGTCCCTATTTGGCTTCAAGCGGGTATTGAACTCATAATGACTTTCAAAAGCAGCGGCAAGATCCTCAAAAGTATGGATATTGTCTTTGCTCAAACCAGTGTACCAATCTGCCGCATCTTCTGCTAGGCTGTCTTGGAAGCAGTGTATCATCAGTGAATCATTATCTGCATAATTGGCCATCTTTCGGACGTACCGAATGACATGGCCATGTGGACAAGAAGATCCATTGTATTTGTCAAAATCTGGTACATTGAACTTCTTAGGGATCTCAAATCGGGATACCAAGCATAGATCGCGAGCTTTAGCAGGAGCACCATTCCCACGGCTAGCCTTGACCTCACGGAGTTCTCCAGCCAACTCCCTTAACTGACTTTTCATAGCTTCCATTGCGGGATCTTGTCCGCGCGGAGTATCAACATCAATTACCTGTTGCACAGCATGAACAATAGGATCGGTAACAACAGTAGTCACTTGAGGCATAGAGGTGGATACGGGAATCTGTCCTTGACCAGCAAAACCAGAGACACCAGCAGCAGTATTAGGAGAATAGTAGGCTGAGAGCCCATAAGGACGCCCATTGGGCATAACAAACCGAGCATCGGTAGCCACAGTAGACAGTGGGATAGAGGGAATCCCTTCAGTAGAAATTGGAACAGATGTGGCTGGTTGTTCTTGTGCAGCCATCATGGTGGACATAACGTCGTGAACCTTAGCCAAGTCTTCTTTTATAGCAGCCAATTCGGCACGGAGCTGAGCATTTTCTTCTTCAAAGTTAGCCATGATTCTTCTCTTGTGAAATCTCGTTTGATGAATTCTATCTGGTTGGTAAACTTTGCGAGCACGAGCCACTTTTCAGACTGCGGCGGACAAAACCAGGAGGCAATGAGCACAAGAGAAGTTTTTTGTGAACAATGGATGCATATGATGCATCAAATGTGTTAATGCATATGCAAAAAGACTCTTTTTGTGTTATCGAAGGGTTTTAGACAAATTAGAAATTTGTAAACATTACTAAACAATTGAAACAATCAAACATCATAAAGTGTTACAAGATAATTCTCTTTGAAATGTAAAGCAACAATGACAACTGGAAATAACAATGGGAAGTGGAAATCCTCAAGCATAGGAAGTGGAAGCATCATCCTCGGACTCAGACCCAGACTCATAGCTACAATATCGTGCATAGAAGTCACGGGCACCCCTAGCCCTCTTAGAGTCTCTCATAAGCAACCTATCTTTCTCTTCAATCTCTCTCTTAGCCTTAGCTAACTCTTTCTTCAGTGTCATCACCTCATGAGTCTTCTGCTCATCCTTTCCATCCAAAGTCATGATCAAGTTCTCGGCCTCATAGTATCTAGTCTTCCACTGATGCTTCTCCCGACTCTCCATAGCTAAATGCTCCTGATACATCTCCTGGGTAGGTGGGAGTAGAGGCAAAGGCATGGTAGGAATAGATGCAGACACATATCTCATAGAGGGGTAAGGCATACCAATCTCCTCAGCTTGGTTTATCACCTACTGCGTATAGGCCTCATGAGCAACACCGGACCTTACACCCATATGCTTCACTTCTTTCTTCCGAAGCTTAGACCAAGCTTCCATGAAATCCTCTCTTATTCCGGTGGGAGCATTGGAGTAGTGGAAGAAGTAAGGAGACGTAGCAAGATTGATGGGCTTTCCTTTCATCGGGAAACCAAATTGTCGCAAGGTGAGCTCCGGGTTATAGTTAATTCCACCCCGGGTACCAAGAAGAGGTACATTAAGAAACTTCCCACCACCGAAGATGATTTCCTTGACTCTAGAAGCCGGAGTGAGCCAAACCACTTCATTAGGAGTAAGAGCCATAATTCTCTGTGAAATAGACCAATTCTCCGGATTGTCGTGGAAAGACTTCGGAAGGTGCGAAATAAACCACCTATAGAGGAGAGGCACACAACAAAGAATGTATCCACGACCCTTGCCGGAACGATCGTGAATAGCATGGTATGTGTCAGCTAGCAAAGTAGGAACCGGATTCTTGGAGTGGAAGATCATAATAGCATTCATGTCCACGAAGTCATCAAGATTTGGAAAGAGAATAAGCCCATAGATGAGGAGTGCAAGAATAGCCTCGAGAGTGTCTTGGCAAGTGGTCTTGAGGTTGGTTTTCTCAAGTAGATACTTCAAAGTGAACCCTCGGATGCGAGCCTTAGTGACAAGATTCTTGGAAACATCAGAGGTTGTAAGATGGAGATCCTTAGCAATAACCAAAGAAGTAGGAGGATGCTCAAGTCCCGCAAAGGGTACCCCCTTAGCAATAGATAGACCCATCAAGCAAGAATAGGCCTCTAGAGTAGGCATCAACTGAAAGTCAGGAAAGGTGAAACACTGATACTCCTGATCATAGAACTGCACTAGAGTGTGCACAAGCTTCTCATCCACATTAGTCTGGAGAATAGTAAGTAAAGCCCCGTAACGGTGTCGGAAACTAGTCGGATCCTCGATCTTGAGTGCCAAATCTCTCAAACTAGCCAAATCCACTTCCTTGAACTTGTAGGACTTAGTCTTTCCCATTCCTACAATGTTTACAAATTCAACTTGTCTAAGCCCTTCGATAACAATGCATGGAAAAAGTTTATGCGTGTATGCATGTATGCATGAATGCATGATTATGTTCAAGTTCGGAGAACACATGGTGGGTTGAAGTTCAAAGTCGAGGAGTCATGGGTGGACACGGTGTTCGGTGAATCTAGGGCTTTAGGATATAGTAACCGGGTTCTAAAAAAGGTTCCCAAGTTGCAACCTCTCCGACGTAATAGAGGTTGCAATAAAATTGAATTAAAATAAAATTGAATTAAAATTGGTAAAATGGAAAATAACGTAAAGTGAAACGATTAAAATTGACAAAACGGACTACAACGAACCAACTACTTAAATGAGGTACTTTAAAGTAATCTCTCTCTGCCGAAATTTCGTGTGAAATGACTAAAATGCCCCCTAGGGACTAAACTGACTTAAAACGACTCAGATGCAATTTAACAATGGATTTTTAACAGGAAATTAAAGCAAGAATTTATTTAAACCAATTTAAAAGACTCAGAGACAATTTTTGGGATTTAAACAGAGTTTTAACACTTGAAAAGACTAAAATGCCCCTAGGGGCTAAACTGACTCAAAATGACTTCAAATGCAACTTTTGAAATGGGTTTTTGACATAGAATGGGAACAAGGACTTACTCAAACTATTTGAAAGGACTCAAACTATTTTTCAAAGACTGAAAGAAATAGGAAATGACTAAAATACCCTTTTTCATGAATTTTGCAAGTAATATTGAAATAAAAAAGCAGAGACAGATGTAATTGATCAGAGACAGTTCAAATGACTTGAAATGCAAGAAAAGAAGAATTGGACAAGTATTTTTAGGTCCAAAATTAGGGTATAACACTTGCAGATCGGTTTAGCTAATCTGCAAAACAAGAATCAGAAACAAATCTGCAAAGTCCTAAAATGTCGGAACGTTTATAGGAGCATTCCAAATAATAACAAATATTTCCTAAAATAATATATCTACTTTAGAAATATTCCACAGCTGATTCTTAGATGATATGCGTGTTGCTTGATCAATAAGTAAAAGAAATATTGTTTCCTTAAACAATAAAGGGCACGCGTACATTTAGGCATGAACCCAGGCACACTGAACAGTGCCAGGATGTTGGAACATTGTATCCAACATCTTACAGAGTTGCCTAACAACATGTTGGAACTTTGGTTCCAACTTACAGAACAAGGATATTTGTTTTAGCAATAATGCAGCCAACACAAATACCGAACAATCTCCCCCTTTGGCAAATTTTTGGCCAAAACAAATTAAGGCCAATACTTATAAAATAGAGGGATACAGAAGACCATTTCTCCAAGAGCATGAACCCATACCTATGAAGAAATAGCTAACACACAGAATCTGAAGAGATACCATAGATACACTTCCTCAAGTCATCACGAACACATCTTCAAGAAGAAGAAGTAGCAGGTAGTATCACTCTAGAGATAGCAAGAGTGTGCCTACATAGAATACCTCACGAATCTTCAATCACAGCTTCAGCTGGTAGAGGTATTACACTGGATCAGAGACATGCAGCAGCGGATCAGATAGATAGCATAGTCTGAAAAGCAAAGGAAAAATATATTCCTGATCGTACCTGATCAGAAGGTGACTGCCGGTGCTTTGAATGTGGTGGTTGTGACGGTGGTGGAATGCGTCATAATGCTTCTTGGAGCGGATGGGGGGTGTGTACTTGCAGGCACTCTGACGCTCAAGTCAGTAGAGATCAGAGAGTGAGGGTTTAGAGGGAGAGTGAGATTCTACCTTGGGGACTGCATTGAGTCCCCTATTTATAGAGGTGGAGGGCTGCAGAGCTGTTGTGGTGGCACACCTGGTTCTGGCGGTTTCGAAATCATGGGAAGTGTAACTGCCAGAGAGTTTATTGCGGGAACGTGCAGAATGTGCAAAGAGACGTTGGGGTTCGTTTGAACCGGTCTCGTTCGCTCCGTGCACCCCCTTCGTGGAGAAGGGGTGTGTCGCAAGTAATGCTGCCAAACGTGGAGTTTGAGCTTTGGATTGCATTGGGCCTAAGTAATGAGCCAAAGGTCCTTTTGTCCGGTCTAGAACAGTAGCCCCCCAAGTCGTTGCTCTTGATTAAGAGCGATGACTTAAGTGCGGGCGGTTGATCATTCACGACCGACCGTTGGAGGGTGTTTGCTTGTCGAGCATCTTTCCGACTGGCGGGTAAAGAGAGTTTCGCTCGGTAGATTTGGAGACTTTGTTGACCTAGGGGGTAGCTTGCGAGGACGGTTTGGAGTGTTGAGAAGGTTAAGTGAGCGGACTCATTTTTCCCCGGCTCCATTCGTCCTACACCTGAGTGGATTCGCTAGGTTTGATAGGTCATGTTCGGCATCCTAATGTTCGGCATGCAAGATCATACGGGAAGATTCCCTCGCCAGAGAGTTTGGTCGAATGTCATTCCGCAATTAATGCCCACGATTCGAGGGAGAAACTGAAGGGACATGACCTTTGGTTTTTGTATGACATGTGTAAAGGCTATTGTAGTACTTGAGTACCTATAGTCTGTTGAGTGTTCTCGGTTTGTGTTTCCGAGCTGTCATCATAACCGTTGATTCAATCCTGACGTTCCATGAACCGCTACGAAAGATCAGGGCCCTTAGATGAATGGTTCGCTCAAATCTGGACTGTAGGAATGCTACAGGGAAGTACAGTTGTATGTGAAGGGCTGTATTGGATAGAAAGTCGCGACTTTTGAGTGGTTTATGAAACAAGTATAAATAGTCCAAATGTTGTTTGGAACACCACTTCGTTTCATTTTCTTAGAGTTAGAAGTTTTCTCCAGAGTTTCTCAAATGCGAAATCCTTCAACTTTCTACTTCAAGTTCAAACCATCTGTCGTAACAAGTAACATTCTGGTGACTTCATCCCTTTGCTTTTGTGTCTAGAACTTCTTTAGTTTCTGTTCTTTTTTAGAAACCATAGGAATGCATGTCTTTAGGGCAAAAGTGTCTCTGACTCGGTGGTTACCGTCGTTGGCTACGGCGGTTTCCACCATGCATCAAAAGACTTTGAAAATATTTGTTGTCTGTTTTCTATTTAGTATTTAGAAGAAAATCGGCGACAGGCTTAGGTTTCTAGGGTTAGTTTTAGCCGTGGCGCAAGCGTTTCCTCAGTTTATCGCATCTCTAGTCCTTCTGAGCCTTCTTCCCTTGTGATCAAACCCGTTAGTTTTTGGGGAGATGATTGTGACTTTCTCCTTGTTTTTCCCTTTTCAGATTTGATCATGGCGGAAAACCTAGGTCAGAGTAGAGGAGTGACGCCCAAAGATTCCTGGGTAGGAGAAGAGATTCTAGGAACAGCGTCCCACTTTGCGATAGATGGTGCTGGAATAGTTCCGCGCTGCCCCATAGGAAAGATAAAAGATTGGGAGATTCTCCTTCCAAAGGTCGTGGACCGGGTATGTTCGCGCTTTCCAGGGATCACCTCCCGATGTACGAGGCTACTCTCAAGGAAGTAGGTTTTAGGCTTCCCTTTTCTTCCTTTCAAGTGAGCGTCTTTCATTGGTTGGAATTGTGCCCTTCTCAATTCAAACTGGACTCATTTGCCTATTTGATGGCTTTTGAGTTAGTGTGCCGTTTTCTTCAACTTCCTGCTTCCAAAGATCTTTTCTTTGCCATCTTTACCATCCAGCGAGGTTTGGATAAAGATGGTGGCTGTAGTTGGGTGTCCTTCCGTCAGCGTACATCCCTTTTTGAGAACTTCGGTAGTGGAGTTAATAGGTTTCATGAGAGGTTCTTCTTGGTGAGGCCTCAGACAGAAGTGGCGCTTCGCAGCGTTCTGAACGTGGTAGAGCGTTCTTATGGGGATAATGGCGTCACATCAGCGCGAGTCCCCCGTTTCCACTTTAGTTGAAGTCGCGACCATTTTAAGCATGAGCCCGCCATGTATAGGTACAGTTACGATCAGTTGACCGAGCGGAACAAAGATAGCTTCGCCAAACTCGTTGAGTTTGTGAACTTTTTTTCTCGATTGGTGGTGGTTGACGAGGATGGCAACCCGGTGATGGATTCGCGAGGGAATCCGGTTACCAAGCCCCAATTGATTGATACTCGTTCTTTGGTGTTTTCCAAGAACCCTATGGTTCTTTTAGGTATGCTGGAACCGCTGTTTTACTCATGTTTTTCTGTTCACTTGAGTTTTTGACTAACGATTCACCTTTGCTTTCACGTGCAGGAAAAATGTCTAACACCCATTCCCTAGTGAACAAGGCTAGCCAGAAAGTCGGTGGGTCAGGTAGCAGTAGCAGGAAGAGGGCTGAACAGCGAGAGCGAACGGCCGACGCCTGGTTTCCTGTTCGCGTAACTGAAGAGTCAGCAGAGGAGGAGGAGGTTCCCCTCAAGAGGAGAAGGGTCACTGCTCTCGACAAAGGCAAACAAGTCCAAACTCAGGATGTGGTTCCTTCCACAGGTGTCCCTCCTGCCGACGAGGGTCTGTTCCAGCTTCCCAAAGTGTGGTTCCAGTCTAGTCGCTTCGGTCCTCAGGCGTCGCTTTACCTTGGCAACTTCGAGATGAAGGCAATCCGTGACTTGGGACCAGCTTATCGTTCTCGTGCAGTGACTGAGGGGGTCGTTGGGGCCATGAGGGCTCTAGAGGTTGCTGTGTTCCTTAACAATTCGTCCATGGAGGAGACTGTCCGATCAGATGCCCTTGCCCGCGAGCGGGATGAAATGGCCAAGAAAATGGCTGAGCTTGAATCTAAAGTGACTGTTTTGAGGACGGGTGCTTCAGATAAGGACAGGAGGATTGCCTTCCTGGAAGAGAAAGCAGAATCAGCGTCCCGCTATCATTGTGAGCAGAATGAGGTCCGTGCCAGGTTTGCTGCAGAAAAGAAAGCCCTTGAGGATGCCCTTCGTGATGCTACCCAGCCTGGAAAGGACGAGACCGAAGACACAACTGTGCTAGGTCGTCCCGCGTTGGTGTACAGGCTTAAAGAGTTGGAAAGGAACCTCGTTGGTGCTGCGCGCCATGGCTTTGACAATGCCATAGAGCAGCTTAGGGTGATGAACCCTGTTGTGCAGCTCCATGTGGATGGACTTCATTTCCTGAAATATGTTAGGAATGGTGAGATCGTTGACCAGGATGATCATGGGCATGTTTGAGAAGCCCGGGCGTGTGTTGCCCTATAATTTTTTGCTTGATCGGCCTTTGCACCATTGACATTATGCGGCCCTTTGTGACTCATATGCATTTGCTTGTTTCATTGATACTTGTTTTGAAATTTTTTGAGTATAATGTTTTGAATTTGATTGCTCGTCGTGTGAATTTGATTGCTTCAATGCTTCAAGTATAATGTTTTGAATTTGATACTTGAACTTGAACATGATCGGCCTTACTTCAATGCTTCAAGTATTTCGTTGATACTTGAACTTGATCGGCCTTACTTCAATGCTTCAAGTATAATGTTTTGAATTTGATTGCTCGTCGTGTGAGGATTTTTAATACTGTTTGAAGTATTTGTTGAGAGCGAACTATCTATCTTATGTGTTTCACAGACTGCAATAATTCGTATGCTCTTAGCTGTTCGTCTTGTATAGTTACTCGCTTTTGAAGTGCGAGGTTTTTTTAAGCCGAAGTGATTTTTTCTGAGGTGGGATGGACTACCCCCCGCAGTCATTATTTCGACGAAGTGATTTAATGACTGGAGAGTTTAGCATGCCCGCCTGACTTCTTGTCACTTTGACTTGATGAAATCAAAGTTTTGCCCTTTTCTTCCCAAGTAATTTTGTTCGGAAAGTTTTACCTTTGCGTTGTTTTGCAAGGAAGAGTTTGGGCAGGAGGTTTCCAACTGTTTACGCGGGGTATTAGTTAGAAGTATTGCACATCCAAGAGATCATTTATCTAAATGTGTGTCCAAAGTTGTGTTTCGGACGTGTAACAGCGGATGAACGAAGAAATCAATCTAAGTTCAACGCACTGAGGCGTGAATCACCCATCGTGAGCTGGGGTTCTACCTAACATGTCGAGCACTGATGTCGCAGCTGTAAGCGTACATACTGAGGAGTGAGAGAATTTCTCTCATCCTTTTTCTTTTTGGATTCGGAGTGGCACGACTTTTCTCTTCCGTTTATTTGCTCGTTGGACAGCGAGAAGTTCGTTGCGTAGAACTGAGTATGTACATTAGAGTAAATTGGCGTTGTCTGCCATATAAGTGTAATACTTTTTGAGTTTTTCTGCATTCCAAGTCCTTGGAATTGCGTTTTGATGGAGGTTTTCGAGTCCGTAAGCTCCCGTTCCGGTCTTCATTCGGATCCTGAAGGGCTCGTCCCAGTTGGCGGCTAATTTCCCATCCTCGGTATCCTTTTGGTTTCGCCGGAGAACGAGATCGCCCACTTCGAATTCCCTTTTTCTGACTCTCTTGCTATGGCGAGTGGCGATTTTTGCCTTAAGCACTGCCTCCCGCAAGGTAGCGTTTATTCTGACTTCGTCGACGAATTCGAGCTCTTCGCGCAGATTGGCTGTGTTGGTCAGGAAGTCGGTGTTGGCGTCAGTTCGACAAGTGAGTTCTGTCAACTCAATTGGTATGACTGCTTCCGTTCCGTAAGTGAGCCGAAAAGGTGACTCGCTAGTGGTGGAGTTGGGAGTAGTTCTATAGGCCCAGAGGACCGCGTGTAACTCTTCAGCCCACTGCGTTTTGGCCGTGTCTACCCTTCTTCGTATCCCTCATAGAATGACCCTGTTTGCGGCCTCGGCCAGGCCGTTGGCTTGAGGGTGTTCTACGGAGGTGAAGCTTTGTTTCATGCCGATGTTCCTTAGGTAGTCCTGGAACCTTTGGTCCGTGAACTGTGTAACATTGTCGGATACGACTAGAGCTAGTACTCCAAACCATGCTAAGATGTTTCTTTTGAAGAAACGGGGTACGTTTTTAGCTCTGATCTTAGCCAGTGGTTCAACTTCGATCCACTTTGTTGAGTAGTCGATGGCGACTACCAGGTATTTCAGCTGTCCGGTGACTTTAGGGAATGGTCCTGGAAGGTCGATGCCCCACCATGAAAAAGGCCAAGGGGAAACTAAGGACGTTAGTTCAGCGGGAGGTGCTAGGTGCATGTCCCCGTGTCGCTGACATTTGTCGCAGAGGTTCACGTAATCTTGGGAGTCTTTTAACATGGTAGGCCAGAAATATCCGGCTCGTAGGACCTTTTTCGCGAGAGCTTTCGCACCAAGGTGTTGTCCACAGATGCCTTCGTGGATGTCGGCGAGGACTTTTTAGGTCTCGTTAGGTCCTAGACACTTGATAAGTGGCGTTATGAAACCCCTTTTGTATAGGGTCCCTTCCACTAAAGTGAATGAGCAAGCCCTTCATTTCAGCCTGGTCTTTTCGTTCGGGTCGGAGGGAAGTTCCCCACTCTCTATGTATCGAGATATGGGGCCCCTCCAATCTTCCATTTCGATGATCGAGTTGATGTCTCGCGGTTGAGCTTCTTTTTCTTGGATGCTCGGTTTGACAAGAACCTCCTGTATTATGGTCTTATATCCGTTCGCAGTTCGCGTACTTGCGAGTTTTGAAAGAATGTCTGCCCGAGTATTCTGTTCGCGGGGAACGTGAGTTACTTTGACAGTTTCGAATTCTTTCATCCTCTCTAGTACTAACTGGACGTACTTTTGGAGATGGTCTTCTTTTACTTGGAACTCTCCTGTGACCTGGGAAGCCATGAGTTGCGAGTCGGTGAAGATTTTCACCTTTCTGGCCCCCATGTCTTGGGCGGTTCGTAGACCATCCAGGAAGGCATCGTATTCTACAGTGTTATTTGTAACAGAGAAAGATAAAGTGAGGGAGATTTCGACAACGATACCTTTGTTGTTTTCCAGAATTATTCTGGCCCCGCTCCCCCTGGAGTTGGATGACCCATCCACGAAGACGGTCCACTCCTCTGAGTTATCCACAGCTGGGAAAGTCATCTCGGCGAGAAAGTAGGCGAACACCTGGGTCTTCAGTGCCTTTCTGGATTCGTAATGTATGTCGAACTCGGATAGCTCGAGTGACCACTTCATCGTCCAACCATCTACATCTGGGCGACCCAAGATCTGCCTGATGGGTTGGTCCGTCTGAACTACCACCGTGTGAGCTAGAAAGTACTGCCTCAGTCTTCGGGCTGCTGTGAGAAGCGCGAGAGCTACCTTTTCGATCCTCTGGTACCTTGTCTCCGGCCCTAGCAGTGCTTTGCTAGTGAAGTAGACTGGTTTTTGTCCCTCCGTCGTTTCTCTGATGAGCACGGCGCTTACCGCGTCAGAAGAGACAAATAGGTACAAGTACAGTGTTTCACCTTGATCGGGTCACGAGAGTACGGGCGGTGCCGAGAGGGTCTCTTTGAGGTGCTTCAGAGTGTTCTCGCATTTCTCTGTCCAATCGAACTTCGTTTCTTTCCTCAAGAGTTTGAAGAAAGGAAGGGCGTGTTGAACGGATTTTACCACGAATCTGGAGAGGGCAGTTAGCATTCCGTTGAGTTTTTAGATGCACTTCTTAGAGTGGGGCGTTGGGAGCTCGATAAATGTGCGGCTTTTGTCCGGGTTTGCCTCTATTCCTCTTCTGAGGTGAGCGGCATGATCCACCTCTAGCTGGGATTTTACGATCATGTCGTCCATGTAGACTTCAAGGATATCGCCCAGAAGTGTCTTGTCACAGACTCCGTTCATCATTCGTTGATAAGTTGCCCCCGCATTTCGTAGACCAAAGGGCATTACATTGTAGTAATAGTTCCCTGATTCGATCATGAAGGTTGTTTTCATTTTATCTTCTTCGGCCATGGGTATTTGGCTATACCCAGAATAGGCGTCCATGAAGGATAAAAGTTTATAGCCGGAGGAATTATCTACGATTTTATCGATGTTAGGAAGAGGATACTCGTCTTTAGGGCAGGCTCTATTAAGATCGGTATAGTCAACACACATACGCCATTTTAAATTAGATTTCTTGACAAGTACAACATTGGAGAGCCAGGTAGTAAATTTGGCCTCAGAAATAAAATTTTCCTTTAGGAGGTCTTTTACAGCTTTTTCTGCAGCCTCTGATTTTTCAGGAGACTGCTTTCTACGTCGCTGGGCTACAGCGCTAACTCTAGGATCTACTGTCAGCTGGTGACAAGCGACACTAGGGTCGATTTCGGGTATGTTGGTCACGCTCCATGCGAATAGGTCAGCGTTCTCCCTGAGGCAGACGATCAGCTGTGCTCTGACAAGTTCGGGAAGATCCTTGCCGATTTTGAAGTTCTTCGAGGGGTCATCTCCGAAGGGGACCAACTCGAACTCACCGTTGGGAACATGTCTAAGAAGTTTCGCATTGAGCGGATCCTTCTTTTCCCGCTTTTGTTCCTTGAGGTCTTCCTTTGTGAACCTGGGATCAAGTTCGACCAAGTTGGTGTCCAGAGTGCTCGCAGCAGCTTCCCCTTGTCCTCAGCAGGTTTGCTGGACTGGGAAACCGAGTTCTGGGACTTGTTCGCTTGGACGAAACATCTTCTTGCAGCTTCGATGTCTCCGTTGAGAGAGGCGATGATGTCGTCCTTTGCATGGTACTTCAACTTCAGATGAGCGGTTGAACATGCAGCCCCAAGTTGGGCGAGTCTGGTTCTCCCTATAATGCAGTTATAGAGAGAAGGGAAATCGATTACCAAGAATGGGATCTTGATAGTTTTCTTGGCCTCCTTTTCGCCGAAGGTGACCAGCAGCTCCATGTATCCCCATGGCTGAGTAGACGAGCCGTTGAAGCCGTAAAGTTCATTTCCAACGTAGGGAGAAAGGTTTTTCTCTGTTAGTTGGAGAGTTTTGAACAGGTTGGTGTACATGATGTCGCATGAGGCCCCTGTGTCAATCAGGACTCGTCGGACATCCGCATTGGCCATCGATGCTCGTACGAGTAAAGGGATGGTGGAATTTAAGGCTCCACCAGGAAGTTCTAAATCTTAGAACGCCAAAGGTGGCCTTCCTCTGTGATTGGAGGGGGCGAGCAAGTTGACGCTCATGAGTTCCTCGAACTTCCTCTTCATGCTTCCCATGGAGACGTTCAGCATTCCTCCCGTGATGACGTTGGCAGTGGGGAACTATTCCCATGTGCATGAGTAGGGGGTGATTTCCACGTTGTCAGGGAAATCATCGAGATGTTCCACGGACATGGCGATGGTTTTGCCAGGTTCAGAACCGTCACCGATGAGCTTGACGATCTTTCTTTCTGCCTCCGGGTTCTTGATGAACTGTTTGAGCCGGCCTCTCTGGATGAGGAGCTCAATGGCATCCTTCAGATGGATGCAGTCATCGGTGGTGTGGTCGTGGCATTTGTGGAATCAACAGTACTTTGTCTTGTCGACCCCCTTTCTCTCTTATGACGGAGCCTTTGGTGGCTTGATGCCAGCTTCACGCAGATCGGCGATGGTGATCTCAGCAAGGATTTTCTCTTTTGACATGGCCAAGGGAGTGTACTCAGTGAAGTGATCGTTGGGTCTCTTGCTTTCCCGAGCAGCTTTGCCTTCCTTTTTTTCTCATGGAAGGGCTTTTTGGAGGCTTCAGCGGCAGGTTCCTCCTTCCTGGATTTGTTAAGGCTGTCCGCCTACAGCTCCTCCTCGTAGGCGATGTAGATCTTGGCGATCGCTAGGAACTCGTTGAGAGTTCTTGTGCGATCTAGGCGGACAACTTTCTTCAGGTTTATGCCTTCGCGCAGACCTTTGGCGATGAGGTACTGCTTCATTGTTTCATCGGCACCCCGTACTTGAACGGCTTCTTTGTTGAACCTCTCGATGTAATCTCTGAGGGGTTCATTTCTTCCTTGGACAATGGCCTCGAGGGAAGCCACCGTTTTTGGTTGCGTCCTGGACGCGGTGAAATGGGTTGTGAACTCGTGACAAAGGTCGTTCCATGAGTTGATGGAGTTTCTTCGCAAGTTCTTAAACCACGTAACATCTCCTCGCCTCAAGGTAGTGACGAAAAGCTTGCACTTGACGGCGCCTTGCACCGACCGGTAGGTGAGAACCGCCTCTATGTTCTCGATATGCTCGTCCGGGTCGGTTGTCCCATTGTACGAGTCCATTTATGGAGGCTTCTCCAGACCTCGGGGAATAGGAGCTTGCCGAATACGCCATGTGAACGGATCATAAGCGTTACGATCGGTTCGGGTATCCCGAGAGTCCTCTGAACAGGAGGATGACCAAGAGCGCCCGTTGCGTCTGGGCGGAGATCTTCCAGGGGAAGTTCGACGTGGAGGAGATCTCCTAGGTGGAGTCCGCCTGGGAGGGGATCGCCTGGGTGGAGATCGCCGGGGGGATCTCCTTCTGGTTGATCTCCTGGTGTAACTTGGAGATCTGATGCTTGTAACAGCCCGATTTTCGCTAGATTTATTTTATTATTTATTTATGTGTGTTATATGTGCTCTTATGTGATTATTTGCCTCTGTGTGTATTTTTGGTTGGGAATTGTAGAATTCGGTGTTAGAAGGGTATTTTAGTCATTTTGGACCTAGGGGCATTTTGGTCATTTTGAGAGTAGGGGTAATTTTGTAATTTTTTCTGAAGGTTATTTTTTAGTGTTTAGTGAGAGTTATTATTCCATTAAGTTACTAGAGAGTGTAGTAATTATTTTATTTACCGGTAAGTTACCGTTAGTGAAGTAAGTTACCGTTAGTGATATATTATACCGTTAAGTGAGTAGTAACATTTCTTGAGGTTAGAATAGAAATGGGTTAGGCCCATTAAGGTTTGTGAGATAAGCCCAATTGGATAGAGCATATATAAACTCTAGTTCTTGGTAAAGATGAGGTTTTACAAACATTTATCATTTCATTTCATTTGAGAAGAGAAGAGATAGAGGCTAGAGAGAAGAACAAGAACAAGGGTTAGAGGCAAGAGGGGATTCATCATCTAGGAGCTAAATTGAGGCTTGGGTTAGAGAATCTTGGTGTTAGAGGTAAGAGGGTTAAAATTCAACCGTAATTCATAACTTTTCATTTCTACCCATTTTATGAAATTGATGAATTGAATCTAATTGATGTAACTCCGTGCATGATTATTGTTGTTATGTTTGAGAACATGATTTGTATGATAATTGCATGTTAGTATGTGAATTAACATGTTCAAATGCATAGTTGTTGGTGCTTTGTGTTTTTGAGCAAATTTGATGAAAAATGAGGTTGTGATGTTGAATTGTGCATGAATTTATGTTCATTAGTTGTTATTGATGATTGTTGAACTGTTGGAATTGAATTGGTGTAACTGGAGTCGTCGTTGATGGATTTGTGAGGAGATTTGTGGTTGTGTTGGTGTTTTGAGAAAATGGTATGATTTTGGTGGAATGAGCTATTTTGTTGTTTCTAATGCTTGAATCATGTTTGTTTAAGTGTATTGAACCTATTTTGACCCATAAACACTTTCTGGAACTTGATTTGGGAGTTGGGGACTTGAAAAATGGGATTTTGGGTGAAAATGGTGTGAAAACCCGTAACTACTGAAGAAATTCGCTAGAACTGCGCTAATAGCGAAACTGTCTGGAGTTATTACGCTAATAGCTCAAATTGCGCTAATAGCGAAATTGCCCAGAAACAGCTTTTTCTGTTTCGCGTTCTTGCGTCTTTTTCCCTCGTTTCTGTTTTGATCTAGTCTTTGGTGTAAACATGAAAGTTGTAGATAATTGAGTTGGATTTCTAATGTCGTTGGTTTGACATGAAAATGATTTTTGGTTTTTGAGTTTTGATGAAAATACTCCAAGGAGGTCTTAGGGAAAATTTTACGAAAATTCCGCATAACTATTTCTAAGTTGACCCAAACCTTATGGATTGTTTCCAAACTTCAAACTTGGATTTTATGAGTTCAATTAAGGTGTTTAATACTATCTAATCTATGAGGTGATGGATCTAACTTGTTGTGATTTGAAATGGAAATTTTTGTGAAAAGTGATAAAGTGAGACGAACTTTGAATTCTTCATGAATTCATCGTATTTGGCCGATGAAATGCTTATGTAAACTCTACTGCACATATAAGTGACTTGTGAGAATAGATGGCATAGGCAATTGAGCTTGTAGAATTGGTTTTGCTTCATAACCTCTAGTATTTCTAAGTTTTGACTTTTGGAGACGAACATGGTAGAAAATGACTTTAAGAGTTGATTGTCTTATGAACCCTTTATGAATAGATTAATATGATTATGAGATGATGTATGAATGGTTGTTGAGTGATGAATATGATGTTTGTGATCGTATGTTGTATTTGTTCCTTTATTTGGATTGTAAGGAATTATGTGGAAATGCGGCAACTATATATTGATTTATGTGGAGATGATTGATGATGTATATATGTGACAACTAGATGTTGATTGAATTATGGATATTTTGATGATTGTATATATGTTAAGTGGTGGTGAATTGTTGTTGATTGTATATATACAAGTATTGGTGATGTTGAGGTGAATTGTTTGTGTGAACATATGCATTGTAGTCGAGTCATATGTTCATGCATACATGACTGATGGTGGTGGATTTTATATCCGATTGAGGTGAATACGATGTTTTTGTTGCATCGAAGGTGACGACCTTGAGGAGTTTGGTACTACATGCATCTAGATGAGTCTAGAGCCATTGCATAAACTGTTGGTGAATTGAATTGCATTGAGATGTGTTTGGTGATTGATTTGCTAATGGTAATTGTGGATTGAATTGTTAATTGTTAATTGTTGATTGACAAGGTGAAGTTGTGATATGTGTATGATACACTTATTGAAATGAACTTGGAATGGTGGTAATGAATGATATGAATGTTGTAGATACTTGTGAGTATGTGTATAATGTATTAATCATCATGCTTGAATATATCTTTCATTCCAATGTTCTCACTATTTCTTTTTGGATTATGATGATGTAATGCTAACCCTCAGTGGTTTACCACCTACCTTTCTGTATGGACGGGTAGATGGTGTGCAGGATGCTTAGTTGTTTGCTTGATGATGCCGAGGAGCGGAGTTACTCTTTATATGCAAGTGTCTAGATTAGGGCTCTGATCTAGGGTAGTTTTTGCATGTTGGTTTTTATTTTTGGACTATGTATTTTGGAGTTGAGTTGGTACTTGTTATTTGAGATTTGGAGAATACATTTGTATCATGTTAAGATTTGAAGATGTTTAAAAATTATATGTATGTTCCGCTGCTATGTTATGTAAAGATGATCTGTATGCATGTGTCAATTGTGGTTTATTCGAAGACGTAGCATCTATTTCTAGAATATGTTTGTATATTCGCACGTTTTACCGCTTATTAGAAATAGGGTGTTACAAGTTGGTATTAGAAATAGTTTGTTGATACTCCCTGTTAGTATGCGAATGGTAATGAGTTACCTTCGGTACTTGTTCTTGTGTTGTTGTGTTGTTCTTATCTGTTGGTTGGTGTTAGAGAAGTGAGATGGCTGGTGGTAGAGATGATGCGGCGATTGCTCAGGCTTTAGCTTCAATGGCTCAGGTGTTGGCTCAGGCGAATGAGCAGGCGGCAGTTGGTCATCGTGATCCTGGTGAGGCTGAGGAGCTGAGGTTGGATCGTTTCTTGCGAAACAGTCCGCCGACGTTCAAGGGTAGGTATGATCCGGATGGAGCTCAGAGTTGGGTGCAGGCAATGGAGAGGATCTTTCGTGCTATGGTGACGAGTGTGGACCAGAAGGTCAGGTTGGCTACTCATATACTTGCTGAGGAGGATGAGTATTGGTGGACCAATGCTAAGGGAAGGCTTGAGGCTGGTGGAGCTGTGACTTGGGCTAGGTTCAAGACTGAGTTTTTGAGGAAGTATTTTCCTGAGGATTTGAGGACTAAGAAGGAGGTGGAATTCTTGAACTTGAAGCAAGAGAACAGTTCAGTGGCTGAGTATGCGGCAAAGTTTGAAGAGCTTTCGAGGTTTTGTCCGTACATCAATGCGGAGGATGCTATGGTTTCCAAGTGTGTGAAGTTTGAAAGCGGTTTAAGGCCCGACATCTACCAGTACATGTGTATTCAGGAGATCCATGATTTTGATACTTTGGTGCATAAGTGTCGTATGTTTGATGATGCTGGAAGGGCTAAGGTTAATCACTACAAGGCTCAGAATGAGAAGAAAGGAAAGGGGCATGGATTTGGGAAGCCGTACAACAAGGACAAAGGCAAGAAGAGAGAATCTGGTGGAGGCTCTAAGGTGAATGTTGATGAGGTGAGGTTCTACAAGTGTGGCACATTGGGTCATTTTGCTAATGATTGCAAGAGTGGTGAGAAGTGCTACAAGTGTGGAGAAGTAGGTCACAAGGCGTTTGAGTGCAAGAAGGAGATCACTTGCTACAATTGTGGTGAGAAGGGGCATATTAGTACTAAGTGTACCAAATCGAAGAAGCCAGCGGGCAAGGTGTTTGCATTGAATGCGGAGGAAGTGGAGCATCCAGATAATCTCATCCGAGATATGTGTTTTATCAATAATACTCCTTTGATTGCAATTATTGATACTGGTGCTACTCATTCTTTTATCGCGGCTAGTTGTGTTGAGCGTTTGGGTTTGGTTATGACTCCGTTGTCGCGAGGGATGGTTATCGACACCCCGGCTAGTGGTTCGGTGACTACTTCCTTTGTGTGTGCTAAGTGTCCTGTTAGTTTTGGTAACATGGATTTTGAGTTGGATCTTGTGTGTCTTCCGTTGAAGCATATGGACGTGATTTTCGGTATGGATTGGATGTTGACTTTTGGTGTTAACATTAATTGTTTAACCAAGAGTATAACTGTAACACCCTATTTCTAATAAGCGGTAAAACGCGCGAATATACAACCATATTCTAGAAATAGATGCTACGTCTTCGAATAAACCACAATACATACATGCATTAAGATCATGTTACACAACATAGCAGCGGACATACTTAAAAATCATAAAACATCTCCAGATCTCAACAAAATACAATTGTATTCTCCAAATCCCAAATAACAGAATATATCAACAACCCCAAGATACATCGTCCAAAAATAAAAACCAACATGCAAGAACTATCCTAGATCAGAGCCCTAATCTAGACACTTGCATGAAAAAGAGGAACTCCACTCCTCGGCATCAACAAGCAAACAACTAAGCATCCTGCACGCCGTCTACCCGTCCATACAGAAAGGTAGGCGGTCCACCACAGACCACTGAGGGTTAGCATTACATCATCATAATCCATAAAAGATTTAAACAAGAACATTGGAAATGAAAGATATATTCAAGAATACAAAATAACAAATCATACATGTATTCACAGGTATTCATGATTCTCATACCATTCAACCCATTCCATATCATCATTCCAAGTTCATATCAACAAGTGTATCATACACGTATCACATATACATAACCCTCCCTCCTAGAACACTAGCATCACATGATCATTATTATCCCCCATCACTTACATTTCAAGCTATCACATTATTATCATAGCATAGCATGCATATTCAACCTCTAATCAAGTCATCAACAAAAGCTCATCATTTATCAACATCAATCAATGAAAACATTACTCACTTCATTACTCATCTAGCATGCTTATCTCCACAAGTACAATTCATCATATCGAAGTTATAAGCAAGCCATCATCATTATCAAAGAACATCACCACATCATATATGTATATATACAAATCTCACCTCATCATTATTATTAAAATAACCATCATCAATTGATTCACCAAGTGCATAAGCACAAACAATTAAGACATGCAATTAGAGCATAATACAATTATTCACAACCATCCACAAAATTCACCAATGTACATATACACCAATCCACATAATCACAACATTCACCAAATTTCACCAATACACAAATTCACCAAGTCATATATTCAATTATGACACAACTCATCAATTATTCAAATGCATATGATGCTCTAGACTCTTCTCTAGATGCATGTGGTACCAAACTCCTCCAAGGTCGTCACCTTATGATGCAACAAAAACATCATTATCAACGGCTATAATCAACGGCAATATGGATACAAGTATCCGGTCAACGGCAATATGGATATAACATCCGACACGACATATGATGCATGAACATATGACTCATTTCACCATGCATATGTTCACAACAATTCAACGGCTATAATCAACGGCTATAAATCAACGGCTATCATCAACATTCAACTATATCATATAGTTTAACAACCTCATACAATTCCTCATAATCAACGGCTATATGTATATACATGCATTCCTCTCCAATCACATCCAAATTAGCATGTATAAACTCATCACCAACAATAAACATTTAACATGTTCAACAACAACATATCATAAACATTTTCATCACCATTCAATTAGTATATATGCATCGACAACAATTCACCACCACTTGACATATATAAAATCACCAACAATATTCACTATTCAATCAACATATAGCTGTCACATATATACATCATCAATCTTTTCCACATAAATCAACATATAGTTGCCACACTTCCACATAATTCCTTACAATCCAAATAAAGGAACAAATACAACATATGATCACAAACATCATATTCATCACTCAACAACCATTCATACATCATCTCATAATCATATCAATCTAATCATAAAGGGTTCATAAGCAATTGGCTCTCAAACATCATTTTCAATCAAGTTCGTCTCAAAAATCACAATATTGAAAATAATTGAGCACCTAAGCCAAAACCAAGTAAACGAGTTCAATAGCCTATGCCATGTATCCTCTCAAGTCACACATATGTGCAGTAGAGATTACATAAGCATTTCATCGGCCAAAAACGATGAATTCATAAGAATCACAAAGTTCGTCTCCCTTTATCACTTTTCACAAAAATTTCCATTTTCAAATCAAAACAAGTTAGATTCACCATATCATAGTTTAAATACCATTAAACACCTTTATTGAACTCATAAAACTCAAGTTTCGAAGTTTAGAAGCAATCCATAAGGTTTGGGTAGACTTAGAAATAGTTATGCGGATTTTTCGTAAAATGTCTCTAAGACCTCCTTGGAGTATTTTCATCATAACTCAAAAACCAAAAATCATTTTCAAGTCAAACCAAAGCCATTGGAAAGCTAACAAAATTATCTACAACTTTCATGTTTACACCAAAAGCCAATTCAAAACGAAAAAGGGTGAAAAACGTGAATATTTCCCAGATTTGCCTGACAAAATCGGTGGCCGATTTTGGGAAATCGGTGGCCGATTTTTCCCGAGTCAAAACTGGAAAATCAACCCAGAAATCGGTGGCCGATTTTGGCAAATCGGTGGCCGATTCTGGGCTTCACAGCAGTTCAAAATGTGACGGTTCCAACCCCTTTTTACCCCAAAATCCCAATTTTTATCATCCCAACCCCAAAACTCAATCCCAAAGATGTTCATAGGTCACATACACTTCAAAACACTTAAACTTGCATAAGTTTTGAGATTAACACATCAACACATCAAATTCATCAACATAACAAAATTCACCAAAATATCATCACTTCCTCAACTTTCAACAACAACCCAAAATCTCTTCATCCAATCATCAATCTTAATACCCAAGGTACCAATCCAACAACAACGTGTTTCAAATCAATAACAACAACTAATGAACACAAATTCATGCTCAATTCATTATCACAACTTCATTTCTCATCAAACTTGCTCAAGAACACAAAGCACCAACAACTATGCATTTAAACATGTTAATTCACATACTAACATGCAATTATCATATAAATCATGTTCTCAAACATAACAACAACAATTATGCACGAAATTTACAACAATTAGATTCAATTCATCAATTTAACAAAATGGGTAAAGAGAAAAATATATGAATTATGGTTGAAATCTAACCCTCTTACCTCTAACACCAAGAATCTCTAACCCAAGCTTCAATTTAGCTCCTAGATGATGAATCCCTCTTCTAGCTCTAGCCTTCCTCTTCAATCTCTTCAAACCCTTTCTTCTCTCTATCTCTATCTCTTCTCTCAAATGAAATGAAATGATAAAATGTTTGTAAAACCTAGTTTCACCAACAACTAGAGTTTATATACTAGCTCTACTCAATTGGGCTTATCTCTTAAACCTTAATGGGCCTAACCCATTTCTATTCTAACACCCAAATGTCACTACTCACTTAATGGTAAATTATAACACTAACGGTCACTTAATGGTAATTAAAATAATTACTACACCCTCTCTAGTAACTTGGTAAAATAATACTCCTACTAAACATTAAAAATAATCCTCGTTCAAAATTACAAAATTACCCCTACTCTCAAAATGACCAAACTACCCCTAAGTTCAAAATGACTAAAATACCCTTCTAACACCGAATTCTACGAATCCCAACCAAAAATACACACAGAGGCAGATAATCACATAAGAGCACATATAACAAACACAAATAAATAAATCTAGCGAAAATCGGGCTGTTACAATAACATTTTCTAAGCCATTAGCTGAGTAAGGTGGGAAGTTCTTGACCGCGGAGCAAGTGAAGAAGTCCTTGGATGGTGAAGCTAGTGTGTTTATGATGTTTGCTTCATTGAAGGAAAGTAGTGATAAAGGTGTTGGTGATTTGCCGGTAGTGCAAGAGTTTCCAGAAGTTTTTCCGGACGACATTAGCGAATTACCGCCGGAGAGGGAAGTTGAGTTTGCAATTGATTTGGTACCAGGAACGAGTCCTATTTCGATTGCGCCTTATCGGATGTCTGCATCAGAGTTGGGTGAGTTGAAGAAGCAATTGGAAGAGTTGCTCGAGAAGCAGTTTATTAGGCTAAGTGTTTCTCCGTGGGGTGCTCCTGTGTTGTTGGTTAAGAAGAAAGATGGAAGCATGAGGTTGTGTGTGGATTATCGGCAGTTGAACAAGGTGACAATTAAGAATCGGTATCCGCTTCCGAGGATTGATGATTTGATGGATCAGTTGGTTGGTGCAGAAGTGTTCAACAAGATAGATTTGAGATCAAGATATCATCAGATTAGAGTAAAGGCGGAAGATATATCCAAAACTGCATTCAGAACGAGGTATGGACACTATGAGTATTCTGTGATGCCATTTGGAGTGTCTAATGCGCCAGGTGTCTTCATGAATTTTATGAATAGAATATTTCATCCTTTTCTGGATCGTTTTGTGGTGGTGTTTATAGATGATATTTTGGTGTATTCTAAGTCGGAGTAAGAGCATGCCGAGCATTTGAGGATTGTGTTGGGAGTGTTGAAGGAGAAGAGGTTGTTTGCTAAGTTGTCGAAGTGTGAATTCTGGTTGCAAAAAGTGAGTTTCCTTGGTCATGTGATTTCTAAAGGTGGTATTGTCGTAGATCCGTCGAAGGTTGATGCAGTGTTGCAGTGGGAATCACCTAAGTCTGTTTTTGAAGTTAGAAGCTTTCTTGGTTTGGCAGGTTATTATCGGAGGTTCATTGAGGGATTCTCTAAGTTGGCGTTGCCATTGACGCAGTTGACTCGGAAAGGACAAGCTTATGTTTGGGATGCTAAGTGTGAGAAGAGTTTCCAAGAGTTCTAACGGCCAGATTTTCGCTAGATTTATTTTATTATTTATTTATGTGTGTTATATGTGCTCTTATGTGATTATTTGCCTCTGTGTGTATTTTTGGTTGGGAATTGTAGAATTCGGTGTTAGAAGGGTATTTTAGTCATTTTGGACTTAGGGGCATTTTGGTCATTTTGAGAGTAGGGGTAATTTTGTAATTTTTTCTGAAGGTTATTTTTTAGTGTTTAGTGAGAGTTATTATTCCACCAAGTTACTAGAGAGTGTAGTAATTATTTTATTTACCGGTAAGTTACCGTTAGTGAAGTAAGTTACCGTTAGTGATATATTATACCGTTAAGTGAGTAGTAACATTTCTTGAGGTTAGAATAGAAATGGGTTAGGCCCATTAAGGTTTGTGAGATAAGCCCAATTGGATAGAGCATATATAAACTCTAGTTCTTGGTAAAGATGAGGTTTTACAAACATTTATCATTTCATTTCATTTGAGAAGAGAAGAGATAGAGGCTAGAGAGAAGAACAAGAACAAGGGTTAGAGGCAAGAGGGGATTCATCATCTAGGAGCTAAATTGAGGCTTGGGTTAGAGAATATTTGTGTTAGAGGTAAGAGGGTTAGAATTCAACCATAATTCATAACTTTTCATTTCTACCCATTTTATGAAATTGATGAATTGAATCTGATTGATGTAAATTCGTGCATGATTATTGTTGTTATGTTTGAGAACATGATTTGTATGATAATTGCATGTTAGTATGTGAATTAACATGTTCAAATGCATAGTTGTTGGTGCTTTGTGTTCTTGAGCAAATTTGATGAAAAATGAGGTTGTGATGTTGAATTGTGCATGAATTTATGTTCATTAGTTGTTATTGATGATTGTTGAACTGTTGGAATTGAATTGGTGTAACTGGAATCGTCGTTGATGGATTTGTGAGGAGATTTGTGGTTGTGTTGGTGTTTTGAGAAAATGGTATGATTTTGGTGGAATGAGCTATTTTGTTGTTTCTAATGCTTGAATCATGTTTGTTTAAGTGTATTGAACCTATTTTGACCCATAAACACTTTCTGGAACTTGATTTGGGAGTTGGGGACTTGAAAAATGGGATTTTGGGTGAAAATGGTGTGAAAACCCGTAACTACTGAAGAAATTCGCTAGAACTGCGCTAATAGCGAAACTGTCTGGAGTTATTGCGCTAATAGCTCAAATTGCGCTAATAGCGAAATTGCCCAGAAACAACTTTTTCTGTTTCGCGTTCTTGCGTCTTTTTCCATCGTTTCTGTTTTGATCTAGTCTTTGGTGTAAACATGAAAGTTGTAGATAATTGAGTTGGCTTTCTAATGTCGTTGGTTTGACATGAAAATGATTTTTGGTTTTTGAGTTTTGATGAAAATACTCCAAGGAGGTCTTAGGGAAAATTTTACGAAAATTCCGCATAACTATTTCTAAGTCGACCCAAACCTTATGGATTGTTTCCAAACTTCAAACTTGGGTTTTATGAGTTCAATTAAGGTGTTTAATACTATCTAATCTATGAGGTGATGGATCTAACTTGTTGTGGTTTGAAAATGGAAATTTTTGTGAAAAGTGATAAAGTGAGACGAACTTTGAATTCTTCATGAATTCATCGTATTTGGCCGATGAAATGCTTATGTAAACTCTACTGCACATATAAGTGACTTGTGAGAATACATGGCATAGGCAATTGAGCTTGTGGAATTGGTTTTGCATCATAACCTCTAGTATTTCTAAGTTTTGACTTTTGGAGACGAACTTGGTAGAAAATGACTTTAAGAGTTGATTGTCTTATGAACCCTTTATGAATAGATTAATATGATTATGAGATGATGTATGAATGGTTGTTGAGTGATGAATATGATGTTTGTGATCATATGTTGTATTTGTTCCTTTATTTGGATTGTAAGGAATTATGTGGAAATGCGGCAACTATATATTGATTTATGTGGAGATGATTGATGATGTATATATGTGACAACTAGATGTTGATTGAATTGTGGATGTTTTGATGATTGTATATATGTTAAGTGGTGGTGAATTGTTGTTGATTGCATATATACAGGTATTGGTGATGTTGAGGTGAATTGTTTGTGTGAACATATGCATTGTAGTCGAGTCATATGTTCATGCATACATGACTAATGGTGGTGGATTTTATATCCAATTGAGGTGAGTACGATGTTTTTGTTGCATCGAAGGTGACGACCTTGAGATGTTTGGTACCACATGCATCTAGATGAGTCTAGAGTCATTGCATAAACTGTTGGTGAATTGAATTGCATTGAGATGTGTTTGGTGATTGATTTGCTAATGGTAATTGTGGATTGAATTGTTAATTGTTAATTGTTGATTGACAAGGTTAAGTTGTGATATGTGTATGATACACTTGTTGAAATGAACTTGGAATGGTGGTAATGAATGATATGAATGTTGTAGATACTGTAACACCCTATTTCTAATAAGCGGTAAAACGCGCAAATATACAAACATATTCTAGAAATAGATGCTACGTCTTCGAATCAAACCACAATTCATACACGCATAAAGATCATGTTACACAACATAGCAGCGGAACATACATATAATTCATAAAACATCTCCAGATCTCAACAAAATACAATTGTATTCTCCAATTCTCAAATAACAAATAACATCTCAACTCCAAAATACATAGTCCAAAAATAAAAACCAACATGCAAGAAATACCCTAGATCAGAGCCCTAATCTAGACACTTGCATAAAAAGAGGAACTCCACTCCTCGGCATCATCAAGCAAACAAACTAAGCATCTTGCACTCCATCTATCCGTCCATACAGAAAGGTAGGTGGTAAACCACTGAGGGTTAGCATTACATCATCATAATCCACGAAAAACATTTATCATGAACATTGGAAATGAAAGAATATATTCAAGAAATAACAATCCATACATATATTCATATGTAATCACAACACATGCATATTATTCTTTATCATCATTCCAAGTTCATCTCCACAAGTGTATCATACATGTATCACATATACATAACCCTCCCTCCTAGAATACTAGCATCACATGATTATTATTATTATCCCCCATCACTTACATTTCAAGCTATCACAGCATAACAGACATATTCAATCTCTACTCAAGGCATCGACACAAGCTCATCATTTATCAATAACAATCAATGAAAGGATTACTCACCTCATTCTTCACTTAGCATGCTTAACTCAACAACTACAGTTCATCATTTCAAAATTAAAAGCAAGTACTCATCATCATCAAGGAAATCACCACATCATATGCATATACATATACAACTCTCACTTCATCATTATTATCAAATTAATTATCATCAAAGAGATTCACCAAGTGTATAAGCACAAACAAATAAGACATGCAAATAGAGCATAATTCAATTATTCACAACCATCAAAAAAATCCACCAATGTACATATACACCAATCCACACAATCACAACATTCACCAAATTTCACCAATGCACAAATTCACCAAGTCATATATTCAATTATGACACGACTCATCAACTAATCAAATGCATATGATGCTCTAGACTCTTCTCTAGATGCATGTGGTACGAAACTCCTCCAAGGTCGTCACCTTATGATGCAACAAAAACATCATTATCAACGGCTATAATCAACGGCAATATGGATACAAGTATCCGGTCAACGGCAATATGGATATAACATCCGACACGACATATGATGCATGAACATATGACTCAATCCACAATGCATATGTTCACCACGATTCAACGACTGTAATCAACGGCTATATGTATATACACGCATTCATCGCCAATCACATCAAAACTAGCATGTATAAACTCACCACCAACAATCAACGTCATTTAACATGTTCAACAAATAACATAACATAAACATGTTCATCACCATTCAATTAGTATATATGCATCGACAACAATTCACCACCACTTGACATATACATACATCATCAATCATCTCCACATAAATCAACATATAGTTGCCATATTTCCACATAATTCCTTACAATCCAAATAAAGGAACAAATACAACATATGATCACAAACATCATATTCATCACTCAACAACCATTCATACATCATCTCATAATCATATTAATCTATTCATAAAGGGTTCATAAGCAATTGGCTCTCAAAAATCATTTTATACCAAGTTCGTCTCCAAAACTCACAACATTGAAAATAGTTGAGCACCTAAGCCAAAACCAAGTAAACGAGTTCAATTGCCTATGCCATGTATCCTCACAAGTCACACATATGTGCAGTAGAGATTACATAAGCATTTCATCGGCCAAATACGATGAATTCATAAAAATCACAAAGTTCGTCTCAATTATCATTTTTCAAAGAATTTCCCAATTTCTAAGTAAAAACAAGTAGGTGCACTACATCACAGTTTAAATACCATTAAACACCTAAATTGAACTCATAAAACTCAAGTTTCGAAGATTGGAAACAATCCATAAGGTTTGGGTCGACTTAGAACTAGTTATGAGGGATTTTTCGTAAAACTTCACCAAGGCCACCTTGGAGTATTTTCATCATAACTCAAAAACCAAAAATCATTTTCAAGTCAAACCAAAGCCATTGGAAAGCTAACAAAATCATCTACAACTTTCATGTTTACACCGAAAGCTAATTCAAAACAGAAACGAGGGAAAAAGACACAAGAAAGCGAAACAGGGGATGCTGTCACTGTGCAGCTCGCCGTGGCGAGTAAGCTCACCGAAAGCACCTCCTGCTCGCCTCCAACTCGCCTCCCACTCGCTGTGGCGAGTTGGGACAGTCCTGTTACGAGAAAAACTCACTTTTTCACCCCAAAACCCCAATTTTGACTTCCCAAAGCTCAAATTTGATCCCAAAGTTTATTTAAACATTTCTAAACATGAAAAGACACTCAAAATCATGTAAAACTTGCATCAAAACATCCTTACAACAAAAATCATCATTTGACCCATTTTTCATCAAACTTCAAACAAAACAACACAAAGTCATATCAAACTCTCCAATTATGATTACCCAATGTTTTAATCATCAACAACAACATCTCTCAACAACAACAGCAGCTAAACATCATGAATTCATCAACAATTCATCACAATAACACTTCATATCATCATTTTTAGACAAAAATGCAAAGCATACATATAACCACAACCTAAGCATGTAATTTCATCATCAACAACTCAATTAACATTTAATTTACATACTCAAACATTGCATCAAAACATGAACACGAATTTACAATCAATTAGGTTCAATTCATCAATTTCATAAAATGGGTAAAAAGAAAAAGAGATGAATTATGGTTGAAACCTAACCCTCTTACCTCTAGCACCAAGATTCTCTAACCCAAGCTTCAATTTAGCTCCTAGATGATGAATCCCTCTTGCCTCTAACCGTTGCACTTGTTCTTCTCTCTAGCCTCTATCTCTTCTCTTCTCAAATGAAATGAAAATGTTGTAACCCTATCTCTTCTCACTAACATTAGTTTATAAAGGCTCATTTAATGGGCTTATCTCACAAACCTTAATGGGCCTAACCCATTTCTAATTCAACCTCAAAAATGTTACTACTCACTTACCGGTAAAATATAACACTAACGGTCACTTAACGGTAATTAAAATAATTACTACACCCTCTCTAGTAACTTGGTAAACTAATAACTTCCACTAAACACTAAAAAAAAAAATAACTTTATGCAAAATTACAAAATTGCCACTGCCCTCAAAATGACCAAAATGCCCCTAAGTCCAAAATGACTAAAATACCCTTCTAACACCAAATTCTACAATTCCCGACCAAAAATACACACAGAGGCAAATAATCACATAAGAGCACATATAACACACATAAATAAATAAATAAAATAAAACTAGCGAAAATCGGGCTGTTACAGATACTTGTGAGTATGTGTATAATGTATTAATCATCATGCTTGAATATATCTTTCATTCCAATGTTCTCACTATTTCTTTTTGGATTATGATGATGTAATGCTAACCCTCAGTGGTTTACCACCTACCTTTCTGTATGGACGGGTAGATGGTGTGCAGGATGCTTAGTTGTTTGCTTGATGATGCCGAGGAGCGGAGTTCCTCTTTATATGCAAGTGTCTAGATTAGGGCTCTGATCTAGGGTAGTTTTTGCATGTTGGTTTTTATTTTTGGACTATGTATTTTGGAGTTGAGTTGGTACTTGTTATTTGAGATTTGGAGAATACATTTGTATCATGTTGAGATTTGAAGATGTTTAAGAATTATATGTATGTTCCGTTGCTATGTTATGTAAACATGATCTTTATGCATGTATCAATTGTGGTTTATTCGAAGACGTAGCATCTATTTCTAGAATATGTTTGTATATTCGCGTGTTTTACCGCTTATTAGAAATAGGTGTTACAAGTTGGTATCAGAGCCGTGGTCAGTCTTGTCCAGACTAGTAAACTAGTGTTTGTTGATACTCCCTGTTAGTATGCGAATGGTAATGAGTTACCTTCGGTACTTGTTCTTGTGTTGTTGTGCTGTTGTTCTTATCTGTTGGTTGGTGTTAGAGAAGTGAGATGGCTGGCGGTAAAGATGATGCGGCGATTGCTCAGGCTTTAGCTTCAATGGCTCAGGTGTTGGCTCAGGCGAATGAGCAGGCGGCAGTTGGTCATCGTGATCCTGGTGAGGCTGAGGAGCGGAGGTTGGATCGTTTCTTGCGAAACAGTCCGCCGACATTCAAGTGTAGGTATGATCCGGATGGAGCTCAGAGTTGGGTGCAGGCTATGGAGAGGATCTTTCGTGCTATGGTGACGAGTGAGGACCAGAAGGTCAGGTTCGCTACTCATATGCTTGCTGAGGAGGCTGAGTAGGCTTGAGGCTGGTGGAGTTATGACTTGGGCTAGGTTCAAGACTGAGTTTTTGAGGAAGTATTTTCCTGAGGATTTGAGGACTAAGAAGGAAGTGGAATTCTTGAACTTGAAGCAAGAGAACCGTTCAGTGGCTGAGTATGCGGCAAAGTTTGAAGAGCTTTCGAGGTTTTGTCCGTACATCAATGCGGAGGATGCTATGGTTTCCAAGTTTGTGAAGTTTGAAAGCGATTTAAGGCCCGACATCTACCAGTACATGTGTATTCAGGAGATCCGTGATTTTGATACTTTGGTGCATAAGTGTCGTATGTTTGATGATGCTGGAAGGGCTAAGGTTAATCACTACAAGGCTCAGAATGAGAAGAAAGGAAAGGGGCATGGATTTGGGAAGCCGTACAACATGGACAAAGGCAAGAAGAGAGAATCTGGTGGAGGCTCTAAGGTGAATGTTGTTGAGGTGAGGTTCTACAAATGTGGCACATTGGGTCATTTTGCTAATGATTGCAAGACTGGTGAAAAGTGCTACAAGTGTGGAGAAGCAGGTCACAAGGCGTTTGAGTGCAAGAAGGAGATCACTTGCTACAATTGTGGTAAGAAGGGGCATATTAGTACTAAGTGTACCAAACCGAAGAAGGCAGCGGGCAAGGTGTTTGCATTGAATGCGGAGGAAGTGGAGCATCCGGATAATCTCATTCGAGGTATGTGTTTTATCAATAGTACTCCTTTGATTGCAATTATTGATACTGGTGCTACTCATTCTTTTATCGCGGCTAGTTGTGTTGAGCGTTTGGGTTTGGTTATGACTCCGTTGTCGCGAGGGATGGTTATCGACACCCCGGCTAGTGGTTCGGTGACTACTTCCTTTGTATGTGCTAAGTGTCCTGTTAGTTTTGGTAACATGGATTTTGAGTTGGATCTTGTGTGTCTTCCGTTGAAGCATATGGACGTGATTTTCGGTATGGATTGTATGTTGACTTTTGGTGTTAACATTAACTGTTTAACCAAGAGTATAACGCTTTCTAAGCCAGTAGCTGAGGAAGGTGGGAAGTTCTTGACCGCAGAGCAAGTGAAGAAGTCCTTGGATGGTCAAGCTAGTGTGTTTATGATGTTTGCTTCATTGAAGGAAAGTAGTGATAAAGGTGTTGGTGATTTGTCGGTAGTGCAAGAGTTTCCAGAAGTTTTTCCGGACGACATTACCGAATTACCGCCGGAGAGGGAAGTTGAGTTTGCAATTGATTTGGTACCAGGAACGAGTCCTATTTCGATTGCGCCTTATCGGATGTCTGCATCAGAGTTGTGTGAGTTGAAGAAGCAGTTGGAAGAGTTGCTCGAGAAGCAGTTTATTATGCCAAATGTTTCTCCATGGGGTGCTCCTGTGTTGTTGGTTAAGAAGAAAGATGGAAGCATGAGGTTGTGTGTGGATTATCGGCAGTTGAACAAGGCGACAATTAAGAATCGGTATCCGCTTCCGAGGATTGATGATTTGATGGATCAGTTGGTTGGTGCAGAAGTGTTCAACAAGAATGATTTGAGATCAGGATATCATCAGATTAGAGTAAAGGCAGAAGATATATCCAAAACTGCATTCAGAACGAGGTATGGACACTATGAGTATTCTGTGATGCCATTTGGAGTGTCTAATGCACCAGGTGTCTTCATGGAGTATATGAATAGAATATTTCATCCTTTTCTGGATCGTTTTGTGGTGGTGTTTATAGATGATATTTTGGTGTATTCTAAGTCGGAGGAAGTGCATGTCGAGCATTTGAGGAGTGTGTTGGGAGTGTTGAAGGAGAAGAGGTTGTTTGCTAAGTTGTCGAAGTGTGAGTTCTGGTTGCGAAAAGTGAGTTTCCTTGGTCATGTGATTTCTAAAGGTGGTATTGTCGTAGATCCGTCGAAGGTTGATGCAGTGTTGCAGTGGGAATCACCTAAGTCTGTTTTTGAAGTTAGAAGCTTTCTTGGCTTGGCAGGTTATTATCGGATGTTCATTGAGGGATTCTCTAAGTTGGCGTTGCCATTGACGCAGTTGACTCGGAAAGGACAAGCTTATGTTTGGGATGCTAAGTGTGAGAAGAGTTTCCAAGAGTTGAAGAAGAGGTTGACATCGGCTCCAGTGTTGATTTTGCCGAATCCGAAGGAATCGTTTGTTGTGTATTGTGATGCTTCTAAGATGGGTCTTGGTGGTGTGCTTATGCAGAATCGTCAGGTTGTGGCTTATGCTTCGAGGCAGTTGAAAGTGCATGAGAAGAATTATCCGACTCATGATTTGGAATTGGCAGCCGTTGTGTATGTGTTGAAGATTTGGAGGCATTATCTGTATGGTTCTAAGTTTGAAGTGTTCAGTGATCACAAGAGTTTGAAGTACTTGTTTGACTAGAAGGAGTTGAATATGAGGCAAAGAAGATGGTTGGAATATCTTAAGGATTTCAACTTTCAGTTAAGTTATCACCCCGGAAAGGCGAACGTTGTTGCTGATGCTTTGAGTAGGAAGTCGTTGCATATGTCTGCTTTGATGGTGAAAGAGTTGGAGTTGATCGAACAGTTTAGAGACTTGAGTTTGGTTAGTGAACTGACGCCAGATGGTGTGAGGTTGGGAATGTTGAAGCTGACGAGTAATATTTTGGAAGAGATCAAGAATGGTCAGAAGGAAGACTTGGAAGTTGTTGATCGTGTGGTGTTGGTTAAGCAAGGTAAGGGGGGAGACTTCAGATTAGATGAGCACGGTGTTTTGATGTTTCGTGATCGTGTTTGTGTACCAAGAGTTCTTGAGCTTAAGAGAAGGATTTTGGAAGAAGGTCACAGAAGTAGTTTGAGTATTCATCCAGGAGCGACTAAGATGTATCAGGATTTGAAGAGGTTGTTTTGGTGGCCTGGAATGAAGAAGGATATTGCAGATTTTGTATATGCTTGTTTGGTTTGTAAGAAGTCTAAGATTGAACATCAGAAGCCATTAGGTTTGATGCAACCGTTGTTTGTGCCAGAGTGGAAGTGGGATAGTATTTCTATGGACTTTGTTGGAGCGTTGCCAAAGACTGTTAAGGGTTTTGATTCTATTTGGGTGATTGTTGATCGGTTGACGAAGTCGGCACATTTTGTTCCTATTAAGACCGGTATGTCTATGGCGAAGTTGGCTGAGATCTACATTGAGCAGATTATTAGATTGCATGGTGTTCCTTCTAGTATTGTGTCGGATTGGGATCCGAGGTTTACTTCTAAGTTTTGGGAGAGTTTGCAAGTTGCTTTAGGAACTAAGTTGAGGTTGAGTTCTGCTTATCATCCCCAGACTGATGACGGAGAGGACTATTCAGAGTTTGGAAGATTTGTTGAGAGCTTGTGTGTTGGAGCAAGGTGTCAGTTGGATTGAATGTTTACCGTTGATTGAGTTTACTTACAACAACAGTTTTCATTCTAGTATCGGGATGGCACCATTTGAGGCTTTGTATGGTCGGAGGTGTAGAACTCCTTTGTGTTGGTATGAGTCAGGAGAGAGTGCTTTGTTAGGACCAGAAGTTGTGCAAGAAACTACGGAAAAGGTTAAGATGATTCAAGAGAAGATGAGAGCGTCTCAGAGTAGGAAGAAGAGTTATCATGATAAGAGGAGGAGGGACATTGAGTTTCAGGTTGGTGATCATGTGTTTTTGAGAGTGAATCTTGTAACTGGTGTTGGTCGTGCTTTGAAGTGTCGGAAGTTGACTCCTCATTTTGTTGGACCTTTTGAGATTGTTGAGAAGGTTGGGGTTGTAGCGTATCGGATTGCGTTACCGCCATCTTTGTCGAATCTTCATGATGTGTTTCATGTGTCTCAGTTGAGGAAATATGTGTATGATGCGTCTCATGTGATTCAAGTGGATGATTTGGAAGTAAGGGATAATTTGACCGTTGAGACTTGGCCGGTTAGGATTGAGGATCGTGAAGTGAAACGTTTGCGTGGCAAGGAGGTCGTTTTGGTTAAAGTGATTTGGGTTGGACCGACTGGCGAGAGTGCCACTTGGGAATCAGAGAGTAGGATGAGGGTTGTGTATCCAGAGTTGTTTCCTTCAGGTAATTTTCGAGGGCGAAAATTCTTTTTAGTGGGGGAGAGTTCTAACGGCCTGCTTTTCGCTAGATTTATTTTATTATTTATTTATGTGTGTTATATGTGCTCTTATGTGATTATTTGCCTCTGTGTGTATTTTTGGTTGGGAATTGTAGAATTCGGTGTTAGAAGGGTATTTTAGTCATTTTGGACTTAGGGGCATTTTGGTCATTTTGAGAGTAGGGGTAATTTTGTAATTTTTGCTGAAGGTTATTTTTTAGTGTTTAGTGAGAGTTATTATTCCACCAAGTTACTAGAGAGTGTAGTAATTATTTTATTTACCGGTAAGTTACCATTAGTGAAGTAAGTTACTGTTAGTGATATATTATACCGTTAAATGAGTAGTAACATTTCTTGAGGTTAGAATAGAAATGGGTTAGGCCCATTAAGGTTTGTCAGATAAGCCCAATTGGATAGAGCATATATAAACTCTAGTTGTTGGTAAAGATGAGGTTTTACAAACATTTATCATTTCATTTCATTTGAGAAGAGAAGAGATAGAGGCTAGAGAGAAGAACAAGAACAAGGGTTAGCAGCAAGAGGGGATTCATCATCTAGGAGCTAAATTGAGGCTTGGGTTAGAGAATATTTGTGTTAGAGGTAAGAGGGTTAGAATTCAACCATAATTCATAACTTTTCATTTCTACCCATTTTATGAAATTGATGAATTGAATCTGATTGATGTAAATTCGTGCATGATTATTGTTGTTATGTTTGAGAACATGATTTGTATGATAATTGCATGTTAGTATGTGAATTAACATGTTCAAATGCATAGTTGTTGGTGCTTTGTGTTCTTGAGCAAATTTGATGAAAAATGAGGTTGTGATGTTGAATTGTGCATGAATTTATGTTCATTAGTTGTTATTGATGATTGTTGAACTGTTGGAATTGAATTGGTGTAACTGGAATCGTCGTTGATGGATTTGTGAGGAGATTTGTGGTTGTGTTGGTGTTTTGAGAAAATGGTATGATTTTGGTGGAATGAGCTATTTTGTTGTTTCTAATGCTTGAATCATGTTTGTTTAAGTGTATTGAACCTATTTTGACCCATAAACACTTTCTGGAACTTGATTTGGGAGTTGGGGACTTGAAAAATGGGATTTTGGGTGAAAATGGTGTGAAAACCCGTAACTACTGAAGAAATTCGCTAGAACTGCGCTAATAGCGAAACTGTCTGGAGTTATTGCGCTAATAGCTCAAATTGCGCTAATAGCGAAATTGCCCAGAAACAACTTTTTCTGTTTCGCGTTCTTGCGTCTTTTTCCCTCGTTTCTGTTTTGATCTAGTCTTTGGTGTAAACATGAAAGTTGTAGATAATTGAGTTGGCTTTCTAATGTCGTTGGTTTGACATGAAAATGATTTTTGGTTTTTGAGTTTTGATGAAAATACTCCATGGAGGTCTTAGGGAAAATTTTACGAAAATTCCGCATAACTATTTCTAAGTCGACCCAAACCTTATGGATTGTTTCCAAACTTCAAACTTGGGTTTTATGAGTTCAATTAAGGTGTTTAATACTATCTAATCTATGAGGTGATGGATCTAACTTGTTGTGGTTTGAAAATGGAAATTTTTGTGAAAAGTGATAAAGTGAGACGAACTTTGAATTCTTCATGAATTCATCGTATTTGGCCGATGAAATGCTTATGTAAACTCTACTGCACATATAAGTGACTTGTGAGAATACATGGCATAGGCAATTGAGCTTGTAGAATTGGTTTTGCATCATAACCTCTAGTTTAAGAGTTGATTGTCTTATGAACCCTTTATGAATTGGTTTTGACTTTTGGAGACGAACTTGGTAGAAAATGACTTTAAGAGTTGATTGTCTTATGAACCCTTTATGAATAGATTAATATGATTATGAGATGATGTATGAATGGTTGTTGAGTGATGAATATGATGTTTGTGATCATATGTTGTATTTGTTCCTTTATTTGGATTGTAAGGAATTATGTGGAAATGCGGCAACTATATATTGATTTATGTGGAGATGATTGATGATGTATATATGTGACAACTAGATGTTGATTGAATTGTGGATGTTTTGATGATTGTATATATGTTAAGTGGTGGTGAATTGTTGTTGATTGCATATATACAAGTATTGGTGATGTTGAGGTGAATTGTTTGTGTGAACATATGCATTGTAGTCGAGTCATATGTTCATGCATACATGACTGATGGTGGTGGATTTTATATCCAATTGAGGTGAGTACGATGTTTTTGTTGCATCGAAGGTGACGACCTTGAGGTGTTTGGTACCACATGCATCTAGATGAGTCTAGAGTCATTGCATAAACTGTTGGTGAATTGAATTGCATTGAGATGTGTTTGGTGATTGATTTGCTAATGGTAATTGTGGATTGAATTGTTAATTGTTAATTGTTGATTGACAAGGTGAAGTTGTGATATGTGTATGATACACTTGTTGAAATGAACTTGGAATGGCTGTAATGAATGATATGAATGTTGTAGATACTTGTGAGTATGTGTATAATGTATTAATCATCATGCTTGAATATATCTTTCATTCCAATGTTCTCACTATTTCTTTTTGGATTATGATGATGTAATGCTAATCCTCAGTGGTTTACCACCTACCTTTCTGTATGGACAGGTAGATGGTGTGCAGGATGCTTAGTTGTTTGCTTGATGATGCTGAGGAGCGGAGTTCCTCTTTATATGCAAGTGTCTAGATTAGGGCTCTGATCTAGGGTAGTTCTAGAATATGTTTCTATATTCGCGCGTTTTACCGCTTATTAGAAATAGGGTGTTACAATGCTCACCGAGTGTCGCGGGGATCTGGAGCGTGATCGGCGAGGGTTCCCTCCTCTTCTGCTACGTACGGGGGACGGAGTCCGTTTGGCTCGAACTGATGGGCGTGTTTACTCCAGATCTATTAGGTGTCGGTTCTGTTCCTCGATTAACGACGTCTATCGTTGAACCGTGCGGATCAGGTTGCCGATGAGTACACCAGTTGGTGTAGCATCTTCAGGTGTCTCTGTAGGGCACAGGGGACCATTCAGAGGTCTTTGCTGGAGAGGAACTATCTGAGCTGGTTCCTCCCTGGGTGTATCCACAGGTGAAGGTGAAGTGTCATGCCATCCCGTTGAGGGATATGTATCTCACTTCGTATCTGGGTGTTGGCACCGTTGGCAGCCATGGTGTAATTTTTGGAAAGCTTTGGTTTTTAGGAGTATAAAAACGGGGAGAGCTTATATATTTCCCACAGACGGCGCCACTGATCGTACCTGATCAGAAGGTGACTGCCGGTGCTTTGAATGCGGTGGTTGTGACGGTGGTGGAATGCGTCAGAATGCTTCTTGGAGCGGATGGGGGGTGTGTACCTGCAGGCACTCCGACGCTCAAGTCAGTAGAGATCAGAGAGTGAGGGTTTAGAGGGAGAGTGAGATTCTACCTTTGAGACTGCATTGAGTCCCCTATTTATAGAGGTGGAGGGCTGCAGAGCCATTGTGGTGGCACACCTGGTTCTGGCGGTTACGAAATTGTGGGAAGTGTAACCGCCAGAGAGTTTATTGCGGGAACTTGCAAAATGTGTAAAGAGACATTGGGGTTCGTTTGAATCGGTCTCGTTCGCTCCGTGCACCCCCTCGCGGAGAAGGGGTGTGTCGCAAGTAATGTTGCCAAACGTGGAGTTTGGGCTTTGGATTGCATTGGGCCTAAGTAATGGGCCAAAGGTCCTTTTGGCCGGTCCAGAACAATTCCTAAGCTATAACTAGGGAACATAAGTTCCTATACAGAGGATGTTCCAACATCCTTCACCACAAGAGCAGAGGAAAAATAATTTCCTATGCTACATTCAGGGAAAAAAATTCCCACACAGATGCAGAGAAATGCAAGTTCCAGTGCTACAGATATAGGATGTCCCATCATCCTTCAGAACGTCAGACAGGAGTACCTGCCACGCATAGAGGCAAGGGAAAAAATAAATTTCCCGTACCTACAGAGTGTTGTCACCAACCAACCATAGAAGCACAGAAAACGGAATTCTTATACTTACATGTGACAGACTTGGATGCCTTTAGAAAACTGTCACCAACATCATAAAGAAGTAACGGAAAAATAAATTCCCATACTTACAAGTGACAGACACAGATGTCTGAACTTTTGACTCAACATCCTTCACCCAACTTGGACTTAGCACAAGAACACATAGAAGTATCACTCCCCCTGAATATATGAATTTATGAGTGACTACTTACAGGAATATTCCATTACCCCCCGCCCCCTGAATACATGCATATAAAAAATCTGAACCCTTAACAAGCTCCTAATGCATAGATATAAAAACTTCAGGATTTGGGCATAAAACATTCAAGGAATATTCACAAACTAGCAAACCTATCAGGAGATATATGCTAGCAAACATATCAAAGGTCACACAAACGAGAGTTTAGAAAGTCATCCAGACATGTTCCATAATATAAGGCAGTAGCAAGGAATATGTACACTAAGAATTCCAAGAAATACATTCTCAGAATTACATCAAGATGTTGCAACATGAGTGCTAATATCTACACAAAACCTGACATAGTTGCAAAATAAACGCAACAACATGAGTAACAGTTATATCATTCAGGCAAACACAAAGCTGCAAAGTTAGGGATTAATGCAGACAAGATACATGCAAACGAGTACATATACAGAAAGGGAGTATAGACAAAGTGTAACAGCCCGATTTTTCGATAGATTTATTTTATTATTTATTTATGTGTGTTATATGTGCTCTTATGTGATTATTTGCCTCTGTGTGTATTTTTGGTCGGGAATTGTAGAATTCGGTATTAGAAGGGTATTTTGGTCATTTTGGACTTAGGGGTATTTTGTCATTTTATGAGCAAGGATAATTTTGTAATTTTGATGGAGATTATTTTTAGTGCTTAGTGAGATTAGTGTTATTTTACTAAGTTGCTAGAGAGAGTGTAGTAATTATTTATTTACCGGTAGGTGACCGTTAGTATTACATTTTACCGTTAAGTGGGTAGTTTTAGAATAGAAATGGGTTAGGCCCATTAAGACTTTGTGAGTTGAGCCCAATTAGATAGAGCCTATATAAACTCTAGTTGGTAGTGAGAATAGGGTTTTTACCAACATTTCATTTTCAGTAGAAAGAGGTAGAGAGAGAAAGAGTAGAGAGAATACAAAGGTTTCAAGAGGAGAACTAGAGCGAGAAAGCTAGAGGGAGGTCAAGCTTCAAGGATTGGAGCTAGGATTGGAGCTAAAGTGAAGCCCTAGTGTTGATTTTGAAGAATTAAGGTAAGGGGGTTAGTCTTTAATCATAATTAATAGTTGTAGATTCTACCCTAATTCTTTCATTAAATGACTAGTTTGATTTTAGAAGTAGAAATTCGTGCCTAATTTTAATGATATGATTATATGCATGAATTGAATGATAATTGTGTTTTTGTTGTTGAATTTGGTTGTCAAAATGGGTTATATGCATAAATCATGTTTTTGAATGATTATGATGAAGAATGAAGTTGTGGTTGTTATATTGTTGATGAAATCATGATTAAATGTTGTTGTTGTTGTTGTTAGATGTGTTGTTGATGAATTGATGCTTTGGGTATCATGTATTGGTGAATTATGATGAGAATTGAATGGTTGTTGAAGGTTTTGTAAAAATGGGTTGATTTGCCAAATTGTGTTGGAATGGTGTTTGATTTCATGTTTGGATGTGTTTTTCAAACATTTTGAGTACATATACCTGTAAACAACCTTTGGGACGAGTTTGGGCATTTGGGAGATCAAAAATTGAGTTTTTGGGGTGAAAAATGGTGCCAAACCCGTAACTACAGGGGAATTTCGCTAAGAAAACTCGCTAGAAGCGAAACTGTCTGGACCTATTTCGCTATCAGCGAAATTGCCCAGAGACAGCTTTTTCTGTTTCGAGTTCTTGAATCTTTTTCCCTCGTTTCTGTTTTGAATTGGCCTTCGGTGTAAACATGAAAGTTGTAGATAATTTTGTTAGCTTTCCAATGGCTTTGGTTTGACTTGAAAATGATTTTTGGTTTTTGAGTTATGAGGAAAATACTTCAAAGAGGTCTTAGTGAAATTTTACAAAAATTCCGCATAACTATTTCTAAGTCGACCCAAACCTTATGGATTGTTTCCAATCTTCGAAACTTGAGTTTTATGAGTTCAATTAAGGTGTATAATGGTACTTAAACTATGATGTGGTGAATCTAACTTGTTTTGATTTGATAATGGAAATTTTTGTGAACAGTGATAAAGGGAGACGAACTTTGTGATTTTTATGAATTCGTCGTATTTGCCCGGTGAAACGCCGAGGTATCCTCTACTGCACTCATATGTGGCCTAGAGGTATGCTTAGTTGAGGCATTGAAACTTGTCTTCTTGGTTTTGACTCCATAGCTTAATTATTTCTAATGTTAGGATTTTTTAGCGACGAACTTGTTGAAAATGGGCCTTTTGAGCCGATGACTCTATAAATTTTCTTGGATGATCTTATATGATTAATTGACGATATGTGGATGATTGTGGACGATTGAATATGATGCTTATCATGAAATGATATGTTGTTCCATTTTACTTGATTTATGAAAAGTATATGGAATTGTTGTGATATTTAGTAGGTTGATGTTGATATGTGTGATGATGACTCTTATGTGGATTATGATTGCTGAATGTGTGGACATGTATACTTGATAATGCAATCGTTGTTGAGATAGTCAATGTAATTGGAGGTGTACTTTTACATTGGTGACTTGTAAGAGAGAAGGTGTACTCTTGCGTTTGTTATGTTGAAATTGTGCATTGTCGGGTCCTTGTTGTATGTTCATGCATCATGATCATATAGAGTCATATGTGAAATGTAACAGAGGAGGTGTACTCTTACATAGGTGATTGGTAAGAGAGGAGGTGTTCTCTTACTTAGATGTTCGGTTGGCATCTATTGTTGTTGTATGGTACCACATGCATGTATGTGTCGAGTATAGGCTCAATGCATATTGAAATGGTGTCTTGATTGTGGTATGTGAACGATGTTTGTTGTTGGTGATGAACATGTTTGATGAGTGCTAGTTGTGATGTTTGGATTGTTGTATGAATGTGATTATTGATGCTAACTGTTCATGCAAACTATTTGAGAAATGAATTGGATTATTGATGTCAATTATTATCTGTTGATTATGATTAATGTAATGCTTACCCCCAGTGGTTTTTGCGGCCTACCTGTCTGTATGGATGGGTGGACGTTGTGCAGGAGTAGTTTCCTTGAGGTGAGTGCTTGGATAGCGGGAGCTTTCTCCGTTATCGTCTGGTGTCGTAGCTTAGGGCTCTGATTAGGTCGTAGAGTCTTGCTATGTCTTGTTGGTTTTTATTTTATTTTGTTGAGATTTGTCCACATGTCGGACTTGGAGAATTTTTGTATGATGATGTATTTTGACCATGGCTTATATATTTGGGAGATGTATGAATTATATTCCGTTGTGACTGTTGAGATATCTTATATATATATATATATATATATATATATATATATATATATATATGCGTGTATGTTTGGCTATTGGATTTTGTGTTAGCCGTAGCGTCTATTTCTTGAATATTTGTAATATTCGCGTGTTTTATCGCTTTAATAGAAAAAGGGTGTTACAAGTTGGTATCAGAGCCGTGGTCAGTCCTTGTCCGGACTAGTATGCGTTGATTTTTCCTGTTTGTACGCGAATGGTAGTGGATTACCTTTGGTATATGTTCTTGTTTTGTTGAGCTGTTGTCCTTATCTGTTGGTTTGGTTTTGGTGTAGAAATGAGATGGCTGGTGGTAGAGATGATGCGGCGATTGCGCAGGCTTTGGATTCGATGGCTCAGGTGTTGGCTCAGCCTAACGAGCAGGCGGCGGTTGGTCATCGTGATCCTGAAGAGACTGAGGAGCGGAGGCTTGATCGTTTCTTGAGAAACATTCCGCCGACGTTCAAGGGTAGGTATGATCCGGATGGAGCTCAGACATGGGTGCAAGCCATGGAGAGGATCTTTCGTGATATGGTGACTAGTGGGGATCAGAAGGTCAGATTGACTACTCATATGCTTGCTGAGGAGGCTGAGTATTGGTGGACCAATGCTAAGGGAAAGCTTGAGGTTGGTGGAGTTGTGACTTGGGCTAGGTTCAAGACTGAGTTTTTGAGGAAGTACTTTCCTGAAGATTTGAGGACTAAGAAGGAAGTGGAATTCTTGAACTTGAAGCAAGAGAACCGTTCAGTGGCTGAGTATGCGGCAAAGTTTGAGGAGCTTTCGAGGTTTTGTCCGTACATTAATGCGGAGGATGCTAAGGGTTCTAAGTTTGTGAAGTTTAAAAGCGGTCTGAGGCCCGACATCTACCAGTATATGTGTATTCAGGAGATCCGAGACTTTGATACTTTGGTGCATAAGTGTCGTATGTTTGATGATGTCGGAAAGGTTAGGGCTAATCATTACAAGGCTCAGCATGATAAGAAGGGGAAGAGTCATGGATTTGGGAAACCATATAACAAGGACAAGGGAAAGAAGAAAGAAGGTGGTGGAGGCTCTTAGTTGAATGTTGCTGAGGTCAAGTGCTTCAAGTGTGGCAGGTTTGGTCATTTTGCTAATGATTGCAAGAATGGTGATAAGTGCTACAAGTGTGGGAAAGCGGGTCACAAGGCTTTTGAGTGTACTTATGTTGGGAAGGAGATCACTTGCTACAATTGTGGTGAGAAGGGGCATATATCAGTACTAAGTGTGCCAAGCCGAACAAGGCGGCGGGGAAGGTGTTCGCATTGAATGCGGAGGAGGTGGAGCATCCGAATAATCTCATTCGAGGTATGTGTTTTATCAATAGTACTCCTTTGATTGCAATTATTGTTACTGGTGCTACTCATTCTTTTATTGCGGCTAGTTGTGTTGAGCGTTTGGGTTTGGTTGTGACTTCGTTGTCTCAATGGTTATCGATACCCCGGCTAGTGGTTCAGTGACCACTTCCCTAGTGTGTGCTAAGTGTCCTGTTACTTTTGGTAACGTTGATTTTGAGTTGGATCTTGTGTGTCTTCCGTTGAAGCATATGGACGTGATTTTTGGTATGGATTGGATGTTGACTTTTGGTGTTAACATTAATTGTTTGACCAAGAGTGTAACGTTTTCTAAGCCAGTAGCTGAGGAAGGTGGTAAGTTCTTGACTACGGAGCAAGTGAAGAAGTCTTTGGACGGTGAAGCTAGTGTGTTCATGATGTTTGCTTCCTTGAAGGAAAGTAGTGAGAAAGGAGTTGGTGATTTGCCAGTAGTGCAAGAGTTTCCAGAAGTTTTTTCGGAGGACATTACCGAATTGCCGCCGGAGAGGGAAGTGGAGTTTGCAATTGATTTGGTACCAGGAACCAGTCCTATTTCGATTGCGCCGTATCGGATGTCTGCATCAGAGTTGGGTGAATTGAAGAAGCAGTTGGAAGAGTTGCTCGAGAAGTAGTTTATCAGGCCGAGTGTCTCTCCGTGGGGTGCTCCAGTGTTATTGGTCAAGAAGAAGGATGAGAGCATGAGGTTGTGTGTGGATTATCGGCAATTGAACAAAGTAACAATCAAGAATCGGTCTCCGCTTCCGAAGATTGAGGATTTGATGGATCAGCTGGTTGGTGCGGAAGTGTTTAGCAAGATTGATTTGAGGTCTGGATATAATCAGATTAGAGTGAAGGCAGAAGATATATCCAAAACTGCGTTCCGAACAAGGTATGGACACTATGAGTATTATGTGATGTCATTTGGAGTGTCTAATGCGCCAGGTGTCTTCATGGAATATACGAATAGAATATTTCATCCTTTTCTGGACCGTTTTGTGGTGGTGTTTCTCGATGATATTTTGGTGTATTCTAAGTCAGAAGAAGAGCATGCCGAGCATTTGAGGATTGTGTTGGGTGTTTTGAAGGAGAAGAAGTTGTTTGCTAAGTTGTCGAAGTGTGAGTTTTGGTTACGGGAAGTGAGTTTCCTTGGTCATGTTATTTCTAAAGGTGGTATTGCCGTGGATCCGTCGAAGGTTGATGCAGTGTTGCAGTGGGAATCACCTAAATCTGTTTTTGAAGTTAGAAGCTTTCTTGGATTGGCAGGTTATTATCGGAGCTTCATTGAGGGATTCTCTAAGTTGGCGTTGCCATTGACGCAGTTGACTCGGAAAGGACAAGCTTATGTTTGGGATGCTAAGTGTGAGAAGAGTTTCCAAGAGTTGAAGAAGAGGTTGACTTCAGCGCCAGTGCTGATTTTGCCAAATCTGAAGGAATCGTTTGTTGTGTATTGTGATGCTTCTAAGATGGGTCTTGGTGGTGTGCTTATGCAAAATCGTCAGGTTGTGGCTTGTGCTTCGAGGCAGTTGAAAGTGCATGAGAAGAATTATCCGACTCATGATCTGGAATTGGCAGCAGTTGTGTATGTGTTGAAGATTTGGAGGCATTATTTGTATGGTTCTAAGTTTGAAATGTTCAGTGATCACAAGAGTTTGAAGTACTTGTTTGACCAGAAGGAGTTGAATATGAGGCAGAGGAGATGGTTGGAGTATCTTAAGGATTTTGATTTTCAGCTAAGTTATTATCCTGGGAAGGTGAATGTTGTTGCTGATGCTTTGAGTAGGAAGTCGTTGCATATGTCTGCTTTGATGGTTAAAGAGTTGGAATTGATTGAGCAGTTCCGAGATTTGAGTTTGGTTAGTGAGTTGACACCGGAGGGTGTGAGGTTGGGAATGTTGAAGCTGACAAGTAATATTTTGGAAGAGATTAAGCATGGTTAGAAGGAAGATTTGGAACTTGTGGATCGTGTGGTGTTGGTTAACCAAGGTAAAGGTGGAGACTTCAGATTGGGTGAGAACGGTGTTTTGATGTTTCGTGATCGTGTTTGTGTACCAACTGTTCTTGAGCTTAAGAGACGGATTTTGGAAGATGGTCACAGAAGTAGTTTGAGTATGAAGTGGATAAAATAGTCACAAGAAAGGGGGGTTTGAATTGTGACCCATTAAAAATTAACCTGCAACTTAAAAATGATTCTCAAGTAGTTTACTTGGAATAGTTAAGTTAACTTTCTGATTTCAGAACGTTCTGACGTTCTTGTGCAGATTATGCATAAACTGATTTAATTAAGTAACTGTGTTGTGTGTGTTTAGTGCATACTGAATTTAAAAGAGTAAAGGGAAGAGAAAGAACACACAGAAGTTTATAGTGGTTCCCCCAATGTGGGTTAGTCCACTCCTCACACTCTTGTGAGAGTTTCCACTAGGATGCTTGAGATAACCTCTTAAATCCTGCACCTTACAATCTGTGTTCACCTGAACACTTACAATCCTTTATTCTCTAAGCCTCAGCAGGCTTGCACCTTGTTGCTAAGTTAACCACTAAGACTTTTACAACCTTTGCTCAAACTAACACTTTAGTATCCCTAAAGCTAGATGAGACTTTGTTACAATTTGTATGAAGGTTTGAATGTTTGTGAATCAAACAGACAAGAAGAAAGAAAGAGAAGTTATCTTAGAGATAACAACGAGTATTGATGTGCACTAAGTAATGAAAGCCTTAGAGATTGATCAATTTCAGTTTGCAAAAGCTTCAAACAAACTTTGTTGTTTTCTTGTATGCTCTGCAATTTGTGTGGAGTTTGAATGTTTGAGAATCAAACAGAGGAGGGGGAAGAGAAAGTTATCTTTGCACGAGATAACAGAGAGTATTGATGTGCACTAAGGAAACAAAAGCCTTAGAGATTGATCAATTTCAGATTGCAAGAGCTTCAAACAAAATCAAGTTGTTTTCTTGTATACTTTGCAATGGTGCAAGTAAAGTTGAGCCTTTGATCTGTATTTATAGAGTCTTTGGGCTCATATAGCCGTTGTAAGGTGACCAATGGTGTTATGCCACGTGTCCTGGGCCCCACAAGCTTTTACTTGAAAATCTGGGTGAACATTCTGACCATCAGAATGTTGTTGCGTTCCCAGGATGAACATCAGAATATTGCTGTGTTTTTCATCAGAATGTTGGATATTCATGATGTTCTTCATCTGGGTTCATCATATTGATGAATGTTTGATGAATTTCTGGGCTTGCCCAGTACGTGACACAAGATTTGTTGAGTTTTATCCACCAAAAAGTAGCTTCTCTATATGCATCAAAAGTTGCTGGAAAAGTAGGATAAAGTTTGATTTAAATCTGTCTTGGATATTGTGCAGGAAAGAGAGGATAATGGGTCTGCAGCTTTAGGCTCATGCTTCCAGGAAATCTGCTTTATTTAGTTCAGAGAATATGTTATCTCTGATGCAAGATCTCCTTTTGCTACCTTTTTCTTCTTTCCACCAACTACACTGTTCATGGCTGGAAGCATATGCAGGAGTGAACATTCTGATCATCAGAATGTTTCATTTGTGCTTACTTTAGGATGATTTGTAAGACTACGTTTGATGTAATCAATCCTAATAGTATAGACACAACTGAAGTGCAATGAATGCAACATCTAGGATAATATTCTCATTGGAATAATCCTATTACTTTAATGTTCATAGTCTTAGATGAACATTAAAGACCTTTTTGACATAGTTCCTTGTCCATGTCATTATTGTTGATAGATCCATGCAGATGTACTTTTTTGGGACCTTTTATTCATGTCAAGTGTGCTTGCATGTTCTTCATGTTCTTGATGAATCTGGGTTTGCTTATGAACAACCTTCTGAACTCTCATCAGAACGTTCTGATCAACTCTCTGATCAGCATTCTGAACTAACTTTCTGAACTTCAAAATTAGTTCATGAATTCAAATGTACTTTGATTTCTTGTATCCTGGTATGATTTAAACTTTATTTGTGTCTTGGTTAATCACTCAAGAACGCACAAATACCAAGAACTATCAAAGTCCATTAATCATTTAATCACCATAGATGCCTTTATTGCTTGATCCATGCAAATGTACTTTTCTGGACATATATCCATGTCACATGTGCCTTGCATAACCTGGATCAATGTTCTTGAGATTCTTGGCTTGTTAAGAACAACCTTCTGATCTTTGCTTGAACATTCTGATCTTCGAGCAACATTCTGATCTAACTTTTTGACCTCAGTCTTAGATCTTGAATTCAAATGTCCTTTGATTTCTTGATTCTTGGTATGATTTAAACATTGTTCCTGTCTTAGTAAAACACTCAAGAGCACAAGTTAAATACCAAGGAATTAATCAAAGTCCATTAATTCTTTAATCATATTGGTTTATTATCTTTAAAATTAATTAGGGATTTTGCCTCAACAATCTCCCCCTTTTTGAAGATGATAAACCTATGATTTAGGATTAAGGATTTTGATTATATATATGAAGAATAACAGAGCTTGAAAATTTATTTTAATGCTCCCCCTCATTTTTATAATCCATTATGCAGAGTTTTTAAGAACTTTAAAAAGCTCTCCCTCAATTTCATAATATATTGCATAAAAATAAAAATATGCAAGATTGAACCAAAATCAATATTCATTCATTGAAATAAACATGAAGTACATTACATGATACATATGGTTCAAAACAAAAAAGAAATTCTTAGCATGTGATCAAAAAAAAGGTGAAGTTTTTAAACTCCAATAACTATTGATCACTAGACCTACTTAGGGCCTAAAACTAAGAAAAACTTAAGACCTTAAATCCTAAAGCTTCTCCCCCTTTAGTCATCTGCAAAAAGGATAGGGAGGAATGACATAAAAAGATTCAGGGAGAAGGGTCCCCAGAATCAGAGGATGGTTCTTCATCAAAGATAGATTGGTCAGCAAAGGTTGGTCCAGGAATGGCCAAACCAGGAGCATGGACTTTGACAGTCCAATCAGCCAGTGCACACACAATTTTGTGAGTCTTGGTAGAGACCCTGAGTGTCCAAGAGGCTAACTTCTCAGCCCTTGACGGCTTAGCAGATGGAGCAGCTGGAGCAACATCAGAGGCTTCAGCCTTCTGTCTGTTGGCAGATACAAAGGTATTGGGAGAGTCAAAGAGAGCAGCCATGTTGGGAAGCTTGCTTGTCGTGGTGGTTTTCATTGGTGGTGGTGGTGGAGTGTATGAGGGAATAGTGTTTGGAGTGGGAAGATCAGAGACCAGGAAGTTGCTTGCACCAGCAACAGATCCCATAGTGGAAGAAGACAGATTAACATTCTGACCAGTTTGAGCCATGAGATGTACCTCTACAGAGGGCAAAGATCCTGAAGCCAATGACATTGGATCTGCTGACAGCAGGCTACCTTGAAGAGGTTCATTTGATGCATTCTGATCATAAAATTCTTGAACATTCTGCTTGACTGAACATCTTTAACATTCTGAGCAGTAGAAACTTTAACATTCTGAGCTGTAGAGACTTCAACATTATGAGCTTCAGGAATTGCAACTTCCTGAGCCACAATTGATTCCTGAACATGTTGAGTGGTTCCCTGACCATCTTGAAATATTTCATTGTTGAAGTCAGTATTGACATCTTCAAGGTTAAGGTCAAACCCAGTTGAGAACTCCATTTATTCAACTTGAACATCTCCCTCAATTGACATGTTTGAAGCTAAGATCTCAGCCACTTCCTTATTATCTTCATCTACATTCTGAGCAGCTTGAGGTATACCTTTATGAGCCTCAGTATCTTGCTTAATATTCTCAGCTTCCCTTTGAAGAGATGCATCATTATTCTTCTGAGCATCATCTTCAGTTAGTGACTCTCCAAGCAAAGCTTTGAATTGAGAGCTTCCTTCTTCTACAATCTCCCTTGCAAGCTTGGAAACTTCAGAGAACATCTTCAATTCTGGTGGAGAGGAAGGTCTAGTTTCTTCATTCTTAGGAGATTCATCTATGATTTCCTCTACCTTTCTCTTCTTTCTGGTTTTCTGAACATTCTTATTAGAAGTTCTCTTAGCAGAACCAGAAGTTCCAGAAGTTGTGAATGATGGCATGTTTGAGGTGGTGATGCGAAGTTGACCTAAAGTCTTTGATGTGAACTTCATGAAGTCAAGCTTACGTTTTTCTCCCTCAAGAGGCACTTTTTCTTTCTGAAAGATGGGGGTTAGGTGCATTCCATAAGGTAACCCAGCAACTGTTTGTTTGTAGGCCAAACAGGAATCAATCATATGTTGAATCATGATGAAGCAAAGGTTCAGCTTGATTTTGTTCATGAGGTGGTAGATGATGCATAGGTCCATATCAGAGACAACATCAAAAGAGCCACACTTGGGTACTAGGGTATGTCTAACCATGTTGTGAAGGATTTTTTGGGCATCCTCTAGATTTGTGGAGTTAAAGGTGTGATTTTCTTTGGTGTATTTGACTATGAGTTGATTACGGTTAACCCTAACATCAATGTACCATGAACAAGAAAACAACTTATTACCTTCATTTGGGATTTTCAAGGCTTCAGAGAGAAATTCTTAAGTTACTGTGATCTGAATACCCTTGACAGATGAGATGAGAAAGTTCTCATTTTCATTCTTCTTCTGCTTCACAGTCAAGTTGGTGTAGAACTATCTAACCAGATCTTCATATGTGTGCTCTTGCAAAGATACAAAGTTTGGCCATCCTTGTGGATCGGTGAACTCCTTCAGATTCTACCCCTTTGTTTCCAAGCTTCCAAACTCAAAGTATTTTATTCTGCTCATTGGTCTGAGAGCAATCTTCTCTGCTCTTTGAGCCCTTATAACTGCAGCAACCTTGGCAATATCCTTTCCTTTTCCATGCTTTTTAGAAGAAGCTTCTTCTTCATCATCCTCTATATCTTCTTCATCTACTTCTGCAGCATTTTCACCATCATGCTGAGATGAAGGTTTTTCCTCTGAAAGAGAAGCAACTTTATTTCCCTTCTTATAAGTCTTTCTTGCATCCTTAACAATCTCAATGAGAGTTTGTTCAGAGTCCTCTTCTACTTTCTCTTCAACTTCCTTTTCAGGGACTTCCACTTCTTCTTTTGGATCTTCTTCAATTTCCTCTTCAGAATCTTTTACCTTTTCCTCATCACTTGAATCTGTCTTCTTCTCTTCATCAGAGACTAGATTCACATGAGAGACCTTTGGTTCCTTTGAAGAGTTCTTCATCCTAGTTGACCGTCTGGTAGGAATGGGTCTAGGTTTGGTGATGGGTTTTTTAGAGGATTTTGATTTTGAAGATTTTGGAGTGTCAAAAGCAGGGTAAATGACGTCAGGAAGAATTGTGTGAACAGGGTTTTCGTTTAAAGGTTGTTGATCAGAGTTTTGATCAGCAGCAGCATTTTGTAGTGGCGATGGAGAGCATTCAACTTGAGAATTCTCATCATCAGCAAACTTTGAAGTAGTTTTGGTTCTTGCCATTTCGCAGAAAAAGTGAAGAACAAAGTGTTTTTGAATATTTTGAAAAATTTGAAGTGAGAAGTTTGGATTTGAAGTAGATGTGAAATAATCAGAATTGTTACTGATTATATAGACCAAACGTGCAAAGTGAAAAGAAAGAAGGAGAGAAAAAGTAGCAGTTACATTGGGAAGGAGGAAAATTGGAACCGATAGGAGAGAGAGAAAAGTAGCCGTTTTGAAAAGTGAAAGGGGATTGGTTGATTTGATAGTTAAGGTTTTACATGGTGGTTAAACCTTAAATGTAACTTCTTATAACCAAGCATTAAATGCTTAAGTTTATAGAAGAATCTCTGGAGAAATCAACACAAAATCTCACGCATGAAATTTATGACCCAGATTTGAGGTTTTGAACATTCTGACCTTTATGAACATTCTGACCTGGAGAACATTCTGAGCTCAGGAACATTCTGAACTCTGGAACATTCTGATGAATGTCCAGATTGAGATAGATCTATCTGATTTGCATCAGATGACATCAAGGGGTTTAGTCTAAGGCCCTTAGTGATCTGTAATCAATATTTATTGGGATTTTTCATGATTAACAATTTTTCTTTAAGAAAATTTAATCTATCCTCACCAAGGGATTTTGTGAAAAAGTCAGCTGGTTGATTTTCAGTATCAACAAAGCTTTAATGCAATATTCTTTTTCTGATCATGGTCTTTATTAAAATGATGCTTTGTTTCAATATGTTTAGACCTAGAATGCTGAACAGGATTCTTAGAAAGATTAATTGCACTTGTATTATCACACAAAAAATAGGAACACTTATGTACCTTAGTGAGTAATCTTCCAACTGATTTCTTACCACAAGCTTTGAGAGCAACAACTAGCTGCAGATACATACTCAGCTTCAGTTGTGGAGAGTGCAATGGTGTCAAGACCATTCAATCAATGCTTGTCCCAAGAATTGACAGGAGGCACTTGTACTCTTCCTCTCAACATTGTCTCCAGCATAATCAGCATCAAAATATGCTACAAGATCAAAACAAGAACCTTTTCTATACCAAAGGCCAAGATCAGTAGTATCTACTAGATATCTAAAAATCCTTTTAACTGGAGTTAAATGAGATTCTTTTGTACATGTTTGAAATATAGCACATATTGATATGCCATTGATGTTTACAACACAATCTTTATCTTTAAATTTTGCATTTAAAGTAAGATAATTATTCAACAATGCTTAAAGCAAACTTTCATGCTCAAAGCAAGGCCAACACATTTTTAACAACAAATTATGCAAACCTTAGAGCAATTTTTGAAGATTATAACAAGATCACACACAACATCAAAATGAAGATCAGGTATATATAAAATCTTCTAAAGATAAATTCAAACATATGGTTCATTTAAAATCATGTTTGAGGAATGATATTTTTATAAATCCTACCAAAATTAAGTGAATATCTTCACGTTTCAGATTATTCTGAAGTTTGATAAATTAAAACATTTTTTTTATGCATCATATCAATGAACAATCATGATTCAACATTTAGGATCAAACATAAATCTTCCTATGAATTATTTCACAACAATGATGATTTAGTTTGCAACTCATGTTAATAAATCAGATAGAAATGTATCATATTCATTTATTTTAAATGTGAAAAGATAAGTATTCACAAAATGATGTAACACATTTAAAGCATAAGACATCATGCAATGATTTTAATCATCAATTATGACTTGTGCAGTTGCAAAGGAGTATGATACTATCATGAAATGAGTATGAACAAAGTGTGAAACAATTATTGCATTTAAGTTTAAACATTTGATATAAGCACATATTAAACATGACATATATTGATGCGAATAATCATCATATTTATTATAGTGCAAATAAATGTGTGCCTTATAGGATGATGTTCCTTACTTTGAGATTCAATGAAGAGAGCATGCTTCTCTTTCTTTGAAATACTTTCTCATTTGGATGGAGAACTCCAAGCATCAATAAGGATGTCCTTCTGAAGCAGTTTAATCATCAGTAGCCTTCTCTTCTTCTTAGTCTTTCCAACTTTCTGATCTGACTGTCTTTTAATATTGAAGGAAAATCGAATACAACAGAAGGGAGTAGAAGCAGCGGAATAATTTCGATTTTCTTTCCTTGGATCATTACGAAATTCAAACATGAATTAGTGATTCGATTGTTACCTCACCTCAAAGTGTGAAATCTGAAAGCTAAAAACTGGAAACTGGAATCTCGATCACAGCCAAGCAAGCAGCAAGCAGCAAAGCCTCTAGCAAGTCCACACGAACAATGCTCCTCCAAAACTCGGTGCTAGCCAAGGAATCAGAAGTGCAGAGAAGAAAGGGTTGCTCTAAAACCTGTAACCAAAAACTTCAGCACTAGGGTTCTATTTATAGAACTTCTAGTGTGCTCTGCAAGTCAGAAGTCACTATTGGGCTTCATTAAGCCCAACAACGAGTTTAGTAGTTTTGCTAACTAATTAGCATCATTTCCTAAACGCACCCCTTTATATAAGTCATACTTATATATTTCTCTTTTGACTGTTCTTTGTGTGTGACCCTATAGGTTCGAGTCACGTTGGCAATAATATTAAATCTAATATTTAATACTATAAACAATGAGCGGTATCTAGCAACACATCATTGCTACCCAAGTGACAAGAATGTCAAGTGATCTGACGAAACCTTTCCATGATAATACTCATGTGTATAATTACTCCTTTGTCTCGATATCTTCATTGATCCCAAGGCATAGATATTTTGTCACCCTTGTATAGATCAATATTTATATTTCTTGATTCCAAAATATACTGAATAACGAATAAGTCCAATATCTTATATTGACTTAGTTCGGCATGACCATGCAGTTTTACAGTCATATTTCATCAAGAGGCCTAAAGATATATATCCTGTTTATGAGGAGGGACAAATCCCATCTAGGACACTCATGTCCCTCAGCATGATTCATCAAGTACCCATCAACCAACGTTATGGTTATCTTGTTACAGACAACGTTAGAATGGCAACAAAGCACTTGAGTCCACATCTAGGAATCATAGTGGTTTCAGGTCTAAGAGCGATATACATTATTATCATTGTGAGAATATCTTATGACAATATCATAACATACTATGTAGTATTCTCACGGTGGGTCAATCCAGTATAAATATTACTCCTAATACTTATACCTATGTATAGACTTAATATCTCATATCTATGACCCATGAGATGCGGTCATCAGTCTACATACATAATAGTCTCGATGCTTTATTATTATCCTTTATTCATATTAAAGCTTTGACTACGGATGCATTTAAGAATAGTGTTCTTTATGATAATGTAATCTCATGATTAAGTCACACTTAATTATATTATTACACGAACTATCTATTCTAAGGACTTTATTAACATTACATAAATATAATAAAGAGTGCCATATATTATTCAATAATAAAAGTCATGATACATAAGATAAGTTTAACATAAATTATTGGCCTCTAGGGCTTACACCAACAAACATATCCAGATGTTTCAGACATATGATCAACAGATGGAATGCTTTGTTCATGAAGAATGTTTCTTTGAACATTCTGAACTTGAGTTGAAGGAATTGTTCCATCATTTTCCATATGAGAATCCTCAAGGATATTTGTATTGAAGTTTGAGCTGAATTCCTCCATATTCAGATTAAAACCAGCTTGATTTCCAGCTAGCTCATCCTCATCAGATTCCTTTGTGGTAGTGTTTTCACTAAGCATGTTTGTGGTTAAGGCTTTAGCAACATCATGCATATCTTGATCTTTTAATGACACAGGATCATTTCCCACATCAGATTCTAGAACAATTTCTTGTTCATCAAACTGGAGTTCACTCATGATGTTAGTAACATCACTTCAGATTTTGAAGTTGTTTCAGCAGTAGAAGATTTAACGGATCCTTCTCCAATAAAAGCTTCCAGCTTTGTTAGCTTTCTGAGGTATTTTTCAGAAGCTTCTTCAATTTCATTAACCTTCTGAGGTTGTTATGCAGGAACTTCATCAACTTTCTGAGTTCCATCTTTTAGTAGCTGCATCAACTTTTCTGAATTCATGTTTCAGTAGTTGCATCAACTTCATGAACCTTATGGGCTGCAATCTCAATATTTGAGGTATTGCTTCAGCTTGCTGATTTTCATTCTCAGCAACATCAACTTCCTTTTGAAGTTCTTCAACATTCTGATCTTCAGTTTCAGATGTTTCTTGAACAATCTGAACTGTTTTTCCGAGCATCTTGAAACACATCAGTGTTGAAGTCTGAGTTTTAGATCTTCTGTGTTGAGATCAAAACTAGTTGTAAATTCCATTTGCTTATCTTCTAGTGATTGAACATTTTCTCCACATATAATCTTGGAAGCAAATATTCCTGCATCACAGATTGATAAAGCTTTTGGTACCCATATTACTTTGGGTCCTTGAAGGTTAGTGTTTCTCTTTTTAAGAGATTCTTTCTTATGACCACATTCTGATTTAAGATAATCAGATTTGTTGTAATAAGAACATTATGTTTTACCAATCTCAACCTTTTGAGACCAATCTAATTTAGGATAAAATGTCTTTTTGAAATGAGGATTTTTCTCAAGTTTCTTTTTATAAAAATGTTGAATTCTTTTTCAAAATGATCATTTTTATTTACCTTCTCACTTTTGTTTGTGATAGGTAATGAATCCTAAACTAGCCTTTTTTGAAAGGTCTTAACAGACTTTATAAAGTTGGTTATGTCCTTTTTTTAAAATATTACTTCTCTTTAAAATAACATTTTCTCAAATATATTAAAATGAGAGTGCTACAATTTTGAATGGTTTTAAGATATATCATTCAAGATAAGTAGTTTCACATTTTCTTTCTTTTTACAAGAAAAGTTATTATTTTAAAAGTTCATACTTTTAAGATAAAATGCATGAGTCATATGAGATATTATTAAACACTTTATATAAAAGATGAGGATTAGAATTTCTTACCTCTTCACTTCTTGTGTTTGTCTTTACTCATGTGTTGACTTCTTCTTCTTCTTCAAAATCATCTCTGGTTGCCATCTTTGCATCTTCTTCTTCAGAGAGCATTTAGTTTTGAAGTATCCCACATTGTTGCATGTGTGACATGCACTTTGATTTGCAGGTTTTGACATCACTTCCTTCTGGATCTTTTCCTCATACATTGTTGAGTGCTCCAACCATAGAGGTAGGCTCAGATGCCAATTGAAGTGGATAAAATAGTCACAAGAAACGGGGGTTTGAATTGTGACCCATTAAAAATTAACCTGCAACTTAAAAATGATTCTCAAGTAGTTTACTTGGAATAGTTAAGTTAACTTTCTGATTTCAGAACGTTCTGACGTTCTTGTGCAGATTATACAGAAACTGATTTAATTAAGTAACTGTGTTGTGTGTGTTTAGTGCATACTGAATTTAAAAGAGTAAAGGGAAGAGAAAGAACACACAGAAGTTTATAGTGGTTCCCCCAATGTGGGTTAGTCCACTCCTCACACTCTTGTGAGAGTTTCCACTATGATGCTTGAGATAACCTCTCAAATGCGGCACCTTACAATCTGTGTTCACTTGAACACTTACAATCCTGTATTCTCTAAGCCTCAGCAGGCTTGCACCTTGTTGCTAAGTTTACCACTTAGACTTTTACAACCTTTGCTCAAACTAACACTTTAGTACCCCTAAAGCTAGAAGAGACTTTGTTACAATTTGTATGAAGGTTTGAATGTTTGTGAATCAAACAGACAAGAAGAAAGAAAGAGAAGTTATCTTAGAGATAACAACGAGTATTGATGTGCACTAAGTAATGAAAGCCTTAGAGATTGATCAATTTCAGTTTGCAAAAGCTTCAAACAAACTTTGTTGTTTTCTTGTATGCTTTGCAATTTGTGTGGAGTTTGAATGTTTGAGAATCAAACAGAGGAGGGGGAAGAGAAAGTTATCTTTGCACGAGATAACAGAGAGTATTGATGTGCACTAAGGAAACAAAAGCCTTAGAGATTGATCAATTTCAGATTGCAAGAGCTTCAAACAAAATCAAGTTGTTTTCTTGTATGCTTTGCAATGGTGCAAGTAAAGCTGAGCCTTTGATCTGTACTTATAGAGTCTTTGGGCTCATATAGCCGTTGTAAGGTGACCAATGGTGTTATGCCATGTGTCCTGGGCCCCACAAGCTTTAACTTGAAAATCTGGGTGAACATTCTGACCATCAGAATGTTGTTGCGTTCCCAGGATGAACATCAGAATGTTGCTGTGTTCTTCATCAGAATGTTGGATATTCATGATGTTTTTCATCTGGGTTCATCATTGATGAATGTTTGATGAATTTCTGGGCTTGCCCAGTACGTGACACAAGATTTGTTGAGTTTTATCCACCAAAAAGTAGCTTCTCCATATGCATCAAAAGTTGCTGGAAAAGTAGGATAAAGTTTGATTCAAATCTGTCTTGGATATTGTGCAGGAAAGAGAGGATAGTGGGTCTGCAGCTTCAGGCTCATGCTTCCAGGAAATCTGCTTTATTCAGTTCAGAGAATATGTTATCTCTGATACACGTTCTTGATGAATATGGGTTTGGTTATGAACAACCTTCTGAACTCTCATTAGAACGTTCTGATCAACTCTCTGATCAACATTCTGAACTAACTTTCTGAACTTCAGAATTAGTTCATGAATTCAAATGTACTTTGATTTCTTGTATCTTGGTATGACTTAAACTTTGTTTGTGTCTTAGTTAATCACTCAAGAACGCACAAATACCAAGAACTATCAAAGTCCATTAATCATTTAATCACCATAGATGCCTTTATTGCTTGATCCATGCAAATGTACTTTTCTGGACATATATCCATGTCACATGTGCCTTGCATAACCTGGATCAATGTTCGTGAGATTCTTGGCTTGTTAAGAACAACCTTCTGATCTTTGCTTGAACATTCTGATCTTCGAGCAACATTCTGATCTAACTTTCTGACCTCAGTGTTAGATCTTGAATTCAAATGTCCTTTGATTTCTTGATTCTTGGTATGATTTAAACATTGTTCCTGTCTTAGTAAAACATTCAAGAGCACAAGTTAAATACCAAGGAATTAATCAAAGTCCATTAATTCTTTAATCATATTGGTTTATTATTTTAAAATTAATTAGGGATTTTGCCTCAACAGAGTATTCATCCAGGAGCGACTAAGATGTATCAGGATTTGAAGAAGTTGTTTTGGTGGCCTGGAATGAAGAAAGAGATCGCAGAATTTATGTATGCTTGTTTGGTTTGTCAGAAGTCTAAGATCGAACATCAGAGACCTTCAGGTTTGATGCAACCGTTGTTTGTGCCAGAGTGGAAGTGGGATAATATCTCAATGGATTTTGTTGGAGCTTTGCCGAAGACTGTTAAGGGTTTTGATTCGATTTGGGTGATTGTTGATCAGTTGACGAAGTCGGCACATTTTGTTCCTATTAAGACCGGTATGTCTGTGGCGAAGTTGGCTGAGATCTACATTGAGCAGATTGTTAGATTGTATGGTATTCCTTCTAGTATTGTGTCAGATCGGGATCCGAGGTTTACTTCTAAGTTTTGGGAGAGTTTGCAAGTTGCGTTGGTAACTAAGTTGAGGTTGAGCTCTGCTTATCATCCCCAGACTGATGGTCAGACGGAGAGGACTATTCAAAGTTTAGAAGATTTGTTGAGAGCTTGTGTGTTGGAGCAAGGTGTCAGTTGGGTCGAATGTTTACCGTTGATTGAGTTTACTTACAACAACAGTTTTCATTCTAGTATCGGAATGGCACCATTTGAGGCTTTGTATGGTCGGAGGTGTAGGTCGCCGTTGTGTTGGTATGAGTCAGGAGAAAGTGCTTTGTTAGGACCGGAAGTTGTGCAAGAGACTACGGAACAAGTTGAGATGATTCAAGAGAAGATGAGAGCATCTCAGAGTAGGCAGAAGAGTTATTATGATAAGAGGAGGAAGGATATTGAGTTTCAGGTTGGTGATCATGTGTTTTTGAGAGTGAATCCGGTAACCGGTGTTGGTCGTGCTTTGAAGTGTCGGAAGTTGACTCCTCGTTTTGTTGGACCATTTGAGATTATTGAGAAGGATGGGGTTGTAGCGTATCGGATTGCGTTGCCACCATCTTTGTCGAATCTTCATGATGTGTTTCATGTGTCTCAGTTGCGGAAGTATGTGTATGATGCGTCTCATCTGATTCAAGTGGGTGATTTGGAAGTAAGGGATAATTTGACTGTTGAGACTTGGCCAGTTAGGATTGAGGATCGTGAAGTGAAGCGTTGGCGTGGCAAAGAGATCGTTTTGGTTAAAGTGATTTGGGTTGGACCAACTGGTGAGAGTGCCACTTAGGAATCGGAGAGTAGGATGAGGGTTGTGTATCCGGAGTTGTTTCCTTCAGGTAATTTTCGAGGGCGAAAATTCTTTTTAGTGGGGGAGAGTTGTAACAGCCCGATTTTTCGATAGATTTATTTTATTATTTATTTATGTATGTTATATGTGCTCTTAAGTGATTATTTGCCTCTGTGTGTATTTTTGGTCGGGAATTGTAGAATTCGGTATTAGAAGGGTATTTTGGTCATTTTGGACTTAGGGGTATTTTGGTCATTTTATGAGCAAGGATAATTTTGTAATTTTGATGGAGATTATTTTTAGTGCTTAGTGGGATTAGTGTTATTTTACTAAGTTGCATGAGAGAGTGTAGTAATTATTTATTTACCGGTAGGTGACCGTTAGTATTACATTTTACCGTTAAGTGAGTAGTAACATTTTGGGTTAGAATAGAAATGGGTTAGGCCCATTAAGACTTTGTGAGTTGAGCCCAATTAGATAGAGCCTATATAAACTCTAGTTGGTAGTAAGAATATGGTTTTTACCAACATTTCATTTTCATTAGAAAGAGGTAGAGAGAGAAAGAGTAGAGAGAATACAAGGGTTTCAAGAGGAGAGCTAGAGAGAGAAAGCTAGAGGGAGGTCAAGCTTCAAAGATTGGAGCTAGGATTGGAGCTAAAGTGAAGCCCTAATGTTGATTTTGAAGAATTAAGGTAAGGGGGTTAGTCTTTAATCATAATTAATAGTTGTAGATTCTACCCTAATTATTTCATTAAATGGTTAGTTTGATTTTAGAAGTAGAAATTCGTGCCTAATTTTGATGATATGATTATATGCATGAATTGAATGATAATTGTGTTGTTGTTGTTGAATTTGCATGTCAAAATGGGTTATATGCATAAATCATGTTTTTGAATGATTATGATGAAGAATGAAGTTGTGGTTGTTATATTGTTGATGAAATCATGATTAAATGTTGTTGTTGTTGTTGTTAGATGTGTTGTTGATGAATTGATGCTTTGGGTATCATGTATTGGTGAATTATGATGAGAATTGAATGGTTGTTGAAGGTTTTGTAAAAATGTGTTGATTTGCCAAATAGTGTTGGAATGGTGTTTGATTTCATGTTTGGCTGTGTTTTTCAAACCTTTTGAGTACATATACATGTAAACAACCTTTGGGACGAGTTTGGGCATTTGGGAGATCAAAAATTGGGTTTTTGGGGTGAAAAATGGTGCCAAACCCGTAACTACAGGGGAATTTCGCTAAGAAAACTCGCTAATAGCGAAACTGTCTGGAACTATTTCGCTAATAGCGAAAATTTCGCTATCAGCGAAATTGCCCAGGGACAGCTTTTTCTGTTTCGCGTTCTTGCGTCTTTTTCCCTCGTTTCTGTTTTGAATTGGCCTTCGGTGTAAACATGAAAGTTGTAGATAATTTTGTTAGCTTTCCAATGGCTTTGGTTTGACTTGAAAATGATTTTTGGTTTTTGAGTTATGAGGAAAATACTCCAAAGAGGTCTTAGTGAAATTTTACGAAAATTCCGCATAACTATTTCTAAGTCGACCCAAACCTTATGGATTGTTTCCAATCATCGAAACTTGAGTTTTATGAGTTCAATTAAGGTGTTTAATGGTACTTAAACTATGATGTCGTGAATCTAACTTGTTTTGATTTGATAATGAAAATTTTTGTGAACAGTGATAAAAGGAGACGAACTTTGTGATTTTTATGAATTCGTCGTATTTGTCCGGTGAAACGCCGAGGTATCCTCTACTGCACTCATATGTGGCCTAGAGGTATGCTTAGTTGAGGCATTGAAACTTGTCTTCTTGGTTTTGACTCCATAGCTTAATTATTTCTAATGTTAGGATTTTTGAGAGACGAACTTGTGAAAATGGGCCTTTTGAGCCGATGACTCTATAAATTTTCTTGGATGATCTTATATGATTAATTGACGATATGTGGATGATTGTGGACGATTGAATATGATTCTTATCATGAAATGATATGTTGTTCCATTTTACTTGATTTATGAAAAGTATATGGAATTGTTGTGATATTTGGTAGGTTGATGTTGATATGTGTGATGATGACTCTTATGTGGATTATGATTGTTGAATGTGTGGACATGTATACTTGATAATGCAATTGTTGTTGAGATAGTCAATGTAATTGGAGGTGTACTTTTACATTGGTGATTTGTAAGAGAGGAGGTGTACTATTGCATTTGTTATGTTGAAATTGTGCATTGTCGGGTCCTTGTTGTATGTCCATGCATCATGATCATATTGAGTCATATGTGAAATGTAAGAGAGGAAGTGTACTCTTACATAGGTGATTGGTAAGAGAGGAGGTGTTCTCTTACTTAGATGTTCGGTTGGCATCTATTGTTGTTGTATGGTACCACATGCATGTATGTGTCGAGTATAGGCTCAATGCATATTGAAATGGTGTCTTGATTGTGGTATGTGAACGATGTTTGTTGTTGGTGATGAACATGTTTGATGAGTGCTAGTTGTGATGTTTGGATTGTTGTATGAATGTGATTATTGATGCTAACTGTTCATGCAAACTATTTGAGAAATGAATTGGATTATTGATGTCAATTATTATCTGTTGATTATGATTAATGTAATGCTTACCCCCAGTGGTTTTTGCCGCCTACCTGTCTGTATGGATGGGTAGACGTTGTGCAGGAGTAGTTTCCTTGAGGTGAGTGCTTGGATAGCGGGAGCTTTCTCCGTTATCGTCTGGTGTCATAGCTTAGGGCTCTGATTAGGTCGTAAAGTCTTGCTATGTCTTGTTGGTTTTTATTTTATTTTGTTGAGATTTGTCCACGTGTCGGACTTGGAGAATTTTTGTATGATGTTGTATTTTGACCATGACATATATATTTGGGAGATGTATGAATTATATTCCGTTGTGACTGTTGAGATATCTTATATATATATATATATATATATATATATATATATATATATATATATATATATATATATGCGTGTATGTTTGGATATTGGATTTTGTGTTAAACGTAGCGTCTATTTCTTGAATATTTGTAATATTCGCGTGTTTTATCGCTTTAATAGAAATAGGGCGTTACACAAAGATATACCAATTTTTATCCCCCTTTTTAGCCATAAAATATGCCAAACAAAATGTTGAGAGCATCTGGAGTACATCATTGCTTGTATACCCCACATTACAAAGACGTGCAGAAGTAGAGATTTGACAGCACGCCTCACACCACAGATGATCAGGCCTCCTCATGCAGGCAAATTCCCAGCTTGCCTCTTAGATTTTCAAATTGTTTAGCATCTAAAGCCTTGGTAAAGATATCTTCCAGTTGCTCTTCTGTGTCTACGTGCTCAAGTGTCACAACCTTTTCTTCAACAAGATCTCTGATGAAATGATGTCGAATATCAACGTGTTTTGTTCTGCTATGTTGAATAGGATTCTTGGAAATGTTGATAGCACTTAGATTGTCACAGTATAAGGTTAGAACATCTTGTTCCACATTATACTCCTTCAGCATCTGTTTCATCCAGACAAGTTGGGAACAACTACTCCCAGCTGCTATGTATTCAGCTTCAGCAGTAAAGAGAGACACACAGTTCTGTTTCTTGCTAAACCAGGAAATCAGATTATTTCCTAGAAAGAAACATCCTCCAGAAGTACTTTTTCTGTCATCAGAACTTTCCGCCCAGTCAGCATCACAGTAGCCTATTAGCTTACAGTTTTCACAAGATGAGTATAAGATTTCATAGTCACTGGTGCTATTAATATACTTCAGTATCCTCTTCACTTGAGTAAGATGATTCATCTTTGGTTCAGCTTGATACCTTGCACACACACCTACAACAAAAGTAATACCTGGCCTGCTTGCAGTCAGATATAGTAAACTTTCAATCATGTTTCTGTACATGCTTTGATCAACAGATATACCACTTTCATCCTTTGTCAGCTTCAAGTGAGTGGCAGCTGGAGTTCTTTTGTGACCACCATTATCCAGAGACAGCTTTTTCTGTTTTGCGTTCTTGCGTCTTTTTCCCTCGCTTCTGTTTTGAATTGGCCTTCGGTGTAAACATGAAAGTTGTAGATAATTTTGTTAGCTTTCCAATGGCTTTGGTTTGACTTGAAAATGATTTTTGGTTTTTGAGTTATGAGGAAAATACTCCAAAGAGGTCTTAGTGAAATTTTACGAAAATTCCGCATAACTGTTTCTATGTCGACCCAAACCTTATGGATTGTTTCCAATCATCGAAACTTGAGTTTTATGAGTTCAATTAAGGTGTTTAATGGTACTTAAACTATGATGTGGTGAATCTAACTTGTTTTGATTTGATAATGGAAATTTTTGTGAACAGTGATAAAAGGAGACGAACTTTGTGATTTTTATGAATTCGTCGTATTTGTCCGGTGAAACGCCGAGGTATCCTCTACTGCACTCATATGTGGCCTAGAGGTATGCTTAGTTGAGGCATTGAAACTTGTCTTCTTGGTTTTGACTCCATAGCTTAATTATTTCTAATGTTAGGATTTTTGAGAGACGAACTTGTGAAAATGGGCCTTTTGAGCCGATGACTCTATAAATTTTCTTGGATGATCTTACATGATTAATTGACGATATGTGGATGATTGTGGATGATTGAATATGATTCTTATCATGAAATGATATGTTGTTCCATTTTACTTGATTTATGAAAAGTATATGGAATTGTTGTGATATTTGGTAGGTTGATGTTGATATGTGTGATGATGACTCTTATGTGGATTATGATTGTTGAATGTGTGGACATGTATACTTGATAATGCAATTGTTGTTGAGATAGTCAATGTAATTGGAGGTGTACTTTTACATTGGTGATTTGTAAGAGAGGAGGTGTACTATTGCATTTGTTATGTTGAAATTGTGCATTGTCGGGTCCTTGTTGTATGTCCATGCATCATGATCATATTGAGTCATATGTGAAATGTAAGAGAGGAAGTGTACTCTTACATAGGTGATTGGTAAGAGAGGAGGTGTTCTCTTACTTAGATGTTCGGTTGGCATCTATTGTTGTTGTATGGTACCACATGCATGTATGTGTCGAGTATAGGCTCAATGCATATTGAAATGGTGTCTTGATTGTGGTATGTGAACGATGTTTGTTGTTGGTGATGAACATGTTTGATGAGTGCTAGTTGTGATGTTTGGATTGTTGTATGAATGTGATTATTGATGCTAACTGTTCATGCAAACTATTTGAGAAATGAATTGGATTATTGATGTCAATTATTATCTGTTGATTATGATTAATGTAATGCTTACCCCCAGTGGTTTTTGCCGCCTACCTGTCTGTATGGATGGGTAGACATTGTGCAGGAGTAGTTTCCTTGAGGTGAGTGCTTGGATAGCGGGAGCTTTCTCCGTTATCGTCTGGTGTCATAGCTTAGGGCTCTGATTAGGTCGTAGAGTCTTTCTATGTCTTGTTGGTTTTTATTTTATTTTGTTGAGATTTGTCCACGTGTCGGACTTGGAGAATTTTTGTGTATATATATATATATATATATATATATATATGCGTGTATGTTTGGATATTGGATTTTGTGTTAAACGTAGCGTCTATTTCTTGAATATTTGTAATATTCGCGTGTTTTATCGCTTTAATAGAAATAGGGTGTTACATAAAGATATACCAATTTTTATCCCCCTTTTTAGCCATAAAATATGCCAAACAAAATGTTGAGAGCATCTGGAGTACATCATTGCTTGTATACCCCACATTACAAAGACGTGCAGAAGTAGAGATTTGACAGCACGCCTCACACCACAGATGATCAGGCCTCCTCATGCAGGGAAATTCCCAACTTGCCTCTTAGATTTTTAAATTGTTTAGCATCTAAAGCCTTGGTAAAGATATCTTCCAGTTGCTCTTCTGTGTCTACGTGCTCAAGTGTCACAACCTTTTCTTCAACAAGATCTCTGATGAAATGATGTCGAATATCAACGTGTTTTGTTCTGCTATGTTGAATAGGATTCTTGGAAATGTTGATAGCACTTAGATTGTCACAGTATAAGGTTAGAACATCTTGTTCCACATTATACTCCTTCAGCATCTGTTTCATCCAGACAAGTTGGGAACAACTACTCCCAGCTGCTATGTATTCAGCTTCAGCAGTAAAGAGAGACACACAGTTCTGTTTCTTGCTAAACCAGGAAATCAGATTATTTCCTAGAAAGAAACATCCTCCAGAAGTACTTTTTCTGTCATCAGAACTTTCCGCCCAGTCAGCATCACAGTAGCCTATTAGCTTACAGTTTTCACAAGATGAGTATAAGATTTCATAGTCACTGGTGCTATTAATATGCTTCAGTATCCTCTTCACTTGAGTAAGATGATTCATCTTTGGTTCAGCTTGATACCTTGCACACACACCTACAACAAAAGTAATATTTGGCCTGCTTGCAGTCAGATATAGTAAACTTTCAATCATGTTTCTGTACATGCTTTGATCAACAGATATACCACTTTCATCCTTTGTCAGCTTCAAGTGAGTGGCAGCTGGAGTTCTTTTGTGACCACCATTATCCAAGCCAAATTTCTTCACAATGTTCTTGGCATACTTACTCTGAGAAATGAAGATTGTATCCTCCATTTGTTTAACCTGAAGTCCAAGAAAATAAGTCAATTCACCTAAAGGGATTTTAAGAGGGGTTTTTCAAAAAAAAAAATTAATCCTCTTTCCGGAAGAAATCCCATTGAAACGGATCTTGACTAAATCATTAATCACAAATCAAACACATACTTAAACAATTTGAGGATTCATGTGTTTACCTCTTGAAGAGTAGAACCTTTGTAGTAGAATTGTTTCTGATCACGAGCAAAGCAAAGCAGCGATGCCTCTAGTTAGTCCACACGAACAGTGCTCCTCCAAAACTCGGTGCTAGCCAAGGAATCAGAAGTGCAGAGAAAGAGGGTTGCTCCAAAACCTGTAACCAAAACTTCAGCACTAGAGTTCTATTTATAGAACTTCTAGTGTGCTCTGCAAGTCAGAAGTCACTATTGGGCTTCAGTAAGCCCAACAACTAGTTTAGTAATTTTGCTAACTAATTAGTGTTATTTACTAAACGCACCCCTTATATAAGTCATGCTTATATATTTCTCTTTTGACTGTTCTTTGTGTGTGACCCTATAGGTTCTAGTCACGTTGGCAATAAGTCATGCTTATATATTTACTAAACGCACCCCTTATATAAGTCATGCTTATATATATATATATATATATATATATATATATATATATATATATATATATCATGATACAAAGCCAAACTCAATCAATATAGATTGGCTATTAGGGCTTACTCCAACATCACCCACTAAGCTCATTTCAAACTCAGACTACATCTGCTGAATGAAATGTTGAACCATCTTGCTCGACATTCCACCAAAAACAATGTCATCAACATATATCTGGGCAATCATCAGTCTACTATTGTCATCTTTTACAAACAAAGCTTCTAATGATAAACAGAAGTAGCTTTGAACCTGAAGAGGTCCGGAGTTCCAAAGGCTGCCACTTTCTTAACGATGATGAGCAAAATATCTTCTAGAAGTCGCTCCATTGTTGCAGATTTTATTTTTCTTTCACAAGAAGAAGACGAGTGTAGGTTTTTTCAAGTAAAAGATGGGCTAAAGGGTCAATAGAGAGTTGGGTCTATATAAGAAGTGGAGGTAATGACTGAAACGAAACCCTTCATTTCTCCCTTTTCAGTAACCGCTACGTGGTTTGAGGGGAGTGGCAGTTTTTAAGTTAGTGGGAAGTTAAGAAGTTTTCTCGAAGAAAAAAAAAACCCATGAACTCCCCAAAAGTCGTCATTACGATGACAAGAGTGGAAAAAGTAATGTGTTGTGATGGTATAGAAAGCAAAAAAAAAAAAAAAGAGTTCTAATTCATTGATACGCTGCCACGTAGTCGAGAGTATTGGCCCACTAAATCTTAAAAGTGTGCTGAAAAGACCATTCTTGAAAGTCATAATTAGCATGACGTCAGTTTCTAAAAGGTACTTAGTTTATCAAAAATGCCAATCTTCTCTTTCAATTTTTCCAGTCGAAAATGGCATTTTTGGGGGGAAATTTGTTATCCTGTAATTTCGATAGGCTCAATTAATGCAGTCAACATGTGTTGACTTTTGTCCTTTCAGGAATTAAAATCTTTATCTTCAGCATGGGGATTTCGACATGGTCTGAACTTAGCGTTTGAAAGAGTTAAATAAGCCTTGGTGTTCGACAAGACGTGAGTCAGAAAGGAAATTGGTCGAAGCCAAACAAACAGCTGTCGTCGAAGGGAAATATTTTGAATTCAAAGGGAGCGGTTTCCTTACTAAAGACGTGGGGGACAAGCAGTTTTTCGATGGAATAAGTGATGTCTGTGGCAGTTAGTTTTTTTCAGTTATTTTCACTATGTATAAATAGTAGTTTTTCATATAAAAAATAGTTTACAAATCACTTATAGAATTTTAGCACTCGAAGTACCAACGTCTAAAGAAAAGAGTCATACAAAATGTGTAATCTGATTTGTGGAACCACCTTTACATTAATGCAATGTAATGCAATGCAATTTACCTTTTCTTTAAGTTTCTGCGTTTTAAACTTTTAAGTCTTTTTACTTGCATTTAATGCGTTTTTCCCGTTCGAAAGACAGTTATTTTCTTACAAAACTCCATACCGTTCATACAAGAACCTTTGAACTTGGTGAGCATTCATACATTTTCTGAAAAAAAGATTGCACAACAAGTCCTAGGATTTCTAGTTTGATCTGCTTGTAATAATCAAAGCTAGACTTGTAGTTTACCAAAAACATCGGTAAACAGTAGTACGCTTAACAATTTTTGTTGCACCACTCAATGGCTCACCAGACCTGTTAAAGCTTCTATCTTTTTCAGTTGACATGTTACCAACGGAGTCGACATCGTTGTTAACTAAAACTACTTCTCGGCAGACCTCAACAGTCCCACGCGAGCCATGATTAGTTTGTTTCGCTGCTGCGCAAACAACATGGGCTACACTCAGTGTCGAAGAGCTACAAGGAGGAACTGAGGCTACTGAACCTTCACAAACACAACCCCGAGAGCAAGGAAGCGGCTGATCCGCACCAGTATTATCATTCACATGAGATGCCACTTAAACATTATGAGCGCTAGAATTTTGTTCCCTCACTCGTTCCTCCTCCTTCCAATCATCCGAGAGCTGATTCATTAAAACATCAACCTCTTACTACCTTCGGCTACCCCATAAGTTTCATCCGGTCCCGAATTATCACTATCATGCACGTCTTTCTCATCAAATAAGCAAGCATTCTCACCCAACGAAAAACGATCCAATATTCCTTAATAATCACGAAGTGAAGAATACGTAAATTTTGTACCATTTTTTATCGTTTTTTTAGGGATCCAGTTTTTATCTATGTTAGCTGCCACCCACCCACACATTCAAAATTTACATAAAATCATTAATCGTTTGAATGTAAAATTAAATTAATAAAATAATGATAATATTAATAGAAAACACTAAAATGTAATAGTGAGACGACAAAAGATCCTTAGATGTAAAACGAAGTGAGAGGCCCTAAAGGGCAATGAATGAATACATGTATACGTAGATGCTATGATGGTCTTTGTTTGAACCCTGAAAATTGAAAGGACACAAAAATGAAAGTCAAGATCACAAGGAATTAGAGTGCTCTTGTACCTTACCCTAAAAGTTAATGTGTTCCGTATGGGATCTCTTTATGTTATCTCTGGGAAAAACCCTTTTGTACTGCATATCTTTGAAAGAAAATCTGGTACACACAAAAGTATATAATATCTCCCTTTTGTTTAAAGTTTTGAGCTACGGTCCCTCACCTTCGTTACATCATATGCTCAACCCAATCTTCTTCATTTTTTTCCTCATTTGGTTAGTGTTTTGTCCGGTGATTTTCATATATAGCATCTTAATGTAACTTCTGAACTCTCATTCTAACACTTTAGTTAGGTTTGTTACAAGTATTTATTTTGTTGTCAATACAAATTCACGGTGCCATCCTATTCCCAATAAAGTGAGGAGCATTGATATTGGAACACCCTTATTTTTCCATCACTTATTGAATACTTCGGTTTTTCTCTATCTTTCTTCTCATTTCATCACAAAAGACAAATTTATCACATTACATTCTCATTTATTTAATTCTATGTCAAAGTGTTATTTGAGTGTATATGGATGCATGTCCATGCATGCATGAAATGTTTTCCTAAAGTGAAAATCAATCTTGCTTTAGGAGATTGCTTTCTTTTTGTAGATTTATGTCTTGAAACTATTCATTATATGGACCCAAATTGTATGTGGTCGATAATCTCTGTGAGTGATGATTTTTAATACTACAACAATTTACATTCATTTAACACCTATGTTCTCTCTATCACTCTCTATCGCATTTCTATTACATTCATCACACAAAAAATCATTTAACATTCTTTATTCTCTCTATATCTCTCTCCATTACATTCATCACTTCTCTCTCTTATACCCTCTATCTCTTGGAGTAGAATAGCATTAGGTGTCCAACAAAATATTTCCTTTATTCTAACCACATGGTTTTTTGGACGAACAAGCTTGTCTTATTATATACTTTTGCTGCATAGAATCTAAATCCTACATTTCATATATGTGAAGGAGAAGGAAATTTTCTTAAAAAATAAAAAATAAAAAGACTAAGAAAAAATTCACGAATCTAAATACTTTGAACTTATATAACAAAAAATATTGCATAGACAATTATACTTACCATGTACATATTCGTAATTATATATTGAAATTTAAAATTAACCTGATATTATAACACAAAATTATGATAAAATATGTTTGGATGTTTATTAAATTTATTGGTTGAGGGTATGGTACATTTTAGATAAAAAAAAAATTATTGGTTTCGCGTTGAACTCTTACAACATATTTTATTTGAACTTTTTTTTTTTAAATTATGATAAAATATGTTTGGATGTTTATTAAATTTATTGGTTGAGGGTATGGTACATTTTAGATAAAAAAAAAAAAAATTATTGGTTTAGCGTTAGATAAAAAAAAAATTATTGGTTTAGCGTTGAACTTTTTACTGGTTTAGCGTTGAACTTTTTACAACATATTTTATTTGAACTTTTTTCGGTGGTGGCCGGGGTTCGAACCCCGGACCTTGCATATTTTATGCATTGTCCCTACCAACTTAGCTAAGCTCACAATGACTTTGAAAGAATATTTTATTTGAACTGTTGCCGGTTTGTAATAATATTTAAGTTTTTTTTTTAAGGAATATTTAAGTTTTATGATAGCAATAAAAAAATTGAATCAACGTCCAACTATATATATATATATATATATATATATATATATATATATATATATATATATAAAATAAAAAATAAAAAAATAAAAAAAAAACACATGTCTATCAAGATAACATTTTTTTTTTGACAAAAACAAAATGATATTCATTCATTCAAATCGAGAGATTACATCATTCAACACCGCTAAAAACGTAAAGGATGAATCTGCGAACAAACTCACAGCATCCAAGTTAATAGCATATAACGGCATAATGCCTACAAAAATATATGATAAAATTAAAATGACCGGAATATCCATGGCATCCGGATCTGCAACGTTGACGCTCAAATCTTTGATTGAATCATCGATCTTTCAATATGAATCAAATGAACACCGCAAGAAGACAGGAAATCAAACAACGCCGCACAAGACGACGAACAACAAACCACCACACTTAGATGATGAAATCACAAAGAAAAAACCTAGATCTATGTGAAAATCACTTATTTAGATTGAAATAGAGAGAAAAATATGAAGAGGGGTGATTTCAGGTCAAGAATTGACCCAAAACCACCCCCTCAATGAAGAAACTTGAAGAGAAAACCTAGAGAGAGAAAACTAGGGCCGGCTTGTTGGAGAGAGAGTTTTTTGAGAAAACTAGGGCCGGCTTGTTGGAGAGAAAACTAGAGGGATCATTTGCTTTTTGAGAATGATTCATTGCATTCTATTTGTCATTGAAGTTCTTTGTTTGTTTTTGCATGTGTTCATAAGAAGACAAACAATACAAGTAGTATTTGAAAACGAAGTTCCTTTATAAGAAGACAAAAGTGGTTAGAGTCTCTTTAGAGTGTTGACTACTGACGTGTTCTTCAGAACTTGCTTTCTTTATAATCTGATTCCATCAAAGTCTTCAAGGCTTGATAAAACTTCTAATTAGAGCTTTGACTTTTTGTTGACCTTTATTAGACCATCTTCTATGTCTTCAGAAGTCTTCCTAGTTTCTGAGTACCAAAATGATTTTCTATGTGTTCGGAACTTGACGTATAAGAACCAAAACATGACTTTGAAGTCAGAATTAAATTTTAGGGTTAATACTGCTTTTGGAAACTGTAATATTAGTGAATTCCAGTTTTAGTCCTTGTAAAATAAAAAATTTAGATTATGTCCTTGTAATTTCAGATTCCTCCACTTTTGGTCCCTCATTTAACTACGTCAGCAAAATCTGCATAAATTACGTCCCTGTAATTTTAGATTTCTCCACTTTTGGTCCTTGTAATTTCAGATTCCTTCACTTTTGTTCACTCATTTCACGTGCATGTATGCAGATTTTGCTGACGTTGTGAAATGAGGGACAAAAGTGGAAGAATCTGAAATTACAAGGACATAATCTAAATTATTATTTTTACAGGGACTAAAACCGGAATTCGCTAATATTACAGGGATCAAAAACCCTAAATTTGATGGTCCTACACACACTTCAACACACATTAGAGTATTCAATTGTACTTTGATACATTGTTATCATAAAAATCTTAGAGACATTGTTTTAAGGGTTAATTATGTTTCTAGTCCCTATAAAATAGCGACCTTGTAAGTTTAGTCCTTACTTAATTTTAATAGCATTTTTAGTCCCTAATTTTGTTTTTTTGCCCTGAGTATTAGTCCCTACTCAATTCAAATTTGTTTAATTTATGCTTAAACTCTTAAATTTTTGAACAATTTTTTGCAGGCATGTTTAGAACATTACTAAAAGTTCCTCCGCAAAAAATTATCGCAAAATTTGATTTCTACATCCAGATTTTATTACTTTTTATCTTTAACTTTTGTCGTTTTAAAAAATTCATATTTAATTCATTTCATGTCTGAAAATTCTAAATTTTAGTAAACGAACCTTTCATAGTGTTCTAATCTTGTCTCAAAAAAATCGTTCAAAAATTTAAGAGTTTAAGGATAATTAATCAAACTTTGTTTTAGCAGGGACTAAAATTATAAGTAAATTTTTTTTTATAGGGACTAAAAATGCTATTAAAATTAAGTAAGGACTAAACTTACAAGGTCGCTATTTTATAGGGACTAGAAACATAATTAACCCTTGTTTTAAAACCCACTTTGGTTCAATAATTATTAATATTATTTTAATTAATAAAAATTTCTCATTTCTCTAATTTTTTTCTTTCAGAAAAACACCTACGTGTCAAATAAATAAAATCTTGTAAAGTTTTGTAAATAAAAATACTGTTCTTTTATTTTTATTTTTATTAAAATATATTTGTATGTTTATTTTCATATTATTGATATGCAAGAATATATATACGTACTGCAAGTTCATCATCATTATATATGCAAGCTAGGGTCTGCTGTATCCCTTTGTGGTAGACATGAAAACAAAGAAATAACAAAGTTACACCTTTTGTTTACCCTTTATGAGTGGATGAAACCAACGCTCTGGTTTCTTGAATGGATGAAACCCCTTTTTTATGCCTTTTGCTTTTACTTGCTCCGCAAACGAAGGTGTCTTTCCCATACCCTTTTATCAAATCTTTGAGCACCAATCAAAGCCACACCTTTGTTTACCCTTTATGAGTGGATTTAACATTCAGCTTTCTTTAGACACAATTGAATGACTTGCACAAAAATAACCATATATATTTATAATTTATCTACATGTCCTAGTTTTTTGGCATATATTGTAGGGATTTATTTATATACATTACTGGTGTTAGAAATAAACTAAAAACACAAGATCAAAGAAGAAGAGGAAGAAGAAGATAAAAACACTTTGTATTATTCTCTTCACAAGTGTATCTTTACAATACAATATGAACCCTATTTATAGGACACAAGATGAGTAAGTGAGTGATCAAGGTAATTAAGGTCCACTAACTATTCACTCACTAATGGGGGTTATAGGAAGGTGGACGACTAAGGATGGACATCCACTAAGTTATCCACTAAGTTAATTATTCATAACACTCCCCCTTGGATGTCCATCAAGATATGCCTCATTAAAACCTTACTAGAGAAAAACCCATTGGGAAAAAAAAATTCTAGTGTAGGAAAAAGAGTACAACATCCTTTTGTGTCATAATCTGCCTCATTAAAAACCTTACCAGGAAAACCCAGTGGGATAAAACCATGGTTATGGGAAAAGGAGTGCAGAACACATTTTTGTCTCCCCCTCATAAAGACAACGAAGAAGTTTAAATAATCTTTTATAGTAGATACTCAAAATCTTTACTAGGCGGTGGCTGTGTAGAAAGATATGATTTATCTCCGTACTCTTCTCTAAATTAGCGGCTCTTGATATATCTTCATATTGAGTTGTTGACAGAACCTCCTTTTAAAATTAGAATACCGCAAGTTTCTTGTATGTATAAAATCATAATCTTTAATAAAGAGCCTCCACTTGCTAACATTTTCAAATGATCGAATGATATTGTTGTTTCTTTAAGATACAAATTATATGCTTGACTTTTCTGCAATATCTGTATTTACTAACACTGACAAAAATAAAATACCATGATATATATAATAAGCAAAATACATTAGTGTCCTTACCTGATCAATTCAAATTGTTCATAATTTTCTTGAGGACGTGATCTTTACTCACATCAAGTGACATCACAATCGTTCTATTACATAATCAACTAGATTTGTTCATATCAACATTTATATAACAAATTTTAGAATCTCATCAGGAGTTCTAATAATATTTATATGATTATCATAAAATTGATTATAAGAAATTCATTTCCATATCCTTAAAATCGACAAATGATGTCATCTTTTCAATAACTTCTATAGTATATGTCTTATGCAAATGAAATCCTTTGATTATAAGAAATTCATTTCCATATCCTTAAAATGGACAAATGATGTCATCTTTTCAATAACTTCTATAGTATATGTCTTACGCAAATGAAATCCTTCAGGAAGTTTAGTATAATCATCACTATCAAGTGAGCCATACAGATATATTGTAGCACATCTTTCATATAATTTAAGTTTTCATGTGCTACTGAACTTAATCAATTATGAAAAATTTCTTGAATTCACTACTGGTGAATATGTGTCTAAAGAATATATGTCTCTTAAAAATAAATGGTAGACAGTTACCAATTCACCTCAGGTGAACATACCAAACTCTTTATATATGTATTTTACCATTCTTATTCTCTTTGTGCACGAAAAACCAAACATATCTAATTAACTTCACATCTTCGAGTGTGTGGATTACAGGTCCAAAAAATTCAGCTTTGCAAAGCGAGTTTGATTTCACTGGAATTGTCTCTTTCCATCTGCATATATTTTATTTTTCTATAATCTTTAATAGACTTGAATTCATGATCCTCATTATTACTTATCACATATAGCGTTATATTATATTCATAAACACGTCGACGTTGACTTCATTTCGGTTCCATCTCATTCCATTGAAATCTTTCATGCATGACATAATTTATTAATATTTTATAAGTTTCAGGTACCTGATCAGTTCTTCTGGAACTGAAAAAATCAATTATGTCAGAAAACTCTTTTAGAGCTTATGTATCCTTGTTTGGGTTATCTTTCCTTTAAGCTCCTTTTCTTATTCAAGGATTTTTATATTTGGAACTGATTGATCTATCATGCTTCAGGCACGATTGAGACACATTTGCAATATTAGATTATCCGGCATGGAAATCTATTTCGTTTGGAGCATTAGCAGCTGATATTTAATTTATTTACCTTTGCAAATGAGTTATTTGAGGATCAAGACGAGACAATAATATTTTCTTTCAAATAATTTATTTGAACTCCAGGTTCACATTTTCAGCGGCTTATTATCTCTCCCCCTAATATTGGGAAAATTAATCTATCAATTGATAATCAGCCTACTAGGCTGTAAATAAGTTGGCTCAACACAATTAATGATAGATGGAAATTAATATCAAATATATTTTCCCAATATTCTTTCAATATTTATCTTAGTGCATTACATTGGAGTAATTGTGATATATACAACACATCCAAAATCCACTTGGATGAGAAATATTAGGTTGTTAACCTAAAACCGATGATAGATTAAGGGGAGAACGTATATATAGTATTGTGTTGGCTTGATGCAAATCAATATCTCAACATACAAGATTATTGATTCCCAAAATAAAGTTTATAAGACATGGTCTCATAACCAAACTAGAGTTTATAAGGTATGACCTCATAAGTATCAATTATACAATTAACTTTAGACGTCTAAAGAATGGATCTACAAGTCCATTTTTATGAGCATATGCTACCAGTTATTCAATATCAATTGACAAATAATACTTATCAAATGCTTTCTGAAAAGTTCAGATAATAAACTCTTAGTCAAATTTGTTGACATAATAATCTCACAAATTTGTTTATGCATCATAATAGATCCGGGATAACCCAACCGGTCTTGCCAACAATTTGTAAACTTCTGGTTTACAATAATATGTGCTTCCATTGCACTAATACAAGTGTAGTCAAATCAAAGACAATAATTTTTCATCTACACTTATTTTCTCCATATATCTTGTAATATAGATATATTTATAATATCTCCATTTTTTTTTAAATATGATATCCATTTAGATGGCTATCTTAAAACTCGATGAATTTTTATGTGACTTAGATTAATATAATTAAATCTCAATGTGTAACTTTCTTCCTTCATCTAATAATAATATTACAGCTCTTTAGGAGCCTTCATTGATCTTGTTGTTCTTCGAAAAATATATCATAAATGATCAAAATGAATCATTATTTATGCAATCCTTCAGGGATTGTTTAATACACTTAGAATGGTCATTTTGAAACATGATTTGTAAGCATCTGGTTTACAGTAATATATGATTAATTGTTTTAATCCATTTGAAACAATAATAAAAAAAATAATTATGTTAAAATGAAATTATATAATAAATATTCTAAAACCTTGAATAATCTTTTGCATTAGCATAGATATATCAAATATAAAAAGGACTAAACACAATTTTTCTAACAAATAAAACGTTATAAACCATACGTATTTATCAGGTGAGTAATTAGACATCACATATTGTCAGTAAGACATATTTCCAATTTGACATCTCCAAATTTTATATTATATGTAAGATCAAGATCAAATAACTTTATTTCATAAGAAAATATACATATCTAACATATAATAATCTTGAAGGATTTAGAAGCAAATAAGAGAACGTCAATTCATAGAAGATGTTTTCAAGAGTTATGTAGAAAAGATTTTGTGCTTGCTTACCTTGTAATTCAGGTCTTCTAGAAGTCTTATGCAATAAGAAAGAAGAAAATCATAACCAAACTTTGATCGTAGAATAAGGAAACAATATTGCACGTTTCAATCCATATAATAGAAATATGATCGTATCAATAAAATCTTTGATCAAACACTAATTTCCCAAACGATCAAAGTCCATACAAATGGAATTTTATGATCTTGACATGTATTGTATCAATAGTTAGCTCTACTAAATCAATTACCATAACTACAACATTGGTTATATGAAACAAATTGTACGAACCATTCACTTATGGGAATGACGTTCAATGTGACCTTTCACCATTTTGATCAAGAGCCACTCTTTGTTCAATTACAAATGTGACTAATCTTTCAAAAATATTCTTGAAGATACTCACTTATTTTGCTACTTCAAGAGCATTTCGAATGACATAGAAATAGATATATTGTCTCATATTTTCTCTTTAAATGTGTTGTTCTTCGGGAACTCTTTTAATTCAACACAATATTGTTCTTAAATCTTAATCTTTCAAAAAGAAAAATATTGTCAAATTCACAACTATAATATTTACTATTTCATTAGAAAAGAAATTATGTGAAGCACAAATTATAAGTGTTCAATGTGCAAAGAGATGACATAGATGACAATATCTCTAATTTATATGCCTTCTGAGAATTCATTAGTAGCAAAAATTGTAATCATCAAAAGTCATAATAAAATTTTACCATCTTCGCATGTATCATATAAATGATAATCTCTACTATATCAATTTTTGATATTATTTTCTCAATTTTGCTACTTCAGGAGCATATTCAAATTTTATTATGTTCAACTTATACTAAGATCAAATAGATCTTATATATTTAAATTATGAACAAATATATAGTTCTTCAAGAACTCAACCACAAACCTCTATCGACAATGACAAAGGAAAATCACAATATTTTTATTTTGCAATCTTTCACAAATGCTTGATGTTAACTTATCAGTTCTTCTAGAATCATATCTCAAATCTTCATAAACAATGATAAAAAATAATACTCATTCTTTGAGCAATCCTTCCAAGATGCTTTAATATTAAGAGAAAACATAGTTCTTCAAGAACTATATCATAAGATCTTCATTGTTTGTACAATCCTTCAAGGATGTTTCAACGTTAAATTCTTCCGGAATTTAAAATGAATAAAAAATAAATAAATCTTTTCTTCATACCTATGACATTTTGAAGAATTCTTTTTGAAATTTCAAAAAAAAAAAATATATTGATGGTTATTTGGCAGGTGTTCGAAATTGTCAAAATATGCTTCACAGGAGGTTCACCCTCCCAAAGGGTTCCTCTCAGGTTCATATGCAAGACTTGAAGGAAAGAATCTTAATGTTTTGGAAAACTAATGCTCCATGGTCCATGGTCTCATTTAAGTAAAGGTTACTTTGAGTTTATTTTCTCATCCTTGGATGATCTTAGTGCAGTCCGATCTATTGGCTCCTGGAATCTCTCACAAGGCTTCCTTCGTACCTTTGCTTGGACTACTGACTTCAACTCTAACACTGTGCAATGGTTCATTGCTCAAACATGAATACGCCTTCATGGTCTTGCCCGAGAATATTGGCAACCAAAAACATTGTTTGAATTGCATGGGCTCTAGGCGCTCCTTTGACTCTTGATGAGGCAACTAAGAACATAACTTTCGGTCACTTTGCCAGAGTTTTAATTAAACTTGATCTAACTTCAGATTCGCGTGAAAGAATCCTTGTTGAAAGAAAGGATTTTGATTTTTATGTGGATGTTGAGTATGAGAGACTTCCCCCTTTTTTGTAACTCATGTCAGATTTTTGGACACTCTTAAGTACTGCAAGTCTCATGTTCCTCCAAAAGTGCAACATTTTAAACCTAGTGGTTCAAACGTTGAGAAGGTAGATGTAGCGATCACATCTCCTGCATGTACATTTCCAAAAAATGCTACTTGTTGTAGTAAAACTGTTGTAGAAATAGATCCTCTTATTGATGATATATTAAGGTCTAAAGAGATTGCAACTTGTGTGTTCGTGGGAGATGTCTTAAACCATGAGGAAGAGATTTCTAATATTTCAGTTGGAGCAGGTCATGTGCAATAATTGCAGGTTGATGTTTTTGTACTACATGAGAAAGAGAGGGAGGCTCATCAGATCAACCAATATTCGAATATGCGTATAGTTGGTCCTTGGAGTGATGCAATCATTGATCTCAACTATATTCATAATACCACCTTTTAAAATTACATGACTTCCTCTGATGAAGTAGTAGCAGACTCTCTCCCGTTGGGAGACCATGTCACACAAAACTTCAACTCAGGAGCCTTTTGGTAGAGCCGTGGTGGCGACAGACTCTAACTTGTCAAATCCCAGTGCAAATATTATTCATGACATGCAAGTTTTAGGGTTAGTTCCAACTAAGGCCCAACAAACTAGGGAGTTTCTAAGTGAATCATGAGCTAACATGGCTCAAACTGAAGAGCAGTTTTAATTGGTGGTCACAAGAAATTCGAAGAACAAGTTAAAACAACAATAGAGTGAAACTAGCATATGATTCAAGGTTTCCAATCGCTCGTCTTGTTAGTCCTTTGGTGTGTTTTTTGTTATCTTTCTTAGTTTTCTTTTTTATTTTGTTTTTCCTTAAAGGTCTTGGCTTTCATCCCCCTCTTTCTATGCACTCTTTTTCTTTAAATTGATATATGACCGGGGTTATGCAACATGTAACCCCTATGCACTTGATCTTTAGCTTAAAAAAAAAAAAAAAAAAACTTAACTCATACCAATTACATTATCTAACTCTTTTACCTATGTAAATCCTCACCTCACACTACTTTGGATAACGTGTAACGGTAAAATTGTTGAGGATTTGTTGTCTTTAATATAAGTAACATTGTACATTTAATCTAAAATATGCTTGTTTGTAATAAAAACAAGGTTAAATTACACCTGGGGTCCTTTAAGTTTGAGGTTTGTAACAGATTAGTCATTTAAGTTATTTTGATCACACATAAGTCCTTTTACCACATCATCGTTTCGTTAATAGAAGGACTAAATCAAAAACGCTTACAAACTTAAACGACTTATTTGTGACTAAAATAACTTAAAGGACCAATCTGTTACAAACCTCAAACTTAAAGGACTTATATGTGATCAAAATAACTTAAATGATTAATCTATTACAAACCTCAAACTTAAAGGACCTCTGGTGTAATTTAGCCTAAAAACAAAATAGCTTTTGTCCTTGCAAAGTTTGAGTTCTGGTCCTTAAAAAAAATGACTTATACCGTGCAAAAAAAAAAATAAAAAATTAAAGTCCTTGATATGGATTTAGTGCAGATTTGACTAGTTTTTTTTTTTTTTTTTATTATTACAAGGGCTAAAGAGAACATCGTGAAACAAGTAAAAAAAATAAAAGAGAAAGATTACAATCTCAAAAAGAAAAAGACTACAATCTCCAGAAGTTTAGCAAGAGTAACCGGAAAGAGATTTCAAAATATATTGGTAGATAAACACAAAGTCAAGTTGCCAGTCATGCTCAAAAGCATTTCCTTCACCAAAATGCTTTATAAAAAAGTGGAAAACAAGAAGCAACTTTAACATTACCTTGTAGGATGGAAATTTCCACCCTCTTCTTTACAGGGACAACATTCCATCTCATCCTCCTCCTCCAAATGTTGAAACACAAGCAATTGTGGAGCACATACAACAAGTACTTCAACAAGCCCAAAACTCAAATAGTAATATCAAATCAAACAATTGGACATGGCATGAAAATAAAGTGTTCGAGAAAATTTTGTTAAAATATCCAGATGGAATACTTGAAGGCCGATGGGAGAATTTGGCAGCTCTTATTTCCAGACGATCGTCAACAGAAGTAAAGGAACACCACGAGTCATTGTCGTATGACTTTGCCCTGGATGAGAAAGGTCATGTTGAGTTGCCAACATACTTAGATGATCACTGTACAACGACAAGGAAATAATGCACATCATACAATGGCATAATTAACATTAGGTAGAACAATGTTAGTCACATTTCCCTTAAAAAAAAACAATGTTAGTCACATTTCTAACTAAATTGCTACAATTTCTTGTATTAATTTGGTCATTTGTAAATTATGCTGAAATGAGTCAAATAGCTGAAAAAGGCAATATGAGAATAAGGAATATGGACCCTTATAAATAAGAGAAAAGCCAAGGAAATAGGCATGGAAATTGTGATGTCAAAATCTTCTTTTCTATCTGAACTCTCTTTTCTCTGATTCTTCATTCTTTATTGTAATCATTCAAGTAGCTATGAAACTTATTTTACTTCATCAATTCAATAAAACAGTATAAGGATTCTACTTCATTTTAAGGTCTGCTACATATGCTCCGTCACTTATTCATTATTCCGACATGGAAATTGAAGTATTTTTATATTTTTCATTTTTTTTCATCAAATATGCATTTTAAGTTGTAGATACTCAAATTATGCAAACGACCATCCAAAGGTATTTAGATGAGATGGTAAGAGATCTTTCCCAGTTTAACCAGAGGTATTGAGTTCAAACTTAGTTCTAGGAATGCAACGGTGTTAAATTTCTTAAAGAAGGACATGTTATTCATTATGGTCATACCTAACTCGAGAGATTAATCGCAGTATGTGCAAAGGTTCGCATAAATAGTATTATACAACGACCAAAATTTAATGCATGCATATAGTAAAATCTTGCACCTTACCAAAAAAAAAAAAAAAAAAACTTGCATGCGTACATAAAAGTTGGTAGTTAAAAAAGAACCAAACTAATAGTCCTCAAGATACTGTAAATAAATTTACCAGTGAGGAGCTTAATTATGTATCAATTTTATTATCAAACACAAACTTGTAGTAACTATCTTAACGTCTAAAACTTGTGTCATTTTCTCGTTTTCTGGGTTTGACTTTTAGTAAGGCTAAAGGCAAATGTGCATCTGTGGGATCACCTCATGTCATAACCAAAGACAGAATAAAATTGAAAGAATGACATCACCAAGCATGTAACAAAAAAAAAAAATATTTATCACTCATAAAAGAAAAACAAAAGAAACAGACAAAAAACTAGATATACTTAAGATAGACAAAAACATCATGAACACTAAACAAGATTACCCTCTTCTATACCGGAAAAAATATGATGACTTAGGCACATTTCTTGCCATTCATCATCATCCTTGTAAACTCATTCAAATCTATAAGACCATCTCCATCACTATCAACCCCTTTCACCATTTTCTTACAAGCACTAAGGCTACAACTCTCACCTAACCTCTTAAATATTTGAGACAATTCCTCAGCACTGATTTTCCCATCACCATTCATATCAAATACTTGAAAAGCACTCTTAATCTCCTCTTCTTTTATCTTACTACATTCTCCATTGAACATTTCCATAAACTCTTTAAAGTCTATGAATCCATCTTTGTCAGAATCAATAGCTTTAAATGCCTTAACTGCATCACTGTCACCATTACCCTAATCCAAAGCCTTTACAGCTGCTTTGTACTGTTCAAGACTAATCTTGCCATCTTTGTTTGTGTCAAATTTCTCAAACACCCATTTCATTTCATCTTTCTTTGGTTCGAAACTCATTTCAGCATTCGATGTTTATCTTGATTTGAAGCTGTTCTGTTCGGCTATATTTTTTTCGCGGAGAGGTTGGCTTGGCTGAAAAGCTACCATGAAACTTTAGAAAACTCAATTTTGACATGGTATTTTCTAAGGAATTTTGATACAATTTGGCTTTAGTATGATTACGTGTTATGAGGGAAACTATATTATGACTTGTATATATAGATTTCATAAGTTTCCTACTCTTGGCGGACTTTAGATATGATTAATTTGAAGTAGCGGAATCTGAATAAAGATTTGTTCTTATGCCAAGAGTTTTTAAAACTTAAAAAAAAAGTATATACGTCTGCTTTATACTAGATTCTTAGTGTTGTGGCGTGAGTAGCTACTTAGCTTGTGTTTAAAGTTATTAGTTCATTGGTAGATAGGCACAGATTTGGTGAAGTTAGAATAACTTTTTGGTGGAAGGGATTTGGGAAAGGTTTTCTTATGAGTTGAGTCTATGACTCACCGTGTAAGTTGAATTTGAAGGATGATTCCTTTTGAACTCTTTGCAAAAACCGTGTATTCAGCACACATCATGTATCACTTGTTAATTTGTCATTGTGTAGACATACCAAAGTGTTGGTGAATCCTTCACTGAATACTGAACATGTTAAGGAATATGGCAAAACTTCTATTTACACTAGACAAAATCAAACCAATTTTATGAGTTCGATACAAAGCCACATCCAACCCCCCTTTTACCAGGTTAATTGTGGCGAATCAGCTTAATAATTTTTTTTTCTTCTCTAAAACCTGGTCTGAAACAAATAACCGGTTTTAAAAATTAATTTATACAAAATCAAGTTTAAAATTTTTAGTTTTGTACTTTTTTTTGTAGTAACATTTAGTTTTAACATTGTTCTGCATACTTATTGTTTCTTATACGCCATCATCTTCAAGCATGACAAAGACAATGGGAAATTGTTTTTAAAATTTGAGTAATTGACAGTCATATTGTTCCAATTTAAGCCCCCAACACATAAAAATTAAACTTATGTAGTGATTCGCAGATAGCGTAGTGGCCGACCCCAAAACACTATAATGGTGTAGAGGGTAGCGGTATGTCCACTACATCGAAGTCTATGGAAACAACACAAGCACTACACATGAAAACTAAAACATAGAAGAATGCACAAAATTAAACACACATCCATTGCTAATCATAAAAGTTCAGTGCTTCCCTCAAAAAAAAAAAAAAAAAAGGTTCAGTGCTACTAATATTTCCAACATAATATAATTCAAGTAGCAAACAAGTTCTAGCCTCCAAGGCTCAAAATAACACAACTAATTCCATATTGAAACATAACATAAAGCAGAATAGGAAATAAGTTCTAGCCTCCAAGGTTCAAAGTAAAATAAACGAATGAAAGAACGAAAAACAGAAGCATTCCTCAATGTCTATAGGCACAATGATCATCTGCAGTATTGCCAAAAGTTGCATAAAAGGGATCCTTCACAACCTGCAATTGAAAGAAAGTCACATGTAACTCTCAAGAAAAAAAAATCAAGAGTATTTCTTATCCAAGACATCCATCTTTCAGGGACAGAATCACACACACTTGTCAAGACATCAACTTTATGAATGATATTTTTGGTAAACTACTTATTTCAACTCTAGAAAAACCTAAGCTACATAAAGTCTCCAAATTTGTTAAGTTCCTTGAATTGCCTAATGTACATGAAATTCCTAAAGCCAATGAAACAAGTACTCCTAAAGTTTGAACCACATCTTTCATTACATTGTCTCAGGTCATGGTTTTCTGCTATCTAATGCATGCTCTTTGATGGGTGTGATATGATTTATATTAACTTTCAATTTTGTAGTAACATATTATAGTACACATTTTTGTCTTTCATTTGTGCCAACATGTTAATAAAACGATCTCTTCAACAGTTATGCGGCAGTAGCTCAGTTTAACCCTTCTTGGTTTATCTGTCCACAATGTTCTGAACATATGATGTGAGGTTTCCCAGTTTTGTAAGAATTTAGACAAGGTTCCGACTGAGTTCTAACTATTGACAGAGAAGGTTTAAATTTTTTACTTCTACCACAACAAGATTTGTGCAGCAGGTAGCAGATATGCTAACAAATATACTATTGACTGGGTCTACATCTGAATACATTCCAATCTTAGAAAACCAATCCACTAACCATATAATGCAATGCATGATTATTGTGGGTTGTATAAAATGTAATGCACAACGAAGTAACCAACAACTCTAACAAGCAGATAAATGAAACAAACACAACCGTTTTTCATGTTCCACATATTGATCAGTAATTAACAATGGTCTATTAAGATACCATTGATAAAGAAAAAATATAAAACACACAACATGAACAGAAATTTGTCATAAAGTTGCCGTTGAATATAATGCACAAATGATATAGCACATACATACTAACATTAAGGACAAGGTGATATCAAACTCTCAACGTAGATATCCTGGGGCCCCAAATCATAGAAATTTTTAATATCTTGAATCTTCGAGTTTCCATTTTTGGGATCGTAAACAACCAACTCTGATTTCAACATGTAATCCGAAATATCCAACAGCAGTTGATCGTCTTCAGAAACATAAAGTACATTATTAATCCATCCCATGTAAGGAACACTGGCCAATTTAATCCAAGACTCTATATTTCCATATTCCTTCATAAGCCAAATATCTGTAAACTCGTCATCTCGACAACAAAGGATGCACAAGCAATCCCTCAAAACTCCCAAGGTAGAAGCTGCCACCTGATCAGGATACAAAATCTGTTGATAGGACTCTGTCCCCAAATCAAGAGAAACAATGGGCTGATCACCAATACGTACCAACCAATTAATTCTGCCACTCACAAATATTCCCGATTGAAGATGTCTGGTAATACAAATTTCAGAAGGAAAGTTTTGTATCAATCTCCAAGAGTTGGTACCAGACGTATGAACTTTCACTTGAGTTTTGTATGCCTCTTCCGATGGATAACGTGCGTCTTCCGAACGTTTACCGTACATAGAAACAGCAACAACTTTGTATTTATCAATCAAATGATCATAGCCAAAGCTATAAACGGTCTCAGTAGGTTCATAGTCATCAACAAACCAGTCGTCATTGTTTAGCCGTGGTTCATCCAAATAAGGCAATGGGTTGTATTTTCCAGTGGAAGGGTTCCACAAGGACAAGGAAGGTGGAATAAAGTTTTTACCCGAAGAATTCTTTTGTTGAAATAAGCAAAGGATACCGTCGCAAGAGCCAACTATGTTAATAGATTTGTCGCAATCGATACTGTCGATGATCCCGTTGCCATTGGTGAAAAATGAACGGATAGGATAAACTATGCGAGTGGAATCGAATGAGTGTGTTTTGAAGTTTATAATGAGTTTGGGGTTCATTCTTGACATGCGAAGGTGTTTCATGGCGAACTTGCGATCCGAGGAAATTAGTGAATTCCATGATTTGCAGAGACATTTGAGTTTCATGAGTAATTTGACGGGAAGCCTCCATAGAATTTCTATTATCAGCTCAAATGGAAGAGTTGGTAGTGGTGGTGGTGGTGGTAAAGTTAGGGTTCCTGCAGTTGTGGTGGCCAATTGCTGCCTCTTCGAGACGGTTTTCACAGTTAGAGCATGAGACCAACCAGTGTCGTTGTTTTTGTCATCGCCATCTGGTGATGATTCCATTTTTTTGGGTGCGGAGATGTTAGGGTTCACACTAGAAGGATTTCAATTCTGAGACAACAATAGAGTATTTAAAGATACAATCGAGTGTTTCAGTTACTATTCCTAATGGACTGGAATTAGGGTTAAAAACCGAACCAATCCAATAGAATAAGAAAATTGCTTTTCTGACATACATTAAGTTCACAATGATACATGAAAATTACCTAAAATCTCTCAGTGGTAGTTAACTACCGTTGAGCAAGCGCAGTTAACTGCCGCTGGATTTAATTAATTTTTTTTCGAATTTATTTATTCTTTGATACACATTTTTTATTTGAATTTTTTTATTTCATATACAATCTTAAAATAAATGCAAATAAAAACTAAAATAAAAGTACAAAAGTAATAGATATAAAATCACATTTTATTAATATAATAATACATTTACAATGGGGTAAAACTAAATCTGCTTCGTCGTACCAATAACATTAAAAATTACATCTTCGTCGTACATTTATTCCTTAATAGGTGGAGTCATCTTCGTCATACCAATAACATTAAAAATAACATCTTCATCGTACATTTATCCATAATAGGTGGGGTCATCTTTGTCATACCAATAACATTAACAATTGACTTGAGAGCACCCAAAATTGAACCTAGAACTTCTGGATACTCTTCTCCAAGATACTCATACAAGACAACACCAAGATGACCCAAAATTGTTCCTCACCTTTGCACTCGTGTTGCTTAATGATACATTTAACTACCGCTTGAGTTAAAACAAAGAAAAAAACCACAGACCATAAACCCTAAATCCTAGAGTTAAACCTCTTGAAATTTTCAAAGAGGCCTATTTCAATGAAAGGTGAATGATGACAAACCAACATTTTGTAGAAGAAAGAGGAAGAGTAAAGAGGAGAGAATGTGAGGAAATGAGAGTAAGGAGGAGAGAATGTGAGGAAATGTGAGAATGTGAGGGTTTTTATAGGGAAAAAACGTAGAAAAAATAGGTTGAATGTTGAAAAAATAGGTTGACTGTTGAAAAAAAAAGGTTGAATGATGAAAAAAGAGGTTGAATGATTGAAAAAGAGGTTGAATCCCAGAACGCATGTAGCAGTAGTTAACTACCGCTGGCCTCAGCGGCAGTTAACTGATGCCGGCTTGCTCAACGGTAGTTAACTACCGCTGGGGCTTTTGGGTAATTTTCTTGTGTCATTGTGAAGTTATGAATGTTAGAAAAGCAATTTTCATAGAATAATTGCAAATCGAATCAACTTAAATCAAGAAAATCGTATTTAATTCGAATGTAATTGGACTATTTTTTTACTCAAGCATACTGTTCGATTTGGTTTATGGTTTTTATTTTAATAACCAAATCAAATCTAACCAAACTGCAACATAGAAAAACATTAATTAAACTTTAGCCACTCATCCTAGTAGTCAGAAATTCAAAGGAAAGTTTTAAAGAATGTTTTTTTTTTTTTTTTACTAAGACAAATTTTTCTCTTCTTAAGTTTTTTCTTTTTTTCTTGACAAATTCTTAAGTTTCTTCTTGTTTTTTATTTCAAAAATGTATTTATAAGTTTTAATTTAATTCTATTTGCATTAATATTCAACCTATACGAATTATTTTAAAAAAAATCAACCTATAAGATTTTTTTTAAATTTAACCGACTATTCTGATGGATAAGGTATCACCGCTATATGCATTGCCTCTCTTCTTTCTAACGGCAAACTCACGTCAAGATTTTTTTTTTACCAAGAACAACTTATATTATTTCATTCATTACAATAGAGGTAATTTAAGATGGAATCAAATAGAAAATATGATAACTAGCATATAATTTTGACGCCCTTGCTAAAGTATGAGTAACAAAATTTGATTGTCTTCTAGCAAAACTTATCTTAAAGTTTGAAAAATAACCAAGTGATCTACAATTAGACATGATATGACCAAATTAACTCGTTTTTAGTTCTAACAACAATGTCTTCCACCACTAATTTACAATCTAATTCAATTTACACGTTTGATAGACCCAACTCACCAAGTCATAAAATAGCCTCTTTTAGTCCAAATGCCCCTGCCGCTAGGGGAGGAGGGGAACATTCATACCATTTCGTAAGTGCTTTAAGAAAATGGCCATGAAAGTTCCAAATACACATACCAATTACTAAAGCAATTTTGATTCCCAAACAACGCCGTGTCAACTTTGCATTTTACATAACTGTTATATGGTGGCTGCCATCTAGAATTATGATGTATTGTACCCTGTTGTTCGCCCTGCGCATGCTACTTCTGAGCTGTTTCCCATTGATATAAAGCAAAAGAGAGATAAAGAAAAAAATAATGTGAATATGAGAGAGAAAGTTGTCAGAAAATAACTTTCTCTAGAACATTGTATTTATGAATATAAATATGATGGATTTGGTTTAATTTTTATTTTTTTGTCTTAATGTTGTACATTTGACTACTTATGGCCGTTTTTTTAATATCTCCAAATTCTGATATAACTATACTATTGTTTTGTATTTACGTGGGGCTAATGATGGTGCAACATATGGCCATGGTTTGTTGCTTTGTCTACATCAAACATTATACTTAGTATGAGAAATGCTAACATGAGTCCTTAGGCACATGTTAAGATACCATAGATAGAAATTTTGCATTGGAAAATGTGTCAATTTATTTCACAAATATTGATTTAATTTTCTCAATAAATATTTGCTTTTTATAGAAACCTTAATATGTGCTCGACACAAGTTAGCATGCCCCTTTTAGTACTGTCTTTTTATTTAATAAATATTTCAACCATTTTTTTACAATCACCACATGATGTTAGTAGTAGAAGCATAGGAGTTTATGATGCAATATCTGTCATTTAAATATGATTATGCCATTTAATAATTACTTTACTGAAAGAGCACTTCTATTTGTGAAGTAATTTGTCGTGAAAAATCACGAATGTTGATGTGCTAAACTGTGGTAGGAAAAGTCGTAAATGTGGTATAAGCTTGGTCAAAGTAGTTAAAACATACGTCGTGAACGTGTCGTGAAAAAAATATTCTCTATCTTAAGCACTACCCCCCTTACTGAAGTATGATAGATAAATTTTTGTTGAAGCTACAAAGGGATTGAGAAAGAATATTTCAACTCAATTTTTTTTAAAAAAAATCAAATGAAAACAATGATATACATAGGGAATATTTTACAAGGACATTGTCTATGTGAATTTAACTCAATTTATAGGGACATCGTATGTAAAATGCAAAGGACGTGATCCAAACCCAAATTGGCCACTTATTTACTTTATGAGGTAAATTTCTAACCAATAATCTACTTGACAGAAATAAAGAATTGTTCCGTTTTTATAGCTAAAATAGTCCTCAAATAATTTTCATTGATTAAATACTTCACAAAATACATTATACTTTTATTTTAAAATTCTATTACAATGGCCCATGTTAACAAAAGTTATAAAAACAATGAAAAATACGAATTGAAAAAGTGACAATAGTTACCCGTGCTTGGCACAGGCTCCATACTAGTTAAACTAAATTACCTCATGCGCTCCTCAAAATTTCTACAATGTGTATTAGCTCAATAATCTATGAATAAATATAGCAATATTGAGATTAAAAGTCTCTTGGTAAGAACCAAATGAAGAGCTAATTTATATAAGGCTCAAATATGTCATTTGATGTATTTGAAATTATTATATTTAATGTTTGGATTATACATTCAATATTTTACACCTCTCGAAACACCTTCCCTTTCATCATCACTTCTGTTATTATGTTGTTTTACGCCGTTGAATTATGTTTTGTATTTTTTTGCTATGTTATTTACTACGAGAACCCTCCAAAGATCAAGCTTAAACACAATATGACACAGTTCGGATTATATAATCTGAAATATTTGTGAAGAATTTTACTTATATAATCCAAACAAACCATCCCAGACAGAGGACGATGGCGTTACACCAAAGGTCTGGATGATTTGTGGTGTTTCAATGTTATTTTTGATCAGTTTAGGTATTGTAAACGTTTCCTTTGACTATAGTTATAGTTAGGGGTGGGAAAAGGTCATGCCATCCGACAAGGACATATGACCTAGCCTATTTTTATCCTATCTCGGCCCAACTCGTATAATAAAAATGTCTGGCTCAAGCTTTTTATAAAGGCTATTTAATTAAATAGGTTAGGCTTAATACTAGTAATTGAGTTTAGCAGATCTCTCTCTCTTTTTCCTTTCTCTCTTGTGAGCTGTCACAAAAACCCTAGTTCTTCTCCATCATCCACCAAAGAGTGAGCCGTCACAAAAATCCTAGTTTCTTCTCCATCATCCACCAAAGAGGGGTGATTTAGGGTCAATTTTTGACCCAAAATCACCCCTCTAACTCGTTTTTCTATTTCCCTTTTATTGAAATAAGTGATTTTCACATCTATTTCGTTTTATTTTGTGATTCTGTCGTCTTCGTGCGACATTGGTTGTTCGCCGCCTTTGTGCGACGTTGTTTGTTTTTCTTGTTTCTCTCAGGTATTTGATCGCTTCAGATTGTCAGATCAGCTTCGATCAATGACTTTGGCGTCATCCACGTTGCAGATTCGGAAACATGGCTATTCCGGAGATTTAAATATAGTCATATGTGTAGGCATTTGTACTTTGCCGTTTTATGCTATTAACATGGATGCTGTGAGTCTGTTCACATATTCATCCTTTTTGTTTTTAGCGAATTTGCATTATATCGATGTACTCTTTCAATTTGAATGAATGAATATCTTTTATTTTGTCAAAAAATTAAATAGGTTAGGCTTATGCATACAAAAAAGCCTATTAAATTTATCAGGCTGGCCTATTAAGCTTTTTATATAAAATATATATTCCATTTAATATATTGCTGAAGTTTTTTTCTTCATAAACTCAAGCCTTCAAATGATTTGGTTATTTACCAGATATATTGGTATGATTAGACCTTTGTAAGATTTCGTTATTTAGTAGCATACTTATTTGTGTGTTTTAGGCCTTCATAAGTTTTGGCTTATTTAGTAGTAGGCTTATAGGTTGCAAGACCTTAGTGTAAAATAGACTTTTAAATCAGCTTTTAGGCTTCGTGAGGCCTTTAAGAAGGCCAGGTTAGACATTAAAAATAAACCTATGACGGGTAATAAGTCATGCTCAGGCCTATAATTTTTAAAGTAGGTCAAGCTTACACCTCCTTACAAATCTCGGTTCGACCTAGTCCATTTTCACCCCTAGTTATAGTCTAAGATTGGTTTATGACTATAAATAGTCTAACATATTCATTTGTTCTTCACTTCTCATCTTTTATTACCTTTTCTTTCTCATTTTTTAGTTGGGAGTGCTTACGATATCATGGTCACTGCTGACCTCTCATACGATCCCTAAAATCTTTCTCATTTTTTAGTTGGGAGTGCTTACGATATCATGGTCACTGCTGACCGCTCATACGATCCCTAAAATTGTCTTGCAGTGTATACGGTGATCGTACTACGGTCAATAAAAACTTTTGATATCAACTACGACACATTTTCTTTTATTTTGCTAAGTTTCAGATTTTCGAATCCAAACATCACTAAAATAAATCCAAACAAAAGGTACTTTTGAAAAAAAGAATAAAAAAATACGGTGCGCGAGTAACTTATAGTGTGAGAAAAGATACTCAAAAAATATTACATTTTTTTTTTAGAAAATAAAAAAGTTTTCTTCATATATTATCACAAAGGGAACCCTAACATTACACAGTAATATTGAGAAATGGGTAACGACGGCGATCAAAAACACGACACCGGATGGTCTCATCCTCTAGAGGTGGATACAGTCTCGAAGAGGCAGCAATTGGCCATTACCACCACCAACGGAGATGATTCTCTTCCATTTGAGCTGATAATAGAAATTCTATGGAGGCTCCCTGTCAAATTCCTCATGAAACTCAAATGCGTCTGCAAATCCTGGAATTCCCTAATTTCCTCCGATCGCAAATTCGCCATGAAACACCTTCGTGTTTCAACTATGAATCCAAAACTCATTTTAAGCTTCATGAAACACAAACAATCACCCGAGTTCTCTCGCAGAGTTTATCCTCTCCGTTCATGCTTCCGCAATGTGAACGGGATCATCGACGGTACATTTATCAAGTACCCTCTCAGCAGTGAAGACGGTTCTATTAACATAGTTGGCTCTTGCGATGGTATCCTTTGTTTAGCTGAATCTTCAAAGAACAATTTATGTGAACGGGATCAACGACCTGCCTTGTGGAACCCTTCCACTAGAAAATACAACCTATTACCTGCAATGGATCATCCACGACTAGATAATAATGACGACTGGTTTCTTAATGACTACTACGAATTTGTGAAGACCGTTTATGGCTTTGGCTATGATCATTTGATTGATAAATACAAAGTTGTTGCTGTTTCTATGTATATATGTTATAATAAATTTACCGTTCACGATATTCAAGTGAAAGTTCATACGTCCGGTACCAATTCTTGGAGATTGATACAAGAATTTCCTCCTGTAATTTTTGAGTACTATGATCTTCAATCGGGAATATCTGTGAGTGGCAGAATTAATTGGTTGGTAAGTAATGGTGATCAGCCCATTGTTTGTGCATCCTTTGTCGTCGAGATGACAAGTTTACAGATATTTGGCTAATGAAGGAATATGGAAATAGAGAGTCTTGGGTTAAATTGGCCAGTGTTCCTGACATGGGATGGATTAATAATGTACTTTATGTTTCTGAAGACGATCAAGTGATGTTGAAAATTTCGAATGACCGGAAATCGGAGTTGGTTGTTTACCATCCCATAAATGGTACTTTGAAGATTCAAGATATTGAAAATTTCAATGACTTGAGGTTCCAAGAAATTGATTTGAGGTTCCAGGGAATATACGTTGAGAGTTTGATATCACCTTGTTCTTAATGTTAGTATGCATGTGCTATACCTTCTGTGCATTATATTCAACTGCAAATTTATGTCAAACTCCGGTTCCTGATATGTATTTTATGTTTTATCTTTATCAATGGTATCTTAATGGATCATTGTTAACTACGGATCGATACGTTCAACATCTGTTGTGTTTGTTTCATTTATCTGTTTGTTAAAGTTACTGGTTCCTAAGCTGTGCATTACATTTCATACAACCCACAAATCATGCATTGCATTGTATAGTTAGTGGTTTGGTTCTTAACATATCTGCTACCTGCTGCACAAATGTTGTGGTAGTAGTAAAAATTTAACCTAATCGTTTTCATTTCATCTTCTGCTTTGACATTACTACTAATCGTTTTCATGTGGGTCGTCAGTTGAATAAGCTGACCTCTCTATATCTTGATACTTATCTGTTTAGTGGGTCTATATTCTTCAAAAATTAGGAAGGCTGAAAAGTGTGGTTCATTGGGTCATAGTAATAATAGATTTTATATTTGCTCTATAAAACTGTTTTTGCCAATTTGGTTCACCATTTAGTTTACACCAATTTGTATATGATTATTGTTACATATTTGTAAAATGAAAAACATCAATTTGATTTTTGACTCATCATTCTTTGTGCAGTTTGGTGGGCTTCTAACAGCTGAGATCTTGGCATTCTTTGGGATGTAAGTTCTTTTAAAATTACTTGAATGACTATATTTGTATTATGGGTTTCTCTTCGCCATTTAGGATGATTATTTTAAATCCAAGGGTGGTTAAGAAATTAAAGGTGGGGATAGTTAAAGAGAATTTTAAGTGAACAGGGTGACCCTCACATCATCTGCTTAGGACATCAACAAGGGTTAAAACTGAGCCATTGCCGCATAAGTGTTAAAGAGTTCGTTTTATTAACATGTTGGCCCAAATATAAGACACAAATATGTACTACAAAATTGAAAATTAATATAAATCTTATTACACCCATATCAAAGAGAGTGCATTAGATAGCAAACAACTGGGACTTGAGACAATGTAATGAAAATTGTAGTTCAAACTTGGAAAACTCATCAGAGATGAAATAAGTTTTGTTAACATTGTCTTTAGGAGTTTCAGGTACATTAGGCAATTCAAGGAACTTAGAAAACCCAGAGACTTTATGTAGCTCAGGTTTTTCTAGAGATGAAATACGTTTTTTACCGAAAATATCATTCATAAGTAGATCCTATGTTATAAAAAATTACCCAAAGTTTGATAACTGATAGTTATGTAGATTTATTTTTCTATGAAATTTCTAACATTTTTCCTTTTATCATAACCGATGTCGATTATATATCAAATAAGATTATGGTGAACTTATGAATACATGACATCTAGTGTAAGGGTGTTATATCCCTTTTACTTGACAGATAACGAGCTTTTGTTTCTTTGAGTAGCTCGGTATTTCATTATTTTGTATTGAGCAGTTTCAAACTATGTTTCAACATAACTGTGAGGGATTCAGGTTGTGTAAAGTCTACGAAAAATAAACCAATAACAACTCAAAACATTGGTTGATGACCAATTATTCAACAGCGTCCTATCTAAAAGTTATCCTTGGTAAAAACACTAATGCATTACTCATCAGGTTTTCTTTTCAAACAAGTCATCTCCTCTATGTCTTTTGATCTGAAGGTAATAACTGTTTCTGGTCATGACAGTTTGCTATGGTTGTGTGAATAACATAATAGGATAACATTTAGACTTAATATAAAACGATAAAAAACTCGTGTGTGTATAGGATTTCTCTGAGTTATACTTGAGAAACTAAAACCTGCTAATTTCCTTTTGTCAATGTACAATATTGCTAATTTCTTCTAGTTTATAAAATTCCTGCTGATGGGGTATATCTTTTATGTGAGTGTGATTCTGTCCATGGAAGATGGATGTCTTAAATAAGAAATACTCTTGATTGTTTTTCTTTCTTTCTTGAGAGTTTCATTTGAGATTTATGTTTTTAATTGCAGATTGTGAAGGAGCCTTTTGATGCATCTTTTGGCAATACTGCAGATGATTATTGTGCCCGTAGACATTGGAAAATGCTTCTGTTTTTCCTTTCTTTCGTTTATTTTAAGCCTTGGAGACTAGAACCTATTTGCTACTTGAATTATATTTTGTTTGAAATATTAATAGCGATGAACTTCGATGATTAGTGATGAATTTGTTTTTAATTTATGTATTCCTTCTATGTTCTAGTTTTCATATGTGTAGTGCTTGAATTGTTTCGCTATACTTTGACGTAGCGTGTATACCGCTACACGGTTATAGCGTTTTGGGGATGGCCTCTATGCTACATAGGCTTCACATCGATTTATAATAGGCTGTGGGCTTAAATTGGTGATGTTTCTATCAACTCAGTGAATTGATCAAAACAATTTGCCAATGTCTGTCACTTTTGAAGATGAATGCGAATAAGAAACACCAAGTATGCACAGCAATGTTAAAACTAGAAATTTTAAATCTGGTTTTGTGTACAAATTAGTAGTTTACAAAAAACAATTACTAAAAGCAACCTAGTTATGGTTTTAAATCCAATTCAAAATTGGTTTGATATTGCTTTGATATAAATAGAAGTTTTTGTCCTTTTGTAGTTTTGATGCAATATGTCTCTCTTGATGCTTTCTTTCTTTTTGGTTATGAACTTCTAATATGATCCTTGCACCCTGTTGAAATAAACAGAAAGAAAATTACAGTAACAATTCAAAACAACCTTTGAAAATATAATATTGATGAAGAGATTAAATTAGAATTGTTACCATAATTTGCCCGATTGATAAGGGATGCACCGACTTTTGCATTCAAGCACTCAAACTAAAAAGTGAATTTCCATTCATACATATGAATTGTTTACTACCGGAGATCAGTAATTTCAACCACACCCTTTGTTGTTCTATTTCAATGTTGTGCAGTAGAAACTCCATTTGTTTTATGTATTTGTGTAAATATTAAATCTAGTATCCTCCTTTGTTTTGCGGTTTATTAAGAAAAAAACTAAACAAATAAAACAGAATGGAAACCCAATTTTGCCCTTAAGTTAGTTATTGGTCGTGTGAGAGGTTTTGAATTGAATCAGGGTAAATATGGTAGAAAAAAGAGCTACACCAAAACAAGGTTTTGCCTTTGTTAATAGTTATAGATTATAGATTAATAGTTGTAGATGATTCGTTTAATAATCATTTTTTGTGTTCAATTTTTCTTCGAAGTTTTCCATATTTCCTTGTTTCATTGTTAGTGAGGAATGTGGATCCGCTATGTAACTGTAACTGTGATGAGACCATAATTGTTTTTTTATTTATGGTAAACACATAATTTCATTGATTGAAACAAAGAGCATTAACAAATGATTAGAACACAATGTATGGAGACATTCCTCATCAACACATTAAAGGTAGCGCACACATAGCTAAATAAGCTAATGCTTGGACAACATTACATTTTGAGAGTACATAAAACAAGAGTGGTTTGGCAAACCAATATCTAAAACCTATCACCCAAACCAATTTCTTCCTCAAGTGATCATTGACAAAGGAGAAGAGAAGATCCACAGTCTTTTTATCTATCCAATTAAGGATCATTTCTTTGACTTTTACAAGCACATATCGACTATATGTGGTCTCGAAATTAGTCAAACTCATCACAAATTTGGAATTCATTTGTTTGGTTGAGAAGAGATAGAGATTGTTGGCAGCCACTTTCAAATCTGCACACATAACTCTAGTCCAAAAAGTCCAGCACCGTCGAGGCATTTTAACAAACAGCTTTTGTGCAACCATGACAAATAGAAACATGAACAGAAATTGCAAAACATAACACAAGAAAAACACAGAAACGTACAATCAAACATAACAACCATGAAGCTAAAGCAAAAAACAGTAGAAGACACCAACCCACAATAAAACCACAGTGGTTTTAGTGGTGGCCAGATCGAACTCAGATCTGGTGAAGTTGGAGTAGTCACAGAGAAGTGGTTTGGAGGGGGAGGCTTTGGTGGGGGTCTCTCTCCTTGAGAGAGATATTTGACAGCGGTGGATGGAAGCTTGATGGGTTGTTGTGTGGTTTGGACACTCTTCCAACCCTCCATGGAAGAACACATCAGAAACATGGATCAAAGGAAAAAGGAAAAGGATACTAGGAGTACCTAGGAGTGTACTCCCAAGTAGGGAGGGCAGACCAGGAAGTGCTGGGGAACAACCACCACTTAGATGAATAAGAAACCCTACTCAGAGCTCGGGAGGAGAGTTAGAGAGAAGTGAGAGCTTCTCTCTCTAAAATGTTCCCGTACACCGACCATAATTGTTGTTAGTGTCACACGAAGAACATCAAAGCCTCCCTGCCAAATTACCAAGAAATAATGGAATGCAAATTAGCAACCAATCAAATCATGAATCTCACACGACAATTGAAGATCAACCCAAATTACAAATGCAAATTTCACAATTAATTAGAAAAAGACAGTGACACTGACCTAATTGATGATGCACTATCAGATCAAGCACACGATCCAATAGAACTATAAGTATGGAAAAAAGAATTAAAAACAAAAAATTGTTCAAAAATGAACTTATGCATTGAAATAGAAGATTTGATCTTTAATCTTTCATATATTTTTTTAACCTTCAACGAATATTTTGTGGGAGAGAGAGGTGAAGAGTAAGATTGCAAGATTAAAATATACTTGTAAAGTGAATATGAAACAAAGGGCTGTTTTGGTACTATGATAAAATGTTAATGTTAATGAAATTTTGGGTGTAACAAGATGTTTTAAGAGTGTAACTAAAAAAAATCAACATTAAATCGACAATAGTTACGTTTATTTACGGTTTTGTTATACACAAGAGAACCCTAACATTACTCAGGTGACACTGTTGTACTCCTTTCGTTGCAGCCACACAGAGAAATGGGTAACGATGGCGAAGACACAAACGACACCGTTTGGTCTCACCAAAATAAGCAGCAATTCGCCACCTCCGCCGCAGGAACCCTAATATTGCTCTCTTCATCTTCCTACCCTCTCGCAGATGATTCTCTTCCATTTGAGCTGATAATAGAAATTCTATGGAGACTTCCCGTCAAATTCCGGATGACACTCAAATGCGTCTGCAAATCATGGAATTCACTTATTTCCTCCGATCGCAAGTTCGCCAGAAAACACCTTCTCATGTCAAGAATTAACCCCAAACTCATTTTAAACTGCAGGAGACACTCACCTAATTTCTCTCACGTAGTTTATCCTCTCTGTTCATTCTTCAGCAACAGTAATGGGACCATCATCGACGGTACACATATCAACTACCCTCTCAACAGTGAACACATTTCTACTAACATAGTTGGCTCTTGCGATGGGATCCTTTGCTTAACTCAAAGTAAGTATTTGATTGGAAACTATATTGAACCTGCCTTGTGGAACCCTTCCACTAGAAAATACAAACTATTGCCTTATTTGGATAAAACACAGGCAATTGATGACTACGAATTTCTTAATGGCTACGGACATGGGGAGACCGTTTATGGCTTTGGCTATGATCATTTGATTGATAAATACAAAGTTGTCGATGTTTCTATGTATATATGTTATCGTAGTTATACCATTTACAAAACTCAAGTGAAAGTTCATACGTCGGATACTGATTCTTGGAGATCGATACAAGACTTTCCTTCTGTAATTTTTTCTCCCACTCAACTTCAATCGGGAATATTTGTTAATGGCACAATTAATTGGTTTATACTTGATCCCATTGATTCCAATATTTTGCTACCCATAGTTTCTCTTGACTTCGGGACAGAGTCCTATAATGAGATTTTGCAGCCTGATTATGGGGCAGAAATGCTTGCTTTGAAGATGTGGGTTTCGAGGGATTGCTTGTGCATCCTTGCTAGACATGTACATCACATGGCTTCCGATATTTGGCTTATGAAAGAATATGGAAATAGAGAGTCTTGGACTAAATTGATCAGTGTTCCTGACATGAGATATAACGATCATTTATTCTCTGTTTATAAAGTAATTCATATTTCTGAGGACGATCAAGTGCTGCAGGAGTCTAAGACGATCAAATCAGAGTTGGTTGTTTATGATCCCATAAATAGTACTTTGAAGATACAAGATATTGAAAATTTCAATAATTTGAGGCAGCCAGAAATCTACATTGAAAGTTTGATATCGCCTTGTTCTTAATGTAAGGTATGTATGTGTTATACCATTTGTGCATTATATTCAACTACAACCTTGTCGAACTTCAGTTCCTGTTATGCATTTTAGGTTTTTACTTTATCAAAACACGGTGACATCACCTCACATGTTGAGGACATTGTGGAAGTGTACAAAATTAAAACTGAGTCATTGCCTCATATGCGTTGAAGAGTCCGTTTTATTAACTTGTCGGTACAAATAAAAGACAAATATGTACTATAATATGTAGTACAAAATTGAAAATTAATATAGATGATATAACACCTTTCAAAGAGGATGCATTAGATAGCAAAAAACTATGACCTGTGACAATGTAATGAATGATGTAGTTCAATCTAGTCAATCGAATAGAAATAAGAGCAATGCTATATATCTAGAAAAAAAACATCAAGAATTCTTCAAGAATAAAGAGCAACCAATCACAATGCACTATTTGCCACAATTCAAGGAGGTGTGGCTGAAAAATAGGAAGTAGACAAATTAATCATGCAATTAAAACTTGCCACATGTGTCTTGAAAAATTCTTGATGCTATTTTTCTAGATAAATAGCATTTTCCTAGAAATAAACTACAACAGGATAATAATGAAAGCAACTCTTTGGAGTTTTCGTGAATTTACTAATTACACATATTTCTTTTATAAATTTACTCTTAGAAGAAATAGCAGAAGTAGAAAATCTTTCTATGCAACAGAAAGAAAGAGCTAAAATATTATTATGGCCTTTTGAAGGACTAAGTAGTCTAAAACAACTTTTAGATAAAGTTGAAGAAAATTCCGCTGGCGATTCTGTCCAAAATCTGGTATCAGAGCCAGTAATACAATCCTAAGGGATAAAAATGAAAATAAAGATAAAAATAAAAATATCTTTTTTTTCAAAAAAGACAAAAATCTTTTAAAATCACTTTTTTAATTAACCGATTTCGAAGGTTAGGAGGTCAAAATCCACGTGTCACACACTGATTGAACAATGTTATATAACATAGATTTTCCTATGTTACGCAAGTGGAGTCCCATAAGCATGGGCGGATATAGGACTCATGCTTTGATGTGGCCAAAAAATAGGGTAAAAAAATGGTGCGATGCAGAAGCGCAGCGCAGATGCGATTAAAATAATATACTATTATATTTATTATCATACATAGACTAAAACAATATATTATAATTATTAAAATAATATAATGTTTTTACTATTACTTAATTGTTATTTTTTGGTAGATTTTGATTGTGTTATTTAATAATTAGTCAAAAAATTGTGTTATTTTTTTATGTTTTTTTGTTATTTTACTATTACATTTTTGGTCAAAATTTATTTATCATCTTAAGAGGCCACGGTTCAAAAAACAAGCCTAAAGATGTCCACGGTTCAAAAATAACAAGCCCAATAGTTCATAGTTACAACCATGTGTTTCAAGAAAATTACTTTTTACACATATGAAATTTCTTCAAAATACATGGAAAATACGCTTTTGCCTCCAATGGTAGTTAACTACCGTTCCGTTTTTCAACAATAGTTAACTACCGTTCCACATATAGAAAAAAAAAAAACTCAAACGGTACTTAACTACCGTGGAGCATGAAAGGTAGATTGGAGCACCCATTGCAATTAAGGATATAAGAACTAGATCGTGCACGCGTGCTTCGCACAGGTCAATGGTGATCACAATAAATTAAAAGCACATTAAATATAATACTATTGAAACTCCATTACAATATCACATGAGTAATAATAATAACATTAATAAACGAACATTCTAGAACACTTCTTTGTAAACTACATTAATTAGATGTAATTTACATCTAATGTAGTAATGAAGTTCAAGTATTGGCAGAAACTTAAACCCTTGACATAGTTTCAAATAGGGCTGGACAGATTGGACCGACCCGTCCAAAACCGGCCGGCCCGTGTGCAAAAATGGCAAACGGACGGGGCGAACCGGGTTTGGCGGTTTTGCTGGTTCGGTTTAAACTAGGAAAGTCTGGACGAGTTCGGATTTGAAAATCCAACCCGTTAAATATCTGAAATCGTCCGTTCAGGGTACAAGCAATGAAACTTACTCCCTCGTAACATGTGTGCTGCCAGCTATATGTCTATACTCTCTTGTCTCATCCGATGAAAAGTGTACAGAGAAAATATATTGAGACCACAAACAATGACACATGACCATTTTAATTTATTTTGCTTCACTTTCCAAAGTAATTTTTCCTCTTTTCTAGTAATCACACACAATAACTTCACATAGTACTTCTTCTTTCTCTCTCTCACGAGCCATCTTCTTCCTCTCTCCTCTATCAAAGTTCAAACCATCTTCTTCTTCTCTGTTTATTTTTTGTTTTGTTCACATGCTCATGATATCAATTATACAAAAATGCTTATTTAATTTTCTCAACTATAATCCACTTTGTAAAGATAATAAATAATCATCTTCTCCATTGAAATGGTTTCTCTGTATTCCCCCACCATTGAAATCTTGTTGTCTGTTAAACCTTAATAATTCAATAGATCTCCAACCTCTTTGTTGTTCTTGTTCCATTTCAATAGAAAATTTTTTCCTCCGCCTCTTCATCTGAAGTTCTTTTGCACGGATTCTGGTTTTTTTTCCGAAGATTTAATTTAATCAAAATCGACGGAGTCCGGTCGACCACCCGCAACAGCTGCCAAACCGCCATTCACTAAAACTGTTGACTAAAGTGGATGGCAGCGGACTATGATTTTCAAACCGTTGGTTCCGGTGGTTCCGAGTTTTGAGCCCAAAAACCGCTCGGAACCGTCCGCTGTCCAGCCATAGTTTCAAATTCACAGGAGTTTTTATAATATGACTTGTGAAACGATACTTGATTAAGATCTAGTTACATATCCATTAACTAATTTTTGTGTATATATCTTGAGTACAACATATGTTTAGATCAATGTAGTCCTTGATCTTGGCAAGAGTTCATAAAGTATGGGTTCATATGTAGTGAAACTAAAAAAATCAAGCAGTTTTATAAAGCAAATATAACAATTACTTTTTATATATTATATCTTGACACTTGGTTTATTGAATGAGTAACACTTGCCTTGTTGCATGTATTACTCTTGACACTTGGAAAGCATTTGGATGATGATACCTATCAAAGATAGTACACGCATATCAAAGCATAATATTTGGATGATAATACCTATCAAACCTAGTACACGCCTATCAAAGCATAAGATTTGGGAAGAAACTTGGGTTTTTGTATGAAAAGCTAGTTTAAGTGATTTTGGAAAATTAGTGATTATAAGTGATTTTGAGTAAGTTGTTTTGGGATGGGAGAAACATGAATTTTTCTGTAGAATGTGATAGAGATAAGTGTAAGGAACGCATAGGCGAAAATAGAATCAAAATCGGATTAACAGTTTTAATTTTACACGCGAAACATCGGAGAAGCGAAAAACTGGACTTCTATACTGTCAGTCGCGCACGACCGTGTGTGTGACAGGCACGGACCATGCGGCTGGTTCGCACTTGGTCTGCACAACCGTGCTGCCAGCAGGCACGATCGTGCGGCCTGTACAAGTGTCCAAAAATGCAATTTTTCATGTTTCCGCGATCTTTTAAGCATCTCTATGAGTTCCAAACACCTAACCCTATCTAATTGAAGTATAATTGGATATCTAAGATTATTTTAACTTGGTCTTGCTTTGAAAAATGGAATACTTTTGAAAATGGTAAAATGAGACGAACTTAGGCAAATTTTGGAATTAATCGGAATTGGCCTATGAGACGTATATGTATATGCTACTGCACTCATATGTGAGTTATGTATATACTTGGTTGAGGCGTTTGAACTTGATTACTTTGATTTTGGTAGAATAATCGGAATATGCTTGTTTTTGCAATCATAGACGAACCTTGTCAAATTAAGACTTTATGGTCGGATAACTTACAATTTGCTTTATGTTCATGGTGATAAATTATTAATAAGAATGAATCAATGATAATAGGGTGTTTTATTTGATAAATATCATAATGTGGATAGATAGCGTCGTTTAGGTGAAATGTGAATTTGGAACTTTATCGTTCCTTTGAGGTGTTAAATGTTGATGATGATTATGATGATGATTATTTTGGTGATTATAAATTGATGACTTGTTGATTGTATGGATGTAAGCATTTGATAATGCAAATGTTGGTAAAAAAAACATAATTGGACATTAGTGATGATTATTACGTTGATGTATATATGTTTGTGAGTATGCATTGTCGAGTCCTTACTTGAAGTCCATGCATTCATAGTCATTTTAAGGTGAATTGAAGATTGTAATTGGTGATGTTTATTGCATAGCTTCTGCAAAACATAATTGGTGATGTTTGTTATGTTGGTGGATTCATTCATGGTAAAATTATCTATGGAATAGTATGGTACCACATGCATCTAGATGAGTCTAGAACGTAACATGCATTTAATAATTGGTGAGTCGAGTCATACTTGAATATGTGAATCGGTGTATATGTGCATTGGTGAACTTCTGGTGATCGTTGTGAATACTTGAAAAAGGTGAATTGTATGTCTTGCTTGATTGTATTTGTATACTCAATGATGATTTTGATGTTATTAAATATGTGAATTTAAATTATGCTATTTACTTTCTTTTGATTATACTTAATTGTGAATTGTGAACTAATCTCCAGTAGTCGTTTGGTTGACCGCCTACCTTATTATTATGAATGGGGTAAACGGCGTGCAGGACTAGTTGCTTTGCTTGGTGAGTATGCTTGGAGGATAGCTTGGAGCTACCTCGTTTACTGCTTTTGGTGTCTTAGTCTTTAAGGCCCTGATTAGGGGCCGGTCCTTGATGTTTACTGTTTTATGACTGTTGAGAATTTTGAGACTATGTATTGATGATGATATTTGTAGTATGTCGACTTGGTTACTTGGAGATTTATTTTTATTATTGATGAACTGTTGAGATTATTATTGTAATATCCCGCCTGTCAGTATCGAGATATTACCAGTCAATCGTGTCAGAGGAATTAAAATCATGGAAAGTAAGTTAATGGAAATATTTTATGAGATGTCAGCTTATTACGGATAAAGTATCAAGGTCGCATTTAATACACCTGTGTCAAGGGCATTTTTGTAATTTCACGAAAAGGAATATTTATATGTTTTGGATGGGAAAATATCTCATTTCCCTTATCCTTTTCTCTCTCTAGGTTGGAGAAAATATTTCCTCTCCCTTCTTTCCTCTCCATCGGCCTTCTCTCTTCTCTCCCTACTTCTTTGATTCATCAAATCTTCTTCCTTTAACATTCAAGATCAAGAATTGGTTCCTCCATCACCCTTTATGAGATTGGTAGCTTAGATTGAGGCTTGATTTCAACTCTTCTTCTTCTCTAGAAGTCCTTCAAAGCTAGGGTTTTGATCGAGCAAGAAGGTTGGGCTTATAGCATGGTACTCTTAAGAGCAAGGAACAAGTAGAAGCTCTATTTGAGCTTGTTTTCCAACTTTATCTTCACAAGGGGAAAAACCATGAAATTAGGGTTTTGGTGAAAGAAGATTTGAAATGGATTAGAGATGAGCTAGCAAAGATTCATGATGCTTGAATTGCAAGAAAAGGTAACGAGATGGTATGGTTTGAGTCAAAGAAGCAAGTAGACAAAACTAAGGTTTTGGGCATGTTTGAGCTTGGAGCTTGGAGTTGCTTCAAGATTATAATTAGGTGAGTTCCATAGATAGAATTCCCACCCTTTGGGATTATGATTATGCCATGTATGTATATTATGAATAATAAGAAGTTCTAGGGTTTAAGTGTTAACCTAGTTTCCCCTTTTTATGCCATGCATGCTATACATGTTAATACTTGCCATATGCATGTTTTACAAGTTTCATATGATCAATTATGTTCCAAAATACTTAGAGACACTTGGTTTGAGGTTTTTGGGTCAAAAATACCATTTTTAAGTGTACTGGACTGTCCTAACTCGCCACGGCGAGTTATTACTCGCCACGGCGAGCTAGAACTCCGAAAGGGGGGTCCTGCTCGCCCCCAACTCGCCACGGCGAGCTACCACTCGCCTCCCCAAAAAATATACTCGCCTAGGCAAGTAAGACAGTGAGAAACCTCACTGTTTTGCTTGCTTTAGGCAGGCATGGGGATTCGCGACGCGGTTTTCTCCGTGGTGTCTTTTTACGAAAGTAAACCCCTCAAACCAAGGTCCCAAATGATGATCAATGAAAGCAAGATTCTTATGTTAAAGAGGCAAGTATTATACATATTAGTAAGGCATGGCATACGAGAGAATCATGTCATGAATCGGGTAGTAAGTTACTCATTAAGCAAGGGAAAAACTAGAACCTCGACATAGTTGTCGAGAACTAGCTAGTTAGCATGAATCCCTAGAATGATAAGACGCGAAGCTTGTTGTCTTCGCACATGATCAAGAGTGATGTAGCAAGTATGTTAAGTTGTGGTTTGATTAGTTAAATCTCTCCACCATGATTAAGTATGTACAAGCATGAACAAGTAAGACTTTACCATTAATCGGATCGATTAAGGTTCCGAGGTAAACATGTATGCATGATTAGGTTTATCCTAAATTTATGACAAGACTATGATATGTATAAGTAGGTGGAATGTCTCTTGTTATCCACATTAGGGGGATACAAGGGGTTCTCATTTGAGAACGATTCAAGCCGTAAGGGACCCGCATGTCACCGAAAACGCAAGACTAAGATTATAACCGCATGGCGGTGCTCGTGTCTCTTGTTATCCACGTCAGGGGGATACGGAAGGTTCTCGACCTAAGGGGAACGATTCAAGCCGCAAGGGACCCGCACAACACCGAGGGAGTCCGATGTACGTACATCGGTCATGTATGGGATTGATCTCGGGGTTACTCCACCCGGGGCTCTCCGTAAAATGAACCAAGATAACTGTTTGTTCAACGCTAACATAATGAATGAACTTAGTTATGTTTATGTATGATTATGATTATGTTATGTTCTAGATTATGCAAGAGTGAATCCATGCAAGTTTATGTTTAAGAATAAGAGCATTAGATGCTACATGATAAGTACAAGGCATGGATTAGAGCAAGTAAAGAACATGATACCGATGACGATCTTAGGTTTCCCCTAATCGTCCGGTTTAGAGTCGTGTCATGATTATGTTATGTTTAGGCCTCCATACATAGAGTGTATTCTTGGCACCGCGGTTCTAGGTTCCCCTCGACCGCCATGACACGTATAGGAAGTGAAGCCTATAACAAGTAAGATATGATCATGACGGCTCTAGTATGCACTACCGTCTAAGTATGCAAGTCCCCACACACGTATAATCAACCGTCAGGTTGTAATGTAGACACGTGGTGACCGTAGGTATCCCCTTGAGGTTGCCTATAGCCTAGGGTTTAGGGGAACTCACTGAGACATTATGTCTCATCCCAATCCTTATTTTTTTCAGATAAGCAGGATGTTTATGCATGTTCGGAGCCGGATGGATATTACTTCAAGGGTTCGTTCGTAAAGCTGCAGGACGATATGGACATCGAGGATGTATTTTTATGTATGGATGAGTTGTATTGTATTATGATTTATACGAACGTGACTTGATGTAAATATTATTCATTCGTAAAAGTTTTATGTTGTATATTTTAATGTATCCAGTACTAATATTAACGCACGTGCCAGACTTTCTAGATACGTCTGGTATGGGTGTTACAATTGGTATCAGAGCAGGTCAATTCAGACTGTGCCTTAGGTCATTAAATTACAACTAAGGTAGTGAGACCATTGGGTTCCGGGTAAAAGTTCTAATTGTTGTTGTTAGTTGAGCCTGATCAACTCTATTTAGCATTCGACGATTGGAATGGATGCCTGAGAGTTGAATAGGACCCAGGAGGAACGAAGTATGTGATGGAGATGCACTGGAAAGTGTGAACTCATAAGTAAGAACTCGGATAAGTATTAGTAAGAGTTTGATCGTGCCAAAAGGTGGCCGGTGAACTAATCAAGCACAAGTGTGAATCCTCCGGGAATGTAAGGCATGTTAAGAAAGAACGTTCCGACAAATTCGAGTATGATGTTAGTGATACTTCATGTATCCGTAAGTGAAGAAGTTTGATATATATATATATATATATATATATATATATATATATATATCTAAGCATGACCGAAAGTTTCGGTAGGAGACATTGCTAGAATGGAATATATATATTCTGGAACGTAAGTACAAGACTACAAGTTAAGGATAAGTCGATATGTGTTGATGGAGTTAGTAAGCTCTCAGGGATTGAGATATGAGAACGGAAGATAAAGATTTATATGTTCAGCGGGAATAAGATTCTAACAGTGAATGAATTAGCAAAGAAATAAGTTAAGTCGTTCGTAGTGAATGAAGTTGAAGTTTTATGTGGAAGTTTATGTTAAGTGCTAGGATGACAAGATATCAGTTTCTAATGTGCCGTGAATTGAATCGATTGATGTTAATGCTTGTCATGAAAAGGTTATAGAATTGTTTTTAAGACGATCGAAAGGAATGATATGCATTGGGATACTTGTGGAAATAAGATTTTATGAAAAATATGTTTCTGGAAAACTGTGTTAAAGAAAGCACGCCAATAGCGAAAATTTCGCTAATAGCGAAATTACTCCAGAGGATTTCGCTAATAGCGAACCTGGAGCAAAGTTTCGGTTTTCCCGAAAACTGTCATTTTGTCTCTAGGGTTAGTAGTAGCTATTGGAGGTTGTTTTCACAATCTTTTATGCAACAAAAACTCTCTATAACATCAAGTATCGAATGCATATTACACCCTATGAATTCTAAGGAAGAAAATGCATGGACAACTATTAACGGAATCAATCCGGTTCAAGGTAACATTAGAAGTTAACGTAGCAAGAGATGACGGAGAGCTTGGGTCAGAAGTTTTAAAGTTTCGGCATATGACTGGATAAAGTGAATGCACATGCATGAGATGAAAGGTAAGTGGTAAAGAATTATGCAAAGTCACGAGATTTTCAGATTCAATGAAGTTATGAGTATTCCCCCCCGGATCTATGTTTTGCTTGATTGATTTGTTAAGGCTCGTTATGATGATGAATTCTAAAGTTTGTCAGAATTTTGAAAATGAATACATGCATATGGGTGATTGGAGATGGTGTTCTTGGATTTAAAAGAAATTTTGCAGGTACCGGTTGTTACGACTCACGTAGAGTGGGCTAAACTCACCGGAACTAAGGTTTGATGACACAATTGTGTTGTCAACTTATTCCGTGATTTTTGATGCAACGACTGGGGCCAAACTTATTACGTTTTTATATAAGGAGAAATCGCCAACACCAATGACCCGTGTGTTATATTATAATGTTTCTTAAAGAAAGAAATTAACGAGCAAGCATCAGTTGATTACGCAAAACATAGTATGCGAGAATACAAGGATGCAATGAAGTATAATCAAGAAAAGTATGTATGAATTTATGATGAGTCTACTATGGGAATTCGAGATTGCTCGGAGACAAGTTTAAAGTACGATAAGTATATGTCATAAGGTAAACTCAACCAGTGAGAAAGTAAGATGTGTTGAAGTAAACAACAAAGTTTTTCGAAAAGTCTTATGAGGCACATGTTTCAAGGTACAATCAGTAAACTGATGTATAAATTATATGTTACCCGATAAGATTATGTATGCATGAAAAAAAATGTTTTATGTTACAAGTAAGCACTGCAGGGCAAACTTGGTTTCCAGTAGGATTCCAGTTGAAAGGCAAATCCTGAGTGTTCATGTTTATGATAAGATATATGTATGAATGGTTTATGTTAAACGGTAAGATACAAGTCCGAGACAATACATCTATGTGTAGCAAGGTAAGTTCTGAATCATGATGTACTATGATAACCCTAAGTATGAGTGGTATTAATAACAAGAAAGCTATATGCTTATGTATGTGAATCAAGAAACAAGACGAAACTCAAGCAATGATGAACTTCTTGGATATGTATGGATAAGAAATGTATGGCTCAGACCATAAATGGTAAGACTTTGTCAGGATAGTCGGTAGGTAATCTCTAAATTTCGAGGACGAAATTTTTTTAAGGGGGGTAGGATGTAATATCCCGCCTGTCAGTATCGAGATATTACCAGTCGATCGTGTCAGAGGAATTAAAATCATGGAAAGTAAGTTAATGGAAATATTTTATGAGATGTCAGCTTATTACGGATAAAGTATCAAGGTCGCATTTAATACGCCTGTGGCAAGGGCATTTTTGTAATTTCACGAAAAGGAATATTTATATGTTTTGGATGGGAAAATATCTCATTTCCCTTATCCTTTTCTCTCTCTAGGTTGGAGCAAATATTTCCTCTCCCTTCTTTCCTCTCCATCGGCCTTCTCTCTTCTCTCCCTACTTCTTTGATTCATCAAATCTTCTTCCTTTAACATTCAAGATCAAGAATTGGTTCCTCCATCACCCTTTATGAGATTGGTAGCTTAGATTGAGGCTTGATTTCAACTCTTCTTCTTCTCTAGAAGTCCTTCAAAGCTAGGGTTTTGATTGAGCAAGAAGGTTGGGCTTATAGCATGGTACTCTTAAGAGCAAGGAACAAGTAGAAGCTCTATTTGAGCTTGTTTTCCAACTTTATCTTCACAAGGGGAAAAACCATGAAATTAGGGTTTTGGTGAAAGAAGATTTGGAATGGATTAGAGATGAGCTAGCAAAGATTCATGATGCTTGAATTGCAAGAAAAGGTAACAAGATGGTATGGTTTGAGTCAAAGAAGCAAGTAGACAAAACTAAGGTTTTGGGCATGTTTGAGCTTGGAGCTTGGAGTTGCTTCAAGATTATGATTAGGTGAGTTCCATAGATAGAATTCCCACCCTTTGGGATTATGATTATGCCATGTATGTATATTATGAATAATAAGAAGTTCTAGGGTTTAAGTGTTAGCCTAGTTTCCCCTTTTTATGCCATGCATGCTATACATGTTAATACTTGCCATATGCATGTTTTACAAGTTTCATATGATCAATTATGTTCCAAAATACTTAGAGACACTTGGTTTGAGGTTTTTGGGTCAAAAATACCATTTTTAAGTGTTCTGGACTGTCCTAACTCGCCACGGCGAGCTAGAACTCTGAAAGGGGGGTCCAGCTCGCCCCCAACTCGCCACGGCGAGCTACCACTCGCCTCCCCAGCAAATCTACTCGCCTAGGTGAGTAAGACAGTGAGAAACCTCACTGTTTTGCTTGCTTCAGGCAGGCATGGGGATTCGCGACGCGGTTTTCTCCGTGGTGTCTTTTTACGAAAGTAAACCCCTCAAACCAAGGTCCCAAATGATGATCAATGAAAGCAAGATTCTTATGTTAAAGAGGCAAGTATTATACATATTAGTAAGGCATGGCATACGAGAGAATCATGTCATGAATCGGGTAGTAAGTTACTCATTAAGCAAGGGAAAAACTAGAGCCTCGACATAGTTGTCGAGAACTAGCTAGTTAGCATGAATCTCTAGAATGATAAGACGCGAAGCTTGTTGGCTTCGCACATGATCAAGAGTGATGTAGCAAGTATGTTAAGTTGTGGTTTGATTAGTTAAATCTCTCCACCATGATTAAGTATGTACAAGCATGAACAAGTAAGACTTTACCATTAATCGGATCGATTAAGGTTCCGAGGTAAACATGTATGCATGATTAGGTTTATCCTAAATTTATGACAAGACTATGATATGTATAAGTAGGTGGCATGTATCTTGTTATCCACATTAGGGGGGTACAAGGGGTTCTCATTTGAGAACGATTCAAGCCGTAAGGGACCCGCATGTCACCGAAAACGCAAGACTAAGATAATAACCGCATGGCGGTGCTCGTGTCTCTTATTATCCACGTCAGGGGGATACGGGAGGTTCTTGACCTAAGGGGAACGGTTCAAGCCGCAAGCGACCCGCACAACACCGAGGGAGTCCGATGTACGTACATCGGTCATGTATGGGATTGATCTCGGGGTTACTCTACCCGGGGCTCTCCGTAAAATGAACCAAGATAACTGTTTGTTCAACACTAACATAATGAATGAACTTAGTTATGTTTATGTATGATTATGATTATGTTATGTTCTAGATTATTCAAGAGTGAATCCATGCAAGTTTATGTTTAAGAATAAGAGCATTAGATGCTACATGATAAGTACAAGGCATGGATTAGAGCAAGTAAAGAACATGATACCGATGACGATCTTAGGTTTCCCCTAATCGTCCGGTTTAGAGTCGTGTCATGATTATGTTATGTTTAGGCCTCGATACATAGAGTGTATTCTTGGCACCGCGGTTCTAGGTTCCCCTCGACCGCCATGACACGTATAGGAAGTGAAGCCTATAACAAGTAAGATATGATCATGACGGCTCTAGTATGCACTACCGTCTAAGTATGCAAGTCCCCACACACGTATAATCAACCGTCAGGTTGTAATGTAGACACGTGGTGACCGTAGGTATCCCCTTGAGGTTGCCTATAGCCTAGGGTTTAGGGGAACTCACTGAGACATTATATCTCATCCCAATCCTTATTTGTTTCAGATAAGCAGGATGTTTATGCATGTTCGGAGCCGGATGGATATTACTTCAAGGGTTCGTTCGTAAAGCTGCAGGACGATATGGACATCAAGGATGTATTTTTATGTATGGATGAGTTGTATTGTATTATGATTTATATGAACGTGACTTGATGTAAATATTATTCATTCGTAAATGTTTTATGTTGTATATTTTAATGTATCTAGTACTAATATTAACACACGTGCCAGACTTTCTAGATACATCTGGTATGGGTGTTACAATTATTCCGCTGCGATGTTTTTGAAAAAATTTAGTATGCATGTCTGGTGAATTATTGAAGAAGTAACATCTAAATTCTTTATATGATTGGATCATTTGAATGTGTTATGGCTTTTAGAGTTTAGGGTGTTACACCTATCAAAGCTAAGATTTGGAGGATGATGTCTATGAAATCTAATACACACCTATCACAGCATAAGATTTGCATCATGATGCATATCAAAGCTAAGATTTGGAATATGATGCATATCAAATCTATTACACGCCTATCAAAGCATAAGATTTCCATGATGATGCCTATCAAAACTAGTACACGCCTATCAAAACATAAGATTTGGATGATGATGTATGTAACACCCAAACCCCAACTAGTTTTTTCTAATTTAAAATACAAATAATATTTAATCCACAAGGGTGTCACACATTCTCATCGTTCAAAAGTACTTCAATTTATATAAAAACAGTGCAGCAGAAATAAGTTCAAAACATTGTGATATTATCTTAACAAATAAGCTGAATTCAAATATGAATTTCAAAACAAAGTTTGAAAATAATAGAAAAACCCTGATTCCCTAGTGTTACATAATCAAAGCATTGACCAAAAATAAACTCCTAATGAAAAGAAAGATTGGCGAGAACGACTCCTCGTTGTACTCCAAGCTCGCAGTGTCTAAAGTTCTTCGTCTTGAATATTTCTATCAAACAAGGGTACAAAAGTCTAATCCGCAATCAGGGTGAGTATATATCCAAAATAAGAAGATTACATAAACATAATGAATAGGCTCAGAGATTAAATACAGAAAACATCATCAATTATATATATATATATATATATATATATATATATATATATATATATCATTCACATCATTAAATAATCTTCATTTCACATCATTTAATAAATCATAGATTGAAATATCAACTTCGTAATTAACCACTTCGCCTTGTCTAATGACTCGTGCTTGGGAAGCTGTGGACTATCAACTTCATAATTAACCACTTCACCTTGTCCCATGAGTCATGCTTGGGGGGCTGTGGATCGTCAAGATGTAATTAAGGGCACAATGCCCTTCAGAAGGGTCAAAACAACCCTAGGCGCCTCCTCCTAAGGGCACCACCTCATAAGGCTTCTAGAAGCACCTAGAACGCTCTAGATGTGACTTAGGGTTGGGGCTAACTCACGGAAAGCCAAGCCCAAGAAAGGCTATAAATAGACCCCTTGAGAGCATTCTCGATAGGTAACCCCAGATACCTAAAAAGAATTAACTCAATCTACAATGAAGACAGTTTTCAGCCAGGCTCGGAAAATTTGTAACCATGTTAACACCCATGATACTACTCTTCATAAAATTAACTCAAAAACCAAAAGTCGGGCCAAAACACTGTTGGATAGTTTTGATGGTTAAGAGATTAATCATAGTTGGTTCACCGTTGAATAGAGTGCCATCTGCATATTGAAAGTGGGACATAGGTAACCCATTGGACCCAATCTTAAAACCCAAAAACTCTCCCACCTCATGCGACTTTTTACTGGATGAATTAAGCTTTTCCACCACCATCAGGAAAAAGAAGGGAGCTAAAGGATCCTCATGCTTAAGACCTTTTTGAATATTAATCTAATGGGT